>NC_069394.1:27847500-30247500 GCF_027475565.1 Acinonyx jubatus
CCAGCTGATTTTTCTGATCTCGTCCATCCAGCATCACTCATTATGCTTCTCATTCTTTCTTTTTCTTTTTCTCATTATGCTTCATTCACACTGGTTTCTTTGTCCCCAACATACCGAGCTTGCTCTTCCTTTAGTATCTTACTGGAGCTCTCATCTCAATTTTCCTGTGGTCTCCTTCTTTTCAATTAGTTTCCAGTTTAAAAGCCACATCCTCAAAGAAGCTCCTAATAATTCTGTCTATCCAAAGTGCCTTCCTTTACATAGAGTCACTCTCTCACTCTTTTTTTTTCATAGCACATTATCTGAAATTTGCTCTGGTATTTTCACTTGTTTATTTCCTATTTTTCCCTATCCCCCCCCCCCACTTACCTTCCAGAAAATAAATTACTTTACAATTGGGACATGACCTATTTGGATCGTTATTGTAAACTCTGCACAGTGTGCCAAGCATGCAGTAGTCAAGCTACAAATGTGTTGAAAGAATGAAGAAAGTGTATTCCGTGAACTGCTAAAATAGCAAGTGGAGATTATATTAATTTCTTAAGTGGGTCATGCACTGATTATTCACTGAGAACGCTTTAAAGCAATATATTTTGAACAATTATAGAAATATTAATGGCTACTTTTCAGAATATTTCATAATCTTATCATATTTTTAAGAGCATGAATTAGTCTTTATTATTGTAGATGCACTTAAAATGTACAAGTCTAGATGAGTTACTGCTTAACTGACTTAAGAATGCGTTCAGTGTCAAGAGTTGAGTTAGGAGCGCCTGGGTGGCTCAGTCAGTTAAGCAGTTAAGCAGCCAACTCTTGATTTCGGCTCAGGTCATAATCTCAGGGTTCATGAGTCTGAGCTGCGTGCGCATCAGGCTCTGCACTGACAGTGTGGAGCCTGCTTGGGGTTCTCTGTCTCCCTCTATCTCTGCCCTTCTCCTGCTTGCTCTCTGTATCTTTCTAAAAATAAATAAACTTAAAAAAAATGAGTTAAAGTTATAAAAGACATGGTGCTTATTTGGTCTTACTTTCTAATGGTAGTATTCTGGGGTGACTCATAAAGATAAATTGCTGCATCTGGCCCCTCCCACTACAAAGAGAGAAGCATGATGTGTATTGAGAGTTTTGGATATAGTAGGCAACAAATATATCATTTGGGCTTGCTAATCCAACTCTTTTCCCATGGTTGGAAATGAGAGTCATTCCTATCATCCCTTATGATACACTAGTGAAGTTTATACTTTGTGTCCTCAAGTGCCCAGAACTTTAGGCTCTGCAATAGAGCTATTAGTTCCCATGGTAGAACATTTCACCAGAAGACTCAACAATGGTTCAAATACATTAGAGCTTGCTACCTGGCCACTTTAGGTTCCTAATGACAGTGAATCTAAAAAATTAAAGAATCTTACTCTACTAGGTGAGATGTTTAGATTCAGGTTTACTGTACTCTCTTAGGAAATTCAGTTGCTACTTTACAGTAATATCATCTACAGTAATGTAGGTGATAATTTGGAATGCCTTTTAGTTCTCCTATATCCTATGCTTAAAGTTAATATAAAACTATAATAATCCAAATTTTGTAGGACTGCTAATGGCCCAGAGCCTTCAGAAATGAAGATTGGGTCTCCCCATCAGATAGGAAAACATAACCAGCCAATGTGGTAACTGAGGGCAGAGTCATGAATGGATAGGAAAAGAAGATAATTATAAATACCAGCTATGGTCATAGGAATAGATGCAGAAACAAGCACTATAACATTATATGCATTTCTTCCTTATATCAATATGAGCATATTTGGTTATATATAAAATATTTCTTTCCCTCTTCCACTCTCCTGTCAAACACAAGAAGTGTTAATAGAAGGTAACCGCGCATCTCAAAATTTGAATTATAAGAAATCAGGGGGGATGTGGCTCAGCTAGGAGAGGAATATATTTTACACCAGGGTGGTTAAAATGATTTGTATCCTCTTTGGGAAAAGATTAGCAAGTTTTTTATTGTTATGAGGAACCGTTGCATCATTATAAAGGAAGCATCACTTTGCCATTACCTTTATTTGGAAGTTTTGTATAGTTTAAAATACTGTATATATTGGCCCAGGTGACAAAAATTGATTATTGGGGCTTTAAATTCTGTTGATTTAGCTCAGATAGAACTGTCTCCCTTCTGAATTTCCATGCCTTCATAGTTCTGGGATAAGGTTAGCCTAACCTAGAGAAATTTGCAGAAGATTTGGAAGGCAAAGTCAAACAACAGCATGTCAATGCTTAGCAAGCAAGGTTAGGTGCTGTTGCCACCCACATACCTTGTCGAGATTGTGTTGACACGCCTTGTAGGCCAGAGGGAGCAGCTACATTGCTGATGCTTTACCTCCTGCCTGATATCTTCTTTCAGCTTCTCCAGATCCTGGAAATGGGTTTTTGTAACGTTTTATGGTCAAGTGCATCAGCATTTTTTCTGGATGTCTAATTCATCAACATTGGTAGTTTTACCTCATAGGTTCCAGATCACTTTTGCATATTCCAATTTGCCATTACTCTTCCCTTCAGTTCATGTCACCTCCACTTTCTTCCCAAACTGGACACTGTGAGGCATTAGAAACAGCAGCAGATGCATGAGCTACAGACTTATGTAGGTTTTATCAGTACCCATAATTGCATAATGTTTCTTACTGGCTTTTGTGTCTCTGATTAAAACACACTGACACAGGCTGACTGGGTACACATGAGTAGCAACATGGAAGCCCATCCTTCTGGCCCAGTCAAGCAGCATAATAAAACTCAGAAAAGCAAGCAGCATTGAGTTCCAGGATCCATGCAGAGGGATAGCAAGGGCTGTCTAGCACCGAAAATCCTAAGCAAGAAGGTAAGAAAAGAGCTCAGTAGAATAGACCAGAGGCATCATGCCAGTCAACTCTGAAAGCAGAAGAAAGAGGTCTTTCTGGCAGAGAAGAGACAGTTGGGTGGCAAGGATGACCTTCCTCATCAGGTACTGGTGGTGTCCCTGCACAACAGGATTTCCCTGCCAGAGGACTTTCACGGCTTCAGGATAAGGACACTGGAACACTACACTGAAATGAGTGAAGTAGCACCAATAGTTTTATGCTGTTATGCCCTGCATTGAAGCATCAGGGGGTTTTCACAGCTGTAAGGCCAGGGATCTGCACACTGTGTTAGACATGGCTCAAGTGGCAGATTCCATCCTCTTCCTTCTTGGTTTACTAGAAGGCTGGAACAGCACTGGGGATTACTACCTTTTCTGCCTCTTTGTTCAGGGCCTTCCCACCTATATACACCCACTATCGATGCTGTAGCTGGTATGAAGGAAGACCTTAAGATCCTAATGAAGGCAGACCCTGATAGACACGAATCTTTGTAAACAGAGGTAATCCCAGATCCAATGGAAGCTAACCTGTCCCACTAAGGAGGAGCTGAAAGAGGCAAACTATTTCTTGAAGGAAAGTCCCAAGGTGGTTAAAAAAGGTTCCCAAAGGGATATCAAATTAGCTTGTAGAATAGATTTTGGATGAGGATGGTGGAAAGTGGTGGGGAAGATGAATATGATGACATGGGACATGAGGACTTTATTGAAGAGGAATCTCAGGAGGAAAATAGTAAAGAGGAACAGAGGGAAGGATATGAAACTATGACTACCGGAGTAGTCTATGACAAGAAAGTGGAGGAAGAGGCTGAGGAAGAAAATGTTGGATAAATATAAACAAGAAAGACTGGAAGAGATGTCTCCAAATGAAGTAGATACCCACCCACCCCCCCCCCCATGACATAGCTGCAAGAATTCAATTTCAGAAATACAGAGGCCTCAAGAACTTTTGGACATCTTCATGGGATCCTGAGGAAAGCCTTCTTCAAGATTATGCTTGGAACTTTCAGTTTCAGATCTTTACTAATACTAGGAAGTGCATTTTAAAGAAATTGAGGGAAAAAGAGATTGAAGGAGCTGAGGGTGGCTGATATGTCACGCTTCATGTCTGAAGTCCGTCTCAGTGGTTCAGTACTTCAAGCAAGGAACATTCTTGATTGCACTTTCTCTACTAGCTGATGACCAGAGATGTCAGTAGTGAATCTGGCGCTGAGCCGATACCCTGGCAACACTGAGCCCATGAAAGCTAAAGAGGAGCTGATCTTCCAGGTGGGTTCAGGCACTTCCGAGCCTCACCTTTATTCTCTGCACACTGCAGGGATAAACATAAATTTCAGAGATTCCTAACTGCTGATGTGGCTTTGGTGGTGACACTATGTGGCCCAATCACTTTTCCTTCTGCATTTGTGCTGCTTTTCAAACAGAATGACAACAGGATGCACAGCCTCATTGCCACAGGCCATCTATTGTCAGTGGATCTGGAGAGAATGGTCGTCAAGAGAGCTGTTTTGAGGGGTCATCCTTTCAAAATTTTTACTAAGCTGACTGTACTACGTTGCATGCACTTCAACAGAGAGGACGTGTTGTGGTTCAAACCAGTGGAACAGAGAACAAAGTGGGGCCACAGGGGACACATCAAGGAGCTTTTAGGTACTTATGGCCACATGAGTGCAGTTTTGATGGGGAGCTAAAAATCTCAGGACACAGTACTGACGAACCTCTATAAGATGAATTAATTTTCTCCAAATGGACTTCTGATCCATATATACCAGAACCAGTACCATGGGTGAAAAGTGGGATTTGGTCAGCAGTGCCTGAGTGGACATGGAATAATGGACCATGGGTACTAGTCAGCACTTTAGGGATGGGAGCCTATAGGTTTTGACTGGGCAAAAATTGTGTTTTCTACTTTATCCTAGAGGTTTGCTGCATTTTTTTTTTCAAAAGGCCTTTCTTGGCCTTGACATGTGCCTCAGGGAACTATGGATGTTTTTCTATTGCCACTTAAGTTAAAAAATAGCCTATTAAATGTTACTAAAACATCTACTTTCCATTAGGATTTTGAAAACTGTTTAAGGAGAGAAGATAAAAAGCTGAAGTAACCAGGAAACAAAATTTCCAGGTGTTTACAGACACCGAATCCCCTCTGATCTGTGTACATTAAACAGAAACAGATTGACAAGGAGCTGGTTTTTCATCCTGCTTCACCCAGGTTAGGGAGGTTAGGTCTACATTTTCACCGCCCTGAGGACAATACAAATGTGTTTTTTTTCTCCTTCTGGAGACTGAAAATGCTGGGGCGGGACAGCAGCCGCCACAGTTCGACAAGCAGATCCATCCTCTCTCATAGTGCCAGTAGGCTGGGCTGCATACTGTTGGAATGGAAGGGAGGAAGAACTGGTGAACTGGAAGAAAGGGAAAGAGCCTCACTGGTTGGCCTTTACAATTAAAGGGCAGATGGGGTTATATGCTTAGTCTGAATTTACTTCTTGTCATATGTATGTGCCTGCCATTAAAGGGCAAGGATTTTTTTTTTCCATCCTAACTCTGCTTCTGCTGTTGAGAGATTTGTCTTAATACACCTGGGATACCCGCCCACCTTTATTCTCTCAGCACTCTGTAGCAGATAAACATAAATTTCAGAGATTCCTGACTACTGACATGCCCTTGGTGGTGACAATATATGGCCCAGTCACTTTTCTTCCTGCATCTGTGCCGCTGTTTGAACAGAATAGCAATGACATGCACAGCCTTATTGTCTCAGGTAATCCATTATTGTCAGTGGATCCAGACAGAATGGTCACCAAGAGAGTTGTTCTGAGTGATTGCACCTGTGGCATGGACTACCTTTGTGAGGATGGTCCAGAGAAGAGGACTGTGAAGAGGCACTGGGGTTAGGTCCTTTTTGGTAGATAATTGTGAGATTCCAGGAATCCAAAAGTGATCTAAAATGGTAAGTGTGTTGGCACATTCTTTGTCTCCACAGATTGCCACTTAGAGGAAACAGTACAGCCAGAAGAAGGCCAGATTAGAACCATTTAAAATATGAATCTCAGGGCAGGAAATTGTGTGTGTACGTGTGTGTGTGTGTGTGTGCGCGCACGCACGCATGCATGTGTGTGCATGCATGTGTGTGTGTGTGTGTGCATGTCTTAGAACAATTATAGTTTGAGAACTAGCCAGGAGGCCATGATGGCTGGAGTGGAGTGAGCAAGAAAGAATGTGGTAGAATAGTCAGAAAAAAGTAGGAGCTAGATCACAATTGTCAGTGGTTCTCAAGAGCACTGGAGGATTTTTTAAAAAATACTCCTGCTTCAGAAATTCCTATTCAGTTGATCTGGGCTAAGGTCCAGGGACAGACAATTTAAAAAGTAGCCTAGATTACTCAAATGAAGTCATATATATTGAAAACCATATATTTAAGCACTTTGGCTTTCCCTCTGAGATAGGAGGATTTTGAGCAGAGTGCCATAATGTGATTTGCATTTCAAAAGGAAAGGAATATAGGAGATAGAGAATAGTCTCTAGAGAGCATTTAGGAGATACAGAGAGATCAGTAAGGAGGTTACTAAAAGAATGCAAGAAAGAGATAATGGTGCTTTGGACCAAAATGGTATCACTAATAGACATCTACATGGTGGTCATACAGAAGTCTGGATGTCAGTAAAGGTATAGATGTGTAAATTTTTCCATGTACAAGATTTACGTATAGAATAAATTTTGAACGGGTTTATACAATATCAGCTTTTCAATAGCAAAGTCTGTAAAAACATAACAAAAAGACCAGTTGTCTCCTCACTTGTTTATAAATGTTAATAATAGACAAAATAACCCTTGAAATATTATTAAAAAACGATAACTCATATGTATGCTACTATTTTTAGTGTTTACTTTTGAGAGAGAGAGAGAGAGACAGTATGAGTGGGGGTGGGGGAGGGGCAAAAAGAGAGGGGGACATAGAACTCAAAGTGAGCTCCAGGCTCTGACCTGTCAGCACAGAGCCTGACACAGGGCTCAAACTCACAAACCATGAGATCATGACCTTAGCCAAAGTCAGATGCTTAACCGACTGAGCCACCCAGGTGCTCCTGTACGCTACTCTTTATAACAGATCTAGATGCATTATAACACAATAATCACTATTTAAATTACTGGCTAAAAACACATAATACATACAGCAGAGCCTCAAATGGTTCCTCACTGTCTAGTTTACAACATAAATAATTTTTGAGCATTATTAATGACAAAAATAACATAGTAAAACAGATTGTTTTCCAGATGGCAACTGACTTGCACTCTTTCCAAAACCATGGATAAGTTAGTAAAAAACCTAATTTTTAGATAAATTTACTTGAAGCCATTTTTGCAATATACATTAAGAATACCATTAACTTTTAAGGATGTATCATAAGAAAAAGTATGTACTCATTACCTTGAGAAGAGAACTAGAGCAGGAGGGAGAATTTAGAGAGGAAGTATGGTAAGAAGCAATGTTGAGGTATAACGTTATTTTTTAAGTGCAATGACTGATATTTTAAAACCATAGATGTGTTTCTCTGTCTGGAAAAATACCCAAATATATAATATGGAACACTTAACTCCATGCTTTTATAAGCCTATATATGATGTTATATTTTAATCTCCTCATATTACTCCATTGGTAAGAGACAGATTCCTGCCCTAGGGTTCTAGAGATGATGAAACACATGACACTTGAGCCTGGACAGATAGGATTGACAGCAGTGTATCAGTCACATATATTCACAGTCTGATGGAAGACACTCCACGCCATGCAGGGCCATGTGGTAGTTGCACATGGGAATGGAGTGAACAGCCAGGGCTGTGGGAAGTGGGCTGCATAGTATCAAGAGAGAGGAGTGCCCCTCGCTCCTTAGGAGGATGTGATTAGCTTATTTGCATAATTCTGTGAACAGACAGGGAACTGAAACCCACTACAAAGAGATAAGCAGACACTGTACCTGGTCTCTGAGTAAAGGAAGTTTGTTAGGCTACATGACCTTATCTGTGGTTGTAGATGGAGTGGGAAACTTATGTTTACATTTGAGGCTCTCTCCATATTATCAGATGTTAAGGCAGCATGTGATTTTAGTTTTAGGCCTCATCCTGTAAGCTAAGAGAAGACACCAATATGTATTATCTTTGGGACTTCTTCTATGTCCCTCTAAAAGAACATGCTTCTGGTAGCCACACATGGAACAGACATGTGGTTGAACTGCCCAGACAGAGAAACCCATGAATAAGAAATGTGTATATCTGATTTTGTGCATGTGTAATCATTTACTACTCAACAGAAACTAATATGGTAATCAATAAAAAAATTTTGACATGTATTGTGAAAAATCATAAGAACAATCTGTGAACACACATATGAATTTCTGATCGTGTGCATTTAATTTTTCTGAGAAGTGAACATTTCTAAGGCTTACTCTCTGTAAGATGAGTAAGCCCCACACTGTTACACTCTCCTTGTTACACCTTATTTTTCTTAGCGTATGGATATAGTTTAAGTCATTAAATTTCAGTGATTTGTATACTGCTTTTAAGTTTAACAAAACCTGTCTGTATATCTAAACAAACATTTCTTAAAGCTTTGTGTTGATTCTTTAGGGTAGTTCTTATATTTATATGTCAAGGTTCTCCAGAGAAGAATAATTGGTTCACATGATTATGAGGGTGAGCACATCCCCAGATCTGTAGGATGGGTCAGCAACCTGGAGACCTAGGAATGCTGATGATTTAGTTCTAATCCGAATGCTGTCAGGTTCCAGATACAAGAACTGATGTTGCAATTTGGTCCAAAAACAGAGAGAAGAAAAGGCAATGTTTCAGTTCAAAGGCAGTCAAGCAGAAAGAATGATCTCTTACTCAGGGAAAGGTCAACTTTTCGTTCTATTCAAGCCTTGAACCGATTTGGTGAGGCCTACCGCATTAAGGAGAACAATTTACTTTACTCAGTCTACCAATCTAAATGTTAATCTCTTCCAAAAACACTCTCAGAGACACATTAAGAATAATGTTCAGGGGCACCTGAGTGGCTCAGTCAGTTAAGTGTCAGACTTCAGCTTAGGTCATTATCTCACAGTCTGTGGGTTCAAGCCCCATGTTGGGCTCTGTGCTGACAGCTTGGAGCCTGGAGCCCCCCTCGGATTCTGTGTCTCCCTCTGTTTCTCTGTCCATCCCTCGCTCACACTCTGTTTCTCTCTCTCTCTCTCTCTCAAAAAATAAATAAACATTACAAAAAAAATAAAATAAAATGACATCAATTTTATCTTCCAAATATTAAAAAAAAAAAAAAAAAGAATAATGTTTGGCCAAATATCTGGGCATCCCTTCAATTTGACACATAAAATTGGTTACCATTAATTATGTATACCAAAACCTACTTGAAACATTTCTCAGTGTATCACATTGATATAGGAGTAATGGTGGATTAGTGTACGATCCAAGTGCATTCAGAAGGCAGATAAAATAAAAATTACATATTTGTAAGTTCCTGAATCACAAACTATAGTTAATATATAAGAAACTAGAAATAGAACTGAATAGTTTAAATTTTGCTTGTTCATTATAGCCATTGATTCATTTTTGCCAAATTATGTATTATCAAAAGTGATATAATGATTTCTTTTGATGTTACAGTTTATCTTTAAGGACTTTATTTTGCATCTATTAAGATCAATTGACCTTAAAATAATATATCATAGGAAAGAAAAAAGATTGGATTTTAAAAACAATAAATAAATAGGCTAAATTAAAATATAGCTTATAGAAGACATACAGATGGCCAACAAATACATGGAAAGATGCTCAACATCACTCATCATCAGGGATATGTAAATCCAAATTACAATTACCTCATACCTGTCAGAATGACTAAAATCAAAAACACCCGAAACAACAAGTGTTGATGAACATGTGGAGAAAAAGGAACCCTCATGCATTGTTGGTTGGAATGCAAACTGGTGCAGCCACTGTGGAAAGCAGTATGGAGGTTCCTCAGAAAGTTAAAAATGGAACTACCCTATGATACAATAATTACACTACTGTGTATTTACCTCCAAAATACAAAACACTAATTCAAAGTGATACATGCACCTCTATGTCTATCACAACATTATTTATAATAGCCAAATTATGGAAGCTGCCCAGGTGTCCATCAACAAATGAAGAGAGAAAGAAGACGTCATATATATTGAGGCACCTGGGTGGCTCAGTTGGTTAAGTGTCCAGCTTTGGATTTTGGCTCAGGTCATGATCTCACACTTCCTGAGTTCGGTCCCCACGTTGAGCTCTGTGCTGACAGCATGGAGTCTGCTTGGGATTCTCTCTCTCCTGCTCTCTATGCCCCTCCCCTATTCTCTCTCTTGTTCTCTATCTCTCTCAAAACAAATAAATAAACTTTAAAAAATATTATATAATACACACATAATGGAATCAGCCATAAAAAGAATTCAATCTTGCCATTTGCAATGACATGGATGGAACTGGAGAGTATAATGCTAAGTGAAATGAGTCAGAAAAAGACAAATGCCATATGATTTCACTCATATATGGAATTTAAGAAACAAAACAAAAAAGGAAAAGAGAGAGACAAACCAAGAAACAGACACTTAACTATAGATAATAAACTGATGGTTATCAAAGGAGAGGTCAGTGAGGAGAATGTGTAAAATAGGTGATGGGGATTAAAGAGTACACATATCATGATGAGCACTAGGTAATGTTTAGAATTATTGAATCACTATGTTGTACATCTGAAACTAATATAACACTGTATGTGCACTATATTGGAATTAATATTAAAAATTTAACAAGTATGAAAGAGAATTATAGCTTTTGTTCAAACAGTAATCTCTACCTTAAAAGCTTACCTTGACAATACTATGACCAAATTATGATTATAATAACATTTCATGATTTTCCAGGAGATTCAATATATTAATTAAATTAACTATAGTAGCTAAAATTAATGGACACATTTTGAAATATCTGAAAATAATCAGATATGTGTTCAAAATGCATATCCAGATATATTCACCATATCAATATCTAAAACAATAAAACTTAGGAAGGGAGGCAAACCATAAGAGACTTAAATACAGAGAACAAACTGAGCATTGATAGGGGGTGGGGGAGAGGGGAAAATGGGTGATGGGCATTGAGGAGGGCACTTGTTGGGATGAACACCGGGTGTTGTATGGAAACCAATTTGACAATAAAGTATATTAAAAAAATAAAAATAAAAAATAAAACAGTAAAACTTTATAAATTTTTAAATATTCATTTGCAGATGAAATATATTACAAATGCAGCATATTCATAGTATCTCTTCCTAACTACATATTAGGGCGGTGCAATATTATAGTACACAGATTTAGAATATATAAAATGACATGAGAAAATATTTATTTTGTAATTCAGTTTATAATTTTAAGTGTTAGAAGTAGTCTTACATGTGTACCATTGTGATTATATCACAAAATAATAAGTGTCGAAAATATTTTTTCTTTTAAATCTGGGAAGAAGTTAACCTAAATTTTAAGAGTAAATATTTCCAGGTGTGTCTGGCTGGCTCAGTCAGTGGAGCATGCAACTATTGATCTGGGGTCATGTTTTCAATCCCCATGAGGGGTGAAAAAAAAGTAAGTATTTCCAGATTATGGGCTCATGGGTGACCTGTATATTTCTCTTCTTTTGACATGTGTGTTTTCCAAGTGTGTAGATTGATCGTAATAAGTATTAACATTAAAAAATTTTTTAATATATGCTATCTGTCTTTTCATAAAGAAAAGTCAAGCTAATGAGTTCACAATTTTTACACTGATGTTAATAAAGAAATCTACATACCAAACCAACAGCTATATATATTTTGAATATTTTCTTCTAATACAAAGGGGAAAGCAGGATAAACTTCAGTTGAAACTTCAGTAAATCTAATGTTCTCATTTCTAAGACAATTTTGTTGAGGTAATAATAGTTGTTCATTCTTATAATGAAAATAATGCCACTGTTTGGAAATGTAGCTGAATAACCCTGTATAAATAATTTTAAGTGATAGAATGATTCATGTTTTATACTCCCAAGGGAATAAACATTCTCTTTCAATAAATTTATGGGAATTCTTTGCAAGAAGACCGGAGGAAATTTTTAATTCAAGGAAGTAGTGTTGGAAACAATATAATCAGATGCATTTAAAACCATAGAATAATCTGATTACAAATTGAAGAAAAAAATAAGATAAATTCCCTTTTCATTGGGTTTTGATTACACTTCCCTATGACCAAGGTTTCTGACAATATTTTCATATGTCACAAAACTTCCCATTTGATTGCAGTATAGACATGTTCTGTGTCCTACTGAAGCTTACGATTCAGTAGAGATGATGCAGAAGACATTAATCAAAGATTTCATATATCTTTACCCTGTGTGGTAAATAGTTACTAAAGACAATTGTGTCATGCGTGTGGTGAAATAACAAAAGGAGAGAGACAGAAGAAGATGATTTTGTAGTGTGTTTGGGAAGGGACAGGAAGAGTGAGTGAAGCATGAGGAATTTTCTAAGAAGAGGGCAAATGCATTATAATAGTGAAAAACTATGAAAGTTGAAGGAACTGAAAGAGAACCAGTGGTAGCAGAACCCAGAGAGTAAGAAACCCAATAATGCAGGGCCAGAGAGGCCAGCAGAGTTATAAGTCTTTATAGACTAAGAGTATTGAGAATGGCATGATTAAATCTGCATTTTTAAAAGACAGCTTTCGGAGCAACTCGGTATCTCAGTGGGTTAAGCATCCAACTTCAGCTCAGGTCATGATCGCACAGTTCGTGAATTTGAGCCCCACATGGGGCCCTGCACCAACAGTGTGGAGCTTGCTTGGGATTCTGCAACCCCCCCCCCCCCCCCCCCGCCCGCCCCGCCGCCCTTCTCTGCCTTTCCCTGCTTGAGCGTGCTCACTCTCTCTCTTACCCCGCTTTCACTGCGGGGTAAGAAAGAGTTTGGGAAAAGACAGGAACAGATAAAAGATCAATTGGGAGTATGCAGACAGAGAAACTAGGACTTGATTGTAGAGCTGGAGAAGAATGAACAGGTTCAAGGAATATTCATGCAGTAAGATCAGATAAATTTGGATATAGATCTTTTTTTGAGAGCTGGGAATAAAAGGGATTCTGTCTTATTAAACAGGATGGATATTGTTCATATTTATTGGAAATTAATAGGAGTTTGGGAGTGGTAGATTGGAAATGGACAGATTGTGGATTTTGAGATTGTGAATTGCACTAACCTTTTTCTTACTATAACAAATGGATTAATAACAGTGGATTCATGATGAATAAGAAAATATGCTACAATGAATTTTACAGAATATTTAGAAGACCAGTTCAGCTACTTGTGGAAAAAATAAAAAATATATTTATATATCCAATATTAGATTATATAATTATATATATATATATAATCATCCTACTTTAATGTCATAATCTCCCAATGTAATGGCTATAGAGTAGAAATAGACTGCATTAATTAATTATATAGTATATAGAATATAATGTATATAGAATATAACGTATACAAAATAAGGTGTTCAATAATTTATCTTCATGGGTTTATTCTCATCCATTATAACTGCCCTTCATCATAAACATACAGAAATGGGAAACATTTAACAAATTTGCAGTCTCTAAATTAGTAATATCTTTTATTTTATAAGGGAAGAAGCTGTGGTCACTAAGTGTATTTCAATTATGGTACATACACATTTTCTCCCATTGTAGTTGGGAGAAATCACAGCCACCTAGCCTCATTTACTGTTTGTTATGAAAAGCAAAATAATTGTGTTTTGATTAATAATTATGTTTTAAGTGTGTACAAGTGAAGTGATAAACAGTGGGACAGAGAGGCACAGCATGTCTAATTGAGGAAACTGCATGATTGACAATATTGTGTTACACCAGGAGATAGACAAAAATCAATTTAGCTGAAAATTGGAGGACCTGCTACTCAAAAGTAACGATGCATAAGACAAACATCTTCATCGATAATTTTTCTCAGAAGAGCAGAAACACAAAACATTCATCTTTTCACTTCTGAAAAGTTCAAAAAAAATGGTAAAACTTGGAGCAGTAGACAAGAAGTTAGAAATTAAAGCCTGGGAATGATACCAATTTTCTTACTTTAAATGAGAAATTTTATCTGAAAACTACAAATTAGTAGGTCTTGGATGGGAAATACTTTTTAAATCAATTTTGATGACCTGACTAGGTCAGGTCATGACTCTTAGCTTATCTTGTTTCGTCTAAGAAGTGAAACATCTAAGTGTTGAAGAGTAAACAATGAAAGTGCTTTTAAAAAGTGCCTAAATCTATTTTATCATTGCCACTGTTGTTTCGGTTCTAGGTGCATTTAAACCCATACTATACAATACTTATTACTCATTTATAGCCAGGACACCTGATGTATTTTATGCTTTGTAATTGGGTTTCCTTTAATGTATAAACACCCAAATTATGATATAATGTAATATCATCTTATACATGAGGAAAGTGAGATTTGAGATAAACCTGCTTAAAACAAAAGTGTATGTGGCCTAGACAATTTGCCATGAATTATATTCATATTTGATGCTTTCTGTCAAGAATTAACATGGTTGTTTCAGAAAAACGTGTTAGGCTTTCTGACCTTTGTTTTTACTTCTTGTTTTGGTTTGGTTTTAACCAATAGGACTTTGTCATTTTGGATCACACACATACACACACGCCCACTTACACACATGCACACATCTCTTTATAGCTAGTTTTACTAGATAGTTCATATTTATTAGAACTTGTAAGCTGAATTACCAAAAAGATCAGCTTTAAGTTTCAAGTATGTCAAGACTAAGTGATGTATTTTAGGATGTTCTCCAATTAATAAGTAAAACAAAATAGATTACAGTTGTATGAATTCTGTTTTTTTCTTTCTTTAATTTCCTTTGTATTAATCTACCAAATTAAAAAAATGTTAATCTCTAAAGATGAAAGATATTAAATGAGACAGCAAAATATTTTTATCACATGGAGGAAAATAAAAATTAAAATATATTTTAAACAATAAACTCTATGAAGTCAAGAAAACTTTTTTTTTGAAATTGGTTTTATTTGATCCCAAACACTGCTTTCATCTATTCACTGTTGAACTTTCCCTTCACAGTGGATAGCAAATTTTTAAATTACATTTTGGTTTGATTCCATGCTATTCCTATAACTTTAAGCTATTAGAACAATCTTATTTTGTATTGATACAAATTCTAGTTTATTTTCAAAATTTCAAACTTCTTTTAGAGCTTGATCTTTTCCCTCTCTTCAGGAAAAGCTCAAGCTGCTTAAAGAAGGGCACATGTGTTGGGCGGGAGGGTATATGTGGGTGTGGTTAAAGTTGGGGCTTCAAAAACGGATGTGGCTTATTTTGAATCCATCTTCCACATTACTCTTCTCCCAACTAAGTTATCCTGGGTTGAAGAAGGAAAAGATACAAAGAAAGCTCAAGGCTCTTTGATAACTGTAAACATGAGATGAAGCCACCCTAGTGTGGCTCTTGTCCAGCCTGGTTTCTTTTGATGATGGTGGCCTCTGCCAATGTCTCTATCTTCATCAAACATTTCACACTATTTAACTCTTCCTCCTTTAGTTAGCCTCTGTGATGTCATGTTCTCTGAGTTTTCCTGATTCCTCACTTTCATTCATTTGTATTTTCCTTGGTTGTATCCTACTTTTCTCTATTTTTTTTTATAAGTGTAGCTACTACTTGTCACCATAAAATACTATTACAATACCATTGACTGTATTTCCCATTCTCTATTTTTTAAAATAACTTTATTGAGGTATATTTGCAAAATATATATGTTTAAAGTATATGACTTCAAGTTTTGATATGGATACGCATTGTGGAATAATCATCACAATCAAGCTAATTAACATATCCATCACTTCACATCATTACCATTGTATTTTATTTTATTTTTTTATAGGGAGAACACTTAAAATCTATCCTGGTAGCAAATATAATATAATATTGTTGGGGCCCCTGGGTGGCTCAGTCGGTTGAGCATCTGACTCTTGATTTCGGCTCAGGTCATGATCCCAGGGTTGTGGGATTGAGTCCTGCTTTGGGCTCTGCACTGAGCATGGAGCCTGCTTGGAATTCTTTCTCTTTCCCTCTGCCCCTATCACCCGTTTGTGTGCTCTTTCTCTCTCTTAAAAAAAAAATATATATATATATATATACACACACACATACATATATATATATATAATATTGTTAACTATAGTGCCATGCTGTGCATTAGATCCCTAGAACTGATTCATCTTGTATAACTACAACTTTGTACTGTTTAACAACACCACTCTATTATCCCCCCGCTTGCAGCCCCTGGCAACCGCTATTCTACTCTTTGCTTCTATGAGTTTGACTGCTTTAGATTCCACGTATACCTGAGATTATTCAGTATTTGTCTTTCTTTGCTTAATTTCACATAGCATAATGTCCTCTAGATTCATCAATATTGTCAAAAATGGCAATTTAAAAACTCTGAATAATAGTCTTTTGTGTATATATAGCATATATATGTTTTTCTCGTATGTCTTTGTCACTGCCCCAGCTCTGGTTCAAATCCCCGATCTGCCATTTCCTAGCTGTGTGGCCTCATGCAGGTTACCTGACATCTCTGAGCCCATGTTCCTGTTCTGTAAGATGGGAATACTCACACCTGCTTCCAGGACTGTGATGAGGAAAGCATGGTATCATCCCTGTAA
The DNA here is from genome assembly GCF_027475565.1 of Acinonyx jubatus. Lineage (NCBI taxonomy): Eukaryota > Metazoa > Chordata > Mammalia > Carnivora > Felidae > Acinonyx > Acinonyx jubatus. The sequence continues at coordinate 27,864,185 of NC_069394.1, forward strand.
AGCACCCACACAGGGCCTGGGACACAGAAGCCTCTGTGAAGGAGGATTTCTTCCTCCTTTCTTCTCTGGCTGTAATCTGAAGCCATCCCCACATCACCTCTGAGCCCAGCCACAGCTTCAGCTCTCACCTTACTATTGCTTTTCAGCATAGTTTGAAATCAGAAAGCATGATGCCTTGAGCTTTGTTCTTCTTTCTCAGTATTGCTTTGGCTCTTCAGGGTCTTTTGTGGTTTTATTCAAATTTTAGGAATTTTTTTTCTATTTGTGTAGAGCATGCCATTGAAATTTTGATTCAGATTGCAGTCCACTTTTTGGCTAGCATTCATTATCAGTAGGACAATCTCCATGGTTGTTTTACCTAGGTCATATTGTATGGGTAGTGTGGGCATTTTAATGATACTAACTCTTCCAATCCATGAACATAGAATGTCTTTCCATTGATCTTCTTTAATTTTCTTCTTCAGTAGTTTATAATTTTCAATATTCAAATCTATCATCTCTTTGTTTCAGGTTTTTCATAAGTATTTTATTCTTTTTATGCTGTTATACATGGGATTTTCTTAGTAACCTTTTCAAATAGTTCTGTTACTGCATAGAAATGTCATTGATTTGGGCATGCAAATCAGTGTGATACACCACATTAACAGAAGTGAAAGATAAAACCTACATAATGATTTCAATAGAGGCAGAAAAAGCATTTGACAAAATTCAACATCCATTCATTATAAAAACTCTCAACAACATATGTATGGAAAGAACTTAACTAAATGCAATAAACTCCATACATGTAAAACCTATAGCTAATATTATAGTCAATGAAGAAACACTGAAAACTTTTTTTCTCAAGGATCTACTACAGGGCAAGGATGCTCACTCTTACCACCTCTATACAATATAGTGCTAAAAGTTCTAGCCAGAGCAATTAGACAAGAAATAAAAATAAAAAGAATCCACACTGAAAAAAAAAAGGAAAATTATCTGTTCGCAGATGATATGATCATATATGCAGGAAAACCTAAAACTTCAACAATAACAATAACAAATATGCCAGAACTAACAAATCCAGTAAGTCGCAGTATAGAAAATCAACATAAAATATTAATGGCATTTTTGTCTTTACTTTTAAATGTTGAAGTGATTCAGACCTCACAACTCTTTTCTCCTGTATCTCCACTCACTAAGAGCTTTTGTTGAGGCACCACCTCAAGCCTCATCTCCTGTTAAACCTTAGAAATTAGCACCACCATTTACTTACTAGGTTATGTAATATCTTAAAGTCTACTTTGACACTTTTTTCTTCCAAACCATATTTATTCACTAAATCTAGCTTTCTACCTTTGGAACATATCTTTCTTAATAGATTTCTTCATTTTATTTTACTATTCCATATTTTTTCCTAAATCTCTAATTGCTCATTTCCAATCTTCTAGCAAATTTTCATTCCTCTTCTCCTCTCCCATTTTTAATGCTTGTCAGTGTTACTCCAGGCACTCCTTTATTAATACTTTGTATATTCTTCCCTGCTCTTTCATAATATCAAATAACAACTATGTTCTGATAGTCCCTGAATCTATATCTCCAAGGCAAACACTGTCCTAAGATGTATATCCACTCTTCTTCTGAGACTCTTTACTTGCATATTTTAGGGAAACCTAAAAATGATACAATACCTAATATTTATTGAGTACTTATATACCTGGCACTAATCTTAATTTTTTTTAAATGTTCATCTATTTTTGAGAGAGAGGCGGGGGGAGACACAGAATCTGAAGCAGGCTCCAGGCTCTGAGCTGTCATCACAGAGCCTGATGCAGGGCTCAAACCCATGAACTGCGATATCATGACCCAAGCCAAAGTCGTTCACTTAACTGACTGAGCCATTCAGGCACCCCTATTTGACACTGATCTAAATGCCTTTCTCTATTATTTCCTCAACAATCAGGTAACCCCGTGACTTGTACCTTGAAATATCCCTACTTAACGAACAAGACACAGACAGTTTAAGTAACACACCCAGAATCCACAGCCGATAAATGACAGTCCTGGATAATAAACCCAGAAATTAGGCCCCAGGAAGAGCATGCACACAATAGGCGCTCTTAAAATATGAACAAAATCAATTCAGCATCTCTCCCCACTCCGGTTCACTTTTTGGCTGGAATTCATTATCAGTAGGACAACCTCTGTGGTTGTTTTAGCTAAGAAACCTGGGCTACACTCTCTCCACGCTCTCCCTTGTAGTCTCTTAATCCATACACATCTGCCGTATCATCATGTCTTGTCTGCTCTAATGTCTGTTTTTTCTTTAAATTTATTCATTTTGGGGGCATCTGGGTGGCTCAGTCGGTTAAGCATTCAACTTCAGCTCAGGTCATGATCTCCCAGTTCACGAGTTAGAGACCCATGTTGGGCTCTGTACTGACAGTTGGAGCCTGGAGTCTGCTTCAGTTCTGTGTCTCCCTCTCTCTCTGCCCTCCCCGACTCGTGCTCTGTCTCTCTCTCCTTCAAAAATAAATAAACATTACATTTATTCATTTTTCTTCATCTCTCTTTCCCTTTCCAAAGTCAGAAACTATCATTTTAAAAATTTTCACAGCCTTTCAACCAATCTCCCTGACATCAGAGTAGACCACCTACTGTCTTTTCTCTAAACTCAGTCAAAATAGTTTAATAATATTCCCATGTCACAGCTTTTAACATTTTGATGGATGTGCTCTCTAATTAAAGTTAAAAAGTAACAAATGTAGCTTATTAGGTCCGCATGATCTGGTTCAATTTCAATTCTCCAGCCTCTTACTGCCCTATTGTCTCCTACCCTCTAGAAAGAATGGCATAGTTCAAGTTTTTTCTACTTGGCAAGCTTTCTGTTAACCTATACCTTTAGCTCTGCAATTTCTTACCTCTGCCTGAAACACCTGACCCTCTTACTTTGGTTGACTTTTATTCATATTCAAATATCACTTAAAAAATTACTTTCGTCAGGGAATGTCCTTGACCCTATGTCTCCCACTACAATCATGTGTTGTAACATTACATTATAAAGTGCAGTTAAATAATCAATTAATAAATCAATGCTGCTTGTCTTCTATTGTACACCTCCTAGGTGGGCTGTTTATGAAATCTAGCTGACTGAGGGTCTACTGACTGTACATCAAAAGTTTCTACACAGCATTGTCAGTTCAATTTCTCATCTTTCTATTCTCATCTTCCTTGATAACAGTGAAATTGCCATAGGCTACTAATCTTGAATCAAATTTATCTGAAATTCAAACATAATGAAAATGGGAATTGATGAATGAAAACAAGTCACAGCTATCAATTTAGTTCTTAAGCAAATAAATTTTCAGGTTATGGAACATCAGCACTTATGCCTATAGTTAGAGGAGCAATAATATAAATGTATATAGTAGTGAATTTCAATTAATTAATGTCCATCCTGTACTAGTTAACTGTAGTAATTATTTAAATATTCAGTAATTTAAGTTTTTTCTATTATTCAGTAGCCTATTGTACCTTCTGAAGATTTCAAGTAAAGTTACTGACTCATTTTAGTGTTTATTATGAACCTAGAATATGAGATTCATGTCATAAAATAAGAATTGATTTGTAGGTATCAGAATGAGATTCACATAGATTAGTGTATGTTTTCTTCCTGTGGGGACATAAAAAGTATATACATTTCTGAGTGAAAATGAGAACTAATAAAAATAAAAATTTCTCATCTTCTCTTGGGTCTTCGTCAAAGTTAATTTTGAGAGAATCTCCTAAAGACTGTTACCAAAGCATGTAATTAGTAATGAAAAGAAACAGCTACAAATATTTTCAAGTGAGATGATGAGTTTCTTTTTTTTTTCAATATATAAAGTTTATTGTCAAATTGGTTTCCATACAACACCCAGTGCTCATCCCAAAAGGTGCCCTCCTCAATGCCCATCACCCACCCTCCCCTCCTTCCAACCCCCCATCAACCCTCAGTTTGTTCTCAGTTTTTAAGAGTCTCTTATGATTTGGCTCTCTTCCACTCTAGATGATGAGTTTCTTGACTGAACCAACAGATAACATGGATGCTAGGCCGAGTAGTTCATCCCAAATATAGCTAATAATTCTTTGGATCAGAGTAAGTTTATGTATAGACCTGATCATTATTATTGCATTCTTTGTTATTATGACAGACATTTACTGAGAGTCAAAGATATACTAGGCAGGGGCACCTTCGTGGCTTAGTTGGTTAAGTGTATGACTTGATTTTGGCTCAGGTCATGATCGCACTATCTGAGACTAAGCCCTGCATGGGGCTCTGCACTGAGCATGGAGCCTGTGTAAGATTCTCTCCCCCCTCCCTCTGCCCCTCCCCCAATTGCATGAGCACTCATTCACTCTCCAAATATATATGTGTGTGTATACACACACACACACACACACACGCACACACACACACACATTAGGCATTTTGCTAAGACTTTAAACTTCAAATTCTTTATTCAGTATTTCAATTTACATCTCTACAGGTAGATTTCATTCTAATGCTGATCTTTACATGCCCTCATTGTTTCCATTTAAAAAATACCATTACTGATGCTTTGGTAAACCAGAGGCTTTGATGAACTTATGTGGAAATATAAAGTATGATTTATTTTTTGCTCCTAAATCATTGGGATTTTAAAATAAAAAATCTCAGAATATGTTATATCACAGTGAAAGATATATTTCAGAAGCTTTTTAAATTCTTTTTAAGCCTATTATCCCTGTAATTTACATTACTCTAGAGCTAGGAAGCTATGGAAATGTGCCAGTGTATGCCAACCATTATTTTAAATAATATTTTTGTTGTTTTAAGAAATACTTATCTACTGATATTGTTAAGATAAGAAAATTCAAGTCTTTCATTTTGCTCAAAATGACTATAAAACAAACATCAAATGTAATAAATGAATGTATTAAAAAGTAAAATATAGTTCATTTGTGTTATAAAAATGACTACAACATTTTAATATGTGTCTTTCAATTGCTTGTACTTATTCTCTGCAGCATTTTAAATTATTTTCCCAAATATATAACAACTAATAATTTTTCTCTTCCTGGTAGACACATTTTGGTGACCTATCTATTTTGCAAAAGTATTTAAAATCTTAGCAAATTGTTATAATGTTTTGGGAAAATGATGAGGTTAAGGCTATAAACAAAGTCCAACCAATAAATTGTCTGATGAATTAACCAAGGGCAATTTATTTTGATGTGGGTAAAATTTTAGCACCTTGTTATCTCTCTATTCAAAATGACATTGCCATAAAGAGAATTCAAGATCCAAGAAAATAATCATATTTGCTAATTTACACTAAAATTTAAAAGATGCAAGCCCTTGTGTTTTCTTAAAATAAAATACTAGTACTTCAAATTGACCTTGCTTACCAAGCTTCTTATAAAAATTTTAGCATAAATTAGTCTCCATTTCTATATAAACTACCAAGCAAAACATTGCATAGATCTTTGAACTTCATCAGTGTAATGTTGAGTCATTTGACACTTTAATTTGTGGTTTACTTCAAAATATGGAAAAGGGATAAAAGTCAAAATAATTTTCAGATTTTAAAACAACTTTCAAGTGCATGCATTACATTGACTTTATAAATTTGCCATCCGGTAAGTATCAAAATCATCAAGGCTGTCTGCAATCAGTCACAAACATATTTTTAGGCGAAAATGCTGCTTTCTGTGAATATTTTATATGAGTAACTGGTTCGCTGACCTGTCACAGCTCAGACAGGTTAAAGGTAGATGAGCAGTTCTATACGCAGACACCAATAGCAAGAGTTTACAGTCCTACAGAAGGTTCATTGGAGCAGTGGTAGATGGTGGTAGTAGTGTCGGTTCCGTTCTCTTGTGGTAAACTCTAGAGGAAGCGTTTCACTCCAATCGTTAGATAGCTTCCTCCATATACGGGTATTTATTGCCATTTTATCTTCAAGTTTAGGGCATGGTGTTCAATTCTTGAGCAACAGGAAAAATACAGTTTAGCAGCCTGCTACTTTTTTATTTTTCATTATTGTTCCTCCTGTATTAGTTGTGCTGTGGTCTATGCTCTGTAAACAACCCTCCCCTAAAAGGATTGTTTTTAAAAGATGGAATTTTGTTTCTCTGTCATATCACAGTCTCAGCTACTTAGCCCAGGGCTGGCAGGAGAGCTCTGTTCCATGAAGTGGCCCAAAGGCTAATTCTGTCCTCTTATTTTGCAATCTTGAAACACATGGCTTCCATCTTGAATTCTAAGATGCTTGCTTCACCAGCTGCCCTCATGTCTACACCCTCATCCTGCAGAAGGATGAAATGGGCAAACGTGCGACATGGCCAATGCTTTTAAGAGCCTATGAAGAAGTGACACGTTCTTTTTTTTTTAACCTGGCAGCATTGTTTTGGCCAACATGCAGCCACAAGATTACATCTGACCTTAAGAATTTGGTGGCAGGGGGAGGAGCACCTGTGTGGCTCAGTCAGTTAAGCATCTGATTCTTGATTTCGGCTCAGGTCACTATCTCGTGGTTCATGGGATTGAACCTGCTGGGAACTCCATGCTGACAACATGGAGCCTGCTTGGGATTCACCCTCTCCATCTCTCTGCCCCTCTCCTGCTCGCTCGCTCGCTCTCTCTCTCTCTCTCTTAAAATAAATAAATAAAAATTTGGAGGCAGTAAAAGTTTAAGGTGGGTGGTGATGTGTTCAGCTACTTTTAATGCATTGTAATGCTAAAGAAATAATTAGATAATATTATGGAACAGACAATATTCCCACTTTTAGTAGCTCCTTCGATTAGCTGAAAACTTCTGAATAAGTGGTGACACACCCAACTAAGAGCAAATTATGATGACTGAGTATTCCAGGCGCTTAATGTGTTTTCTTTCATCTATTACGCTAATAAATCCAAAATCTTGGAATGACAAATTTTACCACTCTAGTCCCTAACTGTATAAACCTGTGTCCTAGTTACAGAGAATAATCCTGTGTCCCCGGAACAAGCTTTCATTTTTTATGCCACTTTATGTTTGGATATGTCATTTCATTTTCTCAATTCCCAGTTCTCTCAAATTCCTCCCAAACATATACTTAAAATTCAGGTTCCTGCTGAAGAGTAAACTACTCTATGAAGCCCCCCTTCACAGCCACGGTTGTCCACTCACTACTCGGTTCCTACAAAATCACATGCATATTTTCACTTTAGTATTTGTACACAATAATTATATTTGCGTAGGTTTACAAATGAAAAGAATTGATGCTCTGAGTTCAGGTTAACCTTATAAAGCCAAAGATTACTAACTCATTAAGCAAAAGTACACCTACATGAATCTGACCCCAAGGATAAATTCTTCTCCCATTTATTACAATAGATACTTCTCCATTCATATTGAGAATAGTTGGCAAAATTCACAGTCTGAGTGATATAGTTCAGACACTGGAAAGCATTTCTTGCACTAAGACTTATGATAGTAAATATGCTATGGTATTAATTGGAAAAGTTGCCAATTCTGGAAAACTGGGACATAGTTGAAAAAATTTTGCAGTCTCAATCCCTGTAATTTCTTGTCTTCACAGGTACTAAATATTTACTTAACAAACAGTTGTTTATGTTGATTAACACTAGCCTTGTATATTCAGTTTATTAAATATCTATTATGTTCTTTGTATTACCTAAGCATTAACCCTACAGATTCTGTTGTGATTTTAGTTTAGTTTAGTGAGATGGCTAAAGTTGTAGCTATTCTGGAGCTTACTTTCAGTGGAAGACTGAGGGCAGGGTGTCAGGAAGAAGGGAGACAGACAATATAAGAAACAAATAAACAAGGTTTATTGTTTTTATTATTAAATGTTAATGTTAAATGCCATTACAAACAATAAAATAGTAGAACGATAGAGCAGAAAGACTGAAGAAAATATTCCGATTAGGTGGGAGATGGCATTTATGCAAGAGGCACAGGACAAAGACTTAGGCTGGAAATAAACACTCTCTGTAAGTACTCAGCTAAAGAAAATATGGATACATAAGAATAAAAGAAATAGAGATAAACCTTGGGTCATTCCAGTAATTACTAGTCCAGCAGGAAAAAAAAATTGTAAAAAAAGCAGAAAATGAGTGGCCACTGAAAAGGGAAACAAAACTAGAGTATGAGGACAAGGAAACCCTAAAAGGACTATTGCTAGAAGGAGGGTGTAGATAACAGTATAAAATGCTGCTGAGCAAGAAAATACAGCAAGGACAGAAACCATACCCCTAGATTTGAACAGATGCAAGTTACTAGTGCCATAGATCAAATTTATTGGAGTGATGAGTAGGGTCTCTACTGGATTAAGTTGAGAAACAAATGGGAGTTGAAGACATAGATATCGTGATTTATAGATAACTCTTCCAGAAATTGTGCTGTGAAGGAACACAGGAAGAGACTTGACATAAAAAGGAGTACTTTTTTTTCTGAAACTTTTCTCTCTCTCCCTTTTTCTTTTCTCTCTCCCTGCCTCCCTCCCTTCCTTTTTTCTTTCCTTCCTTTTTTCCTTTCCTCCTTCCTTTCTTCCTTTCTTCCTTCCTTCCTCCCTTCCTTCATTGGGCTTATAGCTCTATTAACAACCTTTATTCACTGTATGCAGTAACACAAAGACATACAGTCACTTGTTAAAACCAAAAGATAGTAAAAACTGCTCCTCCTCATTTCTTTCTAGAGATCCAATATACAAGATAGTGCCTATAGTTTAAAATACTGTACTGTACATCTAGAATTTGCGAAGAGGGTGGGTCTTATGTTAAGTGTTTTTACAACAAAATAATAAAAATGAATATATGTTTTGTAATAACTGCTAAAGAGGAAAGGAAACAGTATTTCATGTACTTTGTACTGCATTGAGTGTAGCAAAGTATATACAGAGAATTTATAAATGTCTTATCACGATGCCTTGTAAATGTAAAGAATTAAAACATCTTTTGTTCTGACCTAATCATGTATTTCCATCTTTCATTACAAATTAAATGTTCATATGCTTAAAAACATCATTACAAATCTTACAAACATTAAAAAAAATATTAAGGTAGTAACAACTTTATGTTATCGTGATCCTCAAAACATATACACCAATCCTCACGAGAAAACTATAAACTAATATTCCTTCACATAAATACAATAATTCTTAAAATACATTACCAAATCAAATTAGAAAAAATATAAAAATAATACAGAATTCCCAGTAGCATTTATACTAGAAAGAAAGATTGGTTTTATATCCATTATATCCTTCACTGGAATTTGCCATTTTAATAGACGCAAAAATCAAAAGCTATGTAAGAATTCAGTTTATGCAAAAAATTCCCAGGCCTCACTAATAATAAAAATTCTAAGAAAACTAGAAATAAATGAGATTTTTGTCACCTGATAAAGCATTTCTATGAAAAAAATACAGCCAAACTTATAATCAATGGACAAACACTGCTTTCTATTTAAAATAAAGATCGAAGTTGACTAATCTCATCATTTTATGCAACATTGTACTGGAGATCTTTGTAAGCGAATAATGCAAGAAAATTAATAGATGTTACACACATTAATAAGAAAATAGTAGGGGCGCCTGGGTGGCGCAGTCGGTTAAGCGTCCGACTTCAGCCAGGTCACGATCTCGCGGTCTGTGAGTTCGAGCCCCGCTCTGGGCTGATGGCTCAGAGCCTGTTTCCGATTCTGTGTCTCCCTCTCTCTCTGCCCCTCCCCCGTTTATGCTCTGTCTCTCTCTGTCCCAAAAATAAATAAACGTTGAAAAAAAAATTTTTATAAAAAAATAAAAAATAAATAAATAAATAAATAAAAAATAAGAGAATAGTAAACCTTTCTTTATATGTAAATGATATGATTGTATGTGTAGAAGTCACTAAGAAAATAAATATCATTGATAAATCTTTTTTTTTTAATGTTTATTTTTGAGAGAGAGACAGACAGAGCATGAACATGGGGAGGGGCAGAGAGAGACACACACACAAATTTGAAGCAGGCTCCAGGCTCTGAGCTGTGAGCACAGATCTCAACGTGGGGCTCGAACCCATGAACTGTGAGATCATGACCTAAGCCGAAGTTGGACGCTTAGCCAACTGAGCCACCCAGGTGCCCCTAAATAGGCTTTTTAAATAAAATGATATGCTATCTTTAAAATTTATTTTATAAGGCAAAGGAATTGGAATAATCAAAATAAGAACCAGGCTGGAAAATAGGCATTACCTGATTTTTAACTTAATGCAAATTCTCAGTAATCAAGACAGTGTGATAATGGTGTAAGGTAGAAATACAGGGGAGTAAAGCAAACGTGGGAGTGCAAAAATAGATCCACACATATATAGTCAATCAATGTTCTCTAGAGAAACGGTCAGATGTGGACACAGTGAGAAGGCAGTTATCTGCAAGTCAAGGAGAGAGACCTGATCAGAAACCAGTCTCACTGACACCTTGATCTAGGACTTCCAGCCTCCAAAGCTGTAGGGAAACTGAGTGCTAGGATAGTTTTACTTTGTCCAATATTCATAAAGCTGGCTGCTGCAACATGAAATCATGAGGTTTGGGATCAATGTTTTCTTTAAAACAAATGAATCCTAAGTGACTGATGAAACACGAATTTAACTGATTGGAGCCTGTGAAAATTGCTAAGTTCAAAAGCTTACGCTAACCTTACCCCGACACTTTGGTGCATAAGCCCTGACATTAAACCTCACTGGAACAAAAGTAACTACAACAACAACAGCAACAACAAAAATCCTATTCTAGAGCTTTCCAAAATATTATTATATCAAAGCACAGGAGAAAGTGGGAATACTTGGACAGTTTACCAGTGTGAATGGAGAGAACTGCAACAGGTGGGACAAGTAACTACAGAGCTTCATTGCCACAGATCTCTTCCAGAGACTGCAGTGATTAAAGGAGCCGTATCTGGGTATACATAGAACCTGAGACAGAAATTGGTGAGTCCTGCCTCTTTGGACAGGATTTAATTGTGAGTAGACCAAGTGCTACTGGATAGAATGCTAGGAATTAGTGTATGGCCACTTTATGAGAAAATAAAATTATATTTTATTTGCCTATTTGGATTTTTAAAACTTTACTAGTCATGAAATCCCAGTTTAGCCCTTGCCTACCATTAGCATTGCAGCCAAAGCAACTGGCCAAGATATGGATAAAATTCCAATTTGACCCTTAGGCAGAAGAAAAAGGACAAGAGCAGCTTCGATTTCCAAAGACCAAAGTACCTTTATGTTTGTGCTATCAACTTTAACTTTTCACTGTGAGCTCACTTCTTTGCTACTTCTATCTCGATAGAATTATTTATTGCAGTACATTTGAGAACAATTAAGATAAGAGCAAGAATCCAAAGAATAAGCACTCAAGGACATTGAAATAAAGTCGAAGTAATTTAGAAAAAACAATGAAAACTGGCAGGGGAACTACACTATCATTTTGTACTCTGCACAGAGGGATTTCAGCTAAGTGAGAATTCTGGAATTAAAAATGTGTTTTGAATCTTTGTTAGAATGTGTTGCTCTTCTTGGCCAGATCATAAGCTGATTAGAATAAATGCTAGTGGACTGGGTAATGTGAACTTTAGTTATTGCCTATTCAGCACGTTGCCAATTTTTCACACCAAAATTTTCCATGCAAAAATCAGTCAAGTACTTAAACCCTTCACCCTTTTTAATTTTTCCATTATATCTCAGAACTCAAGTTCTTTTCTTGTACCTTTCCGAAATACTTTTCCTGAAGCAAGCCCAACAACTTGTGAGTTGAAAGCTTGATTACAATTTTCCAACCATAATATGACTGTCCAGCATGAAACAACCACAACAGTAAGAAAAACATATGTTATCTGTGGTACCACCATTGTCTTTTTGCACAAATAACTGATTTTTCTCTGGGGCTGCAATTTTCATAAGAGTGGAATGATTGCAGCATTACGTGAGATTAATTTTGAGTTCTGAGTAGTCATTAAGTGCTGAAATGTATAGTTTTTTAGTATTTTGATAGATGACTTATTCACCTGTTATTCACTATATGTAGACAAGCTAATGTATGAATTACATGTAACTGTATTTTTCATATTTTCATTAGTAGTGAAAGTACAGATATTTTTCAATCACCCAGCACTCTTCGAAGTTGTCTTCCTTACCTGTGATAATTATGCTTCGGGAATCAACCTAATTTGAATATTAGTCTGAGCAAAACAAAATTAAGAATGTAAATCTTAAGAAAAGCAAAAACTAATGGAATCCAAATCAAATATAGACGAAGTTTGAATTATCTCATTACTCCTTCTTTTTATCACCTCAAGAACTAACTATATACTGAAAAGATTGTATGTATGGATGTATCTTTTGGTGAATAAACACTAGTCATTGTAAAGTGGGATCTGACAAGCTGAGAACAGTGCAGAAAAATATGTTTCACTTATTGTAGGTTCAATGTATTCTAGGCAAGAGAAAGAACTTCTCATCTATGTGGTTTAGTAAACTGGAACGAGTGATTGAGTGAGTGTGAACTTCCCCTGGAAGTCTCTAAATCTATAACGGGTATGGGATAGCCTATCTGAAAATGCTTTGAAGTTGACACAGTAAAAAGCCTCTGACACCCCCATATAATTTTAATTTTTTTTGAGTATAGTTGACACACAATGTTTTGTTAGTTTCAAGTTTACAGGATAGTGATTCAACTTCTCTATTATGCTGTGCTTGCCACAAGTGTAGCTACCATATGTCACCATACAACCTTATTACAATATCAATGATTACATTGGCTGTGCCGTGCCTTTTATTCCCTTGGTGTATCCGTTCTGTAAATGGAAGCCTGTATTTCCCACTCTTCTTTGCCCACGCCCCCAACTCCTCCCCTCTGGCAACCATCCATTTGTTCTCTGTATTTATATATCTGATTTGGCTTTTTTTTATTTTGTTTTTCTCTTTTTTAAATTCTACATATGAGTGAAATCATATGGTATTTGTCTTTCTCAGACTGAGTTATTTCACTTGGCGTAATTCCCTCGAGGTCCATCCACCTCTGTATAATTTTTAAGTCAAGGGAGAAGGGAATGGGACTCTACTAGCTATTCACTGAGTACAAGTAACTTTTATATACTTACATTTTATGTTTACCAATTTGGTTAGTACATTGTTTTTAGCTCTTATGGATGTAAGAAATGAGGCCCAGAGAAATTAGATTGTCAAAGATCGTACATCTGGTTAGTGCAGAGCTTGGATTTTGATTCAGTTTTTAATTCAAATATTTTATTCTTTTCTATAATGTTATGGGGAAAATAATGAGAATTCTTATATTTTATATAAAGCCATACAGTTTAGGTTTTAGTTTACTTTTCATATTTCAAATTGCCTTAATATGCATTTCAAATTTTATTTCCAGTACAATTGTATTGCATTTTCTCATTATTCATGTGGAACAATTAGAAATTGATATTTTTTCTATTATCCTTCAGAAGTGAATCAGAAAAAAAAAGTATCTTTTATTTAAAATCATCCACAGAGTCTAGCTATGAATTTTCCCAGGACTCTGGAATAGCAGCTTAGACCAATATAACTCCTTTGACCACACTAAGCCCATAGGAAGTTATAAATAAGCATTTGCTTAATTGAATTCTTTTCTTAGATCCATGGAACAAGCTGTTTACTTTTGCATGTCTCCTTAAACAGCAAGAATATGTATAGGATTCATTTTGATTTTTGGTCACATTTTTTGGCCTCTGGAGAAAAGTAATCATTAGATTTGCAGTTTTAAGGAAAACAGAGACTATGTGACCAACTCTTATTTTTCACATAAAATTGCAAGAGTTTAGTAAAGGAAATCTGTATCTAGAATTAAAATCTTGTGACCTCAGATCATTGTTATTCCTCCTGTATCTCAGCAACTTATAGTTTATTATTAGCTAGAAAACATTTTTCATGTGTAACAGTCTCTTTGAGATACTGTTATTGTCAACAAATAAGTTTACAAAGTTCTCAAAATGCCACCATACTGTGTATACTGCTGTACCCAAAGACTAAGCAGGGGTTTATTGCCAATTTTAAATATCAGCAGCACAACCAAACGCCACAAGCTCTGAAATCACTCCCCTTGACAACCTTTGAGGGAGCATTCTAATGTTCCATTTTGTCTGTATTTTATACTTGCAAGAGAAGTTCCTGGGCATTTTATAATTAATGTATACAAGAAAGCTGGTCACATTCTAAATAATGGAGAAGCTTATCAGAGAAATGCCAGTTTTCATAAAAATTCTACCTAATCTGTAGATTCCTGTAAAAAGTTATCAAATTTAAAGAAAGAAATTGCAAAACTAATCAAAGTACATGTACGGTATGTGCAATGTACTATGACAGCAAATACTTTGAGGTTATTTTTTTTTAAAAGATCCAGGGTACAGAATCTAAATAGTACAATTTGTGGTAAATGTCAAGGAACATTATTCTGATAAATGTCATTGTAATAATTAGATGGAAATTGTTCTGGGTATTAGACACTATATAATCAGTTTTGATAGAAGGATCAAAGGTGTAAATTTATGACCATTCTGTGAAGGCATTTATCAGAAGTTTTACTGGGGAGAGGAGAGGCAAGGAGGGTAACAATTTATGGTAAAATAATTTATGGTAAATTCTGAGCTATAATCTTAGTTTGTAAGTTTTTTAAAAAAGGTTAGGCACTTATTCCTCTTTTGAGAATGCAATTATAATGATTTTAAACACATGAAAGCCAAAAATGAAGTTCATTAAAATTATATTTTCCACTTATGATTAAACAAACAGAATAATGCGATTCCTAAAGTTATAGTATAGATACTGACTATAGGGATCAATGAACTTATATAATTTTCTGATCAAGTAGAACCAGTTAATAAAGGAGTTTGTTGATTCTTCTCTCTCCATCTCTTTCATTCTTTCTTTTTCTCTTTTTTCCCCACTGTGGAACTAGTATGTACAGGTGAATATGGGAAATAACAAAAATATGGAGGATTCTCTCAAAAAATACATTTTTGGGGGTGCCTGGGTGGCCCAGTTGGTTAGGCATCCGACTTTGGCTCAGGTAATGATCTCACAGTTGGTGAGTTTGAGCCCTGCCTCGGGATTTGTGCTGACAGCTCAGAGTCTGGAGCCTACTTTGGAATCTGTTTTCCTCTCTCTGTCTCTCCCTCCCCCACTCACACTCTGTCTCTCTTTCTCTCTCAAAAATAAATAAACATTAAAAAAGTACGTTTTGGAAGACAAAATTACTATATATGAAATAATTAAAATATGTGCAACATATTGTTCCATCATTTTTCTATGTCAGAACCTTTCAGATTGGGGGCGATATTAATCTGTCAGCCTCACGAAAGCCAGAGGCCCTCTGTTTTTCCTGTTGTTCCATATACATATTTTGTGTTTCGTGATATTACAAATATTGAGAATTATTGACCTGGCAACAAATTTTATAGAAAATCTAAAACGGGAGGCATCATTACGGATTTCAGGGAAGAAGCAAAATGGAAGCGGTTGTTGGCAGGACACTTACAGTATTCAGGAGATATATCTTCTCTCTTTCACATTTAGAATGGTTAGCTTAAAAGAGCCATGGCTGGCTGACATCCTGTCTGGCTCCTCAAGGTATACTGTCTGGCTGCCTGTGTATTTTGGGCATAAACAAGAGGGAAAGGAAGATAGTGTGGGAGGGAGCCAAGGTGATTTTGGAGCACTGTAATTGATTCGTCAATTCAAGAGTCTCACAGAACTCAAGGTCAGTCTAAATCTGAGGCAGAAAACCCAGATCTATTTTGCAGTGACTGAATACTTGCCACAGCTCAGGCTCATTCAAATCCCCATGGGAAAGTCTGTGAGATCAGTGAGTTTAGTTTATGAATCAAAGGCAACTTATATCTGTCCTTTAATGAACACAAAATATTTCAGTATCCCCCAAAGTGACAAGATGTGGTTTAATTGAGAAAATTAAAATGAAGGTACTCATCAATAATGATTCAAAAATAGAAACAGACATGCGATCATTGATGTTTTAATGCAAAGGTTTTTGCAACTTTGTGTTTTATCTTTTATAGAAATTAAAATTGCACTTATAAAAAATATAATCAAACAATATATTTCTATAACATATTTTAAGAAATTCACATTCTGTGAGTTTAGGTGATCTAACTAAATTTATTTGAACTGTTAGAGACTTATATAGGTAAAAGTTATACTTTGTTTTGTTGGCCTAAGCCCATAGTTATTTTATCTTGCCATTACCTTTACAAAATTATGAAACCTTTCTTCAAAATCCATGTTGATCTATGTATTCAAGACTAAATCAAATTTAAGGACTTATTCTCATTCTTAAAAACCTGTCATGTTTTTATTTCAATAAAGTTTAGAAAGCAAAGAAATGTTATTTAGAGGAAGCTGAAAAAATAATAAAATTTATTATCATGCCATCTGATGTGCAAAGTAGTTGCCTATACACATTTTATAGGCTTCTTTTGTATTTAAAACTCTTATTTCTCTGAGGCCACTATTCAAATGGCTGGCAGGGGGTAATTTGTTTTATTCAGTGAATTCCTGATTGTTGTACAAGGAAAAGTTCTCTCACCTTTCATTCAACAATTCATCTTCCTATGGTGATTTATTTTACTATTTCCAGACATGCTTTATTACCTACAGACTTGACATGTACTTTTTTTTTCTTTCTTTCTGGGAACCAACTGAGCCATAAATAGGTATGCACATTATAACAAGTCATAAACTCCTTGAATTGTACATTATTACAGACAATTCTACTGTCTTACTTTGCACAATTTAACAAACATGCCTCCACGCTGTTGTATAAAATTGAGAAGAACATTCAGATATATCCATATATCAATTATTTAGGATTCTCTTTGATAAATAAGGTGGAAATGTATAACATACTAGGTGGCAAAATCAATAGTGAACTAATACTAGGCGGTGTCAAAAATGTTTGTTGCTTTGTCATAATTCTGTGATTTCATTCTGATTAGTAAGAAAAGGCTCCAATATTGAAGTGGTATTTATGAGAAAGAGGAGAGAAAAAGAGATCACATTAGATTCTTTTTATATATACCAATGACATTTTAATTCAGTTCAAACCATAACTGAAGGTATGTAAATATGTATAATATCCTAGAATTGGGATGTTCAAGACAGCTGTGTGGCTCCTGTTTTGAATCATATTTCATTGTCAAGAGAGTCTACATATATCGCCTGCTAGTATACAGCAGGTTATAAAAGTATTTTTATTTGCAACAATGCTCAGTTTGAAGAAAAATCTTAAATAGAATAAATATTCATTCTACCGTGTACAATAAAAGATGCTGTGTAAAACCAAAAATGCAAAGTGTGCCAGCTCTCCCAATGTTTTCATTGTTTTGATAACTAGAAATTTCTGAAATCTCTTAATTGAATCAATATAGTTCCTTGACATAAGATAAAATTTGCTAATGGTATTTTTCAGAAATTTGTATTTATCTTGGTAAGCTAAGATAAATGTATTTATCTTGGTAAGCTAAAGGATAATTAAGTGCTTTTCAATAATTAATTAGTGAGATTAAAAAATAAACTGGGGCCCAGGGGATATAAACGCCAGTGGTCTTCAGTGTAAGTGTGGACTTGGCAAGGTCGTATTCCTCAATTTTATTCTGTGTGAAATGACCCATTCTGGCTATGTTTTTCTAGGATTCTCTGCCTCAAGTATTTGATTCTGGATTTCTGGATATAATTCATAGCTCTCTCTTTCACTTTACTCATACATAAATGCAACACATTTTGGTTTGTCAAACAAATGCCTGGATGTCTAGGGCCATCTTTGTTTTTGTTATTTTGGGGTTTTTTTAGTTGACTACTGTTGATTTGAATTCTGCTCGATATATGCACCTGCTTACAAGTCCATCAAAATCAGACTGCGGTTGGAAAGGTAAAATTTGGGTAATAAAGAATTACATTAAAAAGCACCCAATTGCTTTCACATACTGTTTGACCCACTCTGTTTATCAGGAGCTCCTTAATGAAGCTATCCTATAAAGCCCTGCTGTGCTTTTGTAACTTGATAGAAAGCTTGTGGAAAGTCCCATCAGAAAGGTCAATAAAAGTGTGAACATAGAGGGATGACTGGGTGGCTCAGTTGGTTAAGCATCCAACTTCGGCTCAGGTCATGATTTTGTGGGTAGTGAGTTTGACCCCCGTGGCAGACTCTGTGCTGACAGTTCAGAGCTTGGAACCTGCTTCAGATTCTGTGTCTCACTCTTTCTCTGACCCTCTCCTGCTCATTCTCTCTCTCTCTCTCTCTCTCTCTCTCTCTCTCTCTCTCTCCCTCTCAAAGAATAAATATTTTAAAAAGTATAAACATAGAAAAATTATCTGCTTTTCCCCTAAAATTAATATTGTGTAAAAATGAGATATATTAGTTCCCATATATTAGAGATGCCACTACTAATATATTTTCCCCCCAACCTCCAATGTTCCATTTTTAACAAATGAGTCACTTTTTCTTTCAACGTACTTCTTAAGCAATTTATGCCTGTTCCCATGCAAGGGGTTTTCAGATGGAGAGATTAGTCATGAAGCTGGATGCTATTATTTCAAGCTGTGCCAAGATAGAAGCAGGAATATGAGATTCATGGCCATATAAATGGTTGCTGAGACTATGGAAGTGGGCAAAATCATCAAGGGAGAGAGACATAAAGAGGGAAAATCAACCATGAAGGAGTATTCTGATCGGAGAAGGAAAAAGAAGAGTGTGGCTTGTTGGAATATCAGTAAGGGGAAAGTTTTGGTAATGAAGAATTGGTCCACAGTACCAAATACTAAAGTTTTCAGTTAGGATCAGGGCAGGGTCATTCATACCAAGATTAGACCTTAATGATGGTGGATTGAGTAGACTGGAAAAGTGGGAGAGAAGAAATGAAGAGTATTGAGTTGAAGAATGAACATGAGTATGAGAGAGTCGTTAAATCTAAAATTAAAAAAAAAAAGAAAAGGAAAGAGAAGAAAAGAAAAGAAAAAGATTAGCTGTGTAAGAATGTGAAGCAAAGGGCACCTGGGTGGCTCAGGCAGCTAAGCATCTGACTCTTGGTTTTGATTCAGGTCATGATCTCATGGTTTCAAGCCCCACATGGGGCTCTGTGCTGGCAGCATGAAACCTACTTGGGATTTTCTCTCCCTCCCTCTCTCTGCCCCTTCCCCACTCATGCTGTCTCTCTCTGTCTCTATCAAAATAAATAATGTCTATTTATTTTTGAGAGAGACAGAGAGACAGCATGGGCAAGGGAGGGGCAGAAAGAGAGGGAGATACAGAATTCGGAGTAGGCTCCAGGCTCCAAGCTGTCAGCACAGAGCCTGACATGTGGTTTGAACTCACAGACCACATGATCATGACCTGAGCCAAAGTCAGATGCCTAACCGACTGAGCCACACAGGCGCCTCTCAAAATAAATAAACTTAAATTTAAAAAAAAAGAATGTGAAACTCAATAGTGGTAACTAAAAGATGGAGATGGAAAGATGTTGTTTTGTTTTGCTTAGAAGACTGTACTAAGATGAGGTACTTGTGAATAGATTTCATGATCAAGAGACATACAATAGGGAGGGAGAGGTTAAAAATACATAAAAAACAGGGATGGTACTTAGGTCAGAAAATAACACTGAAGGAGGAAGTGGTAGCAATAATATGGGGCAAAAAAATGGAGAGTGGGTGCAGATATAGAAACATGAACATGTATGGGTCAGAATAGGGAGTTGAGACATTTCACTCTTAGTTAATCAAATCACCCTTTGTATAGTGAAATAAGAGACTTTCTCAAGGTATAAGTTGTCTTTATACTTAGACTATGGATTTTAATGTTAATATATTTTTATAATTCAGGTTTAACAAACTACGTTTGTTTCTTCTTCGTCTTCAGTATCTACTGATACTGGTAAATGTATATTTAGTAGTATGCTTTATCTTACGGATGTTAATGAAGAAGTTGATCTCCATTATAGAGGTTTGTGCCATGTAACTTTTAACTAGAGAAAGGATGTGATAGATAAATCAAGTTGACTGTTAATGTTTTATTTTACAGGTAATATTATCCTATTCAGATATATGTTGTTAAAACCTCTTATAAAAAACGTTTTAAGTTTACTCATCCATATTCACTGCTTACAACTGTGATGTGAAGAGTGTGTTTGGGGTTGTGCAATGTAGCAGTCTTTTCTATGACCCCAGGGTACCAAGGTCCTTCCCCTGTTCCGCTTTGTCACAAGATTTCTCTCTCTGATGACCACAAGGCAATTTGAGAAGTCAGATCCATGTATAAAGAAGAGCTCTAAGTTGGTGTATTAAGGAGAAGGGATGATAGTTATCCAGCTGCAGGCTAGTGAATGTGTTTCCCTCATTTCCTACATGCAAATGTTAATGAAAGGATTAAGATTTTTCTAAAACTCAAGACATAGATTCTATGTTTTTATACTTTTATATACATGAATGCATTAAAAAGTATTTTTTTAACTACAGAATTACATCATCTGCAAACTTTCTGAGGGAAATTCTTGAAATACATTCTGAGGGAAATTCTTGAAATACCATGTTTCTCAAATTTTAGCTGATAAACAATATTAAGGATCGGGAATATTTTCATCAATTTTTATGCAGTGAAATTCTTCAAAACCACCAGTCTTAATGGAATCATAGAGTAAATTCCTATGGGATTTCTAGATTTATACTTCTCTTTAAGTCGTGTATTATTTTTTAGAAATGTACTGCACTCAACATACTTGAAAATGCATGAGAAGGATGACAAAAGAAGCATAATATATATTTCCATAGTTCATGGATGATATCATTGCAATTTATCTGGAGGAAAGGATCTCTTCCCCTTCTTTCCTCTATAAGGGACTTATACGTTTGTTTGTTTTTTTGACATTGTGCGGGTATCCAGCCACCCAGGAAATTAGTCTCAGTACGTAGAGAACAATAGTAATAACTTGTGATTTTTCAGATGAGGATACAGTGCTTAGACACATGATTGGGAGAAAGAAAATGGAAATTCTCTGCAAGATAACTAGACTGTGGGAAGGGGCTCAGCAAAGGGAAAGGAGAGGCTCTAGCAACCTGACAGGGACCCAAGTCTGAAGAGAAAAAATAGGCAGTGAGAAGTCACCTTCCCTGGGAAATGCTGATGCATTTTTAGGAAGAGTGATGTCTGCCATTGGATTTACAGCTATTTCCAGCTCTCTGTAGTAATTGCATTCTGCTACTCCCTAACCTTTAGAAAGGTCTTCTATGTGAGACTGCCTGGTGTTAAGGTAAATTACAGGAAATGAAAGAACAGTGATGAAATCCAGCAAAAGACAACACTTACATCAGCAGGTTAAAGTGGGAAAGCAAACAATTGTATTGGCTGACTCAGCAATCAATATGGTAGAATCCATTTGTCCCTCACTTAATAGAGTATGTGACCATTGGGGTAGAGGGCAGATATTGAGATGCTACATAAAATCTGTAGAAAATACTAATGCTGCCTGATTTGCCTCTTTGCCAGAGGAATTTGATATGTGATTGAAAGAGGAAAACAGAGAGTTATGGCTTCATTCTTTTGCATATTCCTGATGTCTTCCAATTTTGAAAAGTACCAAAAACCCATGAAAAATGCCTAAATTAATCACTCCTTTGCAAATCACAGTAAAAAAATGAATATACTTACAAAGTACCAAAGGGATAAAAAAGCAGTAAGTGAGAAGATTTGTGGTGTCAGCTTTCAAGAAGAGAAATGCTTTGGAAGGGGTTACAGAAAGTGAATGGCTGAGAAGAATTTGCTTTCTGAGCAAGAACAATGTGTTCCAAGGCTGGGAAAGACATAGGAGAGGCTTGATTTGGAGCCTTTTATGGCTACTGTTAATGCTATTAATCGATGTTTCCTAACAATTTAACTGGTTTCTAAGAAAAATCCAATATGTAACAGTAAACAAAGAGAGAAACTTATTTTCTAGTATAAACATTTAAGTTATTTTGAGGCAGGAAAGACTTTGATGCATCACAACATTCCTGAAAGTTTTCAGTATTGAAAACAGTTCAGTCAAGATTCTGTTCATTCTTTCACTTGATTTTTACTTAATACATTCTATGTGCCAGCCACTGGGTACACGTGACAGATTTCACTCTTGCTGTTACGGGGTTTATTTATATTCTGAAGGAGCAGAAGAACAGTAAGAATGCCTAGTGCTCTATGTTCTAGCTACTATGGCTGAATAAACAATTATGCCAAAACTGAGTGGCTTAAAACAATAGCAAACTTTTATTTTGTGCCTCAACCTGACATCTGCTCAGGACCGAGGTGGTACAGAGCTTATGAGTTGAAATCATCTGAAGGCTAACGTGTCTAATGTTTGAAGCGGGTTGTCAAATGAGCCTTCTCTGGAACTGTTGGCTGGAAAAATTATGTGTAGCTTCTCAGTATGTCCTGGGCTTCCTCAGATCATGGGGTATGGGTTCAACCCCAGAAGTGAGAGAGAGAAAAAGAGAGAGAAAAAACTTCTATATGGCCCTTTTGGACTTAGTCTTGGAGGTCACACAGCATTATCCCTTTCAGCACATTCTGTTCATTGGAAGAGTTAAAATGTCCAGCCATAGTCAGGAATAGGGAAAATAGACACTACCACTTGATGAGAAGTTACAAGGTTCTAAAGAGAATTTATGAATTAAAATATTATTGGAGTCATTTTTGGAAAATACATTCTGCTACATTGTGTTATTTAACTTTTTAGTCTAATAAATAAAAACTTGAATGTTGTATTAATGAAAAAATATTCATTTAAAATCTTTCACTGAACGAGTGTCTCTTTGGAGATATTGCTAGTATTAATATTGCTATTATCATTATTACTAACATTATTGACTTGTGAACTTCCAAATTCCATTGGCCTTTAACTTTTTCTTAGCAAAAGTTGATGTTGTAAAAAGTCTACTGAAAGGGACTACATTAAACTTTTTGGTTTGGGATAGTTTGTAATATTCATTTGAAATCTCATGGTTCCTGAGATCAAGCCCCACATCAGGCTTTGCACTAATAGCATGGAGCCTATTTGGGATTCTCTCTCTCTCCCTCTCTCTCTCTCCTGCCCCTCCCCTACTAGTACTCTCTGTCTCTCCCATAATAAATAAATGAACATTTTTAAAAAAGAAAAGAAAGCCAAAAATAGACTGTCTCCACTATTCCCAAGGAATCCCCATGAGAATTACCATTTTACTTTATCTTATGATAATTTAACATAAATAATTTGTTTATGTAATGTAAATAAGGCGTTATTATAAGTAAACATTCTATGCCACATAACATTGTTCAAAGATGTTAATGTGTTATGTTCTATGGTAGAAATTGTTTCTCCTTAAAAAAATATTGAAGATAGTGCCAGGTGAAGGACACAATGAAAAAAATAATTGTAGAAAAATATCAAAAAAAGGTATTATAAAAATGCAAGGAATAGGTCACCTTTGTCCAGATTAAAGGTAAGAGTATATTAAAGCGGAAAGGGTCATTGATGAAATGATTACACTAGTCAAAATGACATCATCATTTTTTTAAAGGTTAGTAAGCAAAGTACTATGTCTGCTCTTTGAAAATGTCAAAAAAAATGCTACTTTTCCAAAGTGTGAAGTTATGTTAATTTAAACACTACAAGCACAAGTGATACAAAGGAAACTAGGTTAATACACACTATTAGTCAGAAATTATATATTCCTACAATGTTAGCGAAATGTCAGAGAAAGTTTGATGAAGATGAAAAATCAGTATTTTTTATTCTTAGATACATTAACCATAACCTAAGGACACTAAAGGAGAAAGAATAATAAAAGACTTAGAAATTCAAGTAAGGAGAAAAGAAAATCTTCCTTAAACTGAAATAATAGAACTAAATGAACACTTAATTCTACAGAACATAACCTGATATACTGGATTAAGAATAGTCAACTAGGGTACTACTAATTAGATATCACTTACCTATTTCCTGTCACTTCCATTTCTTCCTTGTAACAATAATGTTTGTCGTTATTGGCAGGGCTGTTGTGAATACATATTAGATTGTTCCCAGTACTTTTACATTAATATTGAGGCCGTTTCCAACCCTTGTAGATATCCTTATGCTTAATCTTTTATATATGTGCTAATTTTTAGTAATATCAATTCTTAAAGGTAGAATTGGCACATCAATGGATATGTCTGTTTTTAATTTTAAAAGATATTCAACACATAGTTTATATTCTATGATATTATCAGATAGCTGTTCATGTTCTAATAAAATCAGTCAAGATAACTCCGTATTTCCAAATTTTTATGTTGTACACCAAAAAATGTGGATTTGTTTAATATCCCTGAATCCCTGATAACTGGAAGAGACCTAGTATATTCATACTTCAGCTCAGTAAGAGGATGACACCAAGCAGAGGGGAATTAGGCAACCAAGAGATTAAAAGTGTTGATGAAACCCATATGCATTGAGTGCATGTTCTTTTTACATGACATAACTCTTTAAAATTTGAAAAGGCCTCTGTGAAAATGATATAAATAATTTATTATACAGTATAGTTCAATATATAGTACTTGATTCTCATTTCTCAGGCAATTTGAATAAATGCATGAACTACCATCAAGCAGAGATCTGAAGTGATTTTTAGCATCCAAAATGTATCATAGGTTGGGGCACCTGGGTGGCTTAGTCGGTTGAGTGTCAGACCGGCTCAAGTCATGATCTCCTGGTTCATGAGTTTGAGCCCCATGTGGGGCTTTCTGCTGTCAGCCTGTCAGCGCAGAACCCTCTTTGGGTCCTCTGTCCCCCCCCCCTCTCTGCCCCTCTCCCACTTGCACTCTCCCAAAAATAAATAAATATTAAAAAAATACATCATAGACTTCTGGTTTCCAGTCTGGCAGGTAAATAGTTTAGAAATCATCACTCTTCCTCACAAGAAGAAAAAAGTTGAACAAATTGAAAAGCAATGATTCTTAGATCCACCAAAGAACTGTTTTCACAGGGAAAACTGTTGCTCTGAAAAACAGAGATAGGCCAATACAGAAAGTTTATTCACCAGAACTAAACTTAGTTAGATTTTGCCGAAGAACAAAAGAAGAAATATATCATTGGATGAATTGTTCTTTTTTCTATTTTTCTAAAGGAAAACCAAATAAGCAAACAAGTACACAACTACTACTCTCTAGAGACAGGGCCAGGTAGAAGGGAGGTTTGGAAAAGAAAAAAAGAAAGCATTGGGTACCCAGAAGCTTCTTCACAATTTTCCATGTCACTGGCTGTGGGAGGGTCCTGGAAACATGACAGAATTTATTGTAGCTAAAATAGATGTTGTTAAAGAAAAATCCATGCCCAGGTGTCGGATTGTCCAATATTTGCCACATCAAATTTTTTCAATTTCTTACAACTGACAGGGTGCCTTTTGCTCCAAACTTACATTTTTGCCTGAAACATAAGATTAGTGATTTTAAAAGTAAACGCTCTACTGCTCGCTTCAGCAGCACCTATACTAAAATCTGAACCATACAGAGAAGATTAGCATGGGCCCTGCAGAAGGATGGTGGACAAATTTGTAAAAGTAAACTTTATATTGTTCTTTCCTTTTAGTTTCCATTTGAAGTATCAGTTTCGATATTAGCTAATACATTTTGGCTCTCAGATGACTATCGTAGGTGGACATACATGGATGAGGTTTACTCGGTTTAAAAAAATAAAAATACAACCTCGGATGAGGTTGACACACAGGAAATTGCAAAGCATTCTCCATGAAATCAGTGTTTATAAAGTATTCAGGGACATTCTCTAAATGGTTTCTTACACCTGTGGCTATAACATCTTCTGGTCAGTGAAAAGTAAACCATGAAAGAGGGAAAGATAAAACAAGGCAGTTTCCTTTGGTGGCAGCTGCTATTCTATGCCCAGGATGTGTCATCTTTACTGACACTTAAAAAGCATATATAAAAACACTTAATGTGTTTGGGTGACTGTTGATGACAGATTGTCACCAAGTCTATCTTCTGGGTAATTTCTCCTCCAAGTTCATCTTAAAAGACAGATGCTTCAGGTATTTTGGGACTTACAAATTTAATGGGTTACTATTTTTCTGTTGCAACTGGTGTTTCTAGAATGATAGTGTGAGTGTTCAGAATAGCTAATGTGATGGAAATCTCTGAAATTGTAATTATGCGCTTTGATTCTGTTTATAAGAAATGAATTTGGTGGCATCAGTTTCTTAAAATAGACAAAATGTCACAGGACTGTAGTGCACACTTGTCTAGAAATACAGATAGTAAGAGTCAGAGTTGGGATAACCTCATGATTTGGTACTGATGGGAAATTAACAATTTTTCCTTATGTTTACCTTACCCATATGTAATTAATTTTGAAGCCACAGGGAATAATGATACAGAAGATTTAGGAACACAGGTATTTCTTAAAATGAGCCCTTACAGTAATTGGCATCATATTTTGTCACTTTGGATCCTGTTAGTTTGAACATATCTTATTTCTTAGCTATCATGTTTTATTTGAATTTCCAGTCTTTTCACATGTAGTTTGTCCTTCCAACACCCTATCTCCACCCATGTGACAAAGACTTAATCATCCTCCAGTCACTGTTTGGATATCACTACCACTTATCCCAGAAATATTTTCTCTCTGCCAATCTGGGTTTAGATATCCTTCCTTTGGTGGCTTTGTCTGTCTCTTGAGATGTGTTCAAAGTTATCTCCATTACCATTGTAGTCTTACCACACTGTATAAAATATTTATTACTTTTATTATTTAAAAGGCATGAAAAGGGGTGCCTGGGTGGCTCAGTCGGTAGAGCGTCCGACTTCGGCTCAGGTCATGATCCCACAGTCTGTGAGTTTGAGCCCCGCATCGGGCTTTGTGCCGACAGCTCAGAGCCTGAAGCCTGCTTCAGATTCTGTGTCTCCCTCTCTCTCTGCCCCTCCCCTGCTCATGCTTTCTCTCTGTCTCAAAAATAAATAAGAACATTTTAAAAAAATGAAAGGTATGAAAAAATGATTTTTTATTGAGCATTAAAGATTTACTTCCTATGTGTGTTATTACTAATTTTTTCTATATTAGTTTGGAACTACTTGTATTAGTTTTCTATAGCTGCCATTAATAAATTACCACTATATTAATGGCTGAAAACAATGCAAATGTATTACAGCTCTGTGGGTCAGGTCTCATCGGTCTAAATTCAATGTGTTGGGAAGCTGTGTTCCTTTCAGGAGATTCTGGGGAAGAATCTGTTTCCTTGTCTTTCCAACTTTTAGAAGCTTCCTTACCTCCAACTTGAATGCCTGCAAGGTTGAAGCTGTCTGTGATTTTCTTCCATAGCCACATCTCCCCATAATCCTCACCTGACTACTTTTACTTTTAAGGACCTTTGTGATTACTTTGGGCCTATTTGGATAATCCAGGAGAATCTCATCTGAAGGTCAGATCATTAGCAACCTTAAATCTGTGTGCAAACTTCATTTTCCTTCAGCATTGCAATCTAACATACTCAGAGGTTCCAGGGATTAGGAAATGGACATGTTTAGGTGGACCATTATTCTGGCTATCACACTGGTTTAATTTGCTTCCTTCATTTTGTTTGACTTTATATATGTTCTGCCAAATGACATGTCTGTCCAAATGTTTGTCCCAATGAGATATTCTATTGATATAGGATGAATTGCATACAGTTCATTCTATATAAATCTATAAATCCAATTACAAGACAGTTAATCCTAGGTACATCACCATGGTAAGATTTCCAATGTCAATTTATTGGGCCCACCAAATTTAGAATCATATTTTTAAATAAATCAGAAGCACTTACATTCATTCCAACAGAAGTGGTTTTCTAATTTCATTATAAATATGAGAGAAATGTTAAGAACAATATTAAATGGAGTTTTTATTTCCAACTAATAGAAATCCAATGTATGTAGCCTTCAATGCATTGAAGGATATTGTATTAAATAGAAACAGTGGTTAGTGACACTGTAGCTGAAATTTGAGGGAGAGCTAATCTTCAGAACAACTGGAACCAGGAACTTGAACAAGGACAAGACTGAGCTTCTCTCCTTTTCTTCCTCTCTGCATTTCTCTTTGAAGCTACTTCATTGTTTTCACTCACTCAGACTTTCTTCTCATAATACAAAATGAGTCCTCTGATGGCTTTTGAATTGCTCATCTCATAAATTTAATTGCTGGAAAAAACTTTACCATATACTCTTGGACCAGGCCAAGACTAATAATCCTAAATAAGAAACTGAACTCATCTGGTTTAGCTATCCTCCTGTGGACCAATCAACTGAAGGCAGGAGTGTGTATCAATGTCACATTTTATTAAAAATATACTATCCTTGTGGAAAGGGTAGCAATATTTCATAGAAAATACCAACTGAAAAAACAACCCCACCAGTAACCAAAACAAAACATAATTGGTAGCCAATATAATATGTTCAATAAATATTAGGGGCACCTGGGTGTCTCGGTCGGTTGGGTGTCTGACTTTGACTCAGGTCACGATCCCATGGTTCATGAGTTGGAGTCCCACATCAGGCTCTGTGCTGACAGCTCAGAGCCTGGAACCAACTTCAGATTCTGTGTCTTCCTCTGTCACTCTGCCCCTCCCCTCCTCGTACTCTCTCAAAAATAAACAAACAAATATAAATAAATAAACAAACAAACATTAGCTACCTGAAATGAACAAATAAATGATTCATATGTTTTTGCCTTAAAGATATAAATTCTAGATTGTACCCTGATATCATCAATAGCTTATCACCATCTGCTACAATTTTTCCTTACAGGCTTTATTTACAATGAGAATTAAAAGTTCATGTTGATGGATAGATATAAGGTGCATAATAATCCGTATTCACCAGTGCAATATTTTGTTAGATTCAAAGATTTCTAATTACTAAGAAAATTAGGTATGTGGGAAATGTTTTCTGCAGCCATCATTTAAACCAAAAGTAGTTTTTTATTCCCTTTCAAATTAATGTTAAGTTAAAAACAGAATACCTCATTCTTTGAGTACTCTTTTTAATCAAATGTTTATGCATTCAGTTTGCCTGGCTCCAGAGTATGTGAAAATTATAGTAGTTCCTTGTGTGTTTTTTAAATAGCTTTATTGAGGTAAAATTGAAATACAAGAAAATAGCACATATTTAACGTATACAATTTGATGGATCTTAGCATACACACTTACCTATGAAACTATCAGCACAATCAAGGTAATAAGCATATCAGTCACATCTAGACATTTCCTCCTGCTCTCCCCTTTTTTCAGCAAGAACACTTAACTTGAGATCGACTCTATTAACATATTTTTCAATGTATAATATAGTATTGCTAACTAATACAGTATCTTTAACATAAGATAATATAGTATTGTTACAATATAGCATTGTTAACAATAGTATTAACAACAATATTGTCAACTATAAATCTGTACAGCAGATATCTAGAATTTATTCACATTGCATAACTGA
Organism: Acinonyx jubatus; assembly: GCF_027475565.1. Lineage (NCBI taxonomy): Eukaryota > Metazoa > Chordata > Mammalia > Carnivora > Felidae > Acinonyx > Acinonyx jubatus. The sequence goes on from NC_069394.1 coordinate 27,893,734, forward strand.
AACTTTACATCCATTGAATAACACCTCTCCATTTTGCTGTTCCCCAGGCTCCTGACAACCACTATGCTACTCTCACTTAAGTTTGACAATTTAATTTTTTTTTATTTGAGAGAGAAAGAAAGAGAGAGAGAGAGAGAAAGAGAGAGAGAGAGAGAGAGAGAGAAAGAATCTTAAGCAGGCTCCACACTCAGCACAGAGCCCATTGGAGGGCTCGATCCCATGACTCTGGGATCATGACCTGAGCTGAAGTCAAGAGTCGGTCACTCAACTGACTGAGCCACCCAGATGTCCCAAGTTTGACTTTTTAGATACTCCATAAAAGTGAGATCATGCACTATTTGTACTTCTGTGACTGGCTTACTTCAATTAGCTTAATGTCTTTCAGGTTCATCCACATCATCATCTATGGCAGGACTTCCTTCTTTTTAATGCTGAATATATTACATTTTATGTACATGCCACATTTTCTTAAGTCATTCATCTGTTGATGGACAGACATTTAGGTCGTTTCCATATCTTGGCTTCTGTGAGTAAAGAAGGCTGCAATGAACAAGGAATACTGATATCTCTTCAGGATCCTGATTTCAATTATTTTGGATATATTTACCTGCCAGTGGGATTACTGGATCAAAGGGTAGTTCTATTTTTAATTTTTTGATGAATTCTTTTTTGATGAACACAGTTTTCTATTGCATCTTCACTATTTTACACTCCCACCAGTATTACATTAAATCTTTAATCCATTTTGAGTCTATTTTGGCATATTGTATAAGATGGGGGTCCAGTTTCATTTTTTTTTCTTGTGAACATCCAGTTTTTCCAATACTATTAGTTGAAGACAATGTCTTTTCCTTATTGTGTATTCCTAGCACCCTTGTCAAAGATCAGTTGACTGTTTTTGTATGGATTTATGTCTGGGCTTTCTGGAAAGTAGCTTAGCTATTGTTGTTTAGGTGATATAACATAAATGGGGAGTAATTTTGTAACTCCTGGCTCGCTCCTATCTTTCAACAAAGAGATTTGTTGATAAAGGCAAATGGCAATGTAAAAATAAAGAGTTCTCGTTTATATAGTGATTTTATCTTACAAAGCCATTTCAGGGTATCTTAATGTTTACTTATTTCTGAGAGAGAGAGAGAGAGAGAGAGAGAGAGAGAGAGCACGCGCACAAGCAGCAGAGTGGCAGAGAGAGAGGGAGACACAGAATGTGAAGCAGGCTCCAGGCTCTGAGCTGTCAGCACAGAGCCTGACACAGGGCTCGAACTCACAAACTGTGAGATCATGACCTGAGCCAAAGTTAGACATTTAACCCACTGAGCCACCCAGGCGCCCCTAGGTAGTGACAACTACTGACTACAATCCGCACTTAAAAATAAGAAAACTGTGGCTCAGAGACTAGCTAATTTTCCAGAATCATGGATTCATTAAGGATCATTCTAGGTCTCATTGTTAATACTATAGACTCACTTTTTGTTTGTTTGTTTTTAGTCTTTTGCTTTTGAGAGACAGAGAGAGCACAAGCGGGGGAGAAACAGAGAGAGGGAGACACAGAATCCAAAGCAGGCTCCAGGTTCTGAGCTGTCAGCACAGAGCCTGACACAGGGCTACAACCCACAAACTGCGAGATCATGACCTGAGCTGAAGTCAGATGCTTAACCTACTGTGCCACCCAGACACCCCTACTATAGACTCTTTAGTGAGATTTTTTTCTTCTTTTTATATTACTTGCTTGTAAATGTCATATATAAGTAAGTTTCACACGTGTTCATTTTTTTATTTATTGGCAAAAAATGTGTCTGTATGCTATAATTCCTCAATTCTCAATGTTACAAGAATAAATCAACTGATACAGGGAGAAAATGTGTATTTTAGGAGATATTTTTTATTCTCCAGATTATTTTTATTCTCCATACAAGTAGGATGGTGGGAAAGAACAAATAAATAGGAATTGAGAAATAGAAAATGGCCTTAACTACAACCTCAACTTGCTTCTTAATAGTATTCAACTATTTATAAGTAGTTACTCCTAAAATTAATATTGATAAATGCAATAATGTTTTAGTTACATTTTCACTGCTGGGTTTCATGAAAGATGAAGCATGAGAGTCTTTACTGATTATTAAGTTAAACTTAGCAGTTATCCTTGACTTCTGTATATAAGAAAATATACCTTTATCAGTGGTAATAAAGAATCACTCAATATTCTCACCACCTCAAGGGTCCAAAACCAAATATGTGGGGATTTTTTAGATGGTATTCAAACAGACTATGAGAAATAGTACCATTTGATAGTGCTTGAATGGAACCCTGAGTTAAATCACTTACCGATGTGCCCTTGTTTGTGGGAGGTAACAGTGATAATTGTGGAAATGATAACTCAATTTTAAAAATTGACTTTCAATAACTGAAAAAAAATGACATAATTCCCCAGAGAACACTGAAGAAAGTCATTCAACAAGACCACCTGTGGCATTAATGCTCACAGTGTATTTGTCATCTCCCATTTAGCTCCCTTATGTAAATGCTGCAGAGAATTTTTTAAAGGATGGCACAAAGGCATATCAAAATCAAGTTGCCAACAAAATTAATAATACATTGACTTAAATTGTGATCAACAATAAAATGTCTTCAAGGAGGCAATCAGACAGTTCACTCAGCAGGAGAGTATCATGGGCTGCAAGCCGATTTGGGACGCAAACTGCACTATAATCGCACATCTGAGAATCAAAGGAACTGTTTCCTATGTTATCAAATAGTCTAGATTATTTAAGCAATGGGTTGTTTACTAATGATTTGCACTGTCTCTAAGTTATCAAAATAATTCATTTTATACTCAGGTCTTACAAGTAATATGTTACTATTTTATTATATTTTAAAGGAAGTCAAAAAATGTCTGTGTTTGCACATTATTTTTGATAAAATAAAGTGAATTCTTGGCATACAAAAAACTGCACATTTTTCAACCAAAAATAAATTCACTTTTAAAAATCTCTTCAAATCCTTGAGATCTAACAGACGCATAGATAACAAGACACATCTCATTTTAATGTTTCCATTGGGACACCAGAAATCGACTGAGTCTAAAGTGAATTTTTATAACCTAGCTATGATGGTTAATTTTATGTGCTAATTTAACTGGGCTAAGAAACACCAAGATAACTGGTAAAACATTATTTCTGGATGTGTTTTTGAAAGAGTTTCTGGAAGAGAGTAATATCTGATTTCAGTAGACTGAGTGGAGATCTACCCTCATCAATGTGGGCCAGCATTATCTAATCCAGTGAGGGCCTGAAAAGATCAAAAAGACTAAAGAAGGGTGAATTCTCTCTCTCTTCTTGAGCTGGATGTTCACCTTTTTCTGCCCTCAGATATTGGAGCTTCTGGTTCTCAGACCTCAGATTCAGACTGAATTATACCACCAGCTTTCCTGGTTCACTAGCTTACAGCTGATAAGAACTTCTCAGCCTACATGACCATGAAAGCCAATTCCTATAATAAATTTCCTCATATATTCTATTGGTTCTGTTTCTCTGGATAACCTCAATACAGGTTTTGGTACTAAGAGTGGGGTTTCTTAGTAAATTTGAATGGCTATAACAAAACACCACAGATTGGGAAACTTATAAGTGATAGAAATTTATTTTCTCACAGTTCTGGAGACTGGGAAGCCCAAGGTCAGGGCAACAGCATGACTGGGTGAAGTCCTTTTTCCTAGTTCATAGCTGACGACTTTTTGCTGTGTCCTCACACAGGGACAGGAAGGGACAGGGGATCTCTGTGAGTTCCTTTTATAAGAACACTAACCTCATTCATGAGGACTCCACCCTCATGACCTAAGTACCTCCTCTCAAAAGCCCTATGTTCTAATACCACCATATTTGGCACTAAGATTTTCATATATGAATTTTGGGGAGGCACACCATTCAAATCAGCATTAGCCCTTACCTAAACAGGAGAAGGCAAGCCTAAATGTCATTTCTGAAATAGGTAATGTTCATGCAGGATCTGAAACTCCTCTTTATAATACTTCTGCACCAAGCTTCTTATTCCTCATCTGTAATTACTGTATTCTAAGGACTCTTCCTCATTATGTCACATGTTGGGGCCAACCATATATGTGCATGATATAACATTTTGAAGCTCTTATAAATACTTCATCAAACATTCTTTGAATACCAGCTATGCAGAATGTCATAGATATGGTTCCTGCTCTCTCAAGGAGCTAGCTGTTGAGAACGAGAATCAGACTCAGAAAAGTACTTTCCATACACAATGGCTTAGGTGTTGTGACAAGGATGTATAGTGAATTTTGGAGACACACAGGTGATAATAGTCAACTTAATCTAGCATCAATCTAGAAACACTTCCTAAAGGAATGATGCTGGATTTAAGCCTTGAAGGGAGAATAGGAATTTTGCAGGTGATTGAGACGAATAGACAGCCTACTAAGAAGACTAACATGTACAAAGTCCCAAGGTTCTGAGCGTATTTATCTCCAAGAATTTCATTATATTTGGAGCTCTCAGTATAGAGAAGAAGAGTACGAAACATTGAGAAGATTGGAGAAGGCAGATTTCAGTTGTTAGGAGTTAGAATATTTTGCTAAACACTTGGGATTTTATAAAAATTACTGGAATTTACTGATCACTTTATAAATGCTAAGTATTGTGGTAAATATTGGGCATGCATTACTTGATTTAATTGTCATCACAAGCTGGCTTCCACAGAAGCCTAAAGCTAGAGATCCTAAGGAGCTTGTCTGAGGCCAAATGTTCTTTGTGGCTGTAAACTCTGTGTCTCCTACCAGAGCATCACTGCCCTTATAATGTAGAAGATAGAGAATGACTGAAGGTCTCTTTAGACTCCACTGTCAAACTTCCTATTCTATGTGCTTTTAAGACATGAGTTGTTGCTGGCTAATTAACTGAATAATTTTGCTATGTTACTAGTGAATGGCAATGTCTTGCTCTGGAGTCTCTTAAAGAAGAAAAAATGTAAATACATGCATGTATATTTATTTCATATGTGTGTTTATATAAATATAAATTTATAATCAGATATAAATATATAAAACTTGTATATAATTATAAAATTTATCTGTTTAAATGTGTATTTATATTCATATATGCATGTACACATATCCATATACACATGTACACATACGTACATACATGTATACTTTAACAAGGACTTTCAGTATCAAAGTTGTAAAGGGAAGCCAGGAGATAGAGATGCATGTTGTGGGGTTACAAAACTCGGGGAATGACCATGCTGATGGTTATCTTTTTTATGTAACACATCATTCTGATTCAGAAAGTGTCGTAGAAGAACTTAAGAGGCTGGAAAGTTAGGGTCTTCAAGTCACGTTAGACTAGTATGAAACTTTTATAGCATCCATCTTAATCTGCTACTCCATGAAAGAGCTGCAACTTCTGTGACCAAGGATACCAATTCCCTCCGCCCCAGAAATGAAAACTTCCAAAGCAGTTGGCCAAAGAACAGACTAAAAATTTAGAGCATGCACATTATAATTCTTTAACCAAAGTTAATGTGCTACAAAACCCCATGTCTCCACTTTATCTTTGAAAAGAAGATTTAGTTGAGTGAATGTTTTAAAATAACATGGACATTGTAATTCTTGTTGTTAACCAAATGCATAAAAGTAGATGGAAATGCTTTACAGTTAAAAATCACAACAATTATACTTTGAGGAGGACTGTCTTCGATTACTAGTTTTAGTTTAGATAACTAGTTTTGAGCACAATAATATCTTCTTAAAATCATGAGAAATAAATTTACCTTTATTTATTTATTTATTTATTTATTTATTTTGAGAGAGAGAGAGAGAGAGTAGAGAGGGAGAGAGAGCACAAGTGGGGGAGGGACAAACGAAGAAGGAGAGAGAGAATCTTAAGCAGGCTCCACACCCTGAGCCAAAATCAAGAGTCAGATGTTGAACCAACTGAGCCACCCAAAGACCCCCAATTTTACTTTTAAAAATTAAAAAGGTTAAAAGTTTTCTATAAATATAAAACAGGAAACTAATAACTCTAGGTAGGGAACTGGGTTTCTACCTATGCTCTTGTAGAGTTTTTACCCTATTTAAATAAAAGGATAATAGGAAACTATTTAGGATACCAGTTTGGTTATCTTTAAGCTTTTCCTACCAAATTTTTTCAAAGAAGGTTATTAAATAATTTCTGTGTTATCTGAGGTTGATTACATTAGAGGAAATTATTGAAAACCCATGCTCAGTGAATAACTTATTTTAACATTTATTGATTACTGGGTGACATCTTTCATGCTACATTAAAATCATCTGTTTTCACACCAAATTTCAACCTTCCTGAGAGCAAGTAGTGTCTTTTATCTCTCTACCACCGACACTTTACCTGGTTCTGAACAAATAAGTGGCTAGATAATAAATGTTGCTTGTTTATATTAATTAATGACTAAATACATGAATGTTTTTAAGAAGCAAACAGAGTGACATTTCATATCATGGTAAGACATTAAAAGAAAAATATTTATAAGATCCTTTTTCCCAGTATGTGAGAAGTAATTAACATGCTTCTTTAAAAATGAAAGATAAATGCATTTATGGTGCATCTTTATATGTTAACTAAAGTTATTCCTTGGTTTAAGCATTTCTTGCATATTCTTTTAATACTCCAACTTTGAATATGATGATCTTAAGAATAAAAGTCAGTTATATTACCAGCAAAACTGGGTTAGTTCAGGAAAAGCAGAGAATTGCAATTCAGGGCAAGCAAGTTACAGTGAAAGCCATAGGCTAGTCCACCAAACAAAACAAAAGAATGTTATTTTATGAAGAAGAAAGAGGAAGTTTGGGAGGGGTTGTTTTGAAGGATAAGTTCCCTGGAGAAAATCAAGAGCTCAGGGTGATGACAGTTTCTCACTGGCTGAGTTGCTGAGATAATTTCTTATAGAAGATGCAATGTACATCTTTTCCTGTTGGGGCCTGAAATTGATTATTATTTTCCTGTTGAAGATTATTCTGTTGAGGTCTTTCATTGACATTTTCCCCATAATTGATGTAGAGTGGTATGGCCTGAGAGCTCCCCCTTCTGGCCTGCTGACTCCATTTTAGTGAGGTTTCATTTTATTATTTTTCACAAATATATCATTTATTTTTAACATAATGAGCCTAAGAGGTGTTATAGGGTTAATTTACTCCATTAAGTGAAAATAGCAATAAAAATCAGGTTAATTTTGCAGCCACCAATATAACAGATTAATGGAACTGACAATCAACAATGTAAATTAAAATCACTGGATAAAAATTTGTTGGGGCAAGGATTATGATCTAAAAATATCCCCTTAAAATTGCTTGTGAATCAATCTTTGAGTTAGGGGCAATTCATTACAATGAAGAAAAGACAGTCTTTCTACAAATGGTGCTAAAATAACTGGACATCAACATATTTAGAAAAATGAATCTAGACACAAATCTTATATTCTTCACAAAAATTACCTCAAAAAGACTACAGACCTAATGTAAAATCAAAAATTGTAAAAGTCCTAGAAGATAACATAGGGGAAAAACTAGATGACCTTGGGTTTGGTGATGGTTTTTTAGAAAGACAACTAAAATTCATATGAAATCTCGAGGGACTTAAAATAGGCAAAACAATCTTGAAAAAGAACAAAGTTGGAGATTTCAAATTTCCTGATTTCAAATTTTGCTGCAGAGTGATGGTAATCAAAACAGTGTGGTACTGATATAAAGGTAGACATGTAGATGAATGGGATAGAATAGAAAGCCCAGAAATAAACCGTCACATATATGGTCAAATGGTTTTTGACAAGGATGCCAAGACTATTCAATGGGGAAAGGAAAGGACAGAGTTTTGTTTTGTTTTGTTTTGTTTTGTTTTGTCACAAACGGTATTGGGAAAACTTGATATCCACATGCCAAAAAATTAAGTTAAGCCCATATTTTACATCACCCAACAAAATTAACTGAAAATTGATCAAAAACTTAAGTGTAAGAGCTAAAACTATAATTTTTTTAGAAGACAACATAGGAGAAAAACTTCATAGTGTTAAATTTGGCAATATTTTCTTGGATATGACACCAAAGCCACAGAAACCACACTTACCCACCCGTTGCCACCTCCACAGTGTGACACAAAGCCAAACATTTGGGGAAGTCCGCTATGGTTCAATGCCTAGGGTCTCATCTCTATAGACAAACCAAGTGCCTTTGTTGTACATTCCACTTTTGATACCCTAAGTTTTTGGTAACTTCCTGAAGCAATGAGAACACAGTTTAAGTCAGTATTTCTAATTTGTATACCTGGAATAATATATTTTATTTATCTTGCATACTTAAATATCTTCTCTCTTTACAGCATACTATAGCATAAAGAAAATATTTTCAACATATATTAATTATTTAACAAACATTTAGTAGATGTTTCTACATGAAGGATTCCAAAAATGATTAAATCATACATTCATAATCTCCAGGAAATTTCAGTTTCATTCAATGAATGAAATAGTCAAGTTAAAAGATTATTACACTACCTTGTGTAAGAGAGTAGCCTAGCCCGGGGAATAAGGTAAGGCTTTCTAGAAGGGATGCTACCTTTCTATGTAAAACAAATTTGTTAATGAGTTGCTTAGTTCAACAGTCCCTTGCAGTTTTTTCCCCCAGCTTACAACTAGAATATCTGATTTTTACTCATATCTGTGCAAAATTTAATTAAATACTATCCAATAGTGGATACTCGTGCTTGGAATAACTTTGAGGGCAGTGTCAGATAAACATAAACATTAACTCTAACTTCAAGAATATTGTTATTCTATGGGAGTGGAGAGATGAGAAAACTATGCATACATCTACTTTAAAAAGCTCGATAGTTATTTAGATGCATTGCTTTCTATTTGACAATAGACAGTTTGGCTTGGCAATAGAATGTAGATACTTGATAAGAGCTTTAAAACATTGTATTTCTTTATTTGGGGTAGATTGAAGTCAGATAGATTGAAGTCAAAGTGACTTGAATATTAATTCACATTCACATGGATGAGAAAATATATTTGGTAGTAAAATGACACAATAGGAATTTGAATAATTTGATTGAGTACTTCCTTGACTATAAGAATAATTTAATCATATTTCAAGTCTTCTGATTTGATTTATTCTGAATTACCCTAGTTTAATACAAAAAAATAACTGTTATTCAAGGGGAAAGCTGGAAGGAATTGCCTATTTTCATACTTCCTAAGTGCAAGGGAAAAACTACTACTAGCTTATGGTGAGTAATTTATTGACAAAAATAAAGGCTCATCAAATTCAGATGAGAGACTCTGTGCCAAAAAATGAAAAGCCATTTTGCAAAACTGGAATCTTTCTAAAGGAATCCTCAGGAGAAACACTTAACGATTTGTCCTATTTTCACTTCTGATTTTGAAAAGTTTTAACTTGGGGTATCATATGCATCAACATTCTAGAGTTATTTTTTTTTTTTCTTCTGTGGATAGTACAAATTGGTTCCAGCCAATTTCACCTAAATCAATCAGCTAAGGTCTGGGATACCTGGTGGCACAACCAGCTTGGATTTGCTAGAATCTTCAAGTCGTCCAACAGACTGCAGATGAAAGCTATGGCCAAAACAGTTCTAAAAACATTGTGTTTGAAAGTCAAAGTGAGTTCCAGAAACTGATTATGATCACTCACTGATTAACAAATCTTAATGTGGACCAAGCTTGACTTCACCTCCCACCAATCACTGTCTCCATTTTTAGACTTTTAAAGCTGAAAAAAAATGTACTAATTATGGGAGAAATTTGCACATGGCATGTGGCTATTTCATAAATTGATATTTATCTTGTTCTGAACAACATTCAAATCTGACTAGAAATGGATGCTGAATATTAATAGACTTGGTGTAATTTTGTAGATAATGATTACTGTAACATGTAGGTATTCAATAAACATTTCTAATAAACAAATAATATTAAAAATGGCTAAAACATGCATCCAAAGGCAAAACTATAAGGACAGAAAACAAATCAGTGGAAAAGACTTGGTTGTTGGCCTCAAAGGACCACAAGTTATTTTGGGAGTAGATGGAGCTGCTTTTTTTTGGTGGTGGTTACATGACTGCATGTATTTTTGTATCGTATTTGATGTGTGTGTGTGTGTGTGTGTGTGTGTGTGTGTGTCAAAATTCATAGAACTGAGGGTGAGTTTTTCTATATGCGAATTATATCTCAGTGTATCCAACTTTAAGAATAAAAACTCTGAGGGGCACCTCGGTGGCTCAGTTGGTTAAGTGTCCTACTCTGGATTTCAGTTCAGGTCATGATCTCATGGTTCTCATGAGTTCGAGCCCCACCTCTGGCTCCACGCTGACAGCACAGAACCTGTTTGGGATTCTGTCTCTCCCTCTCTCTCTCTGCTCCTCCCCAACTCACATTCTCACTCTCAAAATAAATAAACATTTTAAAAGAATTAAACATCTGAATATCATGTGGGCTATTTTATTGAAACATTGATATTTTGAAATTTGTAGGAAAGATATGCATGTACTTAATATGTACATTTGCATCAACATATTTATTAACTTCTTTCTACTTTTATTTTTATCCCATATGGCCTGCAAACATTCCATGAGGCAACAGGTTCTTTGCTTTCTTGTGGCTCTGGCTATGTTGGGCTGGAAGAACAGTAGAGAGAAAGGAAGTGGGACTCCAACAGGAGTCTTTTATTAAAACAACAACAAAGAAAACACATCAGGCCAACCACAGGCTTAAACACCATAGTGTACACCTTCAGGAACTCAAAAAGACAAAACACAAATCTCGAACTACAGTGCTACTTGATAAAAAAAAATTCTTGAAAAAAAATGCCAGATATAAAATGTGTTTGCTTATTTTTTTAACCAGGTTTTTTTTAACTTACTCAAACTGTGGAAATCCTTCATTCAGATGGACTCTGATAAGTACCAGAGATCTGAAAAGAAATGTAAAAGTTCCACTGCTGATCAATCCAAAGTCTCACTGAAACTCTGAAGCTCCTGTCATTCATATTTGGTTCACATTAAAAGAGGTCTTCCTTTCTTCTTCACTCATCACCACTGGGATTATTTGTAACCCTTGCTTTTCTCTTGGTGAATTGTGTTTCTCTCCCAGAACAGGACTTTCTTCCCAAAACTACCTGTGCCATTCATTCCTCCCACACATACACAAATGTCAACCTCAATACTTTTGATGTAATATAGTTATAAAACTAGTGGATGCTAAGTAATTTTGAGTTATCTAGGATTAATTAAGTCCATTAGGAGTTTATTTTACTGTCACTTCTATTCCTTCTTATATTCCATATGCTGATTCGTAGATCAACTTGAATAAAGGAGAGAAATTCCTTTTCAGACAAGGCAAGCAAGCTGCTTGTAGATGTTTCCAGTTACTATTATGTTTTATTTTGAGCCATCCAGATACTACTCATTATGTTGTTTGAAACTGCCAATAAATTTATATTTTTTAGACAGGAATGGATCATTCTAGGACTTCCTATGGATGTCATTGTATGTGTAGAGATCATGTCTCACTGAAACACTCTGATATAACTATTTTAAATACAGGTCATGCATTTTTTCTGATAACTAAGTTTAGTTTGTTTTAAAATGGATTATTTTCTGGTTATATATAATATATCTGGGATATTATCAACTTTAAATTGATAAGATTTCTACCTTTAGTAGTATGGAGAACTAGAAACTCTTTATAAAGTTCTTTCACTAGAGTACAACTACCTCTGACATAAGTTACAACATACCTTTTATAGGGATGCTGAATTCTATGAAAGCTAGAGAAATGTCTCAGTGATGGGTAATGGAAAGGAACCCTGGACTAAAATGAGCAGTGAGTGAAGCCTACAGCACTGGCTGGCACATGGGGATTTTCAATAGATACCTGCAGTAGATATCAAAGCTAGTGATGCCCTGTGAGCAAATGTCAACAGAGGCCACTGAAAAAGAGAAGTAGAACTACATTTTTACAAAATTGAGGGGAAATATTATCAATCTAGGATTCTATAAACCAGAAAAAGTACTTTTCAAAAATAGGAGTGAAAGAAGTACATTTTCAAGTACAGCAAAATGAACAGAATTTATAACCAAGGGCTCACTAAAGCAATTTCTAAAGCAAACAAACAAAAAAATGTAGTTCTGGAAGCAATAAAATGACCCTAGAATGAAATTGTGAGTTGATAAGAAAGGAAGTGAGCCAAATAAAAGTAATGTGAACATGCAGTTAAATCTAAACAAAAGTTGCATAGATAAGATGATAAAAATAATGTCTCAAGTATGAGGTTAAAAAAAAGACAGAATATTGAACACAAATAGTATGGTAGTTGGGAAGGAGTTGACAAGAATTCATGTATTTTAAGGTTTTTGTATTTTTTGCCAGAAGGGATAAAATATAAATTGATAAACATGCTAAGCATGCAACCATTCATGATTAAATACTAAATAAGTGAGTAATACATCATGACCAAGTTTGGTCATCTCTGAAATACATCATTAGTTTTGTATTCGGTATCCAATGAATTAATAACATCATACTTTAGTGATTAAAATCTCTAAATCATATAGTCATCTCAATGGAAATGAAAGCATATTTGATAAAATCAATAACCATTCTTGATTTTTTTAATGGAACATGCTACATATAGAATAGGGGTATAGGATATAGGATAGATATATAGGTATAGGATACATAATAAAAATCTATATAATTCTTTATGGAGAATTAGAAACAAATTCTCTCATAACTTCAAAACAAGAAAAGTATGGCCATTATTAACATTTCTACTCAACATGCTATTGGAGGTTTTAGTCAGAAATACAAGAGGAGCAGAAAGCATTTATTATTCTCAGAGGTTATATATATATTTTGAAATAAACTATGTAAATTGCAGTAATAAATGAACTAACCATGAAAAGTCTAATAAAAATATGTGCTAAGAGTTTCTTCAAGGTAATTGTAAAACAGGAGAATATACTAAAGAAAACCTGAATGAATAGAGAAGCATGTGTGTCATTGAATACAAATTAACTAACATTGAAGTGTCATTTCATCACAAATTGATTTATGAATATAATTGAAAAACAATATAAAATAAACACAAAAAATTTCCAAGTAATAATGTATAACTTACAAGCAGGCCGGATGACTGAGAATATCCAAGCATTCTGGAAGAAGACTAGGTGAGAGATGTCAGACCATTAATACTTATTTAAAGCTCTACTAATTACTGGGGCATCTGGGTGGCTCAGTCAGTTGAGCATCCAACTTCAGCTCAGGACATAATGTAACCATTCCTGAATTCGAGCCCCATATCAGACTTTGCACTGATAGCTCAGAACCTGCTTTGGATTCTCTGTCTCCTTCTCTCTGTGCCCCTCCCCTGCTAGTGCATATTCTCTCTTTCTATCAAAAATTTTAAAAAAATCAAATAAATTTAATAAAGCTCTATTAGCTATATTACACAAGTTATATTGGTACAAGGATAGGTGAACTTATCAGAGGAACAGAAAAGAAAAAATGTATGCAATTTGAAACATATGCAAATAGAGAAGCATGCTGTATCACACATCTGAAATTTTGGAGCAGTGGGGAAATGATGAACATTTAATAAATAGTATTGCAACAACTGCTTATCCCTATAGTCAAAAGGAAATTAAATACTTAAGTTACTCTAAACTCAAATATCAAATTCAAATCATTTAGAAAATTAAATGTGGAAGGCAAACTTTAAAACATTCTGCAGAAAATGTGAATGAACATCTTTATGATTCCTGATCTATGAAATATTTGATTAAGATGATTCAAAATGAGCTGATCTCAAAGTGATAGATAAATTTGACTACATTAAATTGAAAAATATTGTTAGTAAAAAAATATATATAGTTAGTGAAAATATTGTTAGTTTCTTTTCTTTTTCCAATAGGTACATTGGAAAGCAAATGAGCATTGACTGGTATTGAAGAATATATGACCAACTCATGATCTTTATTGAAGATTAGTTGACCATACAGTTGTGGGGCCATTTCTGGGCTTTCTGTTCTGTTCTATTGATCTATGTGTCTGTTTTTTGAACCAGTAGTATATATTCTCTTGATGGCTACAGTTTTGCAATATAGCTTGAAGTCCAGAATTGTGATGCCTCCAGGTTTTTTTTTTTTCTTTTTCAAGATTGCTTTGGCTATTAGGGGTCTTTTGTAAGGGGGAGGGGAAGAGAAGGAAGCAAACCATAAAAGACTCTTAACTATAAAAAACAAACTGAGGGGCGCATGGGTGGCTCAGTCGGTTAAGCGTCGACTTCAGCTCAGGTCACGATCTTGCAGTCCGTGAGTTCCAGTCGCGTCAGGCTCTGGGCTGATGGCTCAGAGCCTGGAGCCTGCTTCCGATTCTGTGTCTCCCTCTCTCTCTCTCTCTGCCCCTCCCCCGTTCATGCTCTGTCTCTCTCTGTCTCAAAAATAAACGTTAAAAAAATTGAAAAAAATAAAATAAAAAAATAAAAAAAAACTGAGGGTTGCTGGAAGGAAAGTGGGCAGGGGCTATGGGCTAAACGGTGATGGGTACTAAGGAGGGCACTTGTGTTGAGCACTGCGTGTTATATGTAGATGATGAATCACTAAATTCTGCTCCTAAGACCAATATTACACTTTATGTTAACTAACTAGAATAAAAATTTGAAAAATACAATAAAATAAATTCAAAAAAGACCGCAATGTTTAATTAGAAAGAGAAATAGCAGAAAATCACACAAAATATGAATCAATTTTCATAATGTACAAAACTGAGCAAAATTAAAACATTTCAAAACATACTTAGATATATGTATAGTATAGTAAAAACATATTTGAAATATGTAGAAGTGACAGACATGAAAGATGGATAGATAGATGTACAGGTACACAAACATACACACATGCACACACACATGGAACAAGGTAATGGTAAACACAAATGCTAAGATAGTGCTTATGTTTAGTGGGAAAGGTAGACAATGCAAGTAAGTATATTAAACACTATTAATAATATATCATCATTAGTTGAGCAACAAATTCACAATATTTTATAATGATCTTTCATAGCTTGATTCTAGGTTACATATATCCCTTTGTATGTATGGAATGAAAATATATTTGTGGGTGAAAAATTGTCAGTATAAAAGCCACAATTTTGGTTTTTTGACCATATCCTTCAGCTTCCCTCTCTGAGGCCTTGGAAAGTCCTAGCCTAATCAAAAAAGAACAATGTCTGGGGCACCTCGGTGGCTCTGTCATTTGAGCATCCAACTTCAGCTCGGGTCATGATCTCACATTTTGTGAGTTTGAGCCCCATGTGTGGCTCTGTCCTGACAGCTTGGAGCCTGGAGCCTGCCTTGGGTTCTGTGTCTCCCGCTCTCTGCCCCTCCTCCACTTGTGCTCTGCCTGTCTCTCTCTCAAAAATAAATAAAATGTAAAAACAAAAATAAAAAAAAAAAGAACAACGTCCCCTGGGATTCATAGAACAGTGTATACTCATGGAAGAAATTAAAATATGCAGTTTTGTTTAGGATGCACATTTGATTTATCTCCACACTTATGACAAGATGATGTATCTTAGAAGTTCTGAAGGAATTTTGGGATCTGCCGTAGAGCCAGTAATCTCAACTCATTTCTCTTTATAGCAAGGAAGGAACTTACAAGCACCTCTTTGATTTCAAATTTAGTTTACAAAAATATCTAAAATACTGACCCTTTTCTCTTCCGTAAAAGAGTCTTTTCCAGGTGTAGACACCAGGAATCCACATTTTTAACTAGCGTTTCAGAAAAAGTAAAGTAGAAATATAGTTCTGACAGAAATATGAGAACTCATTCCACAGTAATGGAACCAATATATAAATAATGAAGAATGACTATTGCTAGTTTCTTTTTGTTAAAATCTTATGCCCTAACCTTGTCATCTGTGCGAAAATATTGGACCTCAGTACGCATGATTTTCAATATATAGAGAAAGTGACTAATTCTCCACTCTGAAAAAGTTTGTTGAAATTTCAAATGGATTTTTCATAACTAAGCTATTCTCAAGGAGGCCTCACCAGGTCTACAATCATATATATGAATTTTGTGTATCTTCCTATATTTTAGTACTGATAGAATTATGAACCTATGTATCTGGAGCAGAAATCTGATTTTTTTAGAGCTATAAATCATAAGGCTTGTTATAATTGCCATCTCCCAATAATTGCACAATCTTAATTTAAGTAGAAAAAAAAGAAACATTGATTTTGGTCTATAAGGAAAGCTTTCAGTGACAGCAATTGATCTTATTTTGCTTTTAAAACTGCACATTTGGTGTGACAATTATCTAAGATTAATGAATATAGAACACCACAATGTTGTTTTCTAATCATAATTACAGCATGATATTTGATGAATTCCAGTTTCAGAAGAGATTATTAGAGTTCTTTAGCAAATGCTGTCGTGACAATCATAATGTATAATGGTCTAACATGACTTAAAAATGTTTCTAGAAATTCTTGGTGCAA
This sequence comes from Acinonyx jubatus, assembly GCF_027475565.1. NCBI lineage: Eukaryota > Metazoa > Chordata > Mammalia > Carnivora > Felidae > Acinonyx > Acinonyx jubatus. The sequence goes on from NC_069394.1 coordinate 27,910,307, forward strand.
TTTAGTTTTGGTGTTGTTGTTCTGGTGGACATACCTATCACCTTACACTCTTATTTTGCATGGCTGTCCATGTTGATGACTTTTCCTGTTGGCTAAAAATTAAAGTAATGATACAGACATTTTAAGCTTATTCTTTGTACCAGAACCTTAACAACTTAGAAAATATCCACACCTGAGACTATTTCTTATATAACTAATATCTGTCCATAAATATAATAGATTCATTCTAAAATGGTTCCCCTTACAACTATAATGGAATCCACATTCATTTTTTTGTCCTAAAAAATAGGATAAACCACAAAACCTGCCATTGCTCTTATTTCAATACTAATCAAAAAGTGCCAGCAAACCAATTGGAAAGAAATTATCACGCATGTTATTTATCTTGGTAGGGCAAGCTTTTTACAGAAAATGGCTTTTAAATCATACCTACACTGAGCAGCCTAGACATGACCCAGAATTGCAATCACTTCCAATGCAGAAAAGTAATTGGACAGGGTCAAGTTTGGAGCCATGTTTTTAAAATTTATGAGAATCTTGACTCCAGCCTTAAATATTGTTAGTGAATCAGAATCTGTCACAACTTAAATCTCAAGAGTATCCATAGAAAACATTATGGCAATTTTTAAAAATTTAATTTCATTTTTTAAAGTTTATGTATTTAACATTATATTAGTTTCAGGTATAGAACATAATAATTTAATATTTGTATACATTACAAAAGAATCATCACAATATATCTAGTTACTATCTATCGCTATACCATTGACCTTCGTCACCCTTTCAGCAGACTCCCATCTCTTTCCATTCTGATAACCACCAACATGTTCTCTGTATCTATGAATTTTGTTTTGTTTTGTTTGTTCATTTGTTTTGTTTTTTATACTTCACATATAAGTGAAATCATAGGGTATTTGTCTTTCTCTGTCTGATTTTTTTCACTTAGCATAATACCCTTTAGGTTCATTCATGTTGTCACAATTGGCAAGATTTTATTTTCTATGGCTGAATAGTATTCCATTATACATACATACCACTTCTTCATTACCCATTCTTTCATTGATGGACGCTTAAGATTGTATCCATATCCTGACTACTGTAAATAATAACCCAGTGAACATCAGGATGTTCAACCCCTAATCTTTTCAAATTAATGTTTTTGTTTTCTTCAGATAAAGACCTTGAAGCAGAATAGCTAGATAATATGGTAGATCTATTTTTAATTTTTTTGAGGAACTTCCATACTATTTTCCATAGTAGCTGCACCAATTTATATTCCCACCAACAAAGCATGAGAGTTCCTCCCTTTTATTCACTCCTCTATAACATTTCTTCTTTCTTGTCTTTCTTATAATAGCAATTTTAGCAGGTATGAGGTAGTATCTCATTGTGGTTTTGATTTTCATTTCCTAGGTAATTAGGGATGTTGAACATCTTTTCACATACTTGTTGGTCATCTGTATGTCTTCAGTTGAAAAATGTCTATTTAGATCCTCTGCCTATTTTTTAATGGAATTGTTTGATTTTTTGCTATTGAATTGTTTGAGCTGTTTATGTATATTGGATATGAACCTCTTATCGGATATGTGATTTGCAAATATTTTCTCCCATTCAGTAGGCTGCCTTTTCCTTTTAATTGATGGCCACTTTTGAAGTACAGAAGCCTCTTAGTTTGATGTAGTCCCACTTGTTTATTTTTGCTTTTGTTGCCTTTGCTTTTAGAGTCAGATCCAAAATTCAGTGCCAAGACTGATTGATGTCCAGGAGCTTATTGCCTATACTTTTCATCTATGAGTTTTATAGTTTTAGGTTTTACATTCAAGCCTTTAATCCATTTTGAGCTAATTTTTTTGTGTATGGCCTGATATAGGGTCTAATTTTATTCTTTTGCATCTGGCTGTCCAGTTTTCCCAGAACCTTTTATAGAAGAGGCCGTCTTTTCCCCATTGTATATTCCTGCTAGTATTCCCTCCTCTCCATGTTTTATGTTTTGGTGTCATATTTTACATCTTTTGGTTTTTTTATTCGATTAATTATTGTGTACATTGTTCATTTTACTACTTTCGTCTTCTGACCTTCATACTGGCTTTATAACTGGTTACTCTACTACCTTTATCATATATTCACCTTTGCCAATGAGATTATTACTTTCATATGTTTTCTTGTTATTAATGCCTTTTCTTTTCTGCTTAAAGAAATTCTTCTAACATTTCTTGTGAGACCAGTTTATGATAGTGAACTCTGTTATCTTTTTCTTTTCTGGAAAATTCTTTATCTCCTTATTCTGAATGACAGCATTGCTGGGTACTCATGTTTGGAAGTTTCTTTCTTTCCCCACTTCTGATTTGCAAAATTTCTGCTGGAAAATCAGCTGATAGTCTAATGGGGGTCCCCTTTTATGTAACAAGTTGTTTCTCTCTTGCTGTTTTTAAGATTCTCTCTTTATTTTTAACTTTTGACATTTTAATTATAATGTGTCTTGGCATGGATCTCTTTGGGTTCTCTTGAATCTCTCTCTGCTTCTTGAACCTGGGTATTTTTTTCCTTCCCCAGATTATGCAAGTTTTTAAATCATTATATCTTTCAATAATTTTGAAGGGGAGATTTTAGTTATCAGTAGTTTCAGGCTAACTGGAAGCTAGATCCTCAGGCAGTGGCTTTTAACATATGTAAACACATAAAGTCCCATGTGACTTCAATCAGACCATGCTGATATCCACACCAAGAGATTGGAGGTGTTTGAGTCTGCTGTGGGTACAGCCCCCCTGGTTGTGGTAGCCTGCCCTATCTTTCTGATTGCTGTAGTCCTGTAGAGTCCAGGAACACAAGCGTCTCTGGCCACCAGACCCAGGAAATCCAGAGGCATCCCCTGTGTGGACTGCATTTGCCCATTGGCTGCAGTTACACTGTGGAAGAGTGTTGAGGACATGGCATACCTATGGCTTTAGTGATTCAAGGCAAGAGCACTAGTGGTGGGCATGCTCTTGCCTTTAGTGAGTCTATGTTCCTGAATATCTATCTGCCTTCACTAGCAAGGGACAGAGAGGGCAAAAATGGCACTTTCCTGTGACTCTACCCCAAGAAAGTCCCAACTGGGTCCCTGCCTCTTCCACAAATGTTTTAAATTAGAAAATGAGTCACTTTCACATATAATCTAGTCATTTCTCAAACTGCTGCTTTTTCACTAGTTCCCAAGATGAATGAGTTCATATGCAAGCCCCTCAAAAGGAGTATCTTAAGTCCCCACAGCCTCCCAGATCCCTTAGATGTAAGCCCCAAAGCCAGATGTTGAGGGAGACTTTTTTCTGTGTTGGAGGTTCCAAGGACTGGGGGGCCTGGTGTGGGGGACAAACCCTTTACTCCTTAGGAAGAAGCTCCAGACCCATGAGATCCCTCCCTATTGTGTGCATCCACACTAGTTTGGGGGCAGACTCGGCCTCTCCAACCTGTCTCAATGTAGTGCTTTTATCCCGTGTTGTAGAGGAAGCTGTTCATCTAGTTTCTAGTTCGTTTCTAGCAATAATTACTCCATATATAGCTATAGATTTGGCATGTCCATACGAAGAGATGAATTTAGGGTCTTTCTACAGTGCTATCTTGGACTACCTCCCCTCATTCTGGCAAATGTTTAAAGTTCTAATCGCTAGTGAATCACAAAATTCTTCATTCAAGATTAAAGGAAATTATTTTACAATGCAATAAAAATGAAAATCTACCGGGGCGCCTGGGTGGCGCAGTCGGTTAAGCATCCGACTTCAGCCAGGTCACGATCTCGCGGTCCGTGAGTTCGAGCCCCGCGTCAGGCTCTGGGCTGATGGCTCAGAGCCTGGAGCCTGTTTCTGATTCTGTGTCTCCCTCTCTCTCTGCCCCTCCCCCGTTCATGCTCTGTCTCTCTCTGTCCCAAAAATTAAAAAAAAAAAAAAAAAAAAAAAAAGAAAATCTACCAAAGATCCAATCTTGACATGTTTAGGAAAATTTGAAAAAAATTAAAATAAAAACACACAAAAAATAAAAAATCAGCATTACAACAACAAAAACTACTTCAACTTTATATCTACCCATAGTGTGTCTAGTAATACTAGTTTGGTTTCCCCCTTTTTTAGTACATGCACTCATGCATGCACATACACACTTTAATAAATGCTTTGTTTCCCATTCTTCCTGTCAGAAACATAATTTTGTAGTAAAATACAACCTTATTTTATCCAACTCGTGCCTAATTCTACCTATATGTATTGAAATTATTCTCTGGACTAAACTCTTTTTATTGGTGACTGTATTCTTTCCCTTTTAAACTGGGAGAAATGAAAGCATTATGCTTTCATATGTACAAAACACACAATAAGTCAATGAAGATAAAATTCTCAAATTTCTTACAAACATATCTATACGACATGATAAAGAGAAACTTGGTTTATAAGACATGAGCAGCAATTATGACACCCTTTGTCAATCGTAGACTATGTTATTATTTAAATAAAAATACTGGCAAAAGCAAAATACAAAACTATCAAGATAAAGCTATATAATATGTGCATATGAATGTGCGCGAAGTACAGAAAAGAACATGTAAAATGTAAGCAATTTTTAAGTTGTAATTATATCATCTTTATTGATTTTTACCTATAGCTTTATAATATAACTCAAATTCTACAAATTTTCTGAATAATGAGCTGGAGAAACTATCACTTGACAAATTTGAGTGCTATAATTATGTTCTCTTTAAATATCCATAAGTTAACCAAGTTTCAAATTGCAAGTTACTGTAAAGCCTTATAGAAAAACGTTTGACTGATTTAAGCACAGTGTTTGAGGAATACAGGTTTAAATAAGCCAGGATAAGTAGCCCTTTTACCATAAAAATAAAATTGGCTTGTTAGATATGGCCCATTATTTATGATAAGATATATGTTATAAGGAAATGTTCATGTTTTACTGTTTCATTTCACTTTTTGAAAAATGTCTGTACATTCTCATTAGATATCATGATGATTACAAATAATTGATTCACTGGTAGAATTTAAGATTGAAGGATGTGATCATTAAAAGGAAAGATAGCTGAAATAAATGTCCTTATAACATGAACTCAAGATGTTTGAATATGATAAATCATGGGTTTATCAATAACTAGGCACATTCTTTAAAGTCCTTTTAGTTGTCTATACATCTGAATATGTAATGTTATCAATAGAAACGACTGAATTTTAATTCTCTAGATAATAAAATCTTAGAATTCTACATTTTAAAAAATTCCTAAGAAACTCAAGATTAAATGTCTTAGATCTCCATTTCCAACTATTCATATTAAAAAATTGAAGCTGAATAATTCAAGTACTAATTACTAGAAAGGTTCTTACTTGACTGGATTGTTCTTCCAAAATACTTTGATTCATAAGATTTCAGAAGGCTTCAGGAATATCTTACAGTAGTCTATTTCACATTAGGGGAGAGAAATTTTTACATTTGAGCCATTGAGATCAGCAATGAGTTGGTTTTAACAAAGGAAATAAGATAGGGAATATTATTTTTAAAATGGAAAAATTAAAATTGATAAGCAACTGCAATGGCTTGGATACAAGTGCTAAAGTTCTCCCCTATTGTAGAGATCCTAATATATGATCTAATATCAATAATAACTATTCTACTTCCAGCACAATCACACGTGTTTTATAAATAAACTAAAGAATCATTTAAATAGTAGCCAGAATATATCAATAAATACAAAAGAACATGTTCTGGAAAAAAGAAGTATCAAGGCCTAAGAGTGTAAAATAAAACCAGTTGGTTATATGGACACTTACAAGTGTAAAATTCTATGATTGTTCCTGTTTTTTTAATGTTTATTTATTTTGGGGGGAGGGGAGGAGCAGAGAGAGAGAGGAAGTGGGTTCTGTTCTGAGAGCAGAAAACCCCTGTGGGGCTTGAACTCACAAACCATGAGATCATGACCTAAGCAGAAATTAAGAAATTAAGACCTAAGCAGACCTTAAGAAATTAAGACCTAAGCAGAAATCACTTAACCGACTGAGCCACCCACGCGCCCCAGTGATTTTTCCTATTTTTAAAAAAATTTTTTAAATGTTTGTTTACTTTCAAGACAACGTGAGAGACAGAGCAAGCAGCAGAGGGGCAGACAGAGAGAGACACAGAATCTGACGCAGGCTCTAGGCTCTGAGCTGTCAGCCCAGAGACCGACTCGGGGCCTGAGCCAAAGTCGGAGGTGTAACTGACTGAGCCACTCAGGTGCCCGATTGTTCTTATTTTTAAATGAATTCTTAAAATGAAAAGAATCTCAAGATCATTTAATATAAATTCTGTTTCTTCAGCGAGGTTCAGTAGAAGCAGTGCCTTAACTGAAGATTCTTGTTCAAGTAATTTAATGAGAAAGCGCTGTCAGGTAAAACCTATATGGGAGGGAGGAATGAAGGACAGGGCAGGAAAGAATACTGGCAGAGGAATGGGTCCATCTGGGGCCTGTATTCAGCTTAGTCTCACCTAGAATGACTCCTGGTATGTAGCAGATACTCAATAAATGCCTGCACATAAATGCCACACCATAATTGATGACTTTGAGTTAAGAAAACTGGCAGTAGTTGGCTCTTAGCTGCCTCTGGGATAGGGCATAACCTCACAGGTGTGTGCAGATGAGCAAGAGAGTTTTGCCAGCAGCAGTTGCTTTTGTGTCCACCAGGCCTGTAAAGTAGGTCTAAAGCAGCAGAAGTTCTATAAAGAGTATTGTTTTAGTCCATTCAGGCTGCTATAACAAGAACACCATGGGCCGGGTAGCTTATAAACAACAGAAATGTCTTTCTCGTATTTCTCATATCTTATCTTTGGGAAGTACAAGATCAAGACACCAGCAGGTTCAGTGTCTGGTGAGGACCCTTTTCCTGCTTTGAAGATGACCATCTTCTTTCTGTGTCCTCACAAGGCAGAATGGGGAAGACAGTTCTCTGGGCCTCTTTTATAAGGGCACCGTTCACACCCCAAATCTCTCCCTCCAAATACCATTATATGGGGATTAGTTTTCAACATATGAATCTGGTAGGGGGACACATTTTGTCTGTAGCAAATACTAAAACATTTCTGACTGAAAATCAAAGTTTCGAACGTTTGACTCTGTATAGACTGAGAAAGAAAAATTAGTCCACTCTGACAGAAGAAGTGGAAGTTACCAATATTCCTATTTAGTAGTTACCATCACTTGCTTAGTACTTTGGAAAAACCTGATTACAAAACTCTCCATGCAACTATTAGTCCAACCCCCAAAAATAAAGACCAGCTAACAGGCAAGTACCAGAAGTCACCTCCAGCAATCAGCTAAAATTCCAAAAGGAAGTGATTTATGTTAACAGAAAACAAATGACTTATTTTAGTATATTTGTTTAAATTCCTTTAATATACCTTCTAAAATATTGGTTCATACAAGTGCAAAATTAAATGGGAGGACAAAGACAGAAGAGTGCAAAAGGTTTAGCCAACTTGCATTAAAATCTTTGAACAAGACTTGCAACAATAATCAAATTCACTACTTTCCATAATCAGCCTGAGTTATTAGTACCATGCAGTAATGGGAGAGGATTAAATCTAATACAACCGTCAATTTCAGAAAAGTTAAACTAGTGTATCTGTGGAGTGCTTTTACTATCACATTTGATCCATAGATCATTCTTGTGAAGTGGTTAAGGCAGCTACTACATTCTCTATTTTATACTGCCCCCTCTCCTTGCTTCTGTAGGACCCATATATATCTCAAATGCAGCACTTATTATGGGCATTTTAAATGCTTGTCCAATTGGTTAATAGAGTTCTACATGCTTGTCAACTAATGAAAGATAACAATGCAAGCTGCAAAATAAAATATGGGCATTATTTGGGGTTTAGAGATTGTAATTTGGTGTCATAAGTTTGACTGAAATTGAAAGCATGCTTCAGAGTCAAAGGAGTTTGGAGTTTTTAAAGAGGAAACGGAATTTACAGAACTTGTTTTGAATGGAATGTGATCGGTGCTGGTATAGCCACTGTTACATCAATATAATTGTCATTGGTTGCTAAGGCTAGTGTTAGGTAGAGAGTCCAGTTGTGTCCATTTTAACATGCAGCAGATGTATTGGCTTTAGCTGAGTTCAGTAAAAAAAATTCAGAGAATTTAAGACCGAAGATGGGCATAAGCCTCACTTTCTCAATGTCCTCCCGACTATTTTATTTTATTTTATTTTATTCTTTTTATTTTATTTTTAGAGAGAGAGTGCAAGCTGGGGAGAGGGGCAGAGGGAGAAAGACAGAATCTTAAGAAGGTTCCACACTCAGTGCATCCCACAACCCTGGGATCATGACATGAGCCAAAATCAAGAGTCAGATGTTCAACCAACTGAGCTTCCCAGGAGCCTGGGTCCCAACTCCATTTTAAATAATCCTCTTAACAATGCTTACTCCATTTCATTCTCTTTTTTATCACACCTCTTCCCAAAATAACTGTACCTCCAATATCCAGTACAATGTCTGGCATATACAAGACAATAAATGTTTGCAAATGAAGAAATTTTTTATTAGTGCAATATTGTCATTTATAAGAAATATACATTTGGTCATTCAGATGACCAAAATATATTTCTCATATATATTTGGTCTTTAAACAAGGTTCCTGGCTTGCAGTTCCCCAAATTCTTGAATTTCTTAAGTGACTTTGTTAGGTTAATTTGGTGATTTGCCAGAGGAATAAACCATGTCATTGGAGGATTGGAACTTTTAGTCCCATCCCACTGACTTCTGGGCAGGGGAGAGGAGCTGGATGTTGAATTGCCAATGGCCAATGACTTAATCAATTGTGCCTATGTAATGAAGACTCAATAAAAACCTAAAGAACTGGGTTTGGAGGGCTTCTGGGTTGGTGAACACATGAAGGTGGTGGGAGAGTGGCACAAGTGGGGAGGCATGGAAACTGCAACTTTTCCTCATATCTTTCCTGATGCACCTCTTCCATCTGGTTGTTCCAGAGTTTTATCTTTTTATAAGAAACTGGTAATCTGGTGAATAAACAGGTTTTCTGAGCTCTGTGAGCTGCCTTAGCAAATTAATCAAACCCAAGCAGGAGGTAGTAGGAACCTCTTATGATAGGAAAAGACTGGATAAAATAGGCAGAAAGGGAAACTTTAGGACCAGAGATCCGGGGGGGGGGGGGGGGGACACACATTTTGGAACAATGCTGAAAGTGTTTGACTACAGCAAATGCCCTGGGGTGTAAGGTACCTCTTAAGAATGTCACTGACACCACCTACTCCCTACTGAGACACCACCTACTCAAGTTCCCCTCAGAATTTTGACAATCAAAATACCTAACTAAAAAAGTAAACCATAAAACTTGTTATACAAGGGACAGTATGACCAGTCTGACTCCTCACACAATGGAGTCAAACCAATCAGGAATGGACAACTTAGCACCTAGAACCTAGAGTTATCCAACCAGTAAGGGTAGAACCTGAGAAGGAACGAGGGGGAAGGGAAAGGGGTGCCAACCAGAACCTTATAAAACAAGGGCCCTTGCATATAGTCCCAGGCATTCACTTTCAAATGCCCCCTTTCTATAAAGAGATCTTCCCTACTATTCTTCCTTTCCAATCTTAAACTCTAATAAACTTTTGCCTGCTGCTCATTTTGTGTCCACCTCTTCATTCTTCAAAGTGGCGAGACAACGAATCCCAGGTATTGAGGTAAAAAAATCCTGCAATGCCCTGATTTACAGCCAGTATGTCAGAAGCACATCAAATGTCAAATGTGAGCTTGTGACTGGCATCTGAAGTGGGTGGGGGCAGTCTTGTAGGACTGAACCTGTAACATGTGGGATCTAATGCTGTCTCTGGAAAGATAATGTCAGAATTGAGTTGAATTCCCAGACAGAAACTTGGTGTTCCTCTACCTCCAACATTGGAATTAGATCCAGGAACTAAAAAGAACTAGTAAGAACACAACTCCCCTCTCCCCAAACATACACACAGCATCTGGGAGTATATTCAAGTATAGCAGATTTTACTAAAGATCAAGATGGGATGAGTTATGTAGGGATTTTATCACAGATATGTAGACAACTTCAAATGAAATCAACAGGAGACATTACTCTTTTAATAAAAGTTTGCTGTGCATACTCAATCCCTGAGGAATTTCTTTCACCACCTACCATCTTCTCTCCCACTTTTTCATTCTCCTCTTGTTATAATTATTTTTTCCATTTCAAATGAAAAATCAAATTCCTGTCTTTTTCTCACCTCTCTCTCTCTCTCTCTTTCCCTCCTTTTAATTTTGTCCCTTCAGATATCCATACTCTTGGACCTGGCTTTCTACTCAAGCAACTTAGGATAAACATTTTTCCAAAAGATGATAGTTTCCTCATTAATAGTTCTGTCACAGATAGTTCTGGTATCAGTTTTCAAAATAATGTTCTTTTAAGTTTCTTGTATACATAAATTTCATGAACTGCACAAGAGGAAGACTAGAGAATCCCAACACACGGGTGTACTCCACCCTACAAAAGTAGAGCTAGACTCAGACAAAGAGACACAGATTGTCAGTGAATGAAGCTAAGGAAATCATAATATTAGTAAGTTGAAAAGGCACCATCCTGAAAGCAAAAAAGAAAAAAAAGAATGTAAGCAAGTGGTTGAAATATTGACTGAATTTAGACCTTTGATCCTTCAGTTGCTTGTCTTCATTCTTATTGATTATCCCTCTTTTAAGCTTCTTGAAGAGAATTAATAACTGAAGTATCTACTTTGTTTAAATCAAGCAGCTGTGAAGAGAGAGTCAGTCCTAAAATCCAAGTGTTCTGACCTCAGGGTCAGTGTACACACTACTCACTACATCACATACTATAACTTTAGTTATTTAGGGGAATTTAAGGAGAATAAAGAATTCAGCTTATGCATATTAAGCATGGTATATGTAATACTGTATTTCCATAACTTACTCAGTTTCATCCCATTCACTCCTTACCTTATGCGTGGTGTGATATTTAGCCTTTCTCAAATTGTTTGAACCCAAGGGTTATGATTTCTTTGGTCTCCATGGAAACTGACAGTATATTTGAGCATTGACAATTTTCTTTGTTAGCCATGTTAACTCAGCAAAATGTACAGCCGTCTCAGATAAATGGAAAATACAGTCTGCTAAAGCAAGTGTTTTAAGATGAAGATTATTTTTTTCTTTCATCTAACTGAAATAACTTTGTACTAACACTGATTTTCAAGTTATGTTCAAAGACATCACATCACCTTAGCCTCACATACTAAAAAGAATATTTTTTTTCTATATCTTTGTTTACAATTTGCAATCACTTTCTAGGTAAAGCATTTTAAATAGTGAATACATTTCGTGTGTAAACTCACTCCATGTATTTAATTAGTAAAAGAATACATTTTTGACAGTTTTACTGAGCAACAATTCCTACCGGTTTTGTACGTTTGTGTTTGAGATCTAGCAGTAAAGGCTAGCCATACCTCAGCTCACAACCTTCAAGGGCAGCATGAGGTCAATTTGCATTGTTGTTAAAACCACCATAGTGCCGAAGACAGCCATGGCCGAACCAGTGATGATTGCCATGCCACCTTTCTTGAACCCCTAGACTTTGATAAGCACAATCTGTCAACACATATAGAAGCAGAAAAGCTGTAACCCGAGCTTTACTATTTATTTTGCACACTAAGCTGACAAAATTGAACCATGACAGCCATGCAAGATTTTTCAATGTTGGTTCTTCCAAAAGTGAATTCCAAACCTTTGAGTTTTGTAATTTAGCATTTATATTTCATTCTGTCAAATAACTTATGTAAGCTCATAAGAGCTTTCACTCATCAAGAGTTAGTGAAACTAAATTATTTCTCATCCTTTAGTGTCAGAAATGAAGTGGATTATCCATTCAGTCAATGGGATCTCTTGACAAAATGATTAAAAGACAGTTCTTATGTTTTCTGGGACCTGAATAATTTAAAGAACTTAAAAATTCAGTCCTGTGTTATCTCAGGTCAAAGCTCTTTCTAAATCGAAACAAACAAGTCAGAATTTATTAAATTCCTTTGTTTGAAACTCCATGGTCAAAGTTCACTAGATACTTCAGATTCCCTTTGGAAAGTCCATTTTCTCACATTTATTTGGAGATGTCACCCAAATTAGACAAAAAATTATTGCTATGTAAAACTAAACTGAACTTAAATTCCAAAAGCTCAGCTCTTTCTCTGCCTAAGAATCACAAGAAAGCAGTTCGCTAGTGAGAACAACTCAGCTCCCATGCCATTGTTGATGTTTTTCAATTTGATGTCCCTCAACAGAGCCAGCTAGAAAAAAAAAAAAAAAAGACTGGAAGGAGAAAATGCAGGTTTCCTTTTTTAAAAAAGAAAGAAGAGAAAAAGCAATATGTGAAAATATACACTAATTCAATGTTAAAGGTAGGAAACTAGCCAGCTACATAATAAAAATTTAGTAGTTTGTAAGTTTCAATTTTCTGTAGCTTTGAGCATTGTATCAGTCCTGCAATTGGCTCTATTTAATGTGCTGTATGAAAAAAGAAAATAAATTAAGTTTCTCCAATCCCCAAACGCAATTGTGGTGAGGAAAAGAATAGAGGAGGCCAATGATTCCACTGTCGAAACTCATAGATTTCAATGCAAGAGTTTTCATTTAAAATAACAACATAAAATGAAACGTAGTATCTCATGTGGGCTGTCAATGGACAACAGACTTACACATTTGAAATGATACTTGTATAGAATTCATCCAGTTTCCATTGCACTAGAGCAAGAACTGATAATTTTGAGAATGTAGTTCTCTGCATATAAGAGAATTGGTGATGAGAAATTTGTTTAACATCTATGCCACATGTAAAATGACTATAAATAGAAGAATGTTTCATATTTTTATCATGTCAAGCCCAAGAATATACAAATATTAATAGTGAAGGCATGAAAACAACCTTACTTATCAATTTATTCTTTAACTTACTTATTTTATTTATTCTTTATTTTATTTATTCTTTAACTTACTTTTATTTTATGTCATGGTTAGCCTAGACAAGGTCAGATAAGTGGGTCTGAAGTTTTCAAAATAGATTAGAAAGTGGGTGTCATTTACCAAGGTTCACGGAAATGAATGAAAATCCCAAAGAAAGTGGAAAGTGAAATGATTTCCAAAGACCCAACCCCAGGGAACATCAACTTTTATAGAATTTTTAGGGAAAAGAAGACCATGTCAAGGTCTGAGGAAAAAGCAATGAGGAAAATAGAACTTGAAAATCATTGTCATGGGAACCACAGTGAGATATCATGATTTATAAGAAATATATATTTGGTTTTCATCCATGGTTTCTGTGTCACAGCTCCTAAAAATCCTTGGATTTCCTGTGATAAAGGTGATGAAGGTCTATTGTTATGTTAATGACATAACTTTTGGAAAGCCCTTAGGTAACCTAAGGATGGGGGGAGCCCATAGCCAGGAGAACCAACCAACTTTCAATCCCACCCCCAGATCTCCAGGGCTACAGGCTGAATTAGCCAATGGCCAATGACTTAGTAAATGAAATCCCCATAAAAATATAGATGGACTAGGCTTGGAAAGCTTCCAGGTTGCTGAACACATACAGATCTGGGATACTGGAACACCTGGAGAAAGCACGGAAGATCCATTCCCTTTCCCCCTACCTTGCCTTATGCATCTCTTCCATCTGACTGTTGATTTATATCCTTTATCATATTATTTAATAAGCTTATAAACCTAAGTGTTTCCTTGAGTTCTGTGACCCATTGTAGCAAATTGAAACTACCTAAGGAGTAAGTCACTGGAACCTCCAATCTGTAGTGGGAGGGTCAGAAGCACAAGAAATAGCCTGGGACTTGCAACTGACCACTGAACTGTGTGTGTGTTGTGAGGGTGGGGGGGAGAAGTCTTGTAAGACTGAATCCTTAACCTGTGGAATCTGATGCTGTCTTTGGGTAAAGTCAAAACTGGGTTGGATTCTTGGACACCCTACCGGGGTCTGAGAATTTCTTAATGTTGTGGGTGGGGCCCCTCCTTACATTGGAATTCAGTCCAGGAATCCTTAAAGACCAAAGGAAAGGCTCCTTAGAGGGAATTATCTGGCAAACTTTGCAGAAAGGTCAAATAAAATAAGGATTTAAAATGATTCATTTTCACAAAATATAAAGTAATTTATGAGCAATAGCTTGCCACAGCACTCTCAGAGCAGGGGTGGATAAAGAAGCTAAATTTTAAAACGTGATAATAAAGAACTGAAGAGAAAAAATTTGAGGACAATGAATGAAGAAATCCGTTTAAAGAATTTTGGCTGTAAATGGAAGTAGGCAAATGGAATACCAATTAGAAAGAGGTTAATTTGCTTGTTTGAATTTTTTTTTCTTTTTTTCTCTTTTTAGTACTGGCAGAAATGAACATGTTGAGGGAAAATGATTTTGGATAACAGGAAAATGGCTTAAAGCAGGATGAAATGTTAAGAGGGTATAGCCTCACATTCTGGTAGTGGAATTGCCCTCGAAGAAGAAAAGGAAGGTCTTTCACTGAGATATGAAAGACGCAAAATGGAGCACAGATTAAAGTGCAGGCGTGAGGTGATTTGAGTTGGGAGGAATTGTTGCTGCCTCGCCTCTACTGCCCAGCAGCCCAAATATTAGTGCTTCTCCATTCACACCTTTTTCCTCTGCTTTCTATTTTCCCCATTTTCAGTCTTTCGTCTGCATTTTGTCATACTTTACCTGCTCCAGTTCTATTCAGGTTCATCTTACTGTGGTGACATTTGCTGTTATCACTTTTGAAACCTTTTCACATGATCAGCAAGACATTCACACAACATTTACAAACTACACACTAAATGTTATAAAATACCTTATGTTCCTAGTTTCTAGCCAATTGTTTTGATGTTGAGTCATGCATGGTCCAGAAAATAGATCGTGTTTACTATAATAGCATCTGAATCATTCCTGTGTTCCTCATTATTATGCCAAATTTATGTATTTCATGTTTAAGGATGCAGAACCAGCCTGGGCCTCCTGTTAGTTTCCTACTAAGGTTTGACTGGAGAATTATTCTTTCCTGTTTAAATCAGCTGGATTGCGTGAAATCAATGAGTGAGATGAGTGTGGCATGGGGCATACTGTCATATTTTGGATATATATTTATGATATTCACCACACTGTAGAATTAACCTTGTCAAATACCTGGAATCTTTATTAATTTTCATAATATCAGTATGTACCCTCTTCTGAAATAATAACATCTTTATAAAGTAATTCCAATATCTTTTTTTTCCTTGCTTTCCCCCCCGCCCGGTTAATATTCCTTCATTTTTGATTCCCTTCTTTACATTATCATTTCTCTCTGCATTATTTTCTCAATTATATATTCCATCCCATTTTCTTAGGGAGGAGGTCCATCACACCCTTTTCATTTCCATGAGCAAAGAAGACAGTTTTAATTTATTATAAACACAATTAGTGATGAACTCAGACACAAAGACAAATTGAACACATGGCCAGAAGGTCACTGGAGCGTTTCCCACAGTACCTACTGCTTAGGCAATATTTTCTAGTTCTTTTTTTTTTTTTTAATAATAAAAAAACTAATCAACTGGAATAATCAACTCTTAAGATTAGACACTATAGACTTTTTTGGTAGTACTACAAGTGCTAAATTATAAGTACCATGCACTAAAAGTACTAAAACATTTTCAGATGATTCACTTGTGATAGTGGGATATATAAAAAAGAAGAAAAATACTTATCCAACTATGTACATTCTTGGTTGAACTAATCTTGATCAAGTTTTCTATTAAGTCCACAAGTTTGCATTTGGGACACTAAACCTGAGGATTTCCTTTATATTGCAAAGATCAAAACTAAAAACATGGCTCTTTCTATTACATACTAATAATCCTTCTACAAAAGTTTCATAAGTAGTTGTGACTTCCACTTAATAGATATCCCCAAGTTCCATATACAGGTATTTTTGTCTTATTATTCAAATATCTCTCTTAATGGATTGGCATGGTAATGGAATATATTTACCTGTGGCAATTCCTTGAAAATATGAAAAAAAATATGGCACTTTTGAAGTATTCTTTAATTTTTTTTCTTTTTCCTCTTTTAATCCCCTGACATTTCCACATGAGGATTTAGTTTGTGTGACTTGAAATGTGGAAGATAAACAATCTAATATTCTGGGAAAAGCCATATGGGATCTATGCTGCACAACATTTGGAATTCATTTTAATTTGGAAAGCAAGATTGTGGAAAATATGATTTTTAACAAATAAATAACAATTATAGGGAAATTGAGAAATGAAAGCATCTACTCAGAATATAAGAAAATTGACATCTGTTGACTACAAATTCTTTATGAATAGACTTTATGGTGTTGAATGGGAGCAGAATTTGTCATCCCAAAATACAACATCTTGGTATAAGGATTGTTTTAAACTGATTATTTTTAGGAAACAACACACACTGGGAAAGCTCTGGAAACTGAGTAGAAGTTACCCTTTTGTAAGATAGACATTTATTGGGGAACTCTCCACTTGTGAATGTGCCTCCCTCTCTGTACCAGAGAGAGGATGACCAAATCTCTAGAAACTTTTACATCTGCATAAGAACTTTGCCCTTGTTTCCAGTGCTTTACCTGATAACCTCCCATAACTGCCCCCCCAAACATCTTTGTTTTGTCTTTAGCTGGAGATGGTATTTTAGGCAGTGGCTTGGAACATTTTGGGAGTTACTCAGTTTTCCTGGGTTATCTACATATACACAGGTGGTGTACTTGTTATTAAACTTCTGTTTGCTTTTCTCCTGTTAATCTGTCTTAAAATTTTTTTTAATGTTTATTTATTTTTGAGAGAGAGAGACACAAAGTGCAAGCAGAGGAGGGTCAGAGAAAGAGAGAGAGACAGAATCTGAAGCAGGCTCCAGGCTCTGAGATGTCAGCACAGAGCCTGATGCAGGGCTCAAACTCATGAACCATGAGATCATGACCTGAGCCAAAGTCGGATGCTTAACCAACTAAGCCACTCATGCGCCCCAATATTTATTTATTTTTGAGAGAGAGACAGAGAGTGAGCTGGGCAGGAGCGGAGAGAAAGAGGGAGACACAGAATCCAAACCAGGCTCCAGGCTCTGAGCTGTCAATGGACAGCCCGATGCGGGGCTCAAACTCATGAACTGTGAGATCGTGACCTGAGCCCAAGTCAGACACTTAACCGACTGAGCCATTCAGGTGCCCCTTCTCCTGTTAATCTGTCTTTAATTATGGGGGTGAGGGGTGGGGTCTCAGCCAAGAAGCTAGAAGAGTAAAAGGGAAATTATTTTTTTCTCCCTATAGTTTCAAACCACTTTCACATTTATTATCTCATTCATCATAATACTCTGAGATGATCAGGATAGTATACTTTAGCCCCCTTATAGTCTTGAGAATTTAAATATATTCACCAGCTACAGAGGAAAATTCTCACTCACAAGAAAGTATGCTTTCTTTTTTTTTTTTTGTCTTCACACTTTTTCACCCTTCTTTGCTGCTACTGTATGATACCACTTCTCTAAATTACTTTTCAGTCCAGAATCTCTATTCTCTACTTTCAATCCTACCTTCACCCTGAGAACCCTGGGAGTTTCATCTAGGTCAGCTTTCCTTGAATTATATATTTTGTTTCAATATTCCCCTTGATCTTTAGCTCACTTACTTTTTTTTTTTTTAAAGCTCATCAAGAGTGACATATGTTAGGGAAGACAGTCTTTGAACATCATGGCTGATTACTCCTGGCAGATTAACAAAGTTTAAGTAATTTTCCAAACTTTCAAACACCAGACAAATTATTTCAACCTTTTTGAGCTTCTAATTCCTCATCTATAAAATTAGTTAATATATGAATTTAATGAAATAATACAATGGAAAAGATTGCTTATAGTGTCTGACATACATTTATGCATTCATTTTACAAATATTTACTAAAACCAGTCTTGTGCCAGAATTTCTCTACTTGCTGAGGATACAAATGTGAATCAAATAGAGTCTCCCCCTTCATGATTCTTAAAAAAAAATCATAAGTCTTCAGTTGATGATAAGCCTAAGCCAAGAAATAAAGTAGAATAAAGGGTATCTGCAGTGATGGAGGTAATCAGAGAAGGCCTCTGTGATAGAATGACATCTGTTCAGAGACCCCAAAAAGAGACAGAACAAGCTAGGTAGAATTTTAGAGAGGAAAGCATTAAAGGGAGATGAAACAACAGAAGTAAGGTGATACATAGGTAAATAGTAATATGAATTTACTCATAGTAAATGAGTTTAGAGAACAGTGTTTTGGCACAGCAAGCAATGTACTAATTACAAAATCATTGGAAATGAGGCCAGAGAAATTATGGGTAACTAGATTATATATATATATATATATATATATATATATATATATATATGATAATATATATATAATAATTTAAGGCATGTCTGAAAGCCAATTTAATCTTGATAAGGGAAATTAAATCACTCTTTTAAAGCTATAAAACCAAAACAAAAGATAGAGAAAGTGAAAGCTAAGCTAGAGAAATAATGATTCTTAAGTCAAGTATGTGTACTATAAAGATTGAAGATGCTGATACATTTAAAAAAAGGAACGTGCGAACTGAAAGGGTGGTGGATCACTTAAGAAAGCATAAAAAGGATGAAAAGTAGAGGAAAAAAATAGAAGTGTCAACTGAAAGTAGAGAAGATTTGAAACACTCACTATTGAAGTGTTTATATTCTAAGCTGTCAACAAGGACAAGTCTCTTGGAAAAATAAATGTATGTAATGTCCCTCTCCACTTCTCAACTGCAGACTTTTCAGGTGGTGAATGTAGCCAGCTGTCTTTGACATACTGATGGCATTAATACACAATTACATGATTAATCAGGTATTAATCAGGTGTATAGATGGGATTCAGTATTCAATTTAAACCTCCTCTGTTCTTATACCATAATCACCTACTAGTAATCTGAATTTAATTTTACATTCTATGTAAATTTGCGTATAAATAGAGAATGAGAATTCAGACACTTGACAAGTTATATTTAACAGATTGACATAATATTTTTGTATATGGAAGTTTATTTAATATTTCTTGTATTTTGTTGGTATTTTATTTTTTATCTGAAAAAAATGCTAATTATTTATCTTCAAGGATATGCTGCTCTTTATTTTTTTTATTTTTTTTTAATGTTTATTTTTGACAGAGAGAGAGAGACAGACAGAGCATGAGCAGGGGAGGGGCAGAGAGAGAGGGAGACACAGAATCCGAAGCAGGCTCCAGGCTCCAAGCTGTCAGCACAGAGCCCGACTTGGGGCTTGAACTTATGAACCTTGAGATCATGACCTGAGCTGAAGTTGGACGCTCAACTGACCGAGCCACCCAGGCGCCCCAAATATGCTGCTCTTTATATAAAAATCTCGTTTAACATTCTTTTCTTACTTTTAGTACGCTAATATCACTCATTGTCTTCTGATATAGATAATTTTTGAAAAGAATATGCTGTAATTTTTATTTTGTTTTCCTCTAAATATAACGGGTTTTTTTCCCTCAGTGTCTTCAAAGCATTCTTTATTTAATAGGCTTACAACTGTTTAAATATGATGTGTATATATGTGTGTGGGGTGGTGGTGCCTGGCATTAACTTTGGGGAAAAACTTATCCATTATCACTCAAATATTTATTTTGCCCTGTTGTCTCTTATCTTACTAGATTTTAATTTACACATACATGATGCTGACTGATGTTTAGCAGCAACACCTGGATAACTGATACTGTTTTCGTTTGCTTTTTTGCTTCTGTTTCTCTGTATATTTGAAATTGGGTAGTTCCTATTGACCTATGCTCATATTTACTGATTCTTTCTTCAGCTTGTGTTGAGTCTACTGATAAATTGTCAAAGACATTCTTTATCTCATTAGCATGTTTTATTCTTAGTATTTCCATCTGATTCTCTATTATAGATCCATGTCTTTGTAAAAATTTCTCATCTGTTCATATATGTTACCTATCTTTACCACCAGACACATTAACAGATTAATCATAAGAAATTTTAATTTTCTTGTCTATTAATTCCAACATTTGATTTATTTCTTAGCCTGGTCTGCTGGTTGACAGCTTATTTTTTACCTTAATTCTTATGTGTTTCATAAATTTGGGTTGGAAGCTGGACATCTTGAGTTTAATAGTTGTGTCAGGCAGAATTCAATCAGAGAAGCAGAATATATCAAGAGATTTATTGCAAATAATTGGCTCATATGATTATGAGAGTTGGTTAGGAATGACCATAATCGATTGGACAGGCCATCAGGAAGGATAGACTGAAACTCATGGGTATAGGCTGAAGCTGCTGTCCATAGGCTGAATTTATTCTTCTCTCAGGCAAGCCTCAACCTGGCATTTAAGCCTTTCAACTCATTGCATCAGGCCCACTCAACTTATCCTGAAAAATCTCCTTTAGTTAGTATCAACTGATTAGGTACTTTAATCAGATCCACAAAATGTCTTTACAGCAACACCTAGATTGGTGTTATATTGAATAACTTGGGACTACAGTCTAGCTAAATGGGAACAACAAAAACTTATCACAACTTTTATAAGGACACTAATCCCATGCATGAGGTCTCCACTATGAGGACCTAATCACCTCCGAAAGGCCCAACTTCCTAATAACATCACATTCAAAGTCAGTTTTTAACAGATGAATGGGGGCTGCAAAAATTCATTCAATGTCAACCTTCTCAGTTGAGTTTATTCCTAGATATTTTACTCTTTTGAGTGCTTTGTAATGGAATTGTTTTCCTAATTTTCTTTTCAATACACCTCCTTTCTCTCCAGAATCATGCTGTCTTTGCTACTCCCAGTATAATCAAAAAGCTATTTTTAACAATACTTTACCTAACTCTAATAGTTTTTTCATCAAGAGATTTGTACAACACAAACTACACTTTTGTGGTCAGAAGGAAAACTTGTAGCTATTCTGTTGAGAATAGACCAAAGAAACCAAATGCAGATGTCAGGAGAACACTTAAGATGCTTTAGAAAAAAATTAAGGAGACAGATGGAATTAGAGACAGGAAAAGTAGACACATACTAGATAGTTTAGAAAATAAATCTGATAATATTTGCTAATGGATCTGAAGTAGGTTATGAAAAGAAGCATGAAGGATAACTCTGAGAATTTGTTGAGCCACATGAAATATGGAGTGTCCATTTACTATGATAGCAAAATTATGAGAAAAGTGAGTTAAAGGGGGACTCCCAGGAACTGAGCTTTTGTCATTTTTAAAAAGATTATATTTTATTTTAAAGCAGAGAAGCCAAATAATTGCACATGAGCCACATAATTGCACATATTTAAGAGAAATATTCTGTTTAGATTGTTAGAGAACATTATGTTCAATTTCACACCCAAATATATTTCCATTCTATAATCCATTTCTATAATGCAAATAAGATCACTAATCTAAACATTTTGGAAGCCATTTGACAAAGACATGTCTAGAACTATGATTTTCCCAAGGCTTGATAGTTAATAATAAGCTGACAATTTTTACTCTGCACGTTAATGTTATTCTCTGACTCAATCTGGGAAATAAAATTTAAAACACATCTGGGTACATTCTAATTCTTTACATTAGTGGACAAGTTATTATTGACTAAAAAGTCACACTGTCATTCCAAACATTGCAGTGAACTTTACAGGATTTCAATAGACTTATTCTGGTGATGTTTCAGATAATCAGAGAAGTCTATTATTAACTTGCGCATATACTCTAACTAGAGTTAGACTAGTGGATCTTTTAAAAATGTGTATTGTCTTAGAAGCTTCTGATTTATTTGTTAGTCTAAGGACAAATGTGCCCAAGTGTTTGCTACAGAAATGGCTAGATAGCTTTCATTTGTGATGAACCCCTGCTTTACTCACCAAAAATGCACCAAAGTAGTTTTTACATTTAAAATGTTAAACTATGTCTACATAATGTGTTACCTTGTTAAAACAATAAATGTAAGTTTTGGTAGAAAATTACACAACTAAATTCAATGGTTAATTCCTGGGCTTATTTCAAAAGATATAAGAAAAGGCACCAGGATGTGATAATATGAGAGTGCAGTCAGAAATACAAATTATATGTTGCTAATAGATGTTTTAGTTGTCATCAATTATTTAATACAATTCAACACACTTTCCTCAACTTATGTATAAAACATTGAGTTGAGGGTTTCACATTTTATTCATACATCGCAAATCTATCAACTTTCAAGGGGAAAATATCCAACTATGAGCTAGATGTTCAATATCACTTTTTCCTGCCAAATTAAAATGTTTTCCCTGCTGGGAGCCAAATCTTAAAAAAAGCATTATCAAACTAGCATAGAAATATATAAGCTCCTTACTTGTGTTAGTTCAGTAATATATATTAGAGTTTTGGATTGTTGGTACTAATTCCACTGACAAGTGCATAACTTTAATAATAATAACAAAAATCTTGAAACTGAAATTAATCTCCGAGCAGTTTCTGACAACAAGATTAAGCTATGGACATATGGCAAATATTTGAGGTGCTTTATTATACTAGCTCTGATCAGATATTATTATCCATTCAGGTTTTTTTCCTCCTCCAAACCATCGTTGGCTTCCTAAGTGTTTGTGACACTAATTTTGTAGCAGCCTCTTTGTCTCTCTCAGCCTCTCATTTCATGGTAATGCATAAATTCTGCATTTTTACTCAGCCCCATGTACCCACACACCAAAAGGCCAAGTTTCAAGTATAATCAAGATAAAATTATAATTTATGACAATACTGTCACTTAGGGACACTTTCCTCTTGCAGCCATGTTTCATTTCAGTGTTGTTGTTTCTTAGTCTCTTCCTAGTCTCTAACTGCTCTTGACTTTGCTTCTCTGGTTTTGGCCCTTGGAGTCTGAGTTCTTGACATATATATTCTATGGTTTCTGCTATTCCTTAGAACTCATGGGAATTTTCACTTTTCACTTGTTTTCTGATGTGGTCATGGGTTGAATTGAAACTTCCTCAAAAGACAGGCAGGGAAATAAGGACCAGGGAGAAGTGGGGGTAGGCAGTGGTATACAAGCTACCTTTTGGCCTAGCTTCAGTTGGGCACTTTACATTTTGCTTTATTTTTATACTGTTGTTGCAGGACTTTTGACAGATATTATGAGCCACATAATATCCCAATCTCCTAATTTCTCATCTAGACTAGTGGAACAGTTTATTAACTGGCCTACCTGCTTGGTACAGGTGCCTGTAATGTAAATTAAATTTCACCGTGCCATGCAGCTGCTTACAACTCTTCAGTGATTCTCCCTCTATTATTAGAAACGGGAACCCTCTTGCACTGTTGGTGGGAATGCAAATTGGTACAGCCGCTCTGGAAAACAGTGTGGAGGTTCTTCAAAAAATTAAAAATAGACCTACCTTATGACACAGCAATAGCACTACTAGGAATTTATCCAAAGGATACAGGAGTGCTGATGCATAGGGGCACATGTAACCCAATGTTTATGGCAGCACTTTCAACAATAGCCAAATTTTGGAAAGAGCCTTAATGTCCATCAACTGATGAATGGACAAAGAAGATGTGGTTTAGATATACAATGGAATACTACTTGGCAATGAGAAGGAATGAAATCTTGCCATTTGTAGCAACGTGGATATAACTGGAAGGTATTATGATGAGTGATATAAGTCAGGCAGAGAAGGACAGGTACCATGTTTTCACTCATATATGGAACTTCAGAAATTTAACAGAAGACCATGGGGGGAAGGGATGGGGGAAAAATAGCTACAAACAGAGAGGGAGGGAGGCAAACCATGAAGGACTCTTAAATACAGAGAACAAACTGAAGGTTGGTGGCGGGGGTGGGGGAGAGGGGAAAATGGGTGATGGGCATTGAGGAGGACACTTGTTGGGATGAGCACTGGGTGTTGTATGGAAGCAATGAACCACAGGAATCTACCCCAAAAACCAAGAGCACACTTTACACACCATACGTTAGCCACTTTGACAGTAAGTTACATTTTAAAAATTTTGAAAAAATAAAAATAATTAAAAAAGAAAGTTTCAATTCCTTCACAAGACAAACAAGTGTCTCCAGCCTCATCTCTGTCCATCACCATTCTTCTAATACCTTAAATAGAGCATCAAGTTTCCTAAAGCATGTTCCACAGATGCTATTGTGTGGCACATTCATAGGTATTATGCAAAACCGGTTTGATAAGGATAATTACGCTTGAAAAATCCTGGACCAAAAGAATGTCAAAGTAAAGATTTTTCCAGAGTAATTGGTATGCATTATAAATTTCTGAGAATGATGTAAAGCATCTCCTTGGCCATTTTGCCATATTACTTTTGAATAGCATGCACTTTCTTTCACCTCCAGTATTTGTGCTTGAAAAGCCTTTCTCCAGCTATGTTAAATCTTAAAAGCTGGCTCAGTCACAACCTATTTGAACCACCTTGAGCTCACCTTTCTAGAATACAGACACCAAGAAAAAAAAGATTAAAATTATATTTTCCAGACACCCTTGTAATTTGGATCCTGAGGATGATCTGGATCCACTAAGAAGAAACATCTGTATGAGATTTGGAAGCAGAGGTAAGCAAATAAGGCAATGACAACATATGAAGTTATCGTATTCTGTCAAGAATGATGGTGTAAACTTATTCTAGACCTGATAAAACATGATGGGTGCTGCAAGATGGAGAATTGTAACAGTGATGCCAACTTTAGCATATTGTATGTAATGGTAGCACATTTACAATTGCTGCTTTCATTTTTTCCTGTGTAATAGCAAGGCCTGATTCTCTGATTCTCTCAGAAATTTTGTAAGACAATCACTTTTTTTATAGTAATCGTCTTCCTGTGTAAACTACTTGGGGTCTAAGTTGGAGATTATGTTGCCTTAAGCTACAAACACTCTACTGACAGAATAATTATTATGAGAGGAGATAACAAGTTTATATACACTTAAGAAATTGTGAATCTAGGAATTACTGTCTTACCTGATTGAGTTTCCATTTGGCGATGATGCATTTAGCTTTTAATGTTAGTATATTGATAATCTACAGCATACTGTGGTGAAACAGTTAAATTATTAACTAAAAGGAAACATTTATTAAAAGTAGGGTTTTAGTGAACAATATACATTTTTAAAGTTTATTTATTTATTTATTTATTTAGAGAAAGTGCAAGTGGGGAAGGGGCAGAGGGAGAAGAGAGAGACAGAATCCCAAGCAGGCTGTGCACTGTCAGCAGGGCTTGAACTTATTATGAACTGTGAGATCATGACCTGAGCCAAAGTCAGACACTTAACTGACTGAGCCACCCAGGCACCCCAATAATGTATGTATTTTTATAGATCATTGTGAACAGCATGAGGAATATAAAGGTTCAGAGTTAGATTGTGTTTAATTGTGCTGGAAGTCTTAAAGAAATAAAATGTCAAACTGAAAGTTTGAAAATATCAGCTAAATACTTGATAAGAAAAACCAGAGGTTTCTTTGTCTACTCTAAAATAGTTACTTTCTCTCATAACTACAGGATCTACAGATGTAGATCTGATCCTGTTACTCAAATACAGCAGAAGTTGAATTCACAGGAAAGGAAACTTGTAAGAAATAGTGGGAACCCCAAAATTTGAATGGAAATTTTTTATGGGATTCGGATGGGTCTGAATACAGCTAACCTCACAGAATTTTCTTTGCCAGTGCAGCAGTCCCTTCTCCGTCTTATGGGGCTTATCCTTCCTTACTTAAACATCTTATAATCATGCAACTTAAGGTGGTCATTCTGCAAAAAATGTCAATTCCTTCAGCTTCTTATTGGCTCCAGTGTCTTATTGGCTCCAGATCTAGAAGTAGAAACATAGCTCACTATATCCCAAAGGGCAATTTCTAAAGTTGAATTCAAAAGGAAAAGATTTAAACACCAGAGAAATTGCATATATTGGCATATCTTTGGAAATATTATGTAGTGAATTATGAAGGTGCTACCTCAGGGAAGGTGCAATACAATTTAGATCAAAATGGACTCATTGATATGATCACACTTATAAGTTATTTACCTTCATTGTTTTAACTGACATAGTTGGGAATGTTTGCTTAGTTAGTTGGATGAAACTTTGAATGAATGGGATCTAAGTAAATAAAGCCAACAGAAATGACCTCAAGATTTTAGAACAAAGCTATGTTTTCTTCACCAAATAACTATTGTGTTTCTGAGAAATATAAATTGATTTTGCTTGCTATTGAACCATGATACAGGCTGAATACTTTCCATTGGAAACTTAAATGGCCCCATAACCTCAGCTTGCCTTATAAGCTGGCTGATATGTGATCCATCTACCCATATATTTAGGCATCATCAACAGTACTTCATCCACTGAAGCAGTTCGCTCACACTTCCAATGCATTTACTACTGCCTCAACACACACTTATAACCTCTATGTAAGCTTTTTATATCCAATTGATTGAGAGAAGGAAAAAAAATTCTGCCTGGTTTTCAAAATGCTCTTCACAATATGCTGTCACCAGCCAGAAGTGAACCGTGATAGCTTTGGAGTCCCATTGATTTATTCTGATGGAGAGTAGAGAAGGTAAATCTTCAAAACTTGCAGAATTTTAAGTTATCCCTTTTACTAATTTTCATGGGAAGAGATGGCCAGAGGGGTCTCTCTCTATAGATAGATATAGGTTAGAGACAGAGATAGATATAGGGATAGAAATAGATAGATAGATAGATAGATAGATAGATAGATATAGATGATATAGATATAGATATAGATACACACCATGTATATGGTTTAAATAGAATATAAGGAAGGAGATAAGAAAGTAGGTAAGACCAGTGACCAGAATGTCTAATGAATAATTATGTGGTTAGATATTTTGGAATGAGCCTGGAATGCTTGCCTACAAGTCCCCTGTACATGAAATGCTCTCAGTAATAACAGACTTTAAATGACCTTTTTACTCCTCAAACAGCTTCTATCTTAAGTCACTCCTATCCTTGCTAGGTAGACTATTGATAAAAATGAGCATGAAGGCAAGAACTGAGATTTTTCATTGGCTCGGCAAAAAAGGATTTCTTCCTTGTAATGGTGATTTTGTGGAGGTACAACAAGCAGTTTTCTTATTTCTGGAAAAATAGTTAAATATCATTTTCCAGTCCCATGTCATTGGCCTTTGTGTGTCTAGCCATATCATTAATTCTCACCAATGGTGAGGTTGGATATCACTTCTTGTGGAGAGTGAAGAGTGGGTGTGCCCTATCAATACTTAATTCCCCCTGTGCCTTGACCTAGGAGGCTATATGGTTGAAGACGTTAGCATGACAGGATGGAGGGGGTCATAGTGAATGTAGGGACGGTGAGCAGAGACTCTTTCACTAACCATATTAGACAGTGATGTAAGCAAAGAATAATGATTTAATTTTACATTACTGAAATCCAGGATTATTTTTGCATTTATCTTACTCTGATTAATAAAGACAATAATACTTCCAAATACTGTGTGCTTAGTGGTCACACAGTGCACATTAAAGAAACATATCTGTATATAGAACAATATGTTTTATTCAGTGGAAAACCATTTACTAAAACTGTTGATCGTGATAACTTGGAAGGCAAATCCTGAGTGTACTGAACCAAAAGCTCTAGGAAATGTGATTAGTAAAAAAGAAAAAAAATGTAGTTTTGGCAACCATAGTCTGCATTTGACAAGAAAATACAAGAAAAAGATAAGCCTGGGTAAATTTAATGGTTTTCAAAGATAAAGGAAAGGAAATCAATAGAATTCAGGGAAGAAAGGCCTCAAAAGACTGGAAAAGTTGTTTGCTTCTAGACTTAAAAGAAAAATAAGTTTAAGAAAGCCTTTTAGTAGCAAAGGCACATGTAAATCCTAACATTTCAACAAAAGTCAGATTAAAGACTTGAATTTCCCCTTCCAGCCTGAAAGCCTAAAGATAGTTTTTATTATCTTGAAAGAGAGACACTGAGTACTAATCTGAGAAAGTCTTGGTAAAGTCAACAGAACCCTAGAGAAAAGATTTCTCATTAGAGAAATCTCACATTGGGCAGAAATGGTCCATCCCTGGTAAACCTGTCATCCTCTGATATCTCCTGGGAGGAGTTTAGGAAGACTAGCTCCAAAGGAAAACTGAAAGGGATCCCAAAATTGCCCCAGCTGGAGTCCATCAGTCAACTACACCCCTTGAAGGGAGATCTGAGTGGTACATGTGCTTGGCTGCCACTAGGACTTATGACTTTCGTTTTTATCAAATGTCATAAAATAGATGATGCCAGTTATTGTAATTGCACAATTACTTTATGTAACTCTGAAAGAAATTTTTTCAATATCAGCAAAAAATCTCTGATGTGGTACTTTCTCATTGTTTATATTTCTTATTAAAATACTATGACATTCATGGTCTTCTTCTGAATCATTTTTTTGCAGGGTTTTCAATGTTAGTATTTTTCCACAAAATGCCATATTTTACACCATCAAGAATGAGCAATGTATGTTTTGTTGTGTTTTATTTTATTCACCCACAGCCAGAATATGTAAGTCTGCAAAATAAAGAATAGGAATAGAGAGATACCTCTCACTATTACATTTCATGACTCAGAATTTTTATTGCTGTATTGTTTTTTTTAATTTTTATTTGTTTGTTTGTTTTACCTGTGTCACCTCACAGGTATATGCCGGCCAGTGCTGGTTTCGAGTTCTTAGAACCCAAAGGATGAATGTCTTCACTAGAAGACAAAAGAATGAGTCCACCAAATTGGTAATTGAGGCTGCCCTTGACTTCTTTGAATTTCTCATTCCACTGGATAAACAGAGAAACACAGGGTTTCTGGGTAGCCTGGGATGCATAATTCAATGGAAACTTGTGTGTAGCTATGTAGTGGGATCATGTCTGAAGCCTGCAGGAATCCTTTGAACTACCTTTTAATAGTGTAATGTACAGTAGTAAAAGTTAATAATTGAACCCAGAAAGCTCATATAGGTGGGACCAACAAAGCAAAATCCTGAGCAATGAAGGTTTGGGTTACACCCCATCAGATAAAGAGACCACATGAGGTACATCATAAGAGCAAAGAAAAAGTGCATAATGGAGGAAGAAAGTTGTAAAGATCAACTATCAAATTGTGGCCAGTTGCAGGAACAAGGACTATAATAGATGCCATATTTTTATCTGTTCTAGTTTATAGTTATATTAATCTTAATCTTTTTCTACTAACTTCCCTTTATAGTTTTATATAGGATGAGTTGGAGGTGCTTACATTTATCATTTATTCCATAAGACTACATTCTATCAAGATGAGATGTTAAACTAAAGAAGTGAACATCACCCAGAGATGGATGCAGTGACTGGCACAACCTTGGAGCCCCACTTCTGAGTAAGTGGTGTGTATCTTTTTACTGATACAATAGTTGACTGTATTATGATAGGTGAAAACACACTATCATTGTTGTTATTTCTAAGTGAAGTATGATAAGGCTGATAGATATATGTGCATAAGTAACCAAAACTGTAGAATGCAGATGCTGTAAGTTAATTCAATGGATGTTCATTCAAAACTTTTGTTAACTTGTCTTCCTGTACTATAGAATTTGAAATTCTCAAACATTTTCTGTATTTCCTTGCAGTAAAGCTTTGTATATGACAAAGAATCCTCCAAATATAGATGTCCATGTGAGATTTGGAGGCAGACATGAGAAACATGAAGTGATAGCTGCACACTTATCACGAAAAATATGCCTGTCATTTTGCTGCCTCCAGTAAGATTTTCCCCAGTACCTGCTGTCAGTCTGGGTTAAGTGCTTTAGGCCATATTTTGGGCAGCTATAATTTAACTCCATCTAAGCACCTACCCTCTACTGTACCCTTAATATGAAAAATAATGATGGTACTAAACATATTAAGCTCTTGATGATCTGCAGATATTCAACCAAGTGCTTCATATGCATTATGCTATTTAGTCATCTAAACACCTCTGTGAAGTTGGTTTCTATTGGGGTTGTTGACATCAGTTTCCATGTTAGTGTTAGATTTCTGAGGGTAAGGATTATATCACAGTTGACAACTTCTAATGATATAAGAGAACATTTGGAATGGATCGGCTGTCAATGGATGTTTATTGGATGAATGAACAACTGTGTTAATATTTTCTTGTCTCCAGGACAGGACAAACTTAAGGGTAGGAATAGACACTCCCAATATTATTCACAATTTTATGGGAGTTAGGAGAAACTGAATGCAGCATGTTATACATAAGCTCTAATATGGCCAAGACGGATATAAATATTTTATATTTATTTTAAATAATAAAGTAGTATAAAAATGCTCCCACCAAATACATTAAAATAGAGAAATAGAGAAATAGAGAAGCAACAGTAAAACCAGCTCTTGGAGGAGCAAGATATATTGCTTACCTTAAGGGAATGTGATCATTTTAGAGCCAAATTCAAGTATTAAAACATTTAAAAACACAATTTGAATCACACCCAGTTTATTAACCAATTTTAGGTAGTGTAACAGAACTTATCTTCTACATAATGTAACCTAGGTTTCTTGACAATTTGATATTGTATTATCAGTTTTATAGATTTTTCACATTCCTTTAATGTTTTAATAACATTTTGTTATTTATTTAATAAAAAAAATTCAGATTTTCAAGAGTCAAAGAACTAAGAAAAAATTGAATATGGACATTTAAAATAACCAATGCTTATGCAAGTGGTGATTTCTGAAACTAAAATAGCTACATATGTAAATAATATAATTCTTTATATTCAAATAAACATGTGTATAAACACATATATATAGTATATTATGAGGTTCCATACCAAATATATATATAATTTAGGGAAATAAAATATGATTACATATAATTATATAATTACATATACAGGTATGAAACACGTATGTATTCATTGTATATATCAATTATTCCTTTAAA
Organism: Acinonyx jubatus; assembly: GCF_027475565.1. Taxonomy (NCBI): domain Eukaryota; kingdom Metazoa; phylum Chordata; class Mammalia; order Carnivora; family Felidae; genus Acinonyx; species Acinonyx jubatus. Next base: position 27,941,336 of record NC_069394.1, read on the forward strand.
AAAGTTATTTAGCATGTAAAAAACACCAGTGGTAAGTATTTATATATATTTATTTGATCTGAATATCCTGATAATAAACATGAAAGTTCGGATAGGAGGAAGACCAATTTTTTGCTTAGTAGCAATCTTAGGATTTGTTCCTCATGCCATATTTATTCCCCATGGGGGCAGTCAGTACTGTGAGAGCCAGATGGGCCCTGCATTCTGGGAGGAGTTTGTAGTTCAGGAGAGGATCTCCTGGAAATTATGAATCTCAGAACTTCTGAAGTTATATAGAATGTGCCAGAGGGTCTGCCTTTCCTCACCTTTGCATACAGGATGGAAGGAATTTTGTTCTCTAATGTAAACAAATTATTTCTAGGAAGAGGAAGGGAGATTCCTGAATTTCTTACAACTGTTTGGAATGCACATACATGGCTCCAGGGCAGATAAACCCATAAATCTCTCCAGAGCAATTCACTATCTCTGACTTCCAAGGCACAGTTATCATTTAATCATCCTTTAACTCAGGTTGCCAATAATTTCTTTTTGGAAAACACCAAGCATGCAGAAACATGAAAATATTCATAAAGCATTATTTTCCAACAATTAGGATGTTGATGAGGATGTGATAGCAAACAAAAATTAAAAATTCTCTATCTCTGAACTCAGGGATCTTTCCATTAGGAGACAGATTTTAATCAAATAAACATAAAAATGATAAAATTTCAACTGTAACCAGTCCTGTGAATAAGACAATCATGGTGCAATAAAAACTATATCATTACAAGAATTATTCCGTTCAAAGAGAACAGGAAAGAAAGTCTTTCCTAAGGTAATGAGAATTGGCATGAGCTGCTAAAAGTCAGGATAAAGTACCTGATTCGATTTCCTTTCCTTCCTGGCTAAAGTGCAAAGAAAAGTTTGGAAGGGACCAAAAAGATGTGTATTAACTAGTTGGGGGTTGCTAGTAGGAGAGGGAGAATATTGTAACTTTCCAGGCATGGTATGGAGAGTAACTTAAACTATGACATTAGTGGCAGAGAAATTGAGTAGTGGCAAATGTTATAAAATAGAAGGTACACCAGATAATAGACCTGCCTTGGTGATAGACTGGATAAGAGGGTTACAAGGAAGAGAAGTATCAAGTGTGACTTCGGTTTCCATAATTGTATAGAGTCGGTGCTATTCATTGCATGACATGACTTTTACTTGTACCTCAATCTCAGTTCAAATGATACCCTCTCAAAAAGACTAACTGTTTAATCTAAGGTATCATATATATTTAAATCAATAAACACATACACACATACACACACTCACACATGTGTGTGTGTTAATGTGCTTTCTGTATTAAGTAACAATAACAAAGGAGAAGCTTTGAGAAACAGCTTCCTGGGAATTATTTGAGAAAACTATGCCCACTTCAAATATTAAAGCCAAAGTATTTTATTTATTTATTTTTAAATGTTTATTTACTTGAGAGAGAGAGAGAGAGAGAGAGAGAGAGAGCGCGAGCACACACACACACACACAGACACACACACACACACACACACACCAGCAAGTGGGGGAGGGGCAGAGAGAAACAAAGACACAGAATCTAAAGCAGGCTCCAGACTTGGAGCTATCACCACAGAGCCTAACATGGGGCTGGAACCCACGAACTGCGAGATCATGACCAGAGCCGAAGTAGGACGTTTAACCAACTGAGCCACCCATAATAAAAACCCCAAAATATTTTTAAAATCTGAGAATTTTTGGAGAAATATGGAACAGCTAGAAAACGGCGAATAGAAAAACACTAAAGAGTGCTATCAAAGAATTTTGAACAGATAAAAATTTTGCAGGATCGTATTATCTCTAATTGAAGGTGAAACAGAGGAAAGCTTGGTTACAGATCCCCTTGATAATACTGAAAAGAAAGAAGTACTTTCCAAGGCTTATACCAAAGCCATAATCAATAAGAATATAAGGGACCTCATGTTATGTTTTCCTTTTATTTATTTACACTGAAATATAATTAATATGCAGTAAAATTCCCCCTTTTCATCATAGCATTCTGAGACTTTTAACAAAAGCATTTAACAGGTAGGTAACCATCATCATCATAAACATACAAGTGAGTTTCATGACTCCAACATTCCTTTACATTCCCTCGTATTCAGTCCCTCCCCCAACCACCAGCCTCTTCCTATAGTTTTTTCCTACACCAGAACAGAGTATAAATGGAACCAAATTATACATAACGTTTAGAATGTGCCTCCTTTCATTTACCATAATGCAATTTAAATTTGTAGTGGGCTAAACTGTGGCCCCAAAGATACTCGGTCCTTGTACCAGGAACCTGTAAATGTTATTTTATATGGTAAAGTATGTGCTGGTGTGGTGAAATTAAAGATTATCCAGATAGGTCATAAATACCATCATAAATGTTTCATAAGAAAGAGGCAGTGAAAGAGTGCACACACACTCACAAACACATTGATGAGGACGAGGTAAAGACTGGAATGATGTAGCCCCCAGGAGTTAGAAGGTAAGAACGGACCCTCCCTTTGAGCCTCTGGAGGGAGTTTGGTGTTGCCAACATCTTGATTTTGGTTTCAGGAAAGGGCAACATGTAAATAAAGTCACGGTCAATCAGTAAAATTATCCATCTATCTCACTTTTATCTGCTTAATTTTGTGAACAAAACTAGTCCATTATTCATTCATTCCTAAAATAAATACTGAGATATCTCTTAAAGATTATTACATAAACCATACTAAAAATATTTTCATATTAAGGAAAATGTCCACAAGTCCACAAATGACTGAATATTATTCATGCCTTAAGACACACTAACATATGAGCCCACTGCAATAAATTATATGAAAAATTCTGATATATGTATATATGTATATATAATTCATATATATAAAATTCATTTTATAAAAAATGCTAAAATTAAGTAATAAACCTGTCTTTGGAAATAGACTTCAATTTCTCTAACTTAGAATGTCTTAATAGAATATGATTCCATTGCAAACCTAGGAGTAGAGCTAATATTGTCTTTAATTTATCTCATCAAATGCATAGAAAGAAGTAATAATAGTAAAGGGTTATTCCCAATTATTATTTGATAAATAGAATTTTAACTATGATAAAATACTTGAAGGCACACAATGGAAAATATTATCCTTTCTGTGAAGCAAAAATTGATTTGTCTGGCATCTTAAAGAAGAGAAAGACTTAGTAATTGCAACAGCAATATTATAGAACACAGGATAAACACAATCAAAATTAATATTCTTGATAAGAAATAAGAAGTAATGAAAGATCCAGAAGCTTATCTGAATGATCAAGTGGGTTAAATTGTATGCAAAGTGGGACACTTGGGTGGCTCAGTCGTTGAGCGTCCGACTTCAGCTCAGGCTTGTGGGTTTGAGCCTCACATTGGGCTCTGTGCTGACTGTATATAGCCTGGAGTCTGCTTCAGATTCTGTGTCTCCTTCTCTCTCTGCCCCTGCCTCACTCGTGCTCTGTCTCTCTCTGCCTCTCAAAAATAAATAAAATGTAAAAAAAAATTAATCATATACAAAATGTATGCGATGTTAATGTCATTTTATATTTTTATCAAAACTCCTTCCCCTACTGATTTCTCTTCCCTTAAGCTATGCTTCTAATTCCTTCCTTTCTCTATCAAACTATTTGAAAGGCAACATAATAGGAATTAGAAGCATTTCAGAATACTGCAAAATTCAGAAAAGGTATAAATCTCAGTTCTGCCACATACTAGTTGCTGCCTTGGCAAGTGACTTAATCTGACCTTTCCTTAGCTGACTCATCTAGCAACTGGTAGTAGTAATAGTACTTTGACCAAAGAATGAAGAATATGAAATAATTCCCAATAATTTCATGAACTGGCTTTTTTCTAATTAGGAATTTAGTGTTAATGTGTAGGTGATAATTTTAAACTAGTGAGGAGAAAATTTTCTGCTACATTCTGCGAGGTTGTTATCATAGAGCTAGCCTACATGAAGCTAAACCTATAAAGCTCGTATATTGGTAACATGATATGAAGTTCCTCTGGCTTCTTAGGAATTTTCCATTTATAAAATGGAGTTATTAATATTAATAATATAATATATGTTACCATAGTATTCACTGTTAAAAATATTCAGATTTCTTTAAAACTAGAGCTCCATTACTTATAGTGATTGGAGTAAAGATCTGGCATCTAGAAAATCAGATATCTACAACTCATCAATTCCTCAAATTATTCCATAAAATGTCAACTAGAGTATAAATTCGTGAAGTTAGGGACTGTGTCATTTTTCTTACTGTTGCATCTTTATTAACACTCTATTTGGCTGATTCTGCTTTTATTCTGCCTTCCTTTTTGATAGTTTTGCCAGATATAAGATTCTTAGTTGGGAGTTGTTTTCTTTCAAAACTTTGAATATGTCATCCACTGCTTTCTGGCTTTCATTATTTCTAATGAAAAATCACTGATTAATCCTATTGGGGTTTCCTTGTATAGAAACAGATGAGCATTTGTCTTTTGCTTCTTTTGAAATTGTATCTTTTCAACATTTTTACTATGATGTGTCTGGTTGTGATTCTTTGTTTATTCTACTTGGAGTTTATTGAAATTCTTGAATGTGTAAATCAATGTTTTTCAGAAAATTAGGGAAAGTTTCAGTCATTTTATCTTTGGATTTTTGTTTGTGTTTCTTTCCTCCCTTCTTTTCTGATATTCCCATTTAGCATAAGTTTGTGAGCTTAATGGTGTCCCACATTTTTTGAAGGCTTTGTACATTTTTTGTTAGTTTTTTCCTCTAATCTTTGAATTGTATAGTCTGTAATGATCCATCTTCAAATATATTGTTGAGTCCTCTGGTGAAATTTTTCATTTCAGTTATTATGTTTTTCAATTCAAGGATGTCCTTTTAGCTATTTTTTATAATGTCCATTTTTTACAGCTATTCTCTGTTTGTAGATACATAAAATGTCTGCCAACGGATTTTACATATGGCTTATTAGTCTGGGAACTGGGTTTCTTCTTCTTTTTTTAATGTTTAATTATTTTTTAGAGAGATTGAGAGAGAGAGAGAGAGAGAGAGGACAAGTGGAGAGGGGCAGAGAGAGAGAGAATCCCAGTCAGGCTACAGGCTCAGCTGGGAGTCGGACGCAGGGCATGGGGCTCAGTCTCATGACCATGAGATCATGACCTAAGCAGAAATCAACAGTTGGTCGCTTAATTAACTGAGTCACCTAGGGGCCCCCTGGTCACTGGGTTTCTGCTTTAGATAAGTAACCAAACTGGTCACCTGAGAATATTGGCTCTTTTGAAAGATTTATGAGTGTATCTGTGTAAAATCTATAGATGATTGAGGATTTTTTTAAATGTGTACATTAGAGGTCAATACCTTTTGGATTACATTTATTGAGTCAGTATGGTAAAATTGTCATGGGCCAGACTGCTTAAGTTCAATCCTAGCTGTGACAATGAGTAGTTGTACGAGCTTCAGTATGAGGAAGTTACTTAACCTTCTCATGTTAAATTTCCTTATTGGTAAATTAAGGAGGATAGTATTTGCTATTGCTTAGGATAGTTTGACTATTAAATGATTTAGTCTATAAAAAGTCTTACAACACTGCCTGGCATGGAGTAAGGCCTAAATGAATATCAGTTAATATGATCCAAGTTCTGACTATTTAGGAGTTAATTTTTTTTGTTAATGTTTATTAATTTTTGAGAGACACACAGACAGAGCACAAGCAGGGGAGGGGCAGAGAGAGAGGGAGATACAGAATCCAAAGCAGGCTCCAGGCTCTGAGCCTGATACAGGGCTCAAACTCATGAGCCACAAGATGGTGACCTGAGCTGAAGTTGGACACTCAACTGACTGAACCACCCAGGTGCCCCAGGAGTTAATTTATTTTAATTTAATTCAAGTTTTATAGTTTTGTTTGATTATTCCATTTCAGGCCCTTTTCCTTTGGAAGTTATATTCTTTCTTTAGCAGTACAGCAAAATTTCAATGTGAATTACCATTATAATATAAGCTTTGTAATTTCATATTTTGTAATTATGTGGAGTATTTTTCATTTTTGAGTCAATTATGTAATGTTTTCTCCATCACGTCTGACTTTGAACAAGACCTCAGTAATTCCCACTAAATTTCTGTAGTAGAAGATAGATGAGGTTATTTGGTATAAATCCTTCATTCTACAGCCAGGGGCTAGAACAGGGAAAAAGGAAAAGCACCTACAAAAGCACCTTTTTCCCAGAACCATGGGCCTCCAGTAATCATCAGGGAAAAATAATAGGCAGAGCGCTATTTATATCAGAAGTGGTTTTGTTTGTTTCCATGTAAAGACAAACACATAAATCCTGCCTTCTGTTTGCTTATTATGGAACTCTCATCTGAGTGGGAATCAGATTCACAAGAATGCTTACCAAAATGCTGAGTTCCAGGTGTCTATAATAAATCTAGGAAATCATAATATCTGGTAATCTGTAGTGTCAAAAGCACTTCGGGTGTTATTAATACCACACTTGAAAAAATATTGCCAGAACTGTATTTTTCCTTCACTTGAACCTAATAAATTGCTAAAGGCTGCACAAAGTTAAAGGGTGTAGACTTGATGGAAACTTTAATTAGATGTGTCTATTCCCTTGAAATGTGAAAATTGAGAAGTAATTTTAATGTGCTCATTGAATGTCATTTTTCATTTTTGTATTCTTTTTTCTTTAAAAGAAAACCTTCGATGGAAATGAGACATTTACATTTGAAAAGTACAAATTGGTCTGTAGTAATGTAATTCAGAGTACATGAATTCATCAGATTAAGAAATTATTGAATTAGTGATTGAAATTTAGGCATGGGAAATTTTTATTGATGATTTCAACAATTACTGTAGTATTTTATATACTGTTTGTAATTATTATAAAATTATAGACCCAGCAATGGAATGTTTAAGACATACATACTAATGCTATGCAAATTCCCACCCATACAACAGTGATATTTATATAATAATGATAAAGAATTGGTATTAAATAATCTGCTCTTTTCAATTTAAGTTTTGTTCTTGGAAAAATAATGTTTGTTCATTTTACTTTACAAGGTTTCTGGGAATTTCATGAGGGTCTTTAGGTTATTATATAAGAGAAATGTGTGAGTATAATGGAAACATAATACCATATGTTTTAAGCATCCCGAAATCAACAGATTTCCATGGTCCACAAGTGGCTCTGCAGCTATGAGACATTATCCTAGAGGGGATCAGTTTTCTGTCTGGGATTATATGACCTTTGTTATCTGCTCCTTTGAAATCCTGGCAATATTGTGAAGGTTACATGAGCTTGTAGATTTTGTCTATATTAATTTCCTTGGGGATGAAACATAGATTAGAAGTCTAAAAGTCAGTTTTAACTTATTTTGCAGAGGGAAATAAGGAATAAATGATGTGTTGGGAAAAAATGCCCCAAGAATATAGCAAGAAGGATGAAATAATTTGTTTGAAGGGACATAATGACCTAGAATGCATCTGTGTTCTTGAGGGCCTTTGACTTTGGAGTAAAAGGCAATCTCCTACCTGATCTTACAAGCATCTGCAGGATCTGGTGTCTGCAAACCTTTTTAACCTTATATCATGCTACTCTCTTTATTTTTTTCATTGTTCTCCAATATCAGTGGAGCCACAGTGGCCTTCTTACTGCCTCAGGACCTTTGAACAAGTCACCACCTCCTTGGGGAACATGGATCCCTGAGTCTTCTTTTCATGAATGGTTCCTTGTCATTCTTTGTACTTCAGCATAGATATTACCCTCCCTTTAAAGCCTTCCCAGTTAGACCTATGCTCCGTTCTTTTTTTATTGCTGAACCCTCTGCTTTCTTTACACAGTACTTGTATGTATTGCATTTGTTCATTTTAGTAATATATTTTGGTTTCTGCTGAATAGTCAGCATTTTCAAGAGGGCAGGAAATATAGTCATCGGGTCAACTCGTGTATATTAAACACAGCATGGAAGCTCAATAAGTATTTTTTAATTGAGTGAACATTGTTTTAATATTTCCCAAGAGTGTTGAATGCGTACACACACACACACACACACACACACACGCACACACACACAGACACACACACACACTCACCAAGTACTTATTCTCATTATCTTATTCCTTTTAGGACCTAATGTCTAAATATAACAGCTCATCACAAATAGCTCAACTATCCTAAAGAATCAGAATGTTACCTGTTTTAGAAATAAGAATACATCTCTAGCTTTCTATGTTAACCAATACATAGAAGGGAGGGTGTAACTGCATTTGTTTGCTTTTGTTTTGCATATAACTACCCATATGGCCAAAATAAAAAAAGTATAGAGAATAAGCAATAAAGAGTTTCATCACAAATTTTTCCTGAAGCAAAACTGACACATTGTTTATATTTTAATCATTTTTCAAAATAAAGGATATCTTGGACATTTATTCATATTAGTGTTTTAAATTTTAAATTAAAGTGTACTTGTCTGACCCACAAATATAGTCTGTGAGTTTTGCATTTCTTTTCTAGGAGAAAAAAACATAACAATATTCTTTAAGAAATTCTGATTGTGCAGGCTAATGCTTGCTTACCGTTTCTTTACCCTGCCTAATGCTACATAACTGTGAATAAAATTAAAGTAAATTCTGCATGCACTATGATAAATGCTTTCGAAGAAGCATTGCTTATTCTTCCTTGTCACAGACAAAGAAAACAAAGCAATTCTACCAGGATTATCAAGAAGGACTTCATAGAGGAATTATTTAAGGCAGGACTTGACATAGGGAATGAATGTAATTGGATTATAGAAAATACAATGTGGAGATTTACATAAATCTTTCACTTTTGTTAATAAAATAAAACTAAGATCATTTAGGATTGACAGTGGAGAAAAAAAAACTTTCCACTTGGACAGCAGTTAACTGGACTATAAAATACTGTCTTGAGTTTTGTAAGATTCGCTTTACTTTTGAGGATAATTCACATACTAGAGCTGTTCACTATCTTTACTGACTTCTAGAGGACAAAAATCTCAGCCGTTACAAAGGTCACTTTAGAGTGGAAGAAGAGACATAAACAAATTATCTAGAATATAGCTTTAGAATTAAAAGAGCTATGGGGAAAAGCTGAATCAGAAAGAGAGAAAGGAAGTGTGTTTTGTGTGGTGAAATTTTAAACAGTGTAGTCATAAAAGATCTGAATTGGAAGATGACATTGAGTAGCATGTGAAGGAGGTGAGAGATAAAGTGAAGCCTGATGAATTATGCGTTGGGTTCACTGTCGTAACTTTAGGACTTAAAACAATGCCCAACACATAGTGAACACTCAGTAAATCTGTTTATCTGTACCTGTTGGATATATGCATGAAACATTTAATTTGTAGAGTAATGATGAGAAGTGTGTATGTACCAGAAGTTAGTATCAAGAAGAGAGATTGGATAATTGTTTAGGTTGGATATATAAAATGACATTTATTTTCTGTTAAGAAAAGAAAAAAATCAGTCCTGTAGACACAATGAGGAGTCCATGAATACTTTGATATTTTTAGACTTGCTGATGATGCCATCAAATCATATTTGATTTCTTGGGAAAATATCAATGATAAAATAGTGGAATAAAGGGAGACATTTTTCAGACAAGCCAGTTAGAAAGGAAGCTGATGAGAAGCCCATACATATTTGATACTGATGGCAAAGTTGACACGGAGAAGTTATGAGTGTTTGGTCATGATTTTTTATGAAGTCCTGACAAGATTTCAATTGTACAAATACAATTGATGCTAAGCCATAGTGTATTTTATTATTAATAACTTCTAAGTTTCTGATTTGGTGACTGAGATAAATAGATGGTAATTTCAATCACGTAATTGATTCAAGAGTATGAGCAGTTTGACTTGGAAAGGATAAAACATTGAGTTCAGTTTTGCACATACTGAATATGATGTGTCTTGAATTACAAGACTGAGATATATGGCTTATTATACTATTGATATTAAATAAAATATACAAGCACAAATAGAAGGCCAATTGCTTGTGTTTGGAAGTGAAGAAGTTTAGGGAAAGCTATAGAGGGAAAGTTTATTTGAGGCAAATCAGGAATGATGAGATCTCCAGTGGTAAGAATAGAGTACACATTATTCCAATCAGGGAAATCATCATAAATTCATAAAACCTTGAAAGTATATGTTGTAGACAGAGAAGAGGTTTAATGAATTCATACCATCAGCATCTTTGTTTATGTGAGTAATAAGAAAGAACAGCCAGATAAACAAACTTATGTTGTATATGGAAATGGGTTCCTTACACTGATTCCATACATGGAACTTTTCTTTGCTTTCATTCTTCGGAGTACATTACTAGCTTATATTCAAAATCCTCAGGGGAATATTTGTTCTTATAAAACATAGGCATGTTTCTGAAAGCTATAAAAGACTTTGCTGGATTTGACTATTATGAAAACAGGCTATCACCATGGTCACTTAAGTGTTTGAAGAATATTTTGTTTACGATGGACTGTTTGTGATATTGCTTGTCACTTCCCATTACCTTTTGATCAACATGATAACAGGAATGGCACTGCCAGAAGCAATTGACTTTGACATTGTGAATGTGTTTAATGGAGTTCAGTTGTGGCTATGAGTTTCACATGCTACCCATTTGCTACTATAATCAATTATTATAACTTTGGGGGACAGTTAAATTGAGTGACCTCTAGGGCTACACGCTTGAAATAACATTTTAGTAAATCTATATAATATATAGGCCAAGTAGTAAATTCCAACTTCAGTGCATGGTAGCATCAGTTAAGTGAACTTGGCAAATAGCCTATTTAGGAATATGACTGATGCCTTTGCAAAAGATGATACATGTTTATGCTCCAGTGGATCAGACAATTCCAAAGAAAACTCTAAAAGGCTAAAAGCAGTTTTGTTTTTCCTTCTTTATTGCCTTTATCAGACATATTTTTAGTGCTGTTGACACTAGCTCAACTACCTACTATTCACATACTGGCATATATAGATTAAAACGTATTACTACTAATCAACTTAGGAAGTAAAGTTTGGGTTGTTAGTATAGTTACTTTGAAATTTTCAATGTTTGGAACTCTATAAAATCCAATATGGGTCAACTAGAAACTGATCAAGTATTTATTTAATTCATACTGTAATCTGCCTTAAGTTTTGTTGTTGTTTTTTTTTTAAGAGAGAGACAGAAAGAGACCCTGAACAGGAAAGAGGAGCAAAGGGTCAGAGGGAGAGAAAGAGAGAATCCCAAGCAGATGCCATGCTCAGCTCAGAGCCTGAGGTGGGGCTCAATCCCATGACCATGGGATCATGACCTAAGCCAAAATCAAGAGTCAGATGCTCAACAATCTGAGCCACCTAGGTACCCCTCTTATCTGCCTTAATTTTATATGTGTATCCAGAACTCAAGAAACATAAAGTTTATTTTGGAGCTATATTTTAAGATATTAAAACAAAGCTAATAGTATACCATACTATAAGGAAAATGCCAAACAGCAAATGCCAATGCCAAATTGTAGCAAACAAACAGGATTCATGATATGGAAAGAAACAGGCTTGAAAGTTTATACACATATGTATGTTAACTTTATAAAGTTACAAAGTTACACATATAATTTAATCAATGTTTCCCTCAATTTAGCATGACTGTCTTAATGAGCGTATGACTAACAAGTATATGACTAATAATGTGACTAACACTAACATCTGATGAACGGATAGGCCACTTTCTTCTGTGAGTATTTATAACTTATTACCTGCTATGTTTCTCCAACATTAGTTTGCTTTCATGTGCTGAAACTCTTCATATTGAAGTCAATATCAGTTTACCATCAGTAGGTATAAGCACTTAATTGCTATTAATTGGTTGTTAATAATCATTCTGGTCAACCACAGAGTACTAGCCTTGGACACAGATTGAATGTCACATAATACAAAGTGAGTTTTGTCTCTCCCTATGCAATGTGTTTTTCTTCTCAAATATGGATCTCCGGGTAATAACATTAAATATGAGCTATGTAATAATAAAATTTTTTGAAAGAGTTTTTTGATAGTGGAAAGCTGTAGACAATCTTCCTTTATAATGCCTTATGCTTGGACTTCTTACATTTGATGCATCAGTACTCCCAAAATAATGATTTGATCTAGAAGAGGTGTTCCTGTGTTTCTACTAAATAGGCTATAAGTCTATACCAACTTAAATATTAATAGTAACAATGACAACAAAGATGATAATAAACAATAGATCCCTATTGCAAGCATTAAATTAGTTGAATGCATGCAGAGTGTTTAGCACAGGACCTGACACATAGAAAGGTATGGACAAGTATTATCTAGTAGTTGTACTAATAGTAATAGTAGTACTACCATACCAACACTACCACCACGACCATTACTACTATATTACTTGACTTGGTGCTCCATAAACTAAAGATCTCCACTCCTTTTATAATCTTCCTTCTAAATGAAATTAAATAGTGATTAATTTACTTTGATGAAATAATATATGAAACAAGGAAAATTAATGCTTACCTAATATAATGTAGAACTACTATCTTCCCTTTACCTACCCACTGAAGGTTCTGAGAAGAGATCAGAACCAAAGGTTATCTGAGCTGCATTCATCTAAAAATATTTAAATGTTCTCATTACATACTTCTAATGCTTTCTAAATGCATTGCTCAATTTCATTTTCTAGCTCTGCATTATCATATCAACATAAAAGTGTCACTATTAAATTCAAGTAATAATAAAGTAATTACTGCATCCTATTATGAGTATATACTCATAACCAGAGCCATCTGTGAATTTTAATATATCATTTACTGAGTTTTCCAGATCATTAATAAACTTGTATGATAATAATATAACTAACACTGACCTCCAATGAGCATAATGGCCACTTTCTTCTGTAAGAATTTACAACATATTACATTCCATGTTTCCCCATCATTAGTCTGTTTTCATATATTGAAACTCTTCATTTGGAAGCCAATATAAACAAATTATTTCTGTGGTAATTTTATTAGGAGCACTATGCCTTCTTTAGCTAAGAAAAAACATGAAAATGTTATCATGCTTTCAAATTTTGTAATTATGCAAGTTTTTCAGTTTCTTTCATTTGTATGATACAAACTTGTAACTACCTGAGCCAAGCACATAGTCTACATTTTAAGTCAAAATTTGAACTCTTTAAAATTCTCATACCACGTATAGCATCCGTTTCTATTTATATATTTTCCCATGGACAAATGTTTTCTTCCTCTTTCTATAAGCTTCATCATTTGCACTGCGCTTATACTATCCCTTCCCTTTAATCTGTTTCCTTGTTATAATTATCATTATCTTCATTCTTTTTATTCTTACTTATCTAAGCATTTGTTTATTAATCCCTGACCACCATCCCAATTATAGTCATATTTGTAAAATGTCATAAGTCATATGATTGGCTAATTTTATATCTAATTGGAAACTCATTTTTTTCAGGTGTACCCTGGTACATCTGGCCTACAACGCCCCAAAGAAGTCATTTCATCCTGCTCAGATATGAATAATGAAGAGAAGTGCAAATATTTACACATAATGTCCTGGGTGATGCTTTTTCTCCTTGCACTTTTATAGATTTTTGTTGTTCTGGACATTTAAGATTATTATTATACTGAAGTATTAATGGGGCAGTCGGGAGTCTCTCTGAAGACAACCTAATTCGGTACTGCAGTTATTAAGAAGTTTCCCACAGAAACCAGGATATTATCTCATTGATTTCACTTGGCCATTGCAGATATGTGTAGTCTTCAATAAGGAAATCATTAGGACATATAATATTATCAGAAAACAATTCAAGCTTAAGGAAAGTATCATTTTAATGTTCCTTTAGAAGGAATTTTTAAAACTCCATTTAATGGAGATTCTTCTACATCATGGTGCTAGTCTTGCATGGGACTCATTGCTTCTGAATTATGGCCAGCTCAGCAAAATATGAGGACATGATGAAAATCTGATTTAACTACTGCATTTTTGAAATAGAACTCTATTTGTAATGTTGGCTTACCATTTAGTTTCATTAACTATCACAGGCAGTTCCTATAAAAGTAAGCACATTCTAATTTCTAAGGAGAGAAGGAAACTTGTGTCTCATCATGCCTGGGATGAGTGGTGAGCATCACAGATCTAATCAGCAGGGTAATTGGACTAAAAAGTTGGAGACATGAGAAATATTGTCTTCATCAGCATGGTATTGGCACAAAAACAGACACATAGATCAATGGAACAAAATGAAAACCCAGAAATGGACCTACAACACACACACACACACACACACACACACACACACACATATATATATATTCTATCTATCTAATATTCAGCAAATCAGGAAAGAATATCCAATGAATAAAATACAGTCTCTTCAACAAATGTTGCTGGGAAAACTGGATGGCAACATGCAGAAGAATAAAACTGGATCACTTTCTTACACCATAAAAAGAATATAATTCAAAATGGATGAAAGACCTAAATGTAAGAAAGGAAACCATAAAAATCCTAGAGGAGAATGTAGGCAGCAACCTCTTTTATCTTAGCCAGGGCAAATTCTTACTAGACACATCACCAAAGGCAAGGGAAACAAAAGCAAACATGAACTATTGGGACTTCATCAAGATAAAGTGCTTCTGTGCAGCGAAGGAAACAATCAACAAAACTAAAAGGCAGACTACAAAATAGGAGAAGATGTTTGCAAATGACATCTCTGATGAAGGGTTAGTACTAAAAATCTATAATCTCGAAAAACACCCAAAAAACAAATAACCCAGTAAAGAAATAGGCAGAAAACATGAATGACACTTCCAAAGAAGGCATCCAGATAGCTAACAGACACATGAAAAGATGGTCAATACCATTCATCAGGGAAATACAAATCAAAACCATGATGAGATACAACCTCACACCTGTCATAATGGCTGAAATTAACAACACAAGAAGCAACAAGTGTTGGTGAGGATGTAGAGAAAGGGGAATACTTTTGCACTGTTGGTGGGAAGCAAACTGGTGCAGCCACTCTGGAGAACAGTATGGAAGTTCCTCAAAGAACTAAAAATTGAACTACTTTACTACCCAGCAATTGTACTGTTAGGTATTTACCCAAAAGACATAAAAATACTGATTTGAAGTGGGTACATGCACCCCAGTGTTTTTTTTTAATATGAAATTTATTGTCAAATTGGTTTCCATAAACACCCAGTGCTCATCCCAACAGGTGCCCTCCTCAATACACATCACCCACCCTCCCCTCCCTCCCACCCCCCATCAACCTTCAGTTTGTTCTCAGTTTTTAAGAGTCTCTTATGCTTTGGCACCTCTTTTTTTTCCCTCCCCTCCCCCATGGTCTTATGTTAAATGTCTCAGGATCCACATAAGAGTGAAAACATATGGTATCTGTCTTTTTCTGTATGACTTATTTCACTTAGCATAACACTCTCCACTTCCATCCAAGTTGCTACAAAGGGCCATATTTCATTCTTTTTCATTGCCATGTAGTATTCCATTGTGTATATAAATCACAATTTCTTTATCCATTCATCAGTTGATGGACATTTAGGCTCTTTCCATAATTTGACTATTGTTGAGAGTGCTGCTATAAACATTGGGGTACAAGGGCCCCTATGCATCAGTACTCCTGTATTCCTTGGGTAAATTCCTAGCAGTGCTATTGCTGGGTCATAGGGTAGGTCTATTTTTAATTTTTTGAGGAACCTCCACACTGTTTTCCAGAGTGGCTGCACCAGTTTGCATTCCCACCAACAGTGCAAGAGGGTTCCCGTGTCTCCACATCCTCTCCAGCATCTATAGTCTCCTGATTTGTTCATTTTGGCCACTCTGACTGGCGTGAGGTGATATCTGAGTGTGGTTTTGATTTGTATTTCCCTGATGAGGAGCGACGTTGAGCATCTTTTCATGTGCCTGTTGGCCATCCGGATGTCTTCTTTAGAGAAGTGTCTATTCATGTTTTCTGCCCATTTCTTCACTGGATTATTTATTTTTTGGGCATGCACCCCAACGTTTATAGCAGCATTATTAACAATATCCAAACTATAGATATCCAAACTATGGAGAGTCCAAAGGTCCATAAATATGAATGGATAAAGAAAATGTAAGGGAATATTACTCAGCCATCAGAAAGAATGAAATCTTGTCATTTGTAATAACAGGATTAGAGCTAGAATATACTACGCTAAGTGAAACAATTCAATCAGAGAAAGATAATTACCGTATGGTTTCACTCATATGTGAAATTTAAGAAACAAAACAGATGAACATGTGGGAAATGTGGTGGGGGAGAGAAGAGAGAGAAACAAACCACAACAGACTCTTAATGATAGAGAACAAACTATGGGTTGGCAGAGGGAGGTAGGTGGGAGAGGGGCTAGATGGGTGATAGGTACTAAGGAGAGCACTTGTGATGAGCACTGGGCATTGTATGTAAGTGATGAGTTACTGAATTCTGGTCCTGAAATCAATATCACACTGTATGTTAACTAAAATTTAAATTAAAAAATAAAAAATAAAATAAATAAATTCAAAAAGAATTACTGTCTTCTTATCCAACAGCTAGAATTTTCCTTAACCAAAAAAAAAAAAAAAAAAAGGCAAGATGAAATATGGAGAAAGAATGTCTTTATTACAGAAAAGTAAATTGTAAGTGTACAAAATAGGACAAAATAACATCATTTAGATCCATTTCCAGACCCTAGCCCACATTTTCAAAGCTGTCCAAATATGGACTAGGTATAAAATACAAAAGGATAGTGTTATATTCCTTCCAAAATATTAATATAAATTAAAATTATTTAATGTGAATTTTCTTGGCCTTATATATCAATATCAATATGAAATACAAAAATTTAGAAAGTGATTTCAATTTTTACATTAAAGCATCTCACAAATATATAACTCAGATAGTTTAAAACCTTACTATATAATCACCTTCAAGATCATTTCTCTATTAATATGTTCCTTTTCTTTCCATGGAAACAATAAGAAAGCAGCACCAATTTTTTTTCCTTCTTTCTAACACAACTAAAATTAAGTAAAATAAAATTTCTTTCAAAGAATAAACATTTTTGGTAATTATGGTATGAATATTTAATGCTCATAATTACAGGATTAAACAAAATTAGCTAATGTTATCCTTTTTTCCTTATTTCTAATCAGAGATTTTCCTCAAATGCAAAATTTCTTCCTAAAAATGATGAACATGATATGTATAAGTGAAGTTAGTTTGAATTAAAGTAAAAAAAAATCATATATTACACTATATTCAGTGACCTTAGGTTACTAACCAATTGGGGGGTTCCGGGGTGGCTCAGTAGGTTGAGCGCCAACTTCAGCTCAGGTCATGATCTCACAGTTCTTGGGTTCAGGCCTGCGTTGGGCTCTGTGCTCAGCTCACAGCCTGGAGCTTGCTTCAGATCCTGTGTCTCCCTCTCTCTTTCTCTGCCCCTCCCCTGCTCGCTTTCTGTCTCTCTTTCTCTCTCTCAAAAATAAAAAAAGAAAAACATTAAAAAAATTTTTTTTAAGTTACTAACCAATAGGAGTAATACATTAAGAATCTTCTGGACTATGTCAAATTGTACATAAGGTCCAATGGAATTATGAAATCAGAACTCATTATACCCAGGTAGTGTAATAATTAGAGTATGAGTGGTATTTTTAACCTTCAGCCTCCAATGTGTATAATGAATAGTCAGTGTAAATATAAGGTTTTTCACCTTTCAAGTTTAATCAGCCAAAGAAAAGATATTTGGTAACCATGGCAACATGCACAAATAGTTGACCATTGTGATCCTTAAGACAAATCAAAAATTAGTCAAGTGTGTTAAATATCTCTGGAATTCAGAGAAAGGAGGCAGTCTTTGGCTGATTTGAACATCTCTGTCAGTGAAACAGTTATGCTTATAGACTTAGGCCAGAAATATTAATTGATTAACTTTTTCACTCTGGAAAATTTTTGTCTGGGGCTCAAGTAATCAACTTCCTAGTATACTTCCCGCTATGTATGCTAGTATACTATAGAGAGATATGTATACTTCCTAGTATAACTTCTGTCTATGTCTCAAAAAATTAAATTAGTAAAATAATAAAAAATGTCATTTAGGCAATTAATTTGTCTGATAAATTCAATTAATTTATTTTTTTTACAATTTTTAATGTTTATTTTTGAGAGAGAGAGACACACAGAGTGTGGGCAGGAGAGGGGCAGAGAGAGAGGGAGACAGAATCTGAAGCAGGCTCCAGACTCTGAGCTGTCAGCATAGAGCCTGACAAGGGGTTTGAACTCTCAAGCTGTGAAATCATGACCTGAGCGGAAGTTGACACTTTAACCTACTGAGCCACCCAGGTGCCCCAATAAATTCAATTAATTTAAAGAACTTAATGGAGACTGTTGTTAAGCTGACTATAGGAACTTAAAAATCGCTTTTTCTAATTTCAGAATTACAACTACTGAGCTTGGAGCGCCTGAGTGGTTCAGTTAAGAGTCTGGCTTAGGCTTCGGCCATGATCTCACGATTCATGAGTTCAAGCCCCATGTGGGGCTCTGTGCTGACAGTTCAGAGCCTGGGGCTTGCTTCGGATTCTGTCTCCCTTGCTCTCTGCTCCTCCCCCACTAGCACTCTGGCTATCTCTCTCAAAAATAAATAAACATTAAAAAAAAAAAAAAACCTCTTTAAAACTACTAAGTTTTACCATAAATCTACCATATACTTCATATTTTAAAAAACAAACATGATTCCATCGTTATCCAAATGTTTGGTATGGAATAATACATAAAAGAAAAGAATATACTTATCTTCAAACTCCTTTGCAATGTCCTACTTGAAATTTAAGATGGAGGGAAATTGAATGGGAGGAAAATTAGCTTTGGAGAAAAAAATTGATATATATTCTATATGTTTTGTTGCTTTTGTGATTCATTTAATTTAAAGACTAAAGGAAACGTATGAGAGCAGTAGATTTTGGACATCTCTACAGAAGATATTACATGTCTGACCTCAGTGCTTGAACAATTACATCACATGCTGTTAAGTTGTTTGGAAAAAATATATGTCTTCATAAATCTGAAGAAAAATATGCTATTCTAAGTCAAGTTCTTATAGACATCTAGCAGAAAGAAAAGAATAAAAAAAGGCTAAAAGCTTAGCAAATCTTGTGGAGGGACATGTCTATTCTGTAACTTTGTAATTCTAATAAAAACAATGGTAACTTACCATTTCATGAATGATTTAGTGAAGTCATCATCTTCTATAGGAATTAACAATATTATAAAAGCCATATACATGTGGTGTGAATTTCTTTCTTCAACATGATACAGAATCTCAACAGTTGTTAAAAACTAGAGAATAAAAATTCTAATTTATTTTAATAACTATTATAAAACCAAATGTTTCAAAATTTGCACTTTTATTTTGTACTCTTTGTTTTAATATCATAGCTATATTTCTCTTTAGGAAAAAAAATCATACATACAAACTTCTACATGAAATTATTGTCCATATGTGTAGCTAAGATACCAGTAGAGAAAATCATGAACTGTGAAAGTCTGCCTGAGAAGGTCTATTGCCACACAGAAAATTTGGATTTACAGACCATTTAGGTCAGTGATTTTTTTGAAGCTTTTAAGAAGTCACACCAAATTTGCTCAACACATCCCCCAAGAAGCAGACCTGCTGAGAAATTAAAGAACATGTTTTAGTTGTTGTGTTTAGCATGACTTTTATTTTAATCCTGATAAATAAAAAGTACATTTCAAATAAACATGTAATTAATTATATGCATAATATTTTGACAATCATCAAGAAAACAATCCTCACTAAAAGAGTCATACACAGACTGCCAGCATATTTATAAGTGTCATTCAATAAACTTCATTACCCAGGATGAGTGTAAATATTTTATTCTTTATGGGTTTTATTTTAATTTCCTATTGGGAGTAGTTTTCATGTACTACATGATAAAATTAACAGACCACTATCATTCAAGAAAAGAGGTCCATAATCGTTTCAAGGTAAATTCAGGTGCATCCATGTGCCACAATATGCATTCTCTTTTTCTGTTAGGCTAAAAACAAACAATAATTACAATTAATTACTAAAAGATAGGGATTTTGCAATGTCATGTGTTGATGCTGTGGCCAGATAATTTTGCTAATATCA
Source organism: Acinonyx jubatus (assembly GCF_027475565.1). Taxonomy (NCBI): domain Eukaryota; kingdom Metazoa; phylum Chordata; class Mammalia; order Carnivora; family Felidae; genus Acinonyx; species Acinonyx jubatus. The sequence continues at coordinate 27,961,584 of NC_069394.1, forward strand.
TAATGCAGTTGTTCTTGATACATTGAGAGGTACCAATCAGTATTGAATGGACGAATTTGGTTCCAAGTGATAGAACCCAAACCAAACAAATTAAAAGCCAAATCTATTGCCTCTTCATACTGGGAATTGTGGGTAAAACAAGTCTGAAGTACAATTGAGTCAGAGGACTCAGATCTTTCTTTCTCTTGGTTCTCCTTTGTTGTGCCTAGCATCATTCTCTTCTCTGTAGATCAGACCCGTATGTGGGGAGTAGTCTCAATATTACCAGCTGTTGCTTCACACTCATCCAGCTCCATGAATGAATCAAAAGGAGGGAAGTTGGGTTTTGAGACAAACATTTTTGATGTGTAATAAAACATAATTTGTGTGCATCTGTGTGAGTGTGCATGCGAAGTTTTCTGGGAAGAGTTGTCCATAATCTTCAAATTCTCAAAACTGTCTCACAGTTTATCTAACAAGCCGTTTCAGCTTTCCTTTGGGTTACTGCTGCTCCTTTACTCCACTCACATGATTTTGGCCAGACTTCCAATATACTACCTCTCAGTGCTAACCAAAGTCCTACTGAATTTTACTACTCCATTTTCTTACTATTGCAATTAGTTCAGGATACCATGAAAGACAAATGACCCATCAAGGACAATGAGGGGCCTTTTCCACCATGTTTCTATTTTAAGCTGGTTCTAAAGAAGCCATGAACCTTAAATTTAAGCCTTTGGTTTATACTAGCAGTGTAATATATTGATTCTGTATTCCAAACAGCTGCCCAACAGGAATTTACATAATGTTTTCATTTGCTTGGCTAAATCAATAGACATCAGGTAATGAATTCAGTTGATCCAAAACAAATGTATCTGGCAAATCTATGTGCTAGCAGCTGTTCTAGATGCTACAGAGTTTAACATAAATAAGATATAGTCACCTAAGAAGTATGTATGTTTTCCTCAAATTCTCATAGCAATTGAAGAGATGGTAAGAGATGGTAAGTGATGAAGATGATGTTGTCTGAATTAGTACAGTGGTTCTCTCTCTTATCAGTTTCAAAGTCCCTTCTCCTATGAGATAAATATTTCATAATTCTTTTAATCTCCTGGATTAAAACATATGCATAATATCATCTTTTACATATAAATTTTAAAATAGTCAACATACTTCCCTTAACTATAAAAAATAAAGCATGAACAATATCTTAAAATAAAATAATGTTTATTTAAAGATGTATGTGCTACTCAAAACCAGATGGTTATTACAGACTCACAAAACACTTCCTTGAGGAAATCCTACCTCCTAGGTTCTATATCCTCAAACACTGAAGTAGTCTGATTGTGGGTGATAGTTTTATTTTGTTTTTAATTTCCCAAAGTCCCATGCACTGTGGGCCACAAACTTGACCTATGCCATGCTATCATCTTTTTGAGTATATACAGAGAGCAGTTCAGACATTAAAAATGTTTCCCTAAACTTTCCCAATTACTACTCTAATCTTTTTGGCTTATAGAACATAAATTTTTTACCTTAAGCACTCTATTATAATTTTACTCATTTTCTTAATAAATATCAAAATAGTATGATGATCAGTATACTGCATTGTCCTAGGCCTCTCCTATGACAGCTGCAATGGCCCCCTTTGCAATGGAAATTTCAGTCTTACCATGATTCTTACATTTAGTTTGTGGCCCTTCTTTGATAACATTCAATTTTTGGAATGCAGACTTTGTTCGAATTTTATTTTGTCTTCTTTCTTAATATGTAAGCAGTGATATTAATTAGGAACTTAAAACCCTTGCATCCTGTGTTTCCTAATTCAAATAGTATAGAGACATTGGAACTTGATTTATAACAACAAAAAAAACAAATATGAATAAGGATATTGCAAACCTGAGAATAAATAGCAGAATTGACAATAGCATTGAAATTCACAGCATGATAAAAGTTCCATCACCATGTGTAAACAAGTCCAGAACTTACTTAGAGTTAAAACTTTAACAAGCAGTTGGCCATAAATTTGAAGATTCACCGTAAAGAACTGGTAGCACTCTAAAGAAACATGATGTGTATGGTGTGTGAGCAAGATTTGGTCATGAAAATTTGCTGATCAAGTAAAAAGCAATAATTCTGCTGCCTCATATTCCTGAACAGCTTTAACACTTCCAGAGATAGTAGATCAACAGTGAAGTTCAGAGAAAGATGAGCGTGTGAATATAACAGTATGTTCTATTTTAGGCAAAGAATTCTTTTTTAGGCAAAAGAATTCTATTTAGGCAAAGAGTTCTATTAATGGTTGAAGCTGAAGGAAATATTTCATTTAAAAGCCACATCTAAGTTTCAATATCTTAAAAGATTGAGATTTGATTTTCTCAGACCCTTTCAGTCTGTCTTTATTTTGAGCAAATCTTATGAACAGGCATTTAGTTACATAAATTAAAAGCAAGGGCATATTCATTCTAAAGGAAACTGAAGTCACCTGAAAGCAAATATTTTAGGCTAAGATGCTAATTGTTCTGTTAGGTAAATCAATTTTTTTACTTGAATTATTAAAGTTGGCTCCATAATGTTTTGTCTATCTATTATCTATCCATCTATGTACTTACAATTTCTATCTAATTTCAGGGTATGAGGGTGGGGGAGCAAAGTTCCTCTGGAAGACCAGAGGACAAATGCACACTACAGTGTGAAGTTCTAGAATTTTTTCTAAAGGAAGGATTATTCATACTGGCAGTTGTCTTGAGGGGCAATAATAGTATCTAGTTCAATAGAGGTAATTCTTGGTACAAAATAAGTTCAACATGAGTGTTAACTACTATAAACAGGACTATAATTTCATTTTAATAAGATAGTCTATTTTTTTCATATATGGAAAAGACACAACATACATCTGGGAAGTAGACATATTTATTCAAATATCAGTCAAGCTTGGGAACATTAGAGCAAATAGAAAATCAATATTTTATGAAACCAATATTTTGAGAAAATCAAGTGGCAGGGACATTTTTAATGAGGTGTCTAACAAGCTCTAATCTCTCATGCATACATTGAATACTATTTATAAAATATGTGCCTATGTCTTCCTTTTATGTCAAACCTAAAAGCATACATATATCTTTGAAGTGTCTATGCTCTGGGGTGAACCCAAGCAGCAGTTAAAAATTCCTGCTGCTATTCATTTAGAAACAGAGGGAATCACAAACTAACATACTAACAAAGAAAAGTTTTATTTATTAAAAATAAGTTGCAAAATTTATTTTAGTATTTCATAGAAAGTATTTTGGTCTGCAAAAGCTTGCATATCACACTTGTGTCACTAAGGGATGCACCACATCAAGGGAGAAATGTTAAGGAATAGATTTTGTAGCAGCTTTTGGTTAAATCAAACATTTTAGATAATACAAAAAAATAAACCTGTTGTTAAAGTAGCTATCATTAGATGTTAAGCCACATATTCGCCAGGAGATGTCTTTAGGTTCTGATACAACTGAAAAATAATAAATACGCAAAAGTCTAGCTTTGGTTTTTGTCTTGTTACTAGCACATCAATTTTGATTTGGAGAAATAATCTTATAAAATGAAATCCAATTGATTCAAAAACATGTGGAATACAAACACGACAATATAAAACCTTTTACTATCAAGCATTCTGATTTTTAAACATATATACAACTTACAATCACAAAGCATTAGCATTAGGATGGATGTTAGAAATACATTACTGACACGCCTTACTCAATGTTGGAATCCTCAATAAATGGTCACGTAGACTGTCAATGACCACCTGAGAAACACTACTTACATTTCTTTGTGAGGTTAGTAACTTCAATCTCTGTGTCTCTTCAATCTCAAGCTCTTCCTTGTATTGTACTGTAACGGGATTCCTTGATGGCAGTGGAGGCTTAAGGAATGTGGGGTTTAGAGATGGTCAAACCTTACCAGAAGTATGACTGAAGAGATGGCTTAATGCCCTGCAATTTTGGTTTCTTCATCTGCAAAATAGAGATGATGACAACATCATCAGGTTATTGTAAAGACTAACTGAGATAAACAATGCATGTGCTAAGCAGATATTAAGGGCTCTAGAAACATTGTACTCATAAAGTAACTATTCAGTCTTATTCAGGCTCTACTTTCTTTGGCCACTTGTAGAAAAGCTAATTATACATTGGCTACATAAAAGCAACATGTAAATAAAGGGGTGAGCTCAAGTATAATTTCCAGATTTAAAGTTTCATGATTATTTCTGGCAAAACATCAAAAGGTTGAGAGCTATCATGTCTTCTCTGTTTATTCTCCCTTCTGAAAGGCTTTTCATCTGCAGACCCAACATTCTTGATCCCTTCATTGCTCTTAGATGATATGGCTTTAAGTTCCCTCACCATATTAATCTTTTCCCTTGGGTTCTCTAGTTATTTGTAGCCTTTCTTTTTTTTATGTTTATTTTTGAGAGAGAGAGAGAGCACAAGCAGGGGAGAGGCAGAGAGAGGGGGAGACACAGAATCCCAAGCAGGCTCCAAGCTCTGAGCTGTCAGCACAGAGCCCGACTTGGGGCTCAAACTCACAAGCCTTTGAGCCTCACAGGCCTTCGAGCCGTGAGCTCATGACCTGAACCGAAGTCAACCGCTCAACCGACTGATCCACCCAGGCACCCCTATTTGTAGCCCTTCTAAAACAAAATATGAAAAATTTCATGCAATGCTTCAAAAGAAGACAGACTAGTATTGAACAGCATGAGATTCTCACTTCCTTTTCTTCTAGATATTATTTTTCTATTAAAGCCATCCTCACAATCAATATCAAAATATTTTCTTTGGGATAGTATATTATATATCATTTTATTGATGTGTTAATTTTAAGTAGTAATTTAAATAACACTTTGGAAATTGACTTTCAAATATCTGTGAAAAAGCAATTAATGGACACAGTGTCCTTACTCTTCCTGCAACACAGAAGGCATGCTTCTTTCCCCAAGGTCTTTCCTCTTGCTGATTGATCTCACTAAAATACTCTGCTCCAATTATGCACGTGACTTACTGGTTGTCTTCCTTCAAGTATTTGTTAAAATGCTACTCTTTCAGTAATGCTTCCCTTTGATCACTCCATTTAAAATTACAAAACTCCACCTTGGAATTTCCTATCTGCTTCTCTGGCCCTTTTTATTACCTTACCTGCTTTACTTATTTTGGGCAGTGACTGTCTCTCTCTGTTAGAATGTTAGCCTCATTGAGGGCTGGGATTTTTGTGTGTGTGTGTCTTTTGTTTACTGTAGTATTCCCAGTGATGTAATAGTGTCTGAATAAACTAGATGTTTAATAAATGTTCATTAAATGAATGAAGTCTTTTGAAAACACTCAGTAATTTCAAATATTTTTTTTTCACCAAAAGGAAACTCATCCTAGTAAGTTACAGAAGTCACTCAGAGGCAAATACAGTATATAAAATTTTGACCCATTGAATCAAAAATCATTAGGTTTTGGCACATTACTTCATGTGTTTATATATATACATATATATTTGTTTATATATATATATACATACATATATACATATAAATTTATAAAATGGAATATGATGTTACTGAACTCCAAAATATATGCTCTGAAACCTTGATATAAACATTAAATAAATGAATGCCTTCTTAGAGAGTATGCAAATGCAAAACTATGTTAAGTATACGTCCTAACATTACTATGAAAAAATCAGTATCACTGCACATTTGTGTAAAGGAAAAATCTATAATATTCCATTTTGAATCTTTATCCAGGGTGAAAGTTACAATGTTGTACCTAAGGTGAAAATCAGTTTGTAAAGTGTCCCATGAAAATTCACCAAGGCTTTATTTAAGGTCGTGTCTCTTCTCATTCAAATGTTTTCAATAACTTGTTTACTTATATTTCAAACTGAAATAAAATAAATGTAGATACAAATAGCAATTATTAATCCTCCATGAATCCTGTCACTCAAAAGAATTTTAAGTATTTCTTTTTTTCCCTTTCTTCAGGGAAACTTGCATTGAATCATGTTATGATTTTTTTAAAATGTGACCTTATTCTAAACTTTAAATTTAATAGAAGATGGAACAAGAACAGACACTCAGATCAATGGGACAGAATAGAGAACCCAGAAATGGACCCACAAACATATGGCTAACTAATCTTTGACAAAGCAGGAAAGAATATCCAATGAAATAAAGACAATGTCTTCAGCAAGTGATGCTGGGAAAACTGGACAGCAACATGCAGAAGAATGAACCTGTACCACTTTCTTACACCATACACAAAAATAACCTCAAAATGGATGAAAGAACTTAATGTAAGACAGGAAGCCATCAAAATCCTCAAGGAGAAACCAGGCAAAAACCTCTTTGATCTTGGCCACAGCAACTTCTTACTCAACACGTCTCTGGAGGCAGGGGAAACAAAAGCAAAAATGAACTACTGGGGCTTCATCAAAATAAAAAGCTTCTGCACAGAAAGGAAATAATCAGCAAAACTAAAAGGCAACCGACAGAATGGGAGAAGATACTTGCAAATGACATATCAGATAAAGGGTTAGTCTCCAAAATCTATAAAGAACTTATCAAACTCAACACCCAAAAAACAAATAATCTAGTGAAGAAATGGTCAAAAGACATGATTAGACACTTCTCCAAGGAAGACATCCAGATGGCCAACCGACATACGAAAAAATGCTCAACCTCACTCATCATCAGGGAAATACAAATCAAAACCACAATGAGATACCACCTTACACCTGTCAGAATGGCTAACATTAACAACTCAGGCAACAGATACTGGCAAGGATGCAGAGAAAGAGGATCTCTTTTGCATTGTTGGTGGGAATGCAAGCTGGTGCACCCACTCTGGAAAACAGTCTGGAGGTTACTCAAAAAACTAAAAATAGAACTATCTATGACCCAGCAATTGCACTACTAGGCATTTATCCACATGATACAGGTGTGCTGTTTTGAAGGGACACATGCACCCCATGTTTATAGCAGCACTATCAACAATAGCCAAAGTATGGAAAGAGCCCAGATGTCCATGGATGGATGAGTGGATAAAGAAAATGTGGTGTATATATATATATATATATATGTACACAATGGAGTATTACTCGGCAACCAAAAAGAATGAAATTTTGGACATTGGTCGGGAAGATGGTGGCATAGGAGGACGCTGGGCTCCCTGCATCCTGCTGATCACTTAGATTCTACCCACACCTGCCTAAATAACCCAGAAAACCACCAGAAGATTAGCAGAACAGATTCTCTGGAGCCAAGCATGGACGAGAGGCCCACGGAAGAGGGTAGGAAGGGCGGAGAGGAGGTGCGTGCTACACGGACTGGCGGGAGGGAGCTGGGGCGGAGGGGCGGCCCGCCAGCAAAGCAGAGCCCCCGAGTCTGGCTGGCAAAAACAGAGGGGCCCGATGGAGTGTGTTCTGACAGCAAGCGGGACTTAATATCTGGAAGGTTATAAGTTAACAGCTCTGCTCGGAGAGCGGGAGAGCTGGAAGACAATGAGAGGGAGAGTTGCTGAGCCCTGGGATGACAGAGCTCAGTCTGGCCGGGAACAAAGGCACTCGCCAGCGCCATCTCCCTTGCCCATCCCCCAGCCAAAATCCCAAAGGGAACTGGTTCCTGCCAGGGAACTTGCTGTCACCGCGCAAACACAGAACGCTGTGCTTCTGCAGATCCATCCCTCCGGTGGCAGGTCTGACTCCCTCCCGCAGGTCCCCTCCCGAAGTGGATCTCTGAAGGAAAAGCGAGCTGAGCCTGCCCCTCCTGCCCCTGTGCACCTTGCCGATCCACCCCAGCTAATATGCCAGATCCCCAGCACCACAAGCCTGGCAGTGTGCAAGTAGCCCAGACGGTCCATGCCACCCCAAAGTGAATCCCGCCCTAGGAGAGGGGAAGAGAAGGCACACACCAGTCTGACTGTGGCCCCAGCGGTGGGCTGGGGGCAGACATCAGGTCTGACTGCGGCCCCGCCCACCAACGCAAGTTATTCAAGCACAGGGGAAGTGCCCCGCAGTCCCACACCACTCCAAGGACTATCCAAAATGATGAAACGGAAGAATTCCCCTCAGAAAAACGTACAGGAAATAACAACAGCTAATGAACTGATCAAAAATGATTTAAACAATATAACAGAAAGTGAATTTAGAATAATAGTCATAAAATTAATCGCTGGGCTTGAAAACAGTATAAAGGACAGCAGAGAATCTATTGCTACAGAGATCAAGGGACTAAGGAACAGCCAGGAGGAGCTAAAAAATGCCATTAATGAGCTGCAAAGTAAAATGGAGACAACCACGGTTCAGATTGAAGAGGCAGAGGAGAGAATAGGTGAACTAGAAGATAAAATTATGGAAAAAGAAGAAGCTGACAAAAAGAGAGATAAAAAAATCCGGGAGTATGAGGGGAAAATTAGAGAACTAAGTAATGCACTAAAGAGAAATAATATACGCATAATTGGTATCCCAGAGGAGGAAGAGAGAGGGAAAGGTGCTGAAGGGGTACTTGAAGAAATAATAGCTGAGAACTTCCCTGAACTGGGGAAGGAAAAAGGCATTGAAATCCAAGAGGCACAGAGAACACCCTTCAGACGTAACTTGAATTGATCTTCTACACGACATATCATAGTGAAACTGGCAAAATACAAGGATAAAGAGAAAATTCTGAAAGAATCTAGGGATAAACGTGCTCTAACATATAAAGGGAGACCTTTAAGACTCGTGACCGATCTCTCTACTGAAAATTGGCAGGCCAGAAAAGAATGGCAGGAGATCTTCCATGTGATGAACAGAAAAAATATGCAGCCGAGAATCCTTTATCCAGCAAGTTTGTCATTTAGAATAGAAGGAGAGGTAAAGGTCTTCCCAAACAAACAAAAACTGAAAGAATTCGTCACCACTAAACCAGGCCTACAAGAGATCCTAAGGGGGATCCTGTGAGACAAAGTACCAGAGACATCGCTATAAGCATGAAACCACAGACCTGAGGACTCCTAAAGATTGAGAGTGAGGGGATGGAGAACTATCTGTCATGCTACTGGAAGTCAAAAGAAAGCTGGAGTAGCCATACTTACATCAGAGAAACTAGACTTTAAATTAAAGGCTGTGACAAGAGATGAAGAAGGGCATTATATGATAATTACAGGGTCTATCCACCAGGAAGAGCTAACAATTATAAATGTCTATGCGCTGAATACCGGAGCCCCCATATATATATAAAACACTCACAAACATAAGCAACCTTATTGATATGAATGTGGTAATTGCAGGGGACTTTAACAATCCACTTACAGAAATGGATAGATCATCTAGACACATGGTCAATAAAGAAACAAGGGCCCTGAATGATAAATTGGATCAGATGGACTTGACAGACATATTTAGAACTCGGAATCCCAAAGCAACAGAATATACTTTCTTCTCAAGTGCACATGGAACATTCTCCAAGATAGATCACATACTGGGTCACAAAACAGCCCTTCATAAGTATACAAGAATTGAGATCATACCATGCATACTTTCAGACCACAACCTTGAAATCAACCACAGGAAAAAGTCTGGAAAACCTCCAAAAGCATGGAGGTTAAAGAACACCCTACTAAAGAATGAATGGGTCAACCAGGCAATTAGAGAAGAAATTTAAAAATATATGGAAACAAACAAAAATGAAAATACAACAATCCAAACGCTTTGGGATGCAGCGAAGGCAGTCCTGAGAGGAATATACATCGCAATCCAGGACTATCTCAAGAAACAAGAAAAATCCCAAATACAAAATCTAACAACACACCTAAAGGAACTAGAAGCAGAACAGCAAAGACAGCCTAAACCCAGCAGGAGAAGAAAAATAATAAAGATAAGTGCAGAAATAAACAATATAGAATCTAAAAAAAACTGTAGAGCAGATCAATGAAACCAAGACTTGGTTTTTTGAAAAATAAACAAAATTGATCCACCTCTAGCCAGGCTTCTCAAAAAGAAAAGGGAGATGACCCAAATAGATAAAATCATGAATGGAAATGGAATTATTACAACCAATCCCTCAGAGATACAAGCAATTACCAGGGAATACTATGAAAAATTATATGCCAACAAATTGGACAACCTGGAAGAAATGGACAAATTCCTAAACACCCACACTCTTCCAAAACTCAATCAGGAGGACATAGGAAGCTTGAACAGACCCATAACCAACGAAGAAATTGAATCGGTTATCAAAAATCTCCCAATAAATAAGAGACCAGGACCAGATGGCTTCCCACGGGAGTTCTACCAGACGTTTAAAGCAGAGATAATACCTATCCTTCTCAAGCTATTCCAAAACATAGAAACGGAAGGAAAACTTCCAGAGTCATTCTATGAAGCCAGCATTACTTTGATTCCCAAACCAGACAGAGACCCAGTAAAAAAAGAGAACTACAGGCCAATATCCCTGATGAATAGGGATGCAAAAATTCTCAATAAGATACTAGCAAATCGAATTCAACAGCATATAAAAAGAAGTATTCACCATGATCAAGTGGGATTCATTCCTGGGATGCAGGGCTGGTTCAACATTCGCAAATCAATCAACGTGATACATCACATTAATAAAAGAAAAGATAAGAACCATATGATCCTGTCAATCGATGCAGAAAAGGCCTTTGACAAAATCCAGCACCCTTTCTTAATAAAAACCCTTGAGAAAGCCGGGATAGAAGGAACATACTTAAACTTCATAAAAGCCATTTATGAAAAGCCCACAGCTAACAGTATCCTCAATGGAGAAATACTGAGAGCTTTTTCCCTGAGATCAGGAACACGACAGGGATGCCCACTCTCACCGCTGTTGTTTAACATAGTGCTGGAAGTTCTAGCATCAGCAATCGGACAACAAAAGGAAATCAAAGGCATCAAAATTGGCAAAGATGAAGTCAAGCTTTCACTTTTTGCAGATGACATGATATTATACATGGAAAACCCGATAGACTCCACCAAAAGTCTGCTAGAACCAATACATGAATGTAGCAAAGTTGCAGGATACAAAATCAATGTACAGAAATCAGTTGCATTCTTATACACTAACAATGAAGCAACAGAAAGACAAATAAAGAAACTGATCCCATTCACAGTTGCACCAAGAAGCATAAAATACCTAGGAATAAATCTAACCAAAGATGTAAAGGATCTGTATGCTGAAAAGTATAGAAAGCTTATGAAGGTAATTGAAGAAGATTTAAAGAAATGGAAAGACATTCCCTGCTCATGGATTGGAAGAATAAATATTGTCAAAATGTCAATACTACCCAAAGCTATCTACACATTCAATGCAATCCCAATCAAAATTGCACCAGCATTCTTCTCGAAACTAGAACAAGCAATCCTAAAATTCATATGGAACCACAAAAGGCCCTGAATAGCCAAAGTAATTTTGAAGAAGAAGAAGAAGACCAAAGCAGGAGGCATCACAATCCCAGACTTTAACCTCTACTACAAAGCTGTAACCATCAAGACAGCATGGTATTGGCACAAAAACAGACACATAGACCAATGGAATAGAATAGAAACCCCAGAACTAGACCCACAAACGTATGGCCAACTCATCTTTGACGAAGCAGGAAAGAACATCCAATGGAAAAAAGACAGCCTCTTTAACAAATGGTGCTGGGAGAACTGGACAGCAACATGCAGAAGGTTGAAACTAGACCACTTTCTCACACCATTCACAAAAATAAACTCAACATGGATAAAGGACCTGAATGTGAGACAGGAGACCATCAAAACCCTAGAGGAGAAAGCAGGAAAAGACCTCTCTGACCTCAGCCGTAGCAATTTCTTACTTGACACATCCCCAAAGGCAAGGGAATTAAAAGCAAAAATGAACTACTGGGACCTTATGAAGATAAAAAGCTTCTGTACAGCAAAGGAAACAACCAACAAAACTAAAAGGCAACCAACGGAATGGGAAAAGATATTTGCAAATGACATATCGGACAAAGGGCTAGTATCCAAAATCTATAAAGAGCTCACCAAACTCCACACCCGAAAAACAAATAACCCAGTGAAGAAATGGGCAGAAAACATGAATAGACACTTCTCTAAAGAAGACATCCGGATGGCCAACAGGCACATGAAAAGATGCTCAACGTCGCTCCTCATCAGGGAAATACAAATCAAAACCACACTCAGATATCACCTCACGCCAGTCAGAGTGGCCAAAATGAACAAATCAGGAGATTATAGATGCTGGAGAGGACGTGGAGAAACGGGAACCCTCTTGCACTGTTGGTGGGAATGAAAACTGGTGCAGCCACTCTGGAAAGCAGTGTGGAGGTTCCTCAAAAAATTAAAAATAGACCTACCCTATGACCCAGCAATAGCACTGCTAGGAATTTACCCAAGGGATACAGGAATGCTGACGCATAGGGGCACTTGTACCCCAATGTTTATAGCAGCACTTTCAACAATAGCCAAATTATGGAAAGAGCCTAAATGTCCATCAACTGATGAATGGATAAAGAAATTGTGGTTTATATACACAATGGAGTACTACGTGGCAATGAGAAAGAATGAAATATGGCCCTTTGTAGCAACGTGGATGGAACTGGAGAATGTGATGCTAAGTGAAATAAGCCACACAGAGAAAGACAGATAGCATATGGTTTCACTCTTATGTGGATCCTGGGAAACTTAACAGAGACCCATGGGGGAGGGGAAGGAAAAACAAAGAGGTTAGAGTGGGAGAGAGCCAAAGCATAAGAGACTCTTAAAAACTGAGAACAAACTGAGGGCTGATGGGGGGTGGGAGGGAGGGGAGGGTGGGTGATGGGTATTGAGGAGGGCACCTTTTGGGAAGAGCACTGGGTGTTGTATGGAAACCAATTTCACAATAAATTTTTAAAAAATGAATACATAAATAAATAAATAAACATTAAAAAAAATAAAACACGTACAATGAAAAAAAACAAAAAGAGTGAAACCTTGCCATTTGCAACTACGTGGATGGAACTGGAGGGTATTATGCTAAGTGAAACTAGTCAGAAAAAGACAAAAATCATATGACTTCACTCATATGAAGACTTTAAGAGACAAAACAGATGAACATAAGGGAAGGGAAACAAAAATAATATAAAAACAGGGAGAGGGACAAAACAGAAGAGACTCATAAATATGGAGAACAAACTGAGGGTTACTGGAGGGGTTGTGGGAGGGGGGATGGGCTAAACGGGTAAGGGGCATTAAGGAACCTACTCCTGAAATCATTGTTTCACTATATGCTAACTAATTTGGATGTAAATTTTAAAAAATAAAAAATAAAATTAAATAAAATTAAAAAAAATAAAATTTAATTGAAGAAAACAAATCTTAGATCTTCTACATAGGTATTAATATTCTTCCTTATTGGGTTTTGTTTTGGTTTTGGTTTTGGTTTGGTTGTTGAGTAGAAGGAAAGAAATGTCAAAGATGTATGGACTGAAAAAGAAAAACTTGACAAATTCCTTTGTTATCTAAATCATGAAATAACACTAGATTAAGACATCTTTTCTTTCCTCAGGCCAACAGTAAAAATTTAGACCTTTAAATGTCAAATCTGAGTGCTATGGTTCAGATCCATTTGTACAAGCTAAACTAAGACTTCCTTAAATTTCCTATTTTTAGGTTAAATGGCCAGTGTTAATAAATGAAGTTAGATAATAACACTGAGACTGCCTCAGAAACAATAATCAAAATTATTTCTTTAGGCTCAAAACAAACTATACAAAAGAATTTGAAAGAGGAAAATGTAAGATATACAATTCTTTTTTTTTTGATGGAAGATCTATAATTCTTATAGGAAACCCTCACAACTAGATATGTGTCAGATTTTAGAAAGCTAATATATAAATACATGGGAGTCTAGGACAGCATACTGTAATAGAGTACAGTAATATTTATCTGAAAAATATACAAATATTCTTACTGCATGAGTTAATTAAAGAGCATGTCAAGTCAGATGATGTTTTTCAGCTAAATGGTCAAAAAAGAAAAAACTATGTTTTTCACAACTTTCCAAATTTTAGGAATGAAAACACAGAATTGCAGATCTGCATTTCAAAAGATAATGGTATATTTATAAAATATATGAAACTGGTTAATGTGTATAGTGACTAACACGCTAAAGCTACTTCAGGGGTAACATAACTAAGAATGCTTTTTTTATGCAACCTAATTTTCCAGAGAAGAGATTCATAGAAATGACATCCAGATCCCCCACCAGGGAAGTGGAACACAGAAAAAGAAGTATCTACTGCTGATGGAAGGCAGCTCCAAGCTCAAGTGCATTCCAAACCCCATGTCTTAATTTTCTTAACAGAATCTGCTATTCTTTCAGATGAAACACATTTCTTTATTTGAGTTTTTCTCGTGTCTGTTCAAACATCAAGAGTGAAAGTCACTATATCATTTAGGTATCAAATCCCTCCGATTTTAAAGAATTATTTCTTCTCACTTTAACTAAGGGCCTCCATGTTGTTTTAGGTGAGAATTCAAATAAATAACTACATATTTTCTAGTGCATTTGTGGATAAGCTGAGGATATATTATTTTTCCATTTAATCATTCAGTCAATATTGGAGAGGATTTTTAAATAACTAATATATGCCATGGTTTCAGTGGCCACAAGAGAGTTTTCAGATATTTCTCTCTGTTCTTCCATGTGCCTACTCTCTGCCCTGTGCTAAACAGAACTTGTCCTGCTGGCTGTCTTTTCATCAGGTTAAATAGATTGCTAGGAACATATACACATTGTTTAGTGCATTTTTATCACCCTTCATTTTCAGAGAGTAAATAACAGATGCACTAGGAAACCCGTTCCCTTGGGCTGTTTCTTAAAACAAAATCACCATGAGACCAAACTAGGATTAGGCAATTCTCAGAAAGTGCTTTGACTTTGGAAGGAATTTTAGAGCAGATTGAGGACTTCTTTAACATTGCACAAAAAAGTGAATATTCCATAAATTAATGACAAGAGTGTTTACCTGAGTGGTAATATTTAGGTTATGAAAAAAAATGCAACAGAAATCACAGCTGTACTCTCTAAAGAACTCTGAAAAAAGTAAGATCTTGATTTTCAGTACAGTGAACTTGTACAAACTTAACCTGGAATTTTGGATCCAGATATGGAAATTTGGAAATTTTCTATCCGAGTTTCTACAGATCAGCCAGAAATTCTATTTAAGGAAACAACTATAGTATTTACAAAATTAGTAGAAGTAGCAGCTAGAAGCAATAACTTCAGGGACTGTTAAAAGAACAGACAATGCTATTATAGTCCTTGTGCAAGAACTCAGGTCAGGCATCAATTTTGTCAGCTGCTTCTGCATATGTGAGTCACCCTGCCAGAAGCTTCGTTTTCAAATTAGTTAGGATACAGATTATCTTCTCCTTTTCAAAGATTGCATCATGCCACTTCACTTTTTATGAAAACTTCCATTAGTACCTGTTTTTGCTAGTCAAAAGAAATCCGAAGATTTTCACTTATATAAAAAAGGAGAAAAGTGAAAATAGTGTTCAGTGTCTGTTTTGCAGTGAGCTGTTATACAGGCAACACTTAACTGAAGCGGTGACAGCTTCACCACCAAACTCCTTCCCAGGGACCTACACTCAGCATCTCAGCATCAAGCTGCCATAGCTTTGAACTCTGTCTGTGAGCATCTGTGCTTTGTCTCTATTCATTTTGTACATCCGTTAGCAAGATGTGTCCAAAGGTATCAGAAAAATCTAAGAGAGGTTATTTTTTAGGTCTGGGAATGGTCAAAAAGTTTTCCATATAAATTAATGGTACTCATCACTTCTTTGTTTTAAACCATTTCAGCTTATGAAAATTTTCATAAGAGCATTCTACTTTTGGATAGCAGGGGACACCTGTATAAGCTTCTGAATTTCTGTCCTTATGATTCAGAAGTCACATAGCTTAACTGGACTTTTAAAAAGATGGGAAAAGAAGTATAGATTTATATCATATTGTAGTTATTTTTTAATGAAATAAGTTATTTATTATAAATTCAGTATGTCAATACCAAGAACATAGATAATACAGATATATCCTTATTGTTTCAACTGGCTTTATCAATCTATTATTCACTAACCTTAAGGATGCTACTTGAAAGTAGTCAAGCGTCCTATCCGTCTCCAATAATTGAGACTAAAACCATAAGCCAAAAGTCAAACAGAGAACTTTTCTTTTAAAACTTAAAAACAGGGTGCCTGGGTGGCTCAATTAGTTGAGCGTCCAACTTCAGCTTAGGTCATGATCTCATGGTTCATGGGTTCAAGCCCGGCGCTGGGCTCTATGCTGACAGCTCAGAGCCTAGAACCTGCTTCAGATTCTGTGTCTCCCTCTCTCTTTGCCTCTCCCTTGCTCGTGCTCTGTCTCTCTCTCTCTCTCAAAAATAAATAAACATTTAAAAAAATTTCTAAATGTAAAATCAACTAACAAAACTAATGTGGAGAAATGTGCATCCCAGTTTTGGTGCAAGAATGAAAGTTCCAAAAGATCCCTGGCTCTTTCTGGATATGTATTATTCAGATCCTTATTCCATCTCGATAGCTCACAGTGCAGGCTTTAGAGCTGCCCCACATTCCTTATAAATAACACAACTGGGTCCACACCAAATAAGGTAGCTTTTAAAAAATTCATTAGCATAATTGTTAACTTAATTTTCAATGCATCCCATTTCTTTCTTTATTCATTGCCATTCCATGCAGTACCGTCCAACCTTTTAATCCACCACTTTGCAAAAAAACCAAGGGATTTGCTGACATAGCCAGCATCTTCTGAGTAAAAGGCATTAGTGCTTATTTTTCAACCAGTTACATAAGGTATTTTAATATTTTGGTCTCAAAGTGTGAAGTCAAATGTGTCTTTTTCTTACCAAAATAATGTAGGATAAGAGGTGGAAAGAAGGGTAATTTGGTGGAAGTCTATGCAAAGATATGTAGTCTAGTATGACAAAATGTTGGTATAGAGGGTTAGCATATTTCCTTAAATTTTAGTGTATCTGGGCAGTTAATCACAAGTTAATGAAATTCCATCTTGTCCTGTACTCTTATGTGGATCCTGAGAAACTTAACAGAAACCCATGGGGGAGGGGAAGGAAAAAAAAAAAAAAAAGAGGTTAGAGTGGGAGAGAGAGCCAAAGCATAAGAGACTCTTAAAAACTGAGAACAAACTGAGGGTTGATGGGGGGTGGGAGGGAGGGGCGGGTGGGTGATGGGTATTGAGGAGGGCACCTGTTGGGATGAGCACTGGGTGTTGTATGGAAACCAATTTGACAATAAACTTCATATATTGAAAATAAATAAATAAATAAATAAATAAATAAACAAATTTAGTAATCTCACATCCATTTGAGTTAACACCCAAAAAAACCTCCAAAATAATAGCAAGTCTTGGTAAGGATGTGGGGAAAAATAGTATGGCAGTTACTAAAAAAAAAAAAGGAAATAAACAAAGAATTACTACATGATCTAGCAATTCTTTGGGTATATACCCCCCCCCAATTTAAAGTAAAGTGGCAAAGTGATACTTGTGTACTTATAACAGCAATATTCACAATAACCAAAAGGTAGAAGGAACTCAAGTGCCCACTGATGGATGAAAGGATAAACAAAATGAAGTACATATATACAATGGAATATTATTCAACTATAAAAAGGAAGGAAATTCTGACACGCACTACAACATGGATGGATCTTGAGGATATTATGCTAAGTGACATAAGCCAATCACAGAAAGACAAATACTTAGATGAGGTATCTAGAGCAGTCAAATTCATGAAGATAGAAAGTAAAAGTAAAATAGTGATTGCCAGGACATGGTTGTGGGGAGGAGTTCTTATTTAATGGGTACAAAGTTTCGGCTTTGCAACATGAGAGGAATTCTGGAGATTGGGTTGTGGTAATGGTTTCACAACAATGTGAATGCACTTAATATCACTTTACTGTAGATTTAATAATGGTTAAAATGGTAATTTTTATATTGTATGTATTTTATCATAACTTAGAAAAAGATATAAACCGGGGTGCCTGGGTGGCTCAGTTGGTTAAGTGTCTGACTCTTGGTTTTGGCTCAGGTCATGATTTCGAGGTTCGTAGGATTGAGCCCCACTTTGGGCTCTATGCTGACAGCAGGGAGCCTGCTTGGGATTCTCTCTCTCCTTCTCTCTCTGCTCTTCCCCCACTTTCTCTCTCTCTCTCTCTCTAAAAATAAATACATAAACTTAAAAAAAAGAAAAAGATAAACCATTACAAAAAAATCTACATAATGGCTTATTCACTTAAAATGCACACTTTTGAATGCATGACTGTGACATACTCAATAGGGCCCTGGAGACGAGATTAAAGTGAGTATGCAAGCTCCCCTTAGTGCTATGATGGAGAAGAACCACAATTACACAACAAATTATCAGTCAGGTTACTACCCCAGTTCACACAAATGAATTCAAATAAAATCGCCCCTTCTCGGGGCGCCTGGGTGGCTCAGTCGGTTAAGCGGCCGACTTCAGCTCAGGTCATGATCTCGCGGTCCGTGAGGGCTGTGAGTTCAAGCCCCGTGTCGGGCTCTGTGCTGACAGCTCAGAGCCTGGAGCCTGTTTCAGATTCTGTGTCTCCCTCTCTCTGACCCTCCCCTGTTCATGCTCTGTCTCTCTCTGTCTCAAAAATAAATAAATGTTAAAAAAATTTTTTTTTTAAATCGCCCCTTCTCACCCACGCCTCACTACAGCCAGTCAGGATTTAATAGAAATCTGACAACTGTGGGCCTTGATAGGGTTATCAGCAAAATTGAACTTGAAATGTCCTTTTCCAAATATCCCCTTAACTGCTAAAAACAAAATAACTCCCAGAACTTTACTTTTGAAATCAAAAGATTGGTTCATGGAGATGTAGCAAAAGAAGTTTTTCCTATATATGTAATATGTCTATATTTAGAGCTCAATTAGACTGACTAGCATATTTATGCACTTGAGCAACAGGCTAAATTAGATTGACAGAAAATTAAATGAGGGATTAAGGAATTATCATAAAAGTGAATTTGAATGACAGATACGTTATTTTTACATTCATGTGGACAAACCATCTTTTAACCAAAGCAGCTGTAACTTGCAGGTGATATGTGAAATCAAAATACTTAACCATGCCTCCCAACAACTTGCCACAGTAATTAGAATACTTGCCATACTATAGCAATTTAACCGAGAGATGTGACATCGAAACATAAGATTAACTGCAACTGATGGCTTAGATGATAAAGGTTACATTTGAAGTTGAAAAAAATTAAATGGCCAAGGAAAATTATGAACTGTAAGAGCAGTAAAATCAAACCTGTATGCGGTCTGCAAAAGAATAGGTGATGACTTTGAATTCTAATGTCTTATGAAAAATAAAATAAAATAAAATAAAATAAATAACTGTTAGGGTGAATAGTTCCCTAAAGTTAGATATAGATAGATAGATGATAGATAGATAGATAGATAGATATGTAGTTATCTATATATATATATTTTTTTGAGAATCCCACAATATTTACCAACCACAAACTTTTCAGCAGCCCTATACCTGCTGATATTTTGCTATAGAATACATTTTTGAGTCAACTTTATCAAAGACACAGTTAATGACACATATGTCAGGACTAGGTTCAACTGCATGTAAAAACTTTTCAAAGTGATAGTGGCTTAAATAAGGTAGATGTTGGGGCGCCTGGGTGGCTCAGTTGGTTAAGCGTCCGACTTCAGCTCAGGTCATGATCTCACGGTTCGGGTCATGATCTCACGGTTCATGGGTTTGAGCCCCGTGTCGGGCTCTGTGCTGACAGCTCAGAGCCTGGAGCCTGCTTCAGATTCTGTGTCTCCCTCTCTCTCTACCCCTCCCCCACTTGCACTCTGTCTCAAAAAACAGAGTGTTTTTGTGTTTTTAAAAAACATTAAAAAATTAAAAAAAGTAAGGTAGATGTTTATTTTTCTTTCCCATAAAATAAGATTTCTTCAATGTATCAGCTTTACCACCTTGACTACATTAGTTCCTCTTCCAAGGGTACTGTCATCAAAAAGACTTGCTGTAGTTTTCATTAGAGGCAGCAAGAATAAGACAGAAGAAACAATGCCCATCTCACTAAAATTCAGTACTTGTGCCTTCTTTAGATGCTCCACAACTATTTTATTTACATCTCACTGGCTAGAAGCTGGTCACACATTACCACTGGCTACAAGGAATTTTGGAAATGTGTGTGTGTGTGTGTGTGTGTGTGTGTGTGTGTGTGTTTTAGCTGCCCCATTGCTGCCTAAATGAAAATGGAAGTTCTATTGCTGAAAATGTGGAGAATGGATATTAAGTGGAAAATTATAGTCTACTATAAATGTTTCGGTTCATATATGTCTCTGTATTTTCTTATTTTACCACATCCTAACTTAAAAAAAAATGTTAATCCTTTGCTTATGTCAATGACAAAGCTGTTTATGCAATGTGAAAGCAGACTAGAGGAAGTTCTATAAGGACAGCTGAGACTGTATTGGTTTACCCAGTCTAGGCATCCAAATGGTGATGCTATTGAACAGGTAGAGTAGACTCTAAGTTACCCACATAGAAAGTTACTTCAGGTTGCTGGTTCTTGTTTGTTTTTATTTACAGATTTTCTGAAGATTAAAACTGATGCTGTTGAGCATGATTAAACCTTTTTCTGTGTTGAAGATCTAATCTCACAAACTATGAGTAGTATCTGATAACACTTCGATGGTAACCAGCTGGCTTAGGAAATACTGTTGAGATTGTCTGGTTTCCCTTCCTCTCCCTGATAAACTAGAACATTCAATTATTTATTCATGGCCTTTATTAGTAAGTCTAGTCATTTGCCTAGACTTAGACTTGCTTACACTTGTATATGCTCTCTATATGGACATTAAATCTTGAAGCTTCTCTTGTTACTCTGGCATGGTTGACTTCACTCTGCATCTGTGATATCCCCTTCCTAACTTGAGCACTGCCTGCACTCTATCTGGAGGAACAGAATCTCTTAACTCCAGAAATATATTCTCCTTAGAAATATTTCAATGACATTTTAGCTGGATGCTTAGAATTTGAATGGAATACGGGAACTCTATTTGTACAGTGCCATGATGATTCAAGTAAACAACATGAAGTTAGGTCACTGAATGCCCACTATAATTGGGTTTATACCTGGTTCTCAAATTACCTAACCCTTTTAACTTATGAGATTTATCTAGAATCAGAAGAGCTTTTTAATTTCAGTTATTATCATTTTAAGTAGAAATATACACTGCTTCTACAAACAGGAAAGTCCAATCATTAAAGAAAAAGAAAAAGTTTTTACATGCCTCTGAATTAGCCTTCTCAGTACACAAAATTCAGTGCCAAATAATGGTACTACCAAGGAGTAATTAGTGAACACAGATCTTCACACTAATGCAAAATAAATTGATAATTGTAGTAGGCCGAAAACTGGACCTCCAAAAGATCTTCACATCCTAATTCCTATAATCTGTGAATACCACCTTATATGACACTCTGTGCAAATGTGGTTAAATCAAGAGTCTTGAAATAGGGAGATTATCCTGATGGGACTTCAGTGCAATAATATGTATCCTTTAAGAGCAAGGCAGAGGGAAATTTGACACATACAGAGAAGAAGGTAAATTAAAGACACAAATAGAGATTGGAGTAATGTAGCCATATGCCAAAGAATGCCAGCAGGCATGAGAAGCTGGAAGAAGAAATGGATGGATTCTTTTCTAGAGCCTTTGATGTGGGTGTCACCCTCCTAACAGACTAATTTTGGCCCAGCGATGCAGGTTTCAGACTCCTGACCTCCAGAACTCTGAGAAAATAAATTTCTGTTGTTGCAAGTCCCCCAGGTGGTGGTAATTTGTTACAGCAGCCACAGGAAACTAATCCAATAATTTTAAACAAATAAGAATACTTTACGGCCCAGTTTTTTGCTTTTAATTTTTTATGTGTGTTTACCTCTTTCAGATCACCTGCATAAGTAGGTTTCTAGTTAAAAATGATTTCGGGAAATGGATAGCAAGATGACAGTCTTCAACCAGTACTGAGAGGAGCTGTAAAAGGCTATTGGTGGCCTGTGCTATGTGTCAGGCTTTGTACACAACACTGGATTAAAAAATGAACCAGAAGGATGCAGCCTTTCCTGCAAAGGCTGTACAGTTTATTGGCACAGAGTAACAGGCAAAACAAATGCTTAACTGTTATGATTGAATATGTATTCACACTAAGGAGTTCTTTCAGATTGGTTGGTTAGGCACAACCTTCATGACTAGAACATTATATTTATTTTGAGACCTAATTAAGGGCAATAACTTAGTTACATGCTGAATAAAAAATAAAAGTGTAATCCAACTCTGGGCAAATTAAATCAATGTAGTAGGTTGTAACCAGCCATTAAACAGGAAAATAAATAGAAAAAAAATAAAGCAGACATATCACATATGGCAAAGATAAGTACTATTTTAGAAAAATTCTTATTGCAGTTTTAAACACCCCCCCCACACACATACACATGCACGCATATACGTGTTGGGTAACTTAAAAGATAATCTTTTAGGTAGAAGAAACAGCAAATGGATACATCCTAAAGGAGGGAAAAAAAAGAGTTTGAAATATCCAAGGGACCTAAAAAAAAAACTCATTTGGCCTCACCTCTGTGAGCACTGGATGTGCCCAGAGTCAGGCAGGGCAGGCATACAAAGGAAGTAGCTGGTTATGAGGAGGGAGGGGTTGGCAGGATGTTCATGCATGGTGTATAGGTCATAGCTATTGAGCTTTTATTTTATTCTAGAGCCATAGGAAGTCACTGGAAGGTATTAAATGGAGGGTTTGCTTTCCGTTGACAAATGTTCACTCAGCTGGTGGAAAACATTAGAAATGAGCAAGAGCAGAAGCAAGGATATCAGCTCACAAGATAAAACACTGGTCTAGGCAAAAGATAGTGGTCGTTTTCACACAGGTGACTATAATGATGTAAGAGGATTCTAATTGGGAAGAGGTTGAAACACGTGTATGATGGTAAAGCCAATGATATGACATTTTAACTAATTTGGAATGGGTTTCCTTTCCACATTTCTTCAGATATTATATCTTGAAAGCATACATCATACATAGGATTGGCATAGGATATTGAATTGTTTTGGGATTAAATTAAATTAATTTTCTTTTCTTGACCTAAATCATTCTATTTGTCGTCTTTCTCTTATATTCCCTCATTTTTTGTGTGTGATTCTCTGATAAACACAGTCTAAAATTTAGAGAAAAATAAAAATGAAAATGAACATGAAGAAAATGAAGCAGATTTTCCTTCTATAGAGCATCATCTAATTTATTACTTAGTTTTAGAATTTCACCTGATTGCAACTGCGGACATTAGACAGCAGGCAGCTAGCTGATTCCAGGACTGTTGGTGCCCCTAGAGTTACACCATTCAACTTACACATCCCTGCTTTAAAAATACACAGTAGGTAAGTGATCAAAATTTTTTCTTGACCGTTTGCTTGATTTTGCTATTTCGTTTTTATTTTCTATCTGAACATGTTTTCTATTGTTCCCTAAGTAGAACAGGCATAATCTCTAGAGATGTAAGGAATCAGAAGTGGGGTGGAGTTTTGAGTTAAGTAGTACACTTCAATGTATTTCAGTGCTCTTTTAGTGACTTTTACAGACTAAGAAGTAATTCCGTTTCTTAATCCCACTATGTCTTATGTACAAGAATAAGGAGCAGAGAAAACTGCTAAGAGAATTTAGCATGTGCAAATTAATTCATATTCCCTTTGTATATTCCTGGGCACCCCTTCTTGAGTCATATGAAGGGAACTTGTGAGTAGGGACATTTTATTTAATGAGGATGAGTTCTTTATTCATTGTATATAGTCACCCTGGTCAATTGGTGGGTCCACACAAACCTTCCAGTGCTATGGAAGGAGAGAGCCAGCTTCACGCCTTACCCATCCAGCACTTTGCTATTCTCCCTTTTTATTAAGGAAAGCTAGTTTGGTCATCCTCAGGTACACTTTAACACAACAGTATTTTTGTGCATGAAATTAACACCTCTGTGTATATGTATTTCCCAAACATAACTTCCATTTGAAATTGCTTTAGCTTTTCCTGGAGGAATCAAACTTCTTATTCTAGAGTTGTTTTTTTTTTTTTTAATTGAATGCTATGTCACCCTCTTAAGAATTTACCTATATAATTTCATAAGGCTAATGAACAGAAAAAAATTTAAGGCACTAACATATACACAAAGCATTAGTAATCCAGATTCTATATGTCTTGGAATAATTCATTTAAGAAAGATTTTAAAAAATCACATCAGTGACTCAATTTATTATTACAGGTACAATTTCATTCTGGTCAAGAGTGAGTAGTGCCTGGCTTGGCATATATATTTGAGCTACTCACAGAGAGACGACCTAAGGACTTGCCTTAATTTTGATCTAGTACATGAATATACCTTTCCTCAATGAGAGACAAGTCAATTCACAAGTAGTGGTTACTGGGCTTTCCTTTTCTAATTCAGGAAATTTAGGCTATTTTGGTAGAGAAATTTAGGCTAGAAATTTAGGCTAGTTTGGTAGAGAAATTTAGGCTAGTTTGGTAGAGAAAAATCCAGTCAAGTTGGTTTTAATGCCTTGCATGTTGTTATTCCATATCCATCAAAAAAAAAAAAAAAGGAAAAAGAAAAAAAAAGAAAAACAAGACAGGCGTGAAGATAAGTTAAGCAGAAAACTCACTTCAGTAAATGCCAGTTAAGTATTTTTTTTCCTTTTTATTTCTCTTTCCCTTCTTATAGGGGTAGTATCTCCTCATATCAACTTGAAAAATCTGGAAGAAGTGATTAATCATATTTCCAGTTGTTGTTATAGTCATAGGCTTGTTCAGGAGCTTGTTTTGTGTTCTGCCTTCAAAGTTCATTAATTGCCTTTTTTCTTGACATAAAATCTCTGCCTTTCTACTTTTTTTAAACAGAAGTCCCTCTAATGGAATTTACTAATATGCAATTACTTGATTCTGTTTTGTGAGCCGAGACTGGCATCTACTGGTAAAATAAATTTGGTTCACAATTGGAATAAATTTTTTTTCAGTTCATAGGTAGTAGTATATTTTCTTGGGAGCTACTGTGATACTGTTTTCATTTTATTCATTAATATCAAAATAGAAAAGTTGTAACACATCATTATCTGTATTCATACTACCTAAGTTACATTTAAAAGACAAAAGCTGGCTAATGTCCACTGAGTTAAAAAAAATTAGTATATGTAGAAATTGTTATTTAGGTTTCAAAACAAATTAGAATCAATCAGTCTGGACTCATCAAATATTAGTGTGTTCCAAAGGACTGAGTTAAGAACTACAGATCAATACTACATCGAAGATTACAGCAGCAAGTCCTATGAACTCTTCACACAAAATATATCCTATATTTACCCATTTCACTTGAATCTCACTGTTAACCTGTACTTACGCATCATTTTCTTACCTGGAATACTGGCTATTAATCAGGACAGGGAGGTGGGGAGGTGTCTTGTTTCTACTATATTGTAATTCTAATACCTAATCTTATTCTCAATACAGCAGAGAGAGTGATTTTTTAAAAATGTAAATCCCATATTTAAATTGGATCATGAGATGCTGAAGGGAAAGTGCCTGATGCACATTATATCTGTAATATTAATAAATGTATTGCCATTACATCATCCCAATTACAATTTGTTTAGAGCCCATTAAAAGAACAGTATACTGAACTAAGTCACACACATGCATTTCATTAGACAATATTCTTAAAAGATATATAAAGACACATTCACAGGATTAAGCTTGTGACTAAATTGATTACATTTTTGATATATTACATAGCTTCCATTTTTTGCAAAAATCTGAGCAAAATATTGCATTCCAAGAGTAATAAAATTATAGATGTTAATTATTCATCCTCAACTTTTTTCATTATGTATTATGAATATCTGAATGAAAGCTGTCAAGTACTACTCCAGATATCCAGAGTATTTTTAACAGCTCTCTGAGGTGTAATTGACATACTGTAAACTGCACGTATTTAAAGTGTACAATCAGTAAGGTTTGGCGTGTGTGAACACCCAGGAAATCATCACCAAAAGCAGGCTAATGAACATATTCATAGCCATGAAAGTGTCCTCCAGCCCTCCTGTAATCTCTGCCCCAGCACTTGTCATCTCCCCCATCCCACACAGACAACGATTAATCCACTTCTGTCACTATAGATTAGTTTGCACTTTCTAGAATCTTATGTAAAGGAAATCATGTAGTTTTGACAGGATTATGTCACTCAGAAAGAAAAATATTCTGAGAATAATACTTTTTCAGCATGTATGAATAGTCCATTCCTTTTTTATGGTTAAGTAGTGTTCAGTGGTATAGGCATACACAAGATGTTGTTTATCAATTTATCTATTGGTAGATATTTAGGGTGTAGTCTTTGTAAGTCTTAGAAAAAAAATATATTTTTATACATATATACGAGTGAAATATCTGGATCGTGTGAGATGTATGTGTTTAACTTTTTAAGAAACTGCCAGACCTTGTCCAACCTTTCTCCAAACGACCGAGTTAAGAACCACAGATGAACATGACATCAAGGAACTCGATAAGCCTAAAAACACTCAGAAATTAGGAACAGGTTCTCACACAAGATAGTTAGTGTTAAATCACTGGTGTTTTTAAGCCTAGGTTATATGAATATCAATATGAAAAATGTAGCAATTGAGTGGCTCGGTTGGTTGAGCCTATGACTCTTGATTTCAGCCCAGATCATGATCTCAGGGTTGTGGGATCAAGCCCCATGTCAGGCTCTGTACTGAGCGTGAAGCTTGCTTAAAATTCTCTCTCTCTCTCACTCTGCCCCTCTCCCCCACTTGCTCTCTCTTTTTCTCTAAAATTAAAAAATGTACTAAATTAAAAAAAATTTTAATGTAGCCAATTAGTAAATTTAAATAGTAAATATGAGGTAGGCAATACATTTAAAATGCTTGTTTTCTGTCCTCCAGACCTGTTCTTACACATGTGGAATGTAACACCATTATCTATCCAGTTGCCCAAACCCAAATCCCTAATGTATTGCTTTCTTTACTCTTTTTATCCAGTTCATCAGCAAGTCCTCTTAACTTTTACCTAAAATAGTAGTTCAATAGTTTTCCGGAAATATGTTTCCCTATATTACATTCTCTAACTTAAAAAAAATTAGGTGTTTTTATCTTGAATTTTTTAGAGCAGTTTCAGGTTCTCAGCAAAATTGGGCAAAAGGTATAGATATTTGTTATATATCTCCTGCCCTCACACCTGCATAGACTCTCCCACTATCATCATCATCCACAAGAGTGATATATTTGTTACAATTGATAAGCCTACACTGACCCATCATTGTCATCCAAAGTCCATAATTTACATGAGGGTTCACTCTTGGTGCTGCACATTCTATGGGTTTGGAAAAATATATAATGACATGTACCTACCATTATAATATCATACAGAATATTTTCACTGCCCTAATAATTCTCTGTGCTCTGCTTATTTATTCATCCCCACTGAGCTTCTCAACCACTGATCATTTATTATTGCCACAGTTTTGCCATTTCCAGAATGTCATATAATTGGAGTCTTTTAGTATATAGCCTTTTTAGATTATTTCTTTCACTTAGTAATATGCATTTAAGATTCCTCCAGTATGGTTTTGAAAAGGAGTGATAAGAGGGCACTTCTTCCTTTATGCCTAATCCTAGTGGGAAAGCTTCAGGCTTCTCATCATTAAGTATGATATTAGCTATAGGGTTTTTTGCAGACAATCTTTATCAAATTAAGGAAATTCCTTTCTATTCATGGTTTATGGAGGCTTTTAATATGAATGGGTATTGGATTTTGTCAAATGCAGTTTATGTATCTATTTATATGATCCTGTGGTTTTGTTTTTTTAGCCTGTTGTTCTAATGGATAACATTAAATGATTTGTGAATGTTGAACCAGGCTTGCATATGTGGGATAAATCCCACTTGATTTTGATCTATATCCAAGTTTCTATATTAATGGTTGCAGCAATTTGCATTTTCAACAGCCAAGCATATTTTCCTGAATAGTTGACATTACATATTAACATGGAAACAAAAGGTGATCAATTGAAATAGATTAAATACAATTTTACTGTTTTCCTTACCTTTAGACCACTTTAAAGAACTACAAATATATACACATTTGTGTGTGCGTGTGTGTGTACAAATATGTTTGTATATAAACTCATCTTAGTCCCTACCCCACAGATTCTCTGTGTGCTGAGATCAAGCCAAGCCTCTTGACTGTCGCAGCATGTTTGCAGAGATAGAAACAATTATTCATCAACCATTCTTTGTCATCTCAAACCCAGGAGCTCTATATAAAGAAGTGCATTGAATATCATAGGAAGGAAAGTGCTGTGTGTAAAACTGAAGAACTGTTTCACTAATAGTATCAACCCCTCTACTAAAGACTCCCTCTTTTCCTTCCCCAACCCCTGAAAGAAATATATCCTTCTCTTCTTGACAGGAGGTAGATTGAACAATAGCAATCACAGGAGACAACAACAAATAAGCTATGGAAGGAAGCAGCAAAAAGAATAAAGATGTCTTAAGTATTGAAAACCCAGAACTAATCAGTAGTCCATGTCAGGGACCTCACAGAAATAGTGGTTGTGTCAGACAAACCTAGAAATGCAGTGGTTTTTCCTAAGAGAGGCTCATAAGTTTATTAGGTTGAAAGGATATCTAGGTTACAAGTATAAATATTTGGACTGCTCTCACATTTTTCAGGAGCTTGAACTTTAATAGACATATCAGGATCCATGGCTTTCATTGTATAAATGTTTATTTGTATTTAATCAGATATGCCCGGTAAAATAAAAGTATGAAATAGGAGTGAAAGGATCAGTACCTTCAACAGAAGATGTTGTAGGAACAGAGGAGAACAAAGGTTGTGAGTAGAAAGAGAGGATTTAATCTAGGGAAATTATAATGGAAGGGATTAATATCTCAAACACAAACTGGTAAAAGAAAAAAGAACCATCAAAAATTGTCATGTTCTTATATTTTTAAGCATCTCATATTAATTTACTCATGCATTCAACCAACAGTTATTATGTGTCAGTGAACCATTACTATGGTTAAAATATACATTTTTAGTGGTAATGTCACACACATATAATGGTTTGGAAGAACCCCATATGGGCAAAGGATTCTAGGAGAAAAACAAACAAAACTTAAAATAGTAAGCTTAAATAGTAATAAATCGGGCACCTGGGAGGCTCCATCGGTTAAGCTTTGGACTCTTGATTTCCTCTGAGGTCATGATTTCATGGTGATGAGATCCAGCCCCTCCTCAGCTCCACACTGAACATGGAACCTGCTTAAGATTCTCTCTCTCCATCTCTCTATCTGTTCCTCACTTGCTCATGTGTGTGTGTGTTCTCTCTCTCTCTCTCTCTCTCTCTCTTTCTCTCTCTCTCTAAAAAAAATAGTCATAAATCAACAATCTGATCTTTTTTTTATGCTGTGTGTAAGGTAGTTGAGAGTCTGGTAGCTGAACTATTTAAATTTACATTGTATTTTAATCTATCATTACGTTGAAAAGCATTTTAAAAGACATTATGTTACTGGAGAAAGTGGTCACTGGTTATTCAACTCATTTTCAACAGAAGGAAAAAGACCTTTTGTGTTAAGAACTAAATCAAAAAACAAAGCCTCCTTATATTATTTTTCTTATTATTTTAGTAAGTAAATAATTGAACTTTAAAAATCTAAGTATATTCTAAGAACTGAATTTTTGAGAAAAAAGTTCAGTAAGAACTTACTAGCAGTAAAAAGATCTTGCAAATCTTTTCTCCTGATTTATTTTAAAATAACATCGAAAGTTCATTATAGAAAATACAACATATACAATACAAAAAATAAAATCACCCACAATCTCTTTATTATTTATGTACTGTTACTTATTTTTCCATATATATAAAATGAAGTATATGTATTTTATTATGGAAATGGAATCACTGGTTTTAAACTTATTTATCATAATAATACAATGCAAAAATTATCCATAATCACAATTAAATCTCTATATCATTCCTTCTAGATATTTAGGTGGTTCCCATATTGTCACTTTATGCAAAAACACATGGCAATAAATATACTTGATGAATAAATATTAGGAGACATTTTATGTCCTTTCATTCATTTCTAGCAGCCAATTTTGTGGGCCAAAGGCTAAAATCATTTTTAAGGATTTTGATCTATATCCAAATTCCTATATTAAAGGTTGCAACATTTTGCATTTTCAATAGCCAAGCATATTTTCCTATAGTGTTGGCCACATTATATATTAACACGGAAAGAAAAGGTGATCAACTGAAATAGATTAAATACGATTTTATTGTCTTCCTTATCTTTGAACCACTCTAAAGTATCACAAAAAAATAGACATAAAACTTTATGCTCAATGGAACAAGAGTTACAATTACAATCTATCCGTAATGGACATAACAAATCTTGTACAAATTAGGCCAAAATAAAACAGGAAGCTGAAAGCTGTCAAATAAATCCTCAGAGTATCAGAATTTTCCCCAAAATCACGATAGCCCAAAGAGCTCCCTCCAATGATTCTTTGATTATAAAAATAGGTTTTGTGTATTTGTTTGGATCACAAGGTAAGAGGAGAGCGTCTTAGTTGGAGAGGCACAACTGAACCCATAGGAACATTGAAAAAATGAAAGCAAAAGTTAAACCTGATGAAACTACATTCCAAACTAAAAGGTGAGGTACATAAAAAAAAGTTGATGGAAGACAACCTGATGGTTACCAGAAGGGAGGTGGGTAGGGAATGGGTTAAATATGTGATAGGGATTAAGGAATGCACCTATCATGATTAGCACTGGGTGTTGTATGGAAGTGTTGAATTACTATATTGTACACTTGAAACCAGTATTGCACTGTTGTTAAGTAAGTGGAATTTAAATAAAACCTTAAAAAAAAATACTTGGTGGGGTGGGGTATTTGGAGGTGAGTGGGGAGATATGCCCTGTAGAAAGAAAATACAAAGTAGATGAGAGGGATTTGAGCCAACTAAAATAA
The DNA here is from genome assembly GCF_027475565.1 of Acinonyx jubatus. Taxonomy (NCBI): domain Eukaryota; kingdom Metazoa; phylum Chordata; class Mammalia; order Carnivora; family Felidae; genus Acinonyx; species Acinonyx jubatus. The sequence continues at coordinate 27,992,747 of NC_069394.1, forward strand.
TTTGGAGACTCACTACTCCCACTGCAGCCCACAATATTTTTTATAAAAGTTTTCTATGTTTGAAGATAATTGATAATTAGAAAGAAATTGACACAAAACCCATGTATAGATGCTGTAAAAGAAACAACATGCAAAAACATGGAGAGGTAAAAACAATAGAAAACACAAAAAATCATTTGTCATCATCTTTATTAAAGCATATACACAAAGTCCTTTTTAAAAATTCTCCTGTTAGCTTGTTTTAAGGTTGAAAGTATGATAAGCCATTTTGATTCCTCTAAATATGTATTATTTTAAGATACAAGAAGCCATTTCTCAGTAATAGATAATGTATTTTAGCTGGGCTCTAAATATGAAGTCCTAAGAAAGAGATTAAATGCAAGTCAAATCCCTAATTTCATAGATTCAACTAATTATGTAACAGGTTTCTCTGGTAATACAGTAATATTTTCTGGACTACACTCTCTTGTCCTCTTTTTCTTCAGTCTTATGCTCTCTACCAGGCTCCAAGATTACAATAAGAATCTCAAGACTTGAAACATTTTACTGAAGATAGTGTCAGTTCTTTTAGGATTCTGCCTGAACCAAGATAACATATATTCCATTCATATCAGTATAAGGACAGTAAATTTCCTTGTTTAGACACCAGTAGACTGTAGTCAAGCCTCTTTCTATTCTGTCATCTCTTCTGGACCATGAAATCAAAAGACTGACACAGTTTAATACACATATTGAGAAGCAGAACAACATATCACTAGATTTAGTGCAAGATTTAGATATTTTCCAATAAATATAAAATCTGATTTTTTTCAAGTGTGTAAATGCAACTGATGTCGCCACCCTGATAGCTCAACATTTATTTCATACTACTCAAGTTGTATCAAAGAATACAATGAAACTTTTCAAGGCAGGGATCCTATCTTACTCATTTTGCAGCCCCTGTGCTTAGCAAATCCTGTGGCATAAAGGAGGTGCTTGTCTGAAGCAACTCAGGTTGCTATAGCAAAATACCACAGACTGGGTGACTTCAACAATGCACTTATTTGCATTTATTTTTCTGAGTTCTGGAGGGTAGGAAGTCTGAGATCAGGGTACCAGAATGGTTAGGTTCTGCTGGGGGCCCTCTTCCTGGCTTGCAGAAGACTGCTGTCTTACTGTATCTTTACATGGTGGTAAGAGAGAGAACTCTGGTGTCTCTTTCTCTTCTTATTAGGGCTCCATCCTCATGACCCCATTTGAACCTAATTTCCTCCCAAGGGCCCTACCTCCTAACACAATCACTCTGAGGTTTGGGGTTTCAATAGATGAATTTTGGGAAGGACACAAACATCTAGTCCATAACAGTGCTTAAACATATTTGTCAAATAAAATCAAATTAATATAAAATATCAAAGATAGGAGTGACCAATCTTAGCATGCTCATATAGGCAGGTTGAACATAGCAAATCTATCAATGCTGGATCCCATTTGACTCAGCTTTGTACTAGCACAATTAATATAATTGATCTCAGATATCGTAATGTCTTTGTGTGAATCTTTTAATTCCCACTGTAAGGACGTTGACACTTTATTGTGCACGTAATGTTAATGGAAGCCTACTTTAAAGACTTCATAAAGATTCTTCCATTAATATTCCAAGGATCTTCTCTGCATTTTTCACTTAATCTTTTGATATGTTCTTTTATATGCTTATATAATCTTGCTAGAAATCTGCAATTATTTTTTTTTCACAGAAGAGGGGCAATACTTATTGAATTTTAATTCTCAAATTATTTGAGGATATTTTCTCCCAAATACTATGTGAAGTGGACTTTCCAATCATATTTTATGGTTGAATAATCTAATTGTTCTTAAATATAAAAATGTCTCTGTAAGTCTTTTAATTCCTACTATGTAGATGTTGGGAGTTTCCAAAGTACAGTCTTTATTCCCTTCCCCACTTTCACCCTTAGGGCCCCTAACATTCTCCATTGATTTTTTTTTGCCAACTGGTAATTTCATAATCACTCTTCCCCCTTTCTGAGAAATTTTAAGACTGAGATAATGATACACCATGAAGCTGGAGAGAGCAATAGGATATGAGTATAATTCAGCAAGCCCTTGGAAAATTTTGCCTAATACCAATCTTGGACTCAGGAAAATCAAATCAAATCATTTGTTCTTCCTCCTCCTTCTTTATCCTAAATTTGATTTCTCCCTCAATTCAATTTTATCACAATTAGTAACATGAGTAGACTGTACAATTTCTAATAAGTAGGACTTTTGGGATCAATCCTGATGGCCAATTATAATTTTCTTGCCATAAAGAATCTCTTCTGAGTTGGAAACAGCCAGTATTGAAAGAACCCTTTAGAAGAGAGGAAATAAGAAATCTGCTAGTATTCTGGGGTCTGAATTTATGGTATTGAATAAATACAGCTACTTACACACCTTTGTTCCCTTTAACACAACCAGTAGTGGAAGAAATAATTCACAGACTCCCATTTCCCTGGAAAGGCTGTGATGCCAACTCAGTGTCTCCTAACACACAGCTGAAAAAATGGTTTAGTCTGTAATGAAATTAATAATGGTTGGACAGATCAAAAAGCAAACCCAGGTGTATTTGTTATCCACCAGATAAACTATCATCATTTCAGAAATATTTTCAGTAATTTTCCATGCACACAATATTGACATTATTCTTGTGGTGAGAAAGGTTTAAATTGTGAAGGAAGCCTCTGGAAAAATCTTAGGGTCACATCTGTTACCTTTAGAAATAATTGCAGAGAACTGTGGATAGAAATCTAATTGTCAGAGTTGCAGATATTCTTAACATTTTTTCGTTTAGGAACTCTGCCCTAGTTTCTTTTAATAAAGCATTGCACGGCCATGTTATTTAAGGTGTCATCTATTAATTGGTTATGAAAAATGCTCAGCAATTTGTTTGAGACCTGACAGTTGCCTGGCACAGTAAGCATAGCCCCATCTTCCTTGCTGCAGTCAATTAAAATCTGGGTCTCCTGAGCCGTTTCTAGGTATAGACCCAATCTGATAGCTCATCATTAGTTCACATCCTAATGGCACAAAAACATTCCTGGAGACATTTAATTTTCAGCGCCAGAGGCTTTCTTGATAAAAAGCATTAAAAAAAAAGTAACCAGAAAGTCTTACTTTAAAAATCAGAAATGGCATCACTGCCTGGTAAAATAAAAGAACAATCACTGAAAGAAGAAGAAAAATAATGGTTGCTGTCATCATTTGACAATACATTTTAAGTGCCACTTGGTGCAATAAGAATTACTTATACATTCAGAAAGAAAATAACATGATGGGAGTAAGATTATCAGACCAAATTGTGCTTAGTTTTCCAGCTTTTCTTTGAGGTGTATCTACATATTTATTACTGAAAATGCAGCATTCTTTACCAAGCCTTGCTCCCAAGATAATGTTGAAACAGAAAGAGCAAATATTTTAATCATTCCCCAGAGGAAAGTTTCAAACTTCTTCTCATCTCACAAAAACAATGACGGAAGTTAAAAGGACCCATTCCTTTTAGGGCCCATTTAGAAATGCTTTGAAAATACCATTAGCTCCAAGTCCCTCTGATGTAATCTAGGAGTGACTGGATTTCAAGTTTTATATTACGCAGCATGCAGATAGTTGTTTACCCACAGCTCCCCAGCTTTTGTCCATTTTGTTCTACCATGAAATCAATGGGCTAAGAAAAAAAATACTACCACCCGCCTCCAAAATAATATATTATTGGGGCACCTGGGTGGCTCAGTCAGTGAAGTATCAGACTCTTGGTTTTGGCTCAGGTCATGATCTCATGGTTCATAAGTTCAAGCCCCACACTGGGCTCTGTGCTGATGGTGTAGAGCCTACTCAGAATTCTGTCTCTTCTCTCCACCCCTCAACTGCTTGTGCGCGCTCTATCTCAAAATAAATAAATAAGCTTTAAAAAAAAGGGCTTCCTTTAAAAATGAGGTAAAATAAAATATCATTTTCCCAATGAGCTAAATTTTGTCTTCTAATGAGGGTTATGTAAAATGTACTCATTCTGTAGATTCCTGAAAAAAAATACCCGGGAAAATTTGCAAATTTCTCTCCTGGCACTCTCTAGATCCTGAGGGCTACTTCTCTCTGCCCCTTCACAGCCAAGCTTTCTTCCAAAAATTATCTTGTGCTAACTCTGTACGTCTTTAAGTGCATCCATGCCTTCTTTTTTCAATCTAATGTCTGTTCCTGTACCTACTTAAACTAATCTCATTTAGGTAGCCAATAGTCTTCAGATAGCTAGATCCAAATGGACATTTTTTATATCCTTATTTTATTGCACCCTGTAGATTTTGACAATGTTGACAACTTGCCACCACTTTAAATTTTCTCCTCCTTTAGCTAATGTGACAAGATTCATTCTCATTATGAAGGTCTGTGTTTAAATATCACCTCACAGCCATTCTCTGACCATCCTAGTTAGAATAACCTACTGTCTGGATACAAACTCTGTTTTATCTTCTTCACATTATATATCATTAACTGAAATTATGTTATATATTCATTTGTCCCCTTGATTACTGTATATTTTCACCCTAGATTTTAAGCTTCATGAGAGCAAAGAACCCTCGTACTTATAACAGTGCCTTACATATGAATGACATTCTTAACAAACAGTGACTGATGACCTGGATGAATGAATACTGGGTCCCACACCCTTGAAGTTAACTGGATATTTTCACTTAGATTTTTCACAAATACCTCAAAGTTATGTTTTAAAACTCACTTCTTTCATTCCAAAAATGATCTTCGAATGCTTTCTGTAAATCTAAATTCCTTCGTTTCAGGGCACCTGGCTGGCTCAGTTGGTAGAACATGCGACTCCTTATCTTCAGGTCGTGAGTTTGAGCCCCACGTTGGGTGTAGAGATTACTTAAGTAAGTAAAACTTTAAAAATAAATAAATAAATTCCTTCATTTCATCACTCTTTGCATCTAAAAAATTAGACATGATTTTTGGATGATGATTTCTGTAATTTTCTTGAATTATTTTTCTCTTCTTTATTTCTACTTCCTCTGTCTTGGTTCAAGTGCTCCCATTGACTGTGACAGACATCTAACTGGTGGTTGTTCCCAGTGTTGACTCCATTCAATCTGTCTTCCTCATTTTTACCTGCAAGAGCTTTCCAAAATGTAAACCTACTCATTTTAATCTGTAGGTAGAAATCTTTCGACATTTCACTAAAGCCACCACAGTAAAGTAGCCCTTCATTTGCTTAGTTCTGTGAGGGTCTTCATGATCTCCTTTCTCACCCCTTCCTATTCTCCTCCAAGTTGTCTTTATTCTATAAAGCTTCTTTCAGTGACCTAATTGCAGTGTGCTCTTTTATTACCCTCTGCCTTCATACATGCTGTTCTCTCCTATGTTCACACTCCCTCTCATTCTCCTCTTCCAGTCCTCATTCATCCTTTAACAGCATGCCAAGCACTGAGTTAGCTGTAGAGAGCATAGCAATGGGGGGAAAAAGCTAGACATGGTCCCTCCCTTGCTGAAGCTTACAGTGTGGTGGGGGAAGTTGCCAAGTGGAGAGAGACTAGAGCATGGGGAAGATGGAAGCTTGCATAGAGTTGTTTTAGAAAGGCCATTTTTTCATACAAAAATTCTCAACTCAAGAAAATTTCTTACAATAACACAATCCAGAGATAACTCTGCCACTATTTTGTTAATACAATAACTACGTGGAGCAGGCCACCTCAGCTTGCAAATAGCTCCCCTTAACCCACGCTGTATATATTAAAGATCTCTGCTCTGATTGGTTAAACCCAGGTAACAAGCTGAACTATGCAGCTAGAATCAAGGCCATCGAAGTTTTCTCCAATAAAAACTATGGTGTTTTCTTAACACAAAGAAAGATGGTTTTACAGTAAGAAAGGTGAAATGCTTGGACAATAAAAAGCAAGTGGCATCATCTAAACAGGGAGATCAAAAAGTTTGTAACTTAGTGAGACAAAGCAATAGATTCATAATTATAATTTCCACCCAATCCTACAATTAAACTTAGCTTCTTACCAAGTATTAGAATAACATGATATTCAAAAATTTTACTGAGTTCAAAGCAGTGGCTTGCTATATTCAAAGTAGTGCCCTGAGCTATACAGTGGAATCGATGAGACATAAATAAAACACAATCTCTGCAATTAATTTATCTGCTTTATGTGACATAGCTAAATTTCATGTAAATACAGACATAATAGATTATAGATAGATAGACTGGGACTGTGGCAAAGTATATATACAATGGAAGTGAAAGCAATCAAAAAGTAAAAGATTAATTCCTTTTCTCTTTAGTTATGTGGCTTTGAGCAATGCAACTATTTTCTCTAGGCTATTCTGTTATCTATAAAATGGCAATAATATTATCTGTATATCTCGTACTTTTATGGAATTACACATGATAAAATATCTGAAAATTCTGTGCCAGTGGTGAAACACTTTCCATACAAGACTTTTAGAAAGTTTTATAATGAGGAAATAAGTAGTGTGTACTGCTTTGTACCAATACCTCACTGCTATTACAGTTCCATTAATTTATTCTTGGTTCCAATGCTGCTTGGAGTTTTACAAATAATAACAAATTCAAAACCAATATATACCATTTAATGCAACTGAGGTCACCTTTGGCATTAAATTTCCTAAAAACACAGAGGAAAGGCTAACTTAGAAACGAGAAATTGTTAAGAGGCATTTTTAAAATCCCACGTATGGGAGGGGCACCTGAGTCTCTCAGTCAGTTAAGCTTCCTACTTCAGCTCAGGTCATGATCTCATGGTTCACGAGTTTGAGCCCTGGGTTCGGCTCTGTCCTGTCAGCTCAGAGCCTGGAGCCTGCTTTGGATTTTGTGTCTCCCTCTCTCTCTGCCCCTCCCCCACTTGCACTCTGTCTCTCTCTTTCTCTCAAAAATAAATAAACATTAAAAAATTTAAATTCCCACGTAGGGGAAATAAAGTATAGTTTTAAATACATTAATTAAGAAGTGCCCATTTCAAAAGAAATAGTGTAATTACCAGAATATACACTGACAGTCTCAGCAGATGGCAAGGAAGCTGTTTGAATTACTGGCTGTTTTGGGGTGAGTGTGTAAGGAATAGGTTGGCAAACTTTTCTGTAAAGTGCCAGATAGTAATTATTTTAGCTTCCAGGACCCTAAGGTCCCTGTCACAATATTCATCTCTGCCAGTATAGCACAGTAACAACCACAGATAGTACATACATAAATATGGGTGACTGTATGCCAATAAAACTTTCTACAGTACAAACTCTGCCTAGATTGGGCCCGAGGGCAATAGTTTATAGGCTCTTGGTGTAAGGCAACAAAATCATTAAAAAGCTAACAAAGTCAATTTTTTCCTGCCTTATGTTTAGCTTTTGTTAGCTTTTTTAGAAAAAAGAAAAGTAGAAGGATTATAAGAAACGTCTCCTCATTAGGATAAAATCATTTTAAATTATAATCTAGAGGTAGTAAAGGTCCCAAAACTCATTTTATAAGCCTCATTTTGATATGAGTTGACTGAACAATGAAATTGTATCCATAAAAATCACTCCATCTTATACTTCATACCTACCTGTCTCTCTCACCAGAAAAAAAAGTCTATTTCAGTTATATCAGAAACTCAAACTCTTTAATTCAAATAGGAGATGGTTTCAGATCAACTTTGTAATTTACCAACAAGCCACAAAAAAACTTACAGGAATTAGGCTTTAATGAGTACAGATTACTCTTACAATTAAATAAGGCCGGTCATTTATTGTTTATTGAAAAGAAAAAGACATGTGATAATAATACTGTGTGTGCATGTGTGTGTGAGTGTGTGCATGCAATGTGTAAGACAAGGGAAGGGGATAGGTGGGGGGAAGGGGATGATGAAAAATACATACATATATATATATATATATATATATATATATATATATGGATAAAATAGTTAAAATGTGGTAGTCATCTTTTTTTAACTTCCCAAAAACATTTCACGATATTTTTTTTGGTAATAATTCCCCCAATTTTGAGGAATTATTCTTTTCCACTCTAGCCATGAGGATCTCCCATTTTCTATACACAGGCCTGAATACTTGGCCCACAGTGAGCCAATAAGAACACTTATTCCTTCCAGTCACGGTTGGTGCCTGGCTGAGAGTTGGGGGAATTGATATGGCCCCTCCAAAATTTCCCATGGAATTTTGTGGGGGATAAGCTTAGGAATCCCCCAGGCTTACATCAATGGGTTAATAAGGCATAAAGAAATACAAAGTCATAAAATGCTCACACCCAAATTTGGGTAAACCAGATTGGCACCCCAAGAATAAAAGGTTCAAAGGCACCCTGAGACTAGGGAAGCGCAAAGGTGCCAGGAATAGCGAGGTGCAAAGGCACCCCGAAGTAGAGAGGGGGTGCAGAGCCCCCAGAATAGAGAGGGAGAGGCAAAGGCCTAAAATAGGAATGACACAAAGGTGCCCAATACGTGAGTATATGAAATAAACAAGATTAGATATTCAGGGTGGAAGCACCCCCAATTTAGTACTATAGCAGAAAAGCTGCTTTCACAGGAGAATAAGACCAGGTTAGGTAAGTTGGTGAGTTGGACTATGGACCGCTGTGCTGCAGGCAGAGCAGCCCAGAGCAGAGCTGGCTAACAAAAGAAAAGGTGCCTTGTCAACCCTGAGGTTATTTCTGCTATCTATCTCATCCTCTAGGCTAGCTAAGATAAACAGAGGTGCTGCCTCATGTCCGCTGTAAACAACCCTCCTCCTGACTGCCCGGTGCCCGGATTTTGTTTTGTATTAACCCAAACCCCTAACCACAAATATCCTTGAGACCCCCTTTCCCTCATGTCCACAAGTTAGTGTTCACAGAATCATTGTCCCTTTGTGCATGTCCATCGCCATGTTTATAAGCCTTCTAATCTTAATAAATACGGGGCAAGGACCCTTATTCGGGGCTCTTGTCTTTTCCTGGAAATTAGCCATCTCTCGCTTTCAATCCTGCGTCCCACTCTTTTGCTAGACAAGAGAAAGCTTTAGACCCAGAGTCTATGACATAATTTTATGATTGGAGCCCTGAGAGAGTCACTATGTATCCTGCCAGCATTATGCTAGGTTCCTGTGGAAATACACTCTGATTGTGCACATCTCTATATGCATCTAATAGCTTTGTTCCTTTTTTTTACTAAAATGAGATCATGATATACTTGCATTTAACCAATGTTAATATGCAAATGTATATTTTATTTATAATTACATTGTGAGCTACTCATACTAGTACATAAGGAGTTATCTAATTTATTTTCATGAGTATTGTACTTTTTACACACAGTCACACACACACATATACAAACACACACACACATAAACACACACACACACACACACACACAAACTGCCCCTACAAAATAGTATAGCACGTATCCTCTCAAATGTGGAATGACATTTACAATTAACATCCATTCAATATTTGTTGTGTACCAGGCAAATTTGCATATTTTAACCTCTTTACCATCCCCCTTCCCTATCAGCTAGTTATTTATTTATTTATCTTATTTTTCTATTAGGCTATATATCTTTTACTTATTGATTTAAAGAAGGTCAGTCTGTTTTATGTTTTGCTAAGATTTTCCTTTATACTATCATATTTGTCTTTTATATTTATTTATGATGTTTTTCTCTGTAAAGACCTTTCAAATGTTTTATGTGGTCAAATCTGACAATCATTTATGATTTTTAGATTTTGAGACTGGCTGAAGATAACCTACATCAAGAGAATGCAAACAGCTTTTATCTTAGTGTTTTTGTTGCCACAACATTAAAATCTTTACCATCATGATCAAAAGGGCTTAATTTGTGTTCACCAAAATTAATAACCAATTATCCCATCTATTGAAAACCAAATATTTTCCATTAATGTGAAATGCCACCTATTTCATTCCAAAGTTTCCAAAAGTCCTTCTTCCTCTTTCTGAACTTGTTATTTTGTTCCATTGATCTATATGCCTTTTCTTGAATCAGCACCCTGTTTATTTCCATCTCTACAAATTTACAATAATATTGGACACCAGTTAAAACAGGTCTCACTTAATTATCCCTTGTTCTATTTGGGGGGGGGCTATATTTATAATTATTCTATATGGGATTATAGTTAGAATTATATATTAACATGCATACAGTTAACATCCTTATAATATTAAAGCTTTCCACCTAGAAAATGTTCTTTCACAATATTTATAAAAGGCTTCTATCTTTGTGAGATATTTTAGATGTTTCTTCATATATGACCTGTGCATTTACTTTCTTTATGTTTTGATGTCTTTATATGAGTGGTGTCTTTCCCCCCACTATATTTTCTTACTAGTTTTGTATTACGATTTTGCTTAGAATTCAGCCATTCTACTAAACTATCATCTTAATTATAATGACTTATAACGAAATCTATCGAATTTTCCTGATAGAAAACCCTATCAGCTATTAGTAAAGATAAATGACTTCTTATCCAATCTTTGTTTCTTTATCTTATATCTGTATCTCATCTAAAATTATTGACATAAATATTCATAAAAGTAGTTGAATGATATGTATCTATATCCCACCACAGTAATATTGCATTGGGTTGGATGGTGTCCACATAAACTCATGTTCTTCTTAGAACCTCAGGATGTGGAAATAGGATGGCTGCAAATGGCTGCAGATGTAATTAGTTAGGATGAAGTCATACAGGAAAAGAGTGGGCCCTTCATCCACTATGAATCCACTATTATCAGAGAAGACACAGTGATAGAGACTTGAAGGAAAACACCATGTTAAGATGGAGATTAGATTGGTGTGAAATAGCCAAGGGATGGCAAAGACAGTGGGCAACCACCAAAAGCTAGAAAAAAGTCATGGAACCATTCTCTCTCAGAGCCTCCAGTAGAATCCAATCCTGCTGTCAGCTTGAATTCAGACTAACCTCCAGAGGTGTGACAATAAATTTCTGCTATTTTAAGCCACCTAATTGTGTTATTTTCTTGGGGTTAACCCTAGGAAACTAATAAGAGTATTGACTAGAGCTTTTACTAACAGAAATTACATTGTTAGGTTGCTAAAGATATTTTTTTATCAAGTTAAGGAAATGTTCTTGTATTTCTCTTTTACATAAAGTTTATATCATATTTGTTGAATATAATGACCTCTCAGCAGGTATAAATGACATGATTCTATTGTTATTTTCTCCTTTATTGTACTAACATTGTGGCAGATTACAAAAACTTCCAATTCTCCACCTCTCCCTGTATGTACTCCTCTTTAAAGCATGCTTTTGCAGTTTCTGCCAGTAAAAGAAGTCAGGTTATTTATCCTTTGAATTACTAATGATCATATGCCTTATTGCATCCAATAGACTGTGGCAAAAGCACTAGTTTTCAATTCTGAGCCTAGGTTCAAAAAGAACTTGCATATTTCCATGCTTCCTCTTGTAACCTAACCACTATGATATGAACAAGTCTGGGCTGGGTTGATGAATGATGGATTTTGCCTGAACCCCAAGTTAGCCAACTACTTAGTGAGTAAATAAGGTTATCAACTGCTAGCTTACCAAAAAAGCATGAATGAGTTCAGTAAAAATCAGCCAAACCTGGCCTAGAATAGGAGCACTGTCCAGCTGACTCAGACTCAGGAGAAAAAATTAATGGTTGTTGTTTTATCACTAGGATTTGGTATGATTGGTTATGCAGCAGTAATATAAATATAAATACATCTAATAAATTTAAATGACTCCAAAAATGTGTGTGTATATATATATATATATAGATAGATAACATAAAAATAAACTGATATAAATATTTTATCAATAGACTATAAAATTAAAGCATCTTTGTTATCTTATTAAAGAAATGGTCATATTGGGGCACATGGGTGGCTCAGTTGGTTAAGTGTCTGACTTCAGCTCAGGTCATGATCTCATGGTTTGTGAGGTAGGGCCCCATGTCAGGCTCCATGCTGACAACTCAAAGCCTGAGCCTACTTTGGAAGATTCTGTATGTCTCTCTCTCTCTGCCCCTCCCTGCTTCTGCTCTCTCTCTCTCTCTCTCTCTCTCTCTCTCTCTCTCTCAAAAATAGATAAACATTAAAAAATGTAAAAAAGAAGAAATGGTCATACTATAGAATTATTATAAAACACTTCTAGATTCTATTACTAATGTTTTATTTAGAATTTTGATCTATTTTCCAAGATAAAGAACTTGTATTTCCAGTCATTGAAATATGTTAGTATGATATTAACACTTAAATGACAATGAAAATGATAAATGCATCCTTTATAAGTCAATAAAAGATACTGGTACAACTGCCAAGCCAGCACATTCTTAACCATTTGCTAAATCCTTACTATAGGCAAGGGACTTTATCTCATTTCTCCACTCAATAATCTATAAGATTATTAATTTTAAATTACTGCAAAGAAACTGAAGTTCAAATAAATTAAGGAGCTTGTCCAAGATCAAGCTATTAGTAAGTATTGCAATTAGGTTTAAACTCTTGTCTGACTAATGCCAGAACTTAATCTCTAGACCACTGAGAAAGTGAGGTGTGATGGCTGTAAGTTAATGTCATAATTTATCCTGAAAATCAAAACCTTCCCCTATATTTACAATACCCAAAGGGTAATACTATATTCCCTTTTCTCTAATTTGAGATTTGTAGCTACTTTGTATAAACATGCTTAATATTCATTCTAATACTTAATTTAACTGAATTGTCACTGTCAGTGTGGACTCATAAAACTGTGCTGAGTTTGTAAGAAACACCACCTAGATTTTTCCAAGTCTATAATCTATGAATTGAATAGCAGCTAATATGAAAATAAAGTATAAACTTTCTACTAAAGCCAATAAATATTCAATATATTAATACATTATCTAAAAGGGCATGAAGAATTAAATCTTAATAGTTTCATATGTAAAAAGATAAGATAATAAAAAATGTAAGGTATTACTATTATTGATTATTGAAAACCTTGGATAATCAATGCATACACAATTCTCTGCTCTTAAAAGAAGCACAATGTAGTTGCCATCACAGGATGTATAGGTTGTAAACATAAAAGTAGCATATATTAGCGCCAAAGAAGAGATTCAGGTTGTAAGTCCTATGTGAGAAAGGAGTGATTATTGTGGGATAGGATAGATGAGACAATTACAGAAAAGGTGGAATTTGAACAGAATCTCTGAAAAAGTTACAACTTAGAAAAACAGAGAAAAGGCATGTAAGGATGTCTTGTCAGGGGAATGACATAAGTCAGAAATGACAAATATCTCTGATGCTTATCCTGTCTCCAGTCTTGAGCTCATGACACATATCACTAATGAACTCTGGCTTTCTCCCCTTTCTGAGTTTAGGGGCAGCCTCGGAATGCCCATCAGGAGGTAGCTGCCAGTCAGTTAGAGAAGGAACACAGAGAACTCTTGCATCCATCCATGATAACCAAATTATTGTGGAGTACAACAGAGAAATAATAAGTAGCCTTATCTGACTGAAACAGGAAGAATATAGGGAAAATTAATTGGAATGATTGTAAGAACCATAATTGGTGACCAGAAGTTTGGATTTTTCTTTTGTACAGTGGAGAATGATTAAAAAATTCAGGAAAGGGGTAAATGAAGGAGCAATTGAGGACAAGAAAACCAGGGGAAAATTGTTATGTTAATCTTTTAATGACCACGTGACTAGAAGGGAAATAGCATTAAGGAGAAAGAAAATGCAGAAGTAAAATGCATAATAAAGAAAGAATTGTCAGAGATTAACATTAACTTAATATATACAAAGGAATAGAAAGATCATTAAATTTCTTGCTATGCCCAGAATTGAAGATAAATGATTTAAAGGCATTTTCTCATCTGACCCTCATACCACTCAATGAGATAAGAATTTTTTCTTCTCCACTTTATAAATGAAGAAACTGAGGCACATAGACACTAAGAAACTTGCCATATTTTGAACACTAAATAAAACACTGAATCATTTTAACTGGTTTTAATTTTAGAGTAATCTTGAATTTGCCTTTAATTCTCAGCATAATTTTCCACAGTTCTCTGATCTCTCCATAGACATTTATAGACTCCTGCTTTGTGAATGTCTACGGTGGTCCCTCTAAGAAAATGGCATGGAATTTGCTCAATTTCAGAATCTACTTTCAAAAAAAAGTCAATTACACTTGGGGGAAATCACATTTGAATTTAAAAATACAGCATGTGGTCACAGTTGGATATATTTGTAATATATTCTTGTCATCTACATTTTTAAGTGGATTTTTAAATCCATTGTATCTTTTTTTTTAAATGTTCTTCCTTATTAGGCCAGAAACTCATAAACTAAAGCTAAGATGCTTTGTGTGCTTACTAAGTGCCAGGCACTGGGCTAAACACTTTGCATTTATAACTTCTCTTAAGTTTCACATATTTTACTTAGGTGAGTAGACATAGTAGCTGTCCTTATATAGATAAAGAAATGACACCTAGAGTGCTTAAATAACTTACTTAGGGTGAAGTAGCAAAGCCAAGAGTGAAATTTAGATCTCTATGACTATAAAGCACAAAGCCTTAAGCTGTACCATCAGACTGCTTCAGGGAAATAAATTCTATCTTCCTTCACAAAATTATACTGTGCCAAATATACGCTTAATTCATTTTAATAAATCTACCTCTTGTTAAAACTTGAGGCATTAAGTAAACACTAAGAAACCCAGCATTTAGTGAGTCATTGTTATCTGTTCCCGGCTCTCTGATAAGACTCTAGACATGTGATAACATTCATTCATTATCATTTTCAGATATCACTTGGTATTCAGCATTATTCTGAGTGCCAGGGAGGCAGCAGAAAATAAAGTACACAAAGTCCATGCTCTCTCATGACTCAGGGAGTTAGAGACACACACATACACAAGCAGCCCTTGCTTCCCACTGCTGTAATACATATAACTTCCAGATACCAGTCTCATAGCAAAATGGTTCAAATTTCAGTTACAGTTAGAGTTAGGGTTAGAGTTACAGTGAATAAACTCATAAAATACAAACTTCACTGCTGCATCTTTTTTTTTTAATGTTCATTTATTTTTGAGAGAGAAAGAGTTAGTGGAGGGGGGTGCAGAGAGACAGGGAGACAGAAGATCGGAAGCAGCTCCTCACTGAGAGTGAAGAGTCCGATGCAGGGCTCAAACTCACGAACCCTGAGATCATGATCTGAGCCAAAGTCTGAGGCTTAACCAACTGAGCCACCCAGGCACTCCCACTGCTGCTTCTTCAGTCCACAGATGACTATAGTAATAACAGATGCACAAACGTGGGGCCAACCACGTTACTTCTTTCAGTGTTTGTCAGTGACTGATCACTGCACAGTATATATTAAGTTCAAACACTAAGAGCAAACTGTTGTTATCTGATAGTATCTGATAGGAAGGGTGTTGCCTCCTGTATACCTATGATAAATCCTCGTGACAGTGTACAATGTGGAAAATAACAAGAACGCATTGACCAATAAAGATGAAAGTGTAGCAAAGAAATGAAAGTGGATGTGGCTGACAGGAAGAGTAGTCCCTACCGAAGTCCTACAATTATCCCCTGAGTTAGGTTAACATCCCCCTTCCCCACTTTATCTCTGAGTACACTGAGACTAAGAAACAGTAAAGTACTGAGCCACGGTCACGCAGATATCGAGCGCCTGAGCTTGAAATCAGGCTCATATTTATCTGGATTTCATTTTTCGCTATAGTGTGCACTTTTCTCAGAGAACTTTTATAGATGTGAAGGTGGAATACATTTTTAATATGGCAGTTCTCTTAAGTGGCTTTCGTTGATAGACTGTAGTGCAGCCAAAATCATTCATATCCAAGTTTTGCTGATTGAGAGACAACCAAAATGGCCTTTCTATTCTGAATAAATAAGTCTACTGGCAGCTCGCTGCTGACACGATTTCAGGTTTCCAGCCTTTTTGTTTTTTTGAATTCTTTTTTTAAAGTTTATTTTGAGAGAGAGGGAGAGAACACAAGCAGGGGTGGGGGGCAGAGAGAAAGGGTGAGAGAGAATCGCAAGCAGGCCCTGTGCTGTCAGCATGGAGCCTGAGGTGGGGTTCACACCCACGAACTGTGAGATCACCACCCGACCCAAAATCAAAAGTTGGATGCTTAACCGACTGAGCCACCTAGGCGCCCCCATAGTCTATTTTAATGGCCAAATATTGATACACTACCATAGGACAAAAAGGGTATTTGCTTAAACTAACACATGTCCCATAGTTTATCATTTAGAAAGAAAGGAAAATCATATAAAAATACAACTTCGCAAGAGAGTGACTGTAAATAGCAGTGCAAGTACTTTGAGAAATGTGGATGGAGATACACTATGATTTTAGAATATTGCTTTTTCCTGGTGGGAAGATTAAATTCTGATCAAGATCTCTAAATGTAGGGAGCAAAAATTGGTCTTAATTTTTCTGCATTTAATGCTCTTTAATTCTCTTGCATTTAAAAGTCTTTGGCAATCATGCAATCATCAAAACACTTGAGCAACTTCTTAACTAGGAAACTTAACACCTACTTATGCTATTGTTAGCTTCAGTAGTTCAAAGAATGCAAAGTCAATAGCAATTAGGAAAGAAAACCTTTGAGAAAGGAAAAGATAGCTATAAAACACCTAATTGTTTCTTTTAAAACCTACTCCCTTGGTACCTCCAAATGCTAATGAAATGTCATTTCACCATGACAAGTAGCACACAGGTCTTTCTCTTCTTGGGTAGGAAAAAAAAGGCATAGTGTGACAACGTATGTAATACCCTTCATTATTAAAACTTGCATTATTCCAATGTTACTTACTTATAATTAATGTGTAAGCGATTCTAGAAGCTTAACCCCTATCCCTTATTTGTTGCTTAGCAACAATCAAGCTGAATGAAACACTCCTAAGAGATAGCCTATGAATCACCACAGGAAAAGCTGCTTGGGAATTACTGAGTTGGGATTGCTCTCTCTAGAGTCTCTTAAGCATTGTCTCCGTGTAATTTAGTTGAAGCAAACTTGCTTTGCTAATGGGAAACCCTGTATAAATAAATCTGTGCCCATGTGGAAACAGCCTTATTGTAGATTTTTTACTACAATAAACATGACAATTATTTTTCAAGAACACACTGAATTCCACTGTTCCTAAGGGTTCCTTGCTTAAAAATAAAAATTAGTGTTAATTGTCCTTTCCAGTGCAAATGTAATTGTTTTGTTCTTTCCTTGAGTCTCGGCAGAATCAGCAGGTGTATATATATATATGGGTCACAAGAACATTCCTGTATCTACATATGCAAAGTGAAGTCAGAGATTGATATAAACTAAATGTTTGTGTCTTCTAACTTTCATGTGTTGAAATCTAATCTCCAGTTTGATGATATTTGGAGATGAGACCTTTGCGAGGTGGTTAGTCACTAGGGTATAGACCTCATGAATAGGATTAGTGTTTTTATAAAACAGAACCCAGAGTGTTCCCTTACTTGCCCCTTCTGCCATGTGAGGACACAATGAAAAGATAACTATCTATGAACCAGAAACTGGGTTTCCACTAGATATTAAATGTGACAGCACCTTCCAGCTTTCAGAATTATGAGAAATAAATTTCTGTTGTTTATAAGCCACTCAGTCTATGGTACTTTGTTACAGCAGCCTAAATGGACTAAGACAGGGATGGAGACAGTTATCCAAGAAGTTCATGTTCAAATCTCTTGCAATAAAACACAAAACGACAAAGGTAGGGGCGCCTGTGTGGCTCAGTCAGTTAAGCGTCCAACTTCGGATCAGGTCATGATCTCATGGTTCATGATGAGTTCAAGCCCTGCATCAGACTCTGTGCTGATAGCTCAGCTCAGAGCCTGGAGCCTGCTTCAGATTTCTGTATCTCCCTCTCTCTCTGCTCCTCATCTGCTCATGCTCTGTGTCTCTCTCACAAAAAATAAACATTTAAAGAAAATTTTAATTACAAAAATAAAGAAAACAAAAGCAAAGGTATAGAGTTCTACTGAGCTCAAATTGTCCAAATAATCATGTGGAATGTGTACACCACTTTCATGACTATTTGAAACCTTATCAACTCCATTATCAACTCCAATGCTACCTTTCGCAATCTAAAGGCCAGGTACAAAACTTGGATCTTAGTGGAGACTAAAGTCAAATACCAATAAGGTTACACAAGTTTCATACTCTTTTATAGTAACTTAGTAGAATTTATAAATTTATACCAGTGTTCTGTCAGATGTAAAACTGTAACATCAAGATGATTTTGGTCCTTATCCAATGTTGAAAAATTAATGTCATATCCATCTCTCAACATTTATCTACAGTACTACTGAAACATCAGTAATGAAGATATTCTTTATTCTAGTCTATTTGATAGTCTGTCACCCTCTTAAAAATGAGGCTCTGTACAGACATAACCTAATAATGGAGATTTTAAATATGTGGCTGTGAAGACTTTGTGTATATGCAAATTCAGTCATGTAACTAAAACTAATCCTGCATTTAAATCAACCTTGTTGATTAAAGATCTGAAGGAAATCTAGAATAGGCGCAACCAAAAAGAAAGAACTGTCAATATGTTTCTAATACTGTCCATTCAAGAGCACCTGATTGCTTTGGATATTTGAATTTACTATGTCAGGTGTAATCATCAAGGGGAAAAGGAGATATCAAGCTCTCATAACCTAATCAAATTAACCATCAATGAATTACTTAGCTTTCTCTGTCCTAATTACCTACTCATGTCAAACAAGCTTTTTATTGCAATTTAACTTCACGTGTGAATTGGTTTTCAGAAGAAAAGAGTGTTCTAAACTATGGTATGATAACATATTATTTGTCATTTTGAACATTTCACATATATATGAAATATATACAACTTTTATTGATTTTATACCTAGATTATCATTTAAGCTTGATTATCTTATGTCAAGAATATGAGCATAATTGCTTCTGAATACTGACTTAACCAAATTCATAAACCTGCCAAATATAATTGTCGCTCAATCTTGGTGAGGATAAGATTCAGCATGGGAATTTTATGAAGTAAACAGTTGAAGCACCTTCAGAGATTCTGATTAATGAGATCTGAAATCATGCATCTCTACTTTAACTAGAGATTCCTTTCTGGCATTTTGAAGTGAGTAGATCAACTCTCTCTCCAAAAATCCAACTAAACCTAAAGCATAAAAAAATAAGGATATAATAAAGTCTACAGGGTAGTTAAATGACCTAGAAAACAGAAAACAAAAGAAAAAGATCTACGCAATAAAAAATTGTTTTTTTGAAAAAAACAACAAAATTGACAAATCTTGGTTAGACCGTCCAAGAAAAGAAAATAAGAGAAAAGATACAAATTACCAAAATCAGTAATAAAAGATGAAACATTACTATGGAACTATATATATTAAAAGGAATATATATGTATATATATGTTTTCTTTTTCTTTTCTTTTCTTTCTTTCTTTCTTTCTTTCTATCTCAATTTAAACTGCTGAGACACAAACTTATGTTCCAGAGTTCTCAGTGGGATCAGGCTGAAGCTCTCCTCTGTGGGACTTTTGCTTGAAATCACAGTTTTGCTTGGCTTCCTCCTCCTCCTAAGCCTTCTTTTCCCTTACATGTTTCTCCTGGGACCAGTTCCATAATAAATCACTTACAATCAAGTCCCTATCTCAGGGTCTGATTCTGGGGAACAGAAGCCACACCCAGCACCTACAATGGGCCAGGCCCTTTGAAGGATACTGGCAATTCAACAAATAATTAAGACACAGCCCGGGCTTTCAAGGAACACACTGTCTGGTGGAGAGACAGATGCATACATTGATGATTACAGTACAGTGTGTGAGGTGCTGTAAGAGAGACATTCTGGCCAGGACGGGGGCAGGGGGAGGGGGGAGGAGCGCAGCTGTTAAAGGAGGCATGAAAATAATGTCAAGAACTGTTTCGCCATTTGAGGGAGACAAGGACATCTTCGAAGAGGTAATCCTAGAGGGGGATTTTTTTGAACAAACATGCTAGCAAATACAGAAAATTTAGATGACATGAACATTTTTCTAAAATGACAAAATTATCAGGACTAACTCAAGAATAAATAGAAAATCTAAATAGTAAATATATTCACTTGTAATTGAAAATTTTTCCACAAAAGAAAAAAAAAAAAACCCTGAGCCCAGATGGCCTTATTGGTAGATTTATCAAATATTTCAATAAAAAGTAATACCAACTACAAAAATGCTTTCAGAAAAATGGAGGAAGAAAGAATCTTTCCCACCTTATTCTCTGACACATTATACTGGTGCCAAAGTCTTTAACAAAATATTAGCTATAAAAGATTATATATTGTGACCTAATGGTATTTATCTCAGGAATACAGGTTTGATTTACCATCTGAAACTCAATGTAATATTCCATATTAATATAATAAATACCTCCCCAAATTTCAATATATTTCTTTTTTTATGTTATTTTTTATTTTTTAAAATTTACATCCAGATTAGTTAGCATATAGTATAACTGATTTCAGGAGTACATTAATTAGTGTCCCTTACCCATTTAGCCCATCCCCCCTCCCACAACCCCTCCAGTAACCCTCAGTTTGTTCTCCATATTTATGAGTCTCTTCTGTTTTGTCCCCCTCCCTGTTTTCATATTATTTTTGTTTCCCTTCCCTTATGTTCATCTGTTTTGTCTCTTAAAGTCCTCATACGAGTGAAGTCATATTATTTTTGTCTTTCTCTGACTAATTTCAATTAGTATAATACCCTCCAGTTCCATCCATGTAGTTGCAAATGGCAAGATTTCATTCTTTTTGATTGCCAAGTAATACTCCATTCTATATATACACCACATCTTCTTTATCCATTCATCCATCGATGGACATTTGGGCTCTTTCCATACTTTGGATATTGTTGATAGTGCTGCTATAAACATGGGGTGCATGTGTCCCTTCAAAACAGCACACCTGTATCCCATGGATAAATGCCTAGTAGTGCAATTGCTGGGTCGTTAGGTAGTTCTATTTTTAGTGTTTTGAGGAACATCCATGCTGTTTTCCAGAGTGAGTGGCTGCACCAGCCTGCATTCCCATAAAATTGTATTATTTAGTTAGTTGTTTCCTTTATATGGTCTGGTACCGTTCATTAGAAAGGAAGCAACAAGGATAGGAATGTGTCAACCTGCAGTAAAATTCACAACAAAATCATGAAGCTCCTGGTGTAGAAAAAACACTCAATAAATCGGCATGAATGGATGAATTTCCTGATAGTGAATTGCTCTTGCTTTCCTGCAATAAATACTATTTGTCATGATGTAATCAAACTTCATTACATCACTAGTTATATTGGTTAACATATTAGAATATTTGCATCTATATTCATATGAAAAATTGGTCTATTTTAGTTATCTTAAGAAAATCTATATTAAACTTACCCTAGTTTCATAAATAGAAACTGTGAAAATTTTCATCTTTTTATACTTATGGAACATTTTCAAGAGCACTGACACTTCCTGTTCTTTAAAAGTTATCTAATATTCAGGTATAAAACATTAACTTTTTAACCCTCATTTTTACCTCTTCATTGATAAGAAATATATTCAAATCTTAACTTCTTCTTGGGCCAAATTTGACAAATTTACATTTTACCTTAAAATAATTTCTTTGCAGGGCATCAGGGTGGCTCAGTCGATTAAGTGTCTGACTTGGGCTCAGTTCATGATCTCGTGGTTTGTGGGTTCGAGCCCCACGACGGGCTCTGGGCTGACAGCTCGGAGCCTGAAGCCTGCTTCGGATTCTGTGTCTCCTTCTCTCTCTGCCCCTCCCCCACTTGTGCTCTGTTTCTCTCTATCAGAAATGAATAAATGTAAAATAAGAAAATTTTTTTAATAATTTCTTTTCTCTAGAAGTTTAAATTCTTCATTGTTTCATAGATTCTACAATTTATTTTAATTTCTTTTACACAGTTATATTTCCAAACTCATACCTAAACCTTTACAGGTTTCTTATTTTTTAATTAGTCACTATGTAAGTTTTGTTGTTGTTGTTGTTGTTGTTGTTTTTGTTTTCTAAGAACCAGCTTCAAAATTTATCTATTCTTTGATTTTCTTCAATTAAACCCATTTCCAAGTGTGTTTTCTAATTCTATAAATTTGTTTCACTTTATTGTTGTTTCCCTAAATCTTTAAAATGAGTGACTCTAGTTTTTAAATTGTGGTGTGTTTCTTTAGCTTTGGGGGTATTTAAATTATATATTTCTTCAGAATAATGTTGTAGCTTTGTCTTACATGTTTTAATATAAAGTGCTACACTTTTATTGTTCTTTAGATAGTTAAAAATTTTTATTTTGCTTTCATTTTTGCTCCAGAGAATATTTACAAGAATATTTCTCAGTTTGCAATCAGCTAAGACTTTTATATTTCATTTAATATCTGTATGAAATTTTTCTCTCTTGTTAGAATGGTATTGGGAATTTTGGAGCACTTGACTAGGAGGCCAAAGATTTAATATCTAATTGCAAATTCTGACTTGTGCAAAGTACAATATTTATCTAAGAGTGCTTTCCCCATATTTATATGAAGTGGTTAAAGTAGATGACATTGAAGTTTCTAATTATAAATTTAATTGACTTTAGTATATACTGTATATATTCTTTATCTTATGTCACCACATACACAAAGCCTGTATATTTTATTTTATTTTATTTATTTTATTTTATTTAATTAAACATTTTGATGTTTGAAATAATAGGAAATAACTTTTTGCCTCTTAGAATTTATTTTTATAGATTAAAAATAATGTTAGCTTACAATCACTTGTTTCTTTTATTTTTTAAGATAAGAGTCAAAAGAATTTAAGGTATCTTCAAGACAAAATAAAAAATACTCTGCAATAAATATACCTAATATTTCACTAATAATTTGTAGAGCTTTTGGAAAAAGCCCATGAACTTCAGGGACTTCTCACACATTCTATTAAAAAACTTTAGCATACTTTTTCTTTAGAGATACATTGTAATGACTTCCCTACTGTTCAGAAATACTACACATAGTTTTATGTTCCTTAATCGATCAAATAATAATTGCCACACCCCTCTCTTCAAAGAAATTCTGATGTTTTATGATTCATACCTTCACTCCACAGATTCTAATAGATGCTTTGCTTCTCATCTTTATTACTCAAATTAACAGTAGCCTCATTTTGTCCATTAAAAGATGTAATAGTATACAAATAGTGGTATATAATTTAAGGGCATAGTTTTCTTATATTTAGAAACATTCCAAGTGGTCTGTTATCATTTTAGTAGCATTTTACAGGCTTTCTTTCCCTGTGTTTGACTTTATTATCATTCACTAATTTCCTTTCTGAAAACTTATATTTGGATTCCAATCCAATGATTTCCCTCTGGCTTATTCTTCTGCTGCAAGCCTCATAGGCAATTAGCTTTCCTTGCATGATTGCCTGCTTGGCCTCCCCTACCAGAATTGGGAAGCATCAGGAGAGCAATTTTCATGTGAATATTTTTTCAACTTACTCAAATTTCTCCTTTCCGATGATTGCAGTCAAGAATTGCCACTCATTTCTAAGAGATTGATCTCCTCACCTTTTCAATTTCTAGCTAACTAGCTGGGATAGAATTTCTGTTTCCCTCCAGGGTAAATTTTTTATTAGAATAAATTTTATGTAGTTCTGACTTTACCAATGGTTTTTAAAACTTTGCAGTTGTTTCTAGGCTAGTTGTTAACCAATTGATAATGTCAAGTGGTCACACTTCAAGAATGGCTAACACCAGGTATTTAAGGCCAAGTGAGGGGGGGAAAAAAAAGCAAAAAACTATGGAGAGGAATTTCAGGAAATAGTGTACTGGGAAATATAATTCTACTCAGTACAAGTTATTAAAAAGCCTGAAATTCTCTTCAACCAAGCATCTACAATTTAAAATTGAGGACCAGTTTCCTAGAACTTAGGTGGGACTGCCCTACAAAACCCAGGAGGTATTACTTCATTGTAAAGTCTTGTGGCTCTTGGATTGTCTGTGTGTCAGCTTATATTGAACATATTGCAGCATAAAGGATGTGACATATGTGTGTCAGCATCACTAAGATTATTTCGACAGTTCACAAAGGACCTTAAGCAGGTATCATTACTCTGAATAGTATTATTCAACATTTCTGACATCATTGTGGAAACCTACAACCAGAACGTTTGTTCATTAGCAAGAGGATGTTAGAAGCAATAACATCAAAAGATGGTCAAAAAAAGTGTTTGATTAGGAAGACAGTAAAGGTCTCATTTTCTTTCTTTTTTATTTTTTCTTAATATTTATTTATTTCTGAGAGAAAGAGACAGAGGGAGGGGCAGAGAAGGACAGAGACACAGAATCCAAAACAGCCTCCAGGCTCTGAGCTGTCAGCAAAGAGGCCGATGTGGAGGTTGAACTCACAAGCCATGAGATCATGTCCTGAGCCACAGTTGGATGCTTAACCAGCTGAGCCACCCAGGTGCCCCAAGGTCTCACTTTCTAATATTAGGTATAAAAATTTGCAAGTAGGGCATGCAGTTCTTGAGTTCTATAACCTTATTGGTCCTTGGGCTAGATTGCTTTAATGGCTCCAAGTTTTCACCTTTCCCTATGCCCACCACCTCTTTTACCATTTGACTTTGCTGTTTCTCTAACTAAAGAAGAATATGTTTCTCCACACCTTTGATTTGGCCATGTCTTGCTTTAGCCAGTAGAATATTAGTGTGAGTTACATAACCAAAGGCTTAAAAACCACTAGTGCAGTTGGGCTTGCCAGCTTCTGCCTCTATCATTTCCATATGATGAGCTTTACCCAGGTAGCCGCTTCTCTAATTTCCTGGTCCCTGGACCAAATTATATCTTTGCAAAGAGCTAGGCCCAGCCATAGCTTAAAGAAGAGCCAGCCAGCCAATCCCCCCACCTCCTCATGCCAATATGAAAAAAACTTGAGCTAAATATTTATGTTAAAGTTTTTTTTATGCCACTCAAATGTTGTGTCTATTATGTAGTGTTATTATAGTAATTGCAAACTGATAAATTCCTGCATCTAAACTCGCAGGGAACGTATACTTGACTCACTATAAGGTTGGCCAGTTTTATCCTGAAGATTCTATGAATCTTTACACAAACTTCCAGTGAAAATATGAAAGGGAGAGAAATACTGAATAGGTCATAAGACTGTTTTGTGCATTCTTGCTATTAAATCTCTGTACATTAGGCAGTATTTGCCTTTTTTGATACTACTATATGATGCATAAGAAATGCATTCCCACTTCCTTTATTTATTTGTTTATTTTTAAGGTTCATTTATTTATTTTTGAGAGATAGAAAGAGAGAGAGGAGAGAGGACAGGGAGGGGCAAAGAGAGAGAGGGAGACAGGGAATCCTAATCAGGCTCTGCACTGTCAGGACAGAGCCTGACACGGGACTCCATCTCACAAACCATGAGATCATGAAGTGAGCCGAAATCAAGAATTGGAAGCTTAACAGGCTGAACCACCCAGATGCCCCAATTCCCACCTCCTTTTAAACTCCAGAAACTGAATATTTATCAAGAGATCATTGACATTTGCTGAATGTGCAAAAGAGCCCATTTGCAACAGTAATGTTCACTTTTAAAAATCATAGACCTTTTATCAGGGCAAATTTCATGTCTGCTTCATGGGAAGATGTCCCATCTTTACACAGCTATAGTCTTCCAGCCCTCATACACGCAAACATCCTCCTGAAGGGAGGAGATGCCTTTAAAAAATTTTTTGGTTATCCCTGTCCTCAAGTGAAAGAATATTTTCTGAATTGGCAGCTAACTGTCCTAAGGTTGGATTGTATTTTCAATGTAAGCTACAGCCAGAGATGTTTGAACATTTTACACTGTCTTAATTTATGATTCGTGGATTTCTACAACTTATAATAAGTTTTGTCAACCTCTTCCATGAATATGTTTTTCTCACTTCTGGAATTGATTTTACATTTGTTTATGCTCTTTCTTTCTCCTTTACTCACATGTTGAATTTACATCACCTGCCAGTTTTCAATCCTCAGAACCATAATTCAAGTCAGAAATTACTACCTAGACATGTCTTCAGTCATTCAATCTATGCTTTAAATCCTCTAATTCTCAAACCTCAATTAATTTTAATTCATCTGACTTCTAAGATAAATGTCATACAGCTATTTGAAAAAAGAAAAAGGAAAGTTCTTTAAAGAGAATTGTACATCTAAAAGAAACTTGTAAGTACAAATCTACCCTAAAAGCCCAAGATCAATGTACTGGGAGGAAAAATAGGGATCTTTCAATTACATCCACATTATTTGGAATATGCTGAATCTATTAGCATCCAAATATTTGAACACTAATCTGAAGGCTGACATCATGAAATTATCAGAATAATTAATAAACTTCTATTTCACTTTTGAACTGCAGAAAATAAAAACTAGTAAAACTACTATCTCAAAAATCACAATAACTTTCTAACTAGCTTATCACTCACTTATCCAAGTTACTTCTCCTTTCAGAATTAGATATTTTGTCCTATATACAATCAATTTATCTATAAATGCCATATATATATTTGTTTTGTTCCTTTGGAAATAACTATCTTGGTCATCTCAAACGTGTGTTGTAAATTTAGATAAACTGGTTACAAAGTTGGCATATGCAACCCTGAAGATTATGAAATATTGAAATTTTAAGAGTGTTATTTAGAAGTGGAGATGTCACCAGAAAAAAATCCTATTGGCTGGATTTAGGAAGCATCCTTGCACAACGTTTCCTAGGTAAATTCACCATGGTCTGGGGACTAACCTTAGTTGTAAGCATCAAGACGCATCAATTTTTTCAGTCAGGGACCGACTGGACTACAGTGAATTGACTTTGACAATTATGTAAGTTATAATTTATTGTCAATATTTTAGGTCTTGCATAGGGTGTAAAATGTTTATTTGGCCAGTAAATAAATAATGAAGGGGGTCAATGATGAGAATATGGGAGTAAGTTCTGAGCAGAGTCACTAAAGTAGAATTGTTGGATAACAGTTCTTGAGAACCGCTTTAATTTTTTTTTATTATTTGTTTTTTGAGAGACAGAGTATGAGCAGGGGAGGAGTAGAGAGAGAGGGAGACACAGGATCTGAAGCAGGCTTCAGGCTCTGAACTGTCAGCACAGAGCCCGCTGTGGGGCTCAAACTATGAGATCATGACCTGAGACAAAGTCAGATGCTTAACCAACTGAGCCACTTAGGCACGCCATTGAGAACTCTCTTTAAAGATAGAAGGTCTTTTTTTTACTGTCTGAAATTCAATTTGTACCATGAAAATAGAACTCCTGCAAGTAATAATGGATAGAAGGAGAAAAGGACCTTTCCTGAGTATGAAACATTCACATCTGACCAGGACTGTCTGTGGATTTAATTCAAATAGCAGAGAATCAAGCTCTATTTTATTTAAGTCACTAATATTTTGGATTTGCTTTTTCATTCAGCCCATTCTTAATCCCAAAGGATAAACTCTTTAATTATCAAATGTGTATGCATTTGCATAACTGTGGTTTGATTCTTATTTTGGAATAACCAGTGGAAAACAGTGTTGACAATTCAGGCACCACAATTTAGGAATCGATATACAAATTCCCTGGAAAGTAAGGCAGAAATAACTAATGGAGAAAAATGATTTTTTTTTTCCACCATGACAGATCATCTACTACAGAACATAGTTATGGTCACCAAAACAACACACTCTCATCAGTAACAATAGGATTCACACAGATAGGATAATCTGTAGGTTGTTCCTAATTCCCAAGCCCTATTTTGTGACTCCGTCTTTCTCTGTGATCTATGACAGAATTTGTTGACTGAGTTATATGACCTAAGTTTCTGTACACAGCATAGCCCCAACACACACATGCACATCTATGCACACATACAGACACACACTTCATGTGCACACACATACCAAAATGACAATTTGCAGGACTTGCAGTTTTCCCAGATTTGTAAAATAACTTTGTATAAAAGCTTAAAGACATTTAAGTGTTCACTAGGCAGTGAGTTTCCCACAATCTAAGCAATTTCAACATTGCCAAAAGTTTTGGTGAAATATGTGTAAGTAGAAATGAATTGATAATCAATAAAAATATTACAAAGTAACAAAATGACAAAAGAGCATGAAAATTTTGCTTAAGGAACTATGAAAATGCACTGCTGTGCTTGGCTGAGAACAGCTGTATTGAATATAGCCAGAATTCAGAATGCATGCTTTCTCTAGAAGCCATGTGCTACCATTTCAATATTTTGGAAGCTATCTTTAATATTAACCAATATTTTTGGGGTATCTGGGTGGCTCAGTCAGTTAAGCATCCGAGGCTGGGTTTCAACTCTGGTCATGATCTCACAGTCCGTGAGTTCAAGTCTTGCATCAGGGTCCACACTAGCAGTGTACAGCCTGCTTGGGATTCTCTTTCTTCCTCTCTGTCCCTCCCCCGCTCATGCTGTCTCTCTCAATATATATAAATAAATTTTTAAAAAAGCTAACTAATATTTTCTAGAGGATATTTAGCAGACTAGAGATCCTTGCAAGATATTCCGCACAATAAAAGGATTCAATCATCAAACAAATTTTGTCCTATAACATTTGCTCTTTCCAAAAGCACTTTGTTTTTCGATTTTGAACTCTTCATTTCTAAGCTTTGACCACTATGGATCTAGGGGCTGACCATTATAACATTCCACTTCCAGGGCATATCCCAAACTAAGCCCATTGTGGGCTTCCTTCTTTTCTTCTTTTAACTGGAAAAACAAAAACAAAAACAAACTAAAATGGAGCAATCTCTCTCTCTCACGCTCTCTCTCTCTCTCTCCCTCCCTCTTTTTTTTTCTTTTTTTTTTTTTTTTGCGAAGTCTTGAGTTATTAGTTTGAATATGTTAGTGGAATGTTCCCTGACAGAGAGAAAAAGCCAGTCTAAAAAGAGTAAAGAATAAAACTGATAGAAGCAGAAATAAGATATGGGAAAAAAAAATCTTACAGTATCCCTCTCCTTGGTTCCACATCTGCTTTGAACCACTGCTCACTTTTGTTATGTATTTCTATAGTTTGATATCCATAAATCGTCTTTCCCCTACTGAACTCATTCCACCTGGAGTTCCCTCACTCACAACCAAAATAATCTGATTAATTCAAGCTACAGACTGCTCTCATCTGTTGAAGATGAGTAATGCATATTTGCATATACAAAATTCTAAATTGACTGCTTAAGCTGTTTAACTTAACCCAACATTTCTCCAAAATTGTAAAAAAGGAAAACTTTGTTATTGGTTAGGATGATGGCTCCAAATTCATATATACTCTTCCTTCTGTGGTGAGCGAAACTACACCATGGATGAATTTGGGAGCTCTTTTGGTCCCTCTATTCTTAGAAGGGATGAAAAATACACTTCATCTTGAATACCAACTCTGACAGATTGGGAGTGGCTGTTCGGAATGTTGTATTGGGAAGGATGCTGATGAAGAACGTGGTTTAGAAAAAACCTTGCCATTTGATCAGCATGGGGATTATCATGTAGAGTAATGGTGCAGGTAAAAAATTTGCCCTTTCTGAAAAGTAAGCTAGCTCCATATGCTGACTTTTCCCCATCGGGCGTGAAAAGATGGATATAAGAAAAAGAAAGTGGAGTTGGCTCAAGATGCTTCTGCAAAGTTATTTTTTTTCTCAGGAACATCCTTAGGTTCTTCTGCTGCACCTTCTAAGGTTAGGGAGCTCTTTTGTGTAGGGACAGGCTCAAGTTCCGTGGATTATACCAACAGAGCAGATCCATGAGAGATGGAGGGAAGGCTGAGGAAAAGAACTCCCAAATCGCACTGAATAAAACGCAACATTTAACAATCTTTTTTTTTCTTCTAGAAATGTGTACAGTACTGTCTCTTTGACTCATATAAGCTCTCCTTTGTTGAGGACATTCAGTGAGGTACACTCTGGTCCCTTGCAAGGACTTTCTATTGCCCAAACCAAAGGACAGAAAAGCCTGGTGCTGCAGTCTATAAAGGTCGGAAACTAGGACACAGACATGGGGTTAGGAGTGTGCATCTGGAGGAGGAAACGGAAAATATCCAGCATAGATGCTAAGGGCCATTAGTGGAGCCAGAAATGTGAAACAATAGAAAAAAGTTAATAACTAACCTCTCTCTCTGAGCCAACAAAGTGGAACCAAGGAAGGCTGTAGGTATAAAATTAGAACTCCTTTCTTTATATATTTAAAGAGTTAATGTGAGAAGGTTTCAGGAATACTGAAGTAGGTGAAGTTTCACTGCCAGAAGCTAGGGTTGAACCAAAAGCAGGAACTTGAAAATGGATTAAGAACTGAAGGAAAATGCATGGTAGCAAGAATTGAATTTAGTTCAGGCAGCAGTTTACATAATTCTAAAAAGAAATAGACAGAAACCAAGAAATTTCTTTTTGCTTTGTTTTGTCCCATTGTTTATTTTACATTAACGACCACTGTCAGAGTAATTTGCAAATGTTCACTTATTTAATCCATTTAACCTATTACTTGATGCTATGCTTCCTTTTAGGACAGAAGCAAATCCACAGCAAGAGCAGTTCCTGAGCTTAAAAGAAGACAAGCAAATGAGCACTCTTCACTGATAGGCTGCCTGACCAATAAAATCTTATTCTCCCTAATGAAGGAGACAGAGCACCACAGGTAGAAAGACATCATCTCCATCTTACAAACATACCTGCAAAGACTGCGAGATGTTACATATTTTCTTAACAATATTCACTTGGATAACGCAGCTCAGACAAGCTATATTTTCATCAGTGATTGCCATCCACTCCTCCCGTGACCTCTCCCATCCCATCTCTTTTTCCAAAACAAAAGAAGTTAACAAAAAAAGTCATTGTAGTCATGTTCCATTGGGCACTTTAGAATACTAATTATTGGATGACCCCGAAGTCCATACATCTCTGCTTTTCTACTATCTGTTTCAGGGGCAGTCTCTGAGAATAAGTCCCTCATGCCTTTCTTGATACTGTTTCTATCACCTGGATTGTCCTTTCTCTCTATCTCCATTCTGTCAAAATTCTAGTTTTGAGAGCCAACAGAAGTCATAAATTCTCCATGAAGACTGTTTTTCTTCATCATCCTTAGCCATAAATAATATTTATACTTATTGCAGATGTTTCTGCAATTGTGTTCTGCAGACAAATCATTATAATCACATGGAGACAGAATTAACATGGCAAATTCTAGGTCCATCCTAGAAGAGGGGAGATATGAATTTGCATAATTTCCAAGGTCCCAGAGATTCTGATACTCAAAATTTAAGAAACACCATTCATTCTAAATTAATACAGAATTTTCCTTATTTCTTTCTTGTGGCACTCATCAACTTCTGTCATATGTTAAAGTTATTTTGTGTCCATTATCATATCGTAAGTACTTCATAGCCATGGAGCATGCCTTCATGTTTGTATCCTTAATAATATCTGGCATATTTCTCTTTATTAGATAGGTATTTAATGAATCTTTATTTTACTTTCATGATTTTCTGGAAGGAAAGAAATCATTTAATTTCAGAAATAATTGCATTGTTCTAAGCAACAATTGATAATAACTCACTTATATTTAATAGACAGATGTGTAGACATGCATAGAGAGATACAGATATACTATGTTCTGTGTGTATTTGGAATTGTCCTTCCTTATCATCATTAACAAGCATAAGGTTTAAAAGTCACTGTTCAGATATTTATACAACTGGACTCAGCAAACTCAGGAAAGTGATAAAATGTGAAAATAAAAGATTCAAGAAAAGTCCAAGATATCCCATGAGCTAAACAGAGATCCTACCTCAATGACAGGAAAAAGCTCCAAGGAATATGTCCCCAATCTTTAATCCCATGTTTCCCCTCAGATCTTTAAAGAAGGACCCAAGTGGGTTATCCACTTCCTTTTGAAATTATATCTGCTTCAGGCAAAGCTAGCCTCAAAGGGACCAATTACAGCAAAAACAGGGTGGTTATTTCCTTTTAAATTCCCTTGGCTCAGTAAAGTTAGCTCCTCTTTCTCAGGCTTTCCAGAGGTCTTTCTTAGGACTAAAAACCTAGTTGGGCAGAACGACTTTCTCTCTTGTAATTCCCTGTAGTACCTCACTCAGCACTCCTTGTACCAGAGCCAGGACCTCTAATAAACTGTGTTAATAAAGTTGAAGATAAAAATAATCATCTCCTTGTTTGTACTCCATAATATTCAAGTTCATTTCGTGGACGGTTAGCTTTATAAAAACAGCATATTTCAAGCAGAGAGGATTTAACTCTGAATTTTCAGAAAGGTTAATATCTGCCTAGTTATCTAGAAAGTTTCACATGAAGATCAATTAATCTATTTTTTTTTGCTTTCAAACTAGGCTTTCCTGTCTTTGGGGAGGCTGAGTATCTTGAAAGTCAGTCAGAAAAGTTTTTATTAAATAGCTCTACAGTCTAGCAACTTTCACTCTGCAAACCTTAGCCAGACATATTACTACAGAGAAGACCTCAGGCAATTAAATCAAAGAAACCCAGGGCACACGCCCATTATCCATGTTTCAACAGCTCTCTTTATGACGGGTACAACTCAGGTGAAACTCTCTTTTGTAACTCTTCTCAAATTTGACATGGTTCTGTGAAGTCTGTCACAGAGCAATTAAAAAGAGAATCCAATCATACAATTCAACTCTATCTTTAAGTTGCAGCTTGTTCAGCTAAGACAGGAGAGACTTTTAAATAAGGAAAGAAAAACAGCTTATACAATGCCTTTGCTATACCATTTTTCATTAACTATGAATTTGTGTACAATTTAGAATAACAATCAGGTACCTATAATACCATATTACATTTTTTGCTGTACAGTCTTATTGCTACAAGTTCAGTGTGTCAAGTACTTAAGTGTAAGATTAAAAAATTTTAAATTACATTTAGATACATATATTTTTAAATTATAGCTATTCTCAGGTAATGCAAAATGTGATTGGTTCTCATTCCAATTAGTCTAACAGCCTAACAGGAGCTAGGGCAAGTTCTATGTTAATGAATTATAACACTAGACTTGTGATTTCTCTGGGGGCTTAGAAATGTACTATGAAAAAAGAAGAAAACCTATTATTTGTTATCAGTCTTACAAAGAAAATTGGACAAGGGTGGTGCTCTTGAATTCTAGTCTTTGCTTTACTATTGCTGCTCACAAACAGAAAACATTGGGCGATGGAGAGATGACAACAGATGGGGGAGGGGACTCTTTTGAGTGTGCATTATGTGCCAAAAATGTTATAAATGCTGTCCATTAACATTACCAACAGTGTCCCAATTACTTCCCCATCATACAAACATCTGTACATGGGTTGAGTCAGCAAAACTCAACAGTTCCGCTCTTCATTGTGATTGGCTAAAAAATGAAGTGTTTAGGGGTGCCTGGGTGGCTCAGTTGGTTAAGCATCCAACTCTTGGTTTGGGGCTCAGGTCAAAATGTCACAGTTCCTGAGATCCAGATCTGCATCCCCTGCTTGGGATTCTCTGTCTCCCTCTCTCTCTGCCCCTCCCTTGCTCGTGTTCACTCTTTCTCTCTCTCTCAAAATAAATAAATACACTTTAAAATGAAGTGTTTGGACAGCTGGTCATTAATGCATTTAACAATTTCTTATTTAATTCTTACCTATATCTATGGACCCCAAAACAAGAGAGGAAAGTGAAACACTGAGAGACAAGTGGTCCAAAAGTTTGGGTTATTCAGGGAGCATCTGCTAGTCTTAAAAACAAGGAGAGTCTGATGGAGAAAGGGGAGCAGGGCTGTACGTGGAACTAGAACCGTAACTCACTTCTACATAAGGACGGAGCTGTTGAAAGGCATTCTTAGCAAAAAGGAGAGACTAGGAAGAAGGAGAAGAAGCATTTATCTGATTGATTTAAACTCCAAGTAGAAAAAAGAGTCCCCCCATAGGAATTCATAACACAAGTCTATCCTGATGTATGTTGGTATCAAATTGTCACAATCTGTGTTGTCCAGAACTACTCAACGCTGAGAAGTTACCGTTAAAGCCATTCCAGGCTGGTAAGAGCCTTGCCAAGACACCAACTAAAATATCCTTTGGAAGAACACATCCTCGTCTTAACCTCGCAGAATTCTCTCAGATAATGCCCTGGTGAACGTGAGCTTACAAACCCCATTTTAACAATGTGTACCAGGAAGTGAATCAATATTAGGCAGAGTTTTCAGGAAAAACAAACTGTAGAACTCAACCTACAACTTCAGATGTAGGACAAGAAGGCAGTGACAGGTTTGCACTGTTACACAGAACTTGATATTGGGTGGGGGAGGGAAGAGAAAAGTAAAATGACTAATTATGATTAATCATTGTTAAATAAGGTATAGATAAATAAAGTACAGTTCATATTTTAACATTAACTTCAAAACTAATAAAAAATAAAATGCATAAACTTCAAGTCAGTGACAGGGTGTTGGGGAATAAGAATTAAAATAAAGCAATCAATTTTTGACCACATTTTAAAAACAAAGGAAATATATTATCTAGAAATGTCACATCATATATTGAAGAAGTCATACATCCAGAAGGCACAAGATAGGATGACATTACCATAAATCTACGAGTAATAATAAAAAATATGTTTTTATCTATTTAATTTTAATAGTGTTACTAGAAGATTTATTTCCAAATTGTGGCCTTTGTACTGCACGGCTTTCAGTACTGCTTTTAGTATTTGCAACATACTGCGGATATCATATCAAGACCCAGTCTTAACGTGTTATGTATTTAACGCAGAACAATGTAGTCATTTTTTCTTTTCTGATTAAACTCTCAAGGGACAGAAAAGTGTTTTGGTAACAAGAAAGTATTTATTAGTACTTATTTACTTTCGTTCATATGCTTCCCCAGAGTGTAATCTACAAAGTAACAAGAGTGTTCCTGGTTAAGAGTAACGGCAGCCTGTGTGATATGGACCCAGCATCCACCATTATACTTTTAAACAGAAGCCTAGGAAATGCTTATTGTGAGAACAGACTGGTGTTGCACTGTTTCTAAATGTAAGCTCTCCCTGGTTTATTTTGGCACTAAGTGACTTGCTTTTGTTATTCCTTCCATTCTGTGTCCCTAAGAAAGGGAACCACTTCAACTGTTGAATTTTTAAGAGTCTAACTGTTCTTTCATCTTTTATGCCTAGAAACCTGTTTTCTTCAGATATAACTTCTTGGGAAAGGATGAGCTGAGGCATATGGGAGGAAAATAAAAATATAAGATTATTAACAGACATTCCCCCACAGGACGTATGCAGTAGCTTCTGGGACTCCATCAGCTTAAATTTTTTATCAAAGCTCTGACTTCCTGGAAAGAGAAAAGGTGCATTTAGTTACCTGATTTGGGAAACTATAGTTGACATGGGACCTTAAATCACCTTCACACCTTTAACTGCCTCTGGTCCTTCTTGACTCAAATAAAAGGAAATCAAGTTGAAAAAAAATCGAACACATATTTTGAGGCCTGATTTTCCCATTGTTTGAATATAGAACTTTAGGCCAAAACCTCTCGTACTATTTGGATTTTAAATGGGAAGATTGTTACTTCCTTAGAATTAAGACATTCCCTATTTTGAAAGAAAGTTTTCATTTGTGAGGGGTATGTGCATCTGTCTCCAGTCCTTGCTCTCCTCAAACACGATATTGCCTGCTATAAGATCATGCCCCAAGATTGCACTTTAATAAACAGTAAAGTTGTGTTTTTTACTTCTGCCTTACAACCTGTTCTTAAATTTAATTTTCAAGTGAAGCCCTGTATAACTGAATAAGATAAAGGCATAATGTGTAGTGGATTTAGAAGATGGTATGAAACTCATTCAAATATGTGCAAGTGGACATTTTTATTCAAGCATGTTAATGCAGAGATTTCTATATGGACCAGCTGCTTAAAACACCATCTTTAAAACAGTAAGAAATAAGGATGCCTGGGTGGCTCAGTCCATTAAGCATCTGACTTCTGCTCAGGTCCTAATCTTGCTGTTTGTGAGTTCAAGCCCCACATCAGGCTCTGCACTGACAGTGTGGGGCCCATTTGGGACTCTCTCCCTTTCTCTGCTCCTCCCCTACTCTCTCTCTCTCTCTCTCTCTCTCTCTCAGAATAAGTAAACATTAAAAGAAATTTAAATAGTAAGAAACAAATAGTTATTATCTCATGCCTATCTTCTTTAAGAACTTTGTTTAAATGGCCATGGCTCCATCCCCACTGGAAGAAGGTGTACTGTTGTCACCATATCAAGCTTGAACCAGTCATGCTTCTGAAGAGTTGTCCACTCAGTCCATTCCATTTCTGACTCAGTTCCTCATATAGGTGAGTAGGCTCTCGTTAATAAAATTCACTGTTGTGCATGAGACATCACGGAGCAAGGATGATGTGTGATCGGCCACCGTTTTTGGCCAACAGCATGGGTCAAAATCAGCTTGCTCTTCTCTTTCTCCATGTCTTTAGGATAAGTCTGTGTGACCTGCTCCAGTGCACCAGCGAGGCACTTCCTTCTCTCTTCCTCCCACAGGTTCATATTCTTAAATTGTATTACCAGGTTATTCACTAGTCTTGGGTGAATGCTGAGATCCATTCTGTCCCCTATTTGTATGAGTTGCCTGGCAATATCCCAGATGATTTATTCTTGACTCTCAGAATATGCCTCCTCACTATTGACGAAGTGGCTGCACCAGTTGCCATTTGTCTATAGCTCATCATCATGGTCCTCCTGTAGGTAAGCTGGCACGGGCAGTTCACGGCCCAATGCCTCCAACTCTTTGTGGAAATTATAGTTGGAGCAGTTTTGAAGGAAGCCAAAGACCAGAAAATTTTTTGATGCACTCATCCTGGAGGCCTGACCCATTGCTTACCTTAGAATCTATGGCTCAGGCAACCTTGCAGGGATTCGACTTGCTTCTGGTTTTGTGAGCATCCCAAGTCAGCAGCCTCCGATGGGGATAAAATTCTTAAAGCTTCCTATGCCCATAATTTATTAGATGCCATACTTTTGCTGGTTGCTGCAGCTATTAAGTTTCTTGGGCATTCCAACAATTCCTTATCCACCAGCTATAGCAGGCTTTGAGAGGCAGACAGGGGGTGAGGCGCTGGGTGCCAGGTAAGGCAAGCTGGAGGCAAAGGCCCCAAGACACCAAGGGTATAAATTTATTAAACTCAAAAGTTAAAGATAAAAAGGG
The DNA here is from genome assembly GCF_027475565.1 of Acinonyx jubatus. Lineage (NCBI taxonomy): Eukaryota > Metazoa > Chordata > Mammalia > Carnivora > Felidae > Acinonyx > Acinonyx jubatus. The sequence goes on from NC_069394.1 coordinate 28,030,035, forward strand.
GTTATTTGGATAAAATATAACCTATTTGCAACATAATAACAGCATATATAATACATAAGACCACAGAAAGTTTGAATGTGAACTAACAAAAAAAACGAAGCTAATATCATAACCCAAAAATGTATTAGGAAAAAATATACATAACTGTAAAAATAATGGGCAAATCCATAATTATAATAAAATACAGTTTAACACGACTCTCATAGTGGGGAAATAGATCAATGGGGAAAGTTTTGAAGAATAAAGAAGATTTTAACAATCTGATCACAAATTAATAATGAGCACATTTAACCCTGCAGTCAGCAATTATAAAATACAGTTTTCAAGCATTTACAGAAAAGACAATAATACTATTTGTTTGGCTCAAAAGGAAAACAATCACATTACAAAGGAACAATTTACCATTAATTATAAATCAGTATCCAAAAGATAAAGAAGAATAAAATAAATTAAAAATTTAAAAGCATATTCTGAATAAGTGTGATTATATAATAGAAATCAGAAAATACTTAACACTAAATGTAATGGAAAGTACTGTAATTATACCCTTAAAATGCTAATGGAAAATAAGCTATATAAATATAACAACAAAAAGCTGTATAAATCTAAGCTTTATAAATATAAAATAAGAAATTAATAAAACAGAAAAAAAAGCAATACAGAAGATCCTTAAATACAAATATTGGTCTTTTAAAAGCAAAAACTAATGAAACAGACAAACCACTCACAAGACTGATCAGGGAAAACAAAATAAGTTCCAAATACACAATATGAAGAATTAAAAAGGGGAAGGGGTGCCTGGCTGACTCAGTCATCGGAGCATGCAGCTCTTGATCTCAGCGTTGTGAGGTCAAACCCTACATTCAGCATAGAGCTTACTTAAAAAATAATAATATTTTTTAAAGTTTTAAGAATTAAAAAGGGGAATACAAAAGTGATTTTTAAAAAAGATTTATAAAAGAATATATTTTGAATACCTAAACTTGAAAATTTAGAGAAAATAATCACTAAACTAAAAAATATAGGTTAGCAAAATTAACTCAATAAGAAATTTAAAAAAAAACATTAATTAACTATAAAGTTAATTAACTATAAAGTTTAACAAGATTGAATCAATCCCTCAAGAGAGACGGGAATAAAGGAAGAAGGAAGAAGAAAGAAATAAAGGAAGGAAGGAAGAAGGAAGAAATAAAGGAAGGAAGGAAGGAAAAGAAGAGGAAGAAACAGTCAACGAAAATAAAACACCAGGCATATGTGGGGAAAGAAATAATACCTCATACATAAATTGTTCAGGGATTTGAAATAGAGCAAATGCTTTCTCATCAATTTGTGAGGCAGTATAAAATTATGTGGTAAACACTGATAATTGTAGTAATATAATCCATAAAGTTTTAGCTGGGATCATGGCCAATTAGCTAGAGATTATACATCCTATCATTGCTTAAAGCTAGATATGGCCATGAAAAGAAAAGTGTTATCTCACCAGGTTCAGAGAAAAGTACTTGACTGAAGTTCTAAATTCAATATTAAAATTAAAAAATATATAAACAACTTTTCAGCAATCAAGGAACAAAGAAAATATTGGGCTAATAAAGTGTATTAATCAAAAAACCTATCGCAACAACATAATGGATATTAAAATGTTAGAAATATTAGCTTTAAGAGTTTGAATAAAGCAAGATCCAAATATCACCATGTGTATTAAATATCATACTAAGGATGTAGTTCGTGCAGCAAGACAAGAAAAACAAGTAGCAGTTTAAAATTTGGAATACCACATATTGTCATGTACTCACATATAATTATTTACTTAGAAATCAGGAGAAGCGACACATTTTAGAATTAATAAGGTTGGTAAGGATTTTAGATATATTAATAATAAAAATCAACATATATGTTAAAGATAAATCAATATATAAAAATCAGTAATAAAGTTAGAAAATGTGCCTTGAAAATAAACAAACCTTGATTTCACGTTTGTGTATATAAAAAAAATAATTCCAATAACAATTCGTATGATTTTGTGTGTGGGGAGGCAACATATTCTAAAATTTACATAAAATAGTAAAAGACCAAGAATGATCAAAATGTTCCTTAAGAAAAAGAACTGGTTTGTGTGTGGGTGGATAAAGTTGCTTTAGAAGAGACGAAGTGTTATGAAGAAATAATAATAGTAAAGACAGTATAGTATTGATTGATAAGTCACCACACAAATGGAAAAGAATAAGAGCCACAATAAAAGATATCTGTGTGTTGGGAAGTGTCATTTGTGATAAGGGATATAATCAAACGTCAATGGGAAAAGTTGGACTTATTTTTCAAAACAATGCCTGAATGATATACTAAAAAGTATAAGTGGATTTGTATTTCACATCATATACAAAAGTATATTACCAGAAGAAATAAGCACTTTGAACATTTAGAAAAAAATATACAATACCTTTTTAATTTCAAAAATGGATGATTTCTGAAAGAATACAAACAAAAAAGTATAAACTATAAATGAAACTATCAACAGTTTTAGCTGTATTTAAATAAAAATGTATGTGCTCCAAAAGACAACAAAAACAGTAAGGAAAAAAAAATCACAGATGTGGGCAGCTATTGCAAAATATGTTACTAAGACAATTAAACATCAATAGGCTGTGACATATGTATGTATACAATTCAAAAGAAAAAATGGGATTGTCAATACAAGTGAGAAATGCTCAATCTCAGGAGGGAGCCAAAACGTAAGAGACTCTTAAATGAGAACAAGCTAAGGGTTGATGGGGAGTGGGAGGGAGGGGAGGGTGGGTGATGGGTATTCAGGAGGGCACCTGTTGGGATGAGCACTGGGTATTGTATGGAAACCAATTTGACAATAAATTTCAAATTAAAAAATAATAATAAAAGAAATGCTCAATCTCACAAGTACCATGGAAATGTAAAGGAAAACCACAATGAAAATCAATATCGCATATGACAAATGAACAAAAAAAAATTTAGTTAGAATGTGAATCAGCTGAAAACTTTAGCCACCCATGGTGAGAGTGCAAATGAGCACAATCCCATTTGAAAATCAGGTTGCTGAGAACCTGTGAAAGCTGAAGAAATGGATAAAGAAATTGTGGTTTACATAGACAATGGAGTACTAGGTGGCAATGAGAAAGAATGAAATATGGCCTTTTGTAGCAAGGTGAATGGAACTGGAGAGTGTTATGCTAAGTGAAATAAGTCATACAGAGAAAGTTTTCACTCTTATGTGGATTCTGAGAAACTTAACAGAAGACCATGGGGGAGGAGAAGGAAAAAAAAAGAGAGGGAAAGAGCCAAACCATAAGAGACTCTCAAAAACTGAGAATAAACTGAGGGTTGATGGAGGGTGGGAGGGAGGAGAGGGTGGGTGATGGGCATTGAGGAGGACACTTGTTGGGATGAGCACTGGGTGTTGTATGGAAACCAATTTGACAATAAATGTCATATAAAAAAAAATCTCTCTTTCTCTCTCCCTGCCTTCACTCCATTGGCTTTTTGAAAGCATGAAAAAATAAATATATTAAGATAAGTTGATTTTATAAGAGAATCAGTTGAAAACAAAAACACTGAAGTCACAACATTTTCCACGAATTGATAATACTGGATACACCAATTTTGTGAGTAGAATCCAACCACAGTGAGGTCATTTCTTTGAAGGATCTAATCTTTCTAATTCTCACTTAGATAAATTTTCTCTAACTCAGGAACATGTAAATAATAACACTATAAAGGTACCTGAAGGCACCAAGAGCAGATCATCATGCTGAGAATTCATCTGCTTTTCCGATTAATATTAGATGTGAGCAATTTCAGACTACTGATTAGATGTATCAATAATTAATGCAATGTTATTGTGGATGATTAAGGTTATTTCTTTTAATGGGATTCTCAAATCACTTTTAACACCCTGATATAAATTCTTCATGACATATAGCCCTGCATACACTTTAGCAAACCTACCAGACAAGTTTTATAATAGTGATTGAACCAATCTCTGGGCACCTATGGGGAAGAATTTTTTTCAGGCTTGTCTAATAAATGCTTATATAAATGCTGAAAACCTTTGGGGGTAGCAAGATTACTCTCTGTATCTAGTCTTAGCAACTTTCTTTTACCATGCTGTGATTTTAATTTATTTCATATTCACTTAATTTTACTCACATATGACATAATAAGATAGAAAAAACAACTTCAAAGTCTATTTGGTATGTCAATATTGTAATATGGCAACTGGTAGTGAGGTTCTGTTTGTATTTGGATACCTTAAACACAAATTTCTATAACAATAAAATGTTTGTCTTCTGAAGAAAAGTAGACTATGCCATTACATCACGATGTCATTTTTTTTCTCTCTCTAATGTTCCTTAGTGTCCCAGAATAGTTATTTTAACTTAGGAAAACTAATATGTATTTATACTCAAAGTTTCTCCTGGAAATGTAAAAGTTAAGGAGATAGCAAGACAATGTATTGACAGTTCTTTAGCTAAATAATACAGCTATTGAAGAAAAAGGGTGATATCATAATTTTAGAAGACCTAAGAAATACTTGCTCAGGAATGAAAGTAGGCAATCCACCAAAGAGAAAAAAAAATTGACTCATAAAAATAAATGCAAACGTAAAACCTCCCTTATAATCAAATAAGTGGAAAAAATAAATCACTGATAACATTTTCCTTTGTAAAATTATCAAAGATTTGTTAAAAATTAGTAATACTCAGATTTGGCACAGAATTATTAAAATTTCAAATATTTGATAAAATGAACATTCACATACCCTCCTAAAAATAATGTAAATCGATACCTTTCTAAAGACAAAACTTTACAAAATCATTTTGACCCAGCAACAGAATTTCCAAAATTATTAGATTTAGCAAATAGTCTTAGAAATAAAAGAGTAAATAAAAAAATTTTAGCTATTAAAATTGTTCATTGCCACATTTCTAGTAACAAAGTTAGAACATATGTAACATCTAACAAGAGTTTTTGAATGAGCAATGATATATAAAACTAATAACAGAAGAGATGATAAATTAAATGTCAGGTTATAAAATAGTATGCATACTGTGGCCACATTTTTATGTTTTAAAATGCTCACACATACACATACACACATACAATTTAAGGAAAATATATTATTTTATCAAATCAAATTAAAGCTAGTTCTAAATCCCAAGTCTCCAGTGGCCTAGGTTTGGAAAGTATCCAAATATCAGTCCTTAATAACAACTCCTCTTTGGTCTTAAGTAATGAAAGTATACTAAGGCTTACACAGTCCAGAGAGTTTAGAACAGAAGCTGGAGTGACATCAAAAAGATGGCCAAAGAAGACATTCCTTGCACACACTTCCCTCAACAATAACAATTTGGCATCGATCTATAGACGAAAGTGCCTTTGTGAGAGCAGTGGGATCTAGCTAAGAGACTGTGAAATCCTGGTGCAGTCCAAAACCCAGGAGAGCCATTTTGAAAAGACAAGCCCACAGCCAAGCAGCTGACATACTGACCTGTGATCCTGTCTATAGGTCCGGAAATAGCTCCATATCCCTGAATACTTGGCTACAGCCATTTTGCCTTTGGTTCTGTCACCAGCCTCATACACCAAGAGACCAAGGAGAAACCTAGCCCACCTGTGCACCAGGCAAGAGGCATATATACCTCGGTCCTGGCTCTGGACCCTCATATGGCCTGTGAACAGATCAAGCATCTCTTGGCCATGGTCTGGGACAGTCCCTGGACATCACTGATTTAGACAATCACCCAGAGACCACAGAGCCTTTGTGAAAGTCCAGGAACCCAGCAGAAAAGCTCCAGCACACTGTTGGAGAAAAAAAAAATTGAGATTGGACACATTGGATAGGAAAAGAATTTGACTTTACTAATGTCAGCTCTCCCACAGGCTAGGACAAGCCAGTAGGGGAGATCTCTTCTTGGCCCCTGATTTTTCCCACAGGGGAGAATGAGAGCATGTGAGTGAGTGCCCAGCTTCTCAGCTGCATAGGATGCTGCCAAACAGGCTCACTTCTCCCTCACTGCACCCAGATTACAGAGTAGTCCAAAAGCAACCATCAACTAAATGAAATGACAACTTACATAATGAAAAAAAATATTTTCAAATCATGTATCTGATAAGGGCTTAATATCCAAGATATGTAACAAGCTCATACTAACTAATAAGTTCATACAATTCAATAGCAGAAAAGCAAACAATCTAGTTAAGAAATGGATAGATCACCTAAATAGACATTTTTCCAAAGAAAACATACAAATGACCAACATGTGTATGGTAACATGTTCAATGTCACTAATTATCTGGGAAATGCAAATCAAACTACAATAAGATATCACCTCACATCTGTTAGGGTAGCTATAATCAAAAAAGACAGGAAATAACAAGTGCTGGCAAAGATATGGAGAAAGGGGAACCCTCATGCACCATTGGTGGGCGTGGAAATTGGCACAGGCACTATGGAAAACAGTACAGAGGTTCCTCAAAAAATGAAAAAATGGAAGTACCGTACGATTCATCAATTCCACTTTTGGGTACCTATCTGAAGAAAACAAAAACACTAATTTGAAAATATATATGCAGCCCTATGTTCATTGGAGTATTGTTTAGAATAGCCAGATATGGAAACAACCCAAGTGTCCATCAACAGATAAATGGATAAAGAAAATGTGTTGTATATACATACACAATGGAATATTATTTAGCTACAAAAAGAATGAAATCTTGCCATTTGCAACAACATGATGAACCTCAAAGGCATTATGCCAAGTGAAATAAGTCCGGCAGGAAAAGACATATTATGTGATATCATTTATATGTGGAATCTAAAAAAGCCAGACTCATTGGAAACTCAGAGGGAAAGTATGATTGCCAGGGGTTGGGGGCAGGGAAAATGGGAAGATATATGTCAAAGGGTACAGCATAGCAACTGTAGTTAATAATATTGTATTACAAAATTGAAAATTGTTAATAGGTTAGATCCTAAATGTTTACACCACCAAAATATTGTAATTATGTGAAGTGATAAAAGTGTTAACTAACCATTTTGTGGTAATCGTTTCACAATCTGTACATGTATCAAATCACCTTGTTGTATACCTTAACCTTACACAGTGTCATGTGTCAATTATATGTCAATAAGTCTGGGAACAGCAACAAAAAAAGAAATAAAACCTATTTCTAATGAAAAACAAATACCTTTGTTTAAGTACATTTAAATACTGCCTCCTCAAGGGGCTCCACTATCCCAATGCCCCCAAACTCCAGGAATTCTCTATTCTTTTTTTGGCATTACTTGAAAGTCACTCCTCCCTCCACCTTCTAAATATCCTTCCCTCCTAGGAAAGGCAATTTGATTGCCTTAGAAGCCCTTACCTTAGGATAACAGTAAAGTCTCCTTAGTAATCACCCATGGAAAGGGAATTCAAGCCTGCGGGACAGGAAGTCTTGGTAATTGTTTAGATGTTGGGTGGCTGAAGACAAAAATTACCCCTGATTTTTTGGTGATCATTTGGAGAAGAAAATAAGACAGATGAGTAAGAAATTATTGACTTATTGATTGATATATGCTATACGTAGTTAACAGCATATTCTCTGGAATTAGATTATTTTGTTTTGAACTTCAGCTATGCCACTTACTAGCTGGGTGACCTTGAACAAGATGCTTAATTTATCTGTGCCTCAGTTTACTCATATTTCAAATCAAGATAATACATATATCTATATTATAGGATAGTTATGAGGATTATAGCAGTTAATTCTTTTAAAGATCTCAGAATAGTGCATGTGGTTAAGTACCATATAAACCTTTATTAAATATAAATAGTATAAAGAATTCAAAAACAGCACATCCTTTTCTTTTAGCAGCTGTACTGAATACAGGACAACTTGTCCAGAAGCCTCCAAGTTTAGAAAATGTTTACCAATAGGGAAGGAGGAAATTGACCAAAACCATTAGCTCAATAACTTATTAATAATATCACAAGGTGAAAATAGTTCAAGATGACTATTCTGGAGAGGAGTAGATGATTAAAGATTTCATGGAACAAACTGAGGAAGATCAATCAAAGTCCAGTTTTGTTTCAAGAATTGTTCACTGTTAAAATTCTCAGAAGGCATGGGGGACCAGAGGATGTGCTAATGATGAGACAGATTGCAAGACCTCAAGACTAAGACTGCAGTTAGCCATTAATTGGTTTAGCCATTAACTGCATGATTTTTGATTAGGAAGAGGGGAGGATGAGTTTGGAGGCTAAGATCTTACTAGCGTCAGCTGAAAAATTTCAGTTCTTCAGCATCTTTTGTCCAGGACAAAAGAAAGAAGAGAGAATTCCAAGAAAATTAAGATGCTAATAAGGAGTTACTTGAGGCTAACTCAAATTCAAAACCTTGCCAAAGACAAACTAGTCTAGCTATGCATGGAGGTCACCAGAGACAGAGTATACAAATGTATAGTTAGAGTGTTTACATCACATCCTTGGTGCAGTGAGTTGCTGGAATAAGAAATCTACATACCAGGGATTGTGAAATAGCACTAGGAAGAAAGGCAACTTATGAACCAAACATTATTGCCAGATTCTTCTATCAATACAATGAATGTTAGAAATGGGTTTTGTGGATGAAATTAAGGGACACTTGGGTAATACATATTTAAAATACGTTATCATTGGTAAATAAACAGTAAAAGGTATTCAAGAAATGTGAGTTGAATAAAATATCAGACACTTCTATCACATAAATAAAATACAAGGATCTACAAAGCCCAATAGCTTCTATATTTAGAAAAATCTATCAAAGCTTAAACCACAAGTGATTTGATGTCCTTGGCCTACTTTGGAGGATTTGTGGTCTCCTGACTCAAGTTGCTGTTCAGCTGAATCCTCAAGCTGGAATACTGGTAAACTTTCTTCAGGTGAAAATTATAGACATTGTTTGCCAAGGTTGCCAAGGACCAGGAAAAAGTAGAAAGGGAGAAAGAGCCAAGGCCACATCAAATTTAGAGAACAAGTTGTATGACAGATTTTTTTTTCTACTTTACAGTATATATGTGCCATGTATTTATATGTGGCAGAATTTTGTCCCTGCCCCTTTTTAAAAAAAAAATTAATGTTTATTTTTGAGAGAGAGAGAGAGCGCGCAAGTGGGGGAGGGAGACACAGAATTCAAACCTGGCTCCAGGCTCTGAGCTGTTAGCACAGAGCCTGACTCAGGACCCAAACCCATGAACTACGAGATCATGATCTGAGCTGAAGTCAGACACTTAACCGACTAAGCCACCCAGGCACCCTGTGTCCCTGACTCTTCACTACAACATAGTTGTAGGGTAGCTAATTTTTTTTTTCCAACTACCACTACTGAATAAAGCAAATCCAATATACTAACAAAAAATAGCTGAGTATGACCAAATTGGCATAGATTAATTCACTGTTTTCAATTTTATATCAGTGATAATAAAGCATTGCTTCTCACAGTGAACAATGGTAGGTATTTGTATGTACTTAAGTTTCATGTCATGCCATTCAATCATGTTGCTGTCACCATTTTAAGATTACATATTTAATTTGGGTAATAAAAGACACATGGAAATTTGGCAGGATTTTTTTAACCTAGGGAGAAAAAACCAGGTGAGAAGGAAGGATCGGGGAGTTAGCTAGGAAAAGACTGAGATTCTGCATGGGTTAGTGAGGTTCTAATACCACTGTTAGGCAGATGAAAAGTTACTGCTACTATTAACTGTCGATTGATTTATTTGACACTTATCAGAGAACACTGTGGACAGCGCACTAAGCAATACGCTTTTACAACAGACTTAAATTTGCAACCATCTGTGCAGTTTTGAAACAGATGGTGAAAATTCTGGCCTGTTTTTTTTTGTAAACCTGGAATTAAGGAAGGCAAAAAATACTCATTTCACAAATTGGTGCATGCAGTTACATGTAACCTCTTTCAGTTTCTATAGGTTCCCAAACAACTGCTTTTACAAATCATTATAGTATCTGTAAATACAATCACTTGATTTAATCTGCATTTGCAATATTTCTTAAATTAGATTTATGTAATAAAGATGAGCAGTATATATCTACAAGTATACAAATAGACTAAAACTACAACTGTATTAGCATGGTCATTACATTCTGTTAAAATACTGCTCCACTTATCTCTAAATTTGATTTATTTTTATCAAAGAGTTTTAACACTGGCAGGATAAAAAGAGGGGCATTTGATAAAAAGAGGGAGTTTTTGCAGTTACAACTTTGCTTTTTTATTTCAAACAAGTTGCCTAATTATCTTCTGGATGTTTGAGACTAAAACTCACCAAGTACAGATGGTAAAGAAATTCCTTCTGTACTGCTTATCGACATAGTGCTTGGCTTGAGAGTGCCTTAGGATTCAGAGAAACCAAAGTGTACTGTAGCAACTTTCTAGAAATGGCTAGTGTCTGACACTCTGTGATAATTTAAATTTCAACAAAATATGTTAGAGTGGTAGGGATGTTATATGGTACCAGTGTAACTCAAAAGAGTGTCCAGGGCCATACCCCTCTAGATTTTCAGCCAGTGGGAGATGGAAGCATTGGCAAAGGGGGAAGAATGACAGGAGAAAATTTCCCTTCAAAGATAGAATATTACCCATCTTATGATGAATACATTGCAAAATTTAATGGGTTATAAGGCAATCCCAAATATCCACCCCAACTCTGTTTATCCACACCCAAATTTCCAGTTTATCTGCATAAATTTGAGTCTGGCTTGAGACCAGAAATAAAGATGGGGCCAGCCATGTTGGAAATAGAAGACTTAGTCTGTCATGGAAACATGGAACAGCCAGAGCCAGCAGTAGAGTTAGGACCAGCTGGATCCACAGAAAAAACTGGCATGAAGCAGTGGTGGGATGAGTTCCCAAAGCAGAAATGGGGCTAGCCAGAAGGGAGGAGAACAAGTGGCCACATGGCTGAAAGAGAGCCAGGCTTTCAGGATTCCCATATATCCAAATCAGCCCCATTCCCCAGTGATCTAGATATAAGAAGTCTTGTTTTATTTCTATGTAAAGACACACTATTTGGTATGGAGCCCAGAGCCAATATAAGGCTTTTGCCAACAACCATGGCCTAATTCAGTCAAAATTCATAGGAAAAATTGTTAAAAGAAAAAGATAAGCATAGTTAAAATATTGTATTATATTGCAGAAACCTGAATTTGGGGGTAACGCTATCGTACTGATAATTTGATGACAATACCAAATTGCTATAATGTGTAGAAAAATCAAATAAAGACAATATTACATGAATCCAATGTAATCGTTACAATATATTATAAGTGTGATTTTTAAAATTCAGTGAAGGTAATGGTGATGCTTTTTAAGAGAATATCATTATTCTCAATGCTGCCTCTTAACTAATACTAATAAGTCGTGACCGCTTGTTATAGTATCCCCTGTGATTTGAATCTCATAGCCCTCCTACCTTCCCTGACTTTTTCAAGAAATTTCTCCTGCCTATTGGCTTCTGTTCAAAAGCATTTAAAAATGTTCAAGTCTCTCTTATATGAAAGCAAAATATCTTTCCCTGGGCCAGGATAAGTAGGATTTTATACTACATTTATAGTTTGATGAACGCAAGCCCTCCCGGGAAGGGGTGTAACCTTGCACCATCCCTGAGCTGACAGCAGAAGGCTTTCTGCAGTGAAAACTCCCAGCATCGCCATCATTGTGTCCTTCCTTTAGAGAGACAGAGTGGCACAGGACATGTCCACCACAGTGCACTCCTTTAGTTGTTGGGATCCACTTCCTCAAACACAGTTCTGGAAGCAGCTCCACTAGGATTCTGATGAGTTTTTCTTCTTCAGGGGAAATCATACAAAAAGAAAACCAGTGCCCACAGTTGCTGCTGGTCTCATCATCACCTTCATCTACTATCCATCCCACATCTGTAGCAACACCTCTGCCATCCTTGTGGCTTAGGTATAAGTGGCATGCCTCAGACTCTCATCTCTGAGGGTTCTGAGCCCATGATCACTACATCACCATACTTTTTTTCAAGCCAGGTTTAATGAACTTGTCCACTTACCATCAAAAGAGACACTTAATTGGATGATCTGGCTGACAAACACACTTTCCTTATTATGTAACAGGAGCCCCATCACTTCCTAATCAAGATCTAGCCTGGATAGTGACTCCTTTTCTTGCCTTCTGATCCCTTGGAACAAGGAGCCTGAAGTCCTGAGGTAACATTACCAGTTAAAATTCAATGTCTGTTTCCTTGACAGAGGATATCTAAAGTCTTTAAACTACCAGAGCCCACAGTTGCAAGAACTAGAAGTAAAAATTCTACAAACAGGTAAATTTTTTGCTTTTGTTTTGTAAAACATTGATAGAGCTTTAACAATGGCTATTTAATTTTGTCTTCCTTAGAGCTGTCAGTTTCTCAAATACCTAATGTACCATACCAGCTCATACACCCCCTTCCTTCAGTATATAATCCTAGAGCACCACCATAAATGGGCCTAGGCTATAAAGGTTTTTTTGCAGCTGAGACCTTGGTATGCCCTGAAGGAGCTGAGACTGAAGGTTGTTTACAGACAACAATCTGAGCACATGGTGCAACTAGTCCTTCAATGAAGAGAATCTAGAAGGTGCATAACTATGTTCAACATTCGTGTAATTGTGGAAGATGCCTGCAACTCTGCGCTACTCAGAAGTAGGATTGTTAGACATATGACTTAATTTTGGTAAATATCGTCAGATTATATTCAGATGTTCTTAAACATTTATATTCCCAGTTGCCTTAATATGAGTTCTAACTCCTCACAGTGTTATCAACACCTGACTGATGTTAGGTAATAGCATACCTTTCTGATTATAGCCCTTCTATTAGGTAGAAGGCAATTTTACTATTTTTATTACTAGTCAATTGAATATCTCTTCATGTACTTATTAGCCTTTGGGTGTTCCCTCTAGACATTGCCTGCTTACCTCCTTAGCCAATTTTCTACCAGGTGTTATTATTTCCTTATGTTTTTAAGGAACTATAATATCTTGTCAATTTTGGATGTTGCAAATATCTTCTTTCAACTTGATCGCCTGTGAAATAAGAAATATATGTATTGGTCTCTGCTTCTGGTTTCTGACACTAAGATCCTGAATCCCTTAGAATTTTCTGATAGGAACAACGTTTGTTCTATTGTGGAGATCCTCAGTGGGCTCCTGGATGGGGGCTGATCACTAAAAATATCAAGCCATTATTTGAAGCTTGGCAACTTTGGCCCAACTTTCCAATCTCCAGACAAGTGAGAGGGGCTGGAAATTAAATAAATAATTTATCTTACCTACATGATGAACCCTCCCAAAATAAAAATACCAAAAGTATGGGGCTCAGAGAGTTTCCAGACTGGTGAACATAAGTGGTGTACCCCAACTACATGGGAACGGAAATTCCCATGCTTGGGTCCTTTCCTTATGTATCTCTTCATCTAACTGTTCATCTGCACCCTTTCTTATATCCTTTATAATAAACTAGCAAATATAAGTAAGTGTTTCCTGGAGATCTGCAAGCCATTCTAACAAGTTATTGAACCAAAGAGGGAGTCATAGGATTCATAGCCAGTAGGTCAAAAATACATCTGACAATCTTGGACTTGCAATTGGTGTTTCAAGTGGGGCGGGGAGGGGTGTCTTATGGGACTGAACACTTAACTTGTGGGCTATGGCATTACAGATACCTTGGTAGTTGAGCCCAATATCTTTTCCCTACTGAGAAACCCTACTGTATTAGTCCCTATGGATATTATAATAGTCCTGAATAAAGACTGCCTATTTTAACAAGTGTCAGAATAATTTTTTTGACATAATGCATATGAAGAACAGGACCCAACACAAATAATTCCATAAATATTTGTTATTTAACCATTATTGAGAGTGCCACATCATTAAGATTATTTCTAGTAGCTAAAATTATTCCTAAGATCTCCTTCACCCATTTTGGAGGTGCCATGTAAGACTTCCAGATTATGGTACCACCCTGGAAAAGGAATGGCCCCAGTAATGATTGGAATTTACCATTATCCAATGGGAGAATGAGTTCAGAGTAAAAATAATTTGTTTTAAGAAGAATACAATGATTTTGTATGGCATATCTGAGAATGTAGTCTCAGGTTCAGATAATACAAGTAACTAATGATTACCTAACTATGCAGATACTAAGGATATTCAGATATCTTGAGAGTATCCACATAGAGACATCATCTAACATAAGAACAAAGTTCTTAAAACATGTTATTCCTTTTACCATTCTCCTTCACGAAGGTTTCATCATCATATCAACTTACAATCAGTAAAAGCAATTTTGTAGGCGTTTTAATAATATAAAGTTTGACTACAGTAATGGTTCCCAAACATGGGAGACATTTTTAAAATAAAACTTCCTTGGTTCAACCTCAGAATTATTGAAACAATATTCCTAATGCTGGGGTTCAGAACACTTTTCTTTGGATGACTGCTCTGAATCATATTTTATAATAACTAAGAAATGATGGGGAAATTATTAATGCAATGGCTCTTGTTCAACTATTTCATCCAGTCATGCTTGCATTAATCCACTTCTTTGCTGACAAAATATTTACCAACTCTTTTCTCTAGCTAGCATTATGCTAAACATTGGGAATGCAACAGATATAATTCATGCCTTACCATATTGTCTGATAAGTGATACAGAGATATAAAAATTTACAAAATAGTGCGAGAATCAAGATGACGGTGCCACAACAAGGATTTAGAATGGACTATTTCGAATGTTGAAAAACTCTGATAGATAACAGAGAGACTTTCAGCAGTAAGCTCCACATTGACATAACTGCAAAATATGTTCCCAGGTAATAAAGTATCCCCAGCCTAACACTGCCTGTTTCTAGGAGTGATTGGATCCCACTGATTATTTCCAGTACATGTTCCCATCATCATTCTTCATTCATTAATGTTATGCAATCAGGCATACATCCTCCCAACTATCTTTAAGTCTTATAAATCACTGCCAAAGTGGTGTGCTTTTGTTATTTATTCAGCACCACTTCTAGACAGTTAAGCTCACATTTAAGGTCACATATGAGAAAACTTTGTTGCCTAGCTCTTTCAAAATACATGTTGAAAATCCTCTCAAAGAAAAGATTTACGTTAGGAAAGTAAGTGTATGTGGCATTCAATAATGTAGCAGTCTTGGGGTGCCTGGGCAGCTCAGTTGATTGGGTGTCCAACCCTTGGTCTCAGCTCAGGTCTTGGTCTCAGGGTGATGAGTTCAAGCTCTGCATTGGGCTCTGTGCTAGGAGTGAAGCTTACTTTAAAAAAAAAATGTAGCAATCTTAGCATCCCGCTCTATTCCTTTACTTATTGCCCAGACTAAGTAGAATACAGATCCACCAACTCTGCTATGGGTACCCTTTAAGGTTGTTATAGCCTGGAGTCTATTATCCCTTATGAAATGTCTAAATGAAGGCTTCTGAAGGATTTCAGTACCACACATCTATCCCTCTTTTATTTATCAGTGGCATATATATCCAAATCAAGACAAGGAACATATACATTAGTTCACGTGTATAGTTAATAAGCTAAACTTTATAAAGATCTGGGTTATTTGTGTGAGCCATAAAGTATAAACCCTAAATCAGATTGACATTTCTGGAATCTGGCTTATTTCAAAACCAAACTTAAAATGGAGAAAAAGGTATAAACCACTGAAGAATTTAATAGTTATAATAGCATATACTAATAGTTATACAAATTTAATAGTTACAATTTTATTAAAGCCTTAAAACTAGTTTCAGAATGGAAAATAGAAAAGGGTGAGAAAAGAATGTTGCCATAGAACTTTCTTGAAAAGGGGCAAGTAGAAAGATCCTTCAATTATGAGAGTATGAAGGACAGACAATAGTATAGAATGAAATCAATTTAAAGAAATTGGTCAGATTTAAAAATTTTTTTAAACAGACCTCCAAAAACTTAATCTCATTTTATTCCCTTGTGATAAATTGAAACATATCTCATTTCTGATAATACAGTAGAAAAAGAAATAGGAATTGGATGTATAACTGATATAATTAATTAGGTAGTTTACATTCCTTGGATTTTATTATAAATGCAAAGTACGTATTTACTAAAATACCATGAAATTTCATTTGGTATTCTTACCTAACTTTCATGAAATACAATATGAAAAATAATAAAAAAATATATTTTCAACAACTTCTTTAAACTGAGTGAATGTTAAAGCTGAGCAGCTGACCAATAATGGTCTTAACTGCATGCAATATTCAGTGGCAGTCATTGGGTTGAGATGAAACATGACTATAGTTGCATAGAATTTTAGGAATAGCTCTGTATTTGAAAAATGAAAATAATAGCACCCAGTTTGGAAAATGAGTACAAAATCAATAAAAGAAATTAAATAAAGGGCTCAACTACAAAACACAAAATACTCTGACAAAAATGAATTGGTTTTCATTTTTGCACCCCATGCCAATAGTTTAGAAGAAATGAAAGCATGCATTTCACCTCTCCTTCTTTTTAACTAAGTTGTGATTTCTAGTTTAAAAATAGATTTCTCTAATTGGCTTACAAAATAATTAAGAACTCTGTCTTAAAAATTTGCTAATCTTATTATAGAATGTTACAGAGCAGATGAAATTAGCAATGAGCATGGAATGCAAGGGAGAGAGAGGTGATGTTACCACCCAGCTAGAAAACCAATACTCTCACAACACTCTGAAAATGCAGCTGTATGTGTCTAACAGATTTTGTGATCTCAATAGCTTTTTGCTGACTGTACACTCAAAAGCAAAATGAAATGCTTCATGTGTCAACGAATTTCTCACTTACATCAAGTTACTCTGTTCCCAGTGGTCCTCTGTCCCTCATCTCTACCAAGAGAAATGGCTATGAAATTTATATTGCAATGTCTTGTAGTACCGCCAAAATTTTGGTTCATTTTATCCAACCAAACAACTTCTAAAAATACAAAAGAATCCATAAAATGGAGGGGAAATGTGTAAGGATAATGGATGCAATACCGACTAATCAATAGATATCTAAAAGCTAACTTACTGGATATAAACCAAAATCAGTCTAATGGATTTGGTTTTCACTGGAGACTATTTAATGTAATTGAAATTTTGATTTGTTTTTCAAATATCTTTTGTTTAATTTTATCAGAAAATGTGATATGAAAATATAGAGATGAAAAAAATTTTTCCTTTTTGATATTTAAACCAGATTGACACTCAGGCCTGATTCTATAGATAAACTCTTGGCTCATGACTTTTCAACTTGAGATGATGTAGGAATGAGATCATAAAGTGACAGTAAACCAGCCAGATCAAAATGGAGATCTCAGATCTTATACAGCAGAATACAGGAAGGTAGAGCAGTTCTTTATTCTTTGCTTAAACAGAAGTCTTAGGTATTTATGTAATAGGTTGCTGGGGCAACTGAAGCTTGCAAAAATATAGGGCAAAGTCAAGTGTACAAAATATTTGTGTAACTACAAAATATAGTGGACATCATTATCTGTTTTCCTCATAATTAACATGAGATATGAATATGTTTTATAGGAAAAAAATCCATATATAAATAAGTTTGACAAACACAGTTTTGCCATAATTGATTTGCAGTAAAAAAAGTAAAAATCTCTCAAGGCTTTTCTTTTGTGGTTTCTAAATGAATTTCCAGGAAGCCAATATAGAAAATAATCAGCATTTCCAAATTTATTGAAATAAGGAATTATTTATCACAGAGAACATCATTGGTCTAAATTTATATAGAATATATTTTAAGAAATGCGGAATGTTTTTAAACAAGGGTATGAAATAGAGCCATCAAAGATAGAAGGCATATGGATATAATCAACTTCTGATTTGCTTAAGCCTAATCTAGTTTTTGATACTCTCTACCAGAAAATGTAGTGGTAAGAATTTAAAGAAAAACCATGAGTTACTGCAGACAAAATGCCTGCCACTGGTAACAAGAGATAACCATTGAAAGGATAAATTTGTTTGCATTTATTTCCTACATGTTCAGACACCATGAGATATTGGGGTTCCAAAGATAAATAAAATTAATATGCCATATAATCCATGCCCCAGAGAGCTCACAATCTAGTTGGGTGAGCAGGTGGAAGGAGAAGAGATATTTAAAGAGACAATTACAATCTACATTGTAGATTTCACAAAATAAATACATAGCTTAAATCCATGAACTGTTCATAAAAAAGATGTTTTACATACCAAAATCATTTTCAAAAATATACACTTTTAAGTTGTTTTAAAAGAACTGCAGAAAGAGTAACAATCCTGAGTGACATGCATTCTCCTGAATAAAATGGTTACTGTATGAAAACTAGACTTCCTTTGTGCATGCTGCCAGTAATCTGTTTTACTTTCCATAAAATCCTGTAAATCAAAATCAAACCTCCTAACGTACCTTGGAAGAGACAGAATTACAAATAATGTACAAAGGCTAACAGCTGTTGCACCAGATTACCCTTCCTGAAAAATGTGATAATGCAGATCCTTTTCTTTCCTGACAGTCATTTAATAAAATAAAGTTCCCCCAAGTGAGAAGTGCCTGCCAACTAAGCAGGGAAAAAAAGGTGTTATGTACTCCAACACCTTTTTTTTTTCTTTCTGCTCTGTCAGGATCCATAAGGGAACATTCTAAAAATGACTTCCATAAATCCCTTTCTTTTGTTCACGTTTTTCCAAGCATTCTTGTTCTGTGTGATCTTTTTTTGGCTTGGTTCAATAAAGTTATTTGATAGGTCTACCATTTTTTCTTTCAGGATTATCTAACGATGTCATCTATGTACTCTTGTCATAATGTCCCAGAATCTGTCACCTAAAATAGATTAACAGCAGTTGGTTTCAATGGTTACGGAGCTCACTTTGCATTTTGTCTCCAGAGAAGATGAAGTAGAAAGCAGGAAATTTTGTAATTCTTGGGAAATTAACATAAACTAGTTATTGTGTTGAGGAGAGATTGTAGCAACTGGTGTGCTCTATAAATACAAATAACTGAGTTCAGAAAAAGGCATAAAATTAAATAATAATATTGCTGTTAAGGAATGCAAGAAAGAGGACATTTTGTTTATTATTTTTGAATATATAATTCAAATGTATAGTTCTCAATATATTTTGAGGTCAAACCCATGAAATGAAAATCCAGTCTTTGGATTTCTAAATATTTTTAGAGGTTTTAAATCATTAGCTGATTTTTTTCATCAATTACTCAAAATTTTATCTTATTAAAAAAAAAGAAATCCATTGATTCAAGTAAGGGTAAAATCCAGAGTTAGTGAATACGGGAGTGCAGATATCTCTTAAAGACCCTGATTTTAGTTCCTTTGGATATATATTTCCAGAGATGGGATTGCTGGATGATATGATGGTTTTATTTCTAAATTTTTTGAGGAAACTCCATACTGTTTTCCGTAGTAGCTGCACCATTTTATTTTTTTAAAAAACATTTATTTATTTTTGAGACAGAGAGAGACAGAGCATGAACGGGGGAGGGTCAGAGAGAGAGCGAGACACAGAATCTGAAACAGGCTCCAGGCTCTGAGCTGTCAGCACATAGCCTCATGCGGGGCTCGAACTCACAGACCGCGAGATCATGACCTGAGCTGAAGTTGGAAGCTTAACCGACTGAGCCACCCAGGTGCCCCTGCTGCACCATTTTATATTCTCACCAACAGTGCACAAGGGTTACAATTTTTCCACATTCACACCAACACTTGTTACCTTTAGTTTTTTTTTTAAATAACCAAGTTAACAAATGTGAATTTTTTATTTGTATTTCCCTGATGATTAGTGAAGTTGAGCATATTTTCATATACCTGTTGACAATTTGTATGTCTTCTTTGGAAAATATCTATTAAAGAGCAGGAGACATCAATATCTGGCTTATAATAATGAATGAAACATCCAGACAGAAAAAACAATAAGGAAATAGTGGACTTGAACAACACTGTAGACCAAATGGACCTAACAGATACATACAGATCTTCCCACCCAAGACCTGTTTATATCTGTAGCAGAAAAGTACATAGTCTTCTCAAGCTTACATGGAACATTCTCCAGGATAGAATACCGTTAGATCATAAAATATGTCTTTTCCCCACATGTTAGTCTTCAGAATTACCTAAATTATCCTCTTCTGATGGATTTTCAAATAGTTTTACATTTTTACTAATTAACACTGAACATCACTATAAATATACTTTTCTTCCCCTTTTAAAATTACTTGCTTAGAATCAATTCTTTAAGGTAGATTCAGTAGCCGAAAGCTTAGGAAAATTTTACACTGATAGGTGATTAACAAATTTTGTACAAAACTTTGTGACCATCCACTCTGTAGTAGAACTTCTTAAATTCTGATATTTGTTCTGCACACTATGTAACATATTTATTACTGGTCATTTTCTCACAATATTGTTTTGAAAATAGGGCTTATATATTAATTAAAGTGTAATTCATTAATTAAAATATTAATGATTATCATAAATTGAATACTCACTGTATGCCAGGAGACCTAAATAGTTTTATAAGCTAGATTTCATTATTTCTATTTTACAGATGAGAAAACTAATTTTCAGAGAAGTAATGGGAATTTTCAAGTTCTCAGAACTGGAATGACCTTAGCTTGAGGTATATAGGTACTTAATTACCAGGAGATAATCCTATGTTCAAGCCAGAATTAAACAACTCAATATTCCCTGAAGCAGCCATAAGCATTGCTACCTCACTAGAACGCCAACTTCACCTTCAGCCTCTCCAAATTCAAGACCTAATTTGATCATTTTTAATTTTTCCTGAGTCACATGGGCAATCTTGAGTACCTGAAGAATGCTATGGTCTCTGTCATTAGCAAAAACACACACAAAGCACACACAACATACCCACAACATTTTGCTTGTGATAGCTAGGGTCTGTGTTCCTTTACATTAGGAACATCTAGCCTACCTGATATCCCACTTCTTCATGAAATCTTTATTTTTTGGCAATGTCATTCATCAGAAGTATATTAGGCAGTGATCCAACATCTCAGGACTTCCAGCTCTGCAAGTCATTGGACAAGTCATTGGACAAGTCATTGGACAATTTCAAAACATTTTGAAATTCATCTTGCCTCAGTTGTATGAAATAAGAATCAAAGTATATTATCCACGAATTGCTACCCAACTTGCAACACCTCAATTTGAGATCCACAGAAAAATATACTCATGAGATGCTATGTTTCTGGTTGCCTCTGTATTTTCATTCACTAATTAATTTAATTCATATTTATTGAGAGTTAACTTGGCATCAGACATTATACTAAGACATTTTGATATTAGTTGAATGAGCTACAGAAAACTCTAGAACTTAGAAGATTTTAGTAACCTAGAGATATACTCTAATCCATTTGCACCTAAGAGCAGATATCATTCTTTTGGCTGAATACCAGAATCTACTTTCTCTCAGTTCCTGCTCTCATGCATGGCCAATTAGTCTTCAACAGCCATCAACCTCTCTGTCACTGTTATATGTTAAGCAACTGGACTTCCTCATAATGAAAAATAAAACATCAAGGAAAAGCTCTAATGATTTATTTTATTATTATTTGATCATATGTTTTCAAACCTTTTTATATTTAAAATTATATGTTTGTTTATTGTAAACTGTACACAATTTATTCATCTTTGTGTTCTATATACTTTGTATGTAACTAGTAATCAATGTGCATTTGCTAATTTGAATTGTATTATTTATACCAAACACATTCCTGTCAATTGTAGTGTCTAGTATTTCACAGAGAAAGAATTAATACTGTGAATTTGGGCCATCCAATTCAATTCAAACAGCCCCAAAGAAGAAAGGTAAGTTACTTCTTATTTAAGCTACTCGCAACTATCCCCAGGGTGATGCTTCTTGGTACTTAGTAACAGCTGTTATGTCTTGAATACACATATTTACTTTACACATATTTATTAAGTTAATTAATAATTAAGTTAGTAATTAGTTCAACAAATAATTATTTATTGCCTCTCTGTGAAAAAGATAGCTTTAGACTTTGAGAATATGAGATAAAGCAGCTCTGATTCCCAAGGAATTTCATTCCAGTGAGAGAGACAAACAATTAACATGTACATAAATGAGCAAGATAATTTCAAAAAAATAGTATATACTGTGAGAAAAACAAAGTTATATCCATACTATAGACTGACTGGATAAGGGAGGACTCTCTGAGAAGAGACAGTAAACTTAGAATTGATTGACAAGGGGCACCTGGGTGGCTCAGTTGAGCGTCCGACTTCGGCTCAGGTCATGATCTCACAGTTAACAAGTTTGAGCTTCACATTGGGCTCACTGCTGTCAATGCAGAACTTGCTTTGGACCCTCTGTCCCTCTCTTTCTGCCCCTGCTCCACTTGCTCTCTCTCTCTCTCTCAAAAATAAACATTAAAAAATTGTTTTTAAAAAAGAATTGATTGACAGAGTTGACCATGCGGGAATCTAAGCATTCTAGGTAAGTGCAATGTCTTCAAGATTCAGAACATGGTTCACTATGGCTGAAGTTTGATTCTCTAAGAGCAGTTGCAGTAGATCACATTCAAAGATGTATCTAGGAGCCAGAAAAATGTAACCCTCTAAGAGAAATATGAAGTATATATTGATGAACCAGGAATTCCACACTATCTATCTAAATTAACCTTCAATGGTAGGTACACTTCTTCTCATTTCATAGGAAAATATTTTGAAATTCAGAGACTTTGTATCACTTGGCCAAAAAGTAAAATGATGGAGTTCATGCTTGAGAAGAAAGAATTCTGTTTCCAGATCCCATATCCATCTCACTATACTACCTGTTTTGGTCATGTTTTCCAATTCATGATCATGGCCCTTTTGAAGGACTACAATATTCGCCTTCTCCTGTGCAATCCATCCCCAAAGCTTCTCCCCTCCATACAGATGTTCCAGTTAAATTTTTGAAATCTCCCTTGACTAAATTTTTTGGTACCATTGTTCACAATCCTTCCATCTTTCTGTGTCTTGGATTATTAACCAAACCGACTGACTCCTGATGTTGTGTGCTCTTTAGGTTTCATTTTAACCCAGCCCTGTGCACTACCAAGTGGGGCAGCCTACCTGGAATTCTTGACTTATAGCTAGAAAGTGATTAAACTTCTCTAGAGAGAAAAATAAACATTTTTTTTTCAAAAGAGAAAGAAAAAAAAAAACACGTTGGAGACATTGTTTGGGGATTACAAAATTCAAATAGTAAGTCAAAAAGAAAACCGAATACAAGAAAAGAATTTTGTTACAAACAGAAAAGAAGTTTTAAACAGATGGAATCTTTAATGAGTAGGATGATAGAATCTAATCAAGTTTTGCTAAACAAGATTGAGCGGCTAAAAAACCAAACTCGATTGTGTGTTGCTAGACTCCAGGGTCGGTGAATTCTGAAGGAGGAGATGATTTGATTGCATTTATGAAAACATGGATCCCTAAGTTACTGAAGACTGATACAGAGAATGATCAAATTAGAGTAAAAGGGCACTTTTGATGTCATGGAGAACGTTGATAATGTAAGAAAACAAGTGGCTCCAGCATTTAAAATCTCTGATAACAAAAAGAGTGCATAGACATTTCCAAAAAGACAGATAAAACCACTTTTTAAAATGGTCATTCATTCTGCCAGTCTTATAAGAGCAGGCAAATGAAAGATAAATCTTCCACTTACTTATTTGTGCTTTAAAGAAAATAGCCATGATAAACAAAGCCCCCAGAGAAATACCTAACTAAGAGGTTTTGCATTTTTTACTGTTGCCCCTTATCAAGAACTACAGTAATAAGATTCAACAGCAATGGAAAATACAAAAAGTCACACTAGTCCAATTGGTCATCTATTCAGAATATTAACTATCTCATATATATCTCTCATTATGTGCCAAGACTTTGATTTTTTTTATCAGTTTTTTCATTTGTTTTTACATACGTTAAGTCATTTTAATACACACAACAACTTTCAGAGGTGTTATTATTAATTTTTCATTTTACAAATGAGAAAACCATGTCACAGACATGTTAAATATCTTGCCCAAAGTTAGATGGTAGTAAATTATGGATCATAGATTCAAACCAGGAGGTCCAACTAGATATTCTGTGCTCTTAACCAGTGTATTTTGCCATGGATAAAGCAAGGCATATGACTGATAGCATAATATGCAAACTTCCATTACTCAATTAGTTTGATCTTAAAGCACAACTTTGCCCTCTCATAAGATAGCCTCAACCTATCTTCTCAAGTTAACTCTATCTGTTATTCAAGCTTTGTGGAATCACACTGCTTTCCTAAGTTCATCTTTACTTCTGCCCAAATTAAAACCTAACATTATTTCTGTTCATCCCTTCTGGTCATTCTAAGAAGCTAAGGTCTTTTCATCACCCAAAAAATTATTTTCTCAAATAAATGTTGGCATAATCAGCAGAATTTCAGGAGCTATGCTCCTATAATTGCAAAAATAAGCCTTCTCAGAAATTTTCACATCAAGCTGTCAGAGATACTTCCCTGACAAGTCCTCCTAGCCTTTCTGCCAGATCGCTGCTTCCATCATCCTATTATCCCTAATTATTATCCTGGCCACAAATTTCCCTATCTAGTAATTTCTATAACTCAGTGACCACACAGTTTAGGACAATAGTCCAGAGGTTCTTTCCACCCTTATTTCATCTGGTCATTTTGATATTTCTAAGTATGTCAATAGTCATCTTAATACCTTGATCTTCTTCCCAAGAGCTCCTCCCATGTTAGTTTTGAGAAAACCCTATTCATGCTAATATCATCTCTTTCTTTAAATCATCTCCAGTTCCAACTGCACTGTTTCCCACTCTCCAAAGAAAAAAGTGTGATTATGAAACCAATTAGGAAATCCTGCTATGACCTCGGGCTTTTTAAAATTTCCACATCCGTCATGCAAACAACTTTTACCCACTCTCATTTCAGGCAAAGCTCAGTCGTCTCAGGCACCAACTCACAATCTTCCACTCTATTCCATCCTCACTCTTTTTCTACAGCCCAGTCTCATTTTTTTTTTTTACTGTCTTCAATATCAGCACCCCGCTTCACCTCTCCTGGCTTTATAAAACAACAAGCACAGTCTTACGAAGGGCCTTGTAAATCAATCAGAATGTTTACAATCCCAAGACCACAGACTCTAAAATTTCTCCTTCTAAACACATTCTGACAGCCACCCACTTACCACAATTCTCTTGTTCTTTTGGAATCTTTTCCAAAAACTGTAATTCATTTTCACAAAAATTCAAAATTGGAAATGCCCTCATCCAGCTTTTAATAAATAATGTTTAAACTTCTCTTAACAATGGCCATTGAGACTCTGCTAAACATTCAGGGATGGAAAGATCAATGCTTTGTAGGGAATAATGTTAAGAGCCAGTTAATTTGGACGTACAGACTTAAATCCTATTTCACACTTAAATTCATCTGTTGGTCTTAGTTCTCAATTTCAAAGCAAGGTGGAATTCATTTGTTCCCTCTCTCAAAAAAACATATCTTCAAACACATAAAGAAAACTTCATTCTTTACATCTTTGTCATATTTACTCTGGCTAAATGCATGTGAATTTGTTGATGCATCCATGAAAACAAGTTACAGAGAAGTCAGTAGCTTTCCAGGGCTAGAAATGCATACCATCACAAAGAGAAATCAGATGCGGAGTGTATTTACTGTTGTACCTTAAGTGTAGAATAGTCCCTAAGACTATAGTGGATACTCAGTAAAAAGTTACTAAGCAAACGAATGAATGAGCTGAAGAGTATGTTCCAGGGACACCTGGGTGGCTCAGTTCGTTAAGCAGCCAACTTCAGCTCAGGTCATGATCTCATAGTCTGTGAGTTCGAGCCCTGCATCCAGCTCTGGCTCTGTGCTGACATCTCAGAACTTGGAGCCTGCTTCAGATTCTGTGTCTTCCTCTCTCTCTGCCCCTCCCCGTACTGCGCCCCCTCTGCTCTCTCTCTCTCTCTCTAAAATGAATACACATTTAAAAAATAGTATATTCCAGATGTGCTTATTTAAATCAGAGTAACATGAAGTAATTATCACTGTACCTGCACACCATATTTTTGTTTGTAAAGCCAAATACTGAATTAAATTTTATAACAGCCTAATACAATTAGGCTAGACTAAAGTCTCTAGGTTTTGGCTAGGCTAGATTTGTTTTATTATGAATTACTTTTAATTCATAATAACTTCACCTATTATATACTCATACAATGCTTTAAAAACCCAAGTGTAGATTTTACAGTTTTCCTGTTACATTTCTTTTTCCTAGATGTAGCACATCTTGTTTTCAAAATCTTTCTGGATCATAATGCTGTAGTGCATCACAGTAGAGATTCCAAGCTTTGTGCTTTCCACCTGTTTGATTCAAATGACTTCATGGACATACGGTAAAGAGAAATCCTGTTTATTGTATCTATATTACAAGCATTGTGTTAAAAATTTGCATAGAGCTTTTCCTAACACATCTACTCCCTCTGCCATCATCCCAGAAGTTCCTCCCTTGCTGTTGATAAGCTGCCGTGTATGTCCTTATATAATTACTGATTAAAATAGGACAATTTTGCACAATTCAAGAAAACCCATTCCAATCATTGATTCAGACATTCATCGATCCAATAAATATTTAATGAGTACTCACTGTGTGCCTTGTGGTGCCAAGGTTATTACATTAAAAAGAATCCTCACCCTGTGGGGGAGACAAATAAATATACAATATGGTGGAAAATTCTGTTCTACATAGAAGAATAAACTATGATAATATGAATTGAGTGTGAAGGTATCTATTTTAAATAACTGGTGAGGGAAAACCTTCCTAAGAAAGCAGAAACCTAAATGAAAGGAAAGAAAGCCATGTAAATATCTAGGTGAGGAGGAACAGAAAGGAACAGAAAGACTTTGGGGTGAAATTATGCTTGGTCTATTCATGTTTATTTATCTTTGAGAGAAAGAGACAGAGTGTGAGTGGGAGAGAGGTAGAGAGAGGGAGACACAGAATCTGAAGCAGGCTCCAGGCTCTGAGCTGTCAACACAGAGCCCGACGCGGGGCTCGAACTCACAAACTGTGAGATCATGACCTGGGCCTAAGTTGGACCCGTAACTGACTGAGCCACCCAGGTGCCTCTGTTTGGTCTATTCAAAAAATAACAAGAAAACCAGTGTAGCTGAAACAGAGTGGTAGGCAGAATAAATCAATCTATTATTCAAAACATCTTGGCTATAACCAGCCAAGTAGTCACTTATGCTTATAATCTTACTATCACCTAGCTCATATTTCTTCATTTTATGGGCAGAGAAACTAGGAGAAATAATGTTAAGTGTCTTTCTTGATTCCAGGTGCATGATATTACTAATGCTGCTGGGTATGGTAACTCAAGGACTTCCTAAGTCTACTTGCCTTCTAAACCATCCTGAACATGGGATTTATCCATTCAATTATTATTTCTATGTCATTCTACAAACCCTTCTTTTTGCTGCTTAAAAAATATATGCTACTTAACTTTCTACTAATCCTCAATGTTATGTGAATATTTCTCAATGTTTACTATAATGTTATCAATAATACCATTCTAAAATCTTCTCTACTGCTTAAGCTTCCATGACAACATCCTAGTTGAGGTCATCCAAAAAGTACTGTTTTCTCAATGTGACCTTTCTCACCAATAAGCTTTTTGACTACTTGCTCATTATCACTTCTTCCCTAGCTTTCTCAGTTTGCCCTCCACGGCCCTCACATCCTGATGAGCTTGATTTTCCACAACTGACTATGACTTTAGAGTAGTATAAGGCTACCAGATTTAGATTTAGAAGAAAATTTTATTGTTGGCTTCATTAGCTTCAAGAAATTGAATGTTAATGTCTCCATATGTCGATTTCTTCTGTAAACTGGAGATGATGATACAGTTTCTTGTATGGACACTTAGAATAACCTTAGAACACCTCTTTCTCTTGCTCAATATTCTTTTTTTTAAAAAAACACTAAGAGATTCTTATACCCCAAAAAACATTGTCTCTATAATACTGGAATTACAAAGTCTGTGCCTTTCCATATATTGCAATGTGTCTGGAATACTTTCCTCTCAACTTAACTCTTTCCTTTCGGGTAAATGCTTTTGTCTTTTTCCATACACAGCTCAAATGTTGTAGGACTTTGTACATGTATCTAATATTATATCTTATTTGTCTCTTCCATGGGGCTGGAAGATACTTAAATACGGGAACTATTTGTATTTGTATAACCTTGAAACAACCCTAGAATAAAGTAAAAGTGTAAGAGACTACACATATACAATTTATAACCATACCTCCATAATATCTATTTGGAGTGAGACAGTTTGGCAATACATTTAAGATCCCAAGTTTTAGAGCAAACTTTCCTGGGTTCATATTCCACCTCCACCACCTTAATGCTGTTACCTAGTAAAACTCACTTAACATCTCTGAGCCTCAGTTCTCCAGTCTTTAACATTGCTCTACATCACAACATTGTGGAGTGAATATGACTACCTGTAGAACACTTGGGTTACTTAAAGTCTTAGATAGCCTTCTATTTCCTCTTCACATATATTTTCTTTTTGTGTCTATAAATGTGTCTTTTACATATTAAGGGATCACAGGCATCCCCTGCATATAGCAGTGTCTGCAACATGGTAGACAATCAATAGGTGTTAATGAATGGTAAATGAACAGGTGAAATACTACCTTTCTGAACTGAATTTCACAGAAGTTTTGCTATAGGAAAAACGAAAAAGCCTAGGTATAAGGTAACCTGTCTGAGAATACAATGACAACATGTAAAAATTACAACTTAACTGTATAAAAATTCCAATTTTACAAAGTAGTTATTAATACATTTCATTTTCATAATTGATCTGTGTGTACTGTAAGTAAATAAAAGTAAAGAGAAGAAAGGAAAAAGAAAGACTAAGAGAAAGAAAAAGTGTATTCAGTTTAATTACAGCTTATTAACCAGTTGGAGGAACATTACAAATTTTGCCGAGTCATAACCAAATTCACAGTTGTGATTTAAAATTTATTATGCTTCCCTTGACTCCTTCCACAGTGCCCTCATTTTTACTGTATCCAAGCACATACTTGACATTCTTTCCAAAGCAAACCTACCCACCATTGTTTCTAAAGATTTGTTCTATGTGGATGCAGAGTGTGTAATTCAAAGAAAATCAACTACATGAAATATAGTCTAATTAATATTTATTGAGAGTCCCTAAGGTGCATCATTTACTAAATGAAGAATGATTTGTTTTTATTTAACAGCAACATGACATAATTTAATTTGGAAGTGTAGTTGGAAGCTCCTACAAGTAGTAATTAGAGAAGAATGAATGTATTAATGACCAGCCAGGCTTTTGCCTTTGAGAGGGAGAGATCTGGATGGCACACAATATCAAAAATGAAACAAAGGTTTGGTTTATTTTCTCTTTATATTCTAAATCCAAATTTAATGGCTTGAACACTAATATAAGTTAATGAGAACATCACAGGAGAAATTCTATATACCATATGCTGACATCTGTAAGCACCATGAACCGACCAAGAAAGCAAAAATATGACAAATTTTAGCAACTTGGAAAAAGAAACCTTTACACAAAGATGTTCATCATAAGTAATGAAACAAAACTTACACTGACTTTTACTCCCTGAGCAGATCACTGACAAAAGACAGATCACTGGCAAAAGACATTCAAGGAGACCAGAATGTCTTTCAGGAGAGTTACAAAGAATAATTCTACCAACCAAGTTAAAGTTTCCTTGGCAGTTATGTTGCCCCACCTTGTTTATAGCTGTGGTCTGTGAATTACTGCAGATGACACCTTCAGTGTAACAAGTTACCAACAAAAAAAATTGGGAGAACAAAGCCAACAGATATGTCAGTTATTGCAGGATAAAGGACTGTATGATACCACAACATCTGCTGGAGTATGCATTGTACGAAGGCTCCCAAAAGCATGTTGGACACTGCCGTGTTTGGCACTGTTGAGACAATCATCTCTGAGCAAATAATGACACACCTGAGGTGAGTTTTCAGTAGTTTTTAAATTCGTTCTTTTTATTGTTCGTGTCTCTGTCCATCTGGACACTCTCTGCTCAGGTGATAAAATCCAGGCTTTTCATGTTCCTTAACTGGAGTGTTCCTGCCAGTCGCGCTCCTTCCATGGTGGAGAGCCATGGTGGAGTACCATTTTCTTGTTTTCTCCTTACATTATCAAAATTCTTCTCCCCTGTCCCTACCTACCACCCCAGATCCTCCTCACTCTCTTCTCTCTAAGGGACATGTTGCAAACAGTAAGTCTCAAACTGTAGCAACATCAGAATAACCTAGAGGTCTTGTTAAACACACATTTCTGGGAGTCACCCCCGAAGTTTCTGATTCAGTGGGCATTCCCAACAAGTTCCCAGGTGATGCTGATGCTTCTGATCTGGGGAGCATCTATTTTTGAGAACCACTGATGTCAAGTATTTACACAATCTTTATTACTTAGCCATTAAAAGATAATGTTAGGGCACCTAGGTGGCTCAGTCGGTTAAGCATCCGACTCTGGGTTTTGGCTCAGGTCATGATCTCACGGTTTTGTGAGTTTGAGCCCCACATCAGGCTCCGGTCTGACAGTATGCAGCCTGCTTGGGATTCTCTGTCTCCCTCTCTCTGCCCCCTCCCCACTTGCACTATCTCTGTCTCCCTCAAAATAAATAAATAAACTTTAAAAAAAATTTTAAAAAAAGATAATTTTAACAGCTCGAAGTCCCTCCAAAGGTATTATTTTTTGTAACATTAGATAATATAATTAATATAAATGACTATATCTCTCAGCACATGGAAGAGTGCTTAGCACTTAGCACATTTCCATAATGATAAGTTTAAAGATTATAAAACATTTTCATAACCTGCACATACTGGGCTCAAAATAGTTAAACAATAAATCTCAGACCGTAGCATACTAGAGAAATCTTCGAGTATGTGCAGCCCAGTAAGTGTCCTAAAGTCATGACTTCTACACAGCAGGGAAAGCTTTCTCAGGTGGTGACCAACCTAAAAGCTATTCACTTACAGGCAACATCCAAAACAATCCAGATGACCTTTCCCCTGCTAGAGAAGGATGTAACCCCTGGCTTACAGGTAGGCATCTTGTACAATACCCATTAAAAGAGAACAAACAATCCTAAATCTGTACCTCCCAAAAATCTATTCAGGACCAAATTAGAAACAGTGAGAGCCAGAGCAATAGAAATCCATAAATGTGGAAGATGTAGTTTAGGCAAATGCAGATAAAGAAGGAAGGCTCCCTAAAAGTAGCTTAAGCCCTAGAACAAAGAGAAGTCCAGTTTTGATTCCACAGGTGTGATTCAGGAATGGCATGGGGCACAGAAAATCAGCAGGGCAACAAACAAAAAAGAGTTTCCAAAATAAAATGCCATTTGCCACAGTGGCCATTCTTTATTGTTGAGATAAAGGATATACAAAACTATATGTAATTTGAAATATAACATGCCTAAGTTAACTATATATACAAAATTCATCATTTAGGAATTATTAAAGAAATTATTTCTGAACACTGAGTGAGCAAAGAAAGTATCATTCTTAAAGGATTAGTGTTACAACAAGTTACATTTCTCCTCTAGAAGCACAGCACTGCATTTTGGTCTTCAACACTTGAATCCTGTGAACTCAACAATGGTATGCCCACATTGCAGATAAAAAAGGAAACTGAGGCTCTGAACTGGGACTTGAATTCAGGTCATTGAAGTGCAAACTTAGAATGTGTCTCATGCCCACAGCTATCTCCTT
Organism: Acinonyx jubatus; assembly: GCF_027475565.1. Lineage (NCBI taxonomy): Eukaryota > Metazoa > Chordata > Mammalia > Carnivora > Felidae > Acinonyx > Acinonyx jubatus. Next base: position 28,061,955 of record NC_069394.1, read on the forward strand.
TTGGTATCTTGCAGTTAAACTGCCAGTAATTATTTAATAGAATGCTACAGCATAATCTAGGAGGAATATATCAAAAATTACGTATTGTGAGTATTCTAACCAGGTCTACTCTTCAGACAAAATTATGCTCTATGTGATTTTGCAGCAAGTATTTCATCAAATGCCTCCTCCTCCTTAGTCAACGACTTTCATTTGGTGGATAATATCAACTTTAATAGCAGCATTTGAATACAAAGGATACGTATTACAAAATGTAAGATAATATCTTTAGATTAATAATCCCACCATTCCCATAGCCTATGCTTTACCATCTCTCTTTTTATTTTAATTTTAAAGCCATATTTAATTAGGAAAATCTAATAATATTAAAAACAGTTTAAAAATCAGTATGAAGGCAGTTTTACAATTACATCATTGACATCTACGAAAGCCAATGTCACAAGAAACTCAGAATCTTGGGGTCTGAAGGGGACTTATTTACTTCAACCACCTGTTTACTCCATTTACTCCAACCACCTATTGGAAGGCAATAGAAATGGAAAATTTGAAACTGGATTGGTCTGAATCCAACTTCAGCACATGTCAGCAGTTGAATGTCAACCTATCTGAGACATGGTGTATTATCTAGCACACACAAAAATTATTCTCTCTTCATGCAATCTATTTCATATTTTGTATTTGTAATAATATACAATTTATTTGTGTATTTGTTCACTTTATTGCCAGTCTCCTTCACTAAAATGAAAGCTCTGGGGTGCCTGAGTGGCTCAGTTATTTCAGTGTCTGACTCTTGATTTTGACTCAGGTCATGATACCAGGGTATACGATAGAGCCCAGCACTGGGCTCCACACTGAGCATGGAACCCCCTTGAGGTTCTCTCTCTCTCTCTCTCTCTCTCTCTCTCTCTCTCTCTCTTTCTCTCTCTCTCTCTCTCTCCCCCTCTCCCTCTCTCTCTCCCTCTGCTCCTCTCCCCTGCTCTTTCTCTCTTTCTCTCTCTCTCTCTCTAAAATAAAAAAAAGAAAGAAAGAAGGCTCCATTAATTTAGGAACCACATATGTCTGGCTCATCACTATATCCCCAATGTTGAGCACAATCCTGGTACACAGTTAATGATCAATAAGTATTGTTAATTATGATAATGATCTTTAATTGATAATTGTTGATACTAACGATCAATAATTATTAATGTCAGTCTTCCAAATTTGGGTTGCATTTTGTTTAAATTCAAATCATCTGAAAATCCTAATCCAAATGTTTGTTAACTGGTGCACCAAAGTATCAGCTTTTTAAAAAAATTCTAGTGTAGTTAACGCACAGTGTTATATTAGTTTCAGGTGTACAATACAGTGATTCAACAATTCTATACATTACTCAGTGCTCATCGTGAGAAGTGTACTCTTGACCCATTCACTTCACCTATTTTACTGATTCTCCCTATCCACCTCCCCTCTGGTAGCCATCAGTTTGTTCTCTATAGTTAAGAGCCTGGTTTTGGTTTGTCTCTTTTTTTCCTTTGTTTTGTTTCTTAGCCACATATTTCACATATGTGAAATCATATTTTATTTGTCTTTCTCTGACTTATTTCACTTAACATCATACTTTCTTGATCCATCCAGGTTGTTGCAAGTGGCAAGATTTCATGCTTCTTTATAACTTAGTAATATTCCATATATATGACATATATATAGATATGTATGGAATATATATGGATACATATATGTAATACATATAAGACATATATATATAAGATGATATAAGATGATAAGATAATATATATAAGATGTATACGTAATACATATAATATGTATGTGTAATATATATATATATAATATGTCTTCTTAATCAATCCATTTATTGTTGGGCACTTGGACTGCTTCCATATTTTGGCTATTGCAAATAACACTGCAATAAACATACGGGTGTATATATCTTTTTGAATTAGTTGTTCCCATATTCTTTGGGTGGATACCCTTAGTGGAATTACTGGATCATATGGTAATTCTATTTTTAATTTTTTGAGAAACCCCCATGCTTTTTTCCACAGCGGCTTTTCATGTGTCTGTTGGCCATTGGTATGTCTTCTCTAGCAAAATGTCTGCTCATGTCTTCTGCAAATTTTAATTGGATTATTTATTTTTGGGGTGTTGAGTTGTATATGTTCTTTATATATTTTAGATACTAACTTTTTATCAGATATGTTACTTGCAAATATCTTCTCCCATTCAGTAAGTTGTCTTTTAGTTTTGTTGATTGTTTCCTTTGCTGTGCAGAAGCTTCTTATTTTGATATCATTCCAATAGTTTATTTTTGCTTTTGTTTCCCTTGCCTCAGGAGACATATCTAGAAAAATGTTGCTATGGCCAAAGTCAGAGATATTACTGCCTGTACTCTCTTGTAATATTTTTAATAGTCTCAGGTCTTATATTTAAGTTTTTAACTCATCTTGAGTTTATTATTGTATATAGTGTAAAAAAGTATTCCAGTTTCATTCTTTTGCATGTAGCTGTCCAGTTTTCCTTACACCATTTGTTGAAGAGATTCTTTTTTCCCATTGTATATTCTTGCCTCCTTTGTTGAAGATTAATTGACCCTATAATCGTAGGTTTATTTCTGGGCTCTCTGTTTCTGATCTATGTGTCTATTTTTGTGCCAATACTATACTGTTGTTGATCACTTATAGCTTTGTAGTATAACTTGAAATCTGGGATTGTGATACCTACAGTTTATTCTTCTTTTTCAAGATTTCTTTGGCTACTCAGGGCCTTTTGTGGATCCATACAAATTTTAGGACTATTTGTTCTAGTTCTGTGAAAAATGCTGTTGCTATTTTGATAAGGATTAAACTAAATCAGATTTCTTTGGGTAGTATGGAAATTTTAACAATATTTGTTCTTCCAATTGATGAATATGGAATCTTTCCATTGGTTTGTGTCTTCTTCAGTTTCTTTCATCAATATTTTAAGGTTTTCAAAGTATAGGTCTTTCACCTTCTTGGTTAAGTTTATTCCTAGTTATTTTATTATTTTGGATACAATTGTAAATAAGATTGTTTTCTTAATTTCTCTTTCTACTGCCTCATTATTAGTGTATAGAAATGCAACAGATTTCTGTACATTGATTTTGTATCCTGAGACCTTAATGAATTCACTTATCAGGTCCAGTAGTTTCTTGGTGGAGTCTTTAGGATTATTTATATATAGTATCATGTCTTATGCAAAGAGCAAAAGTTTTACTTCTTCCTTACCAATTTGGATGCCTTTTATTTCTATTTCTTGGATAGGACTTCCAGTACTATGTTGAATAAAAGTGGTGAGAGTTGACATCCTTGTTCCTGATCTCAATGGAAAAGTTCTCACTTTTTCAGCATTGAGTACAATGTTAGCTGTAGGTTTTTCATATATGACTTTTATTATGTTGACATATGTTCGCTCTAAACCTACTGTGTTAAGAGTTTTTATCATGAACTGATGCTATATTTTGTTGAATGCTTTTTCTCCATCTATTGAAATGATCATATGGTTTTTATTTTTTCTCTTGTTGATGTGATGTATCATTTGTAAATATTGATTCACCCTGTATCTCAGCAATTAATCCCACTTGATTGTGGTGAATTATTACTTTTTTCAATGTATTGTAGGGTTAGGTTTGCTCGTATTTTGTTAAGGATTTTGCATCTATGCTCATCAAAGATACTGGCCTGTGGTTCTCTCTTTTTGCAGTGTCTTTATCTGGTTTCTGAATCAGGGTATGCTGGACTCAGAATGAATTTGGAAGTTTTCCTTCCTCTCCTATATCTTGGAATAGTTTGAGAAGAATAGGTATTAACTCTTCTTTAAATGTTTGATAGAATTCATCTGTGAAGCCATCTGATCCTGGACTTTTATTTGTTGGGAATTTTTGATTACTGATTTAATTTCATTGCTGGTAATTAGTGCTCAAATTTCTATTTCTTCCTGATTCAGGTTATATGTTTCTAGGAATTTAGTCATTCGTTCTAGGTTGTCCAATTTGTTGACATATAATTTTACATAATGTTCTCTTATAATTCTCTTTTGTTTCATTTCTGATTGTCCAATATAAGTATTACCACCCCAGCTTTCTTTTCACTACCATTTGCATGATAAGTGCTTTTCCATCCCTTCAGTTTCAATCTGCATGTGTCTTTAGGTCTGAAATGAGTCTCTTGTAAGCAACATATAAATATGTCTTGCTTATTTATTCATTCCACCATTCCACATGTATTTAAAAATTTTTTAAGTTTATTTATTTATTTTTAAAGAGAAAGAGAGAGAGAGTGCACAAGTGGTGAAAGGACAGAGCGAGAGGGAGAGAGGAAGAATCCTAAACAGGCTATGCACTGACAGTGCAGAGCTGGACACCAGGCTCAATCCCATGAACCTTGAGAACATGACTTGAGCCAAAAATCATGAGTTGGAAGCTAAACTGACTGAACCACCCAGGCATCCCTATTGCAGGTCCTTTAATTGGAGCATTTGGTCCACTTACATTCAAAGTAATTATTGATAGGTATGTACATACTGCCATTTTGTTACTTGTTTTATGATTATTTTTGTAGTTCTTCTCTATTTCTTTCTTCTATTGCTCTTTTCTCCCATAGTTTTCTGGCTTTCTTTAGTGATACACTTGGGTTCTCTTCTCTTTATTTTTTGCATATCTATTACTGGTTTTTGATTTGTGATTACCTAATAGCAATGGTTTGTATATAACATCTTATGCATACAGTAGTCTATATTAAGTTGATGGTCCCTTACATTTAAGCCCATTCTTTACTCCTCTCTCCCCAACCCCACATTTTGGGTATATGATATATATTTTCCATTCTTTTATTTTGTGAGTCCCTTGACTGATTTTTATAGGTATACTTAATTTTACTGCTTTTGTGCTTCCCACTTTTCTTACTTCTGCTCATTCCTTTCCACTCAAATAGTTTCCTTAACATTTCTTTTAGGGCTGGTTTGGTAATCATGAATTTGTTTACCTTTTGTTTGTCTGGGAAACTCTTTATCTCTCTTTCTATTCTGAATGATAGCCTTGCTATATAGAATATTCCTGGCTGCATTTTTTTTCTTCCAGCATTTCGTTTATATTATGCCACTCCCTTCTGGCATGCAAAGTTTCTGCTGAAAAATCAGCTGATAGCCTTAGGGAGTTTCCTATGTATGTACCTGTTTTCTTTTGCTGCTTTTAAAGTTCTCTTTTTAACACTACTTTTGCCATTTTAATTACTATGTGTCTTGGTGTGGACTTCATTAGGTTTATTTGGGGTGGGGGGCTCTCTGTACTTACTGGATCTGGATTTCTGTTTCCTTCCTAGATTCAGGAAGTTTTCAGCTATTATTTCTGCAAATAAGTTTTCTAACCTGTTTTTTCTCTCTTCTTTTGGGATCCCTATAATACAAATATTATACTTGATGGTGTTGCTGAGTCTATTTTCATTTTGTACTGTTTTTCTCTCACTTGTTCAGTTTGCTTTCCATTACTCTGTGCTCCAAACTGCTGATCTGTTCTGTTTTCTCTAGTCTACTATTTATACTAGTGTGTTTTTCATTTCAGTTATTGAGTTCTTCACTCTGAGTGGTTCTTTCTTATGTTTTCTAATTTCATGTTGAGGATCTCACTGAGGTCTTCCACTCTTTTCTCAAGTCTAGGGATTATCTTCATGACCATTACTTAAACTCTCAAGCATATTACTTTTCTCCATTTCATTTAGCTCTCTTGCTCTGATTTTGTCCTGTTCTTTCATTTGGGCCATATTCCTCTATCTCCTCATTTTATCTAACTCTCTGTGTCTGTTTCTATGTATTAGGAAAGTCATCTATGTCTCCTGCTCATGAAAATAGTAGCCTTATGAAGAAGAGATCACGTAGTGCCATGCAGTGCACTGTCCTGCTTATCAGAACCAGGTGCTTCAAGAGTGTCTCCAATGTGCATTGCATGTGCCATTCTATTGTGTCTGAGTCACTTTTGCCTTCAGTCCAGCTGTCTGCAATGGCTCTCTTTGCTGGTTGTGGTCAGGGTTTGGTCCCTGTGTTGTTAGGGGGCCAGTCTGGGGCTGCCTTAGGCTTGAATTGAGTCAGACTGGGTGTTTCCTGAAATGTGATAGCACTGAACTGCAGGGTGATTTTTTCCATATTTTCTCCTGAGAAGCATTGGCTGGTGGGCTGTCTGCCCACAGCCCATTGCTGGGGCCACCATCAGACTGATGTGTGTTATTATCTTCCTTTCTCCTTGGCACAGGAGTCACTTTCAAGTGGTGCTGGTCCCTCTTGGGGTTCCTTCCACACTTCCAGGCTTCTGGCACCATTTTGAATAGGCTCTAAGTACATATGAGAGGGGGCACATCCCCAGGAGAACATGGAGGCAGGACACACGATGTCAAAGAAAGGTTTATGCAGGTCTTTTGTTTGAGGGGACCTGGAGCTGAGGCCTAGGAAAGGGTATTTCTGCAGAAGAACACTCAGGCAGGGCATGTTGTTAGAAAGTTACATAGTGAGTGGTGGGACTGCACCAGTTCCCACTGGTTCCACTAGGTGTCCATATGTCTAGGCTGAGGGGTGGGATAGGGAAATAGCACAAGCCAGCTAAGAAAACTAAAGGCTCTTGGAAATATTTCCCAACAATCCTTGCCTTCCACTCCGGGATTTAGAAATAAATCTCCCTCCCATATACCCAGGCATTTTCCAAACTGTTGCTTCCATGTGGTATCTCAGCAGGGCTGTTTGTTTTGCTGTCTCTGTAAGGGCAGGGACTCAGGTCCCTCTCATTCTCTAGGCTCTCCCAGAGCTAAGCCTGCTGATTTTTAAAGTTCCAGGTGCTAAGCCCTGATGACTGTAAGAACTCTAGGAATTGTGCCCTCTGGTTTTCAAAGTCAACAGTTACAGGGATTAACCTTCCTTGTGTAGGTTCCCCGTACCTTGGGTGCTCAGTTTGGGGGTCTGTTTTTTCCCCTCTCCACTGTCCCTCCTTCCCAAGGATAGTCCCTCCTTCTTGGCTCAGTTTAGTCCCTGATCATGTCTCCACCCTTTCCACCCTCTTCAATATGGTCTCTTTTCTACAGTTAGCTGGAGAGTCTGTTCTTTCAGGCTTCAGGCCATTTTCTGGGTTATTTCTACTGATGTGGGTGTTATCTAGTTGCATTATGGGATGAGGTGAGCTTAGGGTCCTCCTACTTCATCATCTTCCATAGACGTCCCCCAAAACATTGGCTTTTGAAGCTTTATTAAAGAATTCTTGAAAGCAATTCTTGATAATAGTAAAACTTTGAAATTTAAATGTATCAATAAATGGGAGTAACAGAAAATTAAATGATAGAACTCAGCTAGTAAACAAGACTTAATTCTTGTATTTATAATTGTGTTTTGATATAATTTGAATTGTAGAAAGAATCTCTTATTGAGGTTCCTAGTTTCTATTGTTTAAATTTATATTCTTCTTTGGAATAAAATGGCATTGCAAAAATCTACAACTCTTGCAGCATGTAAATGTTTAGAATCATCAAAAGAATCATACAGACGTATTAAATTAAGAGTTTTGTATTAAAAAATATATATATATCCCATAAAGGTATTCTCAGTGGAGACAAAAAGATAGTAACCCTGAAAACATTTAGTGTAAAATATTTATATCTTTAACTATGAATTTATGAATTATTAAAGAGTATTTTTTTCAAAAAGAAAAAACTGCAGTAAGAAAGAAGGGAGCAGTGGTTATCAGGAGTTGGGACTGGGGAGAAGGTATAACTACAAAGGGAAAGCATAGGGAGGGGCATCTGGGTGGCTCAGTCGGTTAAGCGTCCGACTTCAGCTCAGGTCATGATCTCACAGTCCGTGAGTTCGAGCCCTGCGTCAAGCTCTGTGCTGACAGCTCAGAGCCTGGAGCCTGCTTTGGATTCTGTGTCTCCCTCTCTCTCTGCCCCTTCCCTACTCATGCTCTGTCTCTCCTTATCTCAAAAAATAAATTAAAAAAAATTTTTAACTGTATATTATTGTCTATAGAGAAGAATCGATTAAAATTATCAACAATTTCAAATGTGTTACCTATAAAATGTAATCAATTAGAATCGATGAGTAAGACTATTTTCTAGATACAAGAGACAGAATCTAGAGACAGAAACAACCAAAAACTCTTTTGTTATTAATGTGCACCAAAAATAATTATTCTGCTTCTCTTGAATTTCATACTCAGAGGATCAATACTGAAGAGAGAACTTTAAAATACTTTATAGTATACAGATGTATTGCTTAATTTTTAAAAAAACTACTTTTAAAAGTAAATTTTATTATAATTATTATATATGTCTATCAACTTACTAAATTAAAATGTGGGTCAATAAGCATTTCAAAAAGTCATGTAATTTTAATTGGTAGTGTCCTCTTTTACTCTCAAATGCATTTGAGTTTGGATGACAAATTATATGGTCCTCCTACACACCAACCCAGCTTGTTGATATCTTTAGGTCTGAACATTTGCAACATCCTCTGTGTAAATCTCCTTTACTCTTTGTTCATCTGACAAACCTCTATTCATTCTTCAAGGTTCAAATCAAATTCTAGAAATTTAGGGAGAATTGTTAAATCAACAAATTCCAATAACACCCTTGGTGTATCTGCATGTGAGTATTTATTATTGTCAATAGGCATATTAAAGGGAGTTGAGTATTAAAGACAAATATATGAAATTTAGTCGCTGCTATATAAGATGAAACTATACATTTTGAAAAAAAATCAGATTATATGAGGTCTGACCATTTTAGAGTAAGTAAGTACTATGCTCTTTATCTGTGTGGGAACATAAGCAACTTAATTCTCCATCCAGTTAACACATTTATTGTTACCTGCTTCTCCCTGAGTTAAAAGTCTGACAATAGCAGTGGTTCCTAACGATTTTCAAGAGGCTCACACTCTGAGATAAAAACTGTCTTCTTGATTCCTGTTTTTTGTTTTCATTTGTTTTAGAGGTGAGCCCTATTGCTGAGAGAGTGTGAAGATTTTTCTGAGTGCTATCATCTGGGCAGTTTTTAAGTTTTGAGTCTAACTAGGAACATAAACATTCTCCCCATTTCATTCCCTGAAAACAATTCACCAGAAATCTGTGAAAAAAACCATAATGTGAATACTCACAGCAGGACTTTAACATTTTTGGAAAATACAATCTCTTAGTATTCTGCTTTTTCCAGTCAAGCCAAAGCTTTTGAGTTTATCAAAATGTTATTTTTAGCTTTTCTGCCCATAATTAGTAACTCTTATATGAGAGGAAGTATAAGCTTTGTACATCTCCTAATGGAAGTATCTAGTGAGAATTTTGGGGGGAGGCAAACACTAGTAATGACCAGAATCACAAAATTCAAGGTATATATTTTTTTACATAAACATTGCAAAATTTGCATTGTCTTTTGACTTTAACAAATCCTTTGAATTTAGTTATCCAAGATTAGATTATCATACGATCTTCAAAATCAGTACTTAAATGTGTCCTACATTTTTTAATACAGCTTATGTGTTTTTTGTGTGTTTATTTCACAAAATTGCTTTAGAAGAGAAAAAGATCATATTTGTAGTATATTTGGTGCTTACTGGTTTGGAAATCTATTCAACTGCAATGTCATGTCTTGACATTTTACAAAGTTTGTAGCAAACCCATAAGGACACACCAAAAAGAAATTCACTATTTTTAGACCTTAGAAAATCACCTTTAAAAGTGACTTCATTTCATGAAATATAATATTATCTCCAACTCCTTCAGTTCTTAGGACACTGGGTTTATTTTTGATTGAGGTAGCTATAGAAATGCTGTTCAAGCTAGACTGTGGGTTTTGTGTTTCTATTCTATGTATAACTAGAATATAAGGGACACAAGAGAGAATATTCATTGTTCACAATTCGAATATTATCTCTTGATGAGGGTGGAGTTCTGGAGCCACTGAAGGAGATTCAAATGATTTTGTTAATTTATCTGGGAATGCAGTTTGTCTATAAATAATCAGTTGGACTGCATGAACATGTTCTTTGGATGACACCTCATAAGAAGGAGAATAAAGAGTGAAGGGGCCACAGCTCCCCTCCATTTTTGAACGTCGATGCCTTTACAACATTACCTTATTTATATTACTCACAAGATCTCTGTGAAGTAGGTGTTATTGTTATTCCCATTTGGCGAGAAAACTTTGCATAGTTATACCCAAAATCATACTTCAAGGGAGAGATGGAAACAACATAACCTGAACCCACTCCACCTCACCACCTTTACTTCATTCCATCAGAAGCAAACCAGTTCACTGCCATATTTCATAGAAGCTGTTTCCATTTCAGTTTCAAATATATATTTGAAAGGATTCTGGGAAGATGACAGTATTGAAATACTAAGAATCTATCTCTCCACCTACACAACAATTGCATTAGCAGAATCTGTCAGATGTAACTGTTTTGGAACTCTGAGATTTGCTGAAGGCTTCCAACTTCCAAAAGAAGGCTTGGGCAGTAAATTGTGGTTGGTTTCAGTCAATTTTACCTCTCAGCAGAGTAGAAGCCACCCATCTTTCAATCCCCACCCTCATGGCAGGCATCTGTGCATGCACTCTAGAAGCAGCTAGCACACTGCTTGTGAGAGCCAAACTGGGTAAAGAGGAACTACCCTCTAAATATTGGGGATTTGTGCTAAGATTGCTGATTGCAGCTTTAGATCTCAAAGGTGCAGACAGAGGCAGAAAATTTTCCCTCCCTCTCCTCTGGTAAGAGTGAATTCCCAGGAATTTAAAAGTTGGAGATTTTATATTTCCTAACTTCAAAACTAAGTACAAAGCTATAGTGATCAAAAGAATGTGGTACTGGAACAAAAACAGACATATAAATCAGTACTATAGAATAGAGAGCCCAGAAATAAATCTTCACATGATTTTTGACAAGGGTGCAAGACCATTCAATGGGAAAAAGACAGTGTTCAGCAAACAGTTCTGGGAAAATGAGATATCCACATGCAAAGAATGAAGGTATATCATTCCTTAAAAATCATGTAGAAAAATTAACTAAAAAAATGTGTCAAAGACCTAAATGAAAGACCTAAAAAAGTAAAACTCTTAAAAGAAAACAGAGCAAAAGCTTCATGGCATTGGACTTGGCAGTGGTTTCTTGGAAATGACACCAAAGGCACAGGCAACCAAAAAATAAGAGAAATCAGACTTCATAAAAACGTTAACATTTTGTGCATCAAAAGACACTGTCAACAGAGTAAATAGGTAACCTATGGAATGGGAGAAAATATTTGAAAATCACATGTGTCATAAGGGATTAACATCCAAGTTATAAAGAGAATTCCCAAAACTCAATTTGACAAATCAAACAACCCAATTCAAAAATGGGCAAAGGAGTTGAACCAATATTTCTCTAAAGAAGATATAAAAAGGCCAATAAGCACATAAAAAACTGCTCAACATCATCCATCATTAAAGAAATACAAATAAAATCATAATGAGAGGGTGCGTGGATGGCTCAGTCAGTTAAGCATCTGACTCTTGGTTTTGGCCCAGGTCATGATCTCACAGTTCATGAATTCGAGCCCTGCATCAGGCTCTGTGCTGACTGTGTAGAGCCTCCTTGGGATTCTCCCTCTCCCTCTCTCTCTGTCCCTCCCCACTCTCTCTCTCTCTCTAAATAAATATATAAACTTTAAAATTTTTAAATAAAAAATTACAATGAGATACCACCTCATACCTATTAGGATAACTCCTGTGTTATCCTACAAACAGAAAATAATAAATGTTGGCAAGCATATGGAGAAATTAGAATCCTGTATACTGCTGGTAGGCATGTAAAATGGTATACCTGCTGTGAAAACCAGTATGGAGTTTCCTCAAAAATGTAAAAGGTAGAATTAACATATGATCCAACAGTTCCACTTCTGGGTATTTAAACAACCCAAGTGTCCATCATTAATGGATGAATGTATAAACCAAGAAACTAAAGCAACCTAAGTACTAATAGATGAACAGAGAAACAAACAATGGTATACATATACAATAGAATATTATTTAGCCTTAAGAAGAAAGGAAATTCTGACATATACTACAACATGGATGAAACTTTTGGAGGACATTATGCTAAGTGAAATAAGCCATCCCCAAATAGACAAATGATATGTAATTCCACTTATGTGAAGTACATAAAGTAGTCAAAATCATATAAACAGAAAGTAGAAGGGTGGTTGTTAGGAGTTAAGGGAAGGAGGAAAATGGGTACTTATTGTATGGTGGGTGCAGAATTTCAGTTATACAAGATCTTTTTCTGCATCCATCTGGAAAAGGAAGGTGGTTATGGTAACATGTTACAAATGTATTTAATACTTCTGAACTGTACACTTACACTTAAAAATGGTTAAGATGGTAAATTTTATGTTATGTGTGTTTTACCATAATGAAAAAATTAAAGATATATTTGAGGAAGAAGGGGTGGAGGAGTGATCTGAAAATTCTATGATAAACGCTGGGAACTCACATGAAAAAATAATTTCTGTGTCACAGGTCAGTACCATAGGAAAGCTCCATATTTATACTATATCAAGCACTCCTAAAATAATTTGCTTATATATTTTCATGTGCACACGTAAAAAAAAAACATTATGAAACTGCACTGCTACCTGCAACAGAGCTAAAATGCACATGGACTTTGTTGAAAGAAAAAAAAATTAAGCAAGTAATTTAAAAAAAAATCTGTGCAATCTCACCATTGTACACAATCAGTCTTCTCTCTTCCCTCAGAATAATCATGGGGTTAGAGCTAAAAAGAGCAGAATACACAGAATGAAGTCTTAACTAGTGCTAAACCATACTGAACAGGCTCTGTCTTTTGTGATTTTTTTTCTCTCAAAGACCTTTGAAATAAGCTTCACTTGGAATAAAGCCTAAAAGCCAACTGGGCTGGAAAATATCCACAATGTTCTTGTGATTTTTAATCTCTTTTCTAAGCCAATAGCCAATTGTGTCACATAAAACATGGTTAAGAGCCACCCAGAGGCAAAATTCTTATACCACTGCTGAAATATGCAGCAATTGCTTAGAAAATCAAATACCTGCACATTTAAAAGTATTACATTAATGACTAAAGGGCAGCAGTCTATCACACCTTTATTTCTCCCAGGGAATATTTAGGAAACTGCAGACTGTTTGCATTCACATTTGTAAGATGTCCTGCTATGTGGTGATCCCATCCCTTCCATTCAGCCCATTAAAAAGATTCAAACCTCATTAACATTTCTTTGGAAATTTTGATTTTTAATCGCTTGATTTATAACTAGCCCCCTAACATCATGGGTTGTGTGACCAATGGCAAATTTTACAAATGTGGAAACTTGTTTATTTCACTGTTTACAGCTTTAGCTACATGTACTTGCTGTAAATTTTTTAGAGTATTTCCTTTTGCACCATTCTATTCTTAATCACCTGCTACTGAATATTACTTTGTTAATTTCTATAACTTTGACTTATTCTCTCTCAAAAGCTGACATGAAATAATAACAATAATAATAATGATAAGTAAAATCTCCATCTTGTGTTCAATTGTACCTATTCTTTATGTACCTAATACACACACACACACGCACATGCACACACACACACACACGTACACACACACACACACACACACACACACATGCACCCTTTTTTCCCCTGCATTAGATTAAAAGTTATTGAGGACAGGAAAACATTAAGTGTCTTTTGATTATATTTCTTAGAGGCATTCAATAAATATACTTAAGTTACTCCTTGCATTAAGCAAGATTCTGTCATTGATAAAGCTAATATTAATAAAGGTAAATAATGCAACAATAATAAAAACAATAAAGATAAAATGATGCAAAGGAGAGAGGTATCTTAGAAAAGCAGTCACATAATCAACTTGTACAATATATATGGTGCCTCATCCCTATACTACAAAGTAAGAGGATAGAAATCCATCACATTAGAAAAGATGGGTTCCTTAACTCCTGATTTAGAGCTAATATCTTGATTCATTCTGGATAAACTTCAAAGCAGGATTAATAAGAATCATGGCTGCCATCATTGATGTGTCCCATGCTTTTATGAGTGACAACTTTCTACAAATAGGCTCTTTTATATAATTTAATTAGACCAATAGACAAGTTGCAAACTTGTGTCTCGTTTAAATATACAATTAATGATACTTCTTGTTTTTGACTGAAGAAATTATTCTATGCTTAGATGAGATAGGCAAATGAACTATAAGACTCATGTATATGTCAGTGGGGCTATTATTAAAGGTGAAATACAAATATAAACTGGAAATTGACTTATGTGAAAATGTTATGCTGATTAAGTCCACTAATCAGACTCTATGGACCTTTTATCACATTAACACATCTTGAATTAAGAAAGCTTCTACAGCTCTTTCCACTCAGATATGAGCCCATTTTCTTGCTTCATCAACCTTGTTATTGAAATAGTCAGAATACTAATACTACATAATGCTACACAAAATTTGGAATTTATTATGTAAGTAGAAATAATTTTTGAAGTACATTTTCAAACATAAGAAAACTTTCATTGACTCTTGCAGTCCAGTGAATAAGAACACTCAGGCCAAAACTGAGATTAACTCTGTCTTGTAAATTTTTTTAGTTCTCTTTATAGGTCTCAAAGGTGTTCAATAAATGATTTCAAAGTAAGTGACATTAAATTCCAAGCACATTCCAAATAATATAGGATTTTAAATTTGTTATTGTTATTTTTAATTGTTTCTGTTATTAATACAATGAAGTAATTTTAAGTGAACTTGCAGGTTAAATATTCGGCTGTATGCAAATGGTAAGCAACTTTTTATTTTGTTACAAATAGTAAATAAAATTCAATTAATTCAAATAAACACATGTGTTATTGAATTCTGTTGACCTAAAGCAATTGACCAAAATGTTTGTTTTTGCATTGAACAGATGTTACTTTTTTCTAATTTCATTTTTGGTACACATTTTCATGAGGTTTGTTGTTGATTTCCTTAGCAAGCATTTCCCTTCTTTAACAAGTGTTTCCTGCTTTTGTCTTTAGGGATCTACCTGGCTCCCAAACTAAATCCATGTTATTTGAAGAAAGCTGACCTTAAACTTATCTCCAAGAATGTTGCATGGCCCAGGACTAATGAATATGAGCCTTCACCTTTCTGGTAGAAGAATTTGTTTCAAGCATAGATGTGTGAAATCAGGCTGGTCTAATAAAGATTCACACTGATCATTTTCCAGAGCTACTGAGAAACACAAATTCTTACCCTAAAGTTTTTAAGACAATAGAATGCTTTTTAGTCTGGCGAAGCTAGTGGCATCATACCACCATTTGGGAACTGAGAATCAAGTAGACACTAAGGAGAACAGAGATAAGATAGAGTGATAGAGTCTCAAGATTCCTAATGACCTGGGTCGAGTATACCTGAAGTGATATGAGAAGCTCATCCGTTCAGAGAATTAGCATTTCTGAAAATACTTTTAAAGTATGTTATTAAACGCATTTCTGTATATTTTTCCCTTTAATTTTAGCAAGCTTTTAATTTGAACCTCTGAGAATTAATGTAATTCATTTACATGATAAAACATAAGAAAATATACTTTTCACTTAGATCTGTAGAAGCAAAATAAAGCCCTTCATATCAAGAAATGTTGTTATATCAAATGCATGAATAAGCTTCTCCTACTCTCCAAACCTCATCCACTCACCTGAATTCTGGTTCCCATTCCCTTCTCTCTTCAGAAAAAATTGCTTCTAATTGTCTTCCTTTCTATCCAATCTTCAACACAACAACCAGTGTTATTTCTAAGATACAAACCAGAACAGGCAATCTCTTACTCAAAATGCTTTAATGTATTCTCATTTAAAGAATGTTCTTCTAAGCATGACATTTGAGACTTTCATGAATTGGCCCTCCAATCTGATGAAGACATCTACTACTCTCCACACCCCCATTATCAGGAACACTGGACCATAAATAGTTTCCCAAACATGGAAAACTTTCTCAAGCCTCCATGCTTTCCATATGTTGTTCCCTCTTTCAGGAATGCTGAGGAGTGGCCCTATGCATCCTCTAAGGATGATGGCTTCAAACATAACCTTTTCATGTATCTTTTCCAGTGCTATCACACACTTTGTATATACCTCCATTACAGTATGTATCATATTATTTTACAATTATTTTTTAAACAGAAGCTTAAATGTGGCTAAAGGGACTAATCAGGTTCACAGATTTGTTTCGTCCACACCATATTTCCTCACATTCTAAAATTTAAGATGTTTACATGAAAGTCTGGATTTCTGGCCTCTCTGGAAATGAAAAAGACTTGTTACTACACAGAAACAATGATCTCTGGCCCAGGAGTACCTGATACTTTGTACTTAGAGCACAGACACTTTTTCAGTTCACGGCTCTATGAACACTCTCAATTGTTTCTCACAAACCTGATTTGCTTGGCTCATGCTACCACTTGCTTTACACGTTTGTTTCACACGTCTGTCTTCCTACTTTAATTTCTTTTCAGATGCAGACTTAACTTAATTTTATTTTTTTAGTCTCAGAGAACATTAGTCAAACCCAAAACTCCAGGATTCATGTGAAAATAAGTTGCTATATGAGACATCTATAATGTTCAAAAATTTCTAAAAGAATCAAAAGAGATTATTAAAAATAGAACAGATCAACAGTTAGCATATCTGATTAAATGTTCTCGTGATGATAAATAAATATGGCTGTCTTCATTTTATAAGCTCTTGTTGATTGTATGCATACTTAAATGTAAAATCCTTACATAAAAAAATCCATCAAAAGAATGACAAGATAAGACACAGACTGGGAGAAAATATTTGCAAAAGATATGCTTGATAAAGGACTGTTACCAAAATATTCAACAGTAAATTCAACAGTAAAAAAATTCAACAGTAAAATAAATGAAAACCCTGAACATATTCCTCGCCAAAGAAGATACACAGATCAGATGAATGGATAAAGAAGATGTGGTATATATATATATATATATATATATATAATGGAGTACTACTCAGCAATCAAAAAGAATGAAATCTTGCCATTTGCAACAATATGGATGGAACTAAAGGGTATTATGCTAAGCAAAATTAGTGAGAGAAAGACAAATATCATATGACTTACTCATATGTGGAATTTAAGATACAAAACAGAAGTATGAGGGAAGGAAAGCAAAAATAATATAAAAACAGGGAGGGGGACAAAACATAAGAGACTCAAATACAGAGAACAAACTGAGGGTTGCTGGAGGGGTTGTGGGTGGGGGGATGGGCTAAACGGGCAAAGGGCATTAAGGACACTTGTTGGGATGAGCACTGGGTGTTATATGTAGGGGATGAATGACTGGATTCTACTCCTAAAATCATTATTATGCTATATGCTAACTAATTTGGATGTAAATAAAAAAATAATAATAAAAGAAAAAATAAGATATACAGATGGCAAAAAAGCATATGAAAAAAAGTTCTACGTCATATGTCATCAGGGATTGAAAGATTACTGTACACATATCACAGTGGCCAAAATCTGAAACACTGACAACATCAAATACTAGCAAGGATATAAAGTAATGGGAACTCTTATTCGTTGCTTAGGAGAATGAAAAAAGGCCGCAGCCACTTTAGAAGACAGTTTGGAAGTTTCTTACAAAACGAAACATACTCTTACCATATAATCCAATAATCACACTACTTGGTATTTACCCAAAGAAGTTGAAAACATATCCACACAAAAACCTGCACACAGATGTTTATAGAGTTTTGTTCATAACTGCCCAAACTTGGAAGGATTCAGTATGTCCTTCAGTCAGTGAGTGAATAAATAAACTGTTGTAGATCACAACAATGGAGTATTATTCAGCATTAAAGAGAAGTGAGTTATCAAACCATCAAAAGATATGGAGGGGCCTGAAATGTCTATTACTATATGAAAGAAGACCATTTTAAAAGGCTACATATTATATAATTCTAACAATATGACATTCTGGAAAAAAAACAAAACTATGGAGCGGCCCCTGGGTGGTTCAATCAGTTAAGCATCCAACACAATTTCAGCTCAGGTCATGATCTTATGGTTCTTGAGATGGAGCACTGCATTGGGCTCTGCACTGACAGCTCAGAGCCTGCTTGGTATTCTGTTTCTCCCTCTCTCTCTGCCCTCCCCTGCTTGTGCTCACTCTCTCCCTCTCTCTAGAAATAAAATAAATAAACTTTTTGTTATATTTCTTCCTTTTAAAATATTAAAAAATCAAAACTATGGAGATGGTAAACAGATCCATGGTTACCAGGGACTTATGGGGAGAGAAGGATCCAGAGGCAAAGCACAGAGAAATTTTAGGGCAGTGAAACTATTCTGTATGATACTATAATGATATACAGAAATTATTATCACATTTGTCCAAACCCTTAGAATGTGTAACACCAAAAGTGAACCCTAATATAAACTATGGACTTTTGGTGGCATTGATGTGTCAATGTAGGTTCATGCATTGTGACAAAAGTACTACTCTTGTGTGGGATGTTGATAGTGGGGGTGGCTGTACATGTGTGGGGCAGAGGATATATGGGAAATCTTTTTATCTGTGGCTCATTTTTGCTATGAATCTAAAACTCCTCTAAAAAACAAAGTCCAATTAAAAAAATCCAAATAAAATTTCTGCTGAAGCCCATCAGTTCTAGTACATACAGTTAATAAAATTAGGCTTAATAAATATCCCTAGAGATCTACAATTCTGCAATGGAAAAAATCATTGCAGAACTGATCCAAATAGAATGTCTGTGACACTCATTAGTCCTGGTATATTAATATCATAAAATTAGGCCTACATTTCCAGACATTTACCTGTGTAATATACTACACGAACAAATTTATTTAGTAAAAGTGACTACTATAATAGTTTTAGAATGTCTCAGTTGTCAGCTTTCTTAGGTAGTAATTAGTCTATTGTCAGAACAATTAAGAGTCTGAGATTTTACCTTACTTGCTAGCTAATAAGTTAGACTGCCACAATTTTATGGATGCTGACAGAAGACACAAGACTCCTGGGTCAGAAATGAGGATGGATTATTACACTAAGCAATAGCAGTAGCTAGAGTATCAACATTACTCTGCTGTTTCCCTAAGCCATAATTCCTACATGACTGTGTCAAGTGGATCAGATAGCTACACAGGCAGTAGGTTGGATTATGATAGAGGAACTCCAAATTTAGGGACTAGAATATTTTACAATAGCCAGTAACCATGCTTGCCCTTTTCTGGAGGGAAGTATTGACTTTATCATACTGTAAAGTAGGCATAGTTGCCTTTTTCCTAAGGAGGAGATACTATATCTTTCAAAATGGCTTTCTACACAAACATTCTAGAAGATAGCATGGAACAAGAAGCCTTGCTTACATGATGGGCAGAAATGCCAAAGATCAGTGGAGAATTGTTAGTCAAATTTTATAAACATTGAACTTTTGATGCTTTAAAAAAGTTAAATGATCATGCAAATAAAATTCAATTGCTATATCAGGCTATTGAAAATAAAAATTTTTAGAGAGTTTTGTCTGTTTATTTCTCTCTTCACTGGGTATTGGTTTTTCTTTAATAAACCAGGTATTTTTGACATTTTATTTGTCACTGAAGTATAAGTTCTGTGTATCCCAGGGCTTGGGAATCACTAGTAGTTACTTTAAGTATTAAATTGCAAGGGGGTGCCTGGGAGGCTCAGTCAGTTGAGCATCCAACTTCATGATCTCATGGTTCCTGAATTCAAGCCCCATATCAGGCTTGTTGCTGTCAGCACAGAGCCTGCTTTGGATCCTCTGTATTCCTTTGTTTCCCTCTCTCTCTGCCCCTTCCCTGCTTGTTCTCTCTCTCTCTCTCTCTCTCTCTCTCTCTCTCTCTCTCAAAAATAAACATTAAAAAAAATTAAATTGCAAGAGGTGAAGGTACTTGTCACCAGTTACAATTAGAAATTCAGAACTGCTAGGGGTGCCTGGGTGGCTCAGTCAAACTTCTGAATTCCGCTCAGGTCGTGATCTCATCTGAGCCCTGTGTTAGGCTCTGTGTGACAACTCAGGCCTGGAGCCTGCTTCAGATTCTGTGTCTCCCTCTCTCTCAACCTCTCCCCCACTTG
Source organism: Acinonyx jubatus (assembly GCF_027475565.1). Taxonomy (NCBI): domain Eukaryota; kingdom Metazoa; phylum Chordata; class Mammalia; order Carnivora; family Felidae; genus Acinonyx; species Acinonyx jubatus. Next base: position 28,082,122 of record NC_069394.1, read on the forward strand.
CACTCTGTCTCTTTCTCTCTCAACAAATAAACATTAAAAAAATTCAGAACAGCTAAATTTGTATAAATGTTTAAGCACTCACAGAGGTGAAAAATAACTGATACAAACTGAGTTATTTTTCTTTTATTACCAATAGTACAGAGTAGCCTCAAGGTGAACTTTGTGTCTATTTGGAAAAATTATATGGTAACATATCATTTATTTCTCAATGTAACCTCACTGAAATTTGAGAAACATTTTTATTCCTCTCCCAAACTGAATACATTAGTGCTAGGACTTCCTACTAAGTGAAAACTGAAAAGTTTATCATTGAGTACAAATTTGTGCTTTATTTTTAACAGCATCATTCTGTATAACTGAATATCACCACAACAGAGTTAGAATAGAATTGCAAAAGAAATAACAAAGAAAATAAAAACACCAAAATTTGTTTTATTTACATTTTCGACATTTCAGAGTATCATCATATCTAATTGCTTAAAAGGTTATGCTCATCTTAGATAGGATATAGCAACACACTAAGATTTTTGAGCTATTAAACATATCGGGCATAAGTCACCTTGTTTAAATGAAAGCATTCATAACGAACTTGCAAAAAACAGAAAAGAAGCCAACACTTATAAGCGCAGGAAGTTCTGACTTCAAAGAGAAATATCAGAAGAGAAGTAGATAAAATTTTTATGAAGCAGGGTATCATTTTATTTTTTTCTAGTTTTATGACTTACTGTTAATGATAGATATTCTTGACAAAAGAAGTCAGATGTCCAAATCAGAAAATGTGACTCCAGAATAACATGATATATTTTTCTGGTAATGGGACAGTATCAAAATCAGGGTACCTTAGGAGTTATTATAGCAAATATTGTAATGTTGGGATTTTCAATTTTCATCCACACTGATATTGTCGCAAAGGGGAAAATTATAAAATATAGTCACTATTTCAAGGAATTCATCATTCATTTTTAAAATTTTTGAATATAGGTAAGATAAAATAAACCTAATGTTGGTGAACACATGTTTGTTTTCTCCTTTCCTAGAGCTAATACTTTTGTATTTTGGCATGTTGATATGTGTGTCTACCCCCATTACCAAACCATAAGCTTTCTGAATGCAGAGATGTTTCAGTTTTAAAGGATCAGAAGAGAATGACAGAAGAGTATGAACATAAGGGGATAGCAGCCACAGGACCACCCTAGAGTCTCTCTACATAGCCTGACTGAAAGTGTAGTCATCACAGAGAAAACAAATATGAAGGAAAGATAGAAATATTTCATGAAAGCTGAAATCTTTTGAACCCCTGGGTCTCATGATGGCAAAATTAGGCTTACATTTAGTTTTCTCAGTGATATGAAGAAGCAACGAGATTAAGAACCAAATGAAGCCAATTTAAGTTGGATTTATGCCACTTGCATAAAAAAAATGCTGACTTATACAGGTAGAAGTCATATATGGTAATTATTATTATTCCTTGCTTATTAAGTATGAAAAAGTGGGTTATCATCCATTGTATGCCATGAGAATTAATTGGGCACATTTCTCCTAAGATCCATACTTAGTGATATTCTGAAATCTTGAAATCAGCCACAGTAGGAATATTTACAACACAGAATGTAGCAAATACTACAAACCAGACTCTTTCCCTCCTTCCCCTAAGAACCAATTGCTACATGTTTACAAGGTTTAACACTACAGGTTATAATCCACAGAATCATATCCCTCAAGTTAGACTCTTATGACCATATCATCCATCATGAAGCCTTTGAAAATTAAAGAGTTATTAATAGTGGTAATTTTCTTCATGTCTAAAGATGTTTGCCATCATTTTGGTTTTAATTGTAAATTATACCTACTCAAATAAACCCCAAAACCAAACCTGACTTGATGGGAAAATGTTCAGAATAATTTATTAAATTTTAATTCCAAGAGATCTCTGAAATACTGGAATGAATCCGGCATTTTGGGTATCTTAATAAAGATTAAGTAGTTGTTTGGCTTTTGAATACCAAGGAGACTGACAACTGTTATTATCAATATTACTTATCTCAATCTAATTAGCCTCTTTTTAATCAGTTTTTCTTGTGACTATGTATTTGGCTCTGCCTCTGAATTTTCCTCTACATCTTCCATATTTTCCCCTCAGTATCAAATTACTTCTTTTTATCTTTTTACTTAGATGTTTCTATTTCTTTTACTCTTTGTATCTCTCAGTAAATTCTCTATGCCTCTCCACTTTTGCTTCTCAGTCTCCATGTTTGTCTATTTCTATGAAAGTCTTGAGATAATGATTATTTTTGTGTAACTCTAATGATAACCTAGAGCATGCAAATCTGAATAACAATTGTAATGTTATTAACACTTTATGAATACAAACTAGGAAAATCCTATCCCAATGTATACAAATTAAATGCATACAGTTGAGTTAACTTGACCATTAATTAATAGTCCACACACAAATTAAATATAAAATTATGTGCTTGGCTCTGTATTTGGCACAAGTAAATTAAAAAGCAATGCTTGCTGTATTTATGAACAATAATCCAGATTCATAAATGTGTTGTGAAAATATAGTCTGAAAATGTGTTCTGTTGGTGTGTATGCTGTGCTAGGGAATCACACTAGAAAGCCCACTAACCAGAACTTAAGTGATGAGAGAAGATTCTAAAAGGAACTGCTCTTTTCTAAGCTGAAATATGATTTTAAAAAGGAGTTATTCAAGAGAAGAATGGATTGTGATGAAAAAATGCCCAAGGTAAAGAGATGAGCATATGCAAACATCTCAAGGTAAGATAATGGTTAAAGAATAAATGTGAAAATTGGTAGGAAGATGGCAGCCGTTTATGATCAAAGAATTGTGACGAGGAAAACTCCCTTTTATCTATCTTACTCTTTTCTATGCTTTTCCTGTCCACAGTCAATTCAATTACACAAGAATTGATTTTTTCAATTTCATTTGCTTTAAGCCCTTTGCTTTTTGTTACCACTTGATTAACTTTTCTAAAAAATTTTTAATGTTTATTTTATTTTGTGAGAGAGAGAGAGAGAGAGAGAGAAAACAAGTCGGGGGGTGGGGGGCAGAGAAGAGGGAGAGAGAGAATCTCAAGCAGACTCTGCACTGTCAGCACAGAGCCTGATGTGGGGCTCAATTCTATGAACCATGAGATCATGACCTGAGCCAAAATCAAGAGTCGGACATCACCCAAGTGTCCCACCACTTGATTTGCTTTCAAACTATTTTCTTAATCTCTCTCTTTGTGTCTCTGTCCCTCCTCTGTGACCACTACCACATCTCTCTTGCAACACCTCACTGTCCAACATAATCTCTCACCATTGCCAAGAGAGGACATAAGGACCTGATCTATATTCTTAACTTTGAGTTTCAGGTAATCATGATTTTTTTATAATGCATTCATATCTAAATGTATATAATTTACCTATCAAAATTCAGCCCACTTGCATTATAGTATGCATTTTTTCAACCAGTTGTCCTTCACATCATTTGCAAGTTTGCATGGGGTTTTCTGGATATAATCAGATGTCTGGTAAAATCTATACTTGGAGTATAGAATACGACATACATAATAGGAAGCAATCATGTTTCCACTTACCCCCAGAAACTAGGAAGCTAAATTGATAGTTACTGTAATAAAAACAGATAATGCATTCCTGTAGTAGGTGATGTCAGATCACTTCCTCCAAGTAGGTGCACCCATTCCCCCTCATGGCTATGTATGTTGGCAGGTAAGGCTCATAACTTGCCCTTCTTCCAGAGAATTTTTAATGCCACAACAACTAACAGCCAACAACAAATGACCGACTATCATGGGGTGACAAGAGGTAGGGCCTCTTTTCCAGATAGCACCAATTTGTAGTGTAATTGCTATTCCACAGCACAACATTGCTTATCTTTATTCTTCTGTCTTTTCTCATCTTCCCTTTTACTGCAGATACGTCTCAATAAATTCTTTCACAAGAGTTTCTTCCCTAACTTCTGTTTCTAAAGAACTTAACCTGAGACAGCACCTACAGTCTGTCTTGGGAGATTAAACCAAAGTGTGTGAAAGTTTGGTATGCTGAGCTCCTAAATGGTGACTCTGAAAGAGCACCGCATCTTGTGGGGCATCAGCACTTGTCTAAATATATAGAGAAAGCACACCATGGCCTGATGATATGGAGAGTTTTAAAAAATGAACACAAATGAGGCTTTTTAGATATCCTGTTTTCATTTACTTATACTTTATGGAAAGTCCTTGAAATGATGTGTTCCAGTGACTGTGAGATATGGATCCTCGTGGCACAATCTATTCCTCTATGCTAAGGCTTAATTAATATGTGATTAAATACTCCAGAACCACTTTTTAAAATTCTGTGTAAAATCTAGCCATATTGATACAACTAATGCAATTACCTTACCTTTCAACCAGAGGTCTGAAAGGCTGGCATGGATGAGCTATCTTAATGCTACTGTGTTTTTTTACTTTCTCTTTATGATATCACCCTAGCCCCCTTTTCTAGCCTATTAAAGCATCCCAGACTCTGACTCCATAATAAATAATCTGTGAATTATAGTTTCTACTAACAACTACATGAGCCTGGAAATGAAGTTGGCCCTAGCTGAGCTTCAGATGAGACTGCAGCCCCAGCCATTATCATAATTGCAGCCTTGTAAGACCCCAAAAGAAACAACCCAGCTGAGTCATGCTAAAACTGCTTACCAACAGAAACTATGAGATTTTTTTTAAGTATGTTGTTTTAAGCTACAACTGTGATAATATTGTCATATGGACACATCTTTCCAAAGAGAAGAAAAAAGATCTAGACTTATCCTCACTACATGCAATTCTGAATGAAGAAATACCTCTTTCCAAATATTCCAGGCTAAATAAAATTCTCCAGAATTTTAGATTGGATCAAATGCCCATTGTTGAACCAATTACATTGACATTTGATTTACAAGCTCTAGGTCATATGTCAAAGCCAAGAGCTATGGGTACTGATAATATTGGAGGGTCATTTCCTGAAAGGAAAAGAGAGATTGTAATATCAGAAGAAGGAATTCTTGCCAGCAAAACTAGATGTCCCCCATAACTTCCTGAATCACAACACAAATCGTACTTTCTATTCAAAAGTAATTGCATGGTGATTGGATGAGGCAGGTAAAATATAACTTATATGTTGAAAATAACTAAAAAAATAAATATTTTAGAAATTATAATAGAAAAAACTACTAACATGTGGCTATCAAATATAAAATATAACCAAAGATGAAAAATAAGAATTTTTTTCTTATTTAATAAGAAATTAAAATAAGAAAAAGAAGAATTCAAATTTTAGAAAGTCAATACAATTCTCTAATTACTTAGACTATAGTCAGATCATTAGATCTTGATGATGAGAGAGTAGCAAAGATATTCATGTCATTAGTATTTGATCTGTGTTTAACTTTCTGCATTGGGCCTAGAGCATTTACTAAGAAGGCTAAAGCTTTTATTTTTAATTAAAAGAGAGTTTTGTGGTTTTCATAGCAAAAGCACAGGCCAATCACTCACAAATTAGATCCAAAGATACAAGTTTGTGGTGATTTATAAATATAAATCCTATAACAAGGATAGATATGGTTATTTTAACTTATCAATATGTCTTTGAAGATGTTTTTAAGATAAAGTTACCAGTTACCATGATGTTATCTCTTAGTATTACCAACAAAAATATGTCTGTAGAGGAAGGACAAGATAAGAAGCTGACTGTATGCAGAATGTTTATTCTAATTATAACACTCATATCATATCTAATTCAGAGCCCTTCAAAGTACATGCATCCCAGAGGCAAGACCATTTCCCAGTTCATTTATAATCTCTCTATTTGCAGCCAATAACAAGGAAATTTGCCTTGGAAATGCCCCTTCATTATAGAAAAGCAAACTGATTTGAAAAATTTTAGATAAAATACTTCAATGGCAAAATGTATCCCTTCATTAAGGAACTAATGTTTATGTCCCTATAACTTCATGTATTATTTTATAAAATGTTATCTTGCCATTAAATGCAGTAGTGAAAAGTGACTTGCAAGCTTTCAACAGGGCATAACCTCTAGAATTTAAGGACAAGCTTAGGAAATATCATCACTGAAAGTAAAGCTAGTATGTAGATTAAATAAACCAAATAAAGTAGCTAATTCTAAGAAATAGTCTGAGTGGAATTCAGATATCTCTTAATATCATCAGGTTACTTAATATGAAATGAATCCCATGAAACCATCAAAAGACAAATACTAAGAGGAGAGACTCTACTTCACTAACATCAGAAGAGGGCAGCATTTCATATGAAGGCTAAAAGGAAGGGGCCCATGGATTAGAATTTTTTCAACACAATCCAAGATATAAATTCTATTCTGAGAGACCAGAAAAATAGAAGTATACAAAAGGAAGACCAATAGAGAAATGAGTGAAATTTACCCATTTGCTAAAAAAATCTCAAAAAAGACTACAATTATATCACTAGATCTAAGATGATGATGAAGTAGCCAAGACCCACATGACATAACTACTTTCTGGATAGGTATGTTGTAGAGAAAGATGTATGGAATATCCTTCATGACTACCATATCCCTTTGCTCTGATTATGTGATCCTCGGGCCATTTCTGGTCCAAGACAAGCAATCAAAAATAATTAAGCATCTTACATTATTAAGTAGAGTTTTCTGTTGATCTGAGTCTTCTAAACACCAAAGTATGAGGACCTGACTTTGAGCCTGGAGTCTCCTTATCAAGGTGCACACATAAGACCCCACTGCAAGAGGCAGCTTATACTTTTCTCTTTTTTTCTCTTTACCATATGTTTCTACACTATATATTAGGAGTTTAAGTACTTTACATTTTTTTCAAAAAAATTTTTTCTATACTTCAAATACTGTAGTGCATTTTCCTGTAATAATAGTCCCACACTGTACTAATCGAACATTTATTGCAAAGAAGTTCACATCATATGATTATAACAGAAACTAATGAAAAGATATTAAGATAATAGCACTGAAGAAAAGTAACAAGTTTTTAAATTAACTTATGTTAAAATTGAGTCAAGCCCCACCATGCATTCTTAGTTTTTGGTGAAGATATTTAATCAACTCTCTTACAGATTGAATTAGTATACCAAACTACACTAAAATTACATTACTGTACCAGACCAGCATATATTATTGTCATATACCAGAATATCAATGACTCCTTCTAGCTTTGACCCTGTTTAACTTGAGCATTAATAGAACATGGATTGATATTAAATTAGCAAAGATATATTATTTAAACCAAATTCAATTTTATCTTAACCCCATGATCGTAACATTAATGCATAATTGTGCTAGTGAGCTTCCTAAATAAGGAGGTTCATGAGCAATGTGCTTGCACTAGAAAACAATGTCTGATCATAACATAGAGGTTACATTCATCTACCTCTTCCTTAGTGAGGCTGCAAGAGAAGAGAAAAGAAGGGAAAGGATAGGAAGGGAAGGTAAAGGAAGGGAAGGGAAGGGAAGGGAAGGGAAGGGAAGAGAAGGGAAGAAAAAAGAAAAGAAACTATATCCTCATCTTTCTTATTCATTTGATAATTCACTTTTATAATCCAACTTCCAAGCTCCAGACATCAGGGTACCCTGTTTCCAACTGCAGATTGGGGGAGCAGTGAAATCTTTCTGAACTATAGAAATAAGCATAGAATTGAATGAGAAGAAGTTAGTTAAGGAGAAGTCAGAAGAAGTAAGGCCTATCTGATAATACTGAAAGTCAAAGTCTGTACTAAACCAATGAAAACTGGGGGTGAGAAATTATAAAAGTTAATAAATGCAAGTTGGAACTAAGTTTGACCTATGGAGTAGGCAGAGGACTCATTGGAAAAAGCCACCTCTACAATGTGCTATGAAGGATCCCAAAGACAGGAGGCAATGGGTAAGTTACTACATTTTTCTTAATTTAAGCTTCTTCTTGTTTTATTTTATTAAGTTTATTTATTTATTTTGAGAAAGAGAGAGAGAGAAAGGGAGGAGTAAAGAGAGAGGGAGAGAGAGAATCCCAAGCAGGCTCTGTGCTGTCAGCACAGAGCTGGATGCAGGGCTTGATCCCATGAATCATGAGATCATGACATGAGCCAAAATCAAGAGTTGGAAACAACTGACTGAGCCACTCAGGAGCCCCAAGCTTCTTGTTTTAAATCAAGGTACAAGTGATAGCTACCTCATAAAAACAGAATGTTACAAAGATTAACTTGAATGATAATACAAAGGATTTACTTGTGTCTAATACAATAAAGGAATGAAAGAAAGAAATAAAGGAGGGCTATTAATAAAAGGATTACCTATTTTAACTAGTGCTTACAAAGAAATATAGCATCGAAGTGATTTCAGTTAACATCTGTTAAGGGATCAATCGACTCTTGGTTAAGAAGCAGCCGGAGTAGGAAACTTGAGTTTGAAAGTAAAGGTTGATAGTCTTAGGCAGGAACCAAAAACAAATTGAAGGCACTGTTTAGGGCAGACCCTTGTTGACACTGAATACAATGTTAGTTAATAATTCTCCAGATCCAAAATGTGAGAGCTTGATTCTCCCACTTTTCTACAATGTTAAGAACTACAAATAGCAAGAATTTTAAAGCTTGACCCAGCCTTCTGTCTTTGCAGGAAAGCACTAGGAGAAATACTCAGTTGATTTAATGAGGACATTCTATAGGCTTTTTAATTTAATTTCCTAACTCTTCACTGCTTAATTTACTCTTGGGGGATGCATTTATTTGCTGTACTAATAGATCATTAAAGAAAACATCATTCATTTAAGCACATGCACATAATATATAAAAGAGCATTACATAATTTCTGATAAGAGTTCTGAGGTCTAGAGAAAACCCTTTGTTTCACTTGTGACTTTACAAATTATTTGTTAAAGACTGATACTGAGATTCAATATGTGAAAAGATCCTAGTGCTCAGATATTGCTACAGAAATATAAACATGAAACCCATTTCGCATTTTATCATTTAGTAAACATTTGTTGAGCACTTGCTACTGGGTCTATAGGGAATTACAGGGTAGCCATAGTTTTCCTAGAGACACAAAGCACTTTTCCTACTTACTGCCCCTTGATCATTTCTGCCAGCCTCAGTCAAGTTGGTGGTCTTCTGTTTTCCTTATTCATCATTCACTGATTTACTTTATATAGGTGATGAAAGGAATAGAAAATGTGAGGCACCTGGGTAGCTCAGTCCATTAAGCAGCCAACTCTTGGTTTTGGCACAGGTCATGATCTAATGGTTCATGGGTTCAAGCCCCGCGTTAGGCTCTGTGCTGACAGTGTGGAGCTTGCTTGGAATTCTGTCTCTCTCCCTCTCTCTCAGCCCCTCCCCTGCATGCTCTCTCTCCCTCTCTCTCTCAAAATAAATAAACTAAAAACAATAGAAAGTGTCAAATTAAGAAGAACTTGAAACTATGAAAATGTCATTTAAACATGGTACTATAAGAACAACAGAAAAGTGATAGTTTGTCACATTTGGATTACAGAAGGTTTTCAGTAAAGTAGAAGAAGGCCCAAGAGTATGATTTTGTTACATGAAACTAGGATGGAATGCCACAGACGGGAGTATCCATGCCCCATTAGTTGTATCTCTTCCCCAAGCCTACAGTTAACCTTTGAAATGCTGACCAGAGAGAACCTTCTCTGTTGTAAAACCTTTTATGCACATTCATAACCTTGGTCATTATATAGATAGTGTCAAATGTAATTTAACCTTTATAGTGCCATATAAGTTAAGACAGATTTGTGTCTCAGTATTTGATAGTTTAGAAATATCCTTGGGTTTCCAGCTCATATAAACATTTATAAAGCGTTTAACCTAGTGACCGTGATAATTTATTTGAACTACTAGGATATTAAAAAGAGATCATCAAACATTTGCATTAGCTAAATGAAATTTATCCCCAAAGGTGATGTTATCCTAATTGACATTCTAATATGTATAATAATTAGAATGTTAAAAAATAAGTTCTATAGAATTTGTAAACTAATTTTACACATAAAAAGAATATACCGTAAGGAAAATTTTGGTTCCTTGTAGAAAGATGTATTCATATCCTTGAATTTATTTATCTTTCTCCATTCTTTATTTTTTTTAAAAAAAGAACTAAATGTGAAAAAAATGACATGATCAAAGTTCATTTCTCAGTCACCTGAGGGTCCACATTGTAATACTACTCATTTCTAACCTCATCAAATTTCAGTAAGTACCATTATGACAACCCCAAGTACTGTGTGCTTGGGGGAAAATACTCTTTTACATTCAGGTTGTAAGAACAATGGTCTGCTGCTCTTTTTTTGTGAAGCATACCTTCTCCAAAGCTGTAAGTAATGTAGAGAGACACAGCAAACTGCCTACGGGATAGCCAAGGATTACACCCAATTTGATAACACATATAAGAACTGTGATATAATTTTCAGTGTCTCTGGTATCTTTTTAATTTCTTAAGGAAACTATGCTTATCAGGTAGGTTATTGATGAAGAAAATAATACCAACATATGGGCTCAAACTGCTCAGGGCTTTGGTAGTGCACTGTTCCAGAGGGATAGAGTGATTCAAATATTTTATATTAAAAGTGCCCCTGTGTGGGGGAGATGTTTCTGGGTAGTGGGTAAAGAAAGAAGGAGACGAAGGAAGTAAATCAGACTATCAGCAGTCATAAATTTGTCTTGCCTTCATCTTTTATTTTAATGAAAAGCTAGTTGTGATGCTATCTCAGAAGAGTGGAATACAGTTAGTTGACTCCTGAAAAACTTAAGTTTGAAATGGTCCACTCATATACAGATTCGTTTCAATAAATACAGTACAGTACTGTAAATGTATTTTTCCCACCCTATAATTTTAATGATGTTTTCATTTCTCTAGTTGACTTTATTGCAAGAATACAGTATATAATACATATCATACAAAATATGTGTTGATTGATCATTTATGATATCAGTAAGGCTTCTGGTCAACAGTAGGTTGTTAGCAGTTAAGTTGTGGGGAGTCAAAATTTATGCACAGATTTTCAGCTGTGCCAGGGTCAGCATCTCTAACCCCCACATTATTCAAGGTCAACTGTATTATTATATTTCATATTCCTCCGACCAGAATGCAAGCATCATAAGGGCAGGAAATCTTGAACTATTTGATTTACATATAGAGCCACAGTTCTAAGAATGCCCCCCCCAACCAGGTGGGATATGTGTGATATTCCTCAGGCACTCCTGGCTGCCCAAAAACAAAGGAAAGGGGAAAAACAAATGGTTAACTGATAGAGATCATAGTCCTGCCAGACCTAAGTCTCCACCATCTCTCCATAGTGATGTGGGAAACAAAGGCAAGAAGAAATGGCAGATAGAACTAAATTTCCTTATAACCTGCAGCCCATTGATAAATACTTGAAACAGGCAGAGTAAAATGTTTCTCCAGGAACTCCTTACTTCTTAATGTTAATGTTTTGCTAGAGGAAAAAACCACCTTCACTTGACAATAGCTAGGCGTTCAGTATCCTGGGAGTCTTCTTTAGCATATGAAAATCTCACTGGAAACTTCCCCTGGATTTTACCTTCTCCAACCCCACAGTATAGAACCAGTCTTTCCTCATGGTCTCAGAGCAGCTTTTCATGCCCACAGGTCCTGTCCCTGTGCTTCAATAAATCACCTTTTTGCACCAAAGACATCTTGAAGAATTCTTTCTTGGTCATTGGCTCCAAACCCCACAAACCCCACTGTCACCCCCAAAACCTCAACTATAAACATTAGTTGAATGGACAACTAAATTTTTTTATCACATTTTCCACACTGGAAATTTCCCCTCTGACCTAAGGGTAAGTGTGAGAAAGATGTACCACTTTATGTGTGCAGTATTATGACACAATCATGTACATAGATAAAGACTGTGCCCCTAAACCCAACTAGCTTCTTTTTAATGTTTATTTCTTTACTTTGAGAGAGAGAGAGAGAGCATGAGAGGGAGAGGGGCAGGAAAAGGGAGAGAGAATCCGAAGCGGTCTTGGTGCTGTCAGCTCAGACCCCAACATAGGGCTTGATCCCACAAACTGCAAGCCCATGACCTAAGTAGAAGTTAAGAGTTAGGTGCTTAACCTACTGAGCCACCCAGGTGCCCCAACACAACTAGGTTTAAAAAAAAAAAAAAACACATAACCTGGAGCGCCTGAACGGCTCAGTTGGTTAAATGTCCAACTTTGGCTCAGGTCATGATCTCCCAGTTCATGAGACTAAGCCCCCTGTCACACCTGATGCTAACAGCTGAGAGCCTGGAACCTGCTTTGGATTCTGTGTCACCCTCTCTCTCTGCCCCTCCCCTGCTGGCATTCTCTCTCTCTCTCTCTCTTTCTCTCTCAAAAATAAATAAATAAACATTTAAGCTCTCCTTGATTTTCTATTCATATTCTATTCTACTTGTTTATTACCAATAAATAAGTAAATAAATAACATAACATAACTTTAGTCACAAACAGATTCAGATTACAAAATGACTTAACCAATAAAAATACATCACCATACTAAAAGAAAAGCTTCTGACCAAGAAGAAGGCAGTAATGCCATTATAGTTTTAGTTGCGTATAACTACAGAAGTCATGACATTTCCTGACATCAGAACTTGGGATGTCATGAATACATTCACAAATCTTGAGAAATGTTTGTTTTCCTTATTTTTCATATCTGAACTATGTCTCCCTGAGGCATCTGTGGTAAGCTGAAATAATGGCCTCCAAAGATATCCAGATCGTGATCTCTGGAATCTGTGAATATTACTGTAAAAAGAAATTTTACACCTATGACGAAATTAAGGATTTTAAGATGCAGATATTATCCTGAATTAACCAGGTAAGCTTAAATATAATCAAAAGTGTCCTTACAAAAGCAAAACAAAAGACAGTACTACCACAGAAGAGAAAAGGTAACGAGATGACCTCAGCAGAGATTTGAAGATACTATGCTATTGACTTTAATGGAGGAAGCCACCACAAGCCAAGAAATGCAAGGAGCTAGCTGCAGAAGCTGGAAAAGGCAAGGTAAAGGATTCTTCTCTAGAGCTTCCAGAGGGTCCAGAGCCCTGCTGACATGTTGATTTAGGCTCATTGAAACTTCTGGCCTCCAATACTATAAGAAAATAGATTTGTACGGTTTCAATGCACAAAGGTTAAGGTAATTTGTTACAGCAATCCTAGTCAACAAATATGGTACCTGTCAAGACAGGTTCAGGCAACTCTCATAGGGAAGTCTATGAATACAAAGGGTCAAAAAAGGTCAAATATTAACCAAGAAAACTGCAGGTAATGAATTTTTGGAATCAAAGGGTAAAATGAATTTGTATTTAGCTACATTTAGCTACATTTAGCTACATTTCCCAAAGAAATACTGGTAGATTTAAATCCCATGACAAATTTAGCATTAAATGAATCAGCCATAAAACTGGATTTCAAAATTAGTAAAATAATTCTAATTGGTCTTAAATAAAATGGTGAAAAATATCCTCCAAGTCCTCATGTTTATGTGTTGAAAGTCCCAATTATTCAAGAATCTTAGTGTAAGTATTAAATAAGTATAATATAATTTTAATATCTTAAGCTACAAGGATATATAATATATAGTTGAAATGCATCAAAAGCTAAGTCAAAAATAATATTTTACTACCATCAATATTAAAATTTGAGCAGAGGGGTGCCTGGGTGGCTCAGTTGGTTAAGCATCTGACTTCAGCTCAGGTCATGATCTCACGGTCCGTGAGTTCGAGCCCTGCATTGGGCTCTGTGCTGTCAGTTCAGAACCTGGAGCCTGCTTTGGATTCTGTGTCTCCCTCTCTCTCTGCCCCTCCCCCATTCACTCTCTCTCTCTCTCTATCAAAAAATGAATAAATGTTAAAAAAATTTTTTTAATTTGAGCAGAAATACAGAATTATAGAGCCAGGAAAGACATTAGTTAAGTGTATTTCAAGTAACCATACAAGTTTCAGTATCTGTGATAACTCTGACATTATGGCTGCCAAAAGTACTGTACTGAAGAAGGCTGTAACACTATTTCTTGTTTTGGAGAGAACTAATGTCATCATCAACTAAGGAAGTAGTCCATGGCCAGCTGGGGGCAAGATTGATGCTGTATCTTCCAAGTATGTGCTGGCCTTGGTCCAGTTCAACCAATCTTTTTTTCCAGATGTGACTGGAACACATAATACGAGCTTGAGCATAGACTAAGTCATCAAGTGAGAAGTTAGCAACAGTGATGGGATTTTCACTTTGGTCTCCTAAAATAAATTATTTTCTCTTTTTATGCTTGAAAATAGATTTAGTAGGAAAATTTAGATAATTGACATTTGTGTAAAACTATCCTATGAGATCTGAAACAATGTTTCCTTTGTCCCATGGTAATGTTTCCTACATCAAGTAGAGGCCTTCTATTTTATTTCTAGCACTTTACATAAAAACAAGCACACTAACCTCTATTGACCACTAAATGGCATCCTGATGCTTCTGAAATTCATCAAATAAGTGGGTAAAGTGTAAAAGTTTTAAAAACACGATACATGAAACCCAACAACCAAAGAGGGACAGTATGTATTCTTTTCCTGTTAAGGTTTCAAATATTTCACAGCAAAGAAAAAGAAAAAACAGATATTCATGCTATAGGGGCAAAAGAATTTTCCTTTTTCCTTTCTAAGTTCTTTAGCTGGTCTACTAATTAAACTGACATGAGACAGATTAACACGAAAAAAATAAATTTAATTCATATGTACAGGAGCTCCTAGAAATAGGAGACTCAAAAAGTGAGCAAAGCAAGCAGCTTTTATGCTTTTTAGGCAACAAAATAATAAACTTGTGAAGAACTGACAAGACAAAGAAATTTGGGCTTGGGGCAGTAAATCAGTAAAGAAATAACAAGTTTGATTTATACGACTTTCTCAGCCTTGGATTCCCTATCCCGGCAATAGCGATGTCTCCTTTCCTCCTGGTACAGAGAGGGCACCTTTCACATAAGAGACTTATTTCCTGCCTTCAGGGAGACAAAGAATGTCAGTGTTCCTCTTGCAGCAGCTGTTTCTAATGTAAGTTAAATTCAAAATAATCAATATGCCAAGGTGGCATTTTTTGGAGGAGCTTGCCCATAACTCCATCAATACATAAGAAAGATGTTAAGAATTTTATAGTGTATCATGTTGTGTTTTTAATAGCTCTCTATGGTATTATCTCTATTTTTAAGATAGATCGTGTCCTTTACATGCAAACATTATATTCATAAAAAGGCATACATATATTTGATAAAGCTAGACCTTATTCTCCATTCCATTTACTAATCTTCTTGTTTATTCAAGCCTAATTAATAGCAGAAGAAAGCTTGGGAATTAAAGATTGCCCTTGTGCATAGTCACAAGCTTCTGAAAGATTTGGAAATCAATGTACTTTATTAATTAGTAGTGATTGCCTTCGCCTAAGCAGATAATAAAAATGGGCATGTGTGCCTCACATGACACTAGATTAATCTGTAACACCAGAACAACTAATTCTGCCCTTACATACAAAATTTGGCTATGTGAGACACTGTGCTATTCATCAAGAATATAGATATCCTACTTGACCTTATTTAATGGCAGATCAATGATGGAAAAATATGCTCCAAATATCACCAAATTCTTCTGAACAATGTTTCCTATCTCTGTTCTTAAGTGTATCCAACTTGAAGAGAGTAAAACTAGGCAAAAGTATAATGTCCAAAAAGGTGGCACAAAACAATAGGGTGTGAAAATCAAGAATGTTAAGGTTGATTCCACTTCTGCCACAGTTAATATAGCATAGAATAACCTAGACTGAAAGATATGTAAACAAATGCACTTTATTAATTATTAGTGTTTCTCCTTTTCAGTCTATCAGATAATAAATGCATCACAAGAAAATGCATTTTTTTTCTTTTTCTGCTATACCTCCTTCATAGCAATTGTACACCAGGGATCTTGAAAGCCTCAATTATTTATGCAACCAGATTTTCTACTTCTAGCTCAGGAACTGGTTGAGCCCCAGGATAACTTCTTAATAACATTAGAATTGATATATATTTAAACTAGAATTGTCTTGACTATTAATTCCACATCAGAGTCTCATAAAAACAATGAGCAAAGTCAGGAGGGGTGTGCAGTGTTCTGGGAAATCTTCAACATGGGGGATGAAGGGAGTGTTCGAATTCAGTTGTGTTTGCAAAGTGGAGTCATGTCAAAAACAAGAAATCAGGATGGAAAGGACTGGGGTTGGTGTTAAGAGGAGTGTGTCAGAGATGATAAGTTGATGAGTTGACTGAAACAGAACACCCACATAGGGAGAATAGGAGAATCATGTTCCTAGCAAATTTGCATTAACAATGAATTCCTTATCCCTCCTTTGCCTCAGTTATGATCTTTCCACAAAATTTTCTTCTCATCTCTCTTAGTTATCTCATCTACTCCAATAAAGTCAACCATCCCCCTTGCGAGAGCTTCCTGAATTATTTACACAGAAATGGGTCTGGATTTTGCCATGTCAACTTTCTAAGGCAAACCTGTTGTAAGTTCATAAAACTCTTATCTCTAAAATGGGTATAATATTGGCCATAACCATTTAAGTTCATTGTGAAAAATTAAATAGGATAGACAGAATTAAATAGGATAAAGAACTAAATAGGATATTTTAAGTGTTTAATAAAATTTAGGTTTAATAAAATTGAGTTAAGTATTCAAAGAATATTGAAAACTGAAATCACTATTCTTATGAAAATTTGCTCTTATATTTCCATTTGAATCAACACACTGATTCATCCCTTTATTACTTTATATCTAAACGTCTACAACTGTTTTTTTTCTTTTTACCAGTGTCTTTTTAAATTCTTCTCTATGGTCATTATTTAACAATGGAAAACTTAGAAAGGGGAAAGAAGAAGGCATTATTAATATCATTATAATATTTTCCATGCATGTTTTAAATAATTTAGTTTTTAATTTTTACTATAAATTATATGATATCATCTACAATTTTACCTAGCAATTTAAATATGGTATTTCCATCATTATTAAATAAACATTGCATAAAGATTGTCTTAATGGTTTCATAGTATGATTTTATGTGAACATATTAGAACTTACTTAACTAATTATTCTGTTTATATTATTAAGAATACTGCAATGATTGTGTATAAGAATTTTTCTTATTTGAGGATTCTGTGGACCTCTTTTTTCCCCTTAATGTAAATTCCTTGAATTGATGTTTTTGAGACAAATAGAATGAGTTTATGCATTATATATGTATGTTTAGTAAATTTACTTTCCAAAAAATTTGCAGCAATGTCCATCCTCAGCAGCCATACACATTTAATTTATTCTCGTATGTACTGAGTGATAACTTCTAAAAATCCTTGATAATTTTATGATGATGAAACTACTTTATATTTCATATCCTTCACTTCACTTCAGTTTTCTCTTTCAACCTATCCAGCTTAACCACCACCAGATTGACATTTATTAGTCACCGTTTTTATAAAGTAGTTCCTACAAAAAACATCCAACTCCCCATCACCATCCAACTGAAGTTCCAACCTCAGTTTTTACCTTAGAATTGAATAGTTCCAAAGTGTGATCATGACTAATTTTCATGTCTTATCTACTTATCTGTCCATCTAAAATTGTGATTTCATGCTCTTTTTGGGACTGACCTTCAAGGTTCATTCTATATACTCTGAAGAATCCCTCACTTACATGAACTCTCTTCAGATCTCCAGTTCTTACACTTAGTTGACTTCTGAACATCAGCAGTTGGATGTCCCAAAGGCACCAAAATCTTAACACATTCAAAATAGAACACTAAAATATATTGTTTCCACATCTTTCCCCATCTGAATATGGTAACACCATCCATACAGCTGCTCAAGTCAGAAACCCTCTTCAACAAACCCACCATCTGAACTACCAGCAAACCTGTTGTCTCTACCTGCACAATGTATCTCAAGTCCTAGCATGTTTCTCCATGCCCATTGTAACCACCTAGCCCAAGCTACTGGCACACTCTCTGGATAATGTTGCAGCTTGTTGACACATCATCCTAACTCTATGCTTACCCTTCTCTCCTCTTCTCCTCCTATTGGGCAGACTAGTAGAGAAGTTTAAAGAGAAGAACTGAATTTCACCAACTCATTTTTCTATGCATATTTTTACTTAGATCAGTTTTTGCTCTAAGAATTTTATATTCTTTTTAAAATTCACCATTAAATGATTAGTATAACATTATAACAGATTATGTCATTCCCTAAGTAAATCTTCAATGGCTTCCTATTATACATTCAATAAAAAGCAACCTCTTGATCATGATTTATTAGGCCTTAAACAATCTGGCCTTTCCAATCTCTCCAGCTTCATTGTGGGCTACTTTCTACTTCATACACTATGCTCCAGGTACATTACTACCTCTCACATCCTCAAAAGTGCCAGGTTCTTTCTTGTGGCAGGACTTCTGCACACACAATTTCTATGTGAAAAACCCATATCAGCCTCTTCTTTGATTTTGAATTGTATATTTGTTTTTGCAATGAAAATATGCCTGTAGCTACCCTATCTAATAGAAGGTACTATAGGAGATTCAAAGGATCTGGGCTGATCAAGGAAAAGATAACCACACAAAGACAGTAGCACACACAAGCTTTCTTTGAGCGACACTGACAGATCTGAATGCAAGGGAAGTCTCTCTCAGCATGGAAGCACCCAAGGTTATAATCTTGGGGAGGAGATGCCATCCAGAAGAAAAAGACAAAGGAACTCTTAAGGGAGAGAAGAATCAGCTAGGAACTTCAATGTGTCTTGATAGATGTTGCTCAGCAACATAGTGGAGTCTCCAGGTTAGAGAGCTAGGAAAGGCAGCAGTAGTATGAGCCTTTATAGCCTGAAGTTTTATCTATAAAACTTTTTTTTTATGTGCTATTGGATTTGGTTTGCTAGCATTTTGTTGAGAATGACAGTCCTAATGGATAAAACAGACAGTCCTAATGGATAAAACTCTGCCAATTTGGGCTATGTTCAAAACAATTGTATGTATAAAATTTTGAGTTTGGCAGAGGGATTTTGAGCTAAAAAATCTCTTCCTGTCATAAAGTAAACAACTTAAGGACCAATATACAAAGACCATCTTTAATTCATTTATATAGCAGGTACTTCTTTGAAATAGCTTACTATAGCATAGGGAATTATTATGACTTCTTCCATTGAGATTCTCCTACATATATGATCACTCAAACTTGTGGATCCAAAATAATGCATAAAGTAAATACTTTTAATAAATATATACTAAGAAATCTTATCAGAACTATGCCACATTAAAGCCCTCAGCTTTCCCTAAGTCAATGTTCTAGTAGGAAAACTAGAAAGTTATGGGACATAGAGAATGTGGGAATTATGATTATTAATCACCTGCTTGATATCAATGATTCTCCTAAAATTACTCCCCCGCAATCTTTACTTTTTATAATACTTCTTGTCTATCCTGACTCCAGTTTACTAAATGTCAATAATATTCCACTGCTCAGAATTTTATAGCCATCCATTACAGTTAAATATATGCTAGATTTTCTTACTTTTTTTTTCATTTCTGACAAAACTTAAGTTAGACTGACAATGAAAAAAGAGAGAAAACACAAATAAATAAAATCAGTAATAAAGGTGGAGAAATTTTACAGAAATAAAGAGGAAGATAAGGGAATGCAATCACCAGTTATACACCAAAAAAAAAAAAAAAATAGATGAGCCAAATAAAATGGAATAAAATTCTGGAAACAAACAAATTATCTCACTCAATCTAATCTGACTCAAGAAGAAATAGGAAATCTCAATAGATCTATAAGAAGTAAAGAGATTGAATCAGTAATCAAAAACTTCCCAACAAAGAAAAATTCAGGGCCATGAAAAATCTAGGGCCAAATGGATGGTTTCACTGATGAATTCTACAAAACATTTAAGAACTAACACCAATCTTTCTCAAACTCTTCAAAAAAAACCACAAAAAAACAAGAAAAAAACCCAAAAAACAAAAAACAAAAACAAACAAACAAAAAACAGAAAAGGAAGGAACACTTTCTGACTCATTCTGAGTCCAGCATTAATTACCCTGATACTGATACTGAAGCCAAATAAAGACATCACAGGAAGAGAAAACTGCAGACCAAAATCTCTTAGGAAAACAGATGTAAAAATTCTCAACAAAATGCTAGCAAACCAAATCCAATAGCACATCAAAAAGATTATATGACCAGACCGAGTGGGGTTTATCCAAGGAAGGCAGTGGTGATTCAATGTAAGTAAATCAATTCATGTAATATACTGTATTCATAAAATGAAGGAAAACCATGACATGATCATCTCAACAGACACAGAAAGGGCATCTGGCAAACTCCAAAACTCTTTTGTGATTATAAAACACTCAGAAAGCTAGGAATAGAAGGAAACTTCTTCAATGTGATTAAGGATGTTTATTAAAAAAACCTCAAAGTTAACATCATACTCAATGATGGAAGACTGAAAGCTTTCCCCTAAAACCAGGTTCAAAAGTGTGGAGGGATGGGGAGTTATTATGTAATAGGTACAGAGTTTCTGTCTGAGATGATGGAAAAGTTTTAAAAGCAGTGGTCTGGCTGCATAACATTGTGGATATAATTAATGCCACTGAATTATATACTTAAAAATGGTTAAAATTGTATATGTTATGCTATATATTATTTTACCACAATAACATTAAAAAATCCATTACTAAATGGGCACCTGAGTGGCTTAGTCGGTTAAGTGTCTGACTTCAGCTCAGGTCATGATCTCACAGCTCATGAGTTCAAGTCCCTCACTGGGCTCTATGCTGACAGCTCAGAGGCTGTAGCCTGCTTCGGATTCTGTGTCTCCCTCTCTCTCTCTCTCTGCCTCTCCCCCACTTGTGGTCTGTCTCTCTCTCTTTCTCTCTTAAAAAAATAAACATTAAAAAAATTTTTAATTGAAAAAAGATTTTAAAAATACATTACTAAAATTAAGTAAACTAAATAATATAAAAGAAATTTAAATAGTCAAAATTCAAAATGATTTTTAGTGACTTTGTAGCATTTACCGGAATTACTAATTCTTAAAACCACAAAGAAGAGTATATATTTATTATAATACATATTGGAAAAATAGAACTAGGGGCACTTGGCTGACTTAGTGGAGCATACAACTCTTGATCTAGGGGTTGTGAGTTTGCATTCCACTTTGAGCGTAGAGATTACTTAAAAATAAAATCTTTAGATATATATATATATATATATATATATATATATATATATATATATATCTCACCTATATAGTATAATTGAGTGATATGGTTTGTTGCTGAAATATACTGATTAAAAATAAACTTTTAAAAATAATAATATAGGTTGTATGGAGCTATGACCAAAAAATGAGTTTTTAGGTAACACTAAACTATCTAAAATGCAAGGTATAACATAGCTTTATAGGGCATAAAAAGACAGGAATTATAATCTCTATTTTGCAAATGAAAAGAGACAATAGATAAGTTTATTATATACCTGGCACACAAAAGAATGCCCAGGACAGAGCAAATACTCAGTGAATATTTTTGAATCAACAAACAATGATCCAGTATCAAACAGATTTAACATTAAAAATATAATACTAAAACCATATCAAGTATTTAAGACGAAGAATAAATCACTAAGACTAAAGAGAGTAGTTTGGGAAAGCAACTTCCAAGTTGCTCTCCCTTTAACTAAAATATAGCATACTGGCAGCAATCTATCCTTCCATGGCCATCAACTCTGCATGTGGCCAGATGCTATTTTAAGTATTAAAGACACCCTATTATGAATCTGCCACATCTAGCCACAAGCAGCTTCTGTATAATTAAAAAAGGTGTTTCCATCCCACTGGTTCTATAAAGCTTTCCATAATGACTTCAACCCTCATTGATCATGTCTTGTTGAATGGGATCCTATCACACTGATTTGGCTCATTTTTATTGTTATTTATCTGAATTCTAGGCCTTGAGAAAGCAGAAGCTATAGTATTTTTGCTTGCTTTAATCCCTAGCAACTAGATTTTTGTTTATCGGACAGTAGCTTCAAAATATTCGGGAAAGGAATAGTTGGGGTCAGAAGGAATCTAATTGAGAAGAATGTGAGTTTTTTAAATTTCTTTTCTTCTAAAAATAGGGAGCAATAGATTCAAAGAAGAAAGAAAATTAGTAGTCACACTGTGCTTTAAGAATGATGATCTTGTGGCGCCTGGGTGGCTTGGTCGGTTAAGCGTCCGACTTCGGCTCAGGTCATGATCTCACGGTCCGTGAGTTCGAGCCCCGCGTTGGGCTCTGTGCTGACAGCTCAGAGCCTGGAGCCTGTTTCAGATTCTGTGTCTCCCTCTCTCTCTGCTCCTCCCCTGTTCATGCTCTGTCTCTCTCTGTCTCAAAAATAAATAAACGTTAAAAAAAAATTAAAAAAAAAAAGAATGATGATCTTTCCGGCAGAAGTCTTACAGAAGTCACTGGAACATTGGTAAATGACTAAACAGGCCCAGACACAAAAGCAGTCTTCATCTAGACAGACAGAAAAGAGGAGAAAGGTTCTATAATTCACTGTACAAGATAATTATATTTAATAATCATTAATAGATCAATAAATGAAATCAATTTTGTGCTAAAGATTGTTGGATTGAAAACAAAATCCAGAGAAGAAGAATCAGGGCTAAGTTCTTCTTGGCTTTTGTTTCCATGTATAGCAGTATGGTCTCTTAAAGGCAAAAATAGAAATGGAATGAGCTTGTAACCATAGAAACTGCATGTGGCAGCGAGGGGGAAATGCACTTAAGATGTAAAAGCGCCAAGTGAATATGCAGTGCATAACAAAAACATATTCATAGTTGTCAAACTAAAGTGTGAATTTTGTTCACAATAGTTTTGGCTAGTAATCCCCATTACTAAGGAGATACCTGCTAAAAACATAAATTTTACTGTATAGCTCCAAAGATTAAAAGGGAAAATTATCTCTGTGCTGATGATTGTAGGCTTTGAGTATGCTAGAAAGAGATTAATGGGAAATACATGGGACTTAAGTTAAATTTTACTTAAAGACATTTACAGTCTTTAATCAATAACCAAAGACTGTTTATTGATTATATAACAGTCCCAGTGAAAAATGAGTGTTGTACTTCATTTTCTAAAGAAATAAATGGTAATATTCATTTCTTAAGACAAACTAACAAAGACCTGGACATTATGAACAAGACTCCGGATAAAAGCAAGGGGAGTATAAAAAGGATCAAGGGTAGAGAATAGATTCTTTAACAGGAAAAAGAATAATTCAAAATTGCATAGAACTTACACTTTAAAAGTTATTAATATATGCATACACTACACATTTCCATTGTAGGCTGTATTAGAACAATACTTAACAAACAGAATAGTCCTCTGCTTACTGGCATACTCCACAAGCAGAAAGTAAACTCCTTGGGACTGAGAATCACACCTGTTCAATCCTTACAAACTCAGTGCCTAGCACTGTGTCTTACATGGAGTAGGGACCTCAGATTTTTGCTCAATGACTAAGAGAATAAAAAGTCTTTATACAAATCAAACAAAGTGGTTAGAATCCAGTGAAGAGAGGTGGAAAATTAGGAAAAAGAAGGTAAAAGATGAAACTAAATATACCAGAAAGTCATTAGAGTTTCCAGTCAAAGAAGAATCACAACCACCTATATATGCATCTACGAAACTATCTGGAGATGTACGTACAACAAGCCTACCGGCTTCTGGTATTCATATTGCCAAAGGAAACACAAGCCTGTGACTGCTCCCCAAAAATCCTAAGTCCTTAAACTACATCAACAGAAAGCAAATCAAGAGCTCTACAGCCCACAGAAGGTGAAGTCTCTCCAATAGACATGTGCAAGGGACAAATAATAACCTTGCAGAATGCGAAGCAGGCCAGGAAGGACAACAGACAATATACAAGAGGGCACCACTTTTACCCATGGAACGCACACCCAGACACCACCAGATCTGGCAACCATAACTGTTATTCCATTTCTGGAGCAGGCAGAGCAGATGATTTTTGTAATTTCTGCTCAATGGGATTTGTTAATTACTATCAGCTAGTGATTAATGTCTGTCTTCATTCTTTCCATTTACCAATAGCAGTTTTATGGCAGCTGTCCTGTTCTTACTCTGTTATTCCATACTGAGTGTATGCTAGTTGTGGGTGGGGATCAACAGATAACTTATCTTTCATAGTGGGTCAGACCATGAGGATCAATATCCTTATATGATGGAAAGAATGACAACTTATTCCTGGATTTTGAACTGGCTACATTAGCAATGGTCTTTGGGATTGTTACTTGGAGAAGGGATGAATAAATTCTGTGTGTGGGAAGAAGGGTATATATATGTTTGACCCATCACAATAATTTTCTTTAGAAGAGATGACAGGGTACCCACAGTTATCTGTTCTCCACTTCAAAAATAGTTTTGGCTGAGAACATAGCCACCCAGCTACAGACTGTTTCCGGCTTCCCTTGCATCTTGGTATGGACATGTTTCTATATGCTGGACAATGGAATGTAAGTGAATCTAATGTAAGCAAATATCTGACCAAGTTCTTAAAAGGAAAGGAGAATGTTCTGCATTTCCTTCTTCCATTCATCCCACTGGTGGAACTCAGACAAAATGGCAAGTGCTACAGCTGCCACGTTTTGCAACGGGACAGAAGTGTAGTGAATGAAGACAGAAGAAACAGAAGTACTGTGGTGGTTACCATATCCTGAGTCTTAAACTTCTATGTTTCTAGTTCTTGTTACAGAAGTTCAACCAGCATTATGATTATTAAAGTAACAATGGACAGTTTACATAATTTCCCTAACTTCCAGTTTCTTCATATCCAAAATGGAGATAATAACGCAGCTGCTTCTTAGGGTTGCTTTGAGGATTAAACAAGATCATGCCACGAAAATACTTAGTATGGTCTCTGGTACATGGTAAGGATTCAAAAAATGATAACTAAAATACAACTTAGTTCACTTTAAACTTCTTGGAATATAGGAATGACCAAAATTAACAGTGGCATTCTGCCTCCTTCATACCTGGCCTTCCTCACTCACTCAAGCTATGCTTTAGTATTTTAAAAGCTGATTGATTTTCAGTAAAATGAATAAAAATTTATGATGAATCTTAATTACCAACCACTCAGCTAAATTAGCCATTGGCCGTGCATTCAGGTGGTAAACAAAGCAAAATCTATTTTCCTCCCTTGTAGGCCAATTTTATTTCTGAAAAATTTAATTCTACATTTTGGGTAAATATCTAGAAATAAATTATTTCCCTATATAAATCAATAGTAATGAGGTGCCTAGGTGGCTCAGTCAGTTAAGCATCCAACTTCGGCTCAGGTCATGATCTCACAATTTGTGCGTTCAAGCCCCGCATCAGGCTCTTTGCTGATAGCTCAGTGCCTGGAGTCTGCTTTGGATTCTGTCTCCCACTCTCTGCCCCTCCCCTGCTCACACTTTGTCCCTCTCTCTCTCAAAAATAAATAAACATTAAAAAAATTTTTTTAAACCAATAGTAATCATCTCACTTAACATTCCTCTGGTGACTGGCTTTTTCACTTAGCATAATGTCCCCAAAGTTTCATCCGTGTTGCATACTACAAGATTTCCTTCTCTTTTAAGGCTGGAAAATTTTCCATTGTATGTATATACCACATTTTTTATTATCTATCAGTGGACATTTTAGTTGTTTCTACAACTTAGCTACTGTACATTAAAAATCTGTTAAGAAGGTAAATATCATGTTAAATGTTCTTAACCACAATAAGTTCTTTTTTTAATTGCCAAATTATCTGGTCATAATTTTTTAAAATATTTAAATTTGCATTTAAATAGCTCAATATATCTCCATATTTTCCTTCATCTTACATTCAGTATTTATTTTCAAAGTTTTGCGTCTACTGAGTCCAATATACTCTAATAGCCATTATATATATTTAACAGAATATTTCATTAATATGCAATAAAAGCAGAGCAGATAAGAACTAATTTGAAAGAAACCTTCACAAATGCTTTCTGATGGTAAATATCATTTAATGACTTTATGGAAAGAGCTATATCCCACCACATTAACTTTGAGAAATCAACTTCAGTAAATAACACTGGTGGAGATTTAGCATTATATGGACGACTACACATCAATGGATATTAAGTTTGTCATTGAGAAGACTGATCATCTAGGTGACAGGACGTCTGATTTATGAGAAGCAATGGTTGGTGTCTATTCTGAGAGTCTGAATTTAGGTACAAGTATTCAAAAACATGGGATAAAATTGAAATGCTTATGTTGGTTCTTCTA
The DNA here is from genome assembly GCF_027475565.1 of Acinonyx jubatus. Lineage (NCBI taxonomy): Eukaryota > Metazoa > Chordata > Mammalia > Carnivora > Felidae > Acinonyx > Acinonyx jubatus. Next base: position 28,108,554 of record NC_069394.1, read on the forward strand.
TTTGACTATCTCCTTCTCAGTAAGTTATTTAACTGTTCAACACATCATTCTCCTTACTTGTAAAAGAGAAATGGTAATAGCTTTTTTAAAAATTTCAAATAGTTTTAAATTGATGTAAAATTAAAAATTATAATGCCCATATAATACTCATTGCATGCTGGAAAATAGTCCCTGCACATTCCACCCAGTATCATAATTATTAACTTTTTATTTTAAAATAGTTATAGATTTATGTGTAGTTACAAAGACATGTACAGGTAAGTGCCATTTATCCTTTACCCAGCACTCCTTTATGTTTACATGTTGCATAATTATAACATTAATATCAGAAAATTGACATTGGTAGATTCCACAGAGCTTATCCAGTTTCTTCCAGTTATACATGCACTTATCTGTATGTATGTATATGTGCATCACCACAAGCCTCCTTCATGTTACTCCTTTGCAGCCATACCCATTCCCTCAGCCCTCTCATCTCTAACTTCTGGCAAGCAATGATCTATTCTCTTTCTTTAAGTTCTTATTTCATATTTTAATGTCATGTGAATGATAGAATAAGAATTACTACATGCCAATTGTTTATTTAAGCCACAGTTGTGTTTCCCAAAATATGATAGAAGTTCCTTATGTTGTAATGAAGTCAAAATGCTCATACCCCTGGTCATTTCTTGAAGAGCTATTTTCTATAACTACCAAACACAAAAATATAAATGGAGAAAAAGTGCATGCATTAGGGGACCACTTATCTCAAGGTTTTATTTTTAGTTCCTACTATTTCCAAGGTCCTTTGCTTAGTCCAGAACTTTGGAGACCAAGGCTTACAAAAAGATTTCTTATTAAGAATCATAGCCAGAAGCTCTTAGCTAATTTCCACAGCTGAAAAAAAAAAAGAAAGAGCCAGTGTTAACATCTTTCATGCAATGTTGATTGTTTCTATTAAGAAGAAAGAAGACTAACATGTTACTGAATCCCAACAATGTCCTAAGTACTGTGCTAAGGAGCACTGTATGCATATTTTTGCTTTACTCTTTATGATGTATAAAGTTTTATAATATATATATATATATATATATATAATATAATGTATAAAGCTTTATAATAGCTTTAAAGAGGAAGTATTATCATCTTAATTTTAAAGTTCAAGAATCTGTCTCAAGGAAATGAAATATTCATATTATGTTTCTTTTTGATACCTCAGTTCTCAGATTAATATTCACCTTGATATTTATATAATATGTCCTCTTCAGTTAATAAAATTAATATTTCTCTTATTAGTTTTACCTATAAAACTCTCAACAACTTATTACTTAAGCAAAAATATGTTCATCATATGCTCATTTCAGCAGGAATACTATATGAGTTTCAGTTTCTGATGGTTTAAATCATCAATGTCTTACCTCCTGCCACAGATTTCAGCCATTTAACGGATATGATTATGAAGACATATAGAGATCAATAATCCCACACTTTGACAGCTCCAGTAGCTTCTTGCTTTGGGATGAATTTATAGAATCTGTAGAATCTGATGGCTCTTACAATGACTCCTAGACACTTCTTCATTAGTCGGTAAAAATATTTTATAAAATTGCCCCTACTATTGCTATCAGTAATAAAGAGGGTGGTAGTAGAAACTACATTTAAGGCCATAAGAAATGGTGAGCAGGTGTTGCTGCCATTTGTAACGTCCATAAATACTATAAGAAGGCAAGGATGGAAAGACATTAAAATTGATAAACAATAAAGAATTTTTTAAGGAAATAATCCATCTCTGATCTCCAAAATTTCCTCAGACTGAGAAAATTTGTCTAATTACAAAGTCAGGGTGAAAGGGCTTGTCTGGACATTTAGAACAGTGGGTGCTGGGCTTCTAGATGCTTGGTGGAGAGTGTGCATATGTAAGCATTTGAAACAGGTTTTGCCACTAGATTACATTCAAGGTCAAACAAGGCTTGAGTTGCGGAGATAAATGCAAATCAGTTCTGTCAAACTCTAAAAGTCTTTTTTTGCCTTGAGAGCCAAGCTCAGCAGTATTCATTTCCTATCATACCATAGAAAGTTTAATCATTTCTTAGAATGCCAAATAATTATCCATGTTAAGAGATTTATGTCAACAATGAAAAACCCAATTTTTTTTCACTAACTTAATTTTATAGTCTTTATTCTTGATACCTATCAATAAGTTCAGTAAGTTTTGATATGCTAGATTTTAGGTTTGTTTCTAGAATGTCAATGCCCCATAAGTTTCTTGGTATGTCTTATTACATAGTGGGTAAAGAGAGAGGCTTTCTCAAGAGCCAGATGATCTGGATCTAAAGCATGGCTCCACTGTTGACTGTCATGTGATCCTGGACAAGTCAGTCCACCTTTCTGACTCTTTTTTTATTTTCATCAGTTCATTGTGGATGATAGTAATGCCCACTTTGTAGGGATCTTATATTAAATGAAATCGATCAACTAAAGGGTATAGTATTTTTTGTGGCCCATAGTAAGCACTATTAAATTGGAAATATTACTATTACAGTAATTAAAGTATACCAGACACTCTTAATCCCCAAAGACTTAAAATGAATAAAATGTGATCTTTATTGCAGTGAGCTCACTGTTTCATAGGTGTTAATTTCTCAAATAGAAGTTTACACAAGATATAGCTGTTAATGGTCAACTATATTCAAGGAAATCAACAATGGATTTCTTGAAGATGTGTCATTGTTCTGAACTTTAAATTGGATTAACAAGACAAGGAGATGAGTCCAGGTATTCTGGGAGGTAGGAACAATGCATGCAAAGGCAAATAAACAAGTCACTGTCAGAAAATGTGGTACAGTTCTGCTCAGGAATCAAGTATCAGAAGGAATTGATGAGAGTTGGGGCTAAAGAGAATTGGGATCTGGGTAATGCATTCTATATTAAAGAGTATAAATATTTTGATTAGAAAACTGGAGGAAATTGGTATATAAAAGGCTTTTAGTAAGAAAGAGACACGATCCCTTGAGGGTCAGTGAAAAAATTAATTACAAGAAGGCTTAACAAGAGAATTAAGGAAAACTAATCTCATGAAAATAATCACAATAATTGAGGCAGAACTAATGTTTTTGAAGTTTTACATCCCCATCTTATTCTCAATCGAAAAAATTTATCTACAGATTGTGGCTTCTAGGAAAGTTATTAAAACAAAATCTAAATGAACACGCTGAATTAGCAAACCAGGTGGTGTGGAGGAGTGATTTAGACATGTCTCAACCACCAAACACAAATTAATCTATTTATATGTATCATTATCATTATTAAACAGAAAAAAAAAAGAGGACAGGATGTTAAGTGTGCATTTTACAAATAAGATGTATTTAAGCATCTCAAAAAGTTGCAAAGGACAAGAAAATATAGACTGCATTTGATCGAGATCTTTTTGCGAATTCTAAGAGAAAAAAAGAAAATGTGAAGTTAGGAAAGAAATTAATTTTAAATGAAAAACACTCAGTAAGGTTGTTGACAAGATAACAAAAATGCTGCCATTGACATCTTTAAAATGACAAAATTGGTTTTCATGGATAGAATAAAATATTTCAAAGTATTTTACCTGATTGTATATACCAGCTAAATAAAATTTATAATTCTACTAAAACAGCTTGGTTTCCCGTAAGATGTATTAAATTAGACACTTGTAAAGTTCTCATATCCTATTGGCTATTCCATGACCGACCCTTATAAGACTTCTCCCACGCTTTAAGGAACTCCTTATAGAAATATTAAGCAAACAGTTTAGCTCTTAATCCACACATACAAAAACTCCCATGTACATTATTATAAATTGTTTTTAAAAAAACATTTCAGTCATTTTTAAATACCAAAGACACCAATAAATCCTAAGACTACAACTATAAAATTCTTTCAATGGTCATTTTAGAAAGAATTTTCTAAAAAATAATACATCAATAATAAATTTCCTAAAAATATGTATGGAAGGCTCATTTACTAGTTAATTTTCATTTTTACATAAATGTCATATTTGTTTTATTCTTTTGTTCCAGCAGAAACAAAAGCCAAGATATTTTGTCAGTCTTCATCAAAAGTTTATAAAACTTAGAAGATTTTGGTTTTGAAGATGATTAATTCTGTAAAAGAAAGAGAGAATGGATAAAATGATGGTGTGTCTGCATGGGACCAGGAGAGTTCATCTTAGCCAAAACATCTCAGTATCATGGCAGGTGGCATAGCTTAAGTGGGCACAAGCCTTCTGCCAGGGTCTGACTCTGTTGCAGATGCTACCTTGCCTACTGTCTCTTCAGGCTGTGTGATTTGGGCAAATTAATTGACCTCTCTGCTCCCATCATTTTTTATCTTAAAAAGTGGAGATAAAAATAGTAGCTAAGCCATAGGGTTAAGAGAATAAAGTAAGTGCATATTTTAAAGCACTTAGGACATCATCAAGAATAAAGTTAGCACTACGTAACTATTAGCTATTATTATTTATAAAAAATAACTTTTTTTGCTTCATAATATTATCTCCCCCCACCATTCTATACACACATGTACACACACCACAAACACACACACCAACAGCACAGAAACAACACAAGCAAAGGTAAAGAGACAAGGCACTTTCAGACACAATGTAGTCTGATTCTATGAAAATCAAGTATAAGAGGGGAAATGGAAGGAAATGGAACAAGACAAGAAACTGGATACAGGTAATGTATGTAAGAAGAATTATAGTTCTCAGTACCCATTGATCTTGCTTCAGTCTCCCCAAAGACAACATGAATTTACACTTTTATTTCAAAAATAAATAAAAGCATTTATCAAGCACTCACTGAGTGTGTGAGTCAGAAGATAGGTGCCACAGCACATCCCATAATAAAACAGAAAATGGTTATAGTTTTCAAACACTTTAAACTATTAGAGCATGCGAAAGCAAAATACCACCAATCCCTCCAATAAAAGGCTCAATATGAATAATGGCATAACATAATTACAAACATTTAAAATATTTACTCACCAGAGGAATAGGAAAATATCACATCTAATGGGAGAAAAAAAGAGGCAGTTTTAGGAAAGTGTGGCACTCAAGGATATACACAAAAGAGGGGTTGAACTTTAATGTCTGGAAATGTAATGTACAGCATCTTTCCATGTTTTAAGTGGAATTGCCACTCTCTCTTTTTTTCAGTAACATAGCCATAAAATCTGTAATTATGCAATTTTCAGTAGAAGTTTGGTTAGGATTGTTAACATAGTTCAGATTGTTTTTCCTCTTTAAAAGCCACCTTCAAATTAAATTAATAATATTGCTCAAACATCTTTTAACTTCTTGATATCAGAAGCCTATACCAGATGTGGCCTTAGCTGGCAGGGAGCCCTTATATTTCTTGGGCAAGGACAACAAAGTCTAACATCACATTAAATATTTACCCACACATTTTGAAAAATTTAAGGCTAAATTACTGGCTGCAATTTAAAAAATCAAACAATACATAAGATACATAGAGTTGTGTTGATAATATTTCCATAATTCTTATTTCTAAAATTGCATATTATGAAGCATTAATTTTAAATGTCATTTGTAAATAAAAATGAAAAGCAAATGTTTACCAAAAAACTCCTCAGTTTGACTTAAATGCTATAAACTTTTCAATATAAAAGATGCTAACCAGCAGATAAGGTCATTTTCTGGGCCAAATATACATTATTCAAGAGGATAGCACTAGCAGACCATGGTGACCTCAAGAAAGCTAGAAAGTGCAGCCTTGCATACTGCATTCCAAATGTAGGAGCAGAGAAAAAGTAACCCTGATGTTTGATTCTAGAGAGATGTATTTTCCTTAACCTTTGGTGCTCTGCTCAATATTAAGGGTTTCATTCTCTAGCAATCTTATTTCCCCCAGCTTCTCTTGCTCAGAATTTTTTCAGATAACAAGATATAAAACATTTTAATAGCAAAGAAGGGCAACTCTGAGACTAAGACCCAGCAAGAATTTGAGGGAATGCAACATGATAAAGGAGGAAAAACACAAGATTTTGAGAACAGAACTGGGTTCCATCCCATCTCTGCCATTTAATGGTAGGGTGACTTTTGCAGATAACTTGACTCAGTGATGGGCATGACCATTAGAGTGACAGAAAATGCCCTGAGTTTGTAGAGAAGGTTCAATGTGTTAAGATATTTGGAGCATCTTAGCTTACCACTGCACATACCCTAGAGAGTCATTAACACTTTTTTCACTCTCTATGGAAATAAAAATGTAGAAATCATAAATATAGAAGTGATTTTTGAAAATCCAATGAATGATCTATCACCAAACTTTATTTTCCCTCTTTAGTTCTCATGCTTGCTAATCCTCTTCCTTCTATAAAATTTCTTGCTTTAGGTACTTTCCCTTTAGTTTCTCCCCTACATCTCAGACAATTATTTCTCTATCCCTATTTTTTTATCTTCTCTTTATGCAATATCTTTAAATATTAGATATGTTGATATTTCTGAGGGTTCCATCCCAGTACTCCTCTATTTTACAGAATTACTTCATTTGTTCATATGGATTAACTTCAACTTTTCTATCGATAGCTTCAAAATCTTAGCTCCTACGATTCATATATTATTTGAGAATATGTAAATTGCCTTCAAGTCAATATATGAATCCAAACTCATTATCTTTCCTGCCAAACCTAATCCTCTGTAAACCGAAGAAAACCTCAGATGTTTTATTTTTTCTACTCCTTCACCTACAGTATTCAATCCATTACCATGGTCTCTTGATTCCATTTGCTAAATATCCCTTGGTTTTCCTCTCACCACTATCACTGCTATTACACTAGTTTTAATCCTCATTATCCATCTATTCTATTAAAAAACTATATCCATTCATCTCCACGTCTTTAATCCCTTTTCCTTAATTATCCAATATGGAAGCCACTAACTACGTGGGGCCATTGGGCACTTGAAATTTCATGGCTAGTCTAAATTCAAATATGCTATGTATGTAAAATACACACACCAGATTTTGATGACATAATATGGAAAAGAAAATATTAAATATCACATTAATACTGTTTATACTGATTATATACTAAAATCATAGCATTTGGGGTAAATTGGATTAATTTAGCTGTTTATTTCTACTTAAAAATTTTAAGTACATATGTGGTTTATATTCTATTTTTATTAGACAGCGCTGTCTAACCCACTTATCCATTTTCTTGCCAGAGTTATCTTTCTAAGATACAAATTGAATTGTGTCATTCCCTGTTTTAATCTTCTTGAGTAGGTTTTCGGTTGTCTTTGAAGCAAGACTGCCTCATTGTGCAATTCTAGAATACAGTGAGAGTGGTTCTAGTTCCAGTATACAACTCTGCCTGTAAAACAAGCTTGAGTTCTCTACCATTCCTCTACATTCCTCTCAACTTAGTTCACCATATTTATTCCCATCACACCTGGCCCCAAAATCGAACTCTGACCACTTCAGCCACACTTGGCTAGTTTAATTTCTAAGCAATCTATTCACTTTTATGACCTTATATCATTTAATATGCTATTTTAAATACTGGAAATGCCCTTGTCCAAGCAATCATTTACTAATTATCAAGGTGTAACTGAGACCTCAACTCCCTGGGAAGGCTTTCCTTCAAACCTGCCCCCAGGAAGAACGATTATTTTCTTTTGTTCTTAGTAACACTTAGCACGTGACTATTTTGTACTTATTACTTGTAAGGATTGGTTTATACAGATGTCTCGTATTAGTACACCAAATAGCTCACATGAGAAACTATGATGTATTTGCTAAGCCCAATTTGTTTGTCTCTCTCTACATTCTACTCTGCTGTGGTGTAATTACTCTTTTTTAACAGAAAGATAAAGATTTGGCTGGACCCAGAAAAGACATTGGGAATTTGGCTTTAGTTGGAAAACTATAAATTCTTTGGAAGTTAGTTTTCATCTAACAACATAATGATGGCTCCTCCCCTTTCAGAAAATTGCAACCTCATTCATGGAAAATAAAACATGCACTGGGAATACTATTTAAAAATTGTGAAATTAGGTTTGATCAAAATGGGAATAATATTTTCAAATCACTGGCTTCTACAATATACTAAACTAGATATTGTGTTGGAGAGTTCCTCTTTTCTAGGGACAGTGGGAGATAATCAGAACTGCTCAACCTTGTTTCTGGCATGCAAAGACATATCTAAAGAGAAAAGACATTGGTGAGCAAAAGAGGAACCTAAACTATTTTTAAAAGGTTTCTAATTGATTCAGAGTTCATGTGTCTTACAACAAAGCAGTTAATCCACCATATCCCCCTTTAGTTTCAGACTAGAAAGATGGAGACAAATGTTATTCTCAGCAGAGTGGTTGACTGAGAATGGATCCATCAGGACATGTAGTTGTCAGTTACTTAAGGATAGATTGTAGTCTCTCACAGCTCTACCAGCTTTTACGCCTGTATCCTTTTGGTCTAGTGCCAATTTTGAAAGGGTTTACTGGACAATGGAAAAGGCACTGAGGGACTAAATCAAATTAGACTTCTTGAACTAAGTACATACACCTTGGAACTCTAGGGTAAAAGATGATGATTTGAGTTTCTACTATGTGAAAATACATAAGTGTTGTTGAACATAAGAAAATTCAATTGTCATATCCATTATTCTATTGATTATAAAAATTGATAACACATATTTAATCAATACTTTTTATATTTCATGTATTATATTAAGACTTTACATGAATTATTTCATATAATTTTCCTTCATTTCCCATGAAATATATAAGCATCAATTAGAGTTCTTGGACACAAGCAGTAAAAGGTACTTGTGCCTAATTAAGCAAAAAGGAAATTTAATAAAAGCCATTTGGGTCCGCTCAGACTTAACTGGAGCTGAGGGACCACCAATATTGGAGACAGAAAAAAAAATGATATCCTGAGTTTTGAGAAATCAGAAAGACAGAATCTGTACATTTACAGAATGATCTACTGAGGACACCATTCTGCCCTACTACTTCTACAGTACATCACCTCCAATGATTCCCTTCATCCATTCACTCACTCCACTCACTCCAGAGCTACAGTCTGAGTATAGAGTATCTGACTGGGCAAATGTGGGTTATTTAGCCTCCCCATGGCAGTAATAGAGTAGCAGAAGGAGGGTCTGTCTCCTTTATCTTCCTATACTTCACATAGGAAAACTTTCCCCAAAGTACACACTATTGGGGGGTGGGTAATATCTCCAAACAGAAAATTAAAGTGCAATTACAAAGTATATGTAAATGTAGAGAAATCAGAATTACAAAGATTCACTCTACTCTATCCCTTTTTCCCTTTTGCTGCCCAGGGTATATATATATATATATATATATATATATATATATATATATACTACTTTCAAAAGCGTTCCAATATGACAAAGTAAAATTATCCCCCATAAAGCTAAAAATGAGTTCATCCTTTTCCTGCCAATATTAGCTTTATTTTTCCAGTATCTTTGTACTGTTATCCAAAGATGACAGAGATTCCTTAAGCCTAATCAGTAAAAGTACCTGATTTTCAGTCTCTGTGTGCCATACAACTATAGGAATTTGAGCTTATCAATGCTTTTCTTTAGAAAAGAAATCTTTAGATTCCATTCAGAATCATTAATGACACTCCAGCTGCAGTTCCTGAGTTCTCCATAAGCCTTCATAATATTGTCTATGGAAGCTCTGTGTTATCAGAGAGGCTTACCTTCCAAGTACACTCTGCCATAGGTGATAATGTATTTGTTTTTTTTTACCACAGAGAACAAATTTGCCAGATTCTCCTCCCAAAATGCAAATAGTAGTTTGCCACCTTATAGTCTCATCCTAGTTAAATAAAGACTAAAAAATTACCCAAATTTGCCTGAGGGTCTTTGGCTTAACATCCATGCTGTGGTATTAATGTCTTTTTCAATGGCTCCTCTGATTCCACAAAACAATAGAAAAAACAAAATTATGGCTGAATTTTAAAAAGATGGAGAACAGAATCAGAAGGTTTTTAGACGTCCACAGAGTTAATGGAAACAAATACTTGACTTGAGAATGGACAGGAACTACCATATCTCCATACTGTTAATAAGCAGGGAACTCTATCCCTCCTTGGTTGCAACGACTGACCAGAGCTGCACAGGTGTCTTCAGAGGTCTTCAGAGACCTCAACGGAAAATCTAGAGGACTTGCTCCATTTGTTAACATGGAATCCTTGTCTCTTGAACACCTCCTGACTGCTGAAATCTCTGCTTAATTCTTTAGCTTCTCAGCAACTCTTTCTGCTTGCTTTTTGTGGTCTTGCCCATGCACAAGTCCTAAGAAGTTGGTCTTGAAGAGAAATTGCAAGAGAAGAGTCAGGTTTATTTTTTTCCCAGTTTCCCGCGCTCTGGGTTATTGACACTTTGAATCCTGGCTATTTTGTCCAGTTAAACTGTGGCAAGTTTCAGAATTTATGACTTTTAGCTTACTTTGCACCAAAAATAGGCAAATGTCTCAGGAGCAAAGTAGAGGCAAATGTGAGGCTCACCTCGAAGTTCTATCCCTTATTCTGGAATCGTAGCCCCTTAGTTCTAACTGTCTTGGTTGTTCTGTGATGCTTCAATCAGTTGATTTTGTATTTTGTCCAGATTTCAAAAATATTGTTTTCAGGAGGATTAGAAGCTGCTCCATTATACCAAAAGGTAATGACCTTCCAGTAGCTGGGTTTTATTTAGATGTATTTGAGAAAAAGTAAGTAAACAATTCAGACTTTCTAATTGGTTTGCATTATGGATGACAGAATCATCCACCAAGATAGAAGATATAGGAAGAAGAAAAAGTTTGGAAGGAATGCATGTAGAGTTAACTAACAACAAGAGCTGGTATTTTGGCTCCTTTCTCTAGTAGAAAGGTAAGTCACACATGTGGATCACATACACACACTTTCAAGAAAACAGTATATTTTCTATCTGTGGACACCTGATGACCCTATGGCAAATACTAGGATTTCCCCCCACAAATCTCTGTGTTTCAAACATTGAGAAGACTGTCTTTCAAGAGTTCTAAGAGGTTGTCCTGAAATAACTCTACTCAACCAAACTTGTGAACTCAGAGAATTTTCACATAATTCTGTCTAGTGTAAAACTGTAACTTCACAGTCCTTCTAGGATAACTCCTCGTGTGCTTTGGTCAATGTATTGAGATAGGTTGATATTCTGAGAGAAAAAAAGTAAATGATGTCTCTGATGGCTTATCTGTGCTATTTGTTCTTGGCAGCTTAAGTTTGGTCAAGTTGATTTGGCAGAACAGAAAATCCAAAGCTCATAGGATCTAGAAACAAAGATTTTTGGCCCTCTTTACTGTTTTCATCCATGATCTTATCTTTATTTTGCACATTAGATAATAAATTTAAAAATGTATTGATATCTTCAAAACTCAGGCTGCTTTCTCATATTATCAGTAGTCTTCCCTATATAAGTACTATCATTTTGACCAGAACTTTAATAAAAAAAAGTGAGTCTGGAAAGATTTTATATATTAAATTTGTCATATACTGAAGAGAGTTCACAGAGGTCTAGGGGGCAAAAATCTTTTTAAATGGATAACTGTTCCAAAGGTCATAAGGTACACCCAGAGCCTTTAAACTAATTAGATTGAAAAGCTTGATTCAGCAAATGCAGTTTACTTACTACAAACCACATTTGACCTCCTCAAGTTTAGAAATGATTTCCATTACTTGTGACATTAGTATGATGCCTCTATAACTTTTCATCAATGTAAGAGGGCAAACCTTCAACCCTGGAAATGATCTATTGTACATCTCTTCACAATCATTAGGAAATGGATAAAATTCCTAAATGCTTTACAGTAGAATGTGCTTACCTTTAAACTTGCTTTTGTAAAAGGGAATATTTCCCTTCCTTAATATGTGCATGGACTTTGCAGCCTTGGGGACAAGCATCACCATTGTGAAAATTACAAGCAAATGGGATACATTTGTTTTCCTAACTTAATTTACTATATAATTTTAAATAAAAGTCACACTGTATATATCCTATATGGAACCCGGAAGTTCAGTTAACCCAATAGCTAACTATCAACACTAATTATTTTTGTCAATATGAAAGCCACTGGCCCCTCTGGCCAACTTAGTAGTTTTGGAGCTTTAGCAAGCACCTCTACCCCCGTGTGATTGATTAAAACTTTCTTTGTATATCTGTAGATAATGCACTGTTGCCTAGAAAGACTCAGAACTAAACCTACTTGTACCACCTCCCTGCACCAATACACACCTTCAGCACCAAGCACCATGATAATATCTGTAGATGGTGTCAGTGAATCTGCACACAGTCAAGAAGTGTTACAGACCACTGTGCTCCCCTTTTACTGATTAACTGTCCTAAAGTTCCTTGAAAAATGTTAGGACCACGCAGAAATCTCAGACTTCATTTTGGGACAAGAGTCTACCTTCTCCCCAGGTGGCTGGCCTCCTGAATAAAGCTCTTATTCCTTTCCAATCAAAACGTGTCTCTTGAGTACTGGATTTTTTTTTAATTTTTTTAATGTTTATTTATTTTTGAAAGAGAGAGACAGAGCAAGAGCAGGGGAGGGGCAGAGAGACAGGGAGACACAGAATCTGAAGCAGGCTCCAGGCTCTGTGCTGTCAACACAGAGCCCAGCATGGGGCTCGAACCCACAAACCATGAATGAGATCATGACCTGATCCAAAGTCGGATGCTTAATGGACTGAGTCACCCAGGCACCCTTGAGTACTGGATTTTTGAACGATGAGCAGCCAAACTTGGGGTTTTGGTAACAATGTTACATGGATCTGATTCATCTTAAATATGTGACTGGAACAGTTTTAAAGACTAAGGAGTTAAAATTAAAAACATGTGAGTAAATAGAAAAGCAATTTGTCTTAATGTATATGTGTTTTAGCTAAGCCATTTTATTTCTTACACATTACCATGTAAGCCATAGAAAGGTACGTGACATATTGAGAGAATAAACAACCAAGAAAGGCGGCTGCCTGGCTCCTGGTGATTCTCTAAGAATGACAGGATAATTCAAGGGTGCCATCATTACTACCTTAGTATCCTTGGATATTTGCCTGACCCAGGCCAAGTTGATCCACTATTCCTATGGGAATGTAAAATTCAGTGAAGAAGCAATTTGATCTGAAGTCACTGGACTTGAGTCACCTACACTCAAGGGAGAAGAGGCCCCTGAGTCCTACTAGTATAGTCCCAAAAGAGCCTGATGACTCTGTTTTTAACTGTTCCCTCAATTCTATTAGCTACTCCAGTATATGTGCTATGAATTATTTACTTATCCAAAGCCTTATATACAACAAATAGGAATTCAACCACAAAGCTGGCAGAAGCTGATAGAAATCTCTTCATCACTATCTTCATCATACCCTATCCTGTCTATAGGGTATGATGAAGATAGTGATGAAGAAATTTTTAGGATCTAGTCTCAGCTCCAAAATTTGTTCAACTATGCAAACCTGGACAATACATAATTTTTCTGTGTCTCCGTTTCCTCATCTGTAAAATAGGACAATGTTTCCACATACCTAATATAATTGTTGGATTTAAATGAGCTACCATAACTAAAGTGTTAGATTTTAAACTGCCACATAGAAAACAATGTAGGAGTGTTATCTATCACAATTTCATAGCCACTGAATCATAGGTACTGTAGTCCTGAGAGAAAAAGAGGATTCAGAGCTGGGGGCAAATCCCAAAGCACAAAAAAACAAAACAAAACAAAACAAAACAAACCACTCAGCATCAGAAGACTAAATGTTAGGGTTCTGGGGCAGATAATGCAATGAAGTTTCCATAGAAAATGTCTTTTTATAGCTGAGCTTCTTTTGAAAAGTCATGTATTTGTTTCCTAAAGTAGTCCTGCTTTTAAAGAACATGGAATCTAAAACAACATACGCTCTTCTCATGACGTGACATTGGAAGAGACAAACATATTGTTTTATACTGAATGGGAATTAAGCCTGTGAATTACTGAAAATCAAGTGATATCATGCATGTGTTGGCTATTTAAGTTCCTTCATTTTCTTAAAGAAATGTTTGAAAAAATTTATACATTAAGATTGTGGCATGATGGAATTATGCCAAATAACAGAAAAAAAACGTCCTTAGCTAAGATACTAATAAAAGGAAAAATAACCAATTAGCCAGGAAACATAAGGCTGTAGATTAGTACCTAGCAACATGAATGCTTTATGAAAAGAATTATTTTAAAACTTAAAAAAAATCATTTAATGAAATACTCATACAATAAAAGAATTATTGTTTCACTTTATGCTCTGTGGTTAAAATGTAAGATAAAACACCTGTTAGGCATTATTAGCAAAACATCTATCAATCATCATTTGATGCATCAAAAAAGTGTTATGTTGGCTATGCTGGACATGCTTTCTAAACTCAATGCAAATTAATCTTTATAAGATTAAAATAATGAAAATATATGTAAAAATAAGACTCCTATCCTCATCCGATTAAAATTTATTGAAGAGACAGATTGTATAAATGGACAATTACACCAAAGCACTAAGAGTTATAATGTCAATAAATAGAAGATAAAGTGGAAACAGGGAGAAGAGACCCTGAGTCCTCCTATGGGAGTGTTGAGAGGAAGACTTTACTCTGCCCTTCAAGGTCCTTCTAGTTGGACTAAGAATCAAATCGGCATGAGATGGATGAACAAGAGGAAGTCAAATTTAATTTCATACATATGGTGAATCCACTCAGGCATGAAATTCTAAAGACAGCCAGGCAAAATGAGGTATATAAGTCTTCATCCTGAAGTAGATAGAAGAGGGTAGGGGTCTGGGACTTCAAAGGGAAAGAACGCAATTCACAGGAATATGAAAAAGAATAAATCTTTGGTAAACAAATGTTTGCAGGGCCATCCAGAAACAATGGGACATCAGGGCTTTGATCTAACAGGCCTTGCTAGGTTCCTCCCTGTCTACCATACCTACTTCATATAATAATGTAGTTCTCTGTGGTGACAGCTGTCTTCCTGGAGCCTTTCTTCCTCTATCTAAATTCTTCAGAGGCAGTTGAGGGAGAGGTAAAGAGCTTTTCCTGAATCTGCAAGGTTTTGATTGCTTTGAACTCAAAAATTGTCTTCTTGGGGTGCCTGGGTGGCTCAGTTGGTTAAATGTCCAAATCTTGAATTTTGGCTGATGTGGTGATCTCACAGTGCTCGTGAATTCGAGCTCCTCATCAGGCTCCATGCTGTCAGCATGGAGCTTGTTTAGGATCCTCTCTCTCTTCCCCTCCTCCACTCATTCTCTCTCTCTCTCTCTCTCTCTCTCTCTCTCTCTCTCTCTCTCCTCTCTCTCTTTCTCTCTCCCTCTGTCCAAATAAACAAATATACTTAAAAAAAATGATCTTCTTGACAAAGTGGTCCATCTTGGAGCAACCTGACTTTGACCCCTAGAAGAGTCAGGAAAGTCCACAGAGAGTGACACTGGAATCCATGTTAAAGTGAAGAGCACTATGTGAGAACATGACAGAACATTTAAGCTTTAAGGAACTAAAAATAGTATGATATTTCTGTAACTTACAGCATCAAACAGAATGCCTGAGGAAAAAACTGGACAAGTAAGCAGAGACCAAATCATGAAGGAAATATGCTGTTGCCATACCCATGTGTCAGCATTATATCTTACAATGAAAATATATAAAATTGAAGAATTTTTCACATCCATGATCTTTGGAAATAAATGCGTTTTTATTTGTAGGAATCAGATTATAAGTCATTAACATCACTTGGTATGATACTGTGTTTTATAAGAAATACATATATATTTGTTCAGTTTATCATAAGGTACAACTAGCAGAAGATAGGGGAGAGAAAGAATAAACTACTAGAAGAATATATAACTGTTTGTAATGGTTTTGTAGGCAAATGGGTTGTTTCTTTAAATCTGTCCTACAAAGGCTTCTCCAAATATTAGGCATATTTTGTTTATACTACTGCCCTATCTGTTCTATAGATGCTACACCAAGGTGAGTGCTGTGACAGATGTGATCATTTTGCTGCAAGGAATCCATGTTCAAAGACCAAGGGGTGGACTGCAATATTGTGCTTTATAAGCAATATATGTTTGGTCATTCAGATGACCAAAATACATTTCATAAATGTATTTGGTTTTCATCCACATTTCCTGGCTCAAAGTCCCCCAAGCCCTTGGAATTTCCTGGGCGATAAGAGCATAAGAGTGCTTAAAGAATGTTTTGTCATAATATTTGGTCTCTTGTCCTCATTACTGAAAACTTCAGAGCCATAAAGGTGAAATGGGTGCGTTGTTATTCATAACAGCCCCTTTCCACCACAACTAGGTCTAAGTTAATGAAAGTGACTTTTGGGAAGCATCTTAGGATGGGGACTGGTTGCCAGGGGAATCATCCCTGGATGAAGGATTGGAACTTCCAGGCCCATCCCCTGATTTCTAAGGAGGGGAGAGTGGCTCAAGGTTGAAACAATTACCAATGGACAATGAGTTAATCAACCATGCTTAGATAATGAAGTTTCCATGAAAACCCAAAAGTAGAAGGTTTGGGGAGTTTCCATGTTGGGGAAACAAGGCTCCCAGGTGCCACTGTGCTAGCCCCCAAGCTCCATGAGGAAAGAAACATCTTTGTTTGAGACCTGTCCTATGTACCTCTTCATCTGGCTGTTGATTCCTACCTTTTAATATCCTTTGTAAGGAATCAGTAATCTAGTGAGCAAATGGGCTTCCTAAGTTCTGTGAGCTGTTTTAGCAAATTAATCAAACCCAAGCAAGGACAGGATCGTGGGAACCCCTGATTTATAGCAGTCTATCAGAAGTACAGGTAACAACTTGGGCTTGAGATAATTAAAAGGTGATCTTGTTGGACTGAGACCTTTACCTGAGAATTGAGTTGACACCAGCAGGGTGTCCAAGAATTGCTTGTTGTTATGGGGAATCCTCCATACACACACTGGAACTAGGTCCCGGAACCACAGACATGGGTTTTCAGTGAATAAGTAAATGTTAATTAAATTGCACTAAAAAATATTAAATTAACAAAAAAATTTATTTGAAGCTACCTATTAGATATGAATCTTACTATTAACTGAATTCAAAACTTGCCAATTCAACATTTAAAAAGTGATTTCAGAGTGGTTACAAAACACTTAAAGGTATCAGGTATTACAAAAGTGTAGATGAAAAAAGAAAATTTAATATTCTCTGAAGGCAAATTACTTTATTCATACCTAGTATAATCAGAAGGGATACTGGATTAAGAATAAAGAGACTTTAGTTCTAGAGCTCTTGTTATTTTTATTCTCTAACTACCTATTAACAGAATATGACTTAAAATCTAGTAACAGAAGTGCTGATTAATGCACTCTCTATTATTCTGATGAAACATTATGTGAGCATCTGAAAGAACAGTTCTGAGCAGCAGCAATAAAATTTAGGATGTCATATTCTTATTTATGTTATTAACATTAACATTTTATTAAGACTATAAAATATCTGGATTTAAAGGTTGTAATTTGTATTTTACTATCCAGACCATCTGTTTCCATGTATTTGTCACTTAATTTGAATGACAGTAATAGATAAGTAAATTTCACTTTCTGTATCTCCTGGCTAATGACAACTTAAAACCATTTTCATGGTAAATTATGTGTGTGTGTGTGTGTGTGTGTGTGTGTATACATATATATATATTTATATATATTTATATATGTAAATTTATTCCTGGTTTCACTTTACAAAGGGAATAACTGGTGAATGAGAGGTGAGCTACAGAAGTTAGCTCATTCACAAGAGGACAGTCTCTTTAGCTAAACAGCTATCAATTATGCTATAGCTTTGACTACTCTAGCAGAAACCTAAAGTAATAGTTGATTCAATAAGACAGAATTTTATCTCTTTGGGTGTAAGTATTCCATTACTAATGTGATTTCATGGTGCCAGGTATCCAGTATCTTTCATTTCTTTGCTCCATCGTGGAATGTTGTCCTTATTTTCATGGTTTGAGATGACTCACAACTATATGTAAATATTTGGGCCAGTGTGAAAGGAGAAAGCAAAAAAAGTACTTATGCCTATGTTTATATCTTCTTGGCCTCAATTTAATTGTATGGCCATTCTTAGTTTCAATAGCACTTGTGAGTTTAGTTTTTATTATGGGTAGCCATGAATCTAGTCAAAAACTGGAGATTATTCTCCTAAGGTAAGAATGGATAGCAGGAGTAACCCCATATCTGCCACATTCTATCTTTATTGAAGCATTTCTTACAGTAGCCAAGGTAGGGAAGCAACCTAAATGTCCATCAATAGATGAATGGGTAAAGAAGATATGGTACATTTACGTGTATGTCCCCACGTGCACGTCCATGCACACGCTCACACACACACAGAATGGACTATTACTCAGCCATGAAAAAAGAATGAGATCTTGCCATTTTTAACAACATGGATGGACCTAGAGGGTATTATGCTAAGTGAAATAAGCCAGCCAAAGTCAAATACCATATGATTTCACTTATATGTGGAATCTAAACAACAAATGAACAAAGAAACAAACAAAAAAGACCCATAAATACAGAGAACAAACTGGTGGTTGCCAGAAGTGGGGGAATAGAAGTGAGTGAAGGGTATTGGGAGGTTATAGGCTTCCAGTTATTAAATGAGTAAGTCATGGCAATGAAAAATAAAGCATAAGATATACAGTCAGTGGTATTGTAATAGTGTCATACAGTGACAAATAGTAACTACACTTGCATTGAGTATAGCATAATGTGTAGAGCTGTCAAATTGCACGTGAAACTAATTTAATATTGTGTATAAACTATATTTCAATTAAAATAAAAGAATTTCAGGGGCGCCTGGGTGCCTCAATCATTTAAGCATCTGACTTCGGCTCAGGTCACGCTCTCACAGTTGGTGGTTTGGAGCCCCACGTCAGGCTCTGTGCTAATCTCTCAGAGTCTGGAGCCTGCTTTGGATTCTGTGTCTCCCTCTCTCTGTGCCCCTCCCCTGATCATGCTCTGTCTATCTCTCAAAAATAAATAAACAATAATGTAAAATAAAATAATAGAATAAAATAAAATGTAAAATAAAATAATAGAATAAAATAAAATGTAAAATAAAATAATAGAATTTCATACAGAAAAAGGTGATAAACTTGCCACTAAACATTAATATGACATCGAACATCTTTCAACTATTTTTAAATCCTCCAACAAATTTCTTTCACTCTCAATAGGGAAGCGCAAAAAGATTTTTATTAATTATACTTGAATCTATATAGACATTATTTGTACATGTGTCTTAAAATAATCATTTTTATTATTTTGCCTATTAAAATTCATTTTTTTTCTTCCATATCCCACAGATGACTGGAAAAAATATCTCACTGGGACAAAAATAAAAGTTTAATGAAAGTAAAAAAGCAAAAAAAGTTTTAGTGAAAGTTTTTTTAGTTAAAAAACAGAAAGTTGAGTGTTTTCTCTGTGAAAATACACCATATCCTGTGTTAGATAAAAAATACTCTCTGAATCTGTATTCTATAAATAAACTTAAAATAGGACCTATAATTATCATATGAAGTATAGCCTGTACATTTTTCTACTGAAAATTTTACTCTACTGAGAATTTTAATAGGAGAACTTTATCCTTGTATCTTTCAAAAGTTAGGCAGATACCATCATAGAGATGCAAATCATTGTTCTCTACATAGCATTCCTTGTCTAAATAAAATAAGAAAAGTGATATATCATGCCATGCACAAAACGGGTCATTAGACTTTATTTGTATGACTACATGATGAATAACATGGTTTCAATTTTTTAAAATAAATTTTAAGATGTCATGCAAGACACTTAAAAAGAGTGTGTTATGCATTGTAACATCCCGTGTTCAAGAGCTTTGAATAAATTTAGGCAGTTAAGAATATGCATTTTCTACAACGTGAAGTGAAAAACTACTTTGAAATTCAAACCAAATCTAAATTGCTTGACACAATTATCTGGATTTTAAATGAAAAAATGTATATCTACTTCTACCCTAAGTTATCTGATAATTTCTTAAGGCCTTAAGTTTATGATATATAGCAAAACTAACCCTAAACAGTGAGTTTTGATCATTTACCATTCTACTTTGTAATTCAATATTGAACATATTATAACAGTTTCATAGATTGAAGAAACTGAAATGAAGTCACATTGCCAACAAGTCTGCACAAATGGTAAACTTGGATGAGAAGACATGATTTTTATAAAAGATGCAACTTGAGTGGTTGAGAGTATAGACCCTAGAGCCATACTGACTACTGCAAATCCTGGCTGTTTTATTGGCTGTGTACCCTAGATTGACTGATCTAAGCTTTCTGGGCTTCTATTTTTCTATTTTGAAAACTAGAATACTATTATAGTCTTGGAGTTATTGTAAAGGTAAAATTCCTTGATATAATTAAGCATTTAGTGACTATAAGTGTTAGCTGCTATTATCATTTTAGCTATTATAACCAGAGTTCTTAACCTTCTGGAGTGTAAATGTATCCAGCACCAGACAAATCTGTGCCAACTTTCAGTAAAACCCTTCTCATACTTGTTCTTTTCCAAGTAATATCTATATTTAGGGTAAAATAAATATATCTATCTATATTTAGGGTAAGAAGAAATATCTATATTTAGGGTAAAATAAATGATATAATAAAGGTCTGGTCCAAATTGACTAAAGAAATCCTACTGTCAATTCATTTACAAAATATCCCATCAATAAATCTTCTGAATATATTAAAATTTTCATGTAGACTACTCTAAATGAATACATTAAAATCTGAATTTACAAAATTTACAAAATCTGAAAAACAAAAGTTTGTGAAAGTTACCTCAAGAAGATGTTTTTGATTGATAGAATTTACAATAAGGGAGAGCATTTTGGTCACTTATCTATTTACACAGGGTATGATACTTGTCTTAAAATGAAGGAGTTTTCTGAACCTTCCTTTTACCTCATGGTCTCTTAGCAGGAACAGAATTAAAATTCATGCGTAACATTGTTTTTTCCAATGTAGGATGATAGTTCAAAAGGTTAGAGAAGTTGCTGGGCTGTTGCAGGTTTGAGTTTCTCTTGGATCAGCCACCCTGGCACCCCGTTATAGTGACCTTTCACATGAATGCTTCTGAAAACATGATGTCCAATACAGCACCATGGACACAGACTCTGCATTCATCCTAATGTGTAAGAAATACTTGATTATCACGTAAAGTTTGAAAAAAATATGAAGTTTACATTGTCTGTTCTTCCTTTGTAATTGCTTTGTTTGTGCCACTGAGTGACCTGGTTCTAAGGTTTACCAAATAGATCCTGGGACTCAATTTTTTTTTAGCTTTATTGATGTATAATTGACAAATAAAATTGTAACCTATTTTTTAAAAAATGAAGGAGTAGATAAAAGTAGGTATACATACTTCAAATTCTTGAATTAACAAGAAGAATTTTTTTCAGAATATTTAAAAATTCCATGGTAGATTTTTTTTTCTAGTCCATGATGGAAAAAGGCCTTTGGAATTCCTTAACCTAGGAAAGATGACTGGTCACTAGTTATCTTCATCTGTCTTTTAGTTACTGCCTTTGGGAGTTGTTCCTAGTGTAGATAATGAATGGGAAACTTTCTTAGAGATATGGTTTGCCTCTAATTTTTCAGCTCAACTCAATTTTCGGTAAGTCACTAACTTAAGTTTATTAAAATATGTTATAAAAAGTGGTAGAAATTATATTTTGCATAATAAACATCAGGAAATTAGACTTATTCGTTTTAATATTTTATTTATATTACCTTGGTTTTATGTTAGATGGATCAACTATTTTTAAATGTTTTATTCTTAGAATATTTTTCATTACAAAACCAACATAATCAAATCATTTTAACAATTACAAAATAGATTAAAGAAAATAAAAATTCCAATGCTCTAATATAATCAGTCTTAGCATTTTGTTTTATTTCCCTATGTTGTTTTTCTTTGCCTATTTTATTTAGCCATAATCACAGTGCATGTAAAATTTTGCATCCTGCTTGTCTTAAGTTGGTAGCATAAACTTCTTATTAGTGCATAGTCTTCATAACGATGATTTTTAATAGCTGCATAATATTTCTTATAGAAGACTTATGTCAATTAACCATTTCATAACTTTCTTCCCCTGTATTTTCTAACTTAGTGAATGACATCCTTAATGCCTACACCAGAAACCTAGAAATCTTGCCTGGCTACTTTCTTACCTATAACCTCCCTTTAAATCAAATCAATTAGAAAAGTCTAAATATTCTGTTTTCTCAGTGTAGTGTAAGGTGAATACAGACATTTCTCTTCATCCATGTTGCTTCTATCTCAATTCAGGCCAGTGTTTTCTCTAGTATGAATTATTATAACTGTCTCTTGACTAATCTTTCTGCCTTCTGCCTTGCTTATCTCAAATCCATTATCTACCGTGAAGCCAGGGTGATTCTTCTAAATGACAAATCTGAGCAGGATGTGTCATGCCTAAAATGTTTAACCAGTTCCCCAGCACTCTCAGGGTAAAGTTCAAACTCTTTAATGTGTCACACAAGGCCTTCCCTGATCTGTACCCTGATAATCACTCTAGCCTCATTCTATCATTCTATTCCTTTTACTGCAGGCTGTGGTCATAATAAATCATTTTGCAATGTCAAAATGAGCCTTTGTTGCCCTGGACATTTGCACATTATTTCCTCTACTTGATTTACTTCCTTGCTCTCTTGTTCACCTTTTACTTCTAACGACTAATAATTTTTTATGATTAATTTGAGATGAATTACCAGTTCAAGTTAAACTTTGCTCACACAAGGATGAATAAGAAATTCCTTCTATGGGAGTCCATTAAGGTGTGTGCTTACCTCTTTGCCAGCACTTATCATACTCTATTGTCCTTACTTCATTAAAAATCTGTCTTCCATAATCTACAGTGAACTAATCAGGGTCTAAGATTTTGTCCATCTTTGTTTTTTGAGGAAAAAAACCATTATTGAGATTTAACTGACATATACCTTTGTGTAAGTGTAAGGTATACAATATGTTATCTTGATACACTTAGATATTGCAAAATGATTACAATAGCATTATTTAACACCTCTGTGTGTGTGTGTGTGTGTGTGTGTGTGTGGTGATAAACATTTAACATCTATTCTCAGAAACTTTCACGTGTATATTTCACTAACTATAATCACCATGGTGTACGTTAGATTCCTCAAAATTTTTTCATCTTATAACTGTAAGTTTGTATCCTTTGACCAGTATCTCCCCATTTCTCCCACTCCCCCCAGCCCCTGGAAATCACCATTCCAATCTCTGTTTATATTAGTCTCCAAGGAAGAATCTGTTTCATGCATTTCTCTTAGCTTCTGGTGTTGCTAGCACTCTTTGGTATTTCTTGACTTGTAGATTTGTCACTTCAATCTGTGCCTCCATTATCACATGGCATCCTCCCTGTGTGTCTCTGTGTCTCTTTTCCTCCTCATATAAATACATCAGTCATATTGGATTAAGGGCCCACCCTTCTCCAATATCACTTCAGGTTAACTTAAACTCAACTTAATTACATATACAAGGACCTTATCTCCAAAAATGGTCACAATTCCCAGGTTTGGGGAAGCACATGAGTTTTGAGGAAACATTATTCAATCTAATACAGGTTGCTTGTTGTCACTGTTGTTACTAATTGGAGATTGTTATGAACAAAAAAAAAAAAGAAAAAAATAGTAATAAATGGAACATTTCAAATGCAGTTGGAAGGAAGAATACTTAACACATTCACACAGTTATTATACTGAACCAATTATTTTTCCTTCGAAAAAAATGAGCAACACTTCAACCTCAGTTCATTCTTGAGCAAAATTGTCCAACATTCTAAATTGGCTCCAAGTTAATGAGATTTAACTGAATTTATTTTCAAAGCTCATTTCATCTTAACATCCTTTAATAATTAACCTTATTCATTTTTAACAGCTCTACTGAGTTATGTTGATATAAAAATAATCACACATATAATGTGTACAGTTTAGACACATGCAAACACCCATTATACCATTGCCACAATTGAGAGAGAGAGAGAGAGAGAGAGAGAGATTCAACTCTTTCCAATGTTTTGTGTTACTTTGTTGTTTTGGGCTTTTTTTGTAGTAAGAACATTTTACAAGATATCTACCCTATTACTAAATTTTGAGGTGCACAATATCATATCATCACTTAACTCCTATAAGTTAACAGCAACAAAACAATTGACTGAAAATGGGCAAATAACTTGAATAGACATTTCTCCAAAAAAGACATACTAATAGCCAATAGCTTATAAAAAGGTGCTCAAAATTACTCTTCATCAGGAAATGCAAATAACCACAATGCTCACACTACTTCTCACACTACTTAGGATACCTCGCACTACTTAGGATACCTATTACCAAAACAAAACAAAACAAAATAAAACAAAACGGTAGTAAGTGTTGTTAAGAAAATGGAGAAATTAGAAACTGTTTCACTGTTGGTAGGAATAAAAATAGTAAAACTATTATTGAAAACAGTATGGAGTTTCCTCAAAAAATAAAAAATAAAACTACCATACGATTCACCAATCCTACTTCAATATAATTTAAATCAGGATCTTGAAGAAATATCTGTACTCCCATGTTTATTGTGGCATTTTTCAAAATAGCCAAGATATAGAAATAACTCAAGTATTTACTGACAGATGAATAGATAAAGGAAATATGGTATATACATACAATGGAATATTATTCAGCCACAGGGAAGAAGGAAATCTTGCCATTTGTGACAATATGGATGAATGTGGAGAACATTATGCTAAGTAAAATAAGCCAGTCACCTGACAAATATTGAATGATTCCAAACTCATATAAGCAGAGAATGCAATAGTGTTGCAAGGGCCTCAAACATAGGGAGCTGCCCAAAGGCTATAAAGTTTCAGTTATGCTAGAAAAAAAAATAATAGTAAAGCTTATTCTTTATTTCCATGTAAATGAAGGAATACAGGTTGATAATTGTATAAGATTTGATTTAGCTAGCAAAGCAGCGACAAGTTTAGGGTTTCCAGCAAATATTTTATCTTTGATTCATGGAAAAAATAAAGCGTCCAGTGCCTTCCCTTCTTGCATTAACCTTGCAGAGTAAAATGTGCCTTTGAGACCACTTTCCAACCCTCTCATATGCAAGTATATGAATAAATAAAATAATGTTTATTATTAAGGAAAAAAACCAGAGAGATGGAAGAAAAGAGGATAAAAGGAAGGAAAAGAGGGAAGAGAAAGAGCAAGAAATAAGGAGGAAATAAAGGAAAAATGAAACAAATAGTAACTTTTGAATTTGCCTAATCATATCATATGAATGTTAATTCCCAAATACAGGTAAGTATGCTTTAATATCCAACACAATCCTGACCCAAAAAAATGAGCCATCAAATAAAACATTTATTTCTTTTCCATTATTATTCATAATTATTTGCCTAGCACTGTTTCTTAACTGGATTAAGATTTATGTTAAAAAAGGGGGGCAATGTTTCCCAAACCCAGATTTCTCCATTAAAAATGAGTGTGCATGTATCTGTGATATTTTTAAAACATGAAGCTATTTACACAGGATGAAAGAAAATCATAAATGGTAATATCCATCAAAAGAATACAAAAATTTATTTATTTATTTAAATGAATATTTTAAAGAAACAGGATTTTAAGGGAATCATGAAAGATGAGTTTTAGGGAATTGCAGAATAATACTCTTAAACCTTAGTGGTATCAAATAATCATCAGACCTGCATTATTTCAATCAACACAGGCTTGAAAATCATGAATCTTGAGGAACTTATCAATATAATCAAGAAAATTGTTATTTACATTACATGGGTATACTCATTTAATAGGTTTGGAAAAATGACTAGCCATTAAACACAGGAAGAAATATCTAAGTGTTCCTCAATGATTGAGAGTAGATTATACTGATATCATCCCTATTAAATAATAGAGCTCTGGGTTTGGCATGAATCTAGGTCATTTGAATAATAAAGGTTGACAGTATAACACAAAACAATTCCTTGTTTACATAAATAAAATATAACAAGTGTATATAAATGTGAAAGAGAAAAAAATCTTGACTAAAAATAAAATGTATTAAGCAGTCAAATAGATGCTTGTATCTATGCTATACTCACCTCTTCTAGAAAGTTACTGTTGTTGACTTAGTCCTTTCTGGTTCTCCAAGCAGCCATAATCAAAGCAACTGAGTAATCAAAAATCATTATCTCAGCAACATGATGCCTCAATGTTAACCTCAGAGTCCTCTTCTATTTAGTCTTCTCTCCTTAGGAGGCTGACATGAAATTCAGTGTGTGCTCTATGTTGACCACAGGTCATACAAAGTGCTGCCAGAATAGAGTTTTCCCTTAATATTCTGAACCCCATTACTATTTTTAACTCTGTAGATGGATTTCTTCTTGATATGTAGTGCCTGTATTCATTTGAGTACACTGACTTGTTCCTATTCTCATCTTAGGACCAGGAAGGTGTCTTTATTTGGCAGATACAACTCCCAGGGACTGAGCGACATCCCTAATCCAAGCTGTGATACCAGGGCCCAAATGCCCATAAAATGACCTATTGTGGCACCTGCCAGCCTATCTCCCTTAATTCTTTCCTGCCTGTCTGCTTGACATAAATGGTGAGGAGAAAAAAAGAACCTGAACAGAAAATTAAGGTGATGGACCAAATAAGAAACATAATGGAGGCATGGAAACTTTCATAAAGAATGAAGAGTCTAAGCCAGCCAATCCAAGTTTACTCATATCTCAGCTATTTTCACTAAGAGATCAGATGGAAGTGAAATATCTAGTCACATAGGCAGAAGTATCATTGCAAGTACAATGCAATTCCTGTAGCAAGGAAATCCAAATTGGGTTTATAGAATATGTGACCAGAGCTAGGGAGTAGGATTAGTAAGTAGCCAGTTGCCTTAGAAAATTAGAAGAAATAGTCAGGGTAAGGATCTAGACCCAAGCAGAGACTTCTTCAGAAAGAATCAAGAGCAACAGATTTGAATATAAGTTTATTAAACCTGACTTGCATTAACAAAGGGCACTGTGGTTTAAATATCCCATACCCATTAGGAAAGAAGCTATAATGTACAGATACCAACAGTGAAAATGATACTCCTAATATACCTCAGATAAGGTTCTCGCAACTGATAATGAGTTTTGGGTTTAGTACTTATACAGTCTGATATTTCTAAGACTTCCAAGCATATAGGTACCAAATGAATATTAAAGGTTATAAGTATTAAATGAGTGTGGGGCAGGTGATGAGTACAGGTGAATGGAACTCTTGCCTGAAAAGGTGGGACTCAAGCTGATACTTGAAGGATAAACAGGAAAGTGAGGTAGAGTGATCAGGGTACTCCATGCAAGAGGCAGATGATAACCAAGGCCCAAAGATAAGAGGAATTTTCCTGTCATTCCTGGGAGACAGGAAGAAGACCATTTGCTGTTATATCTATATTATACTTGTTTATGTTTATGTAATAAAATCCTGATGAATAAGAATTAATTAGTACATAACCTGGGAAATTCTATAAAAAGGTGGACCTATAGAAGGTCAACTAATTTTATTATATTTAATTATAAATTATCTACTATTCACCATTAAATGCAGTGAAAAACAGAATTTGTTTTTAAAGTTTATTTTATTTATTTTGAGAGAGATGGAGAGCACGTGCATATATATAAGCAGGGAAGAGGCAGAGAGAGACAGAATCCCAAGCAAGCTCCACACTGTCAGTGTGGAGTCCAAGATGGGGCTTGAACTCACAAACCGCCAGATCATGACCTGAGCCAAAATCAGGGTTGTATGTTTAACCAATTCAGCCACCCAGACACCTTGAAAAAAACACTGAGAATTTTTTAAATACGTAGAAAAGAGGCCAAAGTGTATTTTTTGGCCTGAATTATAAATTATTCACTTGAATTTTATGATGATAGTGTTGAAAAATGGGAGAAGGCAATAACATTGCACTAAGGTGGAAAAATGGAAAAAGGAAAAATCCTTTTGGTATGCTCATTCCTGGGGCATATAAAATAGGAATAGAGTCATATTTGGTCCCATTCTCTAATAGTCTAAACTAAAAACAAAGTCATCATTTTTTGTTTTCTCAAAAATAGAAATCTTTCATAAGAGAATGTAATTTCAAAGTTAAACTATTCTGACTTCATGATATAGTCAAACACCTTGAGGACATAAATGACACATAACTCTCATAACCCATAAAACAGATGAAATATAAAGCTCTCATAAAGATAAAGGTTACATTTAGTAGGTTGCCTTTAGTAAGGTGCTCAAAGGTTACTATAGCAAGTCTTCTATGTAAATCAGCATGGGTGGATGGTTGAAATAAAAGAGTGAAACAACTGAAATATCACTGGACTTCTCAGTAGTCAGTAGTACTCCTTTGCCAGATACTCACTAAATACCTTTAATGCACCAATTTATTCATCCACAAGGATGTGTCATGGCTACTAGCATTGTTTTTCCTCCAATGATGTGAATCATATAGCAGTCCTCCCAAATTAATCTCAGAAAACTTGTTCATTGTTTTTGCCACTCATCCAGCTCCCACAGAGAAAAGACATATGACCAAACACTATGACATTAAAGTTTTAATGACAAATGACAAATCCCAGAGTAGTACAATGAATGTGGATTCTATAACCAGATGTATCTGGTCTAAACCATAGAACCAAAGATTGCTTTAAAAGTGATCTTTCACACATCATTCAAATTATCCAGACCTCAGTGTGCTACACTTATAGAATGCCAATGTCCAGACCTCAGTGTGCTACACTTTAGAATGCCAATAATAGTGTCTATTTGGTAATTGTGAGGATTCCATATAAATAACATAGAACATCTAGCATATTGGTTGGAGTATAGTAGGATCACAAAAAATTCTAGTGAATACTATTATCATTATAATAGATTTTCAAGGGGAACATGTATCCAAAAACATTACTGCTTTAAATAAAGAGTGGCAAAGTTATACACTGTCTTATCCTAGGGACATAATTTGGTGAAGAATAAAACATTACCTCAGCCAAGTTGACATCATCGCATATTGATAATTCTACAGTGAAGCCCTTGTTAACTAGAAATTGTATGTCTGTCTACAAATATATAAGTATATTATATAATATATATGTTTATATTTGTGAAAATACATAAACATATATAAAATATTTATGTAGTTACATTTGTGTGTGTTTATATATACATGCCATTTGTGTATATCTATACAAACATGTAGATATATGCATTTTGTGTGTATTTTAATAGGACAATGTTAAAAAGCCTTTCTAAGAGCTCTCCAAGGTGCTAACCCCAGATTAATTCCATCCTTTAGTTGTCACTCTTCTCTGTTACAGGATGCCTATTCAAATGGTAAGGGCGTCCAGCATCAGTACTTTTTTCATAGAGAAACTTCACTGTCAGCACATATCCTCCCACAGGCATAATACCAAGATGTCAGAGAAACATACTGGATATTTCTGGAGGCATTGCACACAGTCTTTTGTAATAAATGAAAACAAAAATTTTCTTATCACAATAGCCATAGATGAGCTAGTAATCATATAAAGAAGATTTCAGCTTTGATCTTAGAATGATAAGAAGTTGACTCTGTTATCTGAGTAATAGACTGTTACTCAAGACACTACTGGACCCCATTCAGTAAGAAAGAAAAATGTCTTTCTGTTTTTCAGATTTATTTTTCACTAGTGATTAAATCTAAATGCTTTCATTCACTGAAAATTTTATTGAATCCATAAGAATGAGCTCATCCCTACATGTATTATTAAGTGGAAATGAGTCTAAATGAAGTCCATCAACATAAGTGGATACTGAAATAAATGCAAAAATATAGTCTGTATCATCCTAGTCTGGAATAGCAAATTCAAATACTTTCATAAATCAGACATTATAGTAAAAACCATTGTTGTGAATGAAAATAAAAATTCTAAGGTACAAAACATAGACATTATCCCGTGCATATCTTTCAGTTTAGAACATGCTTTTGGAATCTCTGTATATGCCAAGACCTTACCAATACCTGTGACTCAGTAGCAGCAATAAAAGGATATTAGTTACCTATTATTTTCTGACTCCTTCATATGTCTTCTCTACATGATTCAATGATAGTAAAGGACAAGTAAATCTTAACTGCAATTTATCTTAATTTTTCCCTGACTTTAAGTCAGGGAAAATTTCTTATCTTTACAAGAAATATTATTTCTAAATAGTTCTACTATATTTTTAATGTTTATAATATTATATTTAAAGTGTCCCAAGCTATTTGGACATCAATTTAAATGAGATACATTGAAGAAGGCCAAAGAAGATTCACATTATTAGGTAACAGGCTTTGAGGGTTTCCTTGAAGCTAGCATCATATGCTTATTCTCCATTTTCTAAAAATGTAATTCTGAAAAAATGAGAAAACATGAAGAAAGGCTTTAAATTGGTACTGTGAACAGGTAGTTGGTCTATATTAACTATTGAGTACTGCCATAATATGCATTTTCCTGATGCAGTTGAACTGCATTTATTTCCTGAGAGAATCTAAAAGGTCAAATTCATTATTGTGAAATGGAATAAGTGCTATTATCAGAAGTCACTGCATTAACTATTCATGGCACAGTTCAGATGGCTACCAGCCCTCACTAATGAGGAAGTTAGATAGTTACCTGCTCAGTAAAATATACCCGCTGATATTTCAGAGTTACCAAAGAGTAGCTGACAAGGTCCAAAGGAATATTAGAGTGAATAATTTGCAAAGATTTTTGAAAGCATGCTTTGTTGACTCATGGGGATCTTTCCACCATCTAGGAAAAAAAAATTCTGAAGGTCATGATATATTTTACTTAGATGCAGTTGAAATAGACAACA
This sequence comes from Acinonyx jubatus, assembly GCF_027475565.1. Lineage (NCBI taxonomy): Eukaryota > Metazoa > Chordata > Mammalia > Carnivora > Felidae > Acinonyx > Acinonyx jubatus. Next base: position 28,139,559 of record NC_069394.1, read on the forward strand.
AATATCATAAAAGGCTCCACCTTGCAGCAATAGTACCAGGTTACACCATCATATACTCCCCTAAAAAATGTCTGATTGTTTTCAAAAGACACTACCTTTTGGAGGCCCATCCAGTGTGCTACATCTCTGCGTAAAAAATCCCCAAGTATAGGAGATGGGAGAGACCTCTGCAGTGTCTTGATTATACCAGCACATTAAGCCCTTAAGACCAATGTTAATGGACAACCTATTACAGAAGTTCTGAAACCATACCTATCCCTGTATTCAATAAGGTAATTTGTAATAACTAACTTCAGAATGATCAGAAAAATAGTCCAAATATTGTCAACAATGAAAGAAAACTAACAGTACTAATAGCCACCATTTTCAGATTATCCATTATCTGTTAGGCAGCTTGCATATGTTCTTTCAAAAATGGGAATTTTTTCTCACATAATACATATGAAAAAGCTGAGAGTAAAAGAATGTAAAGCAACTTGTCTAAGGTTGTTCAGAACAATGATTTGAAGCCAGATCTGTTATACCAGAGGTCTTCCCACCACATCACACAGTTGTCAGAAATGGCCTCTGGTCATGGTTGGCCTGCACAAGAGAGCTATATATACAGAAGGGAGGGAGAGAGAGGGAAAGAAGGGAGGGAGGGAGGAGACAGGGAGGAAGGAAAGTAAGTAAAAAGAAAAAAAGAGAAAAAGAATGAAATTTATAAAAAGAAACAGGGGTACGGCAAAGAAACTGCATTTGTGTTTTAAGTCAATACAAAGACAACTTAGATATACCATCCTAATTTGGAAAAAAAATAAGGCAACCAGAAAACTAAACAGATATTTAAGTGATACTGAGTGCATAGATAATAACAATAACATTCACTGAGTCCTACGTGCCATGTCTTGGGGTCAGGGGGAAGGGGCTTTATTGAAATTGCATTATTCCATTTCATTTATAAAATAACTCTGTGGGCTAGGAACTAAACGTATGTCCATTTTACAGGTGAAAAAACCAAGGCAGAGGAACCTGAAAAAACTTAGCAAAGGTTGCATGTCTAGTTAGTGGCAGATGCAAGATTTGAAACCCAAACAGCTTGACACAGAGTCACTGCTCTAAATATACGAGTCTGGCAGTCCATATCATCTATTCCATTGCTGTGATATTCCCATTTGCTCAAGATTTAAGATATGTCATTACATATAAGGAGGTAAATAGCATTCAAAGATATGACCCTATTTTCCACATAATAATCATTGTCTTGCTTTTCATTCTATCAACAGAAAGTCCCCTTGCTTTACTATCTACTTATATATCATGCAAAGAATATTATAAGCATGCAGGAAATAGGGGTAATATTTTCCTGAAGGTTTACTGTATTTTTTTCTCTTATAACTGGTAATAATAGCGACATTTCCATAGTGCTTTGGAGCTTCCAAAGTGCTTCCAAACATTCAGCTTATCTTCCTATTCACATTAAGCTATGATTATTAGGCCTTTTCACAAATTTAAGAATTCAAGCTTAGAGCAGATAAGTGTCTTAATATCACACATTAAGGGTTGAAAGTAGATTTTCAACCCAAGATTTCTTACCTTGAAACCCTTTCTAATATTTCATCATTTTTAAACTACAATGTATGCCCTTTTGTAAAGGGTAGAGATTTTAAAATGTGTTTGGTTAAATCAATTTTAGAGAACAAGATGGACATCTTTGCTTCTGATGGGTCTCCAACTGGTTCACTGCCCAAGCAACTGCCTACCAGTTCAGGAACATATTTAAGTTATTCATGATACTGATATGTAGGCATGGAAATAAGCACTTGCTGTTTTGCTTGGGGAAATAAAAGTATACAATCCTCTTCAAAAAAAAAAAAAAAGAATGCTGACTTCATGCTTTTATTACTAGCCTTAGGAAGCAAGATCTAAATAAAACTTTGTTGTGGGGGCCAGCAAATGCTTTCTCCCTCTTATTCTTTTTTTTCCCCAAAGCTAGTTTACCATTTGCATGTGGGAATGTTAATAGAAGAATCTCATTTTAATTCAGCAAGTTAGCAGTACAGGGAATCACACCATGTTTCTGCAACATTCTCTGAAGTGGAGTCATTCATAAATTGTCTGCATTGTTCAAAACATGACAAAGCGCTGACCATTCTTACCTGTTCTATATACACTGGTGTTTTACACTCCCAAGGTAAGAGCTGTGGTGGAGAGCTTGGGTGTCTCTAATTACCAGTATTTTTTTTTTTTTCAGGAAATTTAGGTCAAACTCTGGAGCAGAACCTATTGGAGGCACAACCTTCCAATTTGTTGCACAGTTTGAAAAGGAGCCTCCAAGACCAGCATTTTGGCAACCTCTGACTTTGGATTAGACAAGACTTTGTGAAGATTGTGAAGTTCTCCTCCTTTCTTCCTATCGACACTTCTTGTGAAGAGAGAATGAGACCCCAGTATTGAAAAGTACTTTGAAAGTGTTTGGATCATATCACTGAACAACTTCAAAGGGAAACTAACTCCATTTATATTTTAAAAGCAGAAACTTGTTTAACAGTAAATTCCATGGATGCAGAAAAATGTTGTCCTCTTCCCTTTAGTAAGACTGGGAACATACATGTCTTTAATGCAAATCTTTTTTCGCACAATAACCAGGATTTTGCCATAACCTATAAACTTCATTTATATCCTCACAACCTTTTTCATTTTTTTCCTTGGGTTTTTTGTTTGTTTGTTTTTGCTTTTTTGCTTTATTCTCAGAATCATAATTGTATCAACTTTTACTATTATTAAGCAACTGAGAAGACTGAAATCTTATCACCCCCCCCAATATTTAACATGACAGTTCATTATTATTAAAATTTAAAGTTAATATCTGAATACTCCCCAAAGGAGAAATTTCATAGAACAGTATTTTATGCAATTACCACCCCCTTATCTCACTATAAGAACCAACATCCCATCGCAGATGGTTATTATTAAAGAGAGAAAGTGTCATTCTTTTGAATGCTTATTAGCTGAATCCCTTTCCAATGTTTGCAAAACCTCCACCTTATGAATATTTTTAGACCACAGAATTTGAAAATGCTCCAGACACAAGTCTGAAACTCCAATGCATATAGTTAGTAAGCACATGACCTACGCTCACCAATTGAGTAAACTCACCGAAACTTTGAAGCAAGAGAGAGTGAAAGAAAGGAGTGTTGGAGTACATGGAGGTAGTGATATTATCTGGGGTCTGGTGCTACTCGTGTTGATGTACAGGCTTTCTTGACTAATATTCATTCACGGCAGCAGGGTGAACACCTCATTCCATTTCTAGGGCATATTTTTTCTAGCTGCACAGTCCTTAGTGTAGGTATCCATCCTTCCTATTGATTATATGAGTGCCAATATTCTTTTAATAAAATTTGTTTCTGTTTACATTATCCATAGTTTTCATGTGTTTGTTTTTGATTTAAAAACTCTTAAAACTCTGCTAGATTCAGCCAGATTTTTTGCTTCTAATTAGGACTCCTGTCTCGTACTTATGTCCATTTCATGAACTTTTGTCTTCTAGAGATCTAAGACACTACAAATTAGGCAGTAAATGTGGACTGCCACCTATATCACACCTCAAATATATTGAACATTGAGCATTTAAAAATAAAAAGCGAAATAAGTTTCAAAAATTACAGATATCAAATATTATATATAAGAAAGATTTTTAAAAAGTCATTATCTTAGTAGTAACTAATCTCTAACAGGCTTAAATCAAAAGTTAAACACAAAATTCCTTAAAATTTCCTTAAATGAAGCATTCTTTAAGAACTTAGAAAGGAAGATTTGACTCTATAGTTCATCTCACGTCTGACTGAAAACTCTATCTTTAGGAAGATATCAACCCTTATGCTTTTTAAAAATCATGATAAAATCAAAGTAGAAAAATACTGGAGGAAAAGAGATTTGTTATGGATTAGGTTACAAAGAGCCTCTTTAGTGGAAAAATACTTTCATTTCCATAAAAGTAATCTTGAAACTAAATATTAGTTAAAGAAGGATGAACATTACTAAGTGGACAAAAGAAACATAGTATGGTCTTACAAAGGGGGAGCCAGTAGTTAATTCTATAATAGGAAAAAAGATCTTTAAAAAGTATCATTCAATTCTTTCTCTGATGACTGGGAGAAAGTTTCACCCTCCAAAGTCTTTATTCTAAGCATGCTATTTTAAACTCACTTCACATTTTCTAAATCTATTCAGTTTAACCCAACCAGCAAAAGCATGGGGATTTTACACGGTCAAAATGATTCTTCTGTGCTCAGTTTCATTTCATATTGATATACAATGATTACTTCATACTAAGAAATGTATCTTTTTGGATTTGAGTACAGAATCTACCTACTTTGATAAGTTTCTTAGCTTTATCTGTGTCTAAAACTATGACGCTCTGATAATTTTCTTTAAAAATGCATTATTTTTCATGAAATTGCTTTCAATATTCTTCAGATGTGAATGTTATGGCTAATACACTTAAAATTGTAGGCATATTCAAAAATTTTTAAATCATCAATTTAGTACACTGATCATTATCCTTTGAAAACAAAAATAAACCTACAACGTGATGACAATATCTAGTGAAAGGCACAACTAGAAATCATCCATCACTTATGTCCAAGTAACAAAGTATGAAGTTTCTTTTTCCAAAAACGTGGTCCAAATTATTTAAGGATTTTTATTTTCTACCATTCTTCTAGAAGGGGAAGACTAATACTACCTAAAACATTTCAGCAGACATATTCCACTTACTGCTCTCAGACTGTATCTATCCATGATGAGACGTCGGTATTAAAAATTTAAAAATTAACAATCTAGGCACTTCCAATTCACAAATATGGGGAAATCTGCTAATAAAATATTTGAGAAAATTAGTCTTGAGGGAACTCACTTAAATCTCATTCCTTAGTACTGCCTGTTTAAATGGGTGAAGGAGACCAGAGAATGGGGGCTTTAACAGGGATCATGGCAAGAAGCTTCATGTTTTTTTTTTTTTTAATTTAGACAACATTTCTGTATTTGCAAGGGTGTGCTCCAGAGAATTCCAGGGAACACTTCTCTCATGTTCCTGGACAGGAGCATGCTTCGGACTCTCATCTCACCAGCTAAATTCTCAATAAATATCAATGACTATTTTAAGTATAGAAGAATCCAACTCTGTGACCACCAAAGCTGGAAATCCAGGCTGGGATAGAATTGAAATGAGGGGATGAGGGGTATGGGTTGAGGAGAGAACAAGCAAAGGTGGAATTGGTAACGTCAAGCTAAGCTTATGGCCATCTCCTGATTATGTGCCTCTGAAGCTCCCAATCTCAAAGGACTTGGATTTAACTTTAGAGAGAAATGAAGAAAAACAGCTTGTACTCTCAAATTAATTTCTATCTAGAATCTTTCACATAATAAATTTAAATCAGTAACCCCCAGTTTACAGTGCCATCTGCAAATTAAATGATTTAGAAATACTACAATTTTCTCATCTAATTGATGTAAATAATCCTTAAAATAGCATTCCTTGTCCGTGGCTTTTGTGAGAATGATCAGATTCCTTGCTAAATGTCCCCATAAGAAATAACCACATCTTTTGCTAAATCTCTGCTTCTTGCAAAGGGGGAAAAAAGTAGTTTAAAATGCACTCTCATAATATTGCTTGACTGAGGTACATGCATACCACGTCCACAGGGACCGTTCATAGGTCGTTTTGGATACTTATATTTACCAAATATTTATGTTAAATGTTACTGGCTTGGGATCAGTTCTTAAATGAAACACTTAAATTACAAAACATGAAATAAATTACTTGTCTTTCAGAGAGGAAATGTATCTTGGAAATACTGTTAGAGATTTCCAGAGTCTTCCATCTTCGCACTAGATTCATATATCTGCATTTTTGCCAATTGATTTCAGGACTAGCACAACGACAGCTTACAAAATCTTGTACATGTATATCCATTTTTTTCCATGAGAAGAATGTATTTCTCTTTTATAGCTATGATTCAATAATAAGGGCTATATAATTTGCCAAATCAAACTTCTAGATCTCAAAGGCTCTAGTTACTCCCTTAAAACAAACGTAGATGAACAGTGCTCTCCTGTGATCAAAGGAAGGAACTGCTTGCATCGTAAAACAGGTAATTACTGCCTTTTTATTGCCAATGTTTTACCTCCTGTTTTGCTATGGTTATTAGCAGGATTGTCTTCTATATGTATTATGCCCATTATCTCTCTAAGGAAGCCTTTCTTTTTCCTTTCCAAAGTAAACATGCTACTATACTAATTATTTTATTCACCTAATTATAATTGAAGTTCTTCTAGCTCATTTTTACCCTTGTTCCAGTCATAGTAGAAACAATAGTTTGTGAAAAGAATACATCTTTCTAGAATTGATTACATAAATGTTGGGAAATTAAAAAGTACGTTATTTGTAAAACTGTCCTGTATAAGCAACATGCCCTTGTGAAATTAGAACCTTGAATTCTGCAGTTTGGTCAGCCCTGCCTTTTATCAAAAAGTAAGAAAGATTTATGCCATCACTTTAGGAAAAGAGCTTCTGAGGACATTTGCCACTTTAAATGCCCACAATTTACAAAGCATCAAATAGCACTTATTCCCAAACAATTCCTATTTATATTTAAAAAGTAGAGGTTTAGGCTTCCACCAATGCTGTTTATATTCATGAGAGGAGTTTCCTGAGGTTTCTGTAAAACCACCATAATTCCTACTGACACATTTATCTAACAATTGATGTCATTTTGGAGAGAAAGGGAGGGCAGCTAGGAAACTTGTTCCATGTGAGCACTGATCCAGAACTCACTGCAAACAGGTCTGTCAGAGCAGCCCTCTTTGGGGAGAGTAAACCCAATTGCTACATAATCAGACTCTGCCACCTAGATTAATGTCTTACAGAAAAGGCTAAACTGCATGCCTCTCTTAAGATGGTGGACACGTATCTGTCACATAAAATATAGTGCAGGATTTCTGAGAAACTCTTTTATCATCCCAAATTGATATAAAGTTAGTTACCATATATTTGGATTACATATGGATAATACACACATATAAATGTATAGGTAACATAAATACTCATTGTGGAGTTGGTATATACCATCAGTGGATGCATTTGAGTTCTTCTTATTGCAGCTGGCCACAGTCACAGCTGGCAGACATTAGAGCGACCACCTGCCACACGCTTGCCAAAGCCACTGCTGATGGTGCTAACAGCAGTGAAACAGGGATCAATTTCCCAGAGAGAGTAAGTCAGACCCTATGGGAGAAGACAATCTCAGGGAGGCACACAAGAATTTGACTTGTGTACTCGAGTGTAGATCATATTACTTGAGCAAAAAGAGCACCAATATATAGGGAAAGAGTTTAACAGACACACGAATGTTCCTCAATTAAATCAATGTCCCGTTGGAACAGTTTGTTAAGATTTTTAAGATAATAAATTGTCTAATTTGCTGAATATGAAATTGCAAGGCAGTAAAATTTCAGGTATCAGCAGTAATAGTAAAATCGAGGGGGAGAATATCAAAGGGGTGGGGAGTAGTACAACTCAGAAAATAAGTCATTTTTTTGCAATAGTAGTATTCTTTTCAAGGAGTGAAAGTAAAGAAAACAAAATCTGGGAGCAGCTTTCCAGAAAAGAGAAATCACCTAAACCAAACCTGCATGTGGTAGAGGACTTCACTTCCTGATCCTCCCTATACTGTTGGGAATTAAAAGTCCATCTCCCCACCACCACATACAACCACTTAAAGTGGCCTGGTGTTAACAACTGCCATGTGCAATAACAAAGCGAATATTAACAATATGAATCCATGGCAAAGACACTTGGTCTAGAGACGGGAACATGACCCCGGGCTAGCCAACGAAACCCCCTCTTCTGAAATTTGGAACTGAAATGATAAACAGATAACATGGGAGCCTCCAAAACTGCTTTTTTGCCACCGTGAGGAGCAAAGAAGTAGACTAGCTAATCTGGAGAGAGTGTGATGACAAAATCAGGCAGAAATGAAGGAAGCAGATGTTCAAAATACGGTTAGTTGAAATAAGAAGAAAGAATCCTCATGGCATTCACATCATTAGTTTCAGTAGTTCTTGGTGCCCACCTACATTCATGCCTTAAGTCCTAACAAATATCATGCTTCTTTTCGTATCCTCCATTTTTGCATAAGCTAGTAAAAATGTTTCTTATGTTTGCAATGAAAAAGTTTGAACTAATGTACTTGCTAAGAATTTCAGCAATATGTTAGTTACGTGGGGCCTATAGATTGTTCTACGTAACTGTCTTAATACTAATGGTTTGGTAACTATATAAAAATTATTCCATTCACTAAATTGAGCAATTATACTCTTTTTATTGACATATGTCTCAAAAAATAATTCTTCTAAGTATTATTGATGTGAGACAATTAATTCCAAATGACAGGTCAAGTTTCAGAGCCAAGAATGAGCACACTAGGTAAGCAGTGAATCTGTGACAATTCTGCACTCAAAATCATTCACTCATATATATTATGTGTATAAACAAAACTTAATTTCTTACTTCTAAAGCATGGCCTAGCAAATATTTGTATCTTTGTAAGAACTATTTAACAGTGCACTAGTAGTCCTCAAATTGACAAGAGTCCCTCATCAGCCAATGCTACCTTCCCCTTCTGCTGGAATCACCTCAGAATTTAACCAAAGACAAGCTTATTTGGGGACTTTATAGATTCTTTTTTCTCTTTTTACCCAGACATGATGTTCATACTGGTAGAGAGGATCTAGAGGGCAATGCTACACATTAAGAAATAGCGAAATCAATCAAACTAGAGTGCTTGTGTGTGTGTGTATGCATGCACACCCATACATGGGTGTGTTTGTGTACATGTAGTACTGCACACTCAAACTGAATGATTATAATTCTCAAGCTGTCGTAATAGTTGTAAACTTATATTTTACTGATTAAAAGCCTAATGTTATCTTCTAGGATAGGAAAATTGCAAGCTAATGACAAGGCTATGATGACAATAAAATCTGGACGATGGACTCTTTGAGGGAAAAAGAAACAACTTGTCTTATGTCTTATGAATGAACGGTGGAAAGAAAGAGAGAAGGAAGGAAGGAAGGAAGGAAGGAAGGAAGGGAGGAAGGGAGAGAGAGAGGGAGGGAAGGAGAAAGGGAACCACATTACCTATTTATTCTGGATTTTGTGTTAGACAAACAAAAATTTTTGCCTGCATAAAACCTGGATGTAGAGATGACTTGCTAAAACAAGGAAAACTATTTACAACAGCAGTCTAATTTGTCATGTGAAAATATTTTAAAGCCATTGTTTTATTTTAAAGTGAAAGAGAAAATGAGAGCAGTGTGCATTTTTGTCTTATTCGATATTAAAGCAGGATCTTAGAGATGCTCAATCAAACATTCAGACCAATTCAGACCAAGAGGTAAAAAGTAAGGGGCTGTAATTAACTTGAATTAGCAAGATGATTATCTCTTTGCTGACAAGAGCCCTTGTCAGTAAAAATGTTTATGATTATCTTTATTACAAAAATCCATTTTTAAAATTATCATTCTTACTCCGGAAGGGAGTAAGACAAGAATAAGAACTTAAACATTTCAGTTATTCATGATGAATAAGTTATAGAGATCTGCTGTACAACACAGTACCTCTAGTTAACAATATGGTATTGTGTACTTTAAAATATGTTAAGAGGAGGGGTGTCTGGGTGGCTTAGTCGGTTAGGTGTCCAACTCTTGATTTCAGCTCAGGTCATTATCTTCAAGGTTCTGTGGCATCAAGCCCCACATCAGGCTCTGCCCTGTCAAAGTGGAGCCTGCTTGGGATTCTCTCTCCCTCTCTCTGCCCTTCCCCAACACTCACACATGCAGGTTCTCTCTCTCTGTCTCTCAAAATAAATAAACATCTAAAATAAATAAATAGTAAATTAAAAAAATAAAATATGTTACCAGGATAGATCTCGTGTTAAGTGTTCTTACTACAAAACACACACACACAAAGAACACAGGAAATTTTTGAGGTGATAGATATGTTTAGCGCCTTGAGTATAGTGATGATATCAAAGGTATATGCATATGTCTGGGGCGCCTGGGTGGCTCAGTCAGTTAAGTGTCCAACTTCGGTTCAGGTCATGATCTCACAGTTCGTGGATTTGAGACCCACGTTGGGCTCTGTGCTGACAGCTCAGAGCCTGGAGCCTGCTTCAATTCTGTGTCTCCCTCTCTCTCTCTGCCCCTCACCTGCTCACACTCTGTCTCTGTCTCTCTCTCTCTAAAATAAATAAACATTAAAAAAATTTTTAAAAGATATATGCATATGTCCAAACTTATCACAATGTCCACATTAAATATGTGCAATATTTTATATCAATTACATTCCCTCCCATAAAGCTTAAAAATAATGAAAGAATTGAAAGAAAAAAAAGAGATTAACAGAGTGTGTTTATATAAGCCCCTCTTCTATATCCATGCATCTCAACAAATATTTGTAGAATAGAATGGGCACTATTGAAAAGACTGAGAATACAGAACTGAAGAAGCCATTGTCTCTAGACAAAGCTGCTCAGACAGTCTATTAGAGAAACATATCAATAAGAAACTGATCTGATGATCCCTAATGCTCCATTAGAGTAAACAAAATTCAATAGACCCACAAAGATGGCACTGATTAGGTTTGTGAGAAAGGATGCATGGAAGGCCTCACAACATACATTCAAATTGGTGCTTAAAGTATGAGGAGAAAAAAGGGTATACCTGTGACTCATGAACACCCTGGTTTTTTGTTAACATAAAATTTGTAGCTTAATGGAATCCTTTAGAAAACTATGAGAAAAGTAATGAGGTCTCCAGAGAATAGTCATGTCATGCCAATGGCTGAAGCAAGGCTAAACACAAAGTCCCTGGACACCCAGTTTCTTATTCTTTCTTCCATCTTGCATTCTTCAGAGTCTCAAAGAGAAGGGTAGAAAAGTAGGGAGAGGGATAGATGAGTTACATTGGTAAGTGGCTCTTGGTCTCCATACCAGAAATAAATTCAAAGCTGTCTTTGTTAGAAAGGAATCACTCTTTCCTGAATACCTTTGGTGCACCAGACTTCAGATACATTATCTTATTTTAGTCTGCAGACTATAGTGACCAAAGAAGTCACTATATGAAGACATTGTGATGTTATTGCTGTTGGTTTTCATCTTCAGGCTTAAAATACACCTATTGCTTTTGTAATTTTTTTAAAATTTTTTAATGTCTATTTATTTTCGAGAGAGAGAGTGCGAGTGGGGGAGGGGCAGAGAGAGAGAGAGAGAGAGAGAGAGAGGGAGACACAGAATCGGGAGCAGGCTCCAGGCTCCGAGCTGTCAGCAAAGAGCCCGATGCGGGGCTCAAACTCACAGACTGTGAGATCATGACCTGAGCCGCAGTCAGCCACTTAACCGAGTGAGCCACCCGGGTGCCCCTTGTAATTTCTACTATCACATAATAAATTTTACACTCCTAGATTTCAGTAATAATGACTATTCCTTCTTCATTTTCTGCCAATATCAAATTAAGAGACTTAAATCACTAATTGAAGAGGATAAAAAGTTAATTCAGTAAAATAAAGCTCCTGATTGTCCAACAGCAAACTAATTCTGAACATTTCCTCCATATTAACATCTATGCATAAAATAGGAATAAAGTCTGTATATATTTTCCACTTCAAAGTAGTTTCCCAAGCTTTATAACAAATGATTACCAACACATATAAAACATCTCAATTGTTAAAATATCCTTATTTCTCAGATCAACAAATGAAGGCAAAGAGAGTTTTAGTGGGCAAATTAAAATAACATTTAAAAAAAGAAGAAAACTTTAGTGGGCCAAAGGAATCACACACCATTTACTTTCTTTATAACCTACTACTTTTCTGCTGGTTTGATTCCTCTTTCAATTATATTTGAAATATGGCTACCTTGACCAAATTCAAGGTTCCTTGACCAAGTGTTGTAAATAAATAAACAAAAAATTATCTTTTACTCTCTTCCTCTGCAGCTAAGGAGATAAGCGGGGATATTTCCTTTCACACAGCTGCTGAATTTATATTTATGTCCTTCCTGTATTTTGTCTTTTGGCTTCTGAAATGTGCTGTTCATACGTTTCAGTGTTCTCTGGGTAAAATCTGATGTAATTTCTGGCAGATTCTTTCAGAGGGTTCCAGGCTGTTGGATTCTGGCACTAGGGGCTTGGGAGGAAGTCAAGCACATCTTTCATAATAAGGGATGGCTGAAAGGTGCTTTATACACTTCACAATAGCTAGGAAGCTATTCTGTGGCACATCCCTCTTAGCCTTGGTGTCTGAACAGTTCTCTCATCTGCAACTGAGTCTCCTCGTAGACCTTTCTAATCCCTAGAGTATGCTAAAATCCTAGTAACCCAGTAATTACTGGCAGCCTGACAGCTATTCAAGAATGGCTGTGACTGAGTCACACAACCATACGTCAAGAACATGGAAAGATTTTTTAAAATAATGGTCACATCTCTTTTAAGCTGTTTTTCCAAAAATATTTTGCATACCTTATATATTTTGATTGCTGTGGGTTACACAATATTTTTGCCTCCCTTTATTTATTTTTTTAATATGTATTGGTTAAGTTCTTTCCATCCCTTTTGTTTTCCAGCTAGAGAAATGTATTGCTCTCCAGAGATCCTCTCCATGAAAATTATGTTGAAAGCATGGCATACAAAGCAATAACATTTTTTCTAGGTTTAGGAAAAGTCACTTGGAAAACTGATCGTTGTTATTTAACTTTCAAAAATAATTAACAAGTTGATATCTGGCACAGACCACAGAGCTGCAAAAGAACATTATGTAGTACCAAAATGTTGCTGTTATATGTTACTATACCAAATAAGGAAAGACAGCAGGATACATTGTTCTCGAGTGTTCTCAGAATCTTTTCAGACTATTGATCTTAACCATGTTTTTTAACTTTAGTTTCTGGAGAAACAAATCATCTCAAATCTCCTTTTAACAAGAATGACCTTGTTCATTAGCTTGAGGCTGAGTGTTAAGTGAATGAGAAAAATATATTATGGTCCTTGTGTTTCCTCTCAAGGGACAAGTTTAGATTCTATTGTAAGGCTGCTCATTTTAAAAATATCTAAAGTTTATTTTAAATCCACAAGTATTTTATTCAAAGAGAGAGAGAGCATAGACATAAGCTAATGAAATAATATTATTCTAATTCAGATTTAAGTCTAAGCCGCTACGGAAAACTGGAGTGTGCTTTTATGTGTGTGTGGGGGGGGGGGGGGGGGGGGAGGGAGGTGTTTTCAATTGACAACATTCATCAATAAACTGAAGCCATTTGGCCAGAACTCTGAAGCACTAATCTTCTCTTTCATGCAGTATTAGGTTACTCTTTAGCAAATCAGAAAAACTATATACTATAAAACTTGACCCAGACTTATGAATTCTAACAAGCATACTTAATTATCCTGGCCACCAGCCAGGGAGCAAGTTCACACAATTTAAGGTGAAATTCTTCATATATTTTTAACAGCTTTATTGAAATACGTTTTACATATCATGAAAGTCACGCATTTCAAATTTGTGAATCAATGACTGTTACCAGCTTTGCTGACTGCCACAACCATCACCATAAATCAGTTTCAGAACGTTTTCATTCCCTGTAACATCTCCCATGGTCACTTACTGTTAAGGCTCATTCTACCTCCAGTGCCAGGAAACCACTGGCACTTCTGATACTACTTTCTGATACCATAAATTTGCCTTTTGGAACATTGCATATCAACAGAACCATCCAAATGTGGCCTCTCGTGTCCAGATTGTTTCACTTACCATAATATTTTTGAGGTTCATTCATGATGTGGCATGTGTCATGAGTTAATTTTTTTCATTGCTGAATTGCATTCCATTATATTGATGTGAGATTTTGCCTATCTATTCAGCAGTTGATCAACATTTAGGTTGATTCCAGTTTTTTAAATTTTGAGTAATATTGCTTTGAACATTCACATGCATGTCTCTGTGTGCACATGTGTTTTCATTTCCCTTGAGTAAACACATTCTAGAGTGGCTACACCAACAGTATATGAGGATTCCTATTTTTTTCACATCTTTGGCAACATTGTTATTGTCTGTCATTAATTATGGACATTCTATTGGGTATTAAATAGTACTTCATTGTGGTTTTAATTTGCACTTTTTAATGACTGACGATGTTAAAAGCATCTTTGCAATTGGTTACTAACCATTCAAATATCCCCTTTGGTGACATATCCATTCATGTCATGCAAGTCCTTTATCACGTATATGTATTGCAAATATTTTCTCCTAGTATGTTGCTTATCTTTTAATTTTTTAATTGTGTCTTTTGAAGGACAAATGTTTAATTTTGATGGGGTCTAATTTATCTTTTTTTAAATAGACTTGTTTTAACTACAGTATCAAAAAAAAAATGTTTGCTTATCCCAAAGTCTTGAAAACTTACTTCTATGGTTTCTTCCAAATGTTTTATTATTTTAGAGCTTACACTTAAGTTTATGATAAAATCTTGAGTTATTTTTTCTGTATGGTGTAAAATGATGGCATGGATTCATTTATTGGCATGTAGTTATTCATGCAGATGAATACCTATTGTTGAACAGTCTAGCTTTTCCCCCAATAATTTCTTTGGCACCTGTGGGGAATAAATTTAGGAACTCCCTGAGCTTTCACTGATGGGTTAACAAGGCATAAGGAAATAGAAAGTCACAGGATGAACGCATGCAAGATGATTAGGTAAACAGGGCAAAGGACCCCAGTATAGGACAAAGGTATAAGAATAAGAAATCTCAGGATGAAAACATCCAAGATTAGGTATTCAGGGCAGAAGTGCCCCCCAACTTAGTGCAATACCAGAAAGCTGCTTTCACAGGAAGGAAGAACAAAAATAGGAGAATATGACTTAAGACCTCAGCAGAGTAGAAGTTTCCCAGAATGGAGCTAATTAGCAAAAGAAAGGTGCCTTGTTGACCCTGAGGTAGCACACCCTGTCTTTCTTGTCCCCTAGGCAAGTTTAGGTAAACAGAGGTGGAGCTTCACTTCTGCTGTAAACAACCATCTGTCCTGCACCAGGATTTTGTTTTGTATTGACCCAAACCCCTAATACCACATATCTTCAAAACCCCCTTTCCTTCATGTCCTTGAATTAATGTTCACGTTTTCATTGTCTCTTTGTGTGTGCCCATCACGCTTGTAAGCCTTCTGATCCTAATAAAAATGGAGCAAGGACCCTTACTCGGGACTTTTGTCTCCTCCTGGACATTAGTCTCTCTCACATTTCAATCCTGCATCTGCTCTCTTGCTGGACAAGAGAGAACTCCAAACCCAGAATCTATGACAGGCACCTTTAAAACAATTTCTGGGGTTCAAACTATGATTCTAACACAAGCTAGGTTTTAGCTTTGGGCAAGTTATTTCACAATTCTATGTCTCAGTGTCCTCATCTGTAAAATTTATAATGTAATATTACGTGTGTATATATGAACTTGTCAGTTAAATGAGTTAATAGATGTTTATAGAAGTTTTAGAACAGGGCCTAGAACACACTAAACACTCAACAAATAGTTAAATATGAGAATTCTAAGGGATTTCAATCAAGTAATAATATAGACTGTGACTTTAGAAATGACAGAGGGAGGCGCACCAGGGTGGCTCAGTTGGTTAAGCATCCAACTTCCACTTGGGTCATGATCTCACTGTTCATGACTTCAAGCCCTGCATTGGGCTCTGTGCTGTCAGTTTGGAGCCTGGAGCCCACTTCAGATTCTGCTTTTCCTCTCTCTCTTCCCTGCCCCCACTCATGCTCCGTCTCTGTCTCTCTCTCAAAAATTAAAAAATTTAAAAAAATGACAGAAGGGTGGCAGAGAGAGACAGAGAAAAAGAGGGAGAAGGTTGGGGGATGGGCTGAATGGGTGAAGGGAGTCAAAAGGTACAAACCTCCAGTTATAAAGTAAATAATTCATGGGAATGTAATGTGCAGCATGGTGACTATATTTAGTAATCATGTATTGCATATTTGAAAGTTGTTATAAAAGAGTAGATCTTAAAAGTTCTCATCAGGAGAAAAAATTTTTGTAACTATGTAGAGTGACAAATGTTAACTACACTTACTGTGGTGATCATTTCACAATGTATACAATATCAAATCATTTTATTGAACACCTGAAGTTAATATAATGTTATTTGTCAATTATACCTCAATTAAAAAAAAAAGAAACTACAGAGAGAGTATGAGCTTCTAACACAGCAGGTTATGTTCACCAGAGGATAAATGACTGATAGGACTGGGAACCCATGATAATAAGTAAGCAGTTACATTTATTTTCTGCTTCTCATGTTTTGAAATCTTCCCATGCATAAACAAAAAGGAAAATCTGAAAATGTTAGTTATCCAATGGACTTGATAAGTCTATGTATAAATTTCTTAAGTGACAAAATGCTGCATAAATTCAATGTGTTGTAATGATGAGTTCATCTTACTGGAAAATATCTTGTTTAAAATTAAAACATAAATGAACCTTTGAATGATAACTGAAATCCATAAAAATAAAATAGTGAATTTGTCTTATATGTTTTAAATAGGATTCTGATTTTTTTTTTACCTTTTAGTTTCAACTATAATACCTTTAGCTCATCCAGGAATTTACTATGTAAAAGTAACTTATTTCCAGAAACTTTCAAAAGCCTAATATATCATTAAGTATTATCCCTGCCTATTACCATATATACAGAAGACACAGCTGGTAATCACTAAATGAGCAGCAGTGAGTTAGAGAAGCCTTTGTTCAAATGTTCAGATACTTCAACCCTTCAAAGCTAATTTAGTGTTGCTATTATACTGCAAAAAGACTTTTATCAAGTACACCTAACATTTTATTGAATACATGTATTTAGATAAGTCTTTCTTCATTAGACTATAAACTTCTTGAAAACCTGCATCCACATTGTTTTTTCTTTTTCTCTAAAGATTCTGGAAGTGCAGCATTTTATAGCTAAGAACCTGACCTTTGGACTGGGAACACCTTGATTTCAAATTCTGATTCTGCTGTTCATTGGCTGTGTGATAAGGCATGTTGCTTAATATTTTGAGCCTCTACATTAGCATCTTTAAGAAGGAGACAATAAGACTGCCCTCATATAGTTTTATGAGTCCTTAAACGAGATTGCATGGGTAAAGCTATACGGTGCCCATGGGAGTCTGCATAAACACAGCAGCCAGTAGGAGACTGGCTACAGCAGCAGCAGTACTAGCAACATTACATTATCTGACACAGTTTCCACACAATAAAAAGGTGCTGAGGGGCACCTAGGTGGCTCAGTAAGGTAAGCATTCGACTCTTGATTTGGGCTCAGATCATGATCTCACAATTCGTGAGACTGAGCCCCACGTTGGGCTCTGTGCAGACAGCACGGAGCCTACTTGGGATCCTCTCTCACTCTCCCTCTGCCCTTCCCCCACTCATTCTCTCTCTGTCTCTCTCTGTCTCTCCCTCCTTCCCTCTCTCTCTCTCCCTCCCAAAATAAAGTTGTTGTTTTTTTTAAAGTGCTGAATAAGCTGAATAATGAACATGATTTTTATACTTGGTTTATGCTGGTACCATGACGATCATAAGTATGATGCTGCATTTAAACATGCCACGCCTACATAAATACAATTTCTTATATATTTTATGCTATCATTGCATTGAAAATTAATTATGCTGAGATAGAAAACTCATTAGTTGGGATCCCGAAACCCTGAACCCACGACAGCCACTTTTTGCTACAATAGGCAGATACAGGAAGTAGAAGGGGAACAACACATACAAAATACCTCATTTATCCTTGACTCTAACTCCAGGGCCACTTCCTGGGGGACTTGGCCAAAGCACTGAGGTCCAGAGACATTCTTTTACACTGACTTGACAAATCAGAGTGGCCTACACTAGACAAATTCAAGTCTTTTACTTATGCCCTACCTTGCCTAAAGAAGGAGACTAAAAACCTTCTTAGTTTACATAAAGTTCTAAGACAGAGAAGCAATTCAAACAGGAAAAATGAATTCAAAAGAAAAGATTATAAAAAGCCCAGATGATACAGCATTCGAGTCATTAATCACTTTACTCATCAAACTAAAAACTCCAAATCTTAGCACTGTGGCCAAATAGCTTCCATTTTTTGAGACCACTGCTCTTCCCTGGGTTTGAAATATCAGGGGAGCTGCCTTGAGCATTCCCTAGAGTTTAGAGCACCAGGGAAAGATAGAGAAATTCAAATTCTGAATAGGAAAATTTTATCAAAATTGACAGAAGTTTATCAAACACTAAGAAAAATATGCTTAAACATTAAGAAAAATATGTTTCATAGACTTATGAAATAAAAGACACAGGAAAGGAATTTCAAATGATTTTAAGGAAGATAAATGAATATAAAATGAATGAATCAGATAATCTTGAGACTAATTATACCTTTAAAGTCAGCAGTCCCTTGCACATAATCAATAATCAATTAGCTTAATATTTTAATCTGTATTTATCACTGAATAAAATGAATGCTCTCTGCTCAATTATATCATTTTTAAAAATAACTTAAATTTGGAATTCCTGAGTGATTCTTAACCGTCACTATCTGATTTACTCTCTCTTTACGTCTCATCAAAAAGCCATGGAAGAGAAAGAGCCCCACTGGAAAAAAGAATATTAGTCAACATGTTGCCAGATCCTGGAGAGAACTGCATCTATAATACATGGATGAAGTTAGGCTAAAATCGTAACTATGCTTCATGCACAATTAGACCTTGAAACAAATAGCCAAGGATATGGAGAAATTAAGAAGAGATTTCAAGGCATTTTACTTTACATCTCTAACAAAAATCAAGGCCAGCATCTAGGAAACTGAAGCAGTCACTATTGTAAACAAGAAGATGATTATTTTCTAAAATTTCCAGGACCTGGATGGCACTTTCCCCATTTAAAGATGAAAATCCTCTTACCATAAAAAACAAACAAAAGCAAAAAAAGTATAATAGAAAATGGCTCTTCTGGAAAAACAATCAATCGTAGTCTTTGTCTCACATCATAGTTCCAACAAATTACATATTTAATAATCAATAGATAAAATACAGAAGACAATAGGAGTGCCTGGGTGGCTCAGTCAGTTAAGTGTCCGACTTTGGCTCAGGTCAGTGAGCTCATGGTTCATGGTTTCCAGCCCCACATCGGGCTCTGTGCTGACAGCTCAGAGCCTGGAGCCTGCTTCACATTCTGTGTCTCTCTCTCTCTGACCCTCCCCACCTCGTGCTCTGTCTCTCTCTGTGTTTCAAGGGTGAATAAATGTTAAAAAAAATTTTTTTTTAAATATAGAAGACAATAGAGGTGAATATAAACCTAATCTTAATTGAGGAATGAATTTATAAACTAAAAAACAATGAAAAACTGTTCAAAGAGGATGAAAATATTTAAGTAAATACTGGATAAAGAATTAATAATTTCAGTAGAAAATAAGTTGGTATAAATTGATAAGAAACAAACTAAAATCCCCTAATAAAAAGTACATGGAAAGAACTACACAGACATAGACACACACACACCCATGCACGCATGCACACAGGGAAATTCAATTAGCTAACAAATCAATGAATGCTTAAATCAATAAATTCATTGGTAATTTAAAATAACTATGAAATGTCACACTTTGCCAATCAGTGCTGGGAAAGGGGGTCATGAACTGGGCACTTTATTTCTATATACTAAAGGTATCCTAAATAAATACATACCCTTTGACTAAATAATTCTTACTTTAAGAAGTTTGTAACCTAAAATGCAAACAAAATATTTTCATAAAAGTTCATTATAGTCGTGAAAAACTTAAGTGTGCAACATTGATAAATAGTGAAATAAGTTGTTATAATCATTAAATGTCATGTTTGTGAAGTAATGAAATATGATACTTATGGTACAGTAACCAAAAGAAGCACTAAGCTTAAATATACAGTTTATCTATGTGAAAATTATAAATGTTTAGAGAAGAATTATTAGAAATACTCTATAATGCTAGGTTTGTTTATATTATCAATTAAGTATTTTTCATTTATTTCTCTATGTTCCAAATATTATATTGGCCAATAATTGATGTTATTTATGTATCTACTTATATTTTATTTTTCATTTGTTTCAAAATAAAAATATTCATGGCATTCCATTCAAAGGGTAGAAGTCTCCCAATCAAAGCTTGACCTTCAGATAATTAGATTCAGCCCATGTTTTTAGTTTATAATAATTCCATTCGAAGATTTTCTATGTATACAACAAACATCCTCTTTTTTCAACACACATGGTAGCATATTATACATACTGATCTGATGTGTATACAGCACTTGGTTTTATTTACTTAACCATATATTTTGAAATTCACTCTACATAAATCCATAAGATATAAATATATAAAAGAGCATTCTAGATGTATTCCTTTTTGTTTTTAACACTCCATGTTATCACATTGTAGATTGTTTCTAACCTTGTTTCAGTGTAGTAAGTATGAAATTGCCCACATATGAATATAGCTATACGATATTTAAAGGAGCAGAATAATTAAATCAATGCATACATGCATTATAATTTTAATAATAATCATAGTCTCTCTAAGAAATTGAACCAATGTACATAACTACCACTAATGTATGAGAATTACTTTTTAAACATTTTGACCAACAATGTTTCTTATAAAACTTTTGTATTTTCCAGTTAGAAGAAAGATATTTGATTTAATTTGCAATTTTTCTTGTTGTTATAAAAAGAAAGAAAAACATTTAATAGATTAACTTGACCATCACTTCTGTAAAATATTTTCTCTAGAAATGATCATTATTGTTTTAAACCCCAAAGTTTTCCCTTATATTTAGACCATTGTGGTTTTTGATTGGTAGACTGTTCATATGCTCCAAATTAATGTTCAATTAGACCTCCCCTGTAAACTTAATTTTCCTATCTAATTTACTCTTCAATTACATGATGCCAAGCACATTATTTTGGAAGAGGGTAGATGTTCCTGCAGTTCTCACCTTTTAACAGATTTCTGTTTTATGCTAAAGATTTATGTAGCTCCAACTTAAAATCACACTCCCTCATCCAAAAGAATGAATGATGTTAACAGGAAAAAGCTACACTTTTCCATCACATTGAATTTTTTTGCCCATAGCAACTATGCCTAAGGAGGAAAGCATGAACATTCTGACAAATACAAGCCTGAACAATCTTAGTTCATTATTAGCTTGGGTGTCATGTGAATGAATTGCAAGAGCAGTCACCATATCTGGAAAGCCTACTCTCTTGGACAGACCAAAGAAAAAGCAGAGACACTGTCTCATTTCTCCTGTATTCCATGAATGCTTTCCCTCTACTACATCATCTCCTAAGCAACAAAATGTATGAACTTTTCAAAATAGTTTCTATTGCCTCAAGGGAAATTAAATGCCAAATTAAAATAACCCCATGTGGTTGAGTATCCTCTTGGTTTCAGCTCATGGCATGATCTCACGGTTTGTGGGATGGAGCCCCATGTCAGGCTCTGTGCTGATAGCGCAGGGAGCCTGCTTGGGATTCTCTCTCTCTCTCTCTCTCTCTCTCTCTCTCTGTCCCTTCCCTCCTCTCAAAATAAGTAAATAAACATGAAAATAAAATAAATAAAAATAAAATAAAATAAAATAAAATAAAATAAAATAAAAATAAAATAACCCCATGTGTTTGTCTTTAAGTGCTCCCTGAAGTCAAGTGCCATGGGATGCTCTGAGGCTAGAGACTGGGACTCTTTCTGATCTGCATCTTGAATCTGAAGAAAACCCATTAATAGGATGGAGATTAATTTGTGCATAATGAATGAAAGAGGAGTTTCTAAATTAAACCTCAAAAACCATTCTGATTCCATTATAAAGCTCAAAAAATTTAGCATGACTCTGGATTAGAGTAATTTGTTGGTATAAAATACTTTCTTTAATCAGGCTTTTCAAGAGAGTTAAGTATTTTATTTGAATCTGTAACTGCCACAGAAAAGCAGCAGTGCAAATAAAAGGTTCTTTACTAACATGTTTTATTTTTGTTTTCCAAAAACATACGGTTGATGTTTCTTATTCCATTTTCAGCATATCAACTCATGTCTTTATCCCAGTTATTCCCCTTATTTATCAAATCACGCATTAGAAACATTGAAGAGTGTAATCTTCCCTGCTGTATATAACCTTGCTAATTCTCAGAATAAAGAAAACAATTATTTACCAAGAATAAGACATTTTAAAGTCTTCTGTTTTCAGAAAAGTTTCAAGAAAATACCCAAAAGGCCTACACACCCATTTTGCCAAGTCTTAGTTTTCCCCCAAAGTGAAAGAAAGCCTAGTTCCTGCCCTAAATTTTGGAAATGCTCCACATTTTGTAAATTTAATTTTCCTTGTATCAATTTCAATTTTAGTGTCTGTTCTTAGGTCAAGTGCTGCAAAGTGCTCACCATGTCCTGGCTTGAGCACGTTCTCATCAGCTCTTTCCATCTACAATTCTAATACCCCACACATCATTCCACTCATCCTTGAACCATTACCCTTATAGGCTTCAATTTACAAAAAGATTGACCCTCTGATATGATTTTTTGAGACTGCCCTGGAAGGAAACTTAAAAGTGATATGCTTTGCTCACCTAATTTTACAGATGAGAAAACTTAGGCCCTGGAAAAAAAGTTAAGAAAGCAATGAACATTTATATAGACTTTCTATAGCCATTATCTGCCACTTAGCAACTAAACTAGGTGAGAATGCTGACAGTGAGCTCTTCTGCACCACACCCACACTATGTCCCTACCCACTCTCTACCCTTCAACAAACTACCCCCAAGTATTTTCAACTTTCTTTTTAATGTGCAATTTATTTAAGTCACACTTGAGAATACAGATGAGTTAGCCACAACCATTGCCAACAAATAGTTTTATTCAAGAATAATTCAAGATAAGTGATTTAGAGAAGTAATTGTTAGGGGACTTCAAAATAAGAAACAGTAAAATCCAGTCAGAAAAAATCAGGAAAGGCTATGTCTACCAAATGCAGATTATTCTTATCCTTATGAGCAGACAAAATCTTTCTTCCCAGTTCCACACATATTCATTTACCAACTGTAGATTTCTACTTGGGTATAACAACATCATCATTGTAACAACAATTGCTATTAATAACATAAGAATACCGGCAGTTACAGATTCTCACCACCATTCTGAGAGATAGGTAATTTTACCACATCTACTTTACAGATATACCACAGTCATTGCAAGTAACAAGTAGACAGCCAAATTTGTCTCAGTGAGTGGCATAAATAATCATGCAGTCCCTTAAAGCCAAAACCTGTCTCCTGTATCCAATTAGTCATGCTTAATTTTTTTTAATGTTTATTTATTTATGAGAGAGAGAGAGACAGGGAGTGTGAACAGGGGACGGACAGAGATAGAGGGAGACAAAGAATCCAAAGCAGGTTCCTGGTTCCGAGCTGTCAGCACAGAGTCTGATGTGGGGCTTGAACTCATGAACTGTGAGATCATGACCTGAGCCAAAGTTAGATACTTAATGGAGTGAGCCACCCAGGTGCCCTTATACTTAATATTTTATTTTCATATTTTCTATCCCAACAAATATTACCTTAATCCAGGCCTTCTTAATTTCTTACTTGAAATATTCTAGTTATCTCTCCCTCCATATGTATACTCATTTAATACATTTTCCACTCTTAAATTAATCCCCATTTTCTTAGCGTTATCACTACCACTTTAAGCATATAATTACCTATAGCCGTAGTTTTAAATTTTACTGAGACATTTCTATTGATGAACTAATTTCCCTACTGAATAAGATAGAAATTCCTGAGTATATCATGGAAGAGTTTCATAATATGACACATACCGATGTCACTATTTTTTCTCTAACTTCTCTTCAAATCCTATCTTCCTTCAGGTGGAGTTACTCATGATTCTCCATATGTCACCTGTAGCTTTGCCTCCATGTTTTTGATGACATTGCTATTTTGCCTAGAATTCCCTTTCCTTCATAATTCCCAGCTACCTCACAAGTGGCTAACATCTTTCATATTTTGAGATTTCCCCGTTGGAGACTTTCTGACCCATGTGGTAGAACTGAATCTACCTCACTTGATTCACACTCTACAGATTTCAAACCTGTACTTGTAACACACTGCAATTATTTTGCAAGTTTGACTTTCCCTACCACACTACAACTACTCCTTAGGTCAAGAGCTGTGATATGTATTATCTTCCCATATTCAGTGTCTATATAGTATCTCCCACTGAGTGACTGCTACTAAAAGAAATGAATGAATTAAAAACATTTACTTTGGATCCAAAGAATAGTTCACTTGTTAATTAAAAAAGGGAAAGACTTAAAGTTAAGAAATCTCTGTTGACCTAGAAAGAAAGACAACCTTTACCTAACTGTGGAATTCTAGCAAAAGAGCCAAACACAAAGTGAGCGACACTAGAAAGAAGGAAAAAATATTCCAAAGAGTCTCTAGGGCCATATGGTTGGAAAGGGAAGGCTAACACCAAGCTGGATTTAATCTGCAGGTCAGGCTTCAGGATCCTGTAACACAGATGCCAACCAAAACAAAGGCACCACCTAAGAGAACACACTGATACAGAACTTAGAAAAACCCAAGACCAACTGTTGGGAGATGAAGATAATTTTCCATCAATATTTTCCATTTCTGTAGTTCCTGTCCTCTGAGCAAAGACATTTACTGTCAATTTAGGAATGTTTGTACGAGGAAATATTCCAGGAAAATAAATCTTAGAGACATTCCTCCCCAGAGATGGTTCAAATTAGTAAAGAGAAAGACCTCTTCTCTCTGCCCCCAGAGTAGATTTGTGTATATTCCAGAGTAAAACTAAGCTTTCTTTCTCTCTGGAGAGGAAGATAGGCAGGTTACCATAACCTCATGTAAGAGGTTTTGTTTTTTGTCCTTCTTAACTTCAAGGTTCTTCTTCTATACTGTACTTTTACTTCATGTACAGATACCATCTGGCTCTCACCAAATAAACCTTTCTAAATCTACTCAAAGAAACACACAAGACAATACTCTGGATGCTGCTTTTACTATGAGGAATTGAATAATGGAGTGTCTTCTTTTTCTCTGGCCCAAAGACCTTATATAAAACTGTAACCAACTAACTCTATGTCTTGTAAGTAGGACTACATCTCAGAACCTTCACAGTTTCTGACTTAACACCAGTTCTCACTTAATTCAGACCTATATCTTAACGTCTGTTTATTAGTGGAGTGATGTTACGCATCCTTAAACAAAGAATTGAAGGCAGAACTACTGAATTCACAAATAAATATTTCTTTTTATTTTTTTAGTGTTCTGTGTGATGACATAACTTTAGTTTCCTGGAAATAATGAAAAGCATTTCAATGTGGTTCATCAAATAAAGGAAATTTATCATTTCCTACATGAAATAGTGAAAACTTTTTTTTTTAATTTGAGAGAGAGCGTGTGAGCAGGGGAGAGGGGCAGAGAGAGAGAGAGAGAGAGAGAGAGAGAGAGAATCTTAAGTAGGCTCCACACTCAGTGTGAAGCCCAATGCAAGGCTAAATCTTGATCTCACAACCTTGGGATCATGACCAGATCTGAAATCAAGAGTCAGTCACTCAACCAACTGAGCCACCCAGGCTCAAAATAGTGAGAAGTTTTTAAACGGAAGTGCTTTTACCAATGGAAGAAAATGGTAGAAAACCAAACTAAACAAATAATTGTTGTGCCTTAAATATGTTAAATATTTGAGCTTCACTCAGTTGTAGTTCTGGAGTTTCTGTGAAAAGTGTTTCAAAGTTGCATGAATCCTTTGCATTCATACCAATGATGTTACAGTGTACTCATTTGAAGAGTTAAGGATGTAGAAAAATAACATCAGAAAGTATTTTTAAATTACATGATTATAAGGTTTAGTAAAAAAAAAAAAAATCCAAAATAGTAGACAGTTAAAAGAAACAAACAAAAAAGATTCTTCTTTTTAATTTGGAGATCAATTTCTATGCTAAAGATGCAGAATTATGAAGTATAGATAGGATCAAAATAACAGGGGCACCTGGTTGCTCAGTCGGTTAAGCATCCAACTCTTGGTTTCAGCATAGGTCATGATCTCATGGTTTTGTGGGTTCGAGCCCCATGTTGGTCTCCAGGCTGGAAGTTCAGAGCCTGCTAGGGATTTTCTCTCTCCTCCTCTCTCTGCCTCTTCCCAACTCGCGCTATTTCTGTCTCTCTCAATATAAATAAATAAACTTTTTAAAAAAGAAAGAAAAAAATGAGTAAGAATTCCAACCTTCCTAATATTTAGGTACTGAGTAGAAGAAAAGGCATTTCCACCTCTATAAACATATTCTCCTATACACAAAATTGGGATAGTTACTATATTCTCTTGTCTTCCCTAAGGGTCCTTCCCACACTCATACACAGAGTATAAAGAGATTATTAATTTCACTTTGAAAATTAACACTTGTTTAAATTAATATTGGATAGCACATTTTAAAAATGTGCTTATACTTATTTATTTATTTGGTTGAGGTAAGTCCATTGTATCAAACTTACCTAGTATGTATTAAAAATAAAAGTAAGGGAGGTCTAGGTTAATAGAATACACTTATGATGACCAAATTCCTGATTTTTAAACAATTGGGAAAATACTACAATAATATGATTTTGTATTGTTTGTGATAGAGGACTTTTTAATTTTGAGTCTCACTTAAAGTGATTAACTTTCATTGTTAATACAGGATCATGCTGGAAGATCCCTTTCATTGATCTACTTTCTTCAATACACTCTCAGTTTGATGTTCCATAGAGTGTAATTTTTTAAGTACTTCAGTTTTAATTCCATTTACTTTTATTTCATCTAATAAAAATTCAAATGGATACCTTGGGGGCCAAACGTGATTTCCTGACATTGAGCATTGCGTAACAGTGAAGTCTCAGCTCTTGATGATCCATGTACCATCTTTTTCATATGTTTGATCTGTATGTGGAAGTTATTTGAAATATACATGACATAGACCATGATCACGTTGTACTCTTCAAATGTGATGGTCAAAAATGTAACAAACTGAAGTAAAAAGAAGCAACACCCTTGCTGTCACAGCTTGAGAAGTTGCAATACCATTTCTGTTCTCATTTCAGCCTTATAACAGGTAAGCATGAGGACTTTGAATAAAGACAGATAACAATAGTGAGCTGAAGAGTCCACTCCTCCAAGGAACCTCTAACTTCACTTTAATTATATATAGCTGTTAAGTGTCAGAGGACATGAAATACAAAAAAGCCAAGAATGGAAAGAAAGATGGAGTAATCTTCAGTGTGGTTTTAACACTATCATATATAAAAAGCACTAGAAAAATAGCCATTTGGTTGATGTAAAATTAAACTTATTAAAACATTCAAGAATATGCCTTAGGAAATAATCCCACACCATTAGGTAAATTGATGAGGTACCCTAATGGATATTTTCCTCATCAACTTTCTAAATTATGCAAAATTGTGCCAGGCTTCTTTATAATTTGTACTATTAGAAACAAACTCTGCCTTTCATTATGCATATTTCCCTTTAATTCTGACAGATGCTACAGATGCTACATATTTGAATAACTTGTCCTTTTCAAAACTTTAATGTATGTATTTATGTTAAGTAGCAAAGCCTCAGTAACTTTTCCCATCCTCCTCACTTTGCTCCTGCTTGCGTTAGATCTATTAAGAGTCACAGCTACGAAACTCTCTGCAAGAGCAAGAATTTAAATCCACTAGAACTTTCCTTTTCTGGCATTTCTAAACCTGGTATATTTACCTGGTAACAGTCTGGTGCAAATGACTCCAATATTGTTTGCTTCTCCACCTTATGGGCCAGATGAATGAGTTTATGATGTGAACGGAGACTGTACCCTAAATTCTGGCCATCCATTTTGTAAAACTCTTAGTTATACTGAGTACTAAGTAAGAAAACTTGAATGGGAAAATAGAACATATGACCACTCCAGAAAAAGAACGTAAACAAACTGTTTTATTAACAGTATACTAATATCACTACACGCCCCCACACACACCCACACATGCACACCCACACACAGAGGTATTTCTCTTCATAATGTGCAGCAACATGTATTTGTTCTAAACACTTACAAGCATAGCTACATCAAAAAATATATATGAGGGAAAACAGTGAACAGGTGACTGCACAAAAGGTCTAGAGCATCAGTCACAGATCTACTACAAATTAGTATATGATATTAAGCAAGCACTTAAACTTAGTTTCTTTTTTCTATACAAATATGACAAATAATTTTTAAATTTCCTCCCTATATAATCCAAAGATATTGGCTACAGGTTTAATCAGGAGATGTTAATATCCTCTTCTCAACTGCTGTAACACTATCTGACCAATATTTAAAATTTTTCTTTTCCTATATTGTTTTGGATCTATGTCATTTGGTTTTATGTCAAGATAAGCTGATTTGGAGAGTGTTCACTATAAACCTTAAATTATATTCAGGCACAGAAAGACTGTATATCTATGTATTCCATAAATTTCAGGGAGGCTGCTTTGCCATAGTAGTCCTTTTACCTATGATAGACTCAAAATTACTTTATATAAATCAAGCATTTTGTTTCCAAATGTTTAAAAAAATGGATATTTATATACACAAGGCATTTTCATCACTGAATTTAGACTTGTATTCATTTACTATAGGTGACATATTAAGAAAGTTTTATGATCTTTTCCCATTTATTCACAAAGCATGTGTTGAGTACTAATTACTATAGGCAATAAAGGTATAAAGAAAAAAAAGGATACAGGCTTTGTCCCTGAGAGAATAAATGCATTTGAGAAAAAAGAAGCAGTGGGCACAAGTAAAAATACTGAAACAATACCACCAAAACCAAAAATGATGGCAGAAAAACAAAAGAGATGCAGATATGGCTCAATTATTTATGTTGCCAACTTTAGAAGATCCATCTTTAACCAAATTGTATAGATAATTGAGTTCTAATGAGCAGTATATCCATGTATCAAGAATAACTACAGCTATTTTTATAAAGTTATGTATCCCCTCACATCCATATGGTCAATTTCTAATTCTATGTAAAACACATTCTGGAGACACACCCACCCACATTTGTTTGTGAGATAACTAGCAGTCTGTGACAGCAGATCACCTCATCTATAGCATCACTGGAAATATCTAATTATAAATGTACCTAAAACCAGTTTTGTAAAACCAAAATTCCCATTGTTTACAACATTCTACCCTTAAATCCCACTCTGCCACTTTAAAAAAAAAACTACTCTTGGGAACAGAATTGTTTACCTTTTTTTTTTTTTTTTGCTTTCTCTTACATTAAAAGAAATAGAGAACCTTACAATTTTCAAGAAATCACATTTACATATGAAGTAAAAAATCAATAGCAAATAAATGGGAATTCAAATAATTTA
Organism: Acinonyx jubatus; assembly: GCF_027475565.1. Classification (NCBI taxonomy): domain Eukaryota; kingdom Metazoa; phylum Chordata; class Mammalia; order Carnivora; family Felidae; genus Acinonyx; species Acinonyx jubatus. The sequence continues at coordinate 28,169,107 of NC_069394.1, forward strand.
TTTTAATTAAAAGCAAACTAATTAATTCCAATATTTTTATAAAATTATGTTTTATACTTTAAAAAGTATAAAAGTATAAAAGTATTAAGTATTCCATCCATTCTAACAATTAACAGTTTTCTTTCTCATACATGAAAAATGAATTGCAAACTAGATCTGTCATATTTACTCTCTGGAATTGCATTGCTGGAGTCCCACTAGATTCAGGTGGGATTAGGTTTGTAAATCACACAATCAGAGGTTAGTAGTAAATTTTTCAGAATTGTCCCAAACTGAAACTCTTGTTTCCTATGACTTTTAATCTCACCTCAGTGCCCTCAGAGAGAACTTGATGAAGTTTCCATACTCCCTGGAAGGTCTTATTTATTTTATAATGACAAATAAAAGCTTCATTCTTTAGGACTGCCAATCTACGAACCTAAATACATTTTAAAATATTAACAAGGGTACTACCCGTGTAAGTCAATCATTTGAAAATGAAAATGCAATTTGTTTGATTCACTTTACTCAAAATTTACATAAATGTTTAAATTAAGCTGGCATTATACTTCATGGTAAATATTAATTTTTCAGGATGAATGATAAATGGATAAATGATTTATCAGAAGATTTAACATATGTGAAGAAAATACTGATATTACAAAATTTTAAGTTTTAACATATTGTAACAAACATATTACCCAATAATTGCTTAAAATTATTTCTCAGGCAAAGAAGTAGTATAATATTCAGTAAGCTCCTTTGGAAATAAATCAAATAATTCAGTATTCAACCTATGTATCACTACCAATGTACTTTCTATATTATGGCACCTGGATGGAAAATGAAGAACTCTGTCAATTTGCAAATAGCATGTTTAAAAGTTACAAATAAAGCATTTCATCAGTCAGTACTTTGACAAAATTCATTAGTTGTCTGTTTGGAACCCCACCCACAATCAAGAAAACAGGACCATACAGACATATGTGCATAAAAATCACTTGCAAAAATTATGAGATTCTTATTTCCAGTACATGATTGCATTTTGACACAAAGACATTCATTCACAACCATGGTCCATAAAATGGTAGACTCAAAGTATTCACATTTCAGTAAACATGGCACTGATGGCCCTCCATAATTTTCTATTTGTCATATGTTAGGAATATAAGATGAAACAGAGTTTTATTCTACATAAGGGAAATTTTTAAGAAGACACGTTTCAACACTTTGAAGTGCAATCATTCCCTAAATTGCCTTCAATACACTAATACACCTTTAAAATTACTTGACCATATTACAAATAGGAAATAAAACTGCCATGGGCTAGTTTTTTTCCATGAAATTATAACCATTAAAATGGGGCTATTTGGAACATTAGCAAACCCATAGCAACACACATTATACCAATGAGACAAAAGCATTAAGATAAAATGAAAACCAAATGCAGCTTTCATTTTGATGTATTAATATTAACTAGTTTTCCTCAATATATATTCCAAATAAAACAGAATAAGAGGGCCTATATTCTTTTCTTCTTAAGCAGGATAGTAAAATATTCTTGATTTCTGTGAAAATTTTAAATATAGAAAAAAATTCTTTATAAATGCTACAAAAAGGTTTCAGGTACCTATAAAATACCAAAAGTACCTGAATACAAAAACTTAGGGATCCACACTTCCTGAGCCAATTTAGGGAATTAACAAGAATCAATTAACACTCCCTCAAAAAAAAATGTTTTTTTCTGTTGCACCTAGAGAAAAATCTTTGGGATTTTTTTTTTTTATGACAGCTTAAATAATGAGTTTCTTTGAAAAACTTGTTTCTTTTTACAGGCTTTGAAACATCATTAGTTTCACTTTTCTGGCTGGTTAAAATGAAGTGAATGTTGGCCACAGGAAGAAAAGTTATTTCATTTTTTAAAGGTTGTAGCTTGAAAATATTTAAAGAAAATTATTTCACTTGCTTCTCTTACAATAGCAGCAGCAAAGCTTGGCGAGAGGTTTGGGGTTCCATCTTCTCTAATATCACTACACATATGGAACTATCCATAGACACATTTGTCTTAACATTTGGTATTAGTATTTTCTCTGGAAAAAATACTTTTAAAAGATGCAATTATCTATTTTTATTTGGGTCAGTAATAGGTGAATATATAAATTTATTACAAATCAAAATTAATGAACTATAAAACAATTGACAGGATTATCTTCAAGAAGTTAAGAAAGGGGGGATTTTACCAATCATTTTATGAAATTTTTCTAACATCTAAAATTTTTCTTGTTCTCATTTGATGAGTTTAACTTGAAACATGAATTTTTCTTATACCATCATTAGTTATGCTTGATTATGCCAAAACATACCTATCAACTGACAATAAAAAGAGTAAGTGTAGACTAAAATAATTTCCAAATACTAGGGTGCCTGGGTGGCTTAGTCAGTTAAGCAACTGACTTCAGCTCAGGTTATGATCTCACAATCCGTGGGCTCAAGCCCCGTGTCAGGCTCTGTGCTGAACAGCTTAGAGCCTGGAGCTCTTCAGATTCTGTGCCTCCCTCTCTCTCTGTCCCTCCCTCTCTCTCTGTCCCTCCCCTGCTTGTTCTCTGTCTCTCTCTGTCTCTCAAAAATAAATAAACATTAAAAAAATTATTTTTAATAGTTTCCAAATACTAATTCTGGAGTTCTTGCCATCATTCACTTTTTTGAGAAATCACAGCTAAGCTAAAATCTGTGTATAATTCCCTTGCTTAAAAAAAAAAAAATGGGCTTGCCACATATGTGTATTGTTTTGTTTCTTGTCTTTGAACCTTATTAAAGTGGCATTATGCTGTTAAAAACAAATTAAAGTATTAGTGGTAAAATAGGAGAATCCTATTCTGTAATTCTCCTGTTTTTTTCCATAAAAACCATACAGCCAGGTTAAAGTTGGTTGTGTGATTCACTTGACAGTCCTTTCTGGGAAGTAGAAAAACTTTAAAAACAAAGATTCTTTTTTAAGTTTTTTATTTTATTTATTTTGAGAGAGAGAGAGCTCAAGCAGAGGAGAGACAGAAAGGGAGAGAGAGAGAGAGCAAATCTCAAGCAAGCTCTTCACTCTCAGCACAGAGCCTGACACAGGGCTCATTCTCACAAACTGTGAGATCATGACCTGAGCTGTAATCAAGAGTCGGGCAGTTAGCCAATTGAGCCACCCAGATGCCCCTAAAAAAAGTATTCTTATATATTATTCTTTGGTCACAAATAAAATGATAGCCATTAGGATAACTTACCTTTCATCATGAAAAATTACCAGGCAAATTTTTCAGTGCCATGTTTCTAGTTGATTTCTTAAAATTCTCTAGTATTACAAGAAACCCTAGAACAAATATTATAGTATTTTTAATCATATAATAATATTTCCCATTAAATTTTAAATCTATCATAGAATTTAAAACGTAAGCATGGAAAGGAATAGAAGTTCTTTCTTTTCTACATAATCAGATAGCCTGAACGCAGAGAAGGATCAACATTTTCAAAAGACAGATCGTAACAGTGGAAGAAAAACCAAGACAAATGTTTTATGTTAAAAATAGATGGCTATCTGCCAGTAAGTTTTTAAAATTTTAGAAAACTGCTATTAATCTGTGCTGAATAATGTCTCACACAACACCATGTATATTTGATGGACTTGATAATGACATTTTAAAATATCTTCTATTATTTCTCAACAAGGTAGCTTTGAAAATTTTTGTTTGAACTAGAGAAATTAATTTATTTGATCCTTGCAAATATTTTATGACTTGGTAAAATGAAAACAGCAGAATAGATCAACTCATTTCCTCCGCTAAGATACAACAGTGAAATCCCACTGATTGGTTAGCCAGAGGAATACAGGGGCCGGTGGCTGAGAGACTGAACAAGGACTCCAGTAGAGCCTATTGTTTCCACATGAATAGGAACTCACGCTGGAAAAGGGAGCCAATCAACAACAGTAATTTAGCAAACTGAAATCACTTCAATTTGACCAATTTTGTTGGAAAACAATTTGAATCTTAAAAATGAGAAAGACTAGGTGGTTATCCAGAGAGCAACTCAGTGGGGATAATATTTTTGAAAGTGTGCAGCCTGAGATTTAATATACGCAACATACTTAAAGAGAGTGGTTCAAGAAAACATCCCAGTGCTCTGAAAATAAAGCTACCACCATGGGAAGAAATGGAGTTAAGAGTTCTTATCAGTACTAGGAGGCTGTCGTTTCGGAAAGAGGCATTTAAACAAAAACTTCAACTCTTTCGTGAACTCCCTCACTAACTAGTACCTTAATTTCCTTCCTGATCAATAGAGAAAGGATCAGTTTTATTCACGTGGCAATAATGAGCAACTCACTGGTGTTTGCTCACATTCTACCAAGGCAGTATTTATGCAGAGACACCTGGAACGGCCGGTTATCCTCAGCAGACAAGCAGTTCCTTTCCTCCATGTTTATGCCTTGGTTTCCACCACAGACCAATACCAGCTCTGAAGATAGAATAAAATAGAATCTATAACTGCACTGCAATTGTAGACTTTCTGACTCTGGTTCTCATTATTTTAGACTCTCCCCCCACCCCCCCCCCCACCCAACCCTCCACTAATCAAGCTAGGTAGTTTCCCAAACATCTTTTAAGAACATTAATTCACTGCAAGTATCTACAAATGCAAGAAATGTCTATAGTTAAAATGGTGCATATTAGTTCCTGGGAAATGTGAGACACTGAGTGTACAAAACAAATTAAATGGGGACACATTCTTCAAAGATATTTTAGTCACATTAGCAGTCATATAAGTAGACTGATGAAAACCAACAACAGACTTTCTAAATCAATAAGATTTTTTTCCCTTGTGTATTTACCACAAGGACTAAAAAGCTCACCTATTTTGGGTTCAGACACTGAACTTCCTTTTAAAGGGTACATGACTTTTTAATAAGAAACTATACTAGGATATTGTCCACTATTAACTCTATAACATAAAGTAGTATGTCACATGACCTCACCAACAAGTAAGACAGTGAGATTAAAGGTATTGCTTAAGAGATAAATCAGATTATGGGAAGGAGGCTCTAATAAGGCTTTATCAGAAAGGGCAAGCATATGAGATCATCACCATAGGGGGCTCTGGGTAGTCAGGGGTGACCTGAGATGTCTGGGTGCAATGGAGATAAAACCATCAAAGAGCAGTGCAGGAATGGGCAAGTGAGGCACCAGAGATGCAAATATCTCCAAATTCACTGTTCAACCTAAACCCAGCCTTCATACATCAGCTAGGACTCAATCCATAGTACATAGATAACTCACGTTAAATTGACTTATGAAGAAAAATAGGAAGTGGTTGACATGCCATAATCCATGATTAAACCTAGCTTCAGGTGCCGTTTGACAGTTTGATAGAGAGACTCAAAAGACAGCATCAGGTCTCTGAGGAACTTATTCTGTTTCTCTCCATTCAATGCTGCTCCCCTCCATGTGTTGACTTTATTCTCTGATGGGTTTTCCCCTCACAGTGCAAGACCTGTGAAGCAATTCTAGGGAAAAACACAAAGAAACTTGGGTAGACAGAGCTTATCTCTTCTAGCAGCTAAACAAAAGTCCTGGGTGTGCCTCTTTTTTCTTAAATTGGGTCACATTGTGACCAGAGGAACGGATGTGTAAACAGGCATAGTGTCAACCTCACTCAAACCATGAGGATAGACAGTAGGGAAGGAGTGTGTCTCATTGGAAATTGAGGATGTGTTACCGGACAAAAGAGGAAAGGATGCTGAGGAGGAAAGCACACATATCTACTACACTGATGGTTTGTTTTAGGGGAGAGAGTATTACTCCAAAGACTACCTATTAACCCATCACTTCCATGTGGGTGCCTGGGCAGATTCACAGTTTTACCCTCCATGTCACAGAAGGATGTTTTCTTCTGAAGAATATACCACAAATATGGATTATTTCCCTAACTTGCAGATCTGCTATCTATCTGCTTTTTTTGGTCATTTTGGCTTCCTTTTTAGATTTCTTCTTTAAAATTTTCTTTTAAAGACCTAAAGAACTTTGAAATATAAATTAAAATGTGTTTGTTTATTTAAAAAAGACAGTAAATGTAACCAAACTATATAAACCTTCAGGCTCACACAACTATGTTCCTATCTTTTCTCGCCTGTAGCAAAGCAGAAATGTCTAGATCCAGGTGAGTGCAGGCCAGGATGCAAACAGACAAAGATCTGCCAAAGGAGTAGGCAGAGATGGGAACTAAGATCTATGCAAGGCTGAGCCAAGACTTCTGGGGAAAGAGTCTGCAAAAGTCCCTCAAGGGAACATTACTTTGGTGGACTTTGGTGACGAGAGTTGATTATGGAAGACCAGCAACCAGGTCAGTGGTGGAGAACTACTCTGCTAAGAGTAAAAGAACAAAATATAATAGAGAACAAAATTAAGCCCTAGTAAAAACAATTTTTCTCAATTTTTGATATCCAGGTGAAGGCTCTCTCTCTGGAAAAATGCATAAAGGCATAAACATTTTTGTATGCAATTACAGCGACATCCCACCTGCCCTGAAGTGCAACTATAGACCTCCCCCGGCATATACGCCCAGGTTAAAAGACCCTATTATGGACCCAAATACACAACTACCTCAAGCACTTAATTCCCTGTGATAATAGTGTTTCAAAATAAGATGGCTTACAGAAAAATAAAAACAAGTATACCAAACTATAATAACAAAACCAGCTTTATTGCAGGAACATATAATATATGGGGAGCCCTGAAATGATTGAGCATATTATCAAAGAACATAACAACTTGGTAGGAGACAACTACCTTGTTCTACGAAATGTGACAGCAAATGCCAAAAGATGTATGTTAACAGTTTAACATAACACTATAAATACAAAAGCGAGAATATTTTAGGGAAAACGTTCTCCCACAGTGGTATAATCACTCACTCTCCAGACATTGGTTAGACAGCTTTTAAGAAGCTAAGAGATTTTATTTGAGTGTTTTAGCATTCTTAAATTTTTCTCTTTTGTTGAATCTCATCTCATACACTTCATTCCCCAAAATAACCTCATCGAGAACAATGACCCAGGAAACAAAATCCATCTAGCATCTCCACAAACTTAGATGGAGGCAGCTCTTTCTGGGGCTGTCACTGAACATAACACACTCAGTGAGCTGAGTGACTGGTTGGGCGACAGCGGTCCTTGTGAGGTCCCCACTACATTTTAGGGGCTTCACACCCTCAGCCAGTTAAATTAAATCACACAAATATTAATTCACTACTAGAATAAGGAATCAGCATTTAGGGAAGATAAATTTTTAAATATTAGGTGTCAGAAAAAGTTCCAGATTGTCTCACATCATTGTACATTTTCTTATTTCAAATGAAAGTTGAAGTTTAAACAAAATTTACAAAAAAAAAATTAAATAAATCCATCTCATGAGCTGCAAAAACGCATACTCTAGTTAGTATGAGGTTCATTTTGGAATTCTAAAAAAAATGAAATGTATAGTTTACAAATGTTGAACTAATGCAAAAAGACAAATTGGGTAGGAAAGGGCGTCGAAATGTTCTATTAATTTTGATACTCTACTTTCTTGGCTAGAAAAATTTAACTAATGAGTGTATTACTGAAATTCCTTCCTGAGAAAGCATTGTTTAGAATCAAATCATCATTGTGACTCAGCACTTTCATGAAAGCAAAGCTCTGAGTTCCTCCTGTTCTTACTTTTCTGTGTGTACTACACTGGCAATAGAACCAAATAATTTAATTTCAGTGGACCTCAAATTCTAGAGTCATCGACCGCTCCCTTATAGCTCATGTTAGATGTTTTGTGATATAATATATACGGCAATTTCTTTGTAGCAGTGGCTTTAAGGATTATGATAAGCAGTACTAGAGCAAGCTTTAATAAAATATAATTACATTTGGGCCTTAATAAATGATAGTGATGATGAAGAGTACCACTGCTCTTCATTACAAGTCAGGGGGCAAATAAGTGAAACTTCTTATACCAAGAAGAATTCTCTCATAAGCCCTCCTTGAAATTATAAGTGGTTTGAGAAAGTTTAGTTTATAGGAAACTGTGGTTGGCCAAATTAAAAGGAGTTAATAATGTCAAATCCAAGCTACCATCAGCTTTGAAATTAGATTGGCCTAGTTCTGGCTGGCTGTACCACTTACTGAAGAACCTCAGAAAAGTCTCTTAAGTAATCATACCCCAGTTTTCTTATCAGTAGAACAGATATAGATAATACCATAGGGATTTCATGTGATGATTAAATGGAATAACTTTTGGAAACAGCCAAACGATGCCTATGACATAATAGCCATTCAGTAAAAGTTAGTAAAAATGAAGGTGACAGAGGTAATATTACTCATAGCAATAATATACCAGTCTCTGATTTGGGCATTTTTAATATGCATGAATTGCAGTTATCCCTGTTTAGTTACGTATAAATAACACAGTCCTCCCAACAACATGGTTTCCATTTTAGTTACCATGGTATACCAACTGCAGTCGCATAAAGTACAGGCCTTGCTGCTAGATTTCTGGCCTACAAATCACTACACAAATAACAGATGAGCATCATAATTATTGACGAATCATATGACTTCCTTCAGATCATGTTAGCAATTGGCCACTGCCCATTTGTATGCTGTTCATGCAAAGACAGATAAGCATATAGTTGCATTGCCTCCTGGTGATAAACGTGCATAACATTATGTAAAAATGAACAATCAATAAAGGGACTGATAAACAAAGATGAAAGTGAAGGAAAAAGGGGCACCTGGGTGGCTCAGTCAGTTAAGCATCCAACTCTTAATTTCAGCTCAGGTCATGATCACATGGTTTGTGAGTTGGAACCCCTGGTTGGCTCCACACTAACAGAGGAGCCTGCTTGGGATTCTCTCCCTTTCTCTCTGCCCTCTCCCGTTTGCTCACTTTCTCTCTCTCTCTCAAAATAAATAAATAAACTTTTAAAAAAGGAAAGTGAAGCAAAGAAACAAACATTTGCCAAAAGTAAAATATAAACAATAAGTAAATGGAGTTAGAACTACTACTGGGAATGTTGCCATTCTTGTCACTGGAGACTCCAGATATGAAGTCAGATGAACTTGGGACTCTAGATACGAAGCCAGAGGCACTCAGACACTCCAGATATAAAGGCAGGTGAACTTCCCAACATAAATGAGAAAATGGGTGTAACGAAAAGAATGAAGATGTCCCAGAGGAAGTGACACTGGCCAAAACAACACTTCATGTTAAAGGAATCTTTGAAGGTATTTCACAATATTGAAAGAACAAAAGATAATAAAATATTGGAAGCTGATCCAAACATTCAAAGGAGTATTACAATTTGCCAAGGCACAGATGGGACGCAGGTTCCATACTGTAAGTTATTCCACAAGAAAAAAAAAAGATAAGAACTGTTCAAACTCTCCTTATAAGTTTTTAACAGAGACTTTGTCAATGTTTCTAATGTTTTAAAATGCAGTGTACTAAATAAATATTAGTTTCGCTATTTTTTTCTTTTCCCTATAAATTTATAATAGGCAGTAAGAAAGTTTTTAATGTAACAAATCTCGTTAAGGATCACGGAAAAATTACAATTTTTTCTTATCCGTTATGAAGATTGCTTTGTATGGTTTCAACATACACAGTTATTTTTGTGAGTCTGGGCTACCATGCAAAGTGAGGATTGTCTGTATCTCCTTTAAAGGGAGACTATGCTGTGTGTTGGCCCTCCTCTGCAACTTTCACTTAAATTCCCTTAGTTATAGAACCTCACTTCCTGAGTTTGAAGGTATCTACTCCCTTGGGCCTGTATTTCAGTGGTTTGTGGGGGAGGACGAAGAACAAAGGAATAAAGCCTACTAAGAATTGCTAAGGAACCTATTTTGGAAACAAGTAGTCTATTCTCAAGGTATGTATCCCACATTCTCCTCTCTCACTCTCCTAAATATGCGGGTCCTAACAAAACACGTGTTCCTAAAAACTAAACAACTTAAGGATAGAATAGGCACACTATAATTTGTACAATTGTCCTTTAAAAATTAAGAACAATGTTAGAAAAAAATGTATTGAATCAAAATAAATCTCCCTGCCTGTGCAAAATTATCTTCTTCAATACACTTTGTAATACTTCATCCAGGCTAGTTTTAAAAGTCCCCAGGGATTATATTAGAAATATTGTATAGAATAACTCAGTTCTCTAAGCTTGCTAACCATAATGAGTTGTAATTAAGGGTGGAGTGGCAGCCAGAATAATATTTCCATTAATTTTTGTCAATTTGAGAAAATCATATAGTGGTATTTTCTTTTGTGTAGATTTTTAAATCATTTTATTTATTGATCTCACATATGTTACAAAAAAATTCAGGAAAGAAACGAATCTATTTTCTGGTCCTAAATGGCAGCCAGCAGGATATGTAATTATTATAAATGACATCCATACTAAATTACAGGCAGGTAAGAGTTTTGTTGAAGATTTTCAGAACAAATGGACCAATAAAAAAATATATTAGAAAAAGTCACTGTCTTAATCTAGTGTGGAATAGTTTCATTTCATGAGATGTGCTGAATTTTAAGAAAAGCAAGCAAGCCTTGAGGGTAGACATAGATCAACGTTGTTCTCCTCTCACAATCTAAACATAAGGAAGGTTTCAGCTCATAATTTCTTTGAATTGAGTGAAGACAGAAGTGGTTTTTAAAGCCACTTTTCATTTCAGTTCATTTCCCAGGACAAAATTCTTCTAAGACTTAGTTGCAAATCAGAGAAAATAATGGATATTTTTAGGGTTATTGTTATCATTAAAGGAGAAAATGTATGAGAACATTCCAGCACATCTAAAAAGGACTATAGAATCAGATTTTGGAGTTAAATTTTTTAAAATCCAGTTCTGCAACTTAGCTATTACATATGATCCCTGTGTTGCAATGTCCCCTAACAGTGGGCTAAGCTCAGTTTATCTTATCCAATACTTATCACCTATGGGATTTGGGCAAGCTGTTTCACATCTCTGTGACTTGGTTTTGCCTTATGTAAATAGCACTTAACATAACTTATTGGTGAGAACTAAATGAGATAATATATATAAAGCACTTAGAGCAATGCTTGGCATGAGAGAAGAGCATCTGCTCATATAACAAACAAAAAACTGTGCATTTACTATAAATAAGGAATTCTTCTAAGAACTTGTGATAAAGCAGTGAATAAAACAAAACCACTCCCCTGAGTAGCTGACCGTGGAAAGACAGGTAAAAATTTTTTGCATATGTGGTAAACAATTAAATTAGATGACAATGAGTGCTATGAAAATGAAAGAGGTAGAAGTGGATAAAATGTAATTAGAATGCATGTATACAATTTTTAATATAGTGCGCAGACAGGGTGACATCTGAGTAGTGCTGAAGGATGTGAGAGAACAGCCCATCTGCAGGTGTCTGGAGAGAGAAGCCATGCACAGGGAGCAGCAGGGCAAAGGCCTTAGGATGAAAGCTGTTCGGGGATGGCTGGGAGACCAGTATAGCTGGAACACAGAGCAAGAGTGAGAATGGTATGAAACAAAGTCCCAGAGAAAGCAGGGTACTATGACCCCAGGGAAATATGGTGGAATCAAACTAGGCAGTGCAAATGCCCCCCCCCCGACCCACTTTTTTTTTTTTTTAAATAAAAGAGAGACCAGCCACCATGTGCATGGGCATTTTTGCAGTCACTTCCATCTATTTCCATTACTATTTTATCCATCCCGTTAGGTATCAACATTGCTGTGCTCTTCTCTTCCACAAAGTCCTCTTCTCGTTATCTCCTCCCTACCCTCCTCTCCCCCTTCTCCTCCCCATGTTTCCCGTTCCTCATGCTCTTCCTCATCCTTTTCTTTTTCTTCTTTTTTTATCCTCTTCCTGATTCTTCTTCTTCTTGGTGGTAACAGAGACATTTACCATATACTATAAAATAATGTACCTTTTTGACTCTTCGTGCCTTCACCAGCCATATGGTACGACAGTTATTGAGATAACATCTGTCAAAAGATAAGCTGAAGCACATTAAAAATATTAAGAGTTTATCTGATGGGGCACCTGGGTGGCTCAGTTGGTTGAGCGCCCGACTTCGGCTCAGGTCATGATCTCGTGGTCTGTAAGTTCAAGCCCTGCATCAGGCTCTGTGCTGACAGCTCAGAGCCTGGAGCCTGTTTCGGATTCTGTGTCTCCCTCTCTCTCTCTGCCCCTCCCCTGTTCATGCTCTATCTCTCTCTGTCTCAAAAATAAATAAAACACTAAAAAAAATTTTTTTTAAAAAGAGTTTATCTGAGCGAAAACCAATTCAAATCAGGCAGTGCTAGACCAGAAGTCATTAGAAGCATTCCACTAACTGGGACTCAGGAGGGACTTCTATGGAGAAAATGCAGAGGCAAAGCAAGGAAATTATTGATTGGCTCCAGCTTAAAGAGGAGTTGGCTACTTATGATTGGTTGTTCTTAGGTTTCCATTTGCAATCTGGAGGCATTTACAGGCTTACATTTTGGTTTCCTTACATAGGCCACCATGACATTAGAGACACCTCAGTCTAACTGCCTCCTTGTTTAATTATTGCTTGTTGCATATGTCCTAAATAAGTTAATAGTTGAATGTGAAATTGTGTGAAGTTTAGAAACATGACTATTAAAGGGTTTGGGACAGAGTTTTCCCCGAACCTCCAAGAAACAAGCTTTACACAATGTTCTCTGTAACAATACTCCCGTTACTAGTAGCTTTTTAATTATACAGCAAATCTCTTTTAGTTATTGTTGTGTTTAACTCGTTTAATCCTAATTCCAACTTTATGAGGTATGTCTTTCATTAGCATCCCAATTTTACAAATAAGGATTTGACTAAGAGTGCACCAAAGTTACACAAGTGTAAAGTGACAAGTGAGGGTGTGAACCCAGGAAGTCAGCTCTCGCTCTGTCCTTTAGCCTACGTGCTATGCTTTGATGAAATTCTCAGCTTGAGACTCTAAGAGACATATACCCAAGGACACAATCTCCTTAAAGAAACCAGGATGATAATTTTAGGCCCAATAGGAGAGAAACATTTAATGTTTAAGAAAAAGAAAATTTGACATCAAAACATCCAAAACTAGGGCTATTTTTCTCTCATTCAGAATGATAATAGATAATGTGGCTGATCAAAAAATGACAGCCAATCTAATATTTGCAAGAGCCTGTGTGTAGCATTTCAATTATCATAGTCTCTGCCCTCCATCCCCCTGGAAAAGATCGACTTCTACTTGTTTTTCATCTTGGTTTACTACTTTTCCATTAGTATTTCTCTGTAATGAGTATAGACATTCATTTTGTAATATACTTGTTAACTATGCATTTTTTTTCTTCCTTGACTTGCTTATTTATAGTCTTTGTCCATTTTCCCATTGAGCTTCTTATATTTTCTTTTTGACATGCAAAAGTTTCTCTTTATTGAAACCTGTATTTATAAGCCTATATACAAGCAATAATTGTATACAGTGTTTCAGTCAATATACATACAAAGAAATGTATACAATCTACCACAGTTATATTTATTACTGGAGCTGAAAAGACCACCGATAATTAAATACTATCTCTATTTGACATTGGGAATCTAGTATCAGAGATTAAGTAATTTGCATAAGACTACAGAGTATCACCAGATGGTGATAGAATTAGGACTGGACTCCAGGTACCCTAACTCCAAATACAGTACTTGTTCCCAGTAATTCAACCTTCTCCCAAAAGAGGCCATTATGCAAGTTTATGTAAGTGTATGTGTGTATGTGTATGAGACTTTTGCCACAAAGTTAGTAGTATTGGTTTAAAAGGAAAGTTTTATCTAAAATATAATTATCTTTCGAAACATCAAAGAACATATTTGATTTGGCTACTAATAAAACAAAATGACAAAAAGTATAGTTCTAACATTTTTCTTATCAAAGTGTTGCTAAGTGGATAACTTTATTAAAGAAAGAAAAGCATATTCATTCTTTGCAGGGTCAATTCAAGTGCAGAAAAAAATAGCACAGAGAATACCAGTTCTTACATATTTGAAAAGTAGCTTAAAATCTTATTTTCAAAGGAATATTATAGGTAATTGGATGGCATCTCATTAATAATGAAATGCATCAATAGGCAAAACTTTACAATTAAATTGAAATGTACATTACTGAAACTCAGGGTCCTTTAATTAAAAATCCAAACCATTATAATTATATCTTTACTTACTTAAAAAAATAAAATTTGAAGCATATTGACAAGAACTTCTTAGTCAATTTAATAATATATAAATTCTAGTTATATACACTGCATACAGAACTTGCACATCTCTCAAAGTGGTTTTCAAATGTTATAGAGAGGTATGATATATCAAATACATTCCTCTGAGAATCAGAATTTTAAATAGAATTTTAGGAAATCTGTTGCTTTTTACATTTGAGTCTCAAGAAAGAAAGTTAATAATTTGTTCAAGTAAAAACTTCTCTTTTTTATGTCATAGACATAATGATATTTATAGTAATGGGAGTTTCATGATTGTACCTTTAGTTGGTCCCTTTTTAGTGATACTGCATTATTCATCAATAATTGGCCATGGAAAAGTAAGTACTGCCTCTTTGTTTAGAGTTTTCAAAGCTAGAATCAGGCTGTCATGTCTGTACCCTCTTACTATTATTTGCTGTTCTGGCTAATTTCTACCAAAAGTCATCCAATGAGGTCCTGTGATAAATATGAATTCCTACATATAATAAGGGAAAGACCGCTGCTCACTCTCACATAACAAGAATTTGTTCATACCCCTAATTGCTCATTGAAGAAAAATCTTAAAGGGAACCTCAATAATTACATGCATCACATTTATAACAATGAGCCACAATTTAAGTAATCACAGATCTTTAGAAGAGTTTTAGAAGAGTTAATATGATGATCCTTTTTTCACATTCAAAATTATGCCTGCATAGTCTTAGTTTAACTTGGAGGTAAGTGAAATTCTATAATTTACTTGCACAACTTTATATAACTTCAAGCATTCGTTTATACTGAGAACTCACTATGTACCAGGCACTCTACTATATTTAGAGCAAGTCCTTTTTGATAGTCTTTTATTCTCAAATATAGAAGTCATCGTTTGTGGGACTTCATCATGAAGTATGCAGTCTTCATTCCGGGCTGATAGAAAAACTTGAGACATGGTGAGCTTAGACAAGAGGGTCTATGGTTTTTTTTTAGCTATGAAACCAAGCTAGCACCTTAAGTCCCAATATCTAGAATTAAGCACAGTTTAACTCTGGATACCACTGATTTTTAAGCTCTGACCAATCAGAAGATTTGTAGGTAGAATATAGTATCTCAGAGTTTCAGGACAGAAGTAATAATTACAGTTTGACCAATTGCCAGCACCACATATCCCAATGCATTTTCTGGGTTGAAACAGAGTGTAAGTCAGTGACTGAAAGAAAATATCAAGGTCCTTGATAGAGGGAAAAATAGGTATTATATCAGGGACCCAACTAAATAGACTGTATGAGTGAACACCAGTGTCATTAGGGTTTTATCTTCAGGATACCGAAACACTTGGACATTCATACTAAAATTTAATCAAGAATAACAATAGCTTGGAAGGCATGAAAATTCTTAGGAGCATATCTCAAGGTTTTACTAACAGAGAGTACTTACAAATTTTAAGTAAACCAGATGGCAGAATAAGAAAGTCAAAAAATAAACAAGCAAATAAAAAAAGTATAAAGATAATAACATTTATTAAACACTCAGATTGCAGTGGAAGAACTGAAAATGAGGAGCTCCCATTGGCTATCTCAAGGAACTTTAACTTCAATACAACATAAAGTGGGTTGAAAAACACTGTTTTTCCATATTAAAAATTAATACATCTCTAACGTTCACTGGATTTTACCATAATCTACATAGGCTCTCAAGCTAGAAATCTAGGAGCCATCCATGACACCTCCATTTCAGCCCGAAATCCCAGCCATGACCAAACCCTGCTTCTAATTCTCAACTATCTGTCCTTCATCTTCACGTGCATTGTCATCACTCTACCCAACTACCAAATCTCTTTTTTAAAATCTACTTCACCACACTAAAGCCAAGTTAATAATTTTAAAATGAAAGTCATATTATGACACTACTGAGCTTAAAACCACACCATGAGAATAATGACTCAAATCTGGAAGTTACCTCCTTTTTATCCTACTACCCCATCTCAATTATAGCTTCATTCCCTCTAGGCTCTAGTTACACAAGTTTCTTGTAGTTTCTCTAAAACTTGTGTACACACACACACACACACACACACTCACTTTTCCTTAGAATTACTTATGATAATAAAAAAAGGAAAATATTTCTTTATAAATAATTAGAGGAACAGAAAAAGTATTTGATGGTCACCCAGTGGGATTACATCACCAAAGAAAATACTGTTTGCTTCAAGCAGTGAAGAAAAGCAACCAGGAAAGTGGCTAAATAAATTATGATATATCCAAAATTAATACTATGTGGTTAGAGAAGGAACATTTTACCTTTCTTCCCTTCTAAGTTCTTTTGTGGGTCTAATAATTAAATTGATATAAAACAGATTAACAGGAAAAAAAATTAATTCTGTATATATGGAACCTGCAAAGATGTGAAGCTTAAAAGCAGGCATATTTTATACCTTTTAGACAAAGAAACAATAAAGTTTTAAAGAACTGACAGGACAATTCTTGGGGCTTGCAGTAGTAAATTAGTAGTGAAGAGGTAACAAAGTTTGTTTATATAGACTTCTCAGCCCTAAATGCCCTATCTCTGGTGAAAAGGATGTCTCTCTTCCTCTGGTACAGGGAGGGTACCTTTCACATGGGAGATTTATTTCTTGCTTTCAGGGTAACACAAGGAGGGTCAGAGTGTCCTTTCTGCATGGCTATTTCAGAAGTAACTTTAATTCAAAATAATTAATATGCCATGATGGCATATTCTGAGGCGGTCTATTCTGTTCACCCTCAGTGGCAATTAAAAATGATGCTGTATAGCAAGGTTTTTCTACTTTTAATTTGCATGTGATCACTCAATGATCTTATTAAATATATATACACATCTAGGGGTGCCTGGGTGGGTCAGTCAGTTAAGTGTCCAACTTCAGCTCAGGTCGTGATCTTACTGTTCGTGAGTTCAAGCCCCACATCAGGCTCTGTGCTGAGCGCTCAGAGCCTGGAGCCTGCTTCAGATTCTGTGTTTCCCTCTCTCTTTGCCCCTCCCCGACTCACATTCTTTCTCTCTCTCTTAAAAAAATAAACATTAAAAATTTTTATGTATATATATCTATATCTACCTAGATAGATATAGATAGATAGAGAGATAGCTAGCTAGCTAGCTAGCTAGATAGTAAGATATATAGACACATAATAAGATCTCATTTATGCCAAAATATAGATTAGTAGGGGTACCCGGGTGGCTCAGTTGGTTAAGCGTCGAACTTGGTTTTGGCTCAGGTTGTGATTTCACAGTTCATGAGATTGAGCCCTGCATTAGGCTCTGTGCTGTCAGCGCAGAGATTGCTTGGGGTTCTCTTTCTCTCTGCCCCTCCCCTGCTCTCTCTCTCTTGAAATCAATAAACTTAATATAAACTTGAAATAAATAAACTAACATATATATTAATAGATAGTGATAAAAAAGAAGACACATGGTAAATGTTGTGTGTTTATCTCAATCTTGAATAAAGCAATGATGAGTAACTTAAAGTTTTCATTTTTTTTATTCCACTTTTCCATTTTGCAGCAACATATTCTATTATTTTGGTAATAAAAAATAAAAAAAATACTTAAAATGGTGATACTAAATAAATCTAAATATTTTGTTTGAAATAAAAATGCAGAATTTAGTAAAAGTAGATGCACAGCCTCTATGGTGCCAGGCTTGAACCAAAGCCCTGAAATTGCAAAAAAACTTCAACAGAGCTATTTTGGGGGTTCTTAATCATCCCACTTTTCACAATTCATCCTAATTTCTGTAATAAGTATTAGTAATATAATGGAAATATTTATTTAAATTATTTTTAATAATTACTTAACAAGAAACTTCTGGGGACTGGACCCTATTATTTTGAATGACTACATAGATGAGCCTATGAAAATATAACACCAAATAGTTGAGACTCTCAACAGCATCTTTAGAAGTGACAGTTGTATAAGGACCACAATAGTTATCAAGTTAAAGACAGTACTAGAGCTTTTTGGTAATTCCTAACTGCAATATGATTTACTTATTTTATTTAACCTTTCAAAGGTTACTTACAAAATAATTTACAAAATACTTTTATTTTATATTTAACTCTGGTAATTCTCCAAAAGATGCACAAAGAAGAAAATATTATATTTGAATAATATATAAATTCTAGTCGAGATTACCAAAAATTCAGAAATACAGCACAAGAAGTGATATAATAGAGACAGGCACAAATTTCTACAGGTACCCAGGCAAAGATGGACTACCTCTGCATAGAAGACAGGAGTGTCAATATCACAGAGAAGGTAATATTTGTGCTGAGTTTTGAAAAATAGGTGGAAGTTTTCCTGGTGGATAAAACAGAAAACGGCATTTCAGACAGAGAAAATAATATGTAACTAAGCATAAAGGTATTCTGTATGATAGGAATTTAGGTTGGATGGGGAGAAAAAGAGAGGTAAACATTTACAATTGGATTAAAAAAAGAAAAAGAAAAAAACATACTTCTAAATGTCATATTAAATAATAGTATTTACATTGTAACTCAGTGCCTATCTAGGCACTAAGGATTTTTAAGCAAAGAAATGACAATCACAGATTTTTGTTTCATAGAAGGATATTATTCTACAAGTAATATGAAATATAAATTCAAAATGCCAGAAAATGTGACTATAGTGGCTATTTCTATATTTTCTATTAAAGAGGTCCTAAGAAGCAATTAGCCATACATAGGGAACATATCAATGCAAGCACAAAGTACCATTTGATTAGACTTATCTGAAATCTAAGAATAGTGTCATTGTATTGCTTTGCATTTGTTCAAAAGGAAATATTTTACTCTACTCTTTAAGGCTGTTCTGGCTGGTCTACAGATCAAATTGACATGACACAGATTAACAGGAGAAAATCCAATTTAATTATATACATACAGAGAATCCACATAAACATGAAAGATTCCAAAGACAGTTGGGAAAAATGAAATATATTTGTCATTCTGGACTAAGGAGAAGGAAGGCAATTCACAGGAAGGATGAAAAGAGTAAATGTTTGATAACCAAGTGTTTGCTGGGCCATGAAGTAACAATTAAACAGATGACTTCGACTGAACAAGCTGGGTTCTTCCGTGTCTACCATACCTACTTCATAGTTATCTATGGTGGAAGCTTTCTTCCTGGAACATGTCCTCTATATACATTCTTTTGGTAGTTAGTAAAGGGAAGAAAAAAGAAAAAACTTTTTGAGTCTTCTCCTTCTTAAAAATAATCAGCCTAAAATAATATACATGCCAAAGACATACATGTGGAGGTGACAAATTTTCAATTCATTTACTGAAATTATCCTAGTTGTTAAATTGCTGTATAAAATAATTAAACCTAAGATTATGATAGACATATCATTTAGAATGGTTGGTAGTAAGAGTTTTCAAATGTTGCTGGACTATATAAATTATAGGAAGTCTATCTATATTTGCTTTTCTACTTTATCAACTGTTGGGGCTTGTTCTGTTTTGTTTTTCTCATATCACTGCATATTTTTCTTGGTTAAGCATACCAAGTAGCAATTACAGGACACTACCTTTTGAGACATTAAAGGAGCACTATGTACAGCAGCTGTGTTTAAGAAATAAATACTGCAGAGAGTACTTCCAAAAATACTTGTTTTGACAATGTACCTGTCAATATTAGTTAGCACAAAACAAAAATCTTGTCTGAAGGGTGGCTAATCTAGACTGAGTCTAGATGGGTGACTTTGCTTCAAGACACAGGTTGGCCCGGGCTTGTCTTCTTGCTGTTGGAAGGGCTCCGGTCTGCACAACCTTCTTTGAAAAGTAGGCCAGCCTGGAAATGTTTTTCTGATGGCAATGGCAGAATTAGAGATTAACAACAAATTGTGGTTAAGGTAGGAAGTTGCAAAATTATCAAAATCTAAAATATGAAGACCATTGCAAAAACATGAGAAATGCATGGGACCTATTAAATTTAAAAATGATATAAGCAATACAATTGCCATTGTAAGTATCTAAAGATTGTGTATGTATAACACTATGTGTAAAAATTAAAATAGTTGAGTTACACATTTAAAATTACAAGAATAGGGGCGCCTGGTTGTCTCAGTCGGTTGAGCGTCCGACTTAAGGCTCAGGTCATGATCTCACGGTTCATGAGTTCGAGCCCCGTGTCAGGCTCTGACAGCTCAGAGCCTGGATCCTGCTTCGGATTCTGTGTCTCCCTCTCTCTCTGCTCCCCTCCCACTCATGTTCTGTCTGTCTCTCTCAAAAATAAGTAAATATTAAAATTTTTTTAAATAATAATATTATAAGGATATTTTATTGTTTAAAACTATCTTTAAATAATGAGTTTTATTTTAAAATTTAACTATAATTTTCTTTGTTTTTTCTTTTATCCTTCTGAAATTAAGATACATTTTTAAAAAAATATATGAATGGTCCAGAGGTGGTAAATATTCTACAGTTGTTTTTAGGACAAATTTAAGTATTTTTGAGAAGAAACACACATGTCATGAGGAAAAACTAAAAGATCCCCAGTGTCAAATACACTTCAAAATCAGGGCAAACATGAGGTAATAACACTATGCCAGTGCTGATTACATTTTTTGCTTTCAGAAAACAAGGCTAATGAATGGTATATAAATTATTTATTATAAATATTAGATGCACATATCTAATATTTAACCCAATTTGAGAATTCATCAATGAAAAAGTACTCTATATTGGTTAATGAAAGGAACACACTTGATTGTGCCCAACTTACTGGTTTAAAGAAGAAAATTAGACTTATAAAATTACAGTCATTGTTTGGCAAAGCACTGGAACATATTGGTATATTGGAGGCATACTGGAACTGTGTCCTTGCTTTGCATAGCTCAGTTACAAAATCTGTACAGAGTAGATGATTCCAATAAGTAAGGTATCAGTTCACATGGCATTGTGCAAAACAAAACTGCCATTATGCAAATTATACTGCTAGATCTTATGTTAACACAATTGAATTGTACCGAAAGGAAATAAGAAATAGTCTAAGTGTTTGGCATATTCTTTGGAAAAGGTGGCTTAAAAAGCAGGAGCTTCTGAAAAAAATTTGCTTTTAAGATAATGAGGCAAGTTTACAATATCAATAATGTGTACATTTTTAATAATGTTTATTTTTAATCTGTTAAAATTTAATGCAGTGTTTTAATATAAATGTTAATAATTAAAACATGAAAAAATCTTTTTTTCCTTGAAAGAATCATTATTCAAACAAATGGATCATTCTGTAAGATAATTCAACCTAAGATGATAATGGACTGGTGACAAATTGGCAGTGAGAGATGTGCTGGCTAGTACAGAGAGAGTTTTCAAATGTGTGGAACTGGATAAATTATGCAAAATCTACTACACTAATGTGAGCAGTTTCAAAAATAATAAAAAGTGCTAACAAGTCATGTCTAATTAGTCAAAGAGACGAGGGATTACTTCAACATTCCATGTAAATGGCCGCTGACAATCCTGCACACCATTCGCTTTCACTCTAATTACAAAGCAATAAAAATGTTGAAAATGCTTTTAAGCAGGGTGTACTTATCTGTTAGTACATTGAAATTCAAAAAAGTTTCCAGAGATGTCTATGAAAGTAAGAGTTTTCTATTAATGATGAAAATGTGTATCTCCTGGAGAAGATTTTTATGTCATCCCATTTCCTGGTGCTGAGAATATAAATTTATTCAACAGGTAGTGTTGATTTTACTCCAGCAGCCATTTTGGTCACCATAACGTGACCGATGAAGTTTGTACAAACAGGTTTGCCCAGGCAGCTTTCCACAAGTTTGACTGCCTGGAATAGCGAGTAGAGATTCATCTTGATCAGGTATTTCTCTCTTAAGATAACTTTTCAGATTCACTTATTTTACTAAAAATGACAATTCACTGAGTTCAAAATAAACCAAGCTAAACACTTCATAATGAACCATGTAGAGTTCACTTCACTAAAACAAATAATGGCTGGAGAACCTCTCACCTATCACTTGGAAATACTAGAATGGAAAGACTGTCCTCTCCCTCCCCCACCTCAAGGCTTCTCCTAAACAGAGACTGGATCTATCTGAATGGCGAGTTTAAGCAAAGGAACAGGACTCTTCTTCCTTTCTCCCTTGCCTATCTGGTAGGCTAGAGAAGGTACACAAGGTTACCTCATTCACGTGATGATTTTCCAGGGCTGACTCTGCCACAACGAAACAACTTTTGTAGCACTGGGTTGGGGGATAAGATTTCTAATGAGATGAAGCATAAGGAAAACATTGGTACCACCATCTCAGTCACACTCGTAATCACCATCTTTCTGACACCAGTGTGCATCTCTTTATTGGACTAAACCCAAGAAAGGAATAAAGATGTGTACTTTATTAGCCCTCTAAAACTAACAAATATTAGTAGAGTGCGGTTATGAGTAACTGTCTAATTCTGGTTCTAACTTAGTTTGATATTAAATTTCCTTTTGTTGTTAGCAGTCTGATTCTGCCCCATTTTTACATACTCTTTCATCCTCTATCCTCTTTCAATTCCAAATAGATCACTCTCTGCATAATATGTAAAGCAAACATTTGAGAGGTTGTTATGTAAGAGATGCTGTAAGTTTACAAATGTAATTAAATTTAAACCTCAAATCAATTGTATAATGTAGGCACTGTTATTTGTATTTTAAAAAGTTGAATAAACTTAAGGAATTTCAAGTTTTAGTAAAGGTCATGCATCTGGACACTGATAGAGCCAAAGCTCAAACCTAGTTTTGGCTAACTCTAAATCCTATGGTTTATGTTTTATGGTATGCAATCCTCACAAAAATCCCATTAATTCTACAGCTAGAACAATTATTTATTCAATTATACAAATTCTTGAACAGTTATTTAATAACTGTCTATAATGTGCTAGTCGTTGTTGTAGGTACTAGGGATAGGATGCTAAACAAGACAAAATTTTTCTTTGCTCAAAGAATTAACAATCCAGGGCAGGAGAATGTATAGATAGATAAATAAGTTTAAATAGTGATGAATGCTATAAAGACTTAAAAAAGAAAAGAACGTAATGGAATCAACAGTAAGGTGAGTGGGAAGGATGTGTGGCAAGACAAGTTTAGACTGGTTGATATGGGAAGCCACTCTGAGTCAGTGATATCTTAGCCGAGCTCTGAATGGTAAGAAGTCAGCAAAGTGCATATCTGCAGTTATGAAAAACCCTAGTGTAAAAGGAAAGAATATAAACACTAGATCTAGACTTTTTTATGCTTAAGAACTATTTCTAATACACACTAGCTATGACTATAGGCAAGCTATTTAATGTCATTGTTCATCAATTTCCTCCTCTATAAAATGGACATAATAAAAATACGTATTCCATAGAGTTATAATTATTAAATGGCTTAATTTATAAAAAGGGCTTTGATTAGTACCTAAATATAGCAAGCTCTATCTCAGTGTTAAGTACCACCACCACCATCATCACCATGACCACCACCATCAGCAGCAGCAGCAGCAGCAGCAGCAGCAGCAGCAGCAGCAGCATCTTCACTGTGTTCATTACAAGCAGAATGAATGGTTTTTTGAGGACTTAGAGCTGGAACAAGCTTGGTGAGGTTGCTACTATTATTATCATCCTAACATACAGAGACTGAGCCAGGATTCTCACTGAGCCTCAGCTCAACCACTTTTCAGCCTAGCTTTCCAAGAACATTGAATGGTAAAGAATATACTAACTAAAGTTTTGTTGTTATTATCAATTTCTTGTGCCTGAGACATAAAGGGTGACAATTATTTGCTTTAAGGAATACAAATAATTTGAGTTAAATAAACTCATCAGGGATTCCATATATATTAACCATTCACCATCTGTATCTTATATTTATTTTTCATTCTTCAGGAGCAAACCATTTTGAATTTTCAATATAAAGGCCATACCTAATCATCTAGTTAAATTTAAGTAATTATATAGAATTTAAAATGCTTCATTAAAGAGGAACCTTCAGATACTTTAGAGCAAACTGCTAAGAAGTTCAGCCTTCTCATTGTGTTTTCCCCATTTCCTATTTACCTGGTTGTTTATTCATTTAGACTTGATCAGTACCTGTTCTCTTTCTGTTTATGAGTTCTAGCTTCTGATTCTTGTGAAATTGAAGTGTTTTATCTTCCAAGCACATCTTCCCAGGTCTTGAATAACTTACAGCCTAAAACTTTAATTCTCAAAGGCTTATCTGCTACATTGATATCAGAGGGTCCTTATGAAAGAAACATCAAGGACCATCAGAGATGACAGACACAAATTATGGAATGAGGTATCTGTGAGACTTGAGAATTTGTTATAGTCTATTGCATCTGGGTTACTCCTTTCAAGTCATATCTAGGACAGTACTAACCATGGAGTCAATACCACTAACATGCATTTGCCACCAGGGTCTTTGACCCGTGTCACTTATTCTTAAAAAGTTGTATTGATGCAGACACTCACATTGCCTTAATAACAGCTTATAATTGTCCTCTTTTGTTCACAGAAATATCCAGTGAGCTGTGAAGCCTAAAGTAGCATTTAATTTCTAAAATAAGACTTTGACCAGAATAACAACACTTCACATGGGAGAGTAATACTGACCTTCTCTACCGTATGGGTTTTTTTTTTTATCTTTTTGTTAGAACACAGGCAGTTTAGAAATCAAATTGTATTCAGCACATTCTCTCAAACTATAACTGCTGAAATAAATTTAAGGCACTACAAATGACACAAAATCTGAGTATGAAACATGTTGTTAAAAATCCAAAGCAATAAAATAGGGTTAAAATCATATCTGCCTCCAAATTGTTTCAGGAGATGGACCCTACAAATAGCAGAATTGATATTTTTGACACTTTGTGACACTCTCTAAGGGAAGGGACAGGTCCAAAATAAGGCCACAGAAAATACAGTTTAGATCATTTTTAGGTCCAGGACAATTTCTCAGTGATTATTTAAATGCCAGAAGATATATCTATCTTAAGCTCATTTCTTGAATAAAGAAAAAAATAATAATCAAACCAGATCACTCACATTTTTAGTTAATGCAAGACTATAAATTCTCAAAGGGGAAGATAGTATTTAGAACACTTGTAGAAATAGTTTATTATACAAAGTAAAAAAAATGATCATATATTTAAAATATCTTCAAGTACTTTTATCCTCAGCAACAAAAACTAATAATTAACCATCTCTAAAGATACTGCATTATGCAGCTTCTAGCCAAATGGCATTAACATCAAATTGAAGCCATTTCACAAAAAAAAAATTGTTTACTCTAAGAATATATTATAAAATGTTTACTGAATAAAATCTGTTGATAAATAGGAAAATAAAGGTAATGACTATCCTTTGTAATGATACTTTCTCTTTAGAAAATCAATCTTTAGTGAGTCAGGTGAACTGCAAAAAAGGAAGATCATGACAGCACATTGAACATGCCCTATTTACAATTCAGCTAACTGCTCAAAAGAAAAAGAGAGCATGGTAGGACCACGATGCTTTCTCTTGTGTGTGCTTAGAAGGCAGTATTCCAAGTAGGTACACAACCTCATCCAAAGAGTCACTGGGGACTACCCACTGATGTGTACTCATCATTGTTTATGAATTCAGAAGATAAACTTTAGCACAAAGGATTCTACAAAACACCAATGATTCTTGCCTGTTTTTTCTTTCTTTCTTCTTCTTTTTTAACTCCAGGATCATAAGTGTGTTAAAATAGTCTCTGCTGACCTTGTGGGCTGCTTATGCTCAAACACTCCCCTGATAGTCTCCATTGCATCAAATGCTTTATTATAGCAACCTACCATTTGTTACTTTTGAATTCATTGTTTCACAAGTTTTTTTTTTCAGTATCATAAAGAAGTAAGAATGAGAACTTTCTTTTTGGTATTTTAATTCAGCCAAGGTAGTATACTTTTAATAATAACCTCTATTTTCCTTGAATTTAATTTTTGTAATCAACTCTTGAATTTAATTTTTGTCATTAAATCAGCAGTATTAGTACTTGATGATAGCTTAAGGATTGTTATTTTAAATGACTCTTTATTGATTCTGATGCTGGCGTTTCATTTACCACATCCTTATATTTAAAGACAAAAAAGGAGCCTGAATTAAATTGTAAATGCTGGCTGTCTTTATAGGTTTTGCAACTGACATGGATGTTACAGAGTTTAACAACAGATCAGTAGCAACATCAAGGCTAAATTCAAAATTACTAATTCCACGTGCTGATTTGAAAAAAAAAAAAAAGAGGGAGGAGAAATTAGTAGCTATCAAATGACTTTCATGTCCTCAATTCTCTCGCATATGTTATGACTTTTCTTTTTCATAGCATCTTGGATTTTGTTTACCTGTCTTTCCATTTTTTATAATGAAAGTTCATCCAGGTGAGATAACTGGGACATGGTAATTCCTGATTTGATCCAAAAGCTTATCTTACTCCAAAGTCCTGACTTTTTACTCCAAAGCAGCAGCATCTCTTACACCTCCTTCTCTTCTCCGTCTTTCTCCTTCTCATCTTATCCTCTTATTGGTCCTTCCCCAGCTCCAGTACCCCTTTTTTCTTATCCCTCCCTGCATGAAATTTTCCCAACATCCTTCCTCTACCTCCAGCATCCTCCAAGAAAGAGTTGGGGGTGAAGCAAAAAAATCAGATGAGGAGAAAAAAAAGAAAGAAAGACTGCAACAATGAGAAGAACCTTAAAGAACAGTTTCAAATAATTTGTAAGGAAAGAAAGAAGAAAGGAAAGACAGAAAGAAAGAAAGAAAGAAAGAAAGAAAGAAAGAAAGAAAGAAAGAAAGAAAGAAAGAAAGAAAAGGGAAAGGAAGGGAAGGGAAGGGGAATAAATCTACAAAAGTGATCCAAACATTGATTCACCTTATCACTTACAAAAAAATAAATAAATAAACAGATTTATTTACATCAGTGAAAAGACTCTTCAAATCATAAGAAGTGAAGTTGTTAATGTGTGTGTTATCTTTCTTAAAGTAATAAAATCCTGGATTGCCAGATTTCCATACTCTTATTTAAACAAACACTTGAAATTTGATATTATACAACACTCAGAATCCCTAAATACTCCATGCTCTAACTTACATGCTCTAATGTCTTTCTTTACATAGTTCCTTTCACATGAAATTTTGTACCTTCTTTTTCTTCTATTTAAAATACTGTTCATCTCTCAAGTTTCAATATAAATGTCTGCTTAGGGAAGTTTCCTATCATCCAGCAGCACCTAATAATTTGTTCCTTTATTGAACTGTGCTAGAATATATATCTTCCATATGCTCCTCCAAACGTCCTCTCCTTCCTTCTCCACTGTGCCCCTGTATCTGAGCTACATGTTTAGACTCTCAAGCCTCTGGATTCCACTTGGTATTAGCCAACATGGAATAATGACAGAACAGAGGGAAGGAAGAAGAGAGGTTGGAGAATTCAAATTAAATTAAAAACTCCTCAGGGTGCCTGGGTGGCTCAGTTGGTTAAGCGTCTGACTTCAGCTCAGGTCATGATCTCCTGGTTCATGAGTTCGAGCCCTGCACTGGCCTCTGTGCTGACAGCTCAGAGCCTGGAGCCTGCTTCAGATTTTATGTCTCCCTGTCTCTCTACCCCTCCCCTGCTTGTGCTCTCTGTCTCTCAAAAATAAACACTTAAAAAATAATAATAAACAAATTAAATAATTAATTAAAAACTCCTCTGAGTCCCAATGATCATCTCCTCCCCTGCTTCTTCAATCCAAAGGTAGTAACCTTGCCTTGCATACAAATATGGAAATCACCCTTCATTATATTCATTTAAATGACTCAGTTTTCATTCCCTTGTTTTCTTGTTGGGACCTTGACAATATATTATTTGAATCAATAGTGTAAAAGTATAACATGGTTTAAATAGTTATGTAAACATTTCTTTTTCCCTACAAAAGTAAGTTCTTTGAAAAAACTCTTATATGTATTTATTTCTTCTGGCACATAAAGTATCTTGCATATATTATGTGCCCAGTAAATGTTTTTTGAATTGAGGAAATTTACTCTGAAATGTTTGTTCTTTCGTACAAAGGTAAAGAACAAAAGTTCAAACCCTTGCTTTGGAGGCTAACATTTATCAACTTATGGGCTTTACATATGCAATTTATTTTCTTTCTTAAATCACCTTCAGACATTGATGGAATTATGTCAGCTATTGGTGAATGCAGAAAACATTTAATGAAAGGTCATGGTCATGATTAGAGAATCACTGCTCTAAAGGGCACTGAATGAAATTTCATGTTAGGTTCTATGGAAGATTAATTTAAATGATTTTCTCTATTGTCATAAGATTTTTTTTTCCTGTTGATACCCTAGGAGCTTGACTGAACTGTGTGCTGTTATGAAAAAAACAGAACAGTTCCGTGATGGAGAAAATAATGCCAGGGATGGCAATAGCCAACTTCAATTTACAACATTCTTACAATAGATAATTCAATATGTGGCATCTACAAAAAATAGATCACAATAAGTGAATATACATATTACTTAGTACTACAAAACTGTAATGCCTTATTTTTTTGGTTATTATCCTAAACTAAGGTCTTTGAATTTTACTTACACACACACACACACACACACACACACACACACACACACCAACTCCAAATAGTCATTTAATGTCTATTAGGCAGAACAATCTGTTAATAAGTAATAAATTTATAATCTATTTGGAAAAATAATAGACTCATAACATTTACCTGACAATTCAAAGAAATACACTTTTGCTCTATCAAAAAAAAACAAAAAACAAAAAACAAAACAAAATAGGCATGCTTATTGGCCAAATGAATATACCGTAGATGTTAATCACTGTGGGACTTTGTAGTTTAATTGTTAGAACAAGTCATGCAGGAAGGGGATTTAAATGGAGACTGAAGGTAGGGAAAGCTGAAGGAATGTCTGTCAAAGTAAGAAACACAAAAACATGGAAGTGAACATGAGGCTTGTTGACAGAATAGCAATTATTTACGACCGGAACTGATTACAATAATCAACATTTGACCAATGTTGTAGCTGAATTTAGACTTCATTTTAAAGGGAAACAATAATAATATTTGTGTTTAGCATTGAAAGCTGTATTTTAAGAACACAATCATTTTGCCGGGAACTGGATGTTCATCCATCTACCAAGTAAATGATTTGGACAAGTTACTTTATCTCTCTTTGCCTTAATACCATTAACTATAAAGTGGTATATGAATATTATCTACCACACAACTCCATTGTATAGAGCAACTTAGATAATCTTTATAAGACATTTAGAAAAGTGGCACATTTTGAGCACTGTCTAGTTATTAACAGTTTTTATTGTTACTGCTGTTTTTGTTGGTAGTGGCATTGGAGGTGTTTTAAAAATGCAGAGGCAAGAAGAATATTTAGAATACTTTTTCAGTACTCTAATAATGAAGTAATAAAATCAGATGTAAAATTGTAGTAGTGACATAAGATAATAAAGATGTATTGTCTGAATGCACCAAGTTAGTGGTAATTTGCTATGACAACAATAGAAAACTAATATAGATGTTGGCACCTGGAAGTGGGGTGCTGCTGTCACAAATACCTAAACATGTGACTGCCTTTGCAATTGAGAAATGGGAAGAGGCTGGATAAATTTTGAGGATTGTGATTTAAAAAGCCTAGATTGCCAGTGTGCCTGGGTGGTTCAGTCAGTTAAGTATCCGACTTCAGCTCAGGTCATGATCTCGCATTCATGAGTTCAAGCCCCACATCAGGCTCTGTGCAGACAGCTCAGAGCCTGAAGCCTGTTTCAGATTCTGTGTGTGTATGTCTCTCTCTCTGCCCCTCCCCAGCCACAGTCTCTCTCTCTCTCTTTCTCTCTCTCTCTCTCTCTTATACACACACACACACACACACACACACACACAAATAAATAAAAAATGTAAAAAACAAGGCCTAGATTGCCTTGACCAGGCTTCTAGAAATTGGCTGTTAACAACTGCTAATTAGGACACTGAGGAAGAAGCGTATTTTCTTAGAGAATACTTAAATCATCATAAACAGATCTCAACCTGATTCATATGCTTTAGATGATGAGATTTAAGAACTTTTAGCTGATAAAATTTAGATAAGACTTGAACTTTGAGTTGATGCTGTAGTAAGTTGAGACTTCTAGCAATGTTGGAATAGGACGCATTTTGCATGTAGTAAAAATGTGGTTCTTTGGGGTCAGATAGTGGACAGTGATAGGTAGAATGAAGGCCCCAAATGATATCCATGTCCCATGAATGTGTTAACTTATATAGCAGAAAGAACTTTGCAGTTGTGATTAAATTAAGCATCTTGAGATAGGAGACTCTTCCGGATAATTTGGGTGGGCCTATAGGGATCCTTATAAAAGTGAGAGAAGGAGGCAGGAGTGTCAGGGTCAAAAGAGAGGTTCAAATATCCTAGTTTCTGGCCTTAAGCGAGAGAGGAATGAACCATGAGCCAAAAATCCAGACAGCTTCTAGAAGCCAGAAAACAAGAGAAAATGGAGCCTCCAGAAGGAATGTAGCCATACTGACACCTTTATCTTAATCCAGTAAGACTCATTTCTGGCTCTTCTGACCTCCATAACTGTAAGACAATAAATTTGTATTGTTTTAAACTTTAGTACATAGTGGGAATGAAAAGAAAAAAATATTATGAAGATTCAGCAAAACTCAGTGACCGATTTGCTATTGAAGGTGGAAACAAATGAAAAAGTTAATAATGATACCATCTTTCCAAATCAGAGTGGAAGAGTGAACGTGTCCTTTCACAGACACTTGTTAATTAAAATATTTTATTATTCCCAAAAGCCCCTCACCATTCTCATTTAATACTGAGTTTCTATTCTTTGTTTTGTCTCAGTTATAACAATCTTGATTAACTTTGGTATTATCATGCTTATGCTGATATCTAATCTTTATAAACTATCATTGAACGGGTTCTTTTCATTATAATGTAAGGATTCACTTCTCTGTTGAAAATGAGACCCATAACAGTAGGCACATTGCCCTCTAACTCTATAAGACAAAACTGAATAAAATAAACCTTGAAGTGAAGAAAAATTAGAATTTTCATTCACTTTCCAAATCCACTGTACTTTTCATCACAGAAGAACAAAACTTTAGAAAGGACAGAAAGAATGTCTCCCCATGTCTGACCCGCAGTTCTACAGTATTCTAATCATCCTTATAAGAAAAAGCTTGTTTCTCCATTTGAGGACTCATCTTTCATACATTTTCCAACAGACATTTTGTAAGTTAGTGTAGTACGTTGCCTCAATTAGTACTCCTCTACTTCACCACTGATGAAAGTTATGTAACAATTAAGAGAGGAAAAAATGAGGTGCCTGAATGGCTCAGTTGGTTAAGCATAAGACTCTGATTTAGGCTCAGGTCATGATCTCATGATCATGGAATCAAGCCTTGCATCAGGCTCTGTGCTGTGTGGAGCAGGAGAGCATGCTTAGAATTCTCTCTGCCCCTCCCACCCCCAAATAAATTTAAAAATTTTTAAAAAAGAGGAAAAAAAAGATAAATTGGAAAGTAAGAACTTATACATACTTGGGTGTTTGTGCCCTCTCCAAAATGTACAAGTCCTTCCCATCATCTAACTATCCACCAGACTCCCCACCCAATGTGATTTTTTTTTTTGATGTTCATTTATTTTGAGAGAGAAGAAATGAAGCATGAATGGGGAGGGGCAGAGAGGGAGAGAGAGAGAATCCCAAGGAGACTCTGAGCTGTCAGCACAGAGCCCAATATGGGGCTCAATCCCACAAACCGCGAGATCATGACCTAAGCCAAAATTAAGAGTCAGATGCTTAACTGACTGAGCCACCCAGGTACCCCCACCCAATGGGATTCTTCATGGATGCAGTTAGTCAATAGTTAGTCCAAGTATATTTTGAAAAATTATTGCCTACTTAGGAACCACAATATAATTTTGATCTATACCTAAGTTCATCTTCCTACCAGTAAGGCAATAGAACAAAATCTTTGATGTTTTAGTTATACACACACAGACATAAACATACATACACAATTTCAAATGTTTAAATGTACATTAGGCAGGACTCTGTTAATCCTTAAGAAATTTAAAATCCAGCTGTTCTTTGTTGTTTTGTGCAATAATGGCTTAAGTCATAACCCTCTTTACTCTTTCATCCAATATCAAGAATGCCTTTTGTGATTGATTAAATCCCAAGGCAAAGACATCTTAACCAATTGTGAATACAGTCAGAAGAGTTTAATAGAAATAATTGTAAATATTATTGCTTTTAGATTATAGGACAAACCTAGGAAGACAGTGTGGGGTTTGGGAGGGGGAATCATGGCTATGAACTTCAGACTGGACTAGATGTGAATCTCAGTTTTGTCTGATACTACTAGTATTAACTTGGACAAGTTAGTGACACTCTTTGTGTCACAATTTTCTCAGATGTAAAATTTAAATAATAATACCTATTTGGCAGGATTTTGTGTGTACAACATAATAGCAGGTAATAAGTATTCAGCAAATGATGTTTGCTCCTTAGATAACATTCTTTTTTCACACTAAGTCACCTAAGCAATGATTACAGAACATTTTTACCTTTGATTTAAAATAGTACAGGCATAGTGGACATGAAATGAGGAAGTGCTGAATTCAATGTTGATGGTGCTTATCTGGTGCCATTAGCCTAAAGTCTATAATCACTCATGAAAATTTTCACATTAGTAAGAAAATACAATTTCTTTGTCATGAAAAACATTTTCCTTTTATAATAAAATATTCAAGATCAATCACCTAAAATATTTTCTGGTCAGTATCTTGAATCATAAATTGACTCACAATAGAAGTATTGTCAGTGTATGTCAAAGTCTAGATAAAGCTGAAAATTTTGTGGTGACTGGTATTTTGCTGTCTTAATGCTGCACAGGTGTTACAAGTATAAAGCTTTACAACTTAAAAAAAATCAATCCCTTGTTTAAAGTGAAAGTTAATAATAGCAGTTTTCAAGAGCAACCTAACACTAAATAATTTTTGTCTCGTTTCTTTTGTAATGAATGGCTGCTGCATGTGGTCATAGTTTCTTTTTCATGTACCATTGTTACAGCCACAAATATAAAAATTAGAGAAACCTACTGACACTCTATTTTAAATTTTTATTTCTACCCACCACTGTTCATCAATGGTTCAAAACAGAAAGCTAGCTACCTTAATCCTTGTCTTCAACAGAAATTATTTCAACATCAAGCAGTCTTTTATTCTGCAAAGTGTTTCCTACAATCACTTTTACTGACTGGTTCTAAGGTCCCACAGTGTACAAGATTTGAATGTTGTGGAACCCAGACTTAAATTCCCAACAGGGTTTTAATTAGGACCTGAACGATGCTGAATGCCCTTATTTTTCTTTCATTCTTAATGAAGCAAACTCACCTCAAGAGCGTAAGCAGCTCATAAACTTCATTGATTTCTCATATATTTTCTGCTGCTCTTTTATATCACTAATGCTTTCCCATCTATCTCCTATTCATGACATTTCACTTTTGATTTCTTTATACTCCAGGAAAGGCAGATAAATATTTTGAGAAAAATCACCTGGTACATGTGCATGTGGATGTTCATTTTTCAGTTTAAGAATAAAATAATCAAAACACATTATTTAAATTTATGTGCCTGCTTTATTTTAGATCCAAATGCCCTAAAACTGATTGCCTGTAAATGTTTTATAAGCAAATGGGGAAAGACGGGAAGAACTTGGGTCACAGAACCCTTTTGGGAATAATTTTACTGATTTTGATCACACGTGCTTCATTAAATTAAATGAATTCCCAATCTTAGCATCTGTCCCACATTTTTCTGTCTTTGTGCTTTAGTTCACTCCACCCCAACTGCCTGAAGTGCCAGTCACTTCTCTTTGACCTCCATTCCTCCACATATCTAGTTATGCTACATATTTGTTAGTATATGCTATGCTATCAGTTTGAAGATAGGAATTAAGCCATAGAAAACCCGAGCTCATGTGAGAAGAGTGAATAAGACAACCATGGGCTCCCTGAAACATAAAACATAAAAGAAGACACAGCTAATATGTAAGGGAATGGAAAGGGTATAAAGGAAATATAGACATGTTTCAAAATCATGTTGGCCTGATTTAGCTTCTGGAGCTGCTCAGTCAGTTAGTCAATACTTTGTGAGATGGTTGAAAGATAGCCTGATTTATCAGCCTCAATTTCCTTACAATTTTTTTACAATATTTGCAAAAGTGGTTTGTAATTGAAACTCTGTAATCCAGGATACTAGAACAGTACGCTGTATGTGGGATCCATAAGTTTAGCTAAACCAGTGTTTCTCAGTATGTAGTCTGTGTACTCCTAGGGTCCCGAGACCCATTCTGGGCATCTGAAAAATCAAAACTATTTTCACAGTAACACAAAGATGTTATTGGCTCTTTTTTGCTATGTTGACATTTGCATTGACGATGTAAAATCAGTGGTGACAAAACTGCTGGTACTTTATCACCAGTGGAGGCAGAGGCCCAGACTATACCACAGTTCTTCATTACATCATGCTCACAGTTAATAAAAAATAAAGTCATTTCACTAAATAATATCTTTAATGAAGTAGGAAAAAATACTAATTTTATTAAATCTCAGCTCTTAAATACGTGTGTTTTTAATATTCGACGTGACAAAATAGGAAGTGTATACAAAGCAATTCTGCTGGATACCGAAGGAACGCACTTATGCAACTGAACTGTAAGCTTCTGAATTAGCTGCTTTATTCATGAAACACAATTTTTATTTGAAAGAACAACTGACAGGTAAACCGTGATTATTCAGATTTGAGTATTTGGCAGACGTTTTGTTGAAAACAAATGTAGGGAATCTCTCTCTTCAATGAAAACAACCGACTGTACGTTTTGCCAGTGATAAAATTTGAGCTTTCGTGAGAAATTTAGAATAATGGAAAACTTGTATCTGCCACTGTGAGCTTGACAGTTTTCCAATACTTAAATACTTTTCTAAGGACTGTAGTGGTATTGATAAGTGTAATTTTTAAGTAATACATCATAAAATCTGTCAATATTTGGAAGATCTACATAACTCTGTGAGCTAAGATTTTCCAAGTGGGCAAAAAGAGATGATACAAAATCATGCATTAGTTAAATATTCATTTAAAGTTCAAGATATACCAAGGAATTTTAAAGTAATATAGTACAAACAAAGTTCATTGATACGGTTTTAGATTTTCCATTGTAACCAACCCTCAAGAAACTACCACTAGTCAAGTTCTGGAGTGATATCAAAGAATACTCACAATTATTTTTAAAGGCTATGAAAATATTCCACTCTTTTCCACCTAAATACCTATGTGCAGCCAAATTTTCTTCATATGCCTTAAGCCAACAATATATTGCAACAGAATAAATGCAAAAACAGATATGAGAATCCAGCTGCCTTCTATTAAGTTGTACCTTAAACAGATTTGTATAAAAGTATGTCACTCAACTCATTAAAATTACTTCAGTTATAATAAACATCAATAACTATAATCTGTAAATTCTTTGCACACTAAAAGGTTTTTACTGTGAAGGAACCCTGAGACTGAAAAGCGTGAGCACTACTAAATTGAAGCATAATGCATGTGCTCTAAAAAAGGAATATTTAACTACTTCTGTAGGAAACTAGTTCTGACACCATTCTCATGGATATCTTTGTACTTCTCTAATAGCTCTTTATCAGTCTCCCATTCAGGGGTTTATTGTTTCCTGTTTTTTTTTTGTTTTTTGTTTTTTGCCCTTCCCCTCAATGCTAAGAGCCCCCAAGTTTCATTGGTTCAATTTTGTCTCACTCTTTATTCCTCTGGATTCCCTTCAGGATCTTTGAATGTGTTAATCACTCCCAAATCTATATCATCAGACCAGAATCCAAAATTCTCATGTTCTTATCCTATATGGAAATCTCTCCCGGATATTTCAATTTGTATGTCCCGCAAGTATAATGAAGTCCAAGAGTCTAGCAATGAGCCCATCATATCTTCAGTACAACCTCCAAAGCCTTTCCATGAATGATATCACTATGCATCCAATCATTTAAGAAACTGATGAGATCAGGAGAGAGAGACAATCCTTGACTCTAGCTTCTCCCATAATCCCCACATTTGGTCACTATATCCTATAGAAGTTAACACCTGAATATCTCTTTAATTAGTGTTTTCTCTCCTTCACCATCATAGTCTTGGTTAAGATCTTCATCATTTCTTATTTGAACCATTGTAATAATCTCTTAGCAAGATTGTTGTCTCCAGTAATATCTCTTAAAATCTATTCTCTAAACTGCAGCCAAAGTGACATGTCAGTTACTTCCCTGATTAAAATGTTTCCCCATAGGCTTCAGTATAAAATTAAAAGTCTTTGAATATCAGACCTTCATGATCCAGGCCATATCAAACTCAGTGCCTTCATCTCTCACCACTGCTCAAAGCAAAGGACTAGAATTTCAATGACTTGCTCTCAGACAATTGATTCCACATCTCATCTCTAGGCAACATCAAAGAATACACAAGTTGAAAAGATCTTTACAGATAAAGTAACCATATAATTTATCATCCAAACCAGAACACTTTTGAGAGTTAAAGGGTGCTATTAATAATTACATTGGGATAACAGGTGTAAACCTGGACCGTCTCAAGCAAAAGAGCCTGTATGATCACCCTACCTAGAGATCAACTAGACCATGACAGAACTTGCATCATCAAAGTGAAAGTGGTCATGCTGGTTATAACAATGACTGGACTAGAATCAGTCTTTCCCATCTCCCAGTCCCCTGCCTTTTCTTCCACATAATGCTGCTTTGCTAATAACCCTTTTAAGATAAAAATCAAATAACTTAATAGATTTTATAATAAAATGTTTGACATTTTTAATATAATCATAGTAAATATACATGATAGCTTCCTCTGCATTCAAAAGTATCACTATTGATGGGAGTTCTATAATATATAAGAGGGATTTAAAAGATCAACATATATGCAAAAGTAGATGCCATTTCAATAGGATGGTAATGGTAAAGATGGCTGGGATCTCAAATCCTCAAATCGTTGACTAGGGAACTTCATAACCACTGCCACTCTGGCTGGGTTACCAAAGTGTGTTTGGTGTATGAGTGGAGATGTACATGAATAGGAGAGTGAGAACAGATGGAGAAACAGACAGAAAAATAAAGAGACAAAGAGAGAGAAAGAGACACCCAGTAAGATTCCCTGGCTGGGCGAGCTAGGCCAAGTCATAAAAGAAGCTCAGAGATTCATTTACCCCAGCCCTTCACCAACTGTCTACTCTAGAGGCTGGTATACATAACTTCCTTCTTGCATCCTACCTAAACTATCCAGCTTATGCATGAATTCCAAAGTCTGAGTAGAAGACACAGGAGCTCAGAAAGAGATCAGCTAGAACACTGCAATTTCACATAAATATTTCCATTTCCAGAGAGCTAGTAACTGACAGATGATCATAACTGGAAAATACCTACCAGAACTGCATTGGATAGCATTTTAATTCCTTGTATATATTTTCAAGACAATTCTGTTTTGAAAGCATTTTATTTTACTTTTATTTTATTTTATTTTATTTTATTTTTTTAACTTTATTTATTTTGAGAGAGACAGAGCACAAGCAGGGGAGGGGCAGAGAGAGAGAGAATCCCAAGCAGGCTCTGCAGGGTCAACTCAGAGCCCAACTCGGGGCTCAAACTCACGAACCATGAGATCATGACCTGAACTGAAACCAGGAGTCAGATGCTTAACCGACTGAGCCACCCAGGAGCCCCAAGACAATTCTATTTTGAAAGGTGCATTGTTCTCTTTTCATAATATGAGTTTGAAGATTCTTACTTATTATTTTGCCATTATCAAGAAGTACCTTTCGGGTAGTTTCAGAATAAGATTTTGGTTCAATCTAGCCCCAGCTGCCTACTGTCAACATTCTTATATTCTTCACAAAAGTGATATTGTAATAATGTTTTTTTCCAAGTATTTTGCATTGATCTATGCCCTTTTTGACTGTTCTACTAAAATTCATTAAGCAGAGGTGCCTGGATGAATCGGTTGAGCATCTGACCTTTGATTTCGTCTCAGGTCATGATCCCAGGGTCCTGGGATCAAGCCCCATGTCAGGTTCTGTGCTGAGCATGGAGCCTACTTAAGATTTCCTTTCCCCCGTTGGTGCACTCTATCTCTCTCAAAAATAAATAAAAATAAAAATAAAAAAAATAAAAATAAATAAATAAATGAAATTCATTAAGCATCCTTTCATTTCCCCATCTATCTTCATGCCTCTCTCAGCACCCCACTTTCACCCACGACCTTGTTTCTGGACCCCTTCCTTCATGCTGAGCCCAACAACTTCAGAGCTGGCCAACTTAAGCAGGGTCCTCTCTTCAGAGTTTGTCACTGTCATCCTCTAGGACTTTAAGTCTATTACTGCAGGTGGGTTTTGCCTTCTAAAGCATCTACAACAACTATTTTCATCTAAAAAACAAATTAGTGTTAACAGAAAAAGCCTGGAAACTTTCACTTCCTTTCCAGAAAGAACAAAGGCACTATGAGGTGACTTGCCTTCATCATTGGGAAATTATAACTCTAAAAATAGAAACTGGAAGTCCAGCCAAAAAAGAGAAGAAGATGGAGTAGGACTTTGGAGAGCCAGTGTTGCCTTGTGAACTCCATCATCAAGTCCTCCTAGAGCACTTAGTTTACTCTTTTAAATGTATATATTGCAGTTTTATACATGCCAGGCACTCTTTTGGCCACTAGGGCTAGAGAAACCATGACATTTCCCCTTCCTCAGGGGTGTATAATCTAAGAAAGTAAAACAGATCTATATATATGAACACTTCCATTTAAGGAATCCCTTTGGGCATATCACTCATCTTAAAATATTAAAACTAGAAGAGATTACAAATGGCACTTAGTCCAACCCCTTCATTTTTGTGGATGAAGACACTGAGATTTAAGGGGGATAGTTGGATTAACCACTTGTCAAAACCCAAACTGAATTTCAAGAGCCCCAACTCTTAGTCTAGGGTATTATCATTAGATCATACCTTTCCTCTCGGATCAGGAATTTCTCAGAGACTTAAAAAGAAATCCATCCTTCTTTCCATGGATCTTTCTTTCTTTCTTTCTTTCTTAGGATCTTTCTGACTACAGAAAATAGGACTTGGTCCTCAAATGGAATTCGGAAGAAAAAAAATAAAGTTGGAAATAATTTTGCTAAGGATCCAGGCATTGAGCAATGGCATCCAGCCAATAATCATAGTCCCATTGCATTGTCATCTGTCACCTTTCATTATTTGTTGACCAGACAAAGGAATTGGCAGCACAGTGCACATAGGTTCTAATTTCATACAGCTAATGGTTTGCAACTAAGCTACACAGGCTGTAATACAAAGGCAAAAATATATGAGATGAAATAAGAAAAAAGAAATGATCCTAAAACAGATTTTCATAGAAGACTGCTTTTTAAAAAGCTATATGGAGCCACCTAGTGGCAGAATTTTGTGTTAATGCAATTATACTTAGAAATAAAAAAAAAAATTACGGACTGTTAAGATATTATAAATCATGAGGTCAGGAACAGAGTCTAGTTTTGTGTGTATGTAAAACCTCAGTTGTGAAGAAAACATGACTAATCTGTCAAATCTGTCAAGGTTTTCATTTTGAAGTTATTTTTATTTTGCACTTATTGTCAACATAAAACTTAAATATGCCTTCTGAAAAACCGCAAAATTTTCCAATTTAATAGCTCTTCAACAAAGTGTACAAGTGAAAGATAATTGGATTCCACTTTTAAATTCTTATATTTTGCCTGAATTAGGCTCAAAAAGTCAATTTCTTTAAATTGGAAAATATCTGTTAATGTTTCCAAACAGAATAGGACAGGCTTTTTTTCCCCCAATGAACTCAAAAGAGTCTTTTATCAATGAGACACATTTTAACAACAAAGCTACAATTCTAAGGGAAACTAAGGATGCAGAAAATTGGCACTCCAATTAAAACCCTTTGTATCTCCAAAGAGAATAAAAATAACAATTGTATGAACTTACTTTAAATGGATTTATACAGACCAACATCTAATTAAAACATTTCAGAAATGCTGGGATTGTTAGGACAAATCCTGAGTCAGGATCACTTCAGTTTTTAGTAAACACTGGAATCGTTTTATTCATCTGAGAATTGATTTATTATTAATTAATCCTGGGATCTTTCAGAAAGATGGATGATTCATAATAGTAACAGATAAATACTAAAGATTGATATTTTATATGAATTATATCTTACACTATGTATAACTAGATTTTCAATCTATTACTGAAAATTTTCTTAAAACTGTTAATGATGTTGGGCGTATGGGTGTCTTAGGCCAGTTAAGCATCCGACTTTAGCTCAGGATGTGAGTTCAAGCCAGACATCAGGTCAGCTTGGGCTCTGGGCTCTCTCTCCCTATCACCCTCCCTCTGAATCTCGTGGGATTCCTTCTCTCTCTCTCTCTCTCTCTCTTTCTCTGCCCCTAGTTCACTCAAGCGATCTCATGATTAATTAATTAGTTAATTAATTTTAGGGGCGCCTGGGTGGTTCAGTCGGTTAAGCGTCCAACTCTTGGTTTCAGCTCATGTCATGATCTCACGGTTTGTGAGTTCGAGCCCCATGTCTGACTCTGTGCTGGTAACATGGAGCTTGCTTGGGATTCTCTCTCTATCCCTCTCTCTCTGCCCTTCCCCTTGCTCTCTCTGTCTCTGTCTCTGTCTCTCTCTCAAAAATAAATAAATAAAAACTTAAAAAAATTTTTTAATTATCAATGAAATTACAGAGGGGGGTGTGAAAGATGATTCAAGATAGTTCATTGCACTTTTATATATTCTTACACTGACCAAAGATAAATTTGAAAATTATTTTCATTTCATTCTTTGTTGTTGAAAATGTTGGATGGCTCTACCCCTTATTGACTGAGCCTCTGCCCAGTAAGAGAAAGCAGTGAGAAAAAAAGGGCAGATGCAGAATCTCTTGATTCTT
Organism: Acinonyx jubatus; assembly: GCF_027475565.1. Lineage (NCBI taxonomy): Eukaryota > Metazoa > Chordata > Mammalia > Carnivora > Felidae > Acinonyx > Acinonyx jubatus. The sequence goes on from NC_069394.1 coordinate 28,210,431, forward strand.
GTCTCTGACTTAAGATAACATACGTGAAGTACGTGTTGATTTCTGATGAATAAGATTTTACTGTATACACATTGAGTATGAGCCATTAGCACACTATAAACATATTATTGTTTCTAAGCTTTGCTATTACATTCACCTACGAATCAATCAAATAATAATTGCAGCAAGGTAAAGATCAATTAAACTGAAATCCCAGATGTAACATTTTAAAATGATTAATAGGAAGAAATAGAATCGGGTAACTCAAATAATGTTTTAATAGTATGGATGATTCAAGCCGAAAAGAGACTAAGGTTTATACAGCTCTGATGTATAATTTCAGACAATATGCTAATGAGAAATGTAATAGGATTATGGGGAAATCAAAGTGGGGGAAAGACAACAAACTGGCATGGGATATATAGGTCTGACTAAATATCTAAGGAATATTGGAAACCAAATAACTGATGCAAATAGCAGCAGAATCCTCAGGCAGTCACTATAGCTACAAATCCAAGAAGGTCTACCTGTGTGCATTGTGTAGACAAAAAAACTGCTCTCTGTGGATAAGGCTATTTCAATGATGTCATCATTGAATACAAAGGATAATAGGATAAGAGTAGCTATCATTACAGAATGTCTGCTGTGTGTTGGAACTGGGCTAGGAGTTTTACATATGCCATTTCAGTTAACATTTACAAAACCCTCAAGCTGGTATTAATTGTTCTATTTTACAGGGGAAAAAACTAAGACTCTAAGAGGAATTCTGACTCCTTTGTCTGCCTCCCAAGCCATTCTCTTCCCATAGGAAATACATATATGCATAATATATCATTGTTAGAGAGCCAAGATGTTATTCCAATTCTGTTTACCTAACAATAAAGCAATCATCTTATTCAAGATCAAATTAAAATGCTTCATAGAAGGTAAACTAAAGGTGCTCATTCTTTTTTTAAGAATGAGAGCCCCAGAAGGATCCAAATTTCAATCTCATTACAATCAAAATGCAGTTTTGCAATTGTTATAGAGATAGCGAGTGATTTTTTTCATATTTATAAAATAACTGTCTTCTCTCACTGTATTTTCTGAACATGTGCAATTAAAATATGAAATGCATGGAATTGGGATGGATTATATTCAAAGCCCAATGCACTGACAGCCAAAGATTAGAGACCATAAGGATCACATGCAAGGCTTGTGAAAATGCAGATTCCTCAGTCGCACCCCCACAGATCTTGACTCAGTGGTTCTGAAGTGTGATCAACATCTACATCTTGACTCATACTCTTCCTCCAACAACACCAGGAGAATCCAATGTAGGTGGTCCTCAGACAATATAAGAAATACTTTAATATATTACTCCTTTGAATTTTGGCTCATTTTCATAGAATTTCATGTCACATCCTCAAAGTAATCTTTTATTTCATTCTTAGCTGTATTTATCTCTTTTTCCATGGTAGGTCATATCAGAATTTTGACTTGATCATAATTTCAAGGAGAAAGAGTCATCTTTGTGGGCCTGATTCTTAAAAGACTCTTAAAATATTATATTATATTATATTATTAATATTAATAAAATTAATAAAATATGAGGTAATATAATATTAAATTATATTACCTCATATTTTTAGAAATTCAAGAGTAAAATACCTATCTTAGCAAAATACTTACATCATCTATTGTGATTGTTGTAAGAATCTGCACTTTATTGTAATATATTTTAAATTTTACACATGAAAAATCACCTGTGCTGTATCTGCCCTGTGGCTCTACAAATGAGCAAAGTCCCAAATACAGTGAGTTCATCATGATCCAAGACTGAAACAGCAAATCACAGTGGGACCAGCCCTCGCAACACCCAAGCCAGTATTGCTACCTGGACATTAGTTTCTGTCAGCCACCACGTGAGCACTGACATGCAAATCTCCATCTTAGCCTTGTACTGCACAGTGTTCTTTCCCATGTCATTCAAAACACAATAGAAAAAATTAAAACACTGGCCTCTCGCTCACACTTCAGGTCCCAAGTGCTCAAGACAGAAAATAGATTAATGTAAGCAACAAGCTACTTAACCAATGTCCAGAAAAAGAAGACATTTAAGTATCTGTTGTGGAAGTCAAAGCTATTTTTTCCAGTTTTATTGAGATATAATTGACATGCAACACAATATAAGTTTAAGGTGTACAACATAATTATCTGATATGTATATATATTGTGAAATGATTAACACAACAAGTTTAATTAACATCCAAGTAAACTACTTATTAATGTATATCTTAGGCTATAAAACATGATAAAATATAGCTGGACAAAAACCTAAATTCAGTCCAATATTCCTGTTTTGCCCATATGCTACTATAAAAAGTGTTTTAAATATCTGGATATTTATATGTAATACCGATAAAATATTCAAATGATAAACTAAATTCTTTACTTTTATTTAAGAATAAATAAAAGGTCTCAGAACTTCACGGTCATTCCACAGATACTTTTATGCAAAAAGTAAAATTATATGTATCTAACAAAGACAAATTAGAATGTCCAGATATGCAAATATAGATGCTTTAGTAATATACTGGGACACCAAAGAGACCTGAGTTCAACTTTCACCTTACTTTTTATTTTTGAAGTTGAGAAACTCACTAAAACTCTCTGAGCTCCCAGTTCTTCTCTGTAGAATACTGCTATAAATATAAATATTAAATTATGTTAAAATTAAAGGCTCTGTCTATAACATACCTAATACCATAGCTATCATATACTAGGTATTCAAGAAATGACAGCTAGTGTTTTCTCCCCAGAAGTTATTTTCTCTTTCTAATATTCATACATTTTCTTACAACTAAGCACAGGATTGTCACAGATCAGGCTCATCTTAAACTAAGCCACATCTAGCAAGCACAGAGACAACCCACATGAGTCAAACCTCTCTTTTAACAATGTAACAGCCTATGCAGTTTCCTTCAACTCTTGAACTTTTATGTATTAAAGTTCCATTAGGATGGTGTGAGGCATAGGAGTGCCTATAAACACAGAAACATCTCTTTAATAGATACCAAATTGCTGATAGAAAAAGGGATTTAATGTCCCCTTGAAGCCAACAGCTCCACTCACATTTACTTCCAAACAAAATGGATTGGATTTCTTAATAGTATTTTCTGACGATAATACTTAGCAATTTTTAAAATGCCTAAAATGTACCTTTTCCTGCCCTAAATATATAAGCTAAAGTTCTTATACATTTTTATTGCAGAATTTAAAAATTTAGCTCATTATATAAGCTGCATACATGGTACTCCAGTACAATTTTGTCTTTTTGTCACTTGAATTAACTGAGACAGGACTTGTACATAGAAATAGTCATGTTTCATCCTGTGCCCGTAATTCCTTCAAAGGCTGTAAAGCAGCAAGCATTCAAATGTAATTAATTTTATTTTTCAATGAAATATTCCACTATTTATTCTAATTTATTGAAAGTACAGGCTGACCTTTAGAATGTTTTAGTATTTAAGCAAGCTAGAATGGAAAAGGGATGAACGTCCAAATCTGGCACAGATCTAAGATTTGAGATTCCATTTGCAAAGCTCATAAGTGTTTGCTTGGGTGTAATATTTTCAAGTAAAATATTATATGTCACAGACATACACTCAAAAACATATACAACCTTATGGGCTGATTTTTTTTCTTTTGAATCTCAGGTTCAGAAAAGTTGAGTTAATATATTTCTTCAGTCACGTAACATTTTCCTGGTGGGTCCACGTAAGACCCCATTTCTTTATCACTCTCTCCGTCATTCCCACTTTTCACTCACATCCCTTCAAACTATAATGTGTTAGGTATATTGTTCCTTGTAAAACATGTAATGCTATTTTCTATGTGGCTGTGTTTATTATTTACATAAAATATATGTGGGCAGGACTCATGATATATTGCAAATATGTTACTTCTGAGCAGAGGAGTGACATTATCTCTCTGGCTGCTGTGAGGATGAAGGATAGACATAAGGGGCACCATGAGAAAGAAAATAGGAGACCCAAGTACAGAGCCCTGGAGCATTCTAAGTTTAGAGGCCAGGAAGAGGAATATCAGCAAAGCACACAGAGAAAGAGCAGCCTGTGTGTTAGAAGTGCCAAGTCATGAACATCAAAAGATTGATTTTGTTTAGGATTCTTCAAATGCTAACTAATTATCCTTCCAACAGATGATTTTAATTAACATACGCATCTACAACACATGGTTTATAATGAATCCCCTAAAAGATCATACAGACAATAAAAACACAATTGTGAATCCTCAAGCATCCAGATCTAATGCTGGATCCCCCTGATAATCTACCCTTGTCCAGTCTTTCTATACTCCATGTCTGCAGTGAGCTCCTAGCATACTAAAGCAGGCGTTTGGCAGAGATGGGCTCGAGAAGTGCCCTGGGTCTGTGGTGCTCAGCAAATATAAGGTGTTCACAGAGATCTGCTCCATCCCATGTTCCCACAAAGCCACACGCTTTACAGCACTTTGCCTGCCATTCATTCATTTGTAATCCTACTGAAGTCAATGCCAAAGGTGATTTAAAGTGATAAGAATGGAATGTTAGTGGAAAATAGGGGATGCCACAAAAAAGAAAATTGCAGAAATCTCTTATCTTATAAATGACATTGTTTCAACTCATCCATTTTAATTTATAAGCATTTGCTTTCATTTGAAAGTAAAAACTTGATTGCCCTTTAATTGACTTTTATTCAGTTTCAGAATATTCTAATGGTATTTTATTCTAAACTATATTTTATTTATTTTTTGATATGTGGACAAAAGATTCAGTGCAGAATTCAGGAGCTTGTTACCACAATTATTTGTACAGTTGACTTTTCTCCAAATTATACCATATATAAATTTATCCTAGCACAAGTAATCTCTAATACCCAATTTCAATAATTTCTAATTTTTTTAATTTTTTTAAAAAATATTAACATTGACATTCATGTATCTTGCTTAATATGATGGTTTTAGGCTTTTCCACAAATTTTTGTTCTAGCCCAGTGACTGTATAGATGTCAAATTTTCCACTTCTTTCTTTTCTTTCTCTCTTCCGGCTGAAACTATGCCCCTGTCCTATAATCCTCTGGCATGGTTTCCAATGAGTAAGAATCATAAATATTTATGTTAGTCATTCATGATATTTACCAAAATCTTTGCAGTCTTTCTAGTCACATGGAAGGATTGTGCCTCCTGGTCCCTTTGAGGAAGGATGAAGTCATTTAACTATTTCTGGCCATTGAGTTGTGAGCAAAAGTGACATGCGTCCCTCTCAGGTTGGAGCATATAATTAAGCTTGTGAAACAATTTAGAGCTATCTTAATTTCTGCCATGGTGACTGGAGAACTTTCAGGTGGCAGCTACCCAGCCAGCCTGGGTCTCTGAGCGAACACTGGGAGCAGAGCCTACCTGCTGACTATGACATATAGTTTGAGAAAGAAAGAAATCTTCCTAGTTTCAGCCAATCATAATTGGGCTTTCTGTATTGCAGCATAATCTATCCTGATGGAGACAATGCTCCAGCTGAGTACATTTCAATTCCTTCCTAGGGCCTCTGTCACAAATCTTAAACAAGTAAGGTACGCTTCACATGGTTAAAATCCTACAATCACTTCTTTGCCTAACTCTCTTGAAATTAAGACCAGAACCAGGTCCTAGCAGTCTTTCATTATATTATTTTTTGGAGGGTAATCCTTTCCTAGCATAGCCCCTTAGACTGAAGTCACTTCCTAAGGAGGTAATACACTTAGTCCTATTTTAATTACCTGCTAGAAGACAAATTTTTAAAAGCATACATAAGATAAAAATAAACTTTATCCCCTCAATAATTCTCTTTCAAAGTTTCCATATTTAAATGTGATTATCTGTGGGATTTTTTTAAAGCCTTCTCTCTTAAGTTGGAGAACTTTTAAGAATCAATCCACTACCAACTCTAACCGATTTTAGCTGCCAATCATATGATCCCCCACCCCACATTTTTCTGGGGTGTACATGTGGGAATACATGTGTGACCCAGACTGGCAAATCAGAGTACATTACAATGTAAAGAACATGACTGGTCCAAGAATAGGCACAGCACCCAAGCAAGACCAACCAAAATCTTTCTGGGGTATTGACATAAATTCAGTTCCAAGGAGGGTTATCTTCTCTTCTCTAGGATCACTACAACTAATGAGGACAGTCTACACATTGACCTTCCAGTGACCATCCTATTGCCATGTGGAGGTGGCCTGCCCAAAAAGGAAAACAGCATAGAGAGAACAGAGCAAGCTCTAGGGCATGGCAGAGAGGTCCGAAGACATCAGTCAACTTTACCTATGTCACACCTAATCTTTGGAGCTCTAGTTTTGAATAGGATTGAGGTTTTTTGTTGGTTGGTTGCTTGGGTGGTTGTTTTGTTTTTCTGGAGCTAGTTTCAGTTGGCTTACAAACACAAGTGTCTTTTTTCCCAGAATCCCCCTACACACATCTGTAGGGTTCTCTCTCAGGTCTCTTAGATTTGTGAGTAAAAATAGTCACCAACTCAGAGAGGTCTTGCCTGGCCACCCCTGATTCGCCTTCTTCACTTCTGTACTTCCTATTCAAGTCTGTGCTTATTGTTTGTCATGACCTTCTAGAAAGTAAGTTCTTTGAGAGTGTAGTTCACTGCTACATCTCTCATGTCTAGTGTGTCTGCATATATTTGCTAAGTACACATATGGATAAAAATATGTAGTATTTTTCCCCACTATGGCTACATTGCTTGTCTTACCTAATTCTACTTTTTTCCTAAATCCACGAGACTTGTATTCATATGTTTAATAAGAAAATACTTTTATGACCAGACTTAAATGCATAATTATCATTTCCCCACTTTATCTGCCTAAATACAATTTTTTTGTAGTAGACTCATATTGCTCTCTAGCTACATTTCTAAGAAGCTACATTAAATTTCAAAATCACTTGAGTATGATTTGGTAAAGTATTGCAGTAAAATTTTTATAGGTCCAGTACTTAATACTTTAAGGGACTAATTTACCAAAGTGCACCATTGTGACAATCAAAACACACACACACACACACACACACACACACACACCCCAAACCTTCTTCCAAAAGAGACTAAGCCCCTAAAAGACAGTAGCTAAAATAGGGAACAGATACATTTCTTTTTGTTCCCTAATATTCCCTTAATTATCACTACTCAGCATCACAAACACTTCTCCCCAAACTACCACCTTTTTCTGTGTTTACTGGCATCAAAATCACAATTGATCACCTAAATATACACCTATATAATATATATATATATATGCAATCACACACACATACGTATACATATATTCATTAGCATTCATCTATGAAATGATGTATTATCTCAAGAATCACATCAATATAAATTAAATCAAATCAATCACACAGTATTGAGGACATACATCTATTTTTTTCTCTTTCCTAAATTCCTACAAAGAGGAAGTTGTTTCAAAAAACAAATCCATGGGTAGAAGAGAACAAGAGAAGGGGCAAAATAGCAACAAACTTTTGGAAGTCAAAAAGTAGATGCATTTGAGAAACTAAAATCTTAAAAGTCAATGAGGAGATCCAAGAAGCATGCCAATTTACCATGCAGAATCACCAAAGTGCTCTGGAATTGGCAGCCTCTAGCCCTTCTGGAAGTTGGAGTGAAAAGAAGAGATTAATAAGGAGGATTCATTCAAAGTCTACTTAAGAAATAGTCAAATCCCCAGGTCCCCTCCCTTTCAGTGGCAAAAATCAGTTTTACTGTTTGCAACAGTGAGAGTCCCTGTCTGTTAGAGAAGGCGTGTAGTCTCTCAGGGCAGAGACACTCTTCTTGACCCCGTCTACTGCAGAATGCATACAAGATACTGGGACAGAGCCACTTGAGTCTCCGGTATCCCAAGAGGGAAATAGGTAGCTTGTGCCAGAGCATCCTGTAGTAAAGCTCACAGCTGACACACCTAACCACACTCTTGGAGTTTCCAACCAGCCTTTACTCACTGCTATTTATGAGCAGCAAATAAAGATTATCAGGCACTTCAGGAAAGTCTCTATTAAAAGATCAAGGTCAAATCAAAAGGCGGTGGGGGAGGGGGGCGTGGCAGGGGAAGCAATTAAAAAAAACAGACTATAAAGAGACAGTATGCATATAGTTAAAAGCAATAACAAAAATATAATAATAAAGTTAGAAAAAGATACTATCAAAATAGAACATTAGATAACTCAAAAGGAGTGTGCCTTCTTTTTGTTTGCTTCAAATTTTTACTTAAATTCCAGTTAGTTAACATATAGTGTAATATTGGGTTCAGGAGTAGAATTTAGTGATTCATCACTTACATACAACACCCAGTGCTCATCACAAGTGCTCTCTTAATACTCATCACCCATTTAACCCACCTCCCCTCTAGTAACCTCAGTTTGTTCTCTATAGTTAATAGTCTGTTTTATGGTTCACCTCTCTTTTTTTTTCCCCATGTTCATCTGTTTTCTTTCTTAAATTCCACATGTGACTGAAATCATATGGCATTTGTTTTTCTCTGACTGACTTATATCACTTAACATAGTACACTCTAGCTCCACCTACGTCATTGCAAATGGCAAGATTTCATTCTTTTTATGGCTGAATAATATTCCAATAATATATACTACCACTTCTTTATCCATTCATCAATCAATGGACATTTGGGCTCTTTCCATAATTTGGCTATTGTAACAATGCTGCTATGAACATTGGGGTGCATGTGTCCCTTTGAATCAGTATTTTTGTATCTTCTGTGTAAATATCTAGTAGTGCAATTGCTGGATAGTAAGGTAGTTCTATTTTTAACTTTTAGAAGTGCTCTTGAAATAGAAATCAAGAACAGTAAAATTCTTTTAAATTTTACTACATAAGTTAAAAAGTAAAATTCAAGGCAGCTCCTATTTTAAAAAGTTTAAAGGATGGAAAATAAGAGAGAAGATAAAACTACAGGGCCAGTCCAAAGAGTGCAAAAACCAAAAGTATCAGTTCCAAAATAAAGGAACAAAGGAAACTTGGGAAAGGAAATAATCATCAAAGCCATTAAGAGATTTTCCAGCAAATAAAGACATGAGTTTCCACACTGAAAAGATCCACCAAGAGCACAGCATGATGGATGGACATAGACAAACTATGGCACATGTTGAATTTTCAGAACACTGGAGACATAGAATACTTTCCGCTAGCTTCCAAAGGAGAAGAAAAAAATCACATACATTGGATCAGAGTCTAAAGATGGCTTCAAAATTCATGACACAAACACTAGAAATTTAAACAAAGACTTTTTCAAATTTAGATTTCTGTATCTAACCAAACTAGCACATACAATATTTATCAGGCAAGGTCCAGTGCAAGAAAAAAATCCATCATAGTGAGTTTTAAACAATTACAGTGTATGAACTGACTGAGGAAACAGACTTTGGGTTGAGCTTTCAGGGTTGACTGAGAGTTTTGCTGCCAAAGCCGACCACCAAAGGGATACTGCGACTTCTAGTATTCCACGCCCACCACACCCAGAGCCTCCATGATCAAAAGATACAGTAGTCTCCCCTTATCTGCTGGTGATATGTTCCAAGACCACAGAGAGTATCGAACTCTATGTCGAACTCTATATTACTTTCTCCCCTATACCTACATACTTACGATAAAATTAAATGTATAAATTGGGCACAGTCAGACGTTAACAGTAACTAATAATAAAATAGAACAACTGCAATATACCGTCATAAAAGTTATGTAAATGTGGTCTCTCAAAATATTGTACTAGGGGCGCCTGGGTGGCTCGGTTAAGCGTCCTACTTCGACTCAGGTCATGATCTCACAGTTCGTGGGTTGTTGGGCTCTGTGCTGACATCTCGGAACCTGGAGCCTGCTTCGGATTCTGTGTCTCCCTCTCTCTCTCTCTGGCTCTCCCCTGCTTGTGCTCTCTCTCTCTCTCAAAAATAAATAAACATTTAAAAATTTTTAAATATCATTGTACTGTACTCACCCTTCTTCTTGTGATGATGTGAGACCACGTGCCTGGGAAATGACGCAGGCACTGTGACCTAGTTAGGTTACAACTGACCTTCCGAGGATTCGTGAGGAGGACCACAGAGGTTGATGGCGGGTAACTCAAACCGAGGAAAATGAAACCTCGGGGGACTACTGTTCCGGTCCACAGTGATGCTTGCCAGCAAAGGTTGGCATCTTCCTCACTTATACCTTCAGAACTTGTGTGTGTTTATCTGCTTGGCACAAACTACCGCACTTCTAGGACCCCACTGCGAGGAAGGCTGGGAAATGTAGTTTTAAGCTTTACGGTCTGCTGAAACACTAAAAGAAGTTTGGAGTTAATGCTGAATTCCAAATTCACTATATGCATCACACAAAATCTCAAAACTACTTTTCCCATGCACTCTTTCTCTGGAGATTTTGGTGGGTATATCTCATCAAAATATAAGTAAGCCACAGAGGAAACATGGCAGAGGAAACAGGAGACCTAACAATCGGGGCAAGAGAGGAGAGGACTTCTCAGGATAATAATGAGGGCAGGTCCAGGATAGGAGCCTTTTTCCAGGCAAGAAGGAAAAATCGAACCAGGTTGGAGTGGGTCAGAAGGCCCTGGGAAGGACTTTTGCAGGAAGACGGAATAAACAGAATACTTGATGTGTTCATAGCCCTGATTTTTAATGGGCAACAAATTTGAGGCTAAATTAGTGACAACTATGTAGAAAACCAAGCAAATGATAAAGCAGAACAACTCCTGGGGGAAAAAAATGACCAGGAAAGTTTATATTTCTCAGAATATATTATCTGCCTCAGCATATATGCTATGTTCTCAAAAAACAGACAGTTAACTCCTTTTCTAATGCTTGAAATGCTTGAAGCAAAAAAAAAAAAAAATTCAAACAATAACAATAAATGTGTCATTTAAGAGATGAAGGTAAATATGAAAATAATCAGCTAAAATTAGGTAAGTGTAATTATTGTTAGGGAAAGAAAATGGGGAAAGTATGACTAAGCTATGTTTATTTATATATTTGGTAAAAATAAAAACAGAGGGTGGGATTTGATAAATAGATTACAACTCTTCATTTTGCTCTACTCTTAAAATGAATGTATTCTACAAAGCCATTTAAACATTTCCAAAACTAATCTCACAGTAAATTCCTCTTTCAATCTTGGCTCGATCTGAAATAGCAAAGGCTCAAAGACTACAAACAAGATGACATATGATTCAGCAGCAACTTTAAAGATGTTCATATGCTACTAGCTTTTGAGAATTCATTAATCATTCACTAGATGGGGCTAACACACTGCAGAGAGGTGACAACTAACTAAAACATTCCATTTTGTAAGTAATGCCACATCTGAATTAAATTCTGTAGATTTGTTAGATGGAAATTTATAATTAGACAACATATTATTTACATTGTTATTTTATAATACATACAGAAAATTTTCACCTGTAATTTAAAAAGCAACATATTATCATAGACTCTTAGTTAAAAAAAAAAAAGTTTAGTGATTATCTAGTTGAACTCTCTGATTGTATGCATAGGAAAACTATGGTCCAGAGAAAAACACTTCATGCCAAAGACCTAGCCATAGTGGCCAGGCTAAAGACTCAGGTCTCCTGGAGGGCCATCAGCCTGAGAACTATAGGCAATCAGTTTACAAACAAATATTTATTGATACTGTGCTAGACGCTGGGTTTATTAAAGTTATAAAGATGAAATACAAAGCTTGAAAAGGAACAATTTAATGAGAAAAATGGATATCCAACAAATACAAGACAGTAAACAAAGCTGGGGGCAGAGAGAGTGGAAAAAGAAGAAGGACTTGATTGTGTATTATTGTGTAAGCTTTTAAACTAGGAATTACTTGATGGTTTCCTTGGAAATTGAGTCTTAGGAAGGGTAGGCAGATTTCACTGGGATCTGAAAGCAGGACAACTGAATATGGAGGGGTTGCCCTTAAATACTTTGTGGAGAAAGCCCAGTTCAGCACTGCAATACACAAACTTGATGATAAGGTGTAATAGCTAATAAAATTTTATTAAAGCAAGATATATTTACCTTACCAAGATATTTATACCAGTTGTATAGGCAAAAACTTAAAAAAAAATAATAATATTCCATGTTGATAAATTTGTAGAGAAACACCTCCATTCATACTCACTCACTACAGATGGGAATCTAAATTGGTCTCAACTTTGTCACTATAAAATTGTAAACTAAAATACATTTATACATTCCATACATTCCATTTCTGAAATTTACTCTAAATATTGATTTACATAAATGTGCCAAGTTATGTTTTAAAAGATATTTATAATAGCATTATTTGTATAGTAGTATCTCCTTATCCAAAGTTTCAGTTATCTGGTCAACCATAGTCCCAAAGCGATGATCACCTTCTGAGGTAGCATCAGAAGGTCAATAGTAGCCTAATACTGCATCATTCACATCACATCAGCCCATCCAGGAGGCATTTTATCCTCTTACATCATCGCAAAAAGAAGAAAGTTGAGAACATTGCAATATTTTGAAAGAGAGAGACCACACTCACATAACTTATCACAGTATATCATTAAAATTGTCCTACTTTATTATTAATGTTGTTAATCTCTTACTATGCTTAATTTCTACATTAAACTTTATCATAGGCATGTATATGTATAGGAAAAAAACATGGTGTATATAGGGTTCAGTACTATCCATGATTTCAGGCATCTACTGGGGGTCTTGGAACGTATACCTTGTAGATAAGGGGGAGCTACTGTAATAAGAAAATATTTGAACCGAAGTTCCAAACAACTGTTAATTGAACAAAGAAATGTTTCCATTAATCCCTCACAGGGTTTTTTGTCGATCCTTTTATTTCCTAGGAACTCTTCTTTGCTCTTACCTGCCTGTAAATAGCCAAAGAATTCTAGCAGTCATTTTGCACAATGATGTTACCTTTCTTCACCTAACTTGATTGGACCAGAGATGGACCTATATGGATCAAACTGGAGATTTCCTGGGAATTTAGAATCAGAACTGAGCATAAAAAGGCAATGTCTGTGCAGCTGAATTATAATGTAATTAATTATAATATATGTTATAATTGTATACATATAATTATATGTATATAATTGAGATCTATCATTGTATATGTTTTCTGTCCTCTGTACTACATAGTCAAAGTGAGCCATTCTGCAGGAGTTAAAAGTCTAAATATACATAAATAGAAGCCATGAGTGTGGTATTACTCAAGTCCTCAAATCCAGCTTTCTCTTAAGATCACAGCTCTGTTCCCCTGTTCTTGATTATGTGGGACACCAATGCTTTCTTATAATATATTGATATTTTAACATAAGCCAGCTCAAAATATGTTTTTCTAACTTGCAGTAAAAGGACCCTTAATTTTGTAAGTGTGTGTAATGATCTAGTGCAGTACAATGCACCATCTCTGCAGTGAGATACTGTGCACCTGTCAGAGAATATTATTTATGCACACACATTGAAATGGAAACATGTCCAAAATATGTTAGTGAGAAAAGAAAATAACAGAACAATGTGTAAAGCATGAGCTCATTTATGTCAAAAGAAAAAGTGCATGTGCGCATATGCATGTGTGATTATTGATCTACAGAGCAAGGTTTAGAAAGAATCATATCAATCTGCTAATGATGGCTAACTCTAAGAAGTTAAAAAATGGCAAAAATTCTGAGCCAAACAGAAATACCTACAAAAAACAATCTGAGAATGCCTAGGAAAACACCTAACGTGATAGAAGTCTGAATAGTCAGGGTTTGCCAAAGATCTCAATTTTATTTAACATGTGCACCTGCACTGTAAAGTGACTATCGTTGACTCATTACATCCATAGTGTGGACCCTCCTTAGTTACCACTTTAACAGTGGGCCTATTGTTTCCATCAGTTTTAGTACCTCCTACCCATGGGCCAGTGTCTTGTAGTTCAGAGAGTGGATTATTGCCAATGACTAAAGAAATAGGACCATCGCAAGCCAAATTACAGCATATGATTATTCAGTGTTGCTCCAAAGAAACCCTCCATCATGTTTGGCAAGTCAAATATTTGAATGAGCACTACATTTGATGGTGCAATTGTCCAGATATATATGAAGTATCAGCCTATCATAAAGAAAGTCATTGAAAATGAAATTTCTAAAGTTTAATGGGCAACTGGCGATGCTGATTTGGTTTGAGAGCTCCTAAATATACAAGCAATCTAAATGCCACACCCAAACCATATTCACCAGAAGAACTTCAGTGGACCCATGAGGGACAACTGTTACATTGAAGCCACTTAACATAAACAAAATCAAATCTCCACTAACACCTATAGTCTACCTTATGAAGGACTGAATTATACCCTCCATAACTCAGGATCACTTTGAGTCACTAAATACTGACCTATCCTGCAGAGAATGTCATTTGGGGTGTCATATTGGAGAAGACCTAGAGCCAAGATCTTGTTTGCAGAAAGGGTGGCAAATAATTGAGTATAAAGATAGAAATAGAAATAGATATGTATCTATGCATAGCTCTTGTTCATAGAAAAAGTGGCAAGGAATTGAATATTTTTATCAGATCTAATGAAGCTGTGCTTACATTGCACATTAACCATGTTGCCTGGAAACAAATCTGAAAATAATCAGAGTGTACTTCTCCTGGGTGTCCAATCTCCATCCTTGGTAATTGAATTTGCTATGAGGTTTCCGAGTGTCTATTCCTCCCACCAAACCCTATGCCTCTAAGACTATAATGTATGTTATTAAGATGATAATATCTTTGTTATTAATTATTTCCTTGCCATCCCTATAACCTCTTAACATTCAGGCAACAATGATAATTGTCTATTCACACTATTTTCAAATACACTCAGGTTTTGGCCTGTGTAATGATCTCCTCCAGTCAAGCCTGTGACGTATGAAGAAAATAATTTCCTTGGATATGGGGCTTCTTGTAGAGAAGAAATATATTTCTTCAGGAAAAAGCATTAAGATGCCGAATCTGGATGAATCATCATCACCAGGGGTTCAGGAATCCCAGTAGTCAAATTGTCTAGGTTCCTCATATACTTTTAATACAGCACACATGTGCCCTGCACTTACAACACATCAAATAAGCTGTCGTTGGATTCTATCTTTGCATTACATGATTTCAATATCATAAAAAGTCATTGTCATTTCACCTATTAGCATAGTAGACATTTCTCTTTATGAGCAAGCTTTTCCAACTATTTCAATCAATGAAATATTTCTAAACTCTTAACCATTTGGAACACCTTTTTTGGGGTCAGAAAAAGAGTAACGTTAAAGATTAACTCATTCATTTATACATTATCCCCCCACTCTACTATATATAGTAAATATCACAAGATAACAATGATGAATTATCTTATAAGATTATACAAATAATGCAGATTTGGCATCAGTGAATTTGGGTTTAAAAAACATGTATTAACCAAGTACTACCATGGGTAACAAGTCATTTCACCTTTCTTTGCCACAGTGTATTAACTAATTATAAATAGGTATTATAAATTTATTAATTAATAGTAAATGGGTACCATGAGTGAGTACTTCATGCCAGGCACTACCTTAAGCGTTTCTCATGTATGAACTTATTTGATTCTCATTAAAACTGTGTAAGTTATAACTCAAATCTCACAAATGAATCTGAGACACAGAAAGATCAGTAACTTGGACAAGGTCATGGCAGTTAAAGATAGCAAATCCAGGATTTGAACTCAGGAAATATGATTCCAGAGTATATATAGTGAACACTACTCTATATCACCTCACCCAGAGTTCAAAATAGAGTTAATATTTTTCTCAAAAAGTTTTTCTAAGGCGTAAATGAGAAAGCATATATAAAACACTCAAGCCAATAGGCTTTGGCAGAGTGAAAAATCAATATTATTAGTTGTCCTAACAATTTGCAGTTCCATGATATACAAAATACTCCCATTGTCCTTACTGGTCAAATTATATATAGGTCCATCAGGGGCACCTGGGTGGCTCAGTTGGTTAAGTGGTAGAATTCAGCTCAGGTCATGATCTCACGATTTGTGTGGGTTTGAGCCCCACATCCGGCTCTGTGCTGACAACTCAGAGCTTGGAACCTGCTTCAGATTCTGTGTCTCCCTCTCTCTCTGTCCCTTCCCCACTTGCACTCTGTCTCTCTCTCTCTCTCTCTCTCTCTCTCAAAAATAAACATTTAAAAACTAAAAATAAATAAATAAATAAATTACAGTTCCATCAGTTTCATGCTCAGTTTAAAAAAAAAAAAAAAGAAAAGTGGCTCTAATACCTTAATTAGTGGCAAGTCTGTATAGTTTTCATGTCTACGATGTTGTCTGCTCCTAATCTTGGCTCCAGTGAAAGAATAGAAAAGATAACATCCCTAGTCAATAGTCATGACACTAAACTAAGAGACACTAAATAATTTGCCTCCTTCCAAAAGCAAGGAAATGGCAGTACTGGTCCTTTTTTCCCCCAGTTCTTCTGGCCTTTAGTGTCCACTACATTAGCCTGCAAAACCTCAACAGATGGCACTGAGACACTAAAGCCCAAGTGACATGCAGCTTCTGCATGCAACAAAGGGCACTATCACACTACACTGTACAAATGCTAAGTAGTTGGGTCTAAGTTGTATTTCACTGGAATCTTAGTGCATTATGTGCTTTTGACTCATATAATTAGTAACAGTTCATAAAATCCTCATTGCCATAAAAGTTACATTTTTTTATCATCCTATTGGATTAAGGAGAAAAACATGATTGAAATTGGGGTCAGTGTAAATGACATTTCTACAACCATGATTATTGTATTTCTGTAAGTTAATTTGTACAAAACACAATAAAGAAAGAAAAGGATGGGTAACTTGAGATCTAGAATTTGGTTTAAGAGTTTATTTCTACCCCTGAATGAAAAATATCTATTGCCATGGAAATGAGGTAAGCCTATCCTTTGGAAAATAATTTTTTATTGGAAAAAGATACATCCTACAACTGGGATATATTAAAGCAGTTTTGTATTTCTGTAGTTGATTAATTTAGCTGAATTTAAATAAAACCATGATAATAACTATTTTAAAGATACTTAAAGATAGTAAAAGACTAGGATTGGAATTCCAAGAAGAGTGAAGGGAGGCAGTAGAATATAGTGGTTAGTGACTAAGTGTAAACCCTAAGCTATAAAACTTCTAAAAGAAAACATTGGAGAGTTCTCCATTTTCTTGAGTTCTGCAGTTTTTCAGATGCAACACAATAACTAAATCCATAAAAGATAAATTAGCTACCTGGATTTCATCAAAATCTAAAACTCTGTTTTTTTAGAAGGACTATCAAGAGAAAAGACGATCAGTCACAAAGTGGGAGAAATTATTTATCAGCCATATATCTAATAAAGGCCTTCTATCTCAAAACTCAATAACAAAATAACAACACACACACACACACACACACACACACACACACACACACAAAGAGAGAGAGAGAGAGAGAGAGAGAGAGAGAGAGAGAGAGAGAGAGAGAGATTTGGACACTTCTCCAAAGATATACAGATGGCAAGCATATGGAAAGGTGCTCAACATGATTAGGGAAGTACAAATTAAAACTGCAATGTGTTATGACTATGCACCCATTAGACTGTTAAAAATTCCAAGACTGATCATACCACCTGTTGGTGAGGATGTAGAGGAACTGTTACTTTCATAACACTGGTGATAGAGTATAAAATGGTACAATCACTTTAGAAAACAATGTGGCAATTTTTTAAAGCCTATCATATGCTTACCACATGACCTAATCATTTCACTCCTAAGTATTTACCCAAGAGAAATACAATATATATTCACACAAAGATTTGTACACTATTGTCCATTGATGCTTTACTTATAATAGCTCAACACTGGAAAAATATAAATGTCCAGCAAAAAATGAGTGGATAAAAAATGATATATCCATAAAATGTCATACAGTTCAGCAATAAAATGAAATGAACTATGGATATGTACTATACAATGGACCATTTTCAAATTGTTATGTTTATAGAAAGAAGCCAAACAAATAAAAAATATGCACTGTAGGATTCCATCTATATAAAATTCTAGGAAACACAAGCAAATCTATAGTAATAGACAGTAGATAAGTAGTTGCCTGGGGAAGGAGAAAGAATAGGGAAGACCAGAAGAGAGGGATTACGAAGGGACACTTTTTAGAATGATGAATATGTTCATTATCTTGATATTGGTCAAAGTTTCACAGATATATATATATATATACACCTGTCAAAAATTATCAAACTGTATACTTTAAACATGTGCAGCTTATTGAATGTCAATTGTACTTCAACAAAATTGTTGATATGTACACACATGTGCACATATACCACATACCAAATTGTAGACTCACCCTAAGCGAAGAAAAAAATGATGTCCCTAATGAGCAGTGTGATCTAATACAAGGCACAAGAGTGTGGCCACTCAGTCAATTATGGACCAGGTGAGGAAAAAGCAAACAGCCATTTGTAAGAACAAGTTTCAATTTGTTTTTCTTATCATCTTTTTGAGAGATAATTTACATAATTTACCATTTACCCATTTAAGGTACACACTTCAGTGGTTTTTAAGATACTCACAGAGTTGTTCAACCATCACCTCAGTCAATTTTAGAACATTTTCATCATCCCAAAAGAAATCCCTTACTTATTAAAGTCACTCTTCATTTCTCCCAACCCCTTCCCACCCTAGGCAACTAACCCATTTTCTATCGCTAATCTCTATAGGCTTGCCTATTCTGGACATTTCATGCAAATAGAATCATACAATATGTGACCTCTTGTGACTAACTTACTTCACTCAATAGCTTTTCAAGGTTTATCCATGTGATAGCATATGTTGATATTCCATTTCTTAGTCTTACCGAATAATATTCCATTGTTTGGATATACTACATTTCATTTATCTGTTCATCAGCTGATGAACACTTGTGTTGTTTCCACTTTATGTATATTATGAATAACTGAATAATGCTAGGAAGATTTATGTAAAAATTTTGTGTGGACATATGTTTTCCTTTCTTTTCATAGACTAAGAGTAAAATTGCTGAGTCATAGGGTAACTTCTATGTTTAACCTTTTGCAGAACAGCCAGCCTGTTTCCAAAGCAACTTCATCATTTGACGTTCTCCCCAGGAGGTATAAGAGCTCCAATTTCTCTTTCCCTGGTTCCCTCTGGGAAACTAGCTAGCAGAAGGTTTAGTTTGTTGCTCTAATGATGCTACCGCATCCTCTTAATTACTTAGTACCAAAATCTCCATTTTTTTTTTTTCAGGGAAGCCTCAGTCTTGAATTTACCCACTCTCTGTTTCAAATAAATCCTTTTTGGTGCTCTCTTATGCACTACCTCTCTGAGACACTACTCTGGACTTGGAGAGCAGAGACACTGGCCTGCTTCTGTCAGAGGGACACATCTGCTTTAGGAGCAGGACGCTGGGCAGGGTGATAGCCTGTCCTTTTAGGCTTGTATCTCCCAGCATGGACCTTCCAACCATGATGAGCTATGGCAAGGGGGATTGAGGCCCCAGCATCCCCACCCTGCTGCACAGAAGCATGGGGAAGAGTGGGAATTTCCTGGATGAAGGGAGCTTCTAAACTCATGGCTACACTTGCCTGGAATTTGGCCTCTGCAACATGGAACTGAGGCTGATAAGAAACAAGAGTGGTCTCCTCTTCCTGAGGGAGAGCATAGTCCTTAACTAGAAATTGGAAGAAGAAGTAGCCCCTGTCCTTGACCATACTGCCCAGAGTGGAGTCTCCATCACATCCAGCTGGGGTGTGACAGGGAGGCTCAAGGACCCTAGATTCTCACTAACCTTGCAGCGACTTAGTAGATTTTCTTAAATACATATTTCTCCTTTTTCTTTATGCATTTAGGACAATTTCCAGAGACTTTACATTGTTGGGTTTTTAAAATAATCTCACCAGTTATGATTATTTCCTTGGAAGCAATCCACATAGCGCCTTACACTATCATTCTGGAAGTGGAACTTCAATTTTATTATATATCAAGAATTATAACTATATGGGTGATTTTTTAAATTGTATATTCATATTAAATTATTGTTTTTTCCCCCTCTATAAACACAGAATTACATTTAAGAGGCATTTTGAGTTATGTTAACCCTACCAAGTTTCCCATTTTTAACTGACTACAATTTTAGAAAATATTTAGTAATCTTGCACGCCCACGTGTGGTGTATTCCAAACTGAACTTTGAAGGGAACTCATACTTACCGCTATACCATATTTCATTGTAATTTTTAAAGGAAGACTGGAAGTTCAGATAACAGTTAATTTATTCAAGTGAAACAAACCTTGTCTTTTATCACTGAAAGATGAGATACACAAGAGCTGTTTCAAATTTCCTTCTGTCCCAAAGTGCTGTCAGCACCATTCTGTAGTCTTCTAGGTCCTTTCAATTACCAACTCCAAATTAGCAGCAATTTAACACTAATAGCTTACTAATTAATGCACATCCTCCTGGGCATATTGTCTAGTCTATTCAAATAAACCTCAGCTCTAAAAAAAAACATACGAGGCCTATTTACCAAATTATCTTATCATATGGATTTGATTCCTGTCGGAAAACAATACCATGCAAAGCTGGCCCACTTACAAAATTCCTTTCTTCTGTTTCCTTGGATTAGCACTGAAACTATCCCCTAAAGCTAATCATAGCTAAAACTGAAAATTAAGTTAAATTTTTTCTTGAAGCTCTCCCAATTAACCTTGCTGCATTTCCTTCTCAACTGCTGACATACCTTTCTCTAAAGATAGGGTCATCATATAGCCTTATCTTTTCTGCAAAATGTCTCCACATCCAATGATTCCCCCCCAAAACTAACTTCTGTCCCTAGATACCCCAATTTCAACTGGCTGATGCACTAAGTCACACAAAGTTGTAAGTGGACAACAATAGTTCAGTCCTTTACTATTCTCAAGGTCATTATTATTTTACATGTAGACACATTAATATATGCAAGGAACTAATGCAAAACACTGATGCTAGGACTTCAAAGATGAACAAAACAGAAATCTGTGACTTCAGTGAACTGATGAACTGGTGACAGGGATAAATTTGGTAATAACAATATCTAACACTTATTAAGCCTCTGCTGTGTACCAGATAATATCCTAAGGATTTTATTTATGTTATCTTTCCTAAACCTCACAGTAACCTGTTCAAGTGAATATTACTATTATTCACATTTTATGTGTAAGAAAAGAGACTCTCTGGGAACAAACTTACATATCCAATAAGAAACCACACCAAGATTTGAATCCACAGAACCTATGCTTGTCCCCACAGCCAGTTACTAATCTTCATAATACAAACAAAACAAAACAAAACACCTGATATTAGAAGAAAAACTTACTATGTTCCAAGTACTAATTGTTTTATGTCTTATCACAGGTACTACTCATTACAACTCTATTAGCTAAGCACCACTAGATTTTATTTTATTTTTTAAAATTTGTTTAAGTTTTATTTATTTATTTTGAGAGACAGAGAGAGAGTAGGGGGGTGGGGCAGAGATAGGGAGAGAGAGAATCCCAAGCAGGCTCTGAACTGTCAGCACAGAGTCCGATATGGGGCTCAAGCTCACAAACTGAATGATAATGACCTAAGCCTAAATCAAGTGTTGGACACTTGTCTGGGAGCCACACAGGCTCCCCTATTTTATTTTTTTAAAGTTTATTTATTTATTTTGAGAGAGAGAGAGAGAACATGTGCGTATAAAAGCAAGGAAGGGGCAGAGAGTGAGGGAGAGATAGAATCCCAAGCAGGCCCCACACTGTCAGCATAGAGCCCAACATGGGGCTCAATCCCACAAACTGCCAGATCATGACCTGAGCTGAGATCAAGAGTCTAACACTTAGCTGACTGAACTACCCAGGCACTCCATGCCACTAGATTTTAAAATGAAGACACTAAAACTTTGTTTAATGTACCCAAAGCCACACAACTGGTAAGTAGGGAAATTGGAATTCAAACTCAGGTTGAGACAGAACAGTTGGGTGGGACCTATGTCAATAATGTGATATATTTAAGGAGAATATAAATAAATACATATACAATACCTATAAAAGACATTCAATTTTTGAAAAGGAAAATACTGTGGGCTTATTAAATGCTGATCTCTACAGTAGAGGCAAAGAACAAGATAGTGAACTAGAAACACTCCTCTTTTTTTTTTAAACTTTTTTTAATGTTTATTTACTTTTGAAGGAGAGACAGAATGTGAGCGGGGGAGGGGCAGAGAGAGAGGGAGACACAGAATCTGAAGCAGGCTCCAGGCTCTGAGCTGTCAGCACAGAGCCCAAGGCAGGGCTCCAACTCAGGAACCACGAGATCGTGACCTGAGCTGAAGGTCGCTTAACCGACTGAGCCACCCAGGTGCCCAGAAACACTCCTCTTTTAAAGAGGATTTTGCAGGCTTTATGCTGACAGCTCAGAGCTGGAGCCTGCTTAGGGTTCTGTTTCCCTCTCTCTCTGCCTCTCTCTCTGTCTCTGTCTCTGTCTCTCTCTCAAAATAGATAAACATTAAAAAAAATTTTTTTAATGGAATTTGGTTTCCCGTTGAAAAGGACAAATGGATAAATCAGCACAGCTCTGGTAGGATAAACCCAAGGGCCATGGAGCAGTAAAGGAGGAGCCTACATTGAACAGAGGAAATACCTAGGCTGAAAACTAACAGACACTTTACAGCCAGGCACATGGAAATAGAAGCAGGAAATTGTTCTATATAGAGTGTGAAGGCCTAGATGTAGAGAGAGAAGGACTCCCTCTCAAAAGTAGAACTAAGTTAGGATGGCTACAGAAAATGTGGGAGGGACAAAACTAAAGTGAACCCTGGATCCTTAAACACTCTGTGAGCCATGATAAAGAACTGAGAAAGTGTCCTGAGAGGAATCAAGAGCCCTTGATGGGTTTTAAGCAGGAGAATGACATAAGCAAATGTACCAACATTTAGAAAGACCTCTCTGACTGCTAAGTGGAGAATGTGTGGGAAACTGTCAAAGGATGAAACTTTAGGCAGAGAATTCATCATAATTGACTGAACATAATACCATAGGCACAGCTAATCTTCAGTAACATAACAAGTTACTGTAGTTTGAGAAAATAACCCAAGAAAAAGGGAATTTAATCTCCCATGGGTGTAATTTGAGAAAATGACCCAAGAAAAAGAGAGGTTAATTTACAACACAGTCAAGGTTGAAATATGCACTTAGAAAAGAATAATAGTTAATAAACAGCTTCCTGTAATGAAGATGCAGTTTTTAACATTGTCTACTTGATTTCCTACCTATTCATTTATTTGAGATTTATGATAAGAGATAATGCTCATAAGGAAAAGCAGCTTGGTATATTTTTCACTTTATTATACTCCACATTTTCCCACAATAATTTAAGATCGTTTAAGCAGATAAAAAAATGAAACAAAAGAAAAATAAACTTCAGAAATATAAGCTAGATCTATGTGAGAGACAGCCTACATAACTTAGGCTATGTTCACAATTTGGTTCTAATATTTCCCAGTTCTAATATGTCCCAGTTCTAATAACTTTGGACAATTATTTACCCTCTCTGCACCTCAGTTTCTTTATCTGTAAAATAAGAGTAATAACAATACCTATGTAGTAGGGTTATTATGAGAATGAAATGGGATAACCCACATAAAGTATTTTTATATGATACCTAGCTTATAGTAAACATGTGATAAACGTTAATTGTAATGCTTTTAAAATATATATGTGAATAAATCCTCTAAATTTCAATGTCCATAAGCAACACGAATCTATTGAAAATAATTATTCTTCTATCTGAGAAAGAAAATAATTTCATAGTAGAGATCGTCCCAGAGAGTATACCATGTAATGGAATAGATATCATCCTCAATAACATATTTACAGAAAAATCAGACATGAGCTGTTTTAAAGCTCTTTCTTATAAGGTCCATCAGTATAGACCAGAGAATATACACCATGATATAACTCAGTTAAAAAAAAATTCTACACTAGACCAATTTGGCATGATCCCAATGATATCTTGATAATGGTCTGACAAAATCAATCTATAAAATGTAGACTATCTAGAATAATGGACTGGATATTTTTCAGGTAAATGTCCATAAATATTTTTCTCAGCATAAATAATTTCTCAGCATTTAAATTCATTCAAGAGCACTGAGCTGGAGCATACACTGTTATAATTGAGGAGCAATCCTATATTTAAAGGTTCCCAGGGGCTCCTGGATGGCTCAGTAGGTTAAGTGCCTGACTTTTGAATTCAGGTCACATTATGATCTGGCAGTTCGTGAGTTCGAGCCCCAACTTGGACTCTACACTGACAATGTGGAGCATGCTTGGTATTCTCTCTCTGTCTCTCTGTCTCTCTGTCTCTCTCTCTCTCTCTCTGAATCTCTTTCTCTGCCCCTCCCCTGCTTGCACTCTCTCTCTCTCTCTCAAAATAATAAACTTTAAAAAATAAAGGCTCCTGGAGATTACTTAAACCAGGAGAAAAGAAGCCCTGCTAAGAAGAGGTGACGTATCTTTGCAATGTTCTAGAAGAGACCAATAAACAAGTCCTCAAGCCAGTCTGTCTATAAAGAGGCAATGTCCTTAGCTCTGGCTCCAGAAATGGCATATTTGTGTATATGGACAAATGTTTCTAAACCTGAGTTTTGACAACTGCCACATTGCACAGTAGCATATTCCAGTTTCCAGTAAATCATTGCAAAATCTGTATTTATTAGTGCCAGTTATGTGACAGGGCCTATATTGGGCCTGAGAATACAGTGGTGAGCAGTACAGACAAGACTACCACACTTCCGAAGCTTATAGAGCTGTACTGGAGAGAGAAGAGAAGGTATCAGGTATTAAAAATATCCTTTTCTTCTGGCACCTAGGTGGCTCAACTGGTTGGGCTCTTGACTCTTGTTTTCAGCTTAGGTGGTGATCCTGCAGTTGTGGGATTGAGCCCCTTGTTGTGAATTGGGATTCTTTCTTTCCCTCTCTTGCTCTGCCCCTCCCCCATTCATGCACGTGTGCGTTCTCTCTCTCTCTCTCTCTCTCTCTCTCTCTTTCTCAAAATAAATAAATAAACTTTAAAAATACTCTGTTTCTTCCCCCATTTTGTAGCTAATGTTATATAAGAAATAGGAGACCAGCAGCAAAAGATCAAAATGTCCAGTCTATGTGGTTACAAATGAGTAGTTGGAGAGGCCAGAAGCCTTAAAGGCCATGGAAAGGAATTTAAACTTCATTCTATGTGTGATGAAAAGGGACTGAAGGCTTTTAATCAGGGAACCAGCATTATATGATTTGAATTTTTTTAATGCCATGATGCAACCTATTGAAATTTGGTAAAAGTCAAGAGTGGAAGGAAGAAATTATTTAATGGATACCAAGAGTTGATAGCTCAGATTAGAATAATAGTGAGGGAGTGGAGGAGTGTATGGATTTGAAAAAAATTTTGGAGAGGAAACAAAGCTCTTTAATTTTTTTCAATGCCAACACATTTGATAAAAGAGTATATATATGTATATATAAAATATACACAAATATATACAAACTATAAATATATATAATATATAAATATATTTATATTTTGTATGTATTTATAGTTTGTATATATAATATATATAATGTATTCATATATTTTGTGTGTGTGTGTGTATATCTAAAAGTTTTCCAGAAGAAATGTTAAGAGGAATGGCTCATCCATAACTATATCCATTTATACCTGTGACCATCAAAAACAAGTAGGAAGGATGGTCCTTGCAAACACACTCCACAGACTCATTAATATTAAATGGCCTGTTTCTAAAATTAGATGCTAGGTGGCCCTGTTTTAACTTCAAACTCCACTAGGTTAAAAATATAGGAAGGATGGGGCACCTGGGTGGCTCATTCGGTTAAGCGTCTGACTTCAGCTCAGGTCATGATCTTGAAGTTCATGAGTTGGAGCCCCACATTGGGCTCTCTGCTGTCAGGGTAGAGCCCACTTCAGATCCTCTGTCTCCCTCTCTCTCTGCACCTCTCTCTCTTTCTCAAAAATAAATAAGCATTTAAAACATGAGTAAATAAAAAATAAAAATGCGGGAAGGATGGGTGAGGTAGGGATACCCAGACACTTAAGATCCATGGTGAGCTGAGCAAAGCCATCAAAGGGCAAAGCAAGAAAAAAAGAACAAATACTGTTCAGGGTGTGCTGAGGCACAGTTTCAAGCAATAAATAAGA
Organism: Acinonyx jubatus; assembly: GCF_027475565.1. Taxonomy (NCBI): domain Eukaryota; kingdom Metazoa; phylum Chordata; class Mammalia; order Carnivora; family Felidae; genus Acinonyx; species Acinonyx jubatus. The sequence continues at coordinate 28,236,759 of NC_069394.1, forward strand.
TCCCCTGGATACTCAGATGTAACAAGCAGTTGAGTATGCCAGGTGTGCAGTAATCAGAAACCAACTGGCTCTTCTTGTGTCTAAGAATTGATTTTTAAAGGAAGACAGATTCTGTAATAGTGACTGAAATCGTGAGAAAAACAACTGCCTTTTGTATGTATAATGTGCCTCAGGGAGAAATAACTATTGAGAATTTACTACTTTATTTATTTTTTTAGTTAAACTTATAAATCGCAGTCACTAAATATTAGTAATACCTTTGTGTTTTATGCCTAGAAAAGAAAAAATAATAATAAACTCTATGACTTTCAAAATATTTTACATGTGATCCCACTTAATCCTCAAATATTTCAATGCCCATAGACCCATCAAGCATTCACCACCAAAGAAAGGTAAAAGTCCCAACTGCCAGAGCTCATTGTTCTGCCTCTTTGTCTTTACTTTTCTTAGGGAAAATGCTCCTATTCCATCTGTTTCATACACAGATACTCAGATGAACTCTCTGCAAATGCACTTTCTTGGTCACCTAATCATGCCATCTCATTAAAGATTCTACCTTTTAACCATTTCAGCTGCCCATTTGGTTTGCATGTGGTCCTCTAGTGAATACACAAAAGCTTTTCTAGATAATCATCGCCCTCCTTTTGGTGAGTTTTTAAAGACTTTTCTGATTTAACTATCTAAGCTGTGTCTCGGCGCAGATTTCTGGACAAATGCTAGAGAACAAAATCACTAAGAACAACAAAAACATGAATTTCCAGTTCTGTCTCCCCAATGAAAACTTTTAACTGCATGTTCTAATTTCAGACTACACTAAAACCAACAACTCTAAATGGTTGTCTTTGAACCACAAATATGCACCTCCATTCAATCTTTCCTAAATCACTATTAAAGTGAAGGCAAACAGGGCACCTGGGTGGCTCGATCAGTTAACATCCGTCTTCAGCTCAGGTCCTGATCTCACCGCTCATGAGTTCAAGCCCCGCATTGGTCTCTGTGCTGACAGCTCAGCTCAGAGTCTGGAGCCTGCTTCAGATTCTGGGTCTCCCTCTCTCTCCGGCCCTCCCCGGCTCATACTCTGTTTTTCTCTCAAAAATAAATAAACATGAAAAAAAATTTTCTTAAGTGAAGGCAAATGAACACCAGTAGTCACCAAAATTGTGAATAATGAAAATTAAATATATACAGTTAACTCAAAAAAATATTTCTATCTCTTAAAATATTCGAAAATAAGTCAATCTCTGTCAAAGATTATTTTATATTCAATCTGACACTCTATAAAAGATAGAGAAGATACACAACATATTGGATATGGATATGGATTTTGTAATGTGTGTGCTAACTCACATATTGTCATCTTTCTAAATTAAAACATCTCCAAAACTTCCACTGACTCTGAATCACTCCAAATTAATTCACAACTCAAGAAATATCTGTCGTGCAAGTCCTTTAATGTTCTCTTTGAAAAAAAAATCAATTCAAATGTGTTGCTCTCATCAGGCGTAACATATGCCCATTAATGAATGTATTTGGAGGAAAAAAATGGCAAAATTAAATAAATGGAAACTGTAAGACAGTGTTAAGGACTACTTTTGCAAATATATCACATCCAAACAAAAAATATTCAATCTGAATATGTTAATTTCGTGCATTGACTTAAAGAATCATAATTACGTAAGTGGTTGAGAATTCTGATGCCCAAATTCAGTGTTTGGCCAGTGGATCTCTAGGAATTTTGTATGATTATTATACATATACTATGTACTTTATTAAACAAAGACCAAGGTTTAGAATATTCTGAGTGAACAGTATCAAAAATATCTAAAGGATATTTAGTTAATTATTGTATGAAAAATACCTACAGGATATTTAGTTAATTATTTGCAGTCTATTTATTTATTTCTACATGAAAACTGTTTTCTCTCATGTGAGGGAGTCGGTTAATAAACTGAGTTATTAAAGGGAAAAACAGACTGAAGTGTAGAGAAGTGAATAGCAAAGCACTGCAAAGACATTCTGGAAACAGCAACTCTCGTTTGCAACTTTGGAAGTAAAATGATTCTCTGGAAGCTAGCAAGGAAATCATTTTGGGCATTCTGTCCCTGAGAAGGCTAACCAAAGTATTAAAGAAAGTAATTTCAGCTTTTTAATGGATTCTTCTGGAAACCTTGCCAGTTCAGTTGTGGAGCATACATGACAGGCTGTTTTTGTGATATGTGCCAACATCTATCCATAAGGACCTACCATCTTTACAGTTATGACAAGAAAGCAATGTTATTTTGCTGTACATTTTAAATAAATGCACATATATTTATATATTTAGTTATTCTGTTTAATGTGTCATCCCTATGCCATGGTAGCAAAAAAATGATCACAAATTCAAATATATGTACATATTTCATTTGATGATAATAGCATTTTTTTTGTATTTCTGGTCCATGACACTTTGTGCAGTCAGCTCAAGGCATCCATCTGGAGGATCGTGGGAAGACTTAGATAAGTTTTGTTACATCTGTTATTAAAGACCACTGTTATGCTGTGAAACCTCCTTCCCCAGGTTCTGAGAAAGTTGTATCTAGAGCATTGTTTCTCATGACAGCATTACTAGCATTTCTGGAATAACAGTTCTTTATTGCTCATACATTAAAGTATATTTAGCATGTCTGGCTCCTACGTAGTTAATTGTCAATCGTATTCTCCAACTTTTGTGACAGGTAAAAACAAGCCACCCCATCCACACCACCATGACCACATTTCCAAGTGTCTCTTTAAGGAGAACATGCGAACACTGAGAACCAATGACTGAGACATGAGGGGGAAAACATGAATTATAAAGAAAAAGGGGAAAGGGAAAGATAGGGCATGAAGAAGATCAGCTTTAGGGTTCCTGTATCCCTCATGAACACAAACACATATTGATGACAAACCCCTGCAGGTCCAGGAAAGGAATTTAGAAGCTTCTAGGAGGTATGAGAAAGCCCAGGAACATGTGCTTTCCATTTTAGTGAGAAGCTGCAAGTCCTCTTTTTTTAAATTTTTTTTAATGTTTACTTATTATTGAGAGACAGAGAGTAAGCAGGGGAGGGACAGAGAGAGAGGGAGACAGATTCTGAAGCAGGTTCCAGGCTCTGAGCTGTCAGCACAGAGCCCGACGGGGCTCAAACTCACAAACTGCAAGATCATGACCTGAGCTGAAGTCTAACGCTTAACTGACTGAACCACCCAGGTGTCCTGAGAAGCTGCAAGTTCTAGGAGGTGCCCCAAACCCAATCACTTCTAACTTGGGGCAGATGTGATTATTTGGAAGTAATAGTAGAAGATTATAGACAGAAACCAGAAGTGGCTCCATGCACTGCTGGGGAGAGATAGAGATGAGATACTGGAGGGAACTGATTAACCATTTATAACCTGAGCAAAGGGGAAAAGGGACAAAGGAGAGGAACTTACAGACCAGAAGAAGCAAATGGCCCAACATTGGCTTCTGGCAGTTTGCACTCATATATAACAATAGTCCAGGAAGCCCTCCTCCTACCCAGTGATGATCCAATTGGTTTCACTTAAACTATACAGGAGAATCTCATCTTTCTGGGCCATACCTTGCCCCTCTAGAGTGAGGCATAAAGGAGGTCAAAAATCTGAGACTGGGCACTTTTACACAAAAAGACTATCTATTACCTTAAAGTTTTTTAAATTATGGCATTATATGAAATTTATGTGATTAAACTAAAAAGAAAAGCTTAACTTTATATTATATCCTATAATTGGAGCTGAGATTAATTACATTTTTTTCTGCATATCTGAAAATATGCATACATTCATATGATCACATTTCTGTGTGTGTGTGTGTGTGTGTGTGTGTGTGTGTGTGTAAAATTTATGTTTAGGGTATGTGTGTGCTTACCTTCACAACATACATTAGGTACAGGAATTTTTTTTGATGAAACCTTGCAAAACAAAATATAAAAGTCCTATACATCTTTGTGTAATTCCAAATTAAACACATAAATTCTGCATTTAAGTTGTCAAAATACATATATTTCTTACAACAATAGTTTTCAAAATGTGGTCTATAAACCCCTGAGATTTTATGAGACCTTTTAGGAGTCCTTGATTTAAAATATTATTTCCAGGGGCGCCTGGGTGGCTTGGTCGTTTAAGCGTTCGACTTCAGCTCAGGTCATGGTCTCACAGCCCGTGAGTTCGAACCCCGCGTCGAGCTCTGTGCTGACCGCTCAGACCCTAGAGCCTGTTTCGGATTCTGTGTCTCCCTCTCTCTCTGCCCCTCCCCTGTTCATGCTCTGTCTCTCTCTGTCTCAAAAATAAATAAACGTTGAAAAAAAAATTTTTTTTAAATATTATTTCCATAATACCAAGGAGTTATTTGTGTTTTCCACTGCATCTAGATTTGCACTAATAGTGTCAGAGCAATGGTGGGTAAAAGTGCTTGGGTGTTAGCATACCTCAAAGCAGTGACACCAATCTGTACAGCTGTCATCATATTCCTCACATGTTTAAAGGGGTAAAAAAACAAAAAAAAAAGCCAGCTAACAATATCCTTGATGGGTAATAATAAAAGTTACTTATTTGACTAAAATACAAATTTTGTCAAATTTTATCACCTGCGTGCATGTCCTTTTTAAATATTTTATTTAACTAAATGGGAAGTGTACTGGAGCTCTCTGTGACATCCATGGTTGTCTCAAGGAAAAGCTCTTGTGTAATTATTCTGAATTACAAGCTGAACTAGCTTTTTTCCCACAGAGCACCATTTTCACTTGAAAACATGGACTGAGAGACAAACTATTCAGATATTTATGAGTAATTTCTTTAAAATGAATGAGGGGATCCTGTTACTGTGAAGGAAGCAGACTGTATTTGTTGCCGGTAACAAATTTTGAGCTTCCAAGTGAAAGTTAGAATTTTGCAAAGCTTTTTTCTACTGCCATGAGTTTGATAGCTTCCCAATGCTCAAAAACTTCTCTGATGAAATTGGTGGTGATATTAACAAAAGGGATTTTTGGTGTTGTTTAATTAAATGTGTCACTTTTTGGAGAAACCAACATTTTCCAAAAGAATAACGCAATGACGTAACAAAATCATGCATGGATTAAAAAACAATTTCCAAGGAAAGACAGGCCAATGGATTTTAATATAACTGAATATGAAAACTCACTGATACAGTTCAGATTCTCCTTTGGAACTAGCCTGTCATGTTCTAGTATAGCACAGAAGCATATATAACAGTATATCCAAAAGCTGTTAAAATGAACCCCTTTTTTCCAACTACCTATCTGACACTGAATTTTCTTTATAAACTTCAAGAAATATATCAAACTTCAACAGTTTGAATGCAAAAGCAGATATGAAAATACAGCTGTCTTCTATTAAGCCAGCTATCAAGGAGATATGAAAAATTGTAAAACAATGTCATTATTCTCACTAAGTATATTGTTTTGGAAAACATTTTTCTTTAAGAGTATTTATTTCGTTAACAAGTGTTGTGCTTGCTACTTTTTTTAATGATTTAATAAATACTTCTAAATTTTTTGTTTTAACTTTTAATGTGATAAATATCGATAAATTTAACCCACATCAGCAAAAGTTTGAGGTCTTCAATAATTTTTAAGAGTGTAAAAGGGTCCTGAAACTACCTTGAGGCGTGGGCCAGCCACCTTCTATCATAGCCATATTGGAAAACCCTCAACCTTGAGAACAAATATTTTAACAGCATCCCTTATCCAGTACTTATATAAGAAAGTGTTCTCCACCAATTCACTGGAGAGAGGCTCACTCACTTTGTTACTCTCATTGCCCTAGGGACAGATTCTCATTCAAAGAGGAGTTGAAAGTAGGTCACCACTTCCCCGTGAACATGGCTTCAAATGCCAGCAAGGTTTGCCCACGTTCTTAACACTAAGGCTCCTCTACCGTGGCCTTATTCCTACCTGTTCAAATACATCCAAACTTGCTTTTTATTTTACAATTAGTCATTCACTAAATATTTTACAAAGACCTTTATTTCCAGTTGGTAATACTATTACCAGAATAAAAGTGAAGTAAGACAAAACTTTACTGTGAATGGAGTCTTTTTGAAATTTTTGCTAAAATAATTGTGATAGTTTCTTACTTATTGAGCAATATTAAATGAGGAAACAGTTCCATATTTTTGGCTTTCATTAAAAAAAACAAATTAAAATTCCTGTTCTATACACACATATAAACACATATGCATCCATAAGACTACTTACTATTCTCAAAACTTCTGTATGGTCGGTAATTATCTGTTCTTAATTACCTTAATAATCTGTTCTTAATTAAGTAAAACATATGTGGCCTAGAGTCAGTGTCAGTTTTGAATCTATTACGAAGTTGATATTTCATAAAGTCGTTTTAAAATCCCAATTTGTTTTATTTCTCTTCTTTTACAATATAATTGAGATTATTTTTTTCCATTTCAAATAGCATAAGCAGTATGGAATAGGATATTTCTCGCTGCTGCCATGAAAATGAAACATTCCCAGTTACTAAATGGATTAATTTGACCTTCTAGAATTTTTTTAAAAAATCAGGCCAGGGCAAATTTGCTATGTTTTAACTTCCTCTGGATTCCCATTTGGTTTAGTTTTCCGGGAAATCTGTTTGTGGGAGAATGGGGAGGCCGGGTCTATAACTGAGCTGTCAATCAGATGCAATGGTGTGAAGGAGAAGCCAGATGGCTCACTGCTGTTTTTCATGTTGAAAAAATGACAAATTTTTATATTCAGTTCCCACCAATTTAATTACACTGTATAGAGAAAATATTCTCTGTTAACACATGCACTGATCCAAGGCTCTTTTTTCAAATTAACCAAATTAATGTGTGCTGACTGTAAACCCAAATTTCTATTCTTTTGAACCAGTGATAAAAGTATAAGTTAAACATACAGTTAAATGTAAAAAGCAGTAATTTTGAACTCAAACAGAATTAGATTTTTCCCATTTATGTGTAGTGATTTAATATATAAAATGTTTAAATTAATGTTCTATGTGCTCCGACTGAGATGAGAATAATAGGTATTCTATCAAGTTTACAATGTAGTTAATAAAACTATGTTGGCAGAGTTCAGCATATGTGTCCTAAAAAGTTACTTCATATTTTTCTTTAATTAGACCACGTTTAAAACACAGGAGGAGGCTATTTAAAGGAACTATACTATGTAACTAAGAACCATTTTGCAAAGAAAAATTGCCTTTCTCCTTACTTATCTCTACTATTTTCCTTATATTGCTTCTGATTTTTCACTACTTTTCTAGCATGGAGTAATAACAATGTGACCCACTGACATAGTAATCAGGGTAAGCTTTACTGTACTGTTAGTTTCTTATGTGTGTGTATGTTGTGTGTCTATTCACATATATGGTATAACTTATGTGTATGATATATAATGCATATTCTATCTGTATATACAACCACCCCCCTAGAACTTGCAAAATACATTTCTATAAATATTTACTGATTGAAAAACTTTTCTTTTAAGTTTATTTATGTATTTTTAAGCAAGAGTCAGAGAGAGAGAGAGAGAGAGAGAGGGGGGGGGGAGGGGCAGAGAGAGAGGGAGAGAGAGAATCCCAAGCAGGCTGAGCACTGTCAGCACGGAGCCCAATGTGGGGCTTGAACTCACAAACCGTAAGATCATGACCTGAGCCAAAACCAAGAACCCAATGCTCAATCAACTGAGTGACCCAGGCACCCCAAAAAACTTTTCAGTTTTGAGTTGATTCCAGGAAAACTAAGGAAATGCAATGTAAAAAACCTTATAACACGTATGAAATGTAAAGATTACCTCTCTTCCAATTACAGAATGGAATTCAAGTTTACTGAGTTCCTTCATAATGGAAGAAAGCACTAAATAGAATAAGGGTAAGTCTAAATGCAATTTTACTTCTAATATTAATAAATCACATATACTGGACGAAAAGCATTTTTAATGGTTCCGTATGACTCAATCTCTGTCAACATAAGGGCATTTGATAGGATTTAATTGGAATTTTCAAATTCAATATAGGGTTCACTTAACAGCTTACAGGACAGGATGAACAAAGCACTTACCCTGAGTTTGCTTCACTGCTTCTAAATCTTGTTTGTAAAAATTTAATTTCAGTGTAATCATAGAAGTTAATCCAGTGAACAATAAGTGCCTAGTTCTACACAGCTTCTTAGTAACTCAGGAAAAATGCCACTATGTCTTTTGCATATCACAGTGGACTAGTGAGAATCATTTAATGACCAATCCAATCAACTACCTTCTTTACAATGGATAGAAGTAAGAACCAATTTTTTAAAATGAAAATCACATGCAATTGTTGTTGGTCATGGCCTATAAAATATATAGTCATCTCAATTATTTTAAGTGTAGAGTAGAAATTTTCTGTATAAAACTGTTTTTAAAGAGAAGAGCATTTCTAACTGTAATCTCTCCTCACTGCATTATTTTCATGTTAATGCCCTTCAAAGCCTTTCAGTCCAACAAAGGTGTTCAAGTCTATTTCTACTATCATTATGACACTTGAAAAATCTGTTATCTTGGTTTCTATCTGCAAAGATATAATGATAATATTACTCTCTTTGTTGGGTTATAAGCATTAGAAATGAAATGAGGTAAGTTTTTAACATGGCAATAAGTGACATCCTATGTGATACAGTCACATAGTAAGTGCTCAGTAAGGGGGATCAGAAAAATTTTCTGAAACATAATAATAATAATAGTGACAACAGAAATAATACACTGCACTAAACATTTACATGGATTATCTCATTTAATTTTAAAACAGTAACATAAGGTAAGTACTTTTGTGACCCCCTATTTTACAGATGAGGAAAAGGAGATACAGAGGGATTAAGAAACCCTCTTAATGTCACACAGCTAATAAAAGAGCGGAAATTGAATAAGTAAACGTGGCAGCTATTATTACCATATTGTTATCCTCATCATCACCATCATCAACCCATTCAGTGATCTCTGCAGCAGACTAGGCTATAAAAATGAGTTCTTGGGTACTTCCAAAGATAATTGCCTCCCTTTGGAAGGAATCCAGAACAAGCCCACATTAAGCTAAATTCTGCATTAGAGTGGGCTGTTATACAGTTGGGAGGATTTATTCCAAGCACCTAGAAGACTCATGGAAGATGAATAGCTAGAATTTGTCAGATTTTCCTTTACCTTTAAACATGTCCCAGTGCAATGAAGAGGACAATGTCATTTTGTCCATATACAAAGGCATTTTGAAACATCATAACCAGTGACTTATCTCGTTGTCAGTCCCTGAGAAATTAAGTACTGAGTCAAAGATAGCTACGCACGCCTCACATGAAATATGGTCTGCATTGTTAATGAATGACAAAAATTAAAGGGATTTTAGTGTAAAGGTATGAGTCTACACTAAAGCAGTTGAAAATGAAAAGATGGAATTTACTCAAGTTGAATTCTAAAAAACTCTTTATCAAAAGTATTCACTTGTTATATCTCCCCTATTTAGTTATTAAGAATAAGTGTAAAATTGTATTTTTGTTTTAAATTAATAATGAATTGAATGTACATTTTTCTAAAATTTTTGTCAATGACTTACTATCATATATGTATAATCATTTTAAAACATTCTTATAAAAGATGAGACTTAATGATTTCACAGAACACAGTACATTATTTAAGTAGATTACAGAAATCAAATATAATATTAATATAAATGCATTCTCATTTTTTCAAAAACCTAAATGAAATGTTCCAGAGTTTTAATAATAGGAATTCTTAATGTGGTTCAAATGACTTTTAACTTTTCTTAATTGCTATCAATAATCAATTCTTCTGTTTTTGAAAGTTCTTTTTTTTTTTTTTTTTTTTTTTAGTAATCTCTACCTCTAACATGGGGTTTGAATTCACAACCCCAAGATCAAGAGTCACATGCTTTTCCAATTGAGCCAGCCAGGGGCCCCTATTGTTATCAATAATCAGACATTTAAAGTCGGCTGTTTTTTCCCTTTTTTTTTTTAAATTAAAACCAAAAATTTTTTTAATGTTTATTTATTTTTGAGAGACACAGAGTGTGAGCGGGGCAGGGGCAGAGAGAAAGGGAGACAGAATCCAGGGCAGGCTCCAGGCTCTGAGCCAGCTGTCAGCACAGAGCCTGACATGGGGCTCGAACTCAAAAACCTCGAGATCATGACCTGAGCCGAAGTTGGACACTTAACCAACTGAACCACCCAGGCACCCTTCTATTTTTTTTTTTTTCTTTTAATCCAATTTAAAGACATGACTGTTGAGGCGCCTGGATGGCTCAGTCGGTTAAGGAGCTGACTTCGGCTCAGGTCATGATCTCAAAGTTCCTGAGTTTGAGCCCTGAGTTGGGCTCTGTGCTGACAGCTCAGAGCCTGGAGTCTGCTTGGGATTCTCTGTCTCCCTCTCTCTCTGCCCCTCTCCTGCTCATGCTCTGTCTCCCCGCAAATAAACATTAAAAATTAAAATAAAATAAAATAAAATAAAATAAAATAAAATAAAAACGGGACTGTTAAGAATGCATGCTGTTCATTAACATATTTAGAAATATTCACAAAAATTGGAAGAACTAAAAGCAGTTCGTTGTACCTGGAGATTTAATATTCAAATCAATGTTTAGAAGACTTGATAGATAAAGCCAAACACCAGTAGAGCATTTTCTAACAAGACTGTCAATGGAAAATCACCTGAATATAACATCTGATAACTAGAGAAAATATACCCAAAGTCATTACAATGTTGAGTTTTCACATCTCAGTACTGAGCTGCCTCCTACGTGACAGTCACATTCCTCCCAGGCTTTGTAGGAAGGAAATTGAAAGCAAGACCTCACCACCCCCAAGTACTCATCAGCAATTCTCCTTTCACTTCTTGACATATTTTAGGTAAACCTCAGGTCAAGATCAGGGACCAGGAAGGACATCCTTTGAATGGACTTATTTCTGCCCTTATTTATCATTGCAGTTTCACTGGGCTCTCAGACTCAAACCTGGGAATCAATGGAGGAGGGACAACAGATTACAGGGAACAGGACAAGGAAGAGGGCAGAAAATTTTATTACCCAAGAGAACTCTACACTTTAAAATGGGTCATTTGTGTTTATATGTTACTGGTTAACTAGTCATCATCTCTCTAGTTATGATTATTTTATATAGTGGAAATTGTATGAACCACAAGTGAAGCCCAGTTGAAAATTTTAGCGTCTCATCTTGGCACTTGAGATGAAATCTGGAGTGAGAAAGACCCCAATTTTGATCCCTTCATATATATATTCACTATATAACTGGGAAAGCTCCTTGGCGCACGTGAGTCTTTGAGCTGTGATCTGTAACTAAGGAAGACAGTATTTACTTCATAGGACCATTTCTGAGAATTCAGATACTTAGCGTGGGCCTTACACTTAAAAGGTGGTTATTGTTCTAATTCCTTCTACAGGATACCACGAACTACAACGGAAATCTAGGGTTCTGGTGGCCGTGCAAGCCTCAGTAACAGTTTGTTAACCTCTGTTACCTGTCCAAGATCTCCCTTCTCACCTAAAGCTGTCATTCTCCTCTGAAAGCTTTCCTCCTTCCCTACCACACTCTGTAAAATTAGGTTAGACCTTTAATACTAATCTTCTGATGAAAGCTATTTACACTAAGGTATGAATGAAGCTTAACAGAAGTGTGGAATTTTTTCAATGCCCAAATAATCTGTAATAGAGATGCTGAGGGAGTTTTTCTTCCTGTGTAAGAGAAGTTCTGCTACCTTAGACAAATTGACACAGTACCTAAACATATTGATGAAGTATTGACCGGTTTTACCTCCTCCATATTTTCTAAATGGAAGAGCTCCTTATAGAGGCAAAAGTTAACCAAATGAATAGCTGTCAGAGAACCATAACCTATAAATACTATACTATTTTTTTTTTTAATTTTCACTTAAGTTGCTGTTTATTCTCACAGGAAAAACTTTAGTTCCACAAGAAAAAGGACCTTGTCTGTTAGTGCCTGGTGTATAGTGGATGCCCAATAAACATTTTTTGAAAGATCAGGAAAAATACATCATTTAACATTAGAAATTTGCAAAAATAAATTAAAAAGTAAATAAAAGCAGCCACAACTTTGATTTATTTGAAAGTCACACAGAAAGAAGATGTCTCAAGCATTGTGTTTATGAGGGCAGCCTCTTATAACTACTCCTGAGTTTGAGTTTGGATGTGTGACCCTAGGTAAATCACTTAATTTCTCTGTTTTGCCTGTTTCCTCCTTCTGTAAAATGGGTATGCCTCAGTTTCCTCCTTCTGTAAAAGGGGTATTGTTATTATGACTAAATAAGGTACTGAATGAGTAAAGAGCCTACAAAATTTCCTGACATAAAGCCCACAGGAAATGCTTAGTGTTTTTATTGAAACATGAAAGTTTGCTGAGGAAGGCATGGAGGTCCAGGAACTAAATGACAGCTGGATGTTCTGCAGTCATTTGGTAAAGCCAGAACCAAACAACCACGTTTCAAGTCCATTTATCTTTTTTTTTTTTTTTTTTTTTAGTTTATTTATTTACTTTGAGATAGAGAGAGCACAAGCAGGTAAGGGGCAGAGAGGAGAGACAGAATCCCAAGTAGGCTCCCTGCCATCAGCGCAGAGACTGAGGTGGGGCTCAAACCCAAGAACCTGGAGATCGTGACCTGAGCTGAAATCAAGAGTCAGATGCTTAACAGACTGAGCCACCCAGGCGCCCATTAAGTCCACTTATGAGAAAGTTCTCCCCACTGTGCCAAGCTGCCTGCTCATCTCTTTATACATACTTTCTAAAACTACTTACAAGAAGAAAAAGATGTGTGGTTCACTTGCAAAGGCTTTTGGAAAATGCAGGATTCTCATCTGCTGGCTGGAAATGAGAAAACCTTGAACCGTGCTACACAAAGCAGTTACTATAAGTTCCCTAACCCTGAGTCTAGCAGACATGGAAAATTTTGTTCTTGAGCATTTGTGAGCACACAGATCAGGGAAACGGGAATCCAAACAGCAATCCTGAGGTGTCTTCAGGATGAATATGATATTCAGAGTCACGGAGTGCTTCACTTCCTCCTCCGGTCTCACCTCCCTCGGCTTCATGCTTTCCCCACAGCTGGTGCTGGAAACCGCGAATGGCTCGCTAGCGCGGGCGGGGGCGGCCCAGGGGCCAGAGCCGGAGGCGGCGGAGATGAGGCGAGGCTAGGCAGCAAGCGCCAGTGCAGAGCTCAGCCTCGAACACAGTTTTCCTCCTGGACCTGTCAAGTCAGACCTCACGTGTACACCGGGAGAATCTACCAAAGGCTACCTAACCAGCCGCGGCCTCTGAGCGCTGCGCTGATGTGCCAGGAGCGGAAGGTGAGTCACCCTGTCCTCCTCCCCGCCTCCACCCCGTGTCCAACAGGTGGGCTGGGGCTCGACTCCAAGGGGCCCAGTGGGTACACCTCTGGTCTCACCTGGGCAAGGCGCTCGGCTGCTCCCTTCATCCAGCCGTCGGTACTATTTAAACTCCTGCCCCAGCCCACGCTTGTTCTATTCCTTGTCTTTCTGCCTTCCCTTTCTCCTAAAATGAGAGCTCCGCTGTGCGCCGGGGAACGCGCCCAGAACGCCTGCTCTCCGGGAAACTTCTTCGGGCAGAAATGGCTAAACCGAAGGGCGCAAAGTGCCTCGATACGAGGCAATGGTGACCCCTAGTTCTTAGCGACTCACTGGGACTTCAGTTAAAAGTCATCATCAATTTCTCAACCAGCAGGTCAGAAACAGACGGAGGGAGAAGAAAATGGAGCGCGAGTGACAATCAGACTAGGATGAGAATGAATGGGAGCAGATGATGCGGCCCCCTCGCCCGGCGCCCCCTCCCCCACGTGCTCATACCCCCAGCGACTACTCCCGGGGAGGCCTGTGAAGCCGCCGCAGTAAAAGGAGACGGAGGAATATATATCCTCAAGTTGGAAAGGACTCTGACCCGGTTACCACTTCCTCGGCTTTCTGAACTTTTCCTCTCGGTCTCCTGGGCTGGAGTGAGTCTTGCCATCCCCCTTGCGTGCGTTCGTTCCCCTAAGAGGCATCCTGTCCTCCTCCTAGACTCTAGACCCGCCACCTCCCCCTGCACGCCCGCTCCACCCCCTAAGTAACGAGGCTTTGAATACGTACACCTCCCGGGCTAGGAATCTCCCTCGCAGATTTAGCGGGGGCTGAGGGCGTAAGTCCCGGAAGGTGTGCCCTGGGGCTGTCCCTGGCTGGGACCGCTTCTGAGCACTCGCCCGGGCGCGACCCCCTCCCCTCCCCGCAGCCTGGGCGCGCCCGGCTCGTGCGCTGCTGTCGCGCACTCGCCGCGCCCTAGCGGCCAGAGGGGGAACGAGCGCAGGGGTGCGCGGGTGGGAGGCACCCCCCTCGGGAACCAGGGAAATCCCGGCCGCCGCCAGGGGCCGTGCCACCACCCTCGCCCGACCGAGGCTTCCGGCGCGCCCCCAACTTTGTGGCGCCCTCAGGCAGCGGCGGCGGGGATGGAGCTGCCTTCCCGAGGGCGGGCGCCGCTGGACTCGTCGCTGGACAGCTGCTCCCTGACCTCGTTGGAGTCCAGCGTTTTCTGCAGCGAGGGCGAAGGGGAGCCCCTGGCGCTCGGGGACTGCTTCACGGTCAACGTGGGCGGCAGCCGCTTCGTGCTCTCGCAGCAGGCACTGTCCTGCTTCCCGCACACGCGCCTGGGCAAGCTGGCCGTGGTGGTGGCCTCGTGCCGCCGCCGCGGGGCCCTGGCCGCCGTGCCCAGCCCCCTGGAGCTCTGCGACGATGCCAACCCCGTGGACAACGAGTACTTCTTCGACCGCAGTTCGCAGGCATTCCGCTACGTCTTGCACTACTACCGCACCGGCCGCCTGCACGTCATGGAGCAGCTGTGCGCGCTCTCCTTCCTTCAGGAGATCCAATACTGGGGCATCGACGAGCTCAGCATCGACTCCTGCTGCAGGGACAGGTACCCGGGAGGCGTGCGGTGGCCGGGCTGGGAGGCGGGCGCAGTGGAGAGAGGGCGGCAGAGATAAGATGTGAGGCTTCGGAATCCTCGCGGAACGCAGGCCTAAAAAACACCTGAGGCCACTTCTGAGCTGAAAGGTGGGGTGGCGGTGGGTCCGGAAAGTGTCAAAGCCAGTTTTCGATTGGAACTTTTTAAACCTCCTCCTTTTTTGGATAAATGCGTACCAATCCGTTTTTAAGACAAAGGAGGTCAGGCCTGCAATAAATACTTGATGATTGAGTGAGTTAGAAAAGCTATGATCCAGAAGATGCGTGTATAGGGATGTAGGTTTCACTAGGGAGCATTATCATTTACCACTGAGAACCCTTAACTTGAGACTTGGGTGGAGAACTGCCTTAAAAACAGAAGATAGAAAGCTGGTTCCTTGACTGTGAATGTTTCTGGGACTTTGATGACGACTTTCCTTTTATTTTGCTATTGGTACCGTTTCTTCATGAATACCTTTACATCACACACACACAAAGGTTCCATAGGACAAACTTCTGTTCTTGGTACAAGAAAAATGGGTAATAAAATGCATTAAAGTATAAATCCTTTTGTATAAACTTCTAACAAGAAAGTACCATTTTAAAAATAATAATCTTAAATGAGAACTTTGTGGTACTGTGGGCAGGAGACAGCCCAGGTAAAATTTGAACGGACATTTTCTGCATTTTACTGAAATAAAAAAGCATGACCTCTTTGCTAAGTTTAGTCTTTTATTTTTTGTGTTTTTTTTTTACTTCTGTACTTTTAAAAAGTTAGACTAATCACCAAGTTGTTTTTTCTAAAAGATACTTCAGAAGGAAGGAGTTGAGTGAAACGTTAGACTTTAAGAAGGACACAGAAGACCAGGAGAGTCAACATGAGAGCGAACAGGACTTCTCACAAGGACCTTGTCCCACTGTCCGCCAGAAGCTCTGGAACATCCTGGAGAAACCTGGATCTTCCACAGCTGCTCGAATCTTTGGGGTCATCTCCATCATCTTTGTGGTGGTGTCCATCGTCAACATGGCCCTGATGTCAGCTGAATTAAGCTGGCTGGACCTGCAGCTGCTGGAAATCCTGGAGTACGTGTGTATCAGCTGGTTCACTGGCGAGTTCATCCTGCGCCTCCTGTGCGTGCGGGCCAGGTGCCGCTTCCTGAGGAAGGTGCCGAACATCATAGACCTCCTTGCCATCTTGCCCTTCTACATCACTCTTCTGGTAGAGAGCCTGAGTGGGAGCCAGACTACACAGGAGCTGGAAAATGTGGGGCGCATTGTGCAGGTCTTGAGGCTGCTCAGGGCTCTACGCATGCTAAAGCTGGGCAGACATTCCACAGGTATTCAAATTTCAGTGATGCTTTTTAATTTGCCATTGTTTGTAAACATTAGTGCTTGACTGTAGTCCCAGGGAAGTGACTCTGAATTGATACTCAAAATTACCAACTCCCATACTTTACCCAACCAAAATGGTGCTGGGAAGTTGTTATCACAAGTATAAAGAAGATGCCGCCCACACTCCTTCTCTCCATATGACATGTAAGAAACAATTTGACCACTTGTTAACCTCAATTTATTTCAACCGGCTGCTCAGAAGATGTACAAAAATTAAAGACACTCGGCCTCAAGAAAGTTCTAGATAATATATGTATAAACAGCACGTTAAAAGAGATGCAGAAATTATTCATGATACATAAGGACATAAACCAGTTTCTCTTCCGTGTCCAAGGAAGGGCTTACCACACACATTCCTTGGCAAAAAAAAAAAAAAAAAGTCAGTCTTGCAATGCTTTCTCTGGCCATGCAGAAAGTGAGATGACCAGGCACTGTTGGCCGCCCCATAATTTTTCACAAAGCAATGGAAATATTTGCTTTGGAAGAAAGCAGAAGATACTAATTACTAAATGCTTTGTCTAGTATCTAAGAATTTTCTTGTCCCTAAAGTGCGATGAATGAGAGAGATGGTAACAGAAATTCCTTAGCTTGTATCATATGAAGGCTTGAAAATCTAATGAACATTCCCCCTAGAAAAGTTCCCACACAACAGCAATTGTGCATGAAAGTTACAGACAATGTCAGGGGAAGTCACACAAATCCATTACAGATGATCCCTATTTCCCTGAGGGTGGCAATTTTCAGTGGCTGGTCCTATGGCTGTTGGGTGTTCTGGAGTATATATGTGTTAAATGATGTTAGATTTTAACGAAAATAAGAATAAGAATCCCTTGAAAAGCTTGTTAGAAGGCAAATTCTGATCTCCAATCCATGAGGAGTCAGATTTTAGTATTTGGGGTTGGATCAAGGAGCATACATTTTAACAAGCTTACAAGTGATTTTGATGGACCATACATTAAGAAACACTCCAGTAGGATGCCATGTTAATATGATACATATTAATACAATACACATGAATACAAATAATTTAGCTATTTCCACCTTATTCCCCCAGATATGTGCCTGGTTGGTCACCTCAAAGAAGTTTGTGGTGGTTGTCACTTCCTATTAATATAGGGAGAAATTAACCTCAAATATGTTTTTCCCCCACATCTCTGAGGTAATTAGGACTTATTCGAACATAATTTTGGTAGTGTATTTTCCTAGCTAGTCTCCCATACCAGCGATGTGATAATGGGGTTTCCAACAACTTTTACAAGTACCACTCTTTGTTTTCTGACACACATAATAGGATGCTTTCTTCTAGTATTTATAAACTCTTCACAGGATTCAATTTAAAAACACCCAGTAAAGACTACATTTGCTCCTAAAAGAAAAGAAAAAGAAAATAATAGTAATTTCCACAATGTCACGTCTTCAAAGGTTTTTTTCAGTTCCAAAGCAGTACAAAGTATTAATAAAGACTTAATTTATTGAAAGGATATGAATGCTTCCATAAATATTTGACAATTTTATCTTAAACATTACATTTAGCAAAATGTAGATGTAGGTGACATATTTCCCCATGTATTAAACTATAAATATAAGTTGAGAGGTATTATAGAATAACAGGAGGACCAGAGAGCCTAAGTTTAAATCCTGGCTCAGTAACTTTGTACTATTTATGCTACTTCTCTGTGCCTCAATCTTCTCATCTGTAAAATTGCCTAATAATTACATCAATCTCCTATTGTTTTTTGAGGATTATCTGAGTTATTAGATGTAATGTGCAGAAATTCAGACAACTTTGTTTTTCTTTACAAAATTATTTAGAACATTTCATCTTGAAATGAAAACAGTCTCCTCACTGTGGCTTTTCTCAAATGTGGTCAGTTTATTTCAGAAATACAATTCAATGCAGACACATCAAGGCCAGTTTTCTAAAAGGTATTCTAAAGGTATTCTTAAAAAAAATCTTCTTTTGAAGTTAAACGTCAAAATTAATATTCCTCAATCTTTAAAAATACTTGGTACATAATTTAAGAATATCTCAAAGTTTTAAGAACAAAATTTAAAAATAATGAGAGCACAAATGGTATTTTAATGAATTTTAAATAGTCTCTAGTGAATAAAATTAAAATAATTCTAGGAGATATTACTTCGACCTTCAGAGACAGTATCATTTTGGCTTCAGACTGATATGACTTCAAAACGTGGATACGCTTTTAGCAGTGTTCAGGAACTCTAGTTGTCAGGGGAGATACCTTATTCAAATTGTAATCCCATTATGGGCTCAACTGACTCTCCTTAGGGGCTGAGTCTCTCTAGAGATGGGATTGGATTCTCTTGGGTGTGTCTCCCAGGGGTTCCATATGTCCTCAGAATAGTAATAGGGAACACACCACTGCCTCACAGTGAATGAATTTTCTAGTAGCTTCAGTCCCCCATACCTTTCTGCAGTGAAAGGAATAATCTGTATTCTAGTCTATCTCCGTACAGGAAAGCAGAAATTCTATGTACTCAAGGGAAATGTTTCCCCATGGCTTTGGTATTAAGGGTGCACATTTCAGTGGGTGTCATGGGAGTTCAGGACATGGTAAACCGTTAAGAATGTCCCATGATTGCACATGATGTTCTCACGTCAGCTTGCATATGATGCCTCACTCACTTTATTCTCATGGAGGACATCCTTTACCCCTTCTGGCTTTCAGATAACAATACCCTGATTATGTTCAACTTCATTGGGAGGGTGAGTAAAGCAGACACATCAAATGTAAAGAGACGGCATAAAACCAGCATCAGAAAAGTGTGCCAAAGCGATACATTGAAATGCACGTCTGCCAAGTGAGCCCTCCACTTGCGATGCTGCACAGGCCTCCCATTTTGTGGATTAACATATAATTTCCATCATACATCCACTGCCTGCTTTTTAGTCTCATCTGTCACTTTTTTTGGTATAAATAGTAGGTGTTTAGTAAATATTTCTTTCTGTCTTTTTCAATCTGGCCCCACCAACTAGACTATGAGCTCCCTGAAGAAAAAGATAATGATTTCTCATCTCTATCCCCAGAACCACTGCCCAATGCTGCAGACATATTAGATGTGAAATGCACACTTGTGGGTGGATAGTCAGAAAGGAGAGGGAAGGGAGGAAAGCAGAGGGGTGGGGGAGGGAAGAGGTGCCCAGGGACTGACAGCAGTTGTTCTCTTACAGGATTACGCTCACTCGGGATGACAATCACCCAGTGTTATGAAGAAGTCGGCCTACTGCTCCTCTTTTTGTCTGTGGGAATTTCTATATTTTCAACTGTGGAATATTTTGCTGAGCAGAGTATTCCTGACACAACCTTCACAAGTGTCCCTTGTGCATGGTGGTGGGCCACAACATCCATGACTACTGTGGGATACGGGGACATTAGACCAGACACCACCACAGGCAAAATCGTGGCCTTCATGTGCATATTATCAGGAATCCTTGTCTTGGCCTTGCCTATTGCTATTATTAACGACCGCTTCTCCGCTTGCTATTTCACCTTAAAGCTCAAGGAAGCAGCTGTTAGACAGCGCGAAGCTCTGAAGAAGCTTACCAAGAATATAGCCACTGACTCATACATCAGTGTGAACTTGAGAGATGTCTATGCCCGGAGTATCATGGAGATGCTTCGGTTAAAAGGCAGAGAAAGGGCAAGTACTAGGAGCAGTGGAGGAGATGATTTCTGGTTTTGAAGCCACTTTCAGTTTATTTACAAAAGCTTGTGTACAACTAACTCAACTGATAAAGCCTTGATATGGATGTCTATGTACTGTTGAAGAGTCTCTTTTGAGTATACCACCTGTGTTAGTTTTTGCTGATATTTTGCTTGGTCTGCTAGAATAGTTCACGTCCCCCAAATCGAGTGCACATTGTTTCGACACAGTTGAGCCGCAAAAAATAGTCATTTAACATAACCCAATACAAGTAGGCCAAATGTCTGGATTGTCAAATATAATAGTGCAATACATCCAACAAAGTTAAAAGTTTTATGCATCACTAATTTTAAGGTGTTTTGCACCACTAATGTAAAAAGAATGGGAGTTAAGCTACACGGCCCAGAGAAAAGGTAAGTGAACATTTAAGAACATACTGGACATTCTTCAAGTAAATAAATCACTCCTTCCTCCATCAGTTAAAGTTGTTACATACAACAATTAGCTTTGCAAGCTTAAATCCTGATTTGATAGCCATAGATGGTGTCTTCCCTCTGGTGCAAACCACTCATCACAGAGGGACTAACTTCTGATTTCAGTCATTACTGTTGGAGGTGGGAATCCCCAGGCTGCTTAACCACTGACAGAACAGGGGCTTCAAGAACTGTACATTCTCATTGTCTCCATGGAGTGCAGTAGTGTAGCCTAAAGCAGGTTTCTCTTGTACCCCTTGGAAATTAGATGGTCTTTAAAAATCTCTTTATTGATGTGGTGTTCAAATTATGTCTTTAAAATCACGAATGTGTAAAGGTGAAGTAGTGAACATCCTAAAAATATACACTAAAAGTATTAAATAGTCTTATTTCATAAAATGAGAATGATATGTTGACTGATATCACTGGATGAACTTGAAAATCTTTTATTTGTTAACAAAAATATTATAGATAGCTTTCTGGCTTTTGGGGTAAATAGCAAATGTTCCAACTTTGCACGCATTTGACAGCATTTGACGGTCATTCGTGATAATGATAAAATTCCTAGACATTCTGTTATATGATTAAAACCAAAAGTTCTAAACCTAAGAATTAGTTGATGATTCCCAATATTCTAGTAAATGAGTTTTTAAAAACTAAGAGTGATATGTAGTGTCACTTTAATACCTGCCTTCTCAGTGGGTGTAATAGTGTCCCAAAGGGATGAAATTGGTTCTTAGGGGGGGGAAAAAATCAGTCCTTTTATTCAGAAAACACATACATACATGCAATACATAAACAGATATAGAGTATACCTATGGTGTTAAAATTTCATGAAGTGGAAAATTAGAGAAAAAAAATGCCTAAAAGGCTCCTTGCCTGGGTTGGGTGGTGATAAGAAATACATATTGAGAAATACTGCTTTAATATATGGCTATACCATATTTCATCAATTCTAGTTAAAACACTTTATTATATTATGAACCACGAAAACAAAAGGGATGGAGTGAAGGAGAGGGGTAGGGACAGAAGGGAGGAAGGACAGAGAAAGGAAGGAGGAATTGAAGGAAGGAAGGAAGGAAGGAAGGAAGGAAGGAAGGAAGGAAGGAAGGAAGGGAGGGAGGAAGGGAGGAAGGGAGGAAGGGAGGGAGGGAAAGAGGAAGAAGAGGGAGGAAGAAAGGAAGGAAAGAAGAGAGAACCCAGTCAATTATAAGATGCCATTGATTATAAAATCCGTCCAGATTTTGGATAAGTAAGGTTTTAAATACACATCTTAAATCAATAAAATATCATATATATTACCTCTGGTGTTTGGTGTTTAAGCTCTGAAAACATTTTCAGTGGTGTCATGAGCTTTAGGTTGTATGTTAAAATATTTTAATCCACTTGGCCTGTTTTCACTTCTCCCAAATATCGTGAAAGATGTAGGAGATATGAATGGTAATAAAGTAAATATTTTCCCTCTTACACAATGCACACAGGTGCTGGAAGATAGCATAGGGTCACTAATTCTAGTATAAATCCCACCCATAATCTGAAGGGGAGATAAGACACAGAAGCCAAACTTACTGTGGCTTCTCTAGAACTCTCCCCATTAAGAATAGTTGCTCTGATCTAGGACTGTGCTCTATGCCCAAGATGTATTATGTCATTAATCCCAAAATATCCCTATTAAACAATTACTGTTATCCTGCTTTAAGTATTACATTTATTTATTCAAAAAACACTTATTTAGGACCCATTTGTGCGCTGGGCACTAGGGATTCTTAAAGCAGACCAAGTCCTACTCTCTTGTATTTAATATTCTATTCAACAGTGTGAGGGGAACACAGATGATGAAATGGAGTCATAGGAGGGTGAAGTAACCTGGCTAAATTCACACACCCCATACACAGGTGACAGAGCCAGGAATGAATCCTAATCTGCCGAACCCTGAAAATGATACTCCCAAAAGTCATATTATAGATTTCATTATTCCCACACAGTTGTGGATAGGGATTCACTTTGTAGGCAGGCAAGTCAATTTCTTGTGTATGGAGAGGTTTACTATGCCTTAAGAAAAATTTCAGCTTATTCTCAGAGGTAGAATGTTGATTATAAGGAAAGGTCATTGTCATGCCTTACAGTCATTATAAGACAAGAAAAATACTATCTTTAGAATAATTAGTAGCTATAAAACAAAAAATAAGAAAAATGAAAAAACCATATGTATTCTATATAGATTTTTTTTTCTACCACCAAAGACTCTAAGCATGTTCTTCACAAATGTGGTATGTTAGTAGTATATATTTTGTCAAGATGTGGACATTTCAAAAGAAATTTTAAATACCACTGCTTAGTCACCTTTGCTGTTATATAAAATATCAGTGTACTTATTCAGCAATGTACATATAAGCAAACCAAATTTAATTTAAGTAACATATGAAGTATCTGTTAATTTTATATCCCATCGTTTAAAAAAACATTTGATATTTTTCAGAAATGTAAGACTTATTGCTATAAAACAATATATTTAATTTGTTTGGAAATATCAATAATGGAATTATTGGCTTTCTTTAAGCTATTTAGACAACACTAATTAAAAACATTTGTGTGCACAGAGGTAATGCTTGAGTACCTAAAAGAGCAATTTTAAGAAATCACTGTGGTATCTCTAGTAGAACTGGCGTGATGTTCGTGTTTTACCGGGTTTTTTTCCTGTATATACAAGGAATTGTTGCATTTGTCATTTTAATACAAAGTAGTATTAAGTATAATGAATTAGATGCACAAAGAAGTTAACTGAGGTAGAAATCTTAGTACTGTGTTTCATTGTGGAATTCCTACTCCTATTAAAATCTTTTGACTAAGCCCTTGCAGAGAATATATATGCTGGCCCAAGTTATCCGAGCAAAATATTATCATAGGGTAAGATTAATGCTTCAACAAACATTTCCACTGAAACATTTTGTTAACATGAAAAGCCTGCTCTTTTGAAATATTAGCCATTAATATCTCTGTCTTATCAGTCCTTCAATTCTGGCCCAAGATACCATTTGGCAAATGACATGTGTTAGTGCTTCCCTTGGTGATTTTCCTTCGCAAAGCACCACCACTCCCAACATTGCTCCAAGCCATGCTGATACATGAAATAAAAATGTAAGGGTGCCTGGGTGGCTCAGTCAGTTAAGCATCTGACTCTTGATTTTGGCTCAGGTCATGGTCTCATGGTTCCTGAGATTGAGCCCCACATTGGGCTCTGTGCTGACAGCATGGAACTTGTTTGGGATTCTCTCTCTCCCTCTCTCTGCCCCTACCTTGCTGGCGCACACTCTTTCTCTCTTTCTCTCAAAATAAATAAACTTTAAAAAAACGTCACATAAGGAGAGTTTTACTCATACTCTGCAGGTAATTGCTTACATGATGTCTTTAGGGTTAATGGGAAACCTGAATACTCACCATCTCCATGTCCTCACTTGCCTTATATTAGAACCACTCCCTTGTCTACCCCCTCAACTCCATTGCCCCCCTCTTCCTTTTTGGTATTCAATCAGTAAGACCCAAAGCCTAATTAAATCCAGTCCAGTGCCTACTTGTGCCTGCCTCCGCAGAGCTGATCATGAGTACAGAAAAAACCAATGTATGCAGACTGCTCTCATTTTACATTCTTGCCTACAACCCCAAATGGGTTCTTAATGCTGCTAGGCAATCATACTGCAATTCCTGAATGTATTCACTCTCTCTAGATAAATATAGACCTCTAACACCTCCTTTTCATTCCACTTTCACTGAGAAAATAGAATCACATTTTCCACAAGGGCCGACACCCACATTTACCCACCTACCTCCACCTGTGCCTATTCACTCTGCCTTTCCTCCTATTATGTGAATTGAACTGTCCATCCTACTCCTCCTCTCCAACTCTAGGACATTGCTTCAGGAAGCCTTCCCCCTCTCCCTATTACACCATCACTTTTCCCCCTTGCTAGGGGATCATTTCTATTAACACAAAAACATGATTAATTGTTCCCATCTTAAAAATAAAAACAAAAGCAAACAAATGAATTTTTAAAGCTCCTAGAACCTATATCACCCTCTAGGACACGCCCCATTCCCTGGTCTCCTTTATGGCAAAACTCCTTGATAGCATTTTCTATATTCACTTACTCCATTTCTATATTCACTCTTTTCCCTATTCTTTCTTGAAAATCCACTCAAATCAGCCTCCCAACTCTACGTATCCTAAAACTGTTCTTCTCGAGGTCAGCAATTATCCCAATCACTGATAAATTCAGTCATTAATTCTTAGAATTCATATTGCTTGATCCATCAGCAGCATTTTATAAGGTTATTGACTTGCTAGACACACTTTCTTCTCTTGACTTTCAGTCCACTGCACTCTCCTGATTTCCCTCTACCCCACTGCTCATTCATCTTTTCTGGTTGAGATGTTTAATCAGGATTTAATCCTCAGATCTATTCTCCTCTCTATTTACATTGCCCCGTTCATAAACCCATCCTGTTTCATGGCTTAAGTATCATTGATAGTCAACTTCCGAATTTGTCTCCAGACTAGCCCTCCCCCCCACTTCCTGCATCTTCAGATTTTTGTATGCAACTGCCTGTTCAATATCTACACCCGAATATCCAATAAATATCTCATTATTACCACATCTAACTGCAAATTATTTATATTTTCTCCAAACTCTGTGTTAATTCAAATCCTCTGAGAAGCAGATGCCAAGACGAGTGATTATTGTAATACCAATTACACGTAAGACATTTACCTGGGGAGGTGGAGGGGGAAGGCCTTGACGGATAAACGGGAGAAGTCTAGAGAAGATGGGAAGAACTTTCAGACCATGATGCAAATCTGACATCTGTAAAGAAAAAAGAGAGAGAAGGATTGAGTAAAAACAATCTCTGATAATAGCCCATTTCTGAGAAAACGTCAACCAAGTCGATGGAGAAGTAGCCCATCTCTTTCAGAAATGGCACTGTACTCAGAGGACAACAGCTCAGGCTGTCAGTCAACTGTGCTCTGCTCAGGAGATCTGAACGATGGGTTTTTATGGCCACCAATGTCAAGCCCTGGAAACACCCAGGTCTGCTTCCCCACACAGGTTCAGAAGTAGCCCCCCGTGAATCCCATGGGCCCCTCTTTCTGAGGGAAATTTAGAAAATGAAAATTTAGAAAAGAGCATTCTTTATTGCAGTTGGTCTCAAAATGACAGCCGGTAGCCACCATCCACCTCTTCTACTAGCCACAGCTCCTCATCGCAGCACATTATTTACCCCACTGGACCCTTGCATCCTAAAAGAGTTATTTATAGAGAAAATTCTCATCTGCTTATGCTTTTCTCTACCTCAAAGGAAATTTGGTATCTTAGAAAACACTTTTTCATTATTGTGTACCGAGGTGCACCCATAGTTAATGATGCTGCATAAAATTGTTATTGCCATGCTACTTACTTTTATTCTTGAACAAACAAAAAAAAATAGCATTAACAAAATGCTATTTCAGGGGAAATTTCAAAATAACTTAAATCCTGTCCCATTCATTTCTGAGTTGGTACCATCACACTCAGGATGATACTATTTTAATAGGGCACTAGTAAAAATCCAATGACTCTGAAAAATACTTTCATGTGTCTAGATTAGCTAATGTAAAACCACTGAGGTAGATAAACACATTTAGCTTTCAACAACATGATGCAACTAAATCTGAAGTAATGGAAAATAAGTTAACTTTTGGAATTCCTTTTCATATTCTAAGTCGAGTGACATTTCTTCCAATTATATGTCTTCTTTAGAAGGTCTATAGTCTAAGAAGTTTTATAAGTAAAAGAAGATAATGGTGATATATGATTTTCTACATTATTCTATTGTTCAATATTCAAATTATTTCCAAAGAAATAATAATTGAACAGAAGAAGTTTTGAAAAGTTTGCTGCGTGCTACAGACATGCATGCATGGAAGCACACAGAGACAAAGAAACAGAGACAGAGACACAGAGAGGAAAAGGAAGAGAGAGAAACAAAACTTTAGGATAACAAATGAGATTTTGAAATTATGGGAAGTAGACGTTCCTTGACATGTAACAATAATCACCTCAATACTTCACACTGGGTGCATAGATAGAATTTCAATCATCTTTCTAAGTAGAAAAACCAAATCCTCCTTAAAAAATAATTTCTGTTTCTGTAAACCAGGACAAATCTTCCTGAAACCATGTCTTTATACATGTCTTTGCTGTACAGCCAGTGTTTTATCTCAAAGTAGTCTATAATTATTATTGTCAACTAATTCTAAATGGTACATGTGAAAATAAAAGACAGTTACAGTTTCTATGGAAACTATACTTTGTAGGGAATTCATTGCAAGAGGCCTTGCTCCTAAAGTTAAAAACAAAAAACAAACAAATAAAGCTCTTCATATACAATAATATCCTCTGGACCACAAGCCATCAGGAAAAGAAAGAAAGAATAAATGAATAAAAATATAAAAATAAAAGCCACTCTTCTATCTTTAGCTGTACTTATAGCTTTTTCCTCATATGAGCTGGTTACCTTTAAGATTTCAGACAAAGGAAAATGACTCCTCCACGCATAACCTCCACGCATAACCGTGGAATTTCTTTTTAACTTTGAAGATAGAATATTTAACTTTGTAATCATAATTTGTAGAAATGTCTTATCACTGAACATTTGATAAATTATTTAACTTAGTACTCTTTGACTCTCCCTTTTTAGTTAAATATTCTATGCATTTTTTCACACGGGCTAATAAAATGTGCTAATAACTTAAGCAAATCAATTTGTTTGATTCCACATCCTCAATGCCTGGACAAATGATCCTCTCTCGCCACTTGGCATTCATCATATTATCTAATGAATAAATCTTCAGAGAAATTTTAGCAAATATATTGGATAATTCAAGTAACAAAATCATCTTTCTCACCCATTTCTGACATCTTTTTTCTAGAACTTTTTTTCAGAGCACAGAGCCTAAGTCTTTCATTTAATTTCATATGACATCCTTTCAAAGACATTGTATATATGCAGAGGGAAGGACTAGTTACCTCGTACTTACATGAACAGGATGATTTATGATCTAGAAACAAAAAAGTATTGTGGCACTGTTGTCTAGTCCATATCAGAATTGGCAAGAACAATACCACAACAGCCTTTTTCTTCCTTCTTCCAAATTTTAAAGACTGGTAGATTTGTGGATCAAAGAATGTGTTATAAAAGAAAACACACATCTTGGAGTCAAATAAAACTAATTTTTATAAAACAAATAGTAGATCTATTTTTGATTCTTGTGCAGTATTCCTCTGCGTTATCATTTTAATACCAAAACAAGATGTGTATTAGAAGTAATTGTGTGACTCTCACTCTTAGATTTGGGAACAATTTGTGTTATTTGAACACATAGGGTGGCAGCAGATTATAAGAACAGCGGGAAAGGGACATGGGAAGGATGTACAGGAAGCACATGTTGGCCAGAAAACGATTACTTAATTTTGTTTCTTGATTTTGTGGTGTATGATTTTGTCTGTCATTATAATTGACACATTAAGATTTCACAAGTTAGGGGCTCCTGGGTAGCTTAGTCGGTTAAGCCTCCGACTTCAGCTCAGGTCACGATCTCAAGGTTCTGAGTTCAAGCCCCAAGCCCTGCATCTGGCTCTGTGCTGGAGCCTGCTTCGGATTCTGGGTCTCCTTCTCTTTCTCTGTCTGTCCCCAACTTGTGTTCATTCTCTCTCTCTCTCTCTTTCTCTCTCAAAAGCAAATGCATAAACATTAAAAAATAAAATTTTCTAATTAAAAAAAATATTTCACAATTTCATTTTATAGTACCATAATTTACAGTGGTTTGTGAACCAGAACAAGTAATTTTTACCTGCTATTGGCAAAATTGTGTATTCCAAGGAGGTTTTCAAGCTTTCTGTGAATTTTGTGAAAGGTTATCAGTAGTATGACAATCGCTCAGTTGATGGTAATAGTAATATTTAATTGAATTAAAACAAATTGTCCGTAAAATATTGCTTTATTATGTTAAAAAATGATAATGTGAAAATTATAGGACGTGTTTAAGATCTAATGCTGGAACGGACTTAAAGTGTAAGTAGTGGCAATATTAATTTTTTTTAAATCTATTTATTTTTGAGAGAGAAAGAGAGTGTGAGCCTGGGAGGAACAGAGAGGAAGACACAGAATCCAAAGCAGGCTCCAGGCTCTGAGCTGTCAGCACAGAGCTCACCTCATGAACTGGGAGATCATGACCTGAGCCGAAGTCAGACTCTCAGCTGACTGAGCCACCCAGGCGCCTCAATAGTGACAATATTTGAAACAAATTACCACTGTACCTCAGCAAACTTCTGTTTCATGATGACAAATTTAGAAAATAATTTTATTACATGTAGAAGCCTCAATAAAAATAACAGATTTCAATATATTAATTTTAATGATATCCCTGCAAAAAGAAATATTTAAAACTTTAAAATGGAAAAAATAATTGAAAATATAGCAAACTGATTGTCACTAAGTCCCCCCCCAATATTTTCAAGGATTATCAACATAATTCTGTACGTTTTCTATAACTATTATTACAAAAGGTATTCTTACCTTATTTAGTTCATAATTTGGGACAAAGGAGACAATAAAAGGCTCACACAATTTTCCAAAGAATTATTCCTACAGTATGTATGGAAATGGAATGTATGCTTTTTAAAATGATGTATCAGGTGATACATTCAAAATTATGCTTCTTAGTGATAAACACTATGTCTAAAATTAATTAAACTTACTATATCATCCTGAAATGTACTGATTCTCCCAGGAAAGGTCTAGGAGAGATTGTGTTGGGAGACAATTTGCTATGTGTCTCTTGCATTTCTGCATATCTTGCAAACACACTGATAGCCTTGTCCCAGAATATCTTTTCAAGGATGACTATATAGCATGAAATGTTGGAAAACAGAGATAGTGTCTCCTCTGAGACAGAGGTAGATTTGTATGATGCCCAGGATAATAAAGATAATGTCTTCCTTTGAGGCAAAGTTTGGACATGTTTACTTGAAGCCTTTTAAACATTACAGTTTTCCTAACTTGAGTTTCTCAACTGTGACACACATCTATTACTCGTGCATCTTCGACCACAGTCATATCCATGTCACCTGCATAGGACTTGGGAAGCAAGAGAAATATGGAGCTCATACTATACCATTTGCCATGAGTAATAAAGCTCTTCATCTCTGTCCCAGGAGTCTCATATATTTTACCAGGAAAAGGGAAAAATCTCAGACACCTCACAGTTCTTGATAGATTGGAAGCTCAAAAGTGAATTTCATGTTTTTTAAATGTAAAGCAACCACAGTTGGCAAATATTTTCTATGTGGTATTTTGGTAATAAAAGTGGTATATTTAACTGGTATTTTAAGCATTCATTATGGACTAAACTTTTGGGGGAGAAATTAACAATACTGTCAACATATGTGAAGGTTTCCAAAAGTACTGTTATCATTATGGCAAACAAGATTCAAAAGTTATCACCTATCTCCCACATATCCCAAAATACATTGTATCACATTGAAGAGGGCACTAATAATGAAGGAGGTTTGAATGAAATAAAATTAGAAATATATTTACATCATATTTCTCTGTCTCAAACTTTTAGTCATTACGTTATTGAAGAAAATAGAAAACTTTTACAAGAAAAATCCATTTGCTATTCAAAACCCTACATAAATAATTGAATTAAACTTCACGCCTAGAAGAAGTAAATTATTACAATGCACTCATTATTGCAGCTCATTATAATTATTTCAATCTGGTTTTTCTTTTACATTGAAAGGTAATTGTTAGATATTATATGTATTGTGATTTTGGATTGCAACTAATTCATTCTTTGTATTGTGAAACAGAGGAAATTGTTATTATTCACGTTTTACTTCATTGGCCCACCATCTTCATCCTTAACTAAGATGGAGAAATATAAGGAAAAAACTCAACCAGGCATAAACAGCATGTGTAACTTTGTCTTTGTGTATTATGGACAGCCAGACATACATATCACATTAAATTAAATATTTTCTAATTTCTAGAAAGTTAGTTTGAGAATCTTTCTTATGCTGTAGTAGACATTAACAAAATTATATTTTATATGAAAATGGTTTTATAGGGGCACCTGGGTGGCTTAGTCAGTTAAGTTTCCAACTTCAGTTCAGGTCATAATCTCATGATTCATGAGTTCAAGCCCTGCATTGGATTCTGCTTTGACAGTGCAGAGCCTACTTGGGATTCTCTCTCTTTCACTCTCTCTCTGCTTCTCTCCCACTTGTGCTCTCTCTCTCTCTCAAAATAAATAAATACATTTTAAAAAAGAAAATGACTTTATAGAAAAGCAAACTATATATTACGTGTGTGTGTGTGTGTGTGTGTGTGTGTGTGTGTGTATACACAAATCAGAGGGATGTTTACTGGGTCACTAGATAAAATGTATTTCTTACTGCAGTTTCTTTAGTATTTGAAAACAGTAATATAAAGAAACTATTAGTCAAGGTTCTTCAGAGAAGTAGAACCAATAATGTGTGTGTGTGTGTGTGAGTATACATATCTGACATGCCTGTATGTATCTATGTATATGTAAATATCTGTGTGTATATATTCAATGTCACATATATGTGCATATATATGCATGTGTGTGTATGTGTATATATATGTGTGTGTGTGTGTGTGTGTGTGTATATATATATATATATATATATATATATATATATATATATGTATATGTATAATAAGGACTTTGCTCCAATGTGATTATGAAGGCTAAATCCCAAAATCGTCTGTTGGCAATCTAGAGACCCAGGGGAACTGATAGTGTAGTTCCAGTCTGATTGCCAGCAGGCTTAAGACCCAAGAAGAGCCAATGTTTCAGTTTGAGTCCAAAGGCAGGATAAAAGCAATGTCCCAGTTCAAAGTCAGTTAGACAGAAGAGTTCCCTCTTACTCGGTCTTTTTGTTCTATTCAAGACTTCAACTGACTAGATGAGGCCCACCCACATTAAGGAGGGCAATCTTTACTCAGGCTATCAATTCAAATGCTAATCTTATCAAGAAACATCCTCACAGACACACCCAGAATAACATTTTACCAAATATCTGTGTACTCCATAGCTCCATCAAGTTGACACATAAAATTAACCACCACACCCTGTAAACAAATAAAGAAACTTGAGTACCCAAATGCACAGAAACTTATCTAAGGCCACATCATAAGGGAGGGATCCAAGAGGCACCCCTTAGTTTACCTCACTTTAAATCTTCTATTTCAGGACACTTGGGTTGTTTAGTCAGTTGAGCATCCGACTCTTGATTTTACCTCAGGTCATGATCCCAGGATGGAGGGATCCACCCCCACCTCCAGCTCCGTGCTGAGGGTGGAGCCTGCTTGAGAGTCTCCTCCCTCTCCCTCTGCCCTTCTGACCCCCACGCTGTTTGCACTCTCCCTCTCTCTAAAAAAAAGGAAAGAAAAAAAAGAAAAAAATCACCTATTTCTTTCTATCATTCTGCATCAGAGCCAAATAGAATTAGGTGTTTTCAGTATTACAATAATGGGAATCATGAATCATAAGGTAATGTCACAAAGAAAACATTTTTCCTAAAAAAAGATGCTCCTGAATCTCATAGTAATTATTTCTGAGGTTGCTAAAGAAAACTACAACTCACATAAATTGTAAACGACCAAAGATGTTCTTTCTCTAGAGCTGCAGTAAGTCTGGAAATATAATCAGACATAGCCTACATATCTCCCTACCCTCACATACCATAATGTTGGTATCATTTTCCCTAATCCACATTTGAGGTTACTAAGGTGAGCATGGATGTGAGCTACCCAAGACTGAAAAACAAAGAACACAAGAGCTATTAACACTGAAAAAAAATGCTATAATGACTATCTAAGTGTCACTGTTACTCAGATTTATCTGATTTACCAAGAAATCATTCAATTATTTTTCATGTTCAACACTGGAATAGATAGTTATTGTATTTGTCAGTGTTCTCCAAAGAAACAGAACCAATAAGGGGTGTGTGTGTGTGTGTGTGTGTGTGTGTGTGTGTGTGTGAAGAGAGAGACTTTAGATCACTGATATACACTACTGGAGACTGACAAGGCCAAAACCTGCAAGGTGAGCCATCAGCCTGGAGGCCCAGGGCAGAGTGGCAGTTTAAGTCTTAAAACTGTCTGCTGTTAGAATTCCCTCTTTCTTGGGGGAGGTCAGTCTTTTTCTTAAGGCCTTCAACCGATTGGATGAAGTCCATTCACATTATGGAGGACAATCTGTTTTACTCAAAATGTACTGATTTAAATGTTAATCTTATTCAAAAAGAAATTTCACAGAAACATCTAGAATAGCATTTAAGCAAATATCTGCATATTATGGCCTACCTAAACTGACACATAAAATGAACCATCACTCTTATCCATGAAAAAAATGTTTAACATCATTTGTCATTAGGGAATTTCAATTAAAACAACAAGATACCACCACACATATAAAACCTGACTATACCAAATGTTGGCAAGGATGCATAGCAACAGGAACTCTCCTTATTTGCTGGTGGGAATGAAAAATGAAACATCCACTTTGGACAATAATGTGCAGTTACTTTTTTTTTTAAGTTTTATTTATTTAAGTAATCTCTACACCCAACATGGGGCTCGAACTCACGACCCTGAGATCAAGAGTTGCTCACTCCTTCGACTGAGCCAACCAGGCTCCCATGATTTGCAGGTTCTTAACTAAAAAACGAAATACAGCTTTACCATCTGACCTAACAATCACAGCCCTAGATATTTACCTAATTTGAAAATTCTTGCTCCTATTAAAAACCTGCCTGCAAATACTTAATAGCAGCTTTGTTCATAGTCACCCAAAACTGGAAGTAACTAACATATCCCTCAATATGGCTGACCAACCCTCAAAATATTCAGGGACATCAAAAACAAGGAAAAGTGTGAGAAACCCTCCCAGCCAAACAGAGCCTAAAAAGGCATAGTGACTAAATGTAATGTGGTATCCTGAATGCAATCCCAGAACAGAAGAAGTAGGTAAAAACTAAGGACATATGAATAAACTATGAACTCTGGTTAACAATATTGCATCACTATTGGTCCATTAATAGTAACCATGTACCATACTAATGCAAGACATTGATAATAAGAGAAACTTGGTGAGGCTCCATATGAGAGCCCTTTACACTATATTGTCAATTTTCCTGTAAATCAAAAAGTGCTCTAAAAAGGAAGTGTATTTTTAAAATGAAGTGATTTGAAATATATATCAATGTGTTTTTATCTTTAACAATGACTTGCACCAAAATATTTATTTCTATTCCATAGAAAAAAGAAATAAAGTTACACAAAAGAGACATACATGATTCACTAAAAGTCTAAGATCACTTCTCTAAATAATTCACTTGATACTTAAGGTGACCAAGAGATGACTAGTGTTTAATAATGCAGTCTTTTAAAATGCAGAGATGGGAAAGTTACAATTTCAGTGAAGTATGGGGGTTATCTAAAATTTCTTTCCGAATTACATTTTAATTATTAAAAATAAAATGCTTATTTAAATTTTTAATCAAATTCTACATCCACACTGCATATAATCACTCAATTCTAAATGGATTTTCTCTCTCAGGCTCACTTGGTCTGTCTTTATATCAGCATAACTATAAAGGGCACTAGCTATTTCTTTGCTTGTATTAAAAAGAGATGTATCTCCTCCAAAGAAGCTCAGAAAATAGTTACATGGATAAACATAGATCAGTTTCGTTTGGCCTTCATATTTAAGAAGATACTCTTACTGTGTTGTTTATGCAACAACTTTGCAATCTCCCTGATCAAGATTAATAAAGATCCTCATCTATTTTCCTTCAGAGGAAGGTTGGAGTTTTGTCATTTCATCGGCTGTGCAAAATTGATCAATTAACATGCGGTTCCTACAGAAAGCATTTGTTTATCTGAAAGACAATTCTCCTTCAGAACCTATCTCTTTTACGCTTCTTCTTTCCATGACATTCTGTCAAAGGTTAGGTTTATTTTCTTAGGTGAAAT
Source organism: Acinonyx jubatus (assembly GCF_027475565.1). Lineage (NCBI taxonomy): Eukaryota > Metazoa > Chordata > Mammalia > Carnivora > Felidae > Acinonyx > Acinonyx jubatus. The sequence goes on from NC_069394.1 coordinate 28,271,417, forward strand.
GGAAATTCTAAAATGCCATACAAAAAAAAAAAATTTTTTAAAAGGAGGGGGCACCTGGGTAGCTCCACGGGTTAAGCGTCCGACCACGGCTCAGTTCATGATCTCAGAGCTGCTCAGTTTGAGCCCCGCATCAGGCTTTGTGCTGACAGCTCAGACTGGAGCCTGCTTCGGATTCTGTCTCCGTCTCTCTCTCTGCTTGCTCGCTCTCTCTCAAATATAAATAAACATAAAATTTAAAGGCCATACGAGTATAATGTATTATCATTGCATATTATTATTCTTTTTTTCACTTATTTACTTTTTAAGTTTATGTATTTATTTTTGAGAGAGGGAGAGAGGGAGAAAGAGAATCTCAAACAGGCTCTGCGCTGTCAGCACAGAGCCCGGTGTGGGCTCAAATCCAGAAACTGTGAGATAAAAGCTGAGCAGGAATCAAGAGTCAGGTACTTAACAGACTAAGCCACCCAGGCACCCCTCACTTCTTATTTAAATAAATATCTCTACCTACATAATCTGCCAGCCTGAGGCTACCATGGAGAGAAAGCAAAAGAACCAACAAATATCTGTACTAGATTTTGACTCATTTCCTTTTCAATGCTTTTATTACTATTTTTTTTCCTTTTCTATTGCTTTCCTCTTGATTTTTGCTGTTCCCTTTACTAATGCCAGCATCCTCTTTGGGAGCCCCAGAGATTGATTACAAACAATGACAAATTCTGAATAGATCCTAGCACCCAGGATATCCATCAAGTATCCTTACTTGCCTAACCTAAAGTTAATGCTTTCTAGAGAAAGCAAATACTAGCTGAGAATGACCTGATCCTCAAACAAGTGGAATAACCAATATGCAGGGTTTTTTAACCAATATGCAATGTAAGTGATTAGAATAATGGGCCTAAATACATAAGTAATAAATCATGAAGGTATAGCTAGTGTTTAATTCTATCATTATCTAGAATGAGAACCCTTAGCATTGCAATTGCCTACTGTTGGACCCCTTGGATTCCAGAGGCACCCTTAATATCACAGTGGATGGCAGGGCAATAACACAGATGGAACCTGGGGGCTTCAACGATTTTGTGGTACAGAGCCGTCTACCCACCCTGCTGGACCTACCTCCATATTGTTATAAGAGGTCAAAATAAACTTCTGTCTCATTTGAGCCTCAGTACCTACTAGTTATAGCCTACGTAATAGAGAAATCAATCTGTACAAGTGGGATGGAACCATAACAAAACCTAAGATACAAGACACAAGTCAGAACTGGACAACACACAATGAGAAACAGCTACTGTGGGCTGGAGACCTGCTGAGCCTAACGACGCCATGGCAGACCATTTGGCAAAATGGTCATTCACAGAAGCTTGGAAAGCTGCTAGTGTATCTCCTGAGTCTCTAGATCTAGGGAAAGTTATTGGAAAATTTCAGAGAATTTTTTTTTGTTGGCTACTTGCTTTTTTGCAAGGTACTGAGGAATGAGATGAAAGTAAGCAAGACTTAATCAGTTTGCAAGCAGAGATGGAACAGCTCTGCTAAGAATCATTTTCTAACTAACTGCAATGAGATATTGACAGAGTCCAGTACTGGGGCTTTGGAAGATTGGAAAAGTCAGCTGCATCCGTAGCTTAAATAGGTGAAGATAAGGCTTCAGAGTGACCTTTCTTCATTATCTCACATTCACACTTCTCTGTCCGTGAAAGCTGGGGCTTTCAACTAACTAATACTAAATTATTTCAGTTTAACTGCTGAAAGAATCAAGGAATCAGGAAATAAGGAGATTCTCCAGTCTTACTAACTATAACCAGACAAGATCCTTGGCTGTGGTTGCTTTTTCACATAACTCACAAGACCAAACAGACTGGATGTTTGAAGTTTTTAAAAAAGTTTTATGGTAAATGAACTCATCGGTCTGGCTTACAAAGGCAAATAATTACTTTAAAGCAATCCCAGATTCTAAAGCATCTTTAAAGCAATCCCAGCTTCTAAACCATCCTTGCAGGAAGGAATTACTAATACGTTTCCAATTTTTTTCTGATGAGTGTGTCATAATTCTATTGCCAAACCATAGAATAAAAAGGATTTTCTTATGTTTAATTGAGTAAATATAAAAACTCAAAAATCACTGATGTTTACAAGCATTATTTATAATCAACAGTAATTCCTGAAGGCTTGGCTTCAGTAAAGCCAGGAGGCGGATACTCTCCAAGAGGCAAAGTCCATCAGAAGTAATGCAGATTAGCAACCAAGTGTATAAAATACAATATAATAATGTTCCAGGAAAAGTATGTACAAATGGTATGAGAGTTTTCTATGTGAAGAAGTTGAAAAGAGCTTTTAAAAAAAAAAAATAAAGAAAATCAGGAAAAATGTGTATATAATTAGGAAGAACTGAAGACAGTATCAGAAACTGGCTGAGATGAGATTATAAAGAATCTGACATGTCTTGGAATCTGAAGTCTGGGCTTTATCTTTTAAGCCAATGTGGCCCACGGCTCAATCAATATTCCACTCATGATTCACAGAAGACTTTATGTGGAGTATGACAATATACTCATTTATTTTATTGTGTATTATAAAAATATGGCCAGCACATAAATGGTATAACTTCATGAATACAATTACTTAGGATGGCATTAAATCGGCCACTGCTATTGTAATCCACCTTATACAGAAATAAAGGCTGTGTTCACACAAACAGAAATGTTTCACACTTTCAGGGATTAAAACATCCATCCTAACCAGTTTGAAATCATTACTAGGTAATCAGTTACTAGAGTGTGAAGTATTAATTTCTATATAAAAAGGTCAATTCAAAATTTCCACACACGGAGCAATTTGGACAAGGAAATTTTAAGTTCTGACAAGGGTTATGGCAACTAAATAGATGATATGGAAAAAGAAAACAAAAATTGTCTACCATTTGTCAAAATAAATGAAACCTGTGTATAGATTAATCCAAAAATCCAGAAACATAAAAAGGGAAAAAAAATAGCCAATCATTCAGTTGAATGCAGATAACACATATAAATGACCCAGCTCTCAAAATCAATGCAAGAAAATTACAAAAGGGTGGCAAAGGAGGACTTACTTAACTGATAGCAGCCTTGGATTTTAAATACCAGAAGTTTAATCATCAGTAAAAAGGTTCTATGTCAAATATTCGTATGGAAGGGAAATAGGATCTAGGTCCCTATAAGGATGAAAGCCTGACATCATGCAGGAAAACACTCCTCCACATGACAGAACATTCTATACAGCGAGGAGACTGTTATCTTAGCCATAATTCACTTAACTCAAATGTGTTGCTCACTTGTTTTTCAGTATTGACTGCCTTTCTGAGATCTTACCCTCCCAATAAATCTATTTATATTTGGACCGTACTAAAAAATCAAACTGAGAAGTTCCTGCTGCAACAGTGCTGTCCGATACGTGAAAGCTTACAAATCTTTCAGCCTTAAGGGAATAAAGCCACATCATTTTAGGAATATGCAAATCCAAGTGAATCCTAGGGGAAAAATAGAATCCTCTTTTTCAAATAAACTGTTTGAAGACTACAGATTTAAATACACCTTTTAATTTACTACTCCAATAATGTGATGAAATAGAATTATACATAATTGAATGCTCTCTGTATTCATGAAAATCAAGTGAGGTCTTAATATTTTTAATTTGGAATCTATTTATACTGCCTGAAAATGTCTACTAGATTTCTGGGTGGAAATGAACATACAAGACCATCACCACAGCAACCAAACCTGTAAATAATATTGTGTTAGTTACAAGGAGCACAATATATGCTGTTTTTAATATTTCTGCCTTTACCCTTTGTCATCACTAACTTATGTGCTAACTCTAAATTTAATATGTGAAAATTGTTCTCTCTAAATTAAAAATTGTATATAAAGCTTAATTATTTTTCAAATATATGTCCAGGTTTATTCCATAAGAAGCTACCTAGTGACCTTTGCTAATTATGATAGTTATTAATACAATATTCTATTGAGATGCAACTTAGTTTATTGAAAAGCAAAAATCTTTGGTGTTAAGATAAATCTGGAAACTGATCACAATTCTGCCATTATGATATTTTTCCTCCTCTGAAAATAGGAATAAATATACAATCATTTAGGTTTGCTGTGAAAAGTAGAGATAATGTATATAAAAAGGACACAGATACTTAGCACTTTCCTCATATTGATGGAAACATAAGTATGCAGTATTTTTTTAAGTTTATGTATTTGCTTTGAGAGAGAGAATAAGAGTGAGTATGCACAAGCGGGGGGGGGGGGGGGTTGGAGGCAAAGAGAGAGACAGAGAGAGGGAGAATCCCAAGCAGGCTCTGCACTCTCAGCACAGAGCTCCAATGTGGACCTCAAACCCAGGAACTGTGAGATCACGACCTGAGCCGAAATTAAGAGTCAGAAGCTTAACTGACTGCCCAGAGCCCCAAGTATGCAGTATTTTTTAAAGTACATGAAGCAACTTCATTGAACTATTACGATTCTGTTACATTATTCTGATACACAATTTATAAGTTTGGGACCAAAAACTCATTCTTTTCTATTTTATTTTTAAACTTGAATGGTCAACATTGCTTCCTAGAAAAAAAGAAACACTGGTCTTTTTAGGTCATCCCTGTGGAGCATTCATCACAAGTCCTGTCTTTCCCCTCATGGACGTCACACTGTATCACTATGGATATATGAATCAAGCCCAGCAGTCAGTATCTGAAAAGATTATCTCTCAGTGGAGTTGCCAATGTTAGAGGCTCTGAGTCTGGTACTGTTCAAGCCATCTTGTCCACCTGCAGGAGAGAGCCTCTACACAAAACAAGACTTAATATGAGCTAGCAGAGCAAAGTGATGCAGAGAAACATAGTGCATAGGATACTGGAGGTCAGTAATCCAGATTTTCTAATTACATTAATCACAAAGGCCTTTTTGCTTATGTTCATTTGAGCTGAGTTTCTGTCACTCACAATAGGACATGATGTTTCTTTCCAAAAGCTTTATGACCTTTGACATAGATTTACAGTCAACTTGGAATTAATGTTCACATATGGCATGAAGTAGGGTGGATACAGGGTGGTATCTTTATTTTTTTTAAATATACAATAGCTCAAAACCATTGTTAAAAGACTCCAGTGCTCTGATATCTGTTGAGCTGACAGTGTTCATAAAAACATGAGTTTGCTTCTTTGCTCCCTTCTCTAATCTGTAGGTCTAATTTGCCCATTTGCGTCAACACCATCTTGTCTTAAGTACAGTAGGTTTATAATTCTTGATACCAGGTGGAGAAAGTCCTCCCATTTTGTTCTTTCTTATGATTATCTAGGCTATTCTTCGCATTTTGCACTCCCATGTATATTTTGGAATTGGTTTGTCAATTCTGTTATTTTAAACTTCTGCAATTTAATAAGTATTACATTGAATTAATTGACCAACTTGAAGGGATATCTTTAAAATAATGAGTTTTCTAATCCATGTGAAAACTCTCCACTTATTTGGATCTTCTTATTTCTATCAATTTTATTTTATTATATTCTATAAAGAAGTCTTATGTTAAATTTATTCTTAGGTATTTCATGTTCCTGAGGCATTTTATAAATGCAGTTTACCTTTGTTGCTTTTCTGTACAGAAACCTTGCTAAATTTACTCAGTAATTATATAATTTATTTATTTTGCTTTCTATATAGCTAATCATATTACCTACAATTAATGATAGTTTCATTCTTCTGCTACAATTTTTGTATCTTTTATATTTTCTTCCTTTTACACTATGCTGGCTAGAAACTCTTGATAAGTATTAAATGGCACTGGTGACAGTGAATGTCCTTGTCTTATTCTTTTCTCAAAATGAAAGCCTAATTTTTTTCAAGTGTTGGCTCAAGGGAGATACTATCTAAGACATTCAAAATTAAATAATTTTTGAAGGAAAATATAATAGGAAGTGTATGAAGGGAAAGAGGTGGAACACATTTTTTAAAAAGAAAGAAAAAAGAACATACAACCAATTTAGATTTGGTATAATTGTTAACAAGTAAAAAAGTCATTGCTGATTGTCTTGAACATTTTATTTATTTATTTATTTATTTATTTATTTATTTATTTATAATGTTTATTTATTTTTGAGAGAGAGACAGAGACAGAGAGAGAGAGTGCAAGTAGGGGAGGGGCAGAGAGAGAGGGAGACACTATATTGTAACAGCTCTATGGAAAGTCCTTTTGCCAATAACCACTATCAACATGCCAGCCATGTAAGTAAATCATCTTGGATGTAGCTTTCAGATGACCCTAGCTCTGTCCAGCATTTTGACTCCAATTTTATGAGAGACTCAGAGCCAGAATCACACAGGTATGCTGCTCTCTTATTCTTGATACATAGAAACTGAGATAATAAATGCTTTTTCTAAATGCTTATCCAAAAATCTGAAGTAATTTGTTACAGAGCAACTGATAACTAATTCAATACTCTTGCTATTTTCTACAAAATGTATATCAGTATTGCCTTTATTGTAACACTTTATTTCCATTTTTAATTGTATTCCTCCACATAAACTTGAAGCTATGTGAGAACACATACTTTCTCTTTTGTTTACAACTATAAATTCAGGCTACGATGGTGGTTGTCATTTAGTAGATGATAAATAAATAGATGTGGTAAGAAGGAAGACAAGGAAATTAGAAGATAGGAGGGTAGGAAGGAGAGAGAAAGACATTTCTGTTTGACCAAAAGTTCTGAAGTTTTGCCTCAGTGAACATGGATAGTCCTCATATCTTTCCCACAAAATGCATTAACTCACTTCTGAATGCAAATCTAATAGAAACCAAATGTAATTAATTAACATCAAATTAATTCTAAAGTTGTTCTAGAATTACATCATGATACTTTTACTTGTAATTTAAGGAAGAATGATCTTTGTTGTTCAGTATAGAATCAAGAATGTTTTCCAAAATAACCAATGGCTTAGACTAAACAAAGAAGTTAGTCCAAGACAGTCCTTTTGGTAAGACCCTCATTACCTCCGACTTAGAGCTGTTTTGTTAATTTATGGTAAAGCTTTGAATTTCATTTCTTGGGACTCAAGTTTGTAATAGCAGGCACATCAAAGATCTCAGGTATAGAGGGAGATAAAATTTAGGAATTCTGGCCCCAAATCATCTGAAATTTCACTAGATATCTACAAAGATGCTCAGTTTAAAAAATCTATCTTAGATGAAGTAGCCATTGAAGGTACACTAGTGCTGAAATGTCAAAATGTCTTTTAATAACCTGCAGTGTTGATGTTTAAATCAAAGTTATTTGCAACTCAGAAATAATGGAGAAAGTTGCAGGAACCAAGTCAGATGCTTTGTTTAACTGTAGGGACAGTTTGCCGTGGAAGAGAATTCCCAGAATGTGAGGCAATCAATACATTGAATGAATTCAGTGGAAGCAAGAGTCGAAAGCCAGAGGTAACCTTGAATAGGTAAAAAGCTTTCTGGTAATTCACAGAAAACTTGGGGAATTTGAATCAATTTTATATCAGTCATAAACTGCAGAACGATCCCAGGTAACACATTGGAACAGATGATAAAAGTTAGTTGACTGCAAACAGCATATGCCATTGTCTGAGCGGTGTGTTTAGGAAAAAAACTGTTCAAAACTAGGAAATGGGCAAAAGAGATGACTGGGTGTCTTTTCAATGAAATGCTTCAGTGAAATGTTGTCTAGGGATCCCTCCACGAATTATCTGGTTGTATAAAATGTTCTCTTTTGATTGCTTTTCCATTGACAAGGCAATTTTAGTACTCCTTAGAGACAGAAGTTAAATTGCAGAAGACTGGTAGTAATTCAAATGATTCATGTCCATAGCAATGCAAATGAGTTATTTTTATGGTAGAGGTATAATTGATTCTCATCCAGTAGAAAAGATGACCTTAAAGAGTACATTTTACTGCTCTATAGGTTGATATTAACCAGCCTGCTGTATACCCCCCCCACACACACACAGAATGGTAGTAACTAAGAATCTTGTCTTCATTTTTCTGTGACATCTTTAACATACGTTTAACTTGAGTAAAATGTTGAATGAAAAAGAAAAAAAATAATTCTTTTGAAAGGAAGCAAAAGTTTTACATACAACTTTATCAAAATCAATGTACTAAATGCTAATCAATAATAGGTACAGATTTACATTCCTTTTTACAACAAAATAACTTTTATCTTGTCGCATAGTCACTTTTCTTACTTTTTAAAAAAACATTTACTACCATGAAGTTGTATTTTGAACAATAAGATAATGTGGTGCCCATTGTCTTTTGGTTATGTTCTATTTCTGTCTATAATATTTAGCATCAAATGCCAAGTTTACAGGAAAGTTACTTTTTTCTAGGATAAAAAGGGGAAGTTTTAAACAATCAAAAACTAAGCCCAACTAATCAGGAATGCTTTGGATTAGTAGCTTTGGGGTCAAGTTTTTCTATGTTTCTCATTCATTGTAAGCCACAGTCCACATTAGATCTTGAAAGGATTGTAATTGCACAAAGTTCCAGCTTATACACCTATGGACTTCAAAATAGTTCTTGAGTATAAACAATCAAAGAGCCAAGAGATTCAATTGCCACAGTGCTCTGATTTAATGAAAAACCCTTCTTTAAAAAGTATGCTTTTTCCTGCAAGGTATACTAAATTCTAACCATTCCCTTTACACTTGTTTCTTTTATCCTTACTACTTTTATTTTACACCACTATCCTTCTTGATTTGATGTTCTGAATAATGCTTTCTACAAAGATAAGAAAATCAATATTTTAATCCAATAGTTAGCATTACATTTGACAGACTGCTGCAGCGGTCTATGAAAATTACTGAAGAGAATTTTATCATTATAAAAAATTAAAGCAAAACAGCTGGATTATCTTTCCCATAGGAAGGCTAGCATTCTGTTCCAATTCAGCACAAATTCCTTTACTACTATCTTGTTTTGGGTGGCTGAAGTTTGTGCTATAACTCAGCTCTTAATAAATAGATATGACCAGGAGTATTTGAACAGACCTCTTAAAATGAAAGACATTAGTCAAATGAAAAAAATACATAAAAATAATTCCACTTTTCTTTTTACTGAATGTGCCCTTAACTAACTCATTTTCATGTCTGTGTGTGTGTGTGTGTGTGTGTGTGTGTGTGTGTTTTAACAAAGTGCTTTCTCATTATTTCCCTTTATATGTGAGAGCTTTGGGGCAAAACTGGAAAGAGAAATGGAAAACTCCATTAGAGAACAGAGATAAAGATAAGAAAAGAACTGAAATGCTTCTTTTTTTTCTATGGAAGTCTGAAAATTAATATTATACTTAGGTTAGCCACTTTGCACTACTAGCTTTAGAGAAACTTGTAATCTTATCAGTCTATATCATGACAAATGAAGGCTCATGTTTTGAGGAAGGTAAACAATTTACATGCAAATAATGATTTCAAATTTTCAGTCTTATTTCCTATTCTCTCCTGGTGATTAAAGAGGTGACTTCTCCCTCTTCCATAATCTATAACACTCCCCCACCACCCCAGTATTTCTATCCTTTCCCAAACTAAAGTCTTTGATCTAATGACTTCTGAGATCTGAAGATAAACCTATCTCCTTACTTAGTTTATTTCCCATTGGAGTCTTGAAAATTCCTTTTTAACTTATTATAAAATTGTAATATCAGTCTCTTGATCTAAGTTTTGCATGTTTTGTTTTTTTCTTTAGAAAGTAAAGGTATACATTTGTAATCAATATTAAAAAGGAAAAATTAAGTAAAGAGCTAATAGAAATTCTATCACTACAAGTTTCCCAACCATAAATGTCATTTTGATATTAATGCAGAAAAGTATGAAAAACTCATTGGGGTATCATGATTGGTCTACCACTATGAGTGGTTTAAGTAGAATGATTAAGAATAAATAAGGAACATATAGCTCTTAGGAGGCCCACTGTGTGTCATACCAATTAAAGAATACATGCAATTACACATCAATAATAGCAATTTTGAAAAAGCTAAAATATCAGAGTTACTGAAACAGTTGAATAATAATTACACTTTTACCAATGAAAAATGGATAACTCCATACTTGTCATAGGAAAAGAAAGGAGAATCATATAGTAGCAATGAACTGATGATGAATCAGGTCTCTGGCTTTAAATTATTCCCTCAGTTTATGACTTTTATTGACAACTTCCAAATGTATTAATCCCTCAGAAAGAATACTTAAGAGCAAATTCTTTGACATTAGTTCCATTCTTACAAGAACATTTGAGAAGGGCAGAAGGAAAGGGCTACCTGAGAAAAGACCAAGGTATGTCAAGTGGTACTGCAATGGAAACAACTTCAGAAAGAAAGTAAGGAAGCCTTATTTTAGAATTTGATGAGTATGTTAATGGGAAAATCTAATCAAAGATTTCCAATGAGGTTAGTGTTCATAGATCATTTAATTCCAAAGCTAGAAACTGTGGGGCATGTTTGCAGCAGGACCTAGGTATAAAATAATAATGTTAATAGGACTTCTTGCCTTCAACTTTGCTCAAGTCTTGAAAGCACACCTAAATCCTGACCACGACTGCATAATTGTGGCTGGCTAGGCAAGTTCATGAGTCCCGAGGCTCCTCTATGATGACTAAATCGTCTTCATTTGTCAGATTTCATCTCAGGGATTAAGGAGAGTCCAGCGAGAGCCATCTCAGTAGGCTTCCAGCATTGAACTTGGAATCTCAGGATCAAGATGAGTGCCAAAATTTAACATTTATTGCACACTTTATGTTCTAGGCATTATGAAGATGATATAAATACTTTGAAAAGTTTTTAAACTGTCAGTGGTCCCATAATAACAATTACAGAAAAGGAATCCAAAGTTGGGGAAGTTAAGTAACTTACCCAAAGTTGGTGAGATGAGATTTAAACTCAAGACTTAAACTCAAGATTTAAACTCAGGCTGTGGGACCCTACATCCTGAATATATCCTTAACATATTCAGGGTATCTTTTCCTTGACCTAGAAAAGTGTGTTTTTCCTCAGACTGTGTCATGATGATCCTAGAATCAGAACATAGGTTGACAAATAATCTCAAGACTATGTCCTATAAATCATGGAAAAGCCTGACTAATCTGCCCTACCTAAAATACAGCACACCTCTCCAGAAACATATTCATGTTGGCTAAATCAGTGCTGGATAAACAAAGTGCCTTTGGATGTGGGTATGTCTTATAACCTTGGCTGTCCTTTACAAGGCATAGGCAAATGATCACTGCTGCTAAGCCACAATCACACTGCCACTTCTACTTCTATGAGATTATAGCCAGGTCTTTGGAATTAGATTTCGCAGCGTAACTAGACTCTTTAGTTAAAAATGTAGTCTTATTGTTGACTCTCATAAGTAGCTAATCATACCTGTTATGTGCAGATTCAGATTCATACTTAAAGAAAAATGTAATCTTCTTTCTTATTTAGTTCTTTCAGAGCCATTTCACTGTTATCTCTGTGTAACATCTCAACCATCTTATTAGGTATTATGTCACCTTCCTTAGAATTCCTTTTTTTCTAATTATCAGAACTGTGCCAGACTATTTTTGGTGAGAAACTGTCTGCAAAGCCTCTTTCTTTATGCAGCATGCCCCACCTTGAATGAACTGAAAACTGTCACTCCAATCAAATGAAGCCATTTTCTCTCTCAATTTACAGCTCAGCTACTCAGTCTGCCTGCTATTTTCACTTGAAAACTACAAATGCCGACTTGTTCATAGGATCATGAAAAATGAAAAATAGCAAACACTAAAGGAATATTTAAATAAGAAAGCAAACTCATTCATGTCAGGATTTTACTCACACCTTGCAAAAAAGAGTTGAATGGTCACATCTTGCTTAAAGACTATGTTTTAAAACTAATGGCACCAACAGATGGCACATATAAATGGATATAAGTTAAGAAAATTGTTCAAAAAGTAAGCAATTCTTAAAGACATGTGGTAAAGCGCTAGCTCTAAGACCGGGATACAAGAAATTAGACATTCAGTAGAATCTTTTATCTTTGGATCAATCAGGTTAAGAACTAAAGCCTCCATATAATGCCAATTTTACTAGGCAGTTAAGAGAAAGGATATCAACAGAGTAGAATTAGGGTTTCCATAGGAAAAAAAAATCATAGCAAACTGGAATTCAAGCTGCAAAAAGGGCATGAAATATTCTTGGTGGTCTGTTAGGACAAAGACACAAAAGAGCTTAATATAATAAAAAAACAGGAGACAAATGTAGCTATGAGAAATAAAGTAACTGGTAGAAAAATGTTATCTACAGATGCAGATAAAAAAGTACATTAACAAAGGGCAACAAACAAGGCAAAACTAAAGCCTTCCATGAAATGAATTTCCACCTCCTGTCAAAGAAAAATAATATCTTATAGTAAAATTATACCTGTAGAGATATAAGCCACTTTAATAAATTTTCTCATTTTAGCCTCCTAAGAAATCCAGAAGGTAAATATTCCCATTTTATGTGTGAGGAAAATGTTAAGTGACTAGACGGTTTTTCCAAGGTCTTCCAGGAATTTAACGAGTCAGAGCTCAAACCCAAGATTTGTGTACATTATTTTATAATACCCATAATACTTAATATTTTTTAGTTAGTTTCTCAGATTCAATATTACTTGCTCAAGTAACTGTTGAAAATATATCACAATATTCTTCTTCGGACCTAGACTCTGCCTCCATTTCCATTCCTTCTGCTTTGGGAACTACATTTAGGAGAGACTTTATATTACCATGGTGATTGGCTACAGTACAAATTTATGGTTTCCAACCTCAGCTGGGCCTTCACTGCAGCACGACGAATTATTTTACTCATCACTAGTTGGCTCCTTACCCCATTTCTCACCACATAAAACACAGCAGCTACCACTTTCCTCCTGCATCAGCCCTCTCCCTCCTCTGTCTGCCCTACTTCCAGCAAATTAGTTCACCTGCTGCTCAACTGGGACGATGGAAGCCATTTGGTATACGTTTTTCCTCCATTAAAAACTTAGTTACCTTTCCCCTATTCTTGTATCTTGTTTTGTGCCCACCTCAGATGAAGTGCGGCTGCTCTTTCTTTCTATGCCTCTCATCTTTATTTTTCAAATGTATTCCTTATCTAACTTTCACGTAATCACTTTTCTCTTTGCTTTCAAATCTATTCCATTTCCTCCACTTTGCAGAAGGAAGGAAGGGCAAACTCACATGCTTATTCATTCAGAAAACTTACTCTACATAATTACAAAGTAATGATTCAGCAGAGATGCTTAAGAAATCCTTATGGAAGCTGACAAATTTTAATCTATTTATCGAAAAAAGATTATAGAGCTTTCAAGGCTTTAAGACAACTGAAATGATAATGTAATATTAAGCAAAAATGCTAATCTGGAGGACTTGATAAGTTGCATAATAAACTATTAAAATCCAATAGGATTTCTAAAGTCATATGATTACTCCATCTGCATATTTCCAATATGTGTAATATGCCTAAACTCAAACTACATTTTATGTTTTATAAATGTGTTACTTACAGGAAACCACATTCTCAGAAAGGATTTCCATTTACTTTGAAATATTATTATTTCAAAGCTGAAAAGCCTAAGTATAATGTTATATAAGAAACACCAGATGGTAACCATATCATGCTATAATGAAATTTGCAACTGAAAACTGGAGAGGGAAATAATATTCCCAATGGTTGATATGCTGAGATGATTGTGTTGCTAAAGAGAAAAAAATTAAATCCAATCTGTATATTAAAGTTACAATGCATCATAAAAATATTTTGCAAAATAATAATCATCTATACTTATCCTAAAAGGTTGTTTAAAACTGAATTTATTCAGAATATTACAAATACTCCAAAACTTAAATGTCACTTCAAAAACAATAAAATGTCAAAAAATATTTACTTTCTTCACTCATTCCAATATCACAAAAGAAAATAAAATGTTTAAAGTTAACATTTGCCAATTTTTCTTCACCAAGGTATTTCTGTACAGCATTTATTCTCCAGCATGACCTTCTAGTATTTTTTTTTTCCCTCAGTCTCTCTTTCATTTCTAAATGCTCTCATACTCTGCCCTCCCAAATCTCCAGCTCCTTCCTACAACAAGTTTGGCAGGTTCATTGGTTGCCCCTTAACCACATCAATCTCCCTTTGAGTTACGCATTAAAACAATTGAATAGAAGAATAGCCCCAAAATCTCCTTTACACTGTATGATTTCAATGGATTATAACCCGATAGCTTCCACACCCCATTACATAATACAAATTAATAAAATGATGATTAAAATTTGGGTTGTAAAATTAAGACTTAGAATTTTTATTTAAAAAATTATATATGGTCCTTTTATGTAAAATTTTATTCAGACATCTTAACTACATGTGTTCTCAGCAGAAAAAAGATCCATTAACCCTAACTTCAAGAAGTATTTCCTGATGGTGATTGGCATATTGTCTTCATATGTATATTCAGTCTATTGATTATTGATTTCAACTACTTTTCTCTTTTTTTTACAAACCATATATCATCAACCATTCCTAACAGGGGTCTTAATAATTTTCAGTAGAAATTGAATACACCAAGATTATTGCTTATGTACATAGGTCCCTTTTATTGTGTCATTTGTAAATTTGCTGGAGGTTTTTCTTGTTTTTTTTTTCACCATGTTTAGTAAAATAACAACTAGGCTTGTAAGAAATTTAACATCTTCAATAAATATTCATTAACTGGATGGTAGGATTATACTTTTATTAATATTATGGCATTCATTTTATTTTAAACAAAAACTGCTTACAAATTAGGGATCCTCACCCACTGATGAGTTCAACTTGTCATATTGACGATATCTGGATTCTTACTGCTCTGAGAAATTTTATATATGATTAAAGGAAAGCCTAATATTTTCCTAGAATCATCCTAATTTTTCTCTTCATGTTTTGGGAGGGATTGGAGGGTGGGTGGAGGACCAGAAGGACATGATTCTTCTACATAATTAAAGCTGCGAGGGGTTATCTCTACAGTTCTAGCTCCAATTGTTTTTGCCATCCCTCCATTCCACTGACCTCAATCTGTGGCCCGTGTTGCTGCTGATTGCCTTTGAATGGCTGTCCTCTGATGCTCTTCTCCCTTTCTGAACAATAAGGATGTTCTCTCATCTCCTCATTCATTGTCAGCTTTAAAAGAGCTCACCCACAGCAGGGGTTTAGGATGCCTAAACCACAGCTCTTTCCCTTAAGGAGGATTACAGATTTGAGGTATTGGATCACATAAGCCCTTGTACAAAATAAAAAGAAAAAATTAAGACCTTTAATTGCGGCACGTATCCTTCGTTTTGCAACCTGCCTTACTACTTTCTCCTGTTTTTCATATCTCCTTCTTCCTCCCTGAGCCTTGCAGTGTCCCACCAGCAGCCCTGGTTGGTGGTGCCTAGCAGACAGCCAACAGCAAAGCAACAGTGTAGTTTGTAGAATCATCAGCACTACTCAGACATCTTTTTTTTTTTTAAGTTCGAATAGTCAACACCAAGAACATCACCCAATAATCTGAAACTATAAAGCCTTAATTCAATGTGACATAAAAAATTTTGAACATTCTGATATTAGCCCTTTGTCGTTCCTAGAGTTACTTTGATTTTCCAAAGCAGCATTTCACTGCAAATATAAACTAGTTAGTAAACATTGGTTCTTTTCAAGCTGGGTGTATAATTCCTTTTTACTTTTTAATCCTAGGATTCTTTTGATAGTCTGAAGTATTACAGAGTCTTAGCCTATAATTTAGTTAAATAAAGTGAAAACTCAACACTGCTCTTAGAGGGTAGGGAAATGAAATAATGCTCATAAAAATGATGATTAACACAGTTATGAAGAAACTTGGCACCACTAAAGAACTGTTTAGAAATCTAAGATTGAGAATGACAATATAAGAGTAACAACTCGGATAGAAAATGCAGTCAATAAGTTCACTGTGAGAGAAAAAGCCTTATCTTAGGGTGTTCTGGGTTTCTCATTAAAACAAACATCTCTGATTCTTTCCATGGTTCCCAGAGAAAACGTGAAAATCACAGCGATGGAAGTGTTCCTGATTATCTTATGTTCTTAAAATCTAAAATTGCATATTGAAATGAAAGAAGTTTGTACTGGAACAGCTATAAAAGTAGCAGTCATAAAACCATATGTAGCAATTAATCAAGAATAAACACTTTTTAAAAAAAATTCTACCAGATAGCCATTTATTTCTTATCACTATATTAACATAAATACTATGGAATAACTTCTGTTATTTATACTAACAGCATTCACAACTATAATTAGACTTAATACAGCAAATGTCAGTGTATTAGTGAATTAGGTGACCTTCATTAAGTAGAAATTGTTATAAGAACACAAAGAAACGGTAGGGTGCACTAGTATTTACTTAGCACCTATTGCTAAGTGTTTGGTCATTTACATTATTTGTTTAATTTTCACATTTTAACAGATTTTGTACTTATTATTCAAAGGTCCATTTTATATGTTAAAACATGTCAGGCTCATGGAATCAAGCGATTTTCTCAAGGCCATGCATCTTATACGTGATAGACCCTAATTCCAGGACCGTGTTCTTGCTACTCCTCCTCTGCCTCACAATTGCAACTGTAGAGAAAAGAGCAAGTTTCTTCTCACATCACTTCTCATGTTCAAATAGCCTTACCACCTCTGCAAAGGTCCCTTTTTAATTTAATTTGATTTAATTTTATTTTATTTATGTTTATTATTATTTTTTAGAGGGAGAGAGAGCATGTAAGCATGTGAGCGGGAGAGGGACTGAGAGAGGGGGAGAGAGAGAATCCTAAGCAGGTTCCATGCTGTCCACTCAGAGCATGACTCAGGGCTGGGGCTCAGGAACGGTGAGATCATGACCTGAGCTGAAATCAAGAGTCAGATGAGCCACCCAGGCACCCCAAAGATCGCTTTATTTTAGTATTTGTTTGAGATAGTGATTATCATTCTTCAATACTTTCTCCCATTGTTGTAATCTTATATTGCCTTTTCCTCCCTTTGCCCCTTCTTGATCTAATAGGTTTATACAATTTGTGAATTTGTTGAGCAGTACTCACACACAGAAGCATACCCGTCAAATAAATTATCTGAAAATCTCAATACAATCTTCTGAAGGTTGGCAGTCATTCAAGGCTTGGAAAAATATGATTCTCTTTAGATGATCAGATTAGTTCATCCAAAGATTCTTCATTAGAAAAAATAAATGTCTCATTATAAATTTTACATATCACATGATAATTTTCATAATTATTAAACATTCATAGTTGCATTCTAGTTGCTGAACACCATTAATTTTTTTATATTGACTACTGTGTCATAGTAAAAACTGTAATCATTCTCTACATACAAGATTCGTGTTTACCTGTTTTCGCTAAATTTATAGTATAAATAAGTCAATATCCTAAGAGGAGATTAAAATGACCCTAGTTATTTGAACAGAGAATTTAATATATTTTTAAAAGTTGACTCATTGTTGGGACACCTGGGTGGCTCAGTAGGTTGAGTGACCAACTTCAGCTCAGGTCACGAGCTAGTGGATGGTGAGTTTGAGCCCCACATCAGGCTCACAGCAGTCAACGCAGAGCTTGCTTCGGATCCTCTCTCTCCCACTCTCTATCCCTTCTCCACTTGTGCTTTCCCAAAAAATAAATATTTTTTTAAGTTGATTGGTGCTTAAATTATGAATAGTTGTTAACTGGTTAGGGGAACAAATGGAAAATATTGGAATTATGAAGACTTGCCAGAGATTGTCCTATTTTATTAATCTTTTCAAAGAACTTAATTTTGTTTACAGATATCCATCAGTTTCCAAAAGGTCATTAACACCACTTCATTTTTTTGAAAGACCTACATTAGTATCTGTTTTCAGTAACCTAAAGAAATCTGAACAGGATTTTCACTTTCACACTAAAGACCAAAAGCAAAAATAGCCTCCACACTTGTTTCTCAGTAGCCTTTATAAAGGCAGTGTGACACATTGTACCTGTAGCAGGGACAGTGGTGCCACCAACCTCCTGCCCAGGAACTGCATCAGCATCAGGCCACCAGAGCTTTGATTTGTGTGTGTGAGCATTTGTGCTCTGTCATTGTTTTGTGCATTTGTTAGCAAGATGTGTCCTAAAGAATCAGAAACATCTAAGAGAGGTTATTTTGGGGGGTCTGGGAATGTTTCCACAGGTATTAATGGTAATTGCTTCTTCACTTAAGGCATTTGCTTGGTAAGAGTCTTAGGAATATTCCACTTTCAGATAGCAGGGGAAATCGGTATCTGGTTGTTTTTGTATAATCAATTTATTCTCTTAACATTACTATTTTCTTATCATTTGTGTTTGCTACATTGTTCATTTTCTAACTTCTTGAGTTGGATGCACATATCACTAATTTCTCAGTCTTTCTTCCTTTCTAATCTTTGCATTTATGAAGGTTTCCTTATAACTTTAGTTACATTCCATTCATCTCTACTCAGAGGTTTTTTTTTTTTCATTTTTGTTCAGATCCAAATAGGATATAAGTTCTATTATAGTTTTTTCTCTGATTCAAAAAGGAATTTTCTAATTTTCCCATAGAATATCAGGGGTGTGTTTATTATTTTCATGTTGATTTCTAAAGTTATTTTATTATGATCAAAAAATGTGATCAGCTTAAACTCAGGTTTTCAATCTTTGTTGAGTTTTACTTTGTCACCCACACATACTCTTTAATTATTGGGCATAAGGTTTCCAGCAGACATCCATCAAATATGTTAGTTAGTTATGTGAACTCTTCAGTTTTCTTGTTAATTTTTTGCCTCTATTATCTGTTAATTTTAAGAATTTTCTATTTTCATTTCTCCACTGTGATTGTGAATTTGTTTATTTCATCTTGTGACTCTGCCAGATTTTTATTTTTATTCTGATACTCATTTAGGTACACACAGATTCAGGATTCTTGAATGTTGGTAAGTTGTTCCTTCTGTGACCATGGCTTTCTTTATCTTCAATAATGATTTTTGCCTTAAAGTCTATTTCATCTTATTAATATAGTTAAATCAACTTTATTCAATTTAATATTTATCTGGCATTCGATTTTCATTTTATTTCAAACTTTATTTGTTCTTATATTGTAGGCATGTCTCTTGCAAATAGCATATAACCTGATTTTGTTTTATTTCTGTTTTAACCCAATCTGAAAATCTTTGCATAATAACTGATAAATTAAAGTGTTTTATGTCTGTTCTAATTGCTAATATATTTGGATGGATTGCTACTGTTTTCATTTACTCCTTCTATTTAACAATGTTTTTCTTTACTTGTTTTTTTCTGTTAGGTTGCCATAATCTCCTCTTTCCCCTTCCGCCCATGTGAAAGTTATATTGTCATTTCTATTCTTCCAATAAACAGTCTTTAGTTTTTAGCACGCACGCTTAACAAAGTCTAAAATTAATCAGGATATATTTTCTCACCCAAAGTAAAAGAATTTTAGAAATACTCCTTTAACTCCATTGACTACCTTTCCATCTTTCAGTCACATAACTTAGTCCCATCCTACCATTAAACTTCTGACTTTATAACTGTTATTATAACTATTATTATAATTATTATAACTATTATAACTATTATTAGTTTGGGGCACCTTGACTGAGTCAGTTAAACATCTGACTCTTAATCTAGGCTCAGGCCTTGATTTCAGTGTCTTGAGCCCAAGCCCTGTGTTGGGCTCCATGCCTGGCATGGAGCCTACTTTAAAAGCCTACTTTTAAAAAAATTAAGAAAAAATTTAAAAGCTATTATTAGTTTGTATAAATAATTCTTATTTAAAGTTACTTAAATGTTTACCAAATTCCCTTTCACCACTTTTTTGTTTCTAAGCTTAGTTTCCTTATTCATAAAGTAGCTACTTCTTTAGTCTTGCAGAAACACTAGTTCACCCGTCACTCTGAATTTTTGTTTAGCTGGTATAGAATTCTAAATTGGTAATTTGTTTTCTTTCAAACCTTTCAAGACATTATTATCTGATTTCTACTGTGTAAAGTTTGTTAGTCTAATGATTGTTCTTTTGTAGGTTAATTGTCTTTATCTTTGAAAGATTTCAAGTTTTTTCAGTTTCCCTTTGATGTTTTGCTGTGGGAAAACGACAGTCTGTGGAGACTAGACACAGAACTGGTGCTTATTGGGCATTTCCAAACTGGTGGTTCACATCATTTATTAATTCTGAAAAATTGTTAGCCACTACGTCTTTGAGTATTGTTTTCTTAATTGTCTCAATTCTCCCCTTTCAGAAGTTCTCTCTTAAATCTTCTAATTCTATCCTTTCTTTAAATACTTTTATCATTTGATTTTTTCTTTTATTTTCTTTCTTTCTTTCTTTCTTTCTTTCTTTCTTTCTTTCTTTCTTTCTTTCTTTCTTTTCTGGCTGCTGTGTTCCTTACTCATGAGTTATATTCCTTTTATCTATTTAATCATTTCAAACATATGGACACACCTCCACAGAAATCTCCTTTTTAAAAGTCATGCTTCGTGTCAGTAAAAGGGTTGTGTATCTTCAATACAGCTGGCATTAAGAGAAGCCATTTGTTTACCAACATAAAAAACGGGCATGTAAGCGGAGAGCAATCTCTCCTTAGTAAGAGAGAGCAAGCTTTTCTTCTGCAAGGAATTTTTTCCCTAAGAATCCTGCATAATGTTACTGCTAGAAATGTTCCCCTAAAGAGGGTGTCTGTTTGCTACTGCTTTGGGCCTTATGGACATCACCAAGCTAGGATCAGTTTTATGTTAACTCAGTTTAGAGATTTCTTTACCACTTGTGTATTATAAATTCAGAGACAATCCCTTGTTCAGTGCTGACTTGGGAGTTTTTCCTTTTTTATAGAATACTTCCTTTTCCCTATCCAAAGTATCAGGAAAAATAAGTTTCATGCTCTCTAGGGTGGTAGATGGGAATTTTGTACTCCTCTTTCCTGAAGATAGCTCAGGAACTATCTTTCTCAGATATGTTTATTAAGGGTTTCTCAGATGTGAACTTTCTCAGATGTGTTTATTAAGGGTTTCAGTTCTTTCTTTCTTGATGGCTCTGAGGTCTTGTTTTATGCTTGTAAGGGAAGAAAAACAATTTCCCTCTGTTCTTCAACGTTCTTGACTAAAACCCCCTATATTAGAAGACAGATGAATGAGAGAAAAACAAACAGAAATTTAATAACATGTATACTTCCTGTATACATGGGAGAGATCCCGGAATGTATACTTCCTGTATACATGGGAGAGATCCCAGAAAACTCAGTAACTTCTCGAGATGGCCCAAGCAGCTACCTTAAATACCATCCATAGTTAAAGACAAAAGAGGGTTATAGAAGGCTCTGCTGGGGTGCAGAGGGCAGGTATAGTAAACAATGTGAGGTTGTTTTGTGGATTTAGGTTGCTGCTATCTACATGATAAATTTCTAGAGATTTGTCTATCCTCTCCTTCCTGGTTACAGAGAAGGCAACACCCTTAAAATGGAGATTTCCCTCATAATTGTAAATGTCCCTTACAAAAGGGCAACTTCTATACTTGATTTTTAGAACTTCCTCTGCAGTTTCTCAAAATAACCAGTCCAAAGTAATCCTTCTGCCAAAGTGGCATATACTGCTCCCCTTCATGCCCTTTTGTGAAAGCTAAACTAACCAACCTTTTGCCCCAAAGGGCCTAATTCTGGGCCTCGTGCCTATCAGAGTGCCACAGTGCCACCTGGCAATCCTACCACACTAGATTTTAACTCTTAATTATTTTCTGAGGAAGGGGCATTATCTTTCTTTGTTTGCTAAATCACGTGAAAGACATTTTGAATTTCTGAACCTTTGAAATGGGAAGTGAAGGAATGGAAAAATTTTCCCTTCCTCCCTTCTATGTTCTTTTGGCTGGTCTAGTAATGAAATTGTCGTAAGACAGATTAACAGGAGAAAAACTAACAAATTTTGTGCATATGGGATCCCTTCCCTGTAAAATATGAGACCCAAAAGGCAGACAGGTAATTGGGCTTATAGAACATCCGAAGCTGAGGAAAGAGACGGACAGGGGTCTGGGGACAGGAAGAAAGGCCTTTCACCGGAATGTAGGAGAGATGTAGAAAACAAAGGTTACACTGTTTTGCAGATAAGTTTCTTATGTAAAAAGGTATCTCTGATAATAGCTCACTTCCTGATACAGGCCCCCTTTCTTATGTAAATTTAGGCAGTTGAGGGGGAGGTAAAGCGCTTTTCCTGAATCTGCTGGGTTTTGATTGCCTTTAACTCAAAATAATCCTTGCGCCAAAAAGACATATTTTGGGGTGGCAAAATCTGCTCCCCTTCAGAAGCATTTCCATATTAATCTGTTTCACATCGGTTCATTCCTGGAACTGAACATTGATCAAAAAAAGTTAAAATTCTTTTTCTCAAATCGCCCAGTTTTTAAAACTTTCTGCACCTTATCCTCGATTTCCTTCTTCTTCCTCTCCATGTGGTTATTGTGTTATGCTCAACTCCCTCTCAGAGGGAGCATAGAAGCAAGAATTTAACCATATTCTAACAGGACTATAGTGGATTACATTATTATTCACAAATAAGACCTTCTCGGTGGTAGGAGGAAGTATCCTTCCCTGCTTCACAATGTTTGTGTTTGGCCATATGGCGTGATATCCAATGGGACAGAAGCAAATATAACTTAAATATCATTACATACTTTGATCTGGCATCTCTTGTTTCCAATTTCTGCCACAAGAGAAGGGCTTGTTCTACACAAAACCATTAGGATAAAAAAACCAAAGAATCAAGTAAAAAACATCTACAACAGAACTAGGTGGTGAAAGGGAACAAAGTGAAAACTATGATACCCTAAAATATGACTCTTTGGCATAAAGATTTTTTTAGGCTGATTAGTTTTAAGAAACAGCAGATACAGGAGAAGTTCGAAAACTGAGAAGTTGGCTTTTGTAAGAGACATATACATTTATTAGGGAAATCTCCTTTCATAAGGGCATCTCCCTGTCCCTGTCTGTACCAGGAAGAGATGGAAGATTTAATTTCTAGAAACTTATCGACAGAGAAGACAAATGACTTAGATGTGCAAAACAACCTTACCCTGGATTACCTGGTGACTATCCCTAACTGGCCACCCGCACCCCAACAAACTCTTTGTCGTTAGCTGGAGGTGGTATTTAAAGTGGTGTCTTTAAACAGACCACTTTAACTCTCAAAACAGAGAGTTACTCAGTTTTCCTAGGTCTCTCCCATATATATACAGGAGGTATGCCTGTTATTAAGCTTATGTTTGTTTTTCTTCTATCAATCAGAGCTTTATTACAGTGGGGTCTCAGCAAAGAACCTAGAAGAGTAGAAAGGAAATTATTCTTCTTTCCCCACAGTGGCAAAGTATCCTCAGCTCTTAACAGTTGTAAAATCATAATAACATGATATCAGTAACTACTGCAGAAAGCAGTGAGGAGGGAAACCATAGGGGAGGTAATAATCTTGATAGTCCTAAAAAAGGAGCATCCTCAAGTCACAACACATCCCTACTGGAATGAAAACCAAAGCTAGGAGGAGGTTTTACCAGATCCAATTCAAGGGTGAATGCAAGAAAAACCATGATGCCATTTGATAGTGCCAGAGTAGTCAGGGCTAAAGGACCTCCTGAAAATAGTAAACCAAAATGCTCTGCAAGAGCAAAGCTACAGGGAAGAAATTCTTGAAAGCAAAATTCAAATTAGAAAGGCAAAAGAAAGATAATGTTTATATAAAATTGGGGAAGGGAAGCAGAAAGTGAAAGTCATTTTGTGAAAGTCATTTTATGAAAGTCACAGAGGAGAGAGTTGAGAGTATTTGGACTAGAAAAGGTATGCTGGTTGACCACACTCTTTTAAAAGTCCAGGAGGATGGGGGCACCTGGGTGACTCAGTCCGTTGGGTGTCCAACTCTTGATTTCAGTTCAGGTCATGACCCCAGAGTCATAGGATCAAGCCCTATGTGGCATTCTGTGCTGAGTGTGGAACCTGCTTGAGATTTTCTTTCTCTGTCTCTGTCTCTGTCTTTCTCTCTCTACCCCTCTGCTCCTCTCCCCTGCTCTCTCTTTAAAAAAAAATTTTTTTTTTAAGTCCAGGAGGATGCATTTCCTTGTAAGAAGTCTGAAAAAAAAATTTTTTTTAATTAAATCCCATTCAAACTTATTGGACAAAAGCAATTAAGAACAGAATATGTCCCTACAATAAAAGCATGTACTTTGGATGTTCTAATGCTTTAATGCTTTAAGAAAATTAAAAGATTGATGGGGTGCCTGGGTGGCTCAGTCGGGTAAGCATCCAACTCTTGATTTTGGCTCAGGTCATGATCTCACAGTTCCTGATATCAACCCCCAACCCTCCATCAGGCTCTAGGCTGACAGTGAAGGGCATGCTTGGGATTCTCTCTCTCCCTTTCTTTGTCTCTCAAAAATAAATAAATAAGCTTTAAATTTAAAAAAAAAGAAAATTAAAAGATTGAAAAGAATTAATTATAAAAAAAAGAAATGAAGAAAGATTAAAAAGATACAAGAGCAAGTGATCGATACAGAAGGTAGAGGAAGAGAGTGAAACATACATAATGACAAAAGAAGAAACCCACAGTAATGAAACAGAACTGATTTAAGGAAAGTTACAAAAAAAAAAAAAAAGAAAGAGAAAGAAAGAAAGAAAGAAAGAAAGAAAGAAAGAAAGAAAGAAAGAAAAAGAAAAAGAAAACTTTAAACTATATATTGAAACTACACACCTGGTAAAACAGTCTCCTAATGGCCACACCAAGACATACCTGACAATAGCGGTTCACAACGTGTGCTCTGCAGGTTCTCGGGGAAACCTCAAAACCCACTCTAAAGGCACACAAATGTCAGTGTTTTAACATCTGCACTAACAAAAAGCAAAAGGGAATAGTTTATATTGCCTTGCAAAAGCAATCATGGGTAAAACTGGTGGCCTCTTAGCGTGAATAAAAACTGTGGCATTCAAAATCCTTTCTTCATCAATACTGATGCTGGAAAAAAAGATTGATGTAAGAAGTTCCTTGATAGGGGTGCCTGGGTGGCTTAGTCAGTTAAGCGTCGGACTTTGGCTCAGGTCATGATCTCATGGTCATGATCTCATGGTCCGTGTATTCAGCCCCATGTTGGGCTCTGTGCTGACAGCTCAGAGCCTGGAGCCTGCTTCAGATTCTGTGTCTCCCTCTCTCTGCTCCTCCCCTGCTTGCTTTCTCTCTAACACTCTCTCAACAATAAGTAAACATTTAGGAAAAAAAAAGTTCCTTGATAAAGCAGTAAAAATTAATTTTATTAAATCTTGACCCTTGTTCTATTACGTGAGAAAATGGGAAGTATATATAAAGCACTTGTGCAGTACTTGAGGAAAAACACCTGTGCAATTATTTGAATTGCCATCTGAAACTAGTCACTTTTTACAAATGACTTTTTACTAGTTTTTATCGCATTTTTATTGCAAATAACAATGTATAAACAAAGTTATGATTATTAAAATGTGGGTATTTGGCAGAAAATTTCCTAAAAAATAAATGAAATGAAAAAAGCATCAACATTATTTTTTAGCAGGGATAAAATTTGAACTTTCAAGGAAAAATTAGAACACGTTTTAGAAAAAACATGTATATATTACTGTGAGTCGTAGCTTTTCCAGTAAGACTTTCCCAATAAGACCAAGAGTGATATTAATATGTGATGTTATGATAGTGTATGATGAGATGTGTCAACAATTGGAAGGGCTGCATAACTCAATGAACCCAAAGTTTCTAAATGACCAGTACATAATGCTAGAGAAAAGACTTAGTCAAACTGTAAGACAGACAAAAGGATTTTAGTGTAGCCAAAAACAAAAAGTTCATTGCTATGGTTTTAAATTCCACACTGCAACTAAATTTTAAGAAACTGTCACTTGTCAAATCTTGTATAATATCAAAGAAGAATATCCACAGTTATCTGAAAATGTACTTAAAATACTTCTCATTTTTGGGGTGCCTGGGTGGCTCAGTCAGTTCAGTGTCTGGCTCTTGATTTTGGCTCTGGTCATGATCTTATGGTTCAGTTTGTGGAATTGAGCCCCATATCAGGATCTGCACTGACAGTGTGGACCTGCTTGAGACTCTCTCTCTCTCTCTCTCTCTCTCTCTCTCCCCCCTCCCCACTCCCCAGCTTCTCTCTCTCTCTCTCTCTCTCTGAAAATAAGTAAATAAACTTAAAAAATACTTCTTACTTTCATCTACATATTTATGAGGCCATATTTTCTTCAAATACTTTAACCCAAACAACATATTTCAAAAGATTGAATAATTAAATATGTGAATCCAACTGTCTTCTTTTTTAAATTTTTTTTCATGTTTATTTATTTTTGAGAGAGAGAGAGAGAGAGCACGAGCAGGGGACGGGCACAGAGAGAGGAAGATACAGAATCTGAAGTAGGCTCCAGACTTTGAGCTGTCAGCACAGAACCTGATGTGGGGCTCGAACACATGAACTGTGAGATCATGACCTGAGCTGAACTCAGACGCTTAACCAACTGAGCCACCCAGTCGGCATCAAAGTCTGATGTCTGCATCAAAGAGACTGGCTAAAATGTAAAATAATTATTCTCACTATTTTTTTAATTTAGGAAAATATATTATTTTCACTTAATAAGTATTATTTCTGTTAATAAATAATAGGTGTATTATTGGTATTATAAATGAATTTATAAATAACTTAAAATTTCTCAATTTTAAATAGGTAAATATCATTAGATGTAATCCACATAAATCAAAGGTCTTTGGGATCCTCAATAATTTTGAAAACTGTACAGAATTCCTGAAACCAACATATTTGAGGATCCCTGTTCTAGAAAAACTGTGGGACTTTGGAAAAAAAGAAAAGTCAGTTTAACCCTAAATTTTTCAAAAGCAATTCTGTAGGGTGGAAAAGAATATTAAGACATTATATTTCAAATATTCAATATCTAAACATATAAAGATATTCAGGAAAGGAAAATATGAGCCAAGATTTTATATCTGGTCAAACTGACCCCCAAGTGTGACAGCTGCAAAGTGTTAAGAATGTAAAATAATTCAGGGAATTGTTCTCATTAGCTGATCTAAAGAATCTGTAAGATAAATTTTAGACACTCAAAGAGACTAGTGAAGAACATTAAAACCATATTTGTCTTCTAGAATTGTTCCTAAGTTATTATTTTAAAGGGGCATTTATAATATAGAATGATCTGCATGATCTGAAAATATAGATACATTGCAAATACCAAAATAAAAAAAGAAAAGAAATTGGTAACAAGGCAAGGAATGGGGAGTATGTTAAAAAGTAAAATAAACCCATTTATTAACTAAATATTTACTGGGAGTATGCTATTCACTTGGGTGTTAATTGGGAGTAAAAGAATATCCCCTCAAATAAGATATGGAGGGGGAAGGGAGTAACAGGAGAAATGAGAATTTACTAGAAAATTTCAGTATTCCTCATTGTAGTTAACCAAAAGACAATAAAAAGAGAGAAATGGGGGAAGGAAGGGAGCATGAAGAGAGAGAAAGGGAAAAAGAGAAGTTAAGGGTTTCATATAAAGATATTAGCACAGGGGTACCTGGGTGGCTCAGTTGGTTAAGCGGCCGACTTTGGCTCAGGTCATGATTTCATGGTCCGTGAGTTTGAGCCCTGTGTCGGGCTCTGTGCTGGCGGCTCAGAGCCTGGAGCCTGTTTCAGATTCTGTGTCTCCCTCTCTCTGACCCTCCCCCATTCATGCTCTGTCTCTCTCTGCCTCAAAAATAAATAAATGTTAAAAAAAATTTTTTTAAATAATAAAAAAATTAAAGATATTAGCACAAAGGTAATTATCAGAAACAAATACAAACTTTCTTAAAAAATGAAAAGATACACCCCAAAGAAAGAATGAGTAAAAAAGCCACCCAATGAAAGACTAGAGTCATAGAACATTAACCTACGTGGCAGAACAGAGGCCAAATATATACCATATCAGTAAATATACTTGGGCCTACCTTATCTTTTAAAGAGAACTTGAAAAAGATTTTTAGATTGGCAAACAAAACAAAATCCGATATTCTACCAACAATCTATTCCACCAACAATCTAGACCACTCAGCCAGCCTTTCTTGAACATGCCCAGCACCTTCACATTTTGTGCCTTGGTTCATGCCTTTTTCAATTCCTTTGTCTATAAAAATTCCATTGAGCTTTTAAGTCTTAACAAGAAATAATACTGCTCTTCCATGAAGCCCTCTGTGATTGCTTGAGTCAGAAATTAGTCTCAAAACTTCATTGTACCTTTATTAGAGAAGCTAATTAAATCTGGAATTTTGTAGAAGTTTATATACTTTCTTCCCCACTAGAATATGAAACTCTTTAAAGACAGTAACAATGGATGGTATGTTGGGAGCAACTCAATTATTAAATGAATGAACCAAAGACTGAAGGACATGCCATTCATTTAATCATATCACTATAGAAGTTCAGTCTAATTATCTATAACTATATTTATAATTCTAACTGATTACATCCTTTTAAATTTTAAATTCACTTACATCATTGAGATTGCCTCTAGGCGTTTAATTAACATTCTACCTCCCTGGATAGTTATTGCTTCTAGATGGTTAAATGTTTATAAATAGATCTGCCCACTTTGGAATCTGTCCTCTCATAATTGTGAGTTTCTGAATTAATGAACGCTTTTTTATGGTATGTTTTTTTCATACATGCTAACAAACTTAAATTACTCTCTCTTTTGTTTCTCTTGTTCCCTTATTTCCACTTCTGGTTTTTTGTTAGCAGTTCCCAACATTTTGTGTTTGTTCCTGCACTTTGTTTTCTTCTAGAATATTTGATGCAACATTTGAAGGCATTAAGAAACTCACAAGTCAGCAATGATTACAATTCAATGACTATTGTAACTAACCATGTCTCACGGTGCTATAAAAAAAAAAATCTTACTGTTATTTCATTATCCACTTGACTGCCCTTGAATACAGTGTTGGTGTTTGAACAGAACAATTTACTGTCTCTTTATATGTATAATCATATCTCCCAGTGTCTATAAAAGCATCTTACTTTTATTGCAGTACTCACTTGGTCGTCCTTCAACATACTGTTACTTTTTTGAATAGAATTATTTACTGGCTTTTATAAACGTGTAAGTGAAATTCCCCGAATGTTCCAGCAAATGTTCAGTCTTTCTTTTCTTTCAGCTATGCCTTTTACTTATCACACCCAGCAAGTAGTAACTTGAAATCCAGTGCTTTAAATGACCTACCTATGGCTCAGTCAGCTAAGTGTCTGACTTCAGCTCAGATCATGATCTCATGGCTTGTGAGTTTGAGCCCAATGTCAGGCTCTGCACTGACAGCTCAGAGCCTGTAGCCTGCTTAGGATTCTGTCTTGCTCTCTCTCTGCTCCTCCCCTGCTTGTCCTCTCTCTCTCTCTCTCTCTCTCTCTCTCTCTCTGTCTCTTTCTCTCAAGAATAAATAAATATTAAAAATAAATAAATACAATAAAAAATAAATGATCTATGTATGTCAAAAATCTATTTAACAGTTCAAGAATACATTCTTCTGTTCAAGAATACGTTCTGTTCAAGAATACGTTCATTCAGGGACACCTAGGTGGCTCAGTCGGTTAAGCCTCCGACTCTTTGTTTCAGCTCAAGTCATGATCCCATGGGTTTGAACCGTGGATGAGGCTCTGTGCTGGCAGCACAGAGCCTGCTTGTGATTCTCTCTCTCCCCTTCTCTCTGTCCCTCCCCTTTCACTCTCTCTTTCTCTCTAAGTATATAATTAAACTTAATAAAAGAAAACAAAAAGAATATTTTCATTATGGTGAAAAAAAATTTACAGACTGATCAGAATATTTCACTTTACCTCAAGATGTTTGTTCAACATTTTCCATGTTGGCTTTCATTTTTGTAAGCCAGTAAATAGATACAGATGATCCCTTAGATACCACTCAGTCTTGATATAAAGTTTTATTTATCCACTAAGCACAGCTTTTATGAAGGAGACATCAACTTTCAAGAACTAGGAAGGGTATGAGATTTCACCCCTCTTGCAAGCTAACAATTTATCTACCACAGTGGTAGGTAGCAAAAAGTGTCATGCTGACAGAAAACACAAGGTTCCTGGGTCCAAGAGAGAGAACATTATTACTGACAGCACCGCAAGCACCAGAAACTTCCGTGTATTTGCCCCAGTTCCCAAAAGGTAATATGGAGGGCTGGATGACACCTCCACACACCATGGCTTGTATTGAGGAGGAGAAGTTTCATTCTACCATTCAAGATTCTTCTAGCTGCTCTAAGAATTAAAATGACATGAGATAGATTAACGGGAGAAAAAAACAAAGTTCAGTTACATGCTCAGGAAGGCCCAATAATAAAATTGAAACCCAAAGAAATGACCAAATTGTGCTGTGTTTATATGTTGTAGACTAAAAGACATAAATCTGTGAGAAGTTGACAGGACAAAGAAAATGTATATTTGGGAGCTCCAGTTAGTAAGGAATTATAAACAGGATTTAGAATAGTAAATTAGTAAAAGTAACAAGGTTTGTTTATATAATATTCCCAGCCCTGAATTCCTTATCTCTGGTAATGAGGACATTTCTTTGCCACCTGGTACAGGGAGGGCACCTTTTAGGTAGGAGATTTATTTTCTGCTTTCTGAAGACGAAGGGAGATCAGGGCGTTCCTCTTGTACTGGTTGTTTTTTAAGTAACTTTTAAGTTTATTTTTACCTAATATATATTATATAATATATATTAGAGAAAGAGTGTGAGCAGGGGAGGGGCAGAGAGAGAGGGAGACAGAGAATCTCAAGCAGGCTCCAGGCCATGCCCAGCATGGAGCCCAATGTGAGGCTTGATCTCAGAACCCTGAGATCATGACCTGAGCTGACATCAAGAGTCAGATGCTCAACCGACTGAGCCACCAAGTGCCCCATTTTTTTTTAAGTAACTTTAGTTAAAAATAATCAATAATATCTCAAAGTGGAGCTTATTTGGGGGACAACCTGCCCTTGACTCCCACAGTTGCATCACAGGAAAGAGGCTGAGGGACCAACAGCTGTTGAGTGAGCAGCAAATATAGTAGCAATCAGCAAGCAAGCCTATCCCCCCTCTCCTAGAGAGCAGCAGGTTACACAGATGATGCACTGTGGTTACCTGGACGTCCTCTGTTGTCTGTAAAGGTAGCTCCTAAGATGGCTCAGGATCAAGAGACTGATAAGCCTAAGGGTCTATAAAACTCAGCAAAAACCCTTAGAGATGCTCAGAGCCCATAGCTAACTGCCTTGCCCAACACCACACATCAGATATTTCTATCACACAGAGAGTTACCTAATCTTGATTCCATTGATTCTAATTCCATTGAAGATGACCTCATATCAAAAACCACTACAACAAAGCAGCACTTTCGAAAGCAGATCAACCCTTGACCATATTCACAACTATCAAGCTCTTCCCTGCTCAGGTGCCAATCTTCAGAACTTATACAGATCTCAGAACTTATTATACAGACTATACATATCTCATTACTTTCACCTGAAAAATGATGAAGCATCATTGAAATCACAGATGTGCTTTGCCTGGGTGTCCTTTATAGCCAAAAACATCCGCTGTCACCCACTTCTCCATTTCTTCCTCTTTTGAATTATTTTAAATATCTCTAAATATTCAAATATTCCTTCAAAATTCAACTTTAGCTCACTTTTTTTTTCCTTCAAATGAATGCTTTTCCAAAATTCGAAAATAAATTGTCATCTTATCCCATTTGAAAAGTTTTCAGGGGCGCCTGGGTGGCTCAGTCAGTTAAGTGTCCAACTCTTGATTTTAGTTCAAGTCATGTTCTAATGGTTTGTGAGATTAGCCCTGTGTGGGGCTCTGCATTGACAGCACAGAGCCTGCTTGGGACTCTCTCTGCGCCTTCCCCACTCGTTCATTCTCTCTCTCTCTCTTTCCCTCTCTGTCTCTCTCAAAATAAATAAATAAATATTCAAAAAGAAGTTTTCAAATAAATTCATTTTCATAAAATGTATAGTTGACATTAAACGAATTTAAATCATAGTAATTACATTCATTAGTTACCAAATTTCATCCAAGTCATAGGAATATAAAGATAAAGAACATAAAGTTCTTGCCTTTAATAAGCTCACAAATTAATATAAAAAAATAATATGAAATTATAATTAATGCAATAACATGCATATACAAAATACAGAGTAATACAGAGTAATACAAATTATTATGAAGACTTCACAGTGTGGATGACCTAAGTCATTTTATTTTCTGAAAATAAGAAAAAGAGTCAGATCAGGTGAAGAATACTCCAATTGAACTAATAATATGTTTCTAAGGGATAACAGAGCATCAGACCAGTAACTTTATTTTATGCAATAATTTCCTCTGTCAGAATGTATGTTTTTTTAAAAAGTCATCTGCAAAGGAGATTACTAAATTAAAATTATTTATTCAGTGAATATTTTTGGAAACGCTTGTGAGTGTTAGGCACAGTGCCAGGTATTCTAACATTACAGTTATATTTATATACACAAGATAATGGCTTTAGAAGTAATAATTTAATTAATTTAGTCACTATAGTATTTCCTTATTCATCAACTGAATTAGACAAATCTGAATTTTGTGAATTAAACAGGAAATATCAAGGTACAATTTAAAAATGCTAGTGAGTGAGTTTGTGTGAGTGTGTGTATATGTGTGTGTGTGTATACAAGTTATTGTTACATTGCTCAACCAGTTATGGTACACTGTATGAATTTGCTACTGACAATTTTAAATGGTTCAGCCTAACATTTAAAAAAGAAAACCACTATAACGTAAAGAAGATCAGCTTCAGATTCTGATAGATTGGATTTGAATCTTGCAGAAAGTACTCACAACCTGTGCAGCTTTGAACCCATTACAAAGCCTCTCTGATCCTCCATTGCATCATCAATAAAACAGGAAGGGTGGAATCAATCTGAATTAGTCGTGCTTGTGTTGAGTTGTACAAGGAAACCTCAACCACAGTGACCCAACTAAATAAGGGCTTTCTTTTTCTCACATAACTAAAAATACAGAGGTTGGGAACACAAAGGTGAAGCTGTAGTTTCTGGAAGTCATCAGCATGAAGAAGCAATCAGAAGACACAGAAAAGACAGTGGGGAAGGAGTGGAGGGCAAAGTTCTGAGACCTATTCAAGAGCTCAGTCTATAGAGTTCTGATGAAGCTGACTTGTTTGTTACTGTTGCTGTTTTCCGTGGAAGTGGTTTGCTTTTGGGTGGTGTTATTTCCTGGTAGTTCGTCTAAAGTCCCAAGCGATTCTTCCTGATGTTTTATCCTTATGATCCTTCTTCCCTCCTGTTTTCAGAGAGTCTGCTATACTTCTAGGCGGCGGGAAAGTTTTAAATAAACATGGGGAAAGGCAAGAGGCAAAACTCTTTTCCTTGAAAGGTTTTGGGAAGACATTCTCTCCGTGAGATTTCCACCTGAGGAGGAGAACAAAGACCAGAGAAATGCAGCTAAAATTAAATCTCCTTACAACGTGCCGCCCACTGATAAATACCTGAGACAAGAAGTACGAGACCTTCCTCAAGGAACTCATGGCTGCCTTAATGTTAATGTTTTGCTAGAGACTAAAAGCAACCTTATCTTGATAATAGCCAGACCTCCAGGATCCTATTTTTCATACAGAAACCCCTCAGAGACTTATGTTATCTCTACCCTCCCCTAAGCTTAAAAGTATATAATCAATCACTCCTCACAATAGCAAGTACAGCTTTTTCTGCCCGTGGGTCCTGTCCCTGTGCTATAGTAAAAGTACCTTTTTGCACAGTGAAGCATCTCAAGAATTCTTTCTTTACCATCACACTCACCAACCCACATCACACCTGTATCTCACTGGTTAGAATTGTACCACATGAGCACATTTCATTATAGGACTGTCTGGGAATTCTATTACTTCACTTTCTAACCACTGCAATATACAAAGGTAAGAGAGAAGGTATTCGAAGGGATATTAAGTGAGTCCCTTCAGTGTCTGCCATACTACATTTATGGGGGGGAGGGGATGGATCTAGAAATAAATGAGGAAAAGTATGCAGAACAACTACTTAACAACTACTGAAATACTTGGCAAATACCACATACTCAGTAACTGAGAGAACTGCTAACAATGATTACGATGATAATCATGACAATGATGATGATTTAATGCTACTGATGAAATAAAAGTTCACATCTTGAACATATGTGAATAATTTTACTAACTCAAGTGTATATTTTTTTAAATCATGAGTTCAGCGATAGCTTTCTCCAGTAAATGACAATTTTGGTACCAACAAAAGTGCTAATTAATCAAAGTCAAATCCTCTCTAGTTACCTCATACCTATAACTTTGTTGGGGTTGAGGGGTATATTTTTAGGTTGAAATATCTCATGTTTGATTTCTCTCCAAAGTTTATTTTCTTGGAAAGTTTGAAGACCATCTGTGGAGTTATTTTGAGATATGAATATAAAAAACCACTATTTTATTCATTTTGAATACAGCATTTTTTTAACAGTCAGAATATTCCCACCATAAAAGAAGTGAAGGAATAAGTTGGCAATGTAAGTAACTTTTTAGAAACACCAAAAAAATTTATTGTAAATTGAATTGTTTGGTTTCACCTAACCTATATGCTTTTAGTGATGATTACCAACTCCTTTTCAACTCTGCATGTCCTTGGGTCCTACAGGTTTCATCTTGATCACCTGAGCATAATTTTTGAGGCACCTCTATAACCCTGGATATATTCAAATCTCTTTATATACTTATAGCCACTTGATCTTAATCATTTGACAGACGAAGTATAGACATTGCAGACATGGGAGAGAGGCTAAGACTGTAACTCAGATCAGTCTCTGCACTTAGGTCATAATCTTGCAGGGCAAAGAGACCCATGAACAAATAACTACAACACAATATAATTAGTGAAATAACAGATGTACCAACAGAACGTTATGGAAACACTGAGGAGAGGACAACTGGTTCTTTCTAGAGAATACTGAAAACCAAGGGCAAGGTATTAAAGGATTGGTAACGTTTCTAAAGATGGTAAAGGGAGAGGAGAGCATTTTAAATGAAGTGACCATAAATTAAAAGGTCGAAGACAATTAAAAAAAAAAAACAAATGCACTAAAACAAATATCCACCTGTGTGATGCAGTGCAGCAGAGGGCTTGTCACATGGTGTTTCATGACAAATTAGACAGGCCAGAGTTCTAGCTACCACCTTATCTGTTATAGGGCCACAGGGAACCACAGAAGGCTTTAAAGAGGTAGATAAAAATACATCAAGTTTCTGTTTTAAACTACCAACTCTGTTGTGAGTATGAAATTGGATCATCAGGGCAAGAAGTTAACTGCAAGAAGAGAAACTAGAAGATTCATAAAAGGTCAAGACAAGGGCAATGAGGATAAACAGGAGAGCAAAGTTTTGAGAAATATTCAGGAGCTCAAATTTATAACATTTTGATTAAATTAACACAGTTATTTAATTATGATTTTGGTAGTTGTTGTTTACCATGTTACTGGTAAGAAAAAATATATATATATATGGGTTTTTTTCTGAGCTATCTGTTCTATTCCATTGATCCTATATGTTAGTTTTCATGCCAGTACTATACTGTTTCAATTATTGTCACTTTGTAGTATAGTTTGAAATCAGGGTGATTTATTCCTTCTCAAGATTGTTTTGGTTATTTGGGGGTTTTGTGGTTCCATACAAATTTTAGGATTCTTCATTCTAAAACAAAGAATTTCAAATTCTGTGAAAAATGCCATTGGTATTTTGATGGGGATTACATTGAATCTGTAGATTGCTTTGGGTAGTGTGGACATTTTAACGATATTAATTCTTCCAATCCATGAGCACAGAATATCTTTCCATTTATTTGTGTCATCTTCAGTTTTTTTCATCATTGTTTTCTAGTTCTCAGAGTACAGGCCTTTTATCTTCCTGGTTAAATTTATTCCTAAAGCTTCTAGAATAAAACATAAGCAGTACGTTTTTTGACATCAGCCTTAGCAATATTTTTTTGGACCAATATCATCAGGCAAGGGCAACAAAAGTAAAATAAATAAACAAATGGGATTACATTACATTATGCTTTTGCATAACGAAGGAAACAATCAGCAAAAATGAAAAGAAACCTACTGAATGGGAGAAGATATTTGCAAAGAATACATCTGATAAAGGATTACTATCCAAAATGTACAAAGAACCTACACAACTTAATATAAAAAAAACCAAACAATTTGATTTAAAAATGGGCAGAAGTTGGTGCCTGGGTGGCTCAGTCAGTTAAGCATCCGGTTAAGCTCAGGTCATGATCTCATGATTTGTGGGTTCAAGCCCTGTGTCCGGCTCTGTGCTGACAGCTCAAAGCCTGGAGCCTGCTTTGGATTCTGTGTCTCCCTCTCTCTCTGCCCCTCCCCCATTTGTGGTCTGTCTCTGTCTTTCAAAAATAAATAAATGTTAAATTTTTTTTTAAAAAAATGGGCACAGGAGTTGAATAGACATTCTTCCCAAGAAAATTTACAGATGACCAATAGGAACATGAAAAGATGCTCAACATTACTAATCATCAGGGAAATTAAAATTAAAGCCACAATGAGATGATATCACCTCACACCTGTCAGAATGGCTATTATCAAAAAGACAAAAAAGTAACAGGTGTTGGTGAGAATGTGGAGAAAAGGGAATCCTCATACACTATTGGTGGGAATGTAAATTAGTATAGCCACTATGGAAAACAGTATGAAGGTTCCTCAAAAAATTAAAAATAGAACTACTATATGATCCAGCAATTCTGGTTCTGGGTATTTATCTGAAAAAAAAAACACATGAATTTGAAGAAACTTATACACCCCTATGTTTATTGCACCATTATTAACAAAAGCCAAGAGATGGAAGCATTGGTAGATGAATGTATAAAAAGATGTGGTGTGTATATATATATACATATATATATATATACAATGGAATGTTACTCAGCCATAAAAAAAAAACAACAATGAAATCTTGCTCTTTGCGAGCACATGGATGGAACTTGAGGGTACTATGCCAAGTGAAATAAGTCAGGCAGAGAAAGACAAATAGCACCTGATTTCACTTACATGTGGAATCTAAACAAACAAGCAAACAAACAGAAACAGACTCATAGATACACAAAACAAACCATTGGTTACCAGAAGAGGAATGGGTGGGGGAGCAGCCGAAATAGGTGAAAGGGATTAAGAGGTACAAACTTCTAGTTGTAAAGTAAGTAAGCCATCAGTATGTAATGTACAGAAAGGAATATAGTCAATTGTAATAACTTTGTGTGATAATAGATGGTAACTAGACTTGGGGATCATTTTATAATCCATACAAATATTGAATCACTATGACATATACCTGAAACTAATAAGATATTGTATGGCACTTATATTTCAATTTTAAAAAGTTAATGAGCATCTTTAGGTGCCGTATTTTCAAAATGCACCCTATTTGCTCTAGTGAAAGGATTTTTATTTAATGCTAATGCACTGGAGGAAAAAAAAAATCTGCCTAGTTAATTGCCACTGTAGGGAAAACAACCAATAAGTTGATTTTTCTTTTTTTACAGTTCAATAAGCTACTAAGATTTCATATAAAATTTAATTCAATTCCTCTGGAATGTTCAACTTGTCCTACAGATGAAAGAAAAGGCAGAATCATATATCACTCCCTTCCATAGAGTGGTGGGATGACATTATTTCTATTCTGACTGTGACTTTCAAACTTTTGCCTAACCTAACTTGACTGAGGCTTGGGGAATATTTATAGCCACCTAGTTAATTTGAAATTTTATTCAGTCAGCAGTAACTCAAATGGACCCCAACCAAATATTATTGAATCAACCAGATGACATACTCTCAGAGTAGCCTTTCAGAAAGGAAAAGTATCTCCAACAAATTGGCAAGATGTTAGTCTCATATTTATAGAGCATTTTAAATAAGAAATCTTATCTTGTTTTTATACAGAAAATATATTGCAAAACCATGTTGAAAATTTCAGTTCCATTATTATTCATGTAAACTGTCAATCATTGTCCATGTCTTTCAGAGATACACTTTATTAGAATCTCTTTACAAATGAGTAACAATAAATCCTTCATAGAAAATATTATAGCCAATATACTGATGCCAAGTTAATTTTAAATTTTCATATTTGAAATAATACCACTGCTTGTATTTTTATCCTCAGATTACTTACTTAATAACACTTGCATCTGGAAGTAATAATGGTTTTCATGTTTACTAAGAGGCACAGAGATGAAATCTCATGTATAATTTCTTCAGATACAAAGACATCTGTGCTACATTGTGAAAAACTTCAATTATAAAATTATTTTGTACTTCAATTAAAATATCCATATACATATTTCCCTTTAAGATAATGATACTGATATCATTTGTCAGCCATATAATAGTCAGTATAATATTTTAAGTCCTAAAAGTTTTGTTAATATTTACAGAGAAGGCAAATTTGGCAAAAGAATCAAACTCTACATTAAGGGCTGGGAAAAGATATTTATTGGCTAAAATAAAAGTAAAAGCTAGCAGTTCTAATTCTGCTTTTCTGCCTTAGTTTTTCTCAATTAGACTAAGTAACCTTAAGTTCTCCTTCGTTCATCTCAACTACTGTAATAAAGGCTTTAGCCAGTCCAAAACAGCCTGTAGGATGCTGAGTGAAATATATGTAGAAGTAGTCATATTCTGTGTGTAATTTTTACACAAACATTAATAGTATTATTCTGATTTTACTCTCTGTATAATTTTTCTATAATCACCAAGTGAATTCTAATTGATAAAGACTTGAGAGATGATTCATAATGAAATTTCCCTGAGATATAGCAAATTCTCAGTGAGGATATTTGTATTGTTGTTATGATAGTCTTTGCAATATCTTCCTTACTTTACCTAACCGTCTCCATAAACTCCCGTGGAAAGAAAAGAAAAGGAAAGGACAAAAAAAAAAACACCCTAATTTTATAAGTTTACTCTCTTAGCTTGAGCTGCTGTAACAAAATACTACAGACTAGGAGGATTATACACAACAAATAGGTAGTGTTTCTCACAGTTCTGGAGGTTGGGAAATCCAATATCAGGCACAGGCCTGTCTGGTGTCTGGTGAGAACCTGATTCCTACATGGCTGTCTTTTTTTTTTCTTTTATTTATTTATTGTGACAGAGAGAGAGAGAGAGAGAGAATCCCAAGTAGCTTCCACACTGTCAGTGCAGAGCCCGATGTGGAGCTCTAGCTCACAAACTGTGAGATCATGCCCTGAGCCAAAAGCAGGAGTGGGAAGCTTAACCAACTGAGCCACCCAGGCACCCTGGCGCTCTTTTCACTGGAACTTTACATGGTGGTAGTGGCTAGGGAGCTCCGTGAGATCTCTTTCATAAGAGTACTTATCCCACTCATGAGGACTCCCCTCACGACCAAATCCTCTCCCATGGGTCTCACCTCCTAATACCATCACATTGGGGAAATAGGTTTGGGAAGGACATAAATATTCAGTCCATTGCACCTATGTTAGGCAAGAGCTTTGCATTTGACCAAAGCACATGTTGTCTGCTATGTGACTCAGGCCTTCATGGCCATTTGTTCTGTGTGTGCTCATGCCCATATCTATTTTAGACCAAAATGTCCATATGTATATTGAAAAGCAACTAATCATATTCCAAGTACATTCATATGAAAGAGAAAAATGAGCACAAATGTCCCATATTTTCCTGGTTGCTCCTCTTGTTTTGATTCAGTAACATTTCTCAAAGGCTTCACCTAGACCTTTTCAGCAGCTTGCAACCATATATAGCTGACTCTTTTTTAGTAAGGTAGCTCAGAAAAATAATCTATCAAATATAACTTGATCAAAATCTAAACTTAATTATTATTTGATTTTTTTGGGCTCATGGTATTCTCTAAGATCTATTTTTAACATTTAATAATTTCATGGGTGAGGACAGAATGATATTTAAGAGGTGAATCTGCTTGAACAGCATTAAATAAACATTCTACCCTAAGTGTGAATTAGTCATGCAGTGATTTGTTTTTCTTCCATCTGACTCCAGTGTCAAGAAAAAAAAGAAGACCAGAAAATACGCGTTCATGTTAGTTTGACAGCAAGTGACAGAGCATGCCAAGAAACCATCATCTGGGTCAGCTGAGGAATATGTTCAGAGCAAATGTGGTTACTACAAGGGATTACAGTGTAAATTTTCTTTGGGGAATTCATTCCAGTGTCATAAAAATGACAATTTTCAATACATGATAGAGGATTATTTTTTGACAGTTGTTTTGTTGTGAGACTGTCTATTATTGTTCTTTAGTAATTGATGCTTTTCTATGGATCCTAAGGTACTAGGACTAAAACTAAACTTTCATAAATTCAAAAGGCAATGAATAAAAGGGTGTGAAGAAAGTGAAGATGCAATTTATAATGGCAGCCCAAAAGATTAAATTCCTAGAATAAAGATGACCAAACATTTCCAAGACCTATATGGAAAACTTTCCAAGTTGCTAACACACATACAAAAGCAGTCTTCATCAAAGGCATGCTATTTTATTGGATAAGAACACTTAACATTATAAACATGTTAATTTTCATTAAAATGGGTTATACATTTAACTAAATTTCAACAAAAATGACAGAAGAATTTTTGAAAAAAGACAATTATGAAATTTCATATAAACAAAGTAAACAAGCAAGAATAGCTACTAAAAATCTAAAAAAGATGGATATCGAATGGTGTTAGCACTATCAGGCATACAGGCATATAAAGAAAACCGAATGGTTTTCAAGACACATACCAATGAAACAAATAAAAACCAAGGTCCTGAAATTATTCCAAATACATATAAGAATCAGTATAATAAATCCAGCGTTATTTTTATTCAAGAAGCAGGAATATAACTTATAAAACTAATGATTCATTCTTTGACTCAATTCTTCTTGCCAAAGATATTTATTAAGAAGACAAATATTTTGTTAAAATTATAAACAAGACATTTAAATTACTTTCTTGAAACAAGGTGAAGGGAAGTGGTGAGCAGAGAACGAATGCTTCTCAAGAGTCTATGATCTTTTGGTCTTTAAACCCTATGAGGTAGATTTGTTTAGCCCCATTTTTAAAGAATTAAGTAGCTTTCCCAAAGTTATAAAGCTAACAAATAGTATAGCTAGTATTGGAAATTAGTTATCTGACTCAAAAGTCTTCTTTTTTTAAGTAATAATACAAACTTTAAATTTCAGAGTAACTTAAAAGGCATGCTAAGATAGAATCACACTCCTTATGGGGAGTAATGTATGTCTATAAGCTTACTTTTTCTAACAGGAAAATAAGAATAAAAAGACACAGAATAAAGGTCCACAAGGACCATATGAAGAATTTTCCTGGTCCAAACAGAAGCCAGTCACAGACATTCTTGGTCATCAGTCAACATAGCTAACAGTTCTGAAAGTCTCCTAAGTTTGTAAGTACAAAGTGTGAAACAGGAGGAAAAAAAAAAGTTTCGTTCCTAGGAGAAGAAGGTAAGCAGAGAGGCAAGAAAAGGAATGGTAAGAAAGAACACACAGTTTCTACGCACCACTGCTATTAGTTACAGAGGAGAGGAATGGGAAGACCTCAATTCTAAGAAAGAGATTCAGGTTAATGGAGTCATATGGGTTCATTTAATACAATTAGATCATTTAGAATCACATGAACTACTAATGGAGAAGAAAAGAACCAAGTTTGGGGCGCATGGGTGGCTCACTTGATTAAGCTTTCGACTCTTTGATTTTTGGCTCAAGTGATGATCTCACAATTCATGAGTTCCAGCCCTGCGCGGTCAGGTTCTGTGTTGACAGCATGAACCCTGATTGGGATTCTCTCTCTCCCTTTCTCTCAGCCCCTCCCTCTGGTGTGAGCTTATTCATGCTCTCTCTCTCTCCCTCTCTCGCTCTCTCTCTCTCTCAAAATAAATAGATAAACCTTAAGAAAGAAAGAAAGAAAGAAAGAAAGAAAGAAAGAAAGAAAGAAGGAAGGAAAGTACCAAGTTGGCTTG
Organism: Acinonyx jubatus; assembly: GCF_027475565.1. NCBI lineage: Eukaryota > Metazoa > Chordata > Mammalia > Carnivora > Felidae > Acinonyx > Acinonyx jubatus. Next base: position 28,313,597 of record NC_069394.1, read on the forward strand.
AAGAAAACTCTATAGTCTGCAATTTACTCACCTGAAAATTAGTGAATTAGAGATGATCCCTAAATATCTTTTTAGAGCTGAGATTACACTCCAATTTATTTCTTTAAATCTTACACTTTTTAAGTTAGTAATCTGATGCATGTTTAATCTTTCTTATTTTTATGAACTCTAATATATCTCTCTAAAATATATTTGAATAAAAAAATCTGATATGATAATCATAAACCCTGCTATTCAGGTATTAAAGCCACTGCCACTATCCACTAGCTGTCCACAGTTACACATAAATTATGTATAATAATATCCTAAGAGCTGGCTAAGAAACCCAAATCTATGAGGGGAGAAATGTTGCAGACAGGTGATGTGGAAGAAGGACAAAGGGGGAGAAAGAAATTTAAAAGTTAGGTAAAGGAAAGCAGGACCAGCCACACAATTTGCAGAGTCCATTGCAAAATAAAAATGTGAGGTCCCTTGTTTGAAAGGCACGGAGAAAAGTGCAATTAAAGGTATTAAAACATCAATTTTTTTTCTTTAAAAATATTTTATTACTGGAGCGTCTGGGTGGCTCCGTGGGTTAAGCGTCTGACTTCTGCTCAGGTCATGCTCTCGCGATTTGTGAGTTGGAGTCTTGCGTTGGGCTCTGTGCTGACAGCTCAGAGACTGGAGCCTGCTTGGAATTCTGTGTCTCCCTCCCTCTGTGCCCCTCTCCCTCTCTCTATCTCTCTCTATCTCTCTCTCTCTTTCTCTCTCTCAAAAATAAAGACTAAAAAATTAAAACATTATATTTTATTACTTATAAAATGTAAGAGGGATAATAGTGATACACACATGACAACCTAACCTTACAAATTGCCAAAAATATATGTTCCTGGGGTCATGGTTCTCTACACAAAGTAACAAGTAATAATTTATTATGATATCCTGATTGTGCATATGAGTTTTCTAGCTCACTTTTCTGCAAACTCATTTTATTAGGTCATCATAATTTATACTTCCAGCAACTTCATTTTCAGTTAATAAAATTGAAAGTGATATGGGTCCTGGAAAATGCAAAATTATAATTTTGAAAAAGTATTGTTTACTTTGGAAAAGGATCTTTCTGCTGATACAACCGTTACTGGAGCTGTTGAGAGTGCTTTATAGGCTGTGACAAATTAGGTCAAATTTCTAGTAAATTACTTAAAATATAGGTTTCAGTACATCTAGAGATGGTATCTCTTGTGGAATATTTCTTCTAAAAGTATTTAACTCTTCCCTTTCATGTCAGACTGAATTTAATTTTAAACGTGAATGTACACAAGACCATTTTCATGTCTCCTCTGACATTCTTTTGCAGGTCGTGGAGGGCATTCAAGAAAACAAGTAGCTTCATGATTTGTATAGAATTCAAAGTACTCTTAATGCATCTGTTGATGTATCTTCAGGAACACGGACAAAAATAATATTCAAGTTGTCCTTCTCAATAGTTGGTTTATTTGAAGCTTCATGGAAAAATAATGTTCTTTTCAATCAAATGCAGAAATCTTTAAATTTAACATCTATTTGTAAGCTTGTGAATATCTGCCTTACAGTGCTGTAGCATTTTTTAAACCAGAAATGCTAAACTCTAGAAGAATTCTAACGACTCTGGTAGGCCTTATTGTAGCGTCCATGTATACGCTTTTATTTTGCAATAATTTGCTGACAGTTTACTGCCTGAGCGCCAGCAGTTTCTGTCCTATCGCTGAAGCCAGAGACTTAGTATTCATGCAGTTGCCACGGGGATAAGGTCTGGGGGGGGGGTCTAGGGACTGATGGGCAAGCCCACACTGCTCCCAAATGGAGCCCCACCTCTCTCCTGGGACTGCAGCAGGTGCCACTACTGCTGCCATCACTGCTTCTAACGTCTGCTGTGGCATTAAATAAATATACTTTCCTTATTCACACACCATTCCATCTTCTTAAAATATCACTTTCATTATCTTACAGTCATCCTCAAATGCAATGCACATAAATGAGAAATAAATATCTAGCATTGCACTTGGCATATAGTAAATTCTTAACACCTGCAATTTCCTACCTCCTTTTCTTCCTTGTGGATTAGGACAGCACCTCCTTTATTTTTACAAAGTGAGGGTAGTGAGCCAAAAGTGAGATGGAAGGTGGGGGGAAGTGGCAAATAGTGGCAATAAAAGAAATGAAAATTCAAAAAGAACCCATTGGGGTGCCTGAGTGGTTCAGTCAGTTGACTTCGACTCAGGTTCGACTCATGGTTCTTGAGTTCAAGCCCTGTGTTGGGCTCTGTGCTGACAGCTTGGATTCTCAAGCCTGCTTTGGATTCTGTGTCTCCCTCTCTCTCTGTGCCCCTCCCCTGCTTGCACTCTGTCTCTTTCAAAAATAAACAAACATTAAAAAAAACTTTAAAAAATAATGAAAAAATGAAAAGAACCCATCAATTGCCACTCAGCTATTACAAAATAGAGGTCAGGCATTCTGTTAGATGCTATGTACACACTGTTTCCTTTAATCCACAAGATAATTAGATCGAGTCAATCAGATCTGGGCTGAAAGGCTCTACAACTTGAAAATTGTATAATTGTAGGAAAGTTATCTAATGCCTTTATCTTTGGAACTGTGTTGCTCATCACTGAAGTGAAAACACACATTTTTCAGGATTGTTTTGAGGTTTAGGTCATGTATACAAAGTGCTTGCCTCCTAGTATGACCTCAGTGCACAGTGGTTATGGGAGTTAACCCATGTGGTATTCCACATGTGGTCAGCAGTGAAGCTGTAACCATCATCCAGCCACATTGGTTTCTACCTGCTATCCCTGCATTAGGCAGAATTGTAAGGATGTGTTCCCACCCGGGGATTCCTGACATTTGGTTATTCAGTTAACATCAACCTAGTTAGTGCTGTAAAGGTACATTGCAGGTGTAATTAGGTTATGGACCTGAAGATGAGGAGATTATCCTATGTTATCCAAGTGGTCTCCATAGCATCACATGAGCCCTTTAAAGCAGAGAAGTTTCTCCACCTGGAATCAGAAGAGAGATTCAGTAGGAGAGGAAGGCAGAGAAGAGAGGAGGCAGAGGGAAGGTCAGGGAGAGTTGAAGCATAAAAAGGACTGAACCCTCCACTATTGGCATTAAAGATGGACAAGGGGGCGGGGGAGGGGTGGCTATAAACCAGAGAATGCAGGCAGCCTATAGAAGCTTTGAACTCCCAGCCAACAGCCAGCAAGAAAATCGGACCTCAGTCCTGTAACCCCATGAAACTAAACACCTTCCAACAATTCCAGTGAGTTTGGAAGCAGATTCATCCCTACAGCCTCCAGAACACAACTTGCCAACACCTTAATTTTGGCCTTGTGAAACCCAGATTAGAGAACCAGCTTAGCCACACTGTACTTGGATTTCTGAACTGCAGGCCCAGGAAGTGTGAACACCCATTTGCAGCTAAGTTTGTGGTACTTTGTTGTGGCAGGAATCTTCCCATGGAGAAGATTCAAAAGATTATTGGAAACAAGAAATATTTGAAGTCACTAAAAGATTCAAGAGAAATCTTTGTCTACTTCTTACTACACTTATCATCTATGTTCAGTTGTTATCAGAATGACATACAAATGCCCTTGTCCATGAAACTAATAATAATGCAGCCTAACATGATAATCACAGGGTATCTTCCCTTCATTTTTACCAGTCAGCTAATGTAGAAAAAGAAATATAATCTCTAAATAGATCCGTTGTTACATTTAATTTTTATATGATTTGTCATTCCAGCAGACGAATCTTACAACATCCCCAGGTTTTCAGGAAACAGAAGGGAATTTTTACAGCTATATTTGATGGACATTTTCAGTCACATTATTAGGAAGCCAACTCTGGTATCTGCAAACAACAGACACAGCAATTCCTGTGTGTGCTGAACAGGAGAAATTAACACAAATGTTCCTGACAGCTGAGACTGAACTATTAAAAACTGGGGGAATGCTCTCCACAGAGACGCTACCGAAATAGAATGTAATCTTTAATTGAAGAATGACAACTTGTAAGAGGCTCTCTGTTTCCCCTCTCCCCCGTCTCTAGTGACCCAATTTTTATTTTACATTATATGTAGCAATCATTCTACTTCTGATCTGCTTGTTAGGTATTGATTTTTAAATAAATATTCTCCAGGATTTGTTGATGGTTTGCCATCTGTTTGAAAAAAAAAAAAAAAGAAAGCATTGATGTTCTTAGTCATTAAGCTAAAAGAAAGGCTGTTTTATCATATCCCATAAATTATCAAAATGCCCAAATGAGGAAATGGAAAGGGCCAAGTCTCTGACCTAAAGTGATGTTCCTGGAGGCAGCTGTGAGCAGGGAAGTAGAGTTGACTGCCTAGCATCCATTCATTCATTCAAGAAACGATGATCAAGCAACTACTTTATGTCAGGAACTAGGCCAGGTGCTGGGAACACAAGGATAAGCACTACAGACACAGTTCTTTCACAATGGAGGGGAAGGTGTATGATAAGACAAGTCTAATGAGACCTATAGAGAGCTACATGAAGTCAGGACAGAATCCACAGTGGGGGGAAAAAAGTTGTCTACAACAAAATGGAGAATCATAGTAAAAGTTAATTCCAAAGAGCTGGATAAAGGGGCTGACACCTGGGGAGAAGCAAAAACTGGTGCAAGAAACTTAGGGAAGGAGGCTCTAGTGGGAAAACTGGAGGTGCCAGAATTTCTACTCAAAGACACATAAAGTGCTTCACATCTAAGCCCTGGGTGGAGAGAAAGCTATTGTATCAGTACAGCCTGAAAGAAAACCATTAGAAGTGTCCAAATGAAGAGCAGCTACTTGTAATTCAACCCTCCCCTCCTTTTAAGAGAAATAATGAGTTATATCAGAGAGACACCTTCCCAGGGCACCTGGGTGACTCAGTCGGTTGGGCATCCAACTTTGGCTCAGGTCATGATCTCATTGTTTATGAGTTTGAGCCCAGAATCGGGCTCTCTGCTGTAAGCACAGAGCCTGCTTAGAATCCTCTGTCTCCCTTTCTCTCTGCCCTGCTTGCCCTCTCTCTTACTCTCTCTCAAAAATAAATAAACATTAAAAAGAGAGAGAGAGAGAGAGAGAGAGAGAGAGAGAGAGAGAGAGAGAGAGACTGCTTTGACCCAGTTGGGGTCACTGTAAATAGGCATTAAAAAATTCTTTTCCCTAGATACTTCCTCTACTGTTTCTTCTTTAGAAAGCCAATGTTCTGTATCCCTAATCATAAAGAAAAGCCCCCCAAAAGAAGTGTCCTAAGCCATTTTTAGCTAATGCCAGCAGGGTTTAGTTGAGGGTTATTTGACACTGTAGCTCAATAGTTTAGGAAATTAGAAGTTAATACAATGAGATGTTGGGTTGGAAGGAGAATCACTGGATGGAAACATTCCTAATCTCCTTCCAAATTCAGCATAGAGTTGAACACAGCAGCAGTAATGGAGGATAGAATGTGTGAGGGTCACATTCACTAGCAATGAAGGAAAGAAAGACTTGCATCAGAAACGAGCCACAATCTCCCCTTGAAGGGGTACAATGAAATAGGTGTCACAAGCATTCAAGTCATTCAAGTGCGGCATTTCTGAGCCCACCAAAGAAGACTCCATTGTGGACAGGGAATGGGGGAGGAAGGACAGGGATTATTTGTACATTTTCTTAGACCTAGAGCAAATTTCCTAGAACAAAGGATGCCAATCTGAGTGTAATTCAGGAAGTCCTCGAGATCACCCCTGCAGTCCACTGATTTGCTAGAAGGACTCACAGGACTCAGAAAGTCATTATATTCACAGTTACAGTTTATTTCACTGAAATGATACAGATAAAAATCAATAAAAGGACAAAGCACATAGAGCAGGACTCATGATAAACCAGATTCAGAACTTCCAGTTGTCTTCTCCTAAGAATCTTGCAGATGGCATTTATTCCTCCCAGAAATAATGTGTGGTGACACACAGGAAGTATTGCCAAACAGGGAAACTCACCTAAACTTTGGCGTGCAAGATTTTGTCAGGGCTGGCACATAGATGTGAGTGACCTCAGTTCTCAGACCCTCCAGTAGATACTACATGCCCCAAGGCCCCCACCTTGTGACAATGTAACAAATTACATTGTTGACATAGAGTGTTTGGCATGGACCAACACCCTCTGGCAAGCACTGTTAATCAGGCAGGACATTTTAAGGACTTTGAAGTTATCTTTCAGATGCTAGTCAAGGGCTTAACTATTCTTTGGGCAAAGTTAATCTTTTACTACAAGCTAAGCAAGTGAACAAGTAGTGTCACAAAAACTATAAACCTTTTTTTTTTTAAGTATTTTAACAGTTAAATTTCATATTGTTCATAGCATTAAGCAACTTGATGGGTCTTCAAGTCTTCAGTACTTTAAAGGATATTCTACTACTTTTAATGTCAATTGTAATGTATTTAAGACAAGAATATTTTACTCCAAGTTTCTTCTAAGAATCTCATATGGCTCTCCCAAGAGTTTCACACATTTGTAGGACTGAGATCTGGTCAAGGACCTCATGGGCTTCAAGTGGATTCTAGTAAATCCACTTGATTTACTAGATGTGACTAGTCTCTGGTCACATTTTTCTAAGTGACCAATAATTTCCATTCCTGTGATAAAGTAGACCAGAAAAGTTGAAAAGAATGCCTGGTGCTCAGGTTGCTAAAGCCTCCACTGGATGTTTTGTTGAAGGGAAGTCACTTCAAAGTGAACCATACACATGTCTTCCAAAATCGTAACCTTGATGATCAAACACAGAAAGGAAACAGCAACTTCAGCCCAAACTTTCATATACCAGAATCAGGGGAAAGAATGTGCATTATTAGTTAACCACTAAGGATAAATGGAGCTGCAAACATTAGCAGGCTTCGTACATTTCCATATTATTTAAGATCTTCAAGGAACTCAAAAAATGACTAGTGATTAGATTTTCAAACCACATCAGAGGACAGCCCTCAAGTTTAGGAAAAACTGTGGCTGAAATGCCTATCTTCTCAGCCACCACCCCCATACATATGCTAAACACATTATACCATCAACGGAGGATTTTAAAATATAAAAAGCATCACTGATTTTGTATAATGTACATCAAGAAGTCCAAATTAAAAGTGGAACTCTTCTAAAAAAGAGCATGCCATTTTAAAGACATTTATTTTAAAAAGAAGAAGGAGGATAAGAGCAGTACATGTGATTTCCCAAAAATGGAAAATATGAAAGAAAGTGAAAGTATAGTAATGTAGATATAAAACTCAGCAACCCTAGTATCTATTAGGATATTGGAACGTACCACCAGTTAATTTTGAATCTCTAAAAGATCAATAAGGTTTGTACCATAACTGAAATCAGAACTACTTAAGTCTTCAAAAAATATGTAAGTCCCTTTAATACTTTTTTATGGAAGAATATCATAAGCAGATCAATCTATTTCTCCTTCATACCAAAATGAAGTGCCTTATATATGGGGAAAAGTGACAGATCACGTTCATCTTGCCTTAGCCAGACTTTTTTTTTTTTTTTTTACTAAACCTCCTATAACTGTACAATAACAATCTGGAAAATGGGGTTTAGCTCGTAAAAATCATGGGCCGGCATACAAATAATGCAGAGAATTACTACAAAGCTAGTTTTCTATAATTAAATGGAGATTTTGAGTTTATCCCATTGGAGTTGGGCTGAGTTATGGTATTGAGGGCTTTCTTCTTAATTTGGAAAAGGAACTTTTCTCACAGTGATTTTACCCTCGTGGCATATACTGTCAATTGCCTGCTCAACATCATTACCGCCTTTTTCCCAATTTCTGTTGGGGTGGCATTGTGCTCACTTTCATAACATCCCTTCTAACTAGTGGAGGCCATTTAACTTGGTGTTGGCCAAAAAGACGTAAGAGGAAATCTTCTGAAAACATTTTCAAGTTTTTTGCATTCTCGGTATGAAGGGATGATGCCCCTGGTACCACACTTCCTTATTGCTTCTCCTGCTTTAAACACTGAAATGATTGCTGGAGTGGCAGCAGCCATCTTGAGAATATAAGGTAACAAACAAGCATGGGGTAGAAACAGAAAATGGAAAAACATAGAAGATAAAGCTTGTGTCTTTTATGTCATCTGTATCAGTAAGTATATTCATTAGGTAGATATGCAGCAATGACAACTTCAGAAACCCATCAGGCTGTCATGTGATATGTCACCAGTCACCATTGCAGGGAGAAGGGGACATGGCAGAAACCTTTCTGCCCAGAAATAACACAGGCCATATCTGCTCAGAGAAGGTTCACACTCCCTGGGATCACTTCCCAACTTAACCACATGCACGAAAGTCTTTGTCTTAGAGTCTGTTTTCCAAGAAACCTAGACTAAGATAACATGTTTAAGATTCCAAATCTTCTTCCTATAAACAATTTGGATTGCCTGAAGAATTTTGATCAGAAAAGTGAACTAATCACTTCTGCAAGGATGAAAATTCATTTTGATGATAGTGTAAAGGAAGAATTACAGAAGTGAAGCCTGGGGCACTTGGGTGGCTCAGTCAGTTAAGCATCTGACTTTGGCTCAGGTCATGATCTCACAGTTCGTGAGTTCAAGCCCCACATCAGGCTCTGTGCTGACAGCTCCAAGACTGAAGCCTGCTTCAGATTCTGTGTCTTCCCCTCTCTCTCTCTCTGTCTCTCCCCTGCTTGTGCTCTGTCTCTATCTCTCAAAAATAAGTAAACATTAAAAAAGAATTAAAAAAAGAAAAGAAGGGAAGGCTGATGTTATAAAAGCAAGTCAGCAGATAAATCCAGTAAGCCAGATAACAATGAGTAATTAAACTACAGCAATGAAAATGGAGAGGGAGAGAGAATAAAACAGAATGAGAGAGAAAGTAGGGATTGTGAACTAATCATGAACATTTTATAAGCACTGCAGAGTAAGAAAGGTAAGCTTCTGTTGTCCTGTGGGCGGATAGGTGCTAGTGAAACAGCTATGGGGAGAATATCGCCCATTTTATTGTTGAGGTACTGTGACGCACTGTCCACCGTTCCTCAAAGAGGAAGAGTGATATGCCGAAATCCAGAAAGACTGTGGCACCTGCTTCTCAAGAAATTCCATAAAACTGGCACCCATTTTTCTGGGATGCTTTAAACATAGACTTCACAAAGATAAACTGAGAGTTCTAGAAGACCCTTTTGAATTTGGGAGTCTACAACAAGACTATGCTCTTAGCAATTTTTTCAATTTTTTAATTAATGTTTATTTTTGAGACAGAGAGACAGAGTGTGAGTGGGGGAGGGGCAGAAAGAGAGGGAGACACAGAATCCAAAGCAGACTCCAGGGTCTGAGCTGTCAGCACAGAGCCCAACGTGGGGCTTGAACCCACAAACCTTGATATCATAACCTGAGCCAAAGTTGAACAGTTAACCAACTGAGTCACCCAGGTACCCCTATGCTCTTAGCAATTTTTTTTAATGTTTACTCATTATTTTTGAGGGAGAGAGAGAGAGAACAAGCAGAGGAAGGGCAGAAAGAGAGGGAGACACAGAATCTGAAGCAGATTCCAGGCTCTGAGTTGTGAGGACAGAGCCCTCCACAGGGCTGGAACTCACGAGCCATGAGATCATGACCTGAACTGAAGTTGGATGCTCAACCGACTGAGCCACCCAGGTGCCCCAACTCTCAGCAATTTTTAAAGTATTTTTCCTATTAAGTAATTTTTTAATCAATTTACTTTTTCCGTGCTATATATTATATGAGGAATATAATTTCCAGTTTTATTTCATTTGGTAAGGAACTGGAGAGTGATTATGTTTTAAGTGTAACTCTACATATGGAGACTAACATGTGTAGCAAGTCAGGGTTGCAAGCTCAAAATGCCTGACTTTCAAAAGCAGCCCAATCAGGAAGGACATGATAAATGTTCAAAGCAAGTCCAATACAATGGCTGTTGGGTCACTGGGCAAGAGAAGAAAGGTGTTAGAAGAACATGAGCTAACAAGAACTACAGCTCATTAAATCTGACTGAGGTCAATAAGTGATGTCCCTTCCATTCACCCACACTGAGCAAGGGGACATTGGAAATAAATGAAAGCCTCTTCTGATTAATGTAACAGGAAAAATATACTAAATGGAATTTTTAACGTGAATGAATGCTGACTACTTCTTGCTAATAATATCATTTCATTTTGGTAGGAATAGCCAAAACTCAAAATAACACTGAAAAGTCTGACAAGAAAACTCAATTATAAAATGTAGAAAAATATAGGGAAATTCTAGTGATGGATATAGTGCAATGCTATCTGACCTTTACATTCCTTAGTTATATTGAATTAATAGCCTCGGTGCTAATGGTAATTACTTAAAATGGCATAGTGAAAAGGCCATTGTGTTACATAAAATCTCCATGGAAATGGAAACCCACTAGTTTATCTTTTTAAAGGGCATTAATTTGTCATTGTAAACACATTCACATTTAATAAACTCTGACTTTGAGTTGATACGTCTCCGTTCCAAGATACCTATTTTTCTGCAACCAACCCCAATCCCTCTGCTGAACTCCTGACTTGATCTTTAGGGTCAATAACCAATCCTGAATTACACACCACAACTAAATATGAGCCAGTGTGATTTATAGTTGAGCCAGAGGTCTGGAAAATACTGCCTGTGAGCCAAATCTACAAACTGTTCTTATAAATAAAGTTTTATTGAAACACAGCCATGCCCACTGTTACTGTATTGTTTGTCTGCTTTCACACTACAAAGGTAAAAATCAATTGTGACAGAAAGCATACAGCCCACAAAATCTAAAATATTTGTCTTCTGGCTGTTTACAGAAGTTTGACAACCTCTAATCTTCCCTAGTCATTTAAAATCAAACTGATTACCCTCATTTGTGATCATCAGAGTAGCTACCAAGATGGCAGCTAGCAAGCTGCCAAGCAGGATTTTGGCAATGTACAAAATGCTCTTTTCTTGAATTCTAAGGCTTTTGCCGTATCCTCGAATTTGAACATGGATAAGAGGTATCTATTCTAAAGAAGTGAAAACGCAGAACGTCCAAGATCTGAAGTATCATCGTGTGAAAGTGACCATCTTCATTCCCCAAAATTACTAATTTTTTCCTCCTTACCTTACTCACTTTTCTGCTCATTCTTCTGCCAGCAATACCATTCACGGTAGGGCATATTGTGAGAAAAGAAATAATTTCTTCAGAGTCTGGATTTTAAAACATATAGCTACTCATATAAAAATTAAACAATTCAACCTATCCAAAGAAAACACGATTCTATTAAAGCATTTGTGCCTCCTATACAGAGAAAATTACAATTAAATAACCATGTATGTAAGTGCCAGTAGCCAAAAGGTGGTAAGGATTTCTAGAGAACAAATTGTAGCATCAACCATTTAGAGAAATTATGGATCTCTGTGAGGACTGCTGGGAAGCAACAAATCCTGCTTCTTCACTACAGAGAAAGAGCTAGAAGAAAAAACTATTTCCACCTCCTACAGTGTGGAAAAGAATTACCCAAAGCCAGAGTGAGTTTGTATAGGGCTGGTATGAGAGCAGGAATCTGCACTTTAAACAATTAACCAATTTCCAAAAGAGATAATTTTTAAGAAACACAATGTTTATTTTCTCCACTGTTAATATATATTCACACACTCCCTACCTGAAACTAATCATTTATAAAATTATAAAAACAATATACACACATGTGAGAAAAGAAAAATCATTTTTATTTTATTAAAAACAATTTTTTTAATGTTTATTTATTAAGAGACAGAGAGACAGAGTGCGAGCAGGGAAGGGACAGAGAGAGAGAGGGAGATAACAGAATCCAAAGCAGGCTCCAAGCTCTGAGCTGTGAGCACAGAACTGGAAAAAAAAAATCATTTTTAAAAGGCTTGGTAAGATAAATAGGATTTTTTTTAAAGACATGATATTTTAAATGACTAAGAAAACTTAAAATCTTGGTAGGCGTAAACATTGCAAATTTCTTCTCCCATTGTATCATCTATTAACTTTCTCTCTAGTGTCCTTTTTTGAAAGTTTTTATTTAAATTCCAGTTAGTTAACATAACAGAAATATTTTATTTGGATGCAATTCAATTCATCATTTTTCTTTGCCTTCTGGTCTATGCGTTGAAAATTTAAGGAGTTTTTCTTTATAACATAGGAGACGATTTTTTTTCCTATTAACAATTATTGTTTACCTTTCGCAGTTAGGTCTAACCCAAATAGAGATCCCTCTTGCATGAATGAATTTTTTTATAGAGAGTTAGTTTCTTTATAATTCATATATTTCATATTGATCTGTGGTGCTATCATTGGTGGGTGTAGTGTATCCACAAATTACCTAGATACAGAGAAGAATTCAATCCACATAAAGTAATAGTGGAAGAATAAGGAAAAGGAGTTTTGCCCTAGCATTAACAAGCAGTAAATCAAGGAATACCATTCATAAGGTAGAATAAGAAATTATGAAATATGCATTTAGAAATAACATAAGAAATATATCTGAAAAGAACTAATTAAATATCACCGATTAAGATGAATAATAACCACTAATTTTGGGGGGGAAATGCAAAATATATTAAGAGCTGTCAAAATAATATTTTTAAATGAAATAAACCAAATTTAATACAATCAAGACACTATGAAAATTAAGGAAAAGATTAAGTAAAGAGTGAAAAGGCAAAACAGAAACACAGAAAATGGGGAGAAATCAAAGAGAAATGTCCTTAGGGAGAAATTTCTTAAGCTTATAGGGAATCCCCTAGAGCATTTAGCAGCCCAGATTTTTTTGCTTCAATTTTCCTTCTCACTTGGAAGCTCACAACTCATCCCAATATCCAAATTTCCTATTTAAGTACAAGGCAAGCTCACCATCTGTCCACACTTGTTGAAACACCAATTCTCCCCACCTACCGCGTGTGCACATGCACACACTCACACACACACCGTAACAAACACATTCATAATGGGATTTTCCTTATCACATGTTTTCTGAGTTTGCCAAGCTTCTCCCAATTGTGAGAAGAGCAGGTGCTGAATTAGAAGATTTTCAGGACTAATATCTTCTTCAAGTCATTAATTTTTTTTTTTTAGTTAAGTAGATTCCATACTCAATGTGGGGCTTGAATTCATGAACCTGAGATCAAGCATCACATGCTGTACTGACTGAGACAGCTAGGTACCCCAAGTCGTTTTTTGAACTTGATTATCTTTCTTTCATGATTCTTGGTTCAGACCAGCACATTAAGAAGACTGAGCAGAGGGGCGCATGGGTGGCTCAGTCGGTTAAGCGTCCGACTTTGGCTCAGGTCATGATCTCACAGTTCGTGAGTTCGAGCCCCGAGTCAGGCTCTGTGCTGACAGCTCAGAGCCTGGAGCCTGTTTCAGCTTCTGTGCCTCCCTCTCTCTCTGCCCCTCCCCTGCTCATGCTCTGTCTCTCTCTGTCTCAAAAATAAATAAACATTAAAAAAATTAAAAAAAAAAAAGAAGACTGAGGAAAATATTTCTTTGGAATTCCTGAGTACAAGTAGCCAGCAGGTTGTTGGAATACTTGCCTGGATTGGAAGCTGGTTGCTGGTGCATTCCCAATTCAAGTTCCCTTTTTTGTAAGGTGACTCTCTCTGTTCCACTATGGCACTTTTTTTGTATTTCTAATGTAGTCCTTATGAAACACTGAAACACCGGAGGGGAATGTTTGTTTCCATGTCTGTCTTTCTCTCGAGACTCTGAGATAATAATGAGCAGAGACTGTACCTTTTATCTTTACTTCCCCATCACCTATGACAGATACATAGAAATTCTTTATAATTTTTGATAAAAGAATAAATTCAAGAATCTATAAAACGATTTTTGTGTGTGATTTAGTACAGCTTAAAGCTATGGAATTCACACCATACAATTATTGAGAAGAAATGTGCAGAAAAAAATAAACACTAAAAAGTATCCCTAGGAGGGAGCCACATTTAAAGCACAAGAGAAAGAGGCACAACCTGAAATGACATAAAAAGAGAAATGTGAAGGTTATTGTAGTAAAAATCATGAGGCCTTCAGGCTCCCAGAATGAGGAGGTAATTAATGGTGTCAGTCAAAGTTGTGGAAATTGGAAAGAGGATTTAGTGAAGTGTATTATTCCACTATTTAGATTCATTCTTCATTCTTGAGATAAAGTTTTCCAAAGTCAGTAGATATCTATTTAATGCAGTATTTTACACTAAATAATGGACGGTTATAACATTGTATTAGAAAAAGTATAATCTTCCCTGGTAGAATGAATATTCATATATTTTTTCCTATAATTATATTATATTATAAAATTATAAAAATTATATTATATTAAAAATTATATTTATAAAATATTATAAAATATTGATTGATCAATAATCAATATAAAAATCAAATCAAGTTTTTCCTAATATAATCAAAACCCACACACTTCTCCATATATACCTTCGAGAGCACTACATGCAATGGAAACTGAATAAATTACTTCTATGGTGATTAATATAGTGACTATAAAACAGCTTCCATTTTGCCCACAATAGTAAATATAGGTATGAAAGAAAGGCCTTTTTATTATAGTCATAGCAATTCTTGAAATGGAGAAATATTCAAACTTTACTCATGTTTACCCTATAATAACTTCATAAATGTTCTTTCCTTTTTATCTTTCTTTTACATTTCTTGTGAAGACAAGTCCCCTAACTTATAGTTTTAAAGTATTATGTTAAAAGTATTCTGATGTATAAGAATCCTGGTGGCAGCAACATCGTTAGTGCTGATTCACTTTTATTTTTAAATTAAGGGTTGTTCGTTCTTCAAATTATTGGTGTTAAGACATTAATAATAATGTTGATTTTCATGATCTGTAGAGTCTTGCCACATACTGGGCATGGCACCAAACGTAAAGATGAAACACTCTTCCTCAATAGCTTTTAATGCAATCTGTGGTTCTAATCCTAGTCTTTTTTGGAAGAAGGTGGAGGGTGAGTGGAGAAAGCCATGATTGAAATTAAACACAAAGTAGCAAACTTTAAAAGCCAAACGATTTTAAATTGAATGCATCTTTATTTGTTTCAAATCATTGATATCAAATGAATAATACTATTCCTGTGGCATGAAAGATATATTTTAAATGATCATTTCTGATACACAACAAAATGAAGTATCACATCCTAAAGAAACACATTTATGGATATATATATATAAACATGGGTTATGAACTATGGAATAAAAGAAGGATGAGGAAAACATAATTTATGCTGTTTATCCAAAGTCAAATACTGACTTTCTCTCAAGAGATAAATGTATCACCATTTTCAAAAAATAAATTTAAATACTTCAATTTGAAAATTGTATTAATGTAACAAATTAAGAAATAATCAGAATCTTTATAATTATTGCTAAAGATCATATTGTCTATATGGTAAAATGACATTATGCTTTTATAAGTAAATCAAACTAATAAAGTATTTTGCTCCAAAATGATTAAAACACACAACATGGAATACCCAAAGTGTTTACTAGATGCCCACAGAAGACTCTTGTAAGCAGAATAGAGTGACTCATTTCAAGTATTCTAAGAAGCCACGGTTGTATCATTCAGTATCACCATTTGGGGGCACCTGGGTGGCTCAGCCAGTTAAGTATCTGACTCTTGATTTCGACTCATGTCATGATCTTGCAGTTTGTGAGATCAAGCCCCATATTGGGCTCTGCACTGACAGTGCAGAGTCTGCTTGGGATTCTCTCTTTCCCTCTCTCTCTGCCCCTCCTCTGTTCTCTCTCTCTCTTTCTCTCTCTCTCAAGATCAATAAATAAACATTCAAAAAAAAAAAGGAAGAAAATAAAAGAAAGAAAAGTAGGCTGTTATCTCACAGGGAAACACAGATCTCCATAAATCAGGTTTCAAAGATCCGAGGATTAACTAGAAATATGCATAAATACTGAGAACTGAGATGCAGAGAAGAAATGGCAGGAAGCACTTTTGGGGCCAAAATAGTGAAGCAGAGGAACAGAAAGAGCTAAAATAATACCCATATAGAAAAAAATCTATGCCAAGAAACCACTCAATCAACCTGATGCTGAAAGCCACATGAAATAAAGAATAGAGTTCACCCCGATATAGGACTATTCTTGACACTTTCTATTTCTCATTAAATGAGTTGATTCATTTAACAAATATTTTAAAGTCACAAATAGTATCCAGGAATGTTAGGGACTACATGTTTTAGTTCCCCCTAAATTCATATGTTGAAATCCTAACCCCCAATGTGATGGTATTGAGAGGTGGGACCTTTGGGAGGTAATTAGGTCATGAAGGTAGAGCTCTCATGAATAGGATTAGTGCCCTTATAAGAAAAGACACAGAAACCAGAGAGCTTTCTGTCTCCTGTCTCTCTGTCTCTGTCTGCCACTTTGTCTCTCTCTTTCTCTTTATCTCGCTCTCTCTGTGTCAACACACTGAGAGAGATCTACACGTAACCACTAAATCACCCAAAACAGTCTTGCAGGGCATATTTTATGAACCACTTATTCTTCATTGACTTTTGGTGAACAAACTGAAAATATAAGAGCATACTTTGAAAGGCCATATTTCTTTAGATGATATTTATAAATTTAAAAAATGGCAGCTAACATGTGACCTCCTTGAGAAGTCTTGCATACTATTTAAGAATCTAGACTCTGAAGCCAGACTGCCTGGTTTATTGACTCCTTCAGTTACTATCTATTAGGTACTGGACAGGGTCTCATATCTTTTGAGTACTTCTTATGTGCAAGGACTATTCTGTTCTCCATTAATTAACCAGTTTTAAGAGATGAGGCAGTCAGGATGCAGAAAGTAAATTAATTTGCCCAAGGATATCCAGCTAAGTAAATGCAGAGCTGAAATTCCAATCAAAACCACTTAACTCAGGGCCCAAACTTGATTTAATAGCCACACTATAACTTTCATTTTAGTACTCTGGATACAATAATTATTTATAAATGGGCAATTATGCTTTTGGGGGCCAGCAAACAATCTTCTTTAAACAGAGAGAAGTCTGCTGACGGGGCATAACCCTCTCTGTAGGGGATGCTTCTACATCTGTACCCTCACAGCTTTATTAGGAGAAAGCCTTTTTGGAGACAATGCTACAATTTGGTACCAAAATAAGTGATTAACTCTCACCTCAACAGATCTTAATTAAAACTGCAAGGCAGTGTTCTACTGGTCTCTTTAATGATCTGCCACAACTGATAAATCTCTTCTCTGCTCATGAAACCTACATGTGTATCCCATGCCCACACCTGCGCCCATAAGATGAGGCACTAACTCCAAGCTACCTGATGGGATCTCTTCCTCTTCTGGATTTTAAACATTCTATGTGTACACAGGATTTGTACATGTTCCTCCTGTCTAAGGCCTATCCCTCTGCCCACCTGCTGGCTCCTACCCCACCTCATTTATTCAGAAAACATGCTTACTGATTATGCCATTTCCAGCTTGTGTTTCACTAATCTTCCCTCCTGCCTCACAGTCTCCTCCAATTAGACCTTTTCTTACTCTCCACCCTTAAGAGCCAAACTTCTTGACAGTGTTACCTGTATTTTTATCTCCATATTTTTATCTCCATTTTATCTCACACTGCCACTCCCTCTTCAGTCCAGGATTCCACTAATAACATTCCATGGAAACAGCTTGTACTAAAGTTATCAGTAATCTACAAATGGCTAACCTGAGTCCTGTCTTACTTGATATGTCAGCAGCATTTCACACACCCAACTCCTGAAACACAAATTTCCATCTCCATCAGAGAGCTGTCCTTGACTTCTGTATCAATATACACAACTGCCTACCTGATGTCCCTGCTGATGTCTCAAAGGCACATCAAGCTGAATTTATGCTTCCTCCAGACCCATCCCACTGTAATGTTCTCTGTTTCAGTGAATGGCTCAGTGATCCATATAGGTTTGCAAGTTATTAATCCATGAGTCTCTCTTCAAGCCTGCCTTTCCTTCACCCTACCCCAATTTTCTACTGTTACTAATTTTCATCTCCTAAGCATCTATTTAGCCCATCCATATACACAGTATATACCATATATTATGAAACATCCCTGGCAGGGTATGGGACATTACCCTACAATCAAACACATTAATGTAATATTTTTCAGTGAAACATTAATTAATATGTCACTTAATGGGATAGATAATAGCTATAAATAGCTCATGTAACTTCATTTCAGGCTTTGCTGCCGTTTGAATTCAGTCAGGTCAGCTTTTCCATCAAGTATACTATAATTAGAGCTTTCAGCTATCAGAGCTGAATAGCAAAAGTGTGGGTAAGCAATTGTGAATCTGTGCTACCATTTTTCAAGAAATAATGTGGATAGTAGTTAAGAGCATAGACACTGAAGCTAGACTGTCTGGGTTCAATTTCATTTCCTCTACTAAACAGACTAAGCAGAAGTGACTTAATTTCCCTATGCCTTAGTTTCCTCATCTCCAAAATGGAATAACAAATTACCTACCTCATAGGACTGCTATGGAGATTCAATAAGTTAATACATGTAAAATTCTTAAAACAGTGTTTAACACAAAGTAAGTACTCAATGAATATTAGCCTCCATAAAGTTCTTATTGTTACAAACAGTGCTGCAGAGTTCAATGGGCCTGTATGTATGCCACTACGAATACTTCCTAGAAGTAGGGTTATTGGGTCAAAGGAAATGTCATTTAAATTTTATATAAATAATAGAAATTGCCCTCCCCCAAACTTTAAACAATTAATAATTAACAATTTAGTCCCCCAAAATGGTATATG
Source organism: Acinonyx jubatus (assembly GCF_027475565.1). NCBI lineage: Eukaryota > Metazoa > Chordata > Mammalia > Carnivora > Felidae > Acinonyx > Acinonyx jubatus. The sequence continues at coordinate 28,332,409 of NC_069394.1, forward strand.
AGCTTACCGTCATCCCAATATCCTCAAAGCACTGGGTCAATTCAACCAATTTTTGAAAATCTAAAAGATGAAAAAATATCTCATTGTTTTTATGATTCCTTTAATCACAAGAGATCCCTTTAAAATTCCTTTAATTATGGAAGAAGAACAGATTTCATATATTTATTAGCTATCTGTGTCTGTTTTCATGTCTTCTGCTCATTTTTATTTTTGATTCCATGACTGTATTTATTTGATATCTAGTCTGCTAATTTTTTTCAAAGTTTATTTACTTTGAGAGACAGAGAGCAGGGGAGGGACAGAGAGAGAGAGAGGGAGAGAGAGAATCCCAAGCAGGCTCTACACTACCAGCACAGGGATGTGGGGCCTGAACTCACTGAGTGCAAGATCATGACCTGAGCTGAAATTAAGAGTCAGATGCTCACCCAACTGAGCCACCAAGGCACCCCATATTCTGCTCATTTTTAATTGTGATACTCCTGAGGCTTCTTTCTTTTATTGAGATATAATTGGCATATAATACTACTTTATTTTCAGGTAGTTTGATTCATAATGATAACATAATGACGAAACCTAATGAATCAGTATCTTGACATATTGCAAAATGATCACCACAATCACTAAACTAATTTAAAACCTCTTATTAAAGAAATAATAAGAAACTAAGATGTTCCCTTTATACCCAGATGTACATAAGTATGTGTGTGTGTATTTATATAGAAAATATTTTTAGTATGTTCTATGTCACCCATATGAGTTGTCCCATACCTCACTAGAATGATCCTGCCATGGAAGCCCTGCCATGCTCAGTCACTAAGTAGGAGCAGCCATCAGGAATCATGGTCTCCATGCAAACACAGTGTAGACTCCCCAGGCAGCAGCAGAGGCAGCAGTCCGCTATGCTCCCTGGAGGAGAGCTCAGCAGTATGTTCTATAGCTACCACTTTTTCAGTCCACTTTTGTATCTTACAGATCTCTTCTCCATGAAGGCTCCTGTGGATCTCTACCTCTGAGGAAGTTTAGTGGGATAAACTAGAACTTCAGCATGAAGTTTGGCATAGGGCCACAAATGGCAGTCATCCTTGTCCTCCTCCATGTTTCACTCCCTGCACCTTAACCTATTGTCTTAGGAGGTATGGGTGTCTCTCCTGGTAGTGTGACCCAGAAACTCCTTCCTGAGGGGTGTGAGCCCTTATCACTCATGCTTTTTTCAGGTTACACTGTTGTAACATGTTCATTCATGGTTCCAGTGGGTTAAGGGAATACCAACAGGTGCCCCAGGATCACCTGAGTGCCACACATATACCTGCTGTCCCATTGTAGAAAAGTGCCCTATATCCTCCCACTGACCAATGTTATTAACCCCTGTCATGATGGCAATCCCTTGCCTCTGGTCTCTGGGCAGAAAGAGTTCAAAGTGCCCTGATAGCAGATGAAGCTTGTAGTTCAAGGAGACGCTTGCTGTGTCCCCTACAAGAGTAAGCCTGCTTTGGGAACTAAGATCTTCAATGAACCCTGGAGTTACAGGGACACAAAACACAAAGTCCCCAATGGGCCATTAGAAATGGTGGCCTTGATTCCAGGACCCATGTATTCTTACGAGGGACACAGCACCATATGGAGGTCTCTGGTTTGACAAATGTATCTTGAAAGATGGTATCCCATTCTTTCAGAGTGTTACCTCTGAAACTGTGCCTTTGGAAGGGTGTTCTAGCTGCTTCTGCATATGACAGAATATATGACACAAACGATGTACCCCATGGACTTACTCCTCCCCTGAACTGTAAAGTGTTGTGTGTGGGATTCAATGCCTATAGATCATTCCATAGCTCTAAGATAGTAGTGCTGGCTGAGGCTCTCCAGGCAAGAAAGGCAAATTTATATCCAGATTATATATATCTACCACTCTAAAGGCAAACTGCTGGCCATTCCAGGACAGAAGAGTCTAATGTAGATGATTGCCATGAGGTGCCTTTTAGAATCATGTCATACGGGGGGCTTAGCATTGACCCTCAATTCTTCCAAGCCTCTAAGAGCCACCTTATCAGTGAGTTTGTCTCATCCCCTGCAGTCTGGGCAAGAGATTTAAATGCCTGGTCCAGAGCAAGTACCACCAAATAAATGAATTCCTGCTGGTTCTATTTTATATTCCAGCTCCTTGACAAATCACCCTGGAAATCCAATCCCAGGCATAATACTCTGGCTCCTGCCAGTACATTATAGCTAAGTCTTATAATGCCTCCAGTATATAGTTTCTCCCTTATCAGGCCCACCAGCTGGGATTTGCTGGGATTTAACTTTAACTAGTCTGGAAGCCAGGAAAGTAACTAGGAACAGTTCCTGAGGGGGACACTTATCACCTTACATTTGGCCTCTACAGAGTCTTCTAGCAAAGGGTGGACTATTTTTCAAGCTATGAGGATTCTAGAGAATTTGCAGAGCAAACCTCTTTCAGAGTATCAACCCAAATATCAAATGCTTCAGAGGCCAGAGTCCCAATGCAGAACACTGAACTTAGCGTAACAGACCTGTCTTAGATGATGAGCCTTCAAAAGTCTCTGCAGCTCTGTGACTATCAAATCTGCATTTTTGTTATACATCTGTCTTTGATCTACTCAGAAAATGTAACTCTTTTGTAAGCTACCAAGGAGATCCCCTGGTTCTCACACTTCACTCTTACCAGCTCTCAGTTTCTCGTTACCCCTTGGCAGGATGGTAATCCAGTGCTGCCATCATTGTAAACATCCCCCACATTTCTTTCAAATGTCTGAATCCTCACGTTTTTATGAGAGCACTGCCCTGTAGTGGGATGTCTTACCAGGTAAGACATTTAGCAGGTGGCATCTTCTTTGCTCACTACGTGCTTAGTGACTTAGTCCCACATCTTCATCCTACCACCTGTTTCTTATTTTTATTTTTTACTTAATTAAATTTATTTTATTTTTTATTTTTGGAGAGAGGGAGAAAGCCAGCAAGGGAGAGGAGCCGGGAAGAGGGGCAGAGGGAAAGAATCTAAAAGCAGGCTCCATGCTCAGCATGGAGACTGATGCGGGGCTCGATCCCACGACCCCAGGATCATGACCTGAACCAAAATCAAGAGTCGAAAGCTCAAGCAACAGAGCCACCCAGGTGCCCCCTCCCCACCATCTGTTTTCTTAAACTGCATTCATAACCACTTGTGTTATGTTAGGTTCACTGAAAACCATATATCAATATGAAATATATACATGCAAGAGATTTTTGTGGGGAAGGAGACGTCAGACCATGACTCCTGTGAAAAAAGGTAGGGAAGAAGGACAGGGTGGGAGGAGTCATTGATAGCAACAGTTTGAAGAAAGATGGAGTCCAGCAGATGGGGAGTTCTTGATCCAAAAACATATACGAGGAACCCAGTGTCTCTTCAGAATGATTTTGCTGTAGTACCTTCCCCATACTCAGTCATCGGCTGAGAGCAGCTCACAAGAAGTATGGCCTCAGCACAAAGGCAGTGTTGGATCCATTGGGACAGCAGATGAAGCTATCAGTCAATTCTGCTCCCTATAGCCGAAGACCTGAGCAGCAAATTTTCATGACCACCACAACTGTAATTCTACTCTACCACAGTCTATGAAAAGTTTAGGATTCCTAATTTAAAAAATATAAATAAGTATGTTTAATCAAATCTTTATTTTAAGAAAGGTCTCTAGGTCATTAGACTTTTAAAGCACAACTTCCTATCTCTCCTTAAGAACAGAATTTCTGTGTTTCACGGCAGTAATTTTTCTCTCCTCTGAACACATTTTATCACAATTATATTTTGAATTATGGAAGTTAACCATAGATTAACTATAAGATTAGTGGATACTTATTGTACATGTTAGGAGTCAGGACATGTTATTAGAAAACCAAAAAGTTTTCTAAAACAAAAAGGTAATTTGTTATCCTGATTTTCTAATAATGGTAGAAGTCCACAAGACCCACTGAGGGCTTTCTTTCTGTTGATCCTCCACTGAACCCAGATCAGTGTTCATCACTGAGCACTAATCGATTGCCTTATTGAATTCATGTATCGAATTGAGATCTCTATTTGAATTTTGAATGGATATGTTACTAGATTTTTCTACATTCCCACTTCTTTTCAGTTTCAGGTGCAGCTGATACTATATACTTAGATGGCAGTGGAAGCACTATTTATAACAGCTGTTGTTTTTCCTATTAATGCTTTTTAAATTGGCTTCTGTTTCTAGATTGACAACCTCCATTGCAGCTCAGGTTATTGGGGATTTGAATATAAAAGTCACTCTGGTGTATAATTAGCATACTATACTACCTCTGGGACGAAGGTATATTTCTGATAAACTCTTATTTTCTGCTAAACTTAAAATGAACTCATGTCATGGGAAACACAGCCATTGAGGATTTTTGTTTTGTCAGAGATCTTACAACCTTAACAGTCCTTTGTAACCTTAATGCTCACTTACTCATAATTGAAAAGGCTGCTTTATTTAACATCCAGTGACCAGAAACATAAAGGGAAACTATATCTTTTTGGTTGACCCTTGGAGCTATTGCACACGCAGAAAGCACTACTGGTGCCCGCCCGGCGCCCTTTGCCCATTCTTCAGCCGCTGTGAGTGCTGTCTGGTCATGGTTTCCAGCTGTTGCCTTCTCTGGAAACTGGTCCTCAACACATGGAAGCAGACTCACCCCAAGAGTTACACCCTGCCTCCCCACTTCCTGCCCCCATGGGAAATCCACAAACAGTGACTGATGCAGGGGTGCAAACTTCTAGTCTCCTTTCCCCAATGCAGGACAACCTTTGCAATGCAATTCATGCCCCAGCCTTCCCTCAATAAATCACTTGCCATCTCAGACTACATCTAGGGAACGAGACCTAACAACACATAATATGATAATTTTAATAATTCCACGAGCTTTAAATTTGATTCACACTTTCTTTTAAATAACATGGTAAATTTACCAGCAATATAGTTCTGGAAAAAAAAAATCAGATTGTGGAAAACTTAGAGGGAAGAAATGCAAACCATTGCAGGTAAATTCACTTGCAGGCCTTGGCCAATGTGCTGCTGCACTTTTATAGCTTAAACAACAACAACATCAACAATGCATCAAATATAAACATCTCCATTTCCCTCTACATGTGAAGGAAAGATTTGGATAAAGACCCACACAACTTGCTATAGAAGCCATCTTGTTTTCAATACAAACAATTTTGTGTATGGATCACCGAGTAGTGAAAGGAAGACACCAATCATTGGAAAAACACATTGTTTCAACAAAAGTGGAAAAATGGAAGTAAACTTCTCTTACAAAATGAAGTTGCAACAAGAATAAGAGACAATCATTAAAAGCTCCAACTTATCGGGGCACCTGGGTGGCTCAGTCAGTTAAGTGGCCAACTTTGGCTCAGGTCATGATCTCACAGGTCCTGAGTTTGAGCCCCACAACAGGCTCTGTGCTAATGGCAGGCAGCCTGTTTCAGATTCTGTGTCTCCCTCTCTCTCTGCCCCTCCCCTGCTGGTGTGCTCACGCGCTCTCTCTCTCTCTCTCTCTCTCTCTCTCTCAAGAATAAATAAACATTAAAAAAATGTTTTTTAAAAAGCTCCAACTCCTCAAAAAGATATGGGAGACACTCAGACTAGTAAATAATGAAAACAGAGTATTCTGAAATCAGGAAAGATTTTTTGATGAAAAGCATGGTTGCTAATTCTACATCTAAATCGAGACCACCTCGGTCCAATCATAAGAAATGTATTAATCATGTCTTTTTATTTCCTTTTTTTGATGTTTTGATATTTAAAGGTTTTACTAACCCTAGAGGGTCCCCCTTCCAGGGCTGGTCAATTCCTAGAGATAAATAAAGGACTCCCCTTCTAGTGTACCTTTCATATGAAAACCAACCAACCCAGAGCTCATATCCCCACCACCTCCTCTATCAGGCTCTCATACCCTAGACCACTGTCCACTTGCCCAGTCATCCCAGGGCCAGGTACCAGATAACTGGAGACAGGCCCTATGTCCCAGAGTCCACTGAAATTATTCAAAAGAGCCCATCCTGAGCCTGCTTCTCCTGCATCCTGTTCCTTTCCACAGAAACCACAATAATTTCTCTTGCCCATGTTTCTTCCCACCCCACCTCTTAGACTTGCTTCCCCTGCTTCCTGACCAACTGGTGCTTCCTGCATCGTGTAGCCAGCACTCCCTGGCATGCCACACATTCTATTTCCAGGAATCTAATAATAAACCTCTTCCTTCATAGCAGTCATTTCCATGTCTGCATATCTTACCACACCTGATTAAAACAAAACCCCGGCGACACGTAAAACAAGAAAACATCAGAAAAATCCCAATCGAAGGACATTCTGCAAGATGCGGGTCTACAAGGTACTCTTCAAAATTGTCAAGGTCACAAAAGACAAGTAAAAACCACCGAACTGTCACAGATTTGAGGTGCCTAGAGAGGCATAACAACTAAATGTAATGCAGTATCATGAATTGAACCTTGGAACAGAAAAAGAATATTAGTTTAAAAACTGGAGAAATTAAAATTATGTCTATACCTAGTTAATAGTATTTTCCCAATGTTAACTTCTTAATGTTTATAAATGTACTATGGCTATGTAAGCTGTTAACATCAGTGGAAACTCAGTGAAGGCTGTACAGGAACTCTCTGTTACTATCTTTGCAACACTTCTATAATCTAAAATTATTTCAAAATGAAAAGACCAAAATAAAAAAGCTAAAATTAAAAACAAAAACTAAATTAAGTCAAAGAACATCTTGGATGCAGTAGAAAATGAAATTACTGACAGAAGAAGCCAGAATGATTCACTCGGAGGTCAAAAGAGAAGTATGCAATATTAAAATATGCAAAAAGTAAAAAGACAAAAAACAGAATAAAAAAAGATAAATTCATAATATTAATTACAAAAGGAGAGGTATGACAGAAAAAATAGAAATTATAACAGAGGAGATACTTGAATTTCAAGTAATGCATGTAAGTAATTACCAAGGAAAATTAATGAAAACAAACACATTTGAGAACAATTTTAATTCCAAGATCAAGGAAAATCTTTGCATCCAGGAAAAACATGACAGAACAAAAGTCAAACTGACCTCAGATTTCCAAACTACAGCATTAAATGCTAATGACCAAAGATTTGAATAGAAACGTTCATGGACAATGAATTCCACCACACCAAAGACAGCTATAATAGGTGTTAATAATTATATATACATATATTATATATACCTAATGCACTCAATATATATAGCATATGTATAATATTTTGTATACATAATGTACTCAAAATAGAATTTTTATGTAATCAATATATAATATTAGTATTAATAAATTAATTTTTCATACCAAGTCTTTGAAATGTGTATTTTATACTCACAGTACAACTCAGTTCAGATAGCCACATTTCAAATGCTTAATAACCACACGTGACTAGTGGTCACCATGTTAGCACACAGACCACAACATAAGAAACTATCATGGTGACTTGAGAGTAGAAAGACACTTCTTTTCTTTATTTTTTAAAAATATTTTTATTCTTTATTTATTTTTGAGAGAGAGACAGAGTACAAGTGGGGAGGAACAGAGAGAGAGGGAGACACAGAATCCGAAGCAGGCTCCAGGCTCTGAGCTGTCAGCACAGAGCCCAATGTGGGGCTGGAACTCACAAACTGAAAGTTCATGACCTGAGCCGAAGTCAGATGCTTAACCCACTGAGCCACCCTGGTGCTCTGTAGAAAGACACTTCTTAAATAGACTCCAAAATAACTAATCACGATAGAAAGATACATAAAAACTAAGGAGGGCACTTGTGGTGAGCACTGGGTGTTGTATGTAAGTGATGAATCACCAAATTCTATTCCTGAAACCATTATCACACTGTAAGTTAACTAACTAAAATTTACATTTTTTTTAAAAATGAGAAAAACAATAATAAAAGAATAAAGATACAAAAATTACATTTAAATTATTTTTTTCATCAAAATTAACCATAAGAGAGTTAAAAGATAAGCCATGGAGTGGGAGAAGGTATGTGAAACACAATCAAGTGTTCCCCAGCCTATATAAAGAATACACAAATCAGTAATAAAAACAAATGAAAAGTATAATCTCTCAATACAAAAGAAAAAATCAAGACTATAATTTAATTATGATTAAAGACTATAATTAAATTTAATTTAAAAGGATTATATTAGTCTACTAGAGCTGCCATTAACAAAACACTATAGACTGTATGGACTAAGAAACAGAAATTTATTTTCTCACAATTCTAGAGGCTGGGAAGTTTAAGATCAAGGTGTTGGCCAATTCTATTCCTGGTAGGGGTCTCTTTCTGGCTTGCTGACAGTTGCCCTCTCATGGTGGAGAAAATGAGAATGAAAGAGGGAAAGAAGGAAAAAGAACATGCATCAGTTCGAGCTAATTAACATATCATCACCTCACATAGCTCGCTTTTTGTCTTTTCTTATAAGAACACTGATCCTATTGGAACAAGGTCCTTTATGACCTCATCTAACCTTGATTACTTCCATAAAGGCCCTGCATTCTCCAAATACAGTCACAATGGGAGTTGGAGCTTGAACAGGTGATTTGGGGGAGGGCATAATTTGGTCCATAGCATTCTGACCCTGGCCCTTCAAAATTCGTGTCATTCTCACACGCAAATACATTCATTCCCTCCCACCAGCCTCAAAATTCTTAACTGCTTTCCACATCAACTCTAAATTTTTTTTTAACGTTTATTTATTTTTGAGACAGAGAGAGACAGAGCATGAATGGGGGAGGGTCAGAGAGAGAGGGAGACACAGAATCTGAAACAGGCTCCAGGCTCTGAGCTGTCAGCACAGAGCCCAACGTGGGGCTTGAACTCACAGACCATGAGATCGTGACCTGAGCCGAAGTCGGATGCTTAACTGACTGAGCCATCCAGGTGCCCCTCAGCATCAACTCTAAAGTATGATCGGTCTTATCTAAATATCATTTAAATCAGATATAGGTGAGACTCACTGAATAATTTCTCTTAAGGCAATATTCCTCTCTACTATGAGCCTGTGAAACCACACAAGTTATGTGTTTCCAAAATACCATGGTGAGACAGGCATGGGATAGACATGCCCATTCCAAAAGGGAGAGATAAGAACAAAGAAAGGGGTGGCAGGTCCCAAACAATTCCAGAACCCAGCTAATTCCATTAGAACAGAATGGGGCCCTGAAGGTAAGCTGTGGACAGAGGCTTGTTTGTGACTCACAGAACAAAATGACTCCTTGGTTATGATTCAAAATACAAGGAAATCAATGCAGAATTACATCAGAAGCACATTATGGGTCAGAACGTTGCAGATTACATGCATTGCCCTCATGGAAGAAGATGAAGATGCTTACAAGAAACAATTCTGTCAATATATAAAGAACAGTGCAGCTCCAAATGTAAGAGAGGAAATGTATCAGAAAGCTCAGGCTGCTATACAAGAGAATCCAGTCTATGAAAAGAAGCCTAAGAAAGATGTTAAGAAGGGAAAGTGGAATCATCTCAAAATGCTTCTTGCCGAGAAGAAAGACTGAGTAGCTCAGAAGACCAACTTCCTCCGAGCTCCGGAGTGGGCCTCTAAAAGCTAAAAAACTAAGCTGCAATTTTCTTTGAAGATTTTTTCAGGTAAAGACAATAAATTTATTGAACAAGTAGCTTTAAAAGATAAAAAAGCAAATTCCATTAGATCTTAAGACTTAAGAATTGTCCCTCTGGCTCAATGTCCCACCCTCTGGGCTCACCAGTGTGGCAGCATTACCCCCACAGCTCTGTGGGGACAGCAGCATCTCTTGGGCTCAGTGGGGCACCTTGGCCCAATGTGCGAACCGTGTCAGTAGGGCTTTCTGAAAAAGGAAACAGCCAGCTCCCTGGGCCTGTGATGAGTGGCAGCTCGGATGACCTCTGTTGGTCATTCGTCCCTTCCCCTGGGGCAGGCACATTCACAGCCAGATAGTTCTATGGTCCGGTCCTGTAGAATCCAAGACATCTGACAGCTTTCCTTCACTCCATCCCGCTTTCTCTCTCCCCTTTAGTCCAAACTGGCAAACTGGCAGAATCTCTGCTGGTATAATTCCATCTCTATTTCTGGCTCCTGCGGAGATGGCTGATTAAGTCCATGAGTCACACCCATGATGTCCTTATCAGATGGGTTTGTCCACACCTTTACAGTTTTCATCACAAGCTTCCTCTTTTTTTGCAATACGGAGAGACTCAAGAGAATTTTTCAAATCTTTAAGTTTGGTTCCTTTTTGATCAACAATCCCTTCCTCAATTCATGTTTCTTTTCCTGCTTTTTATTATAAGCAGTCAGAAGGACCCAGGCAGTACCTTCAACATTTTGCTTACAAATCGCCTCAGATAAATCTCCAGTTTCATTGTTCACAAGTTCTATCTTCCACAAAACAGTAGAACACATCAGTCAAGTTCTTTGCCACTGTATCAAGGATCGCCTTTCTTCCAGTTTCTAAGCCTGTTTTTCATTTCCATCTGAACTCTCACCAGAATGACCTTTAACATCTATATTTCTACCAATCTTCTGTTCAGGATTATTTATTTATTCTCTAAAAAAGGTAGAGGTTTCCTCTGCAGCTCTCCTCTTTTCTTCCTGAGCTCTCACCAGAACGACCTTTAACATTCATATTTCTACCAACAATCCCTTCACAAAAGCAGGCAATCTCTGCTTTTTTTAGTGTGTACTTCAAAATCCACTTCCACTGTTCCAGTAGCACCCTACTTTTCAGTACCAAAATCTGTATTAGTCAGTTGAACACCACAAATCAGGTAGCTGGACCAAAAGAAACTCATTTTCTCACAGTTCTAGAGGATAGAAGTCCTTGATCAAGGTGCCAGCTGATGCACTTCCTGATGAGACTGTCTCCCTGGCTTGCAAATTGCCACCTTTTTGTTGTGCCTTCACATGGTCTTTCCTTGGTGCATGTGGGCAGGGGGAAGAGAGCAAGAGAACTCTCTTGTCTCTTTTTGTAAGGACACTGATCTTATCAGATCAGGGTCCCCTCTTATGACCTCATTTAACTTTATATCCAGAAAAGCCCTATGTCCAAATATAGTCACACTGGGGACTGAGCCTTCAATATATAGTCTGGAGAAGAACAAACATCCAGTCCATAAGAAGGACACTTCAAAATAGAATATCCAAATGGCAAATATGCATATGAAAACGTAATCAGCATCCTTTATCTTCAGGGTGATATAAATAAAAACACAATGAATATTGCTATATACTTAGCCAAATGGCTGAAATGAAAAGGAAAGAAAATAACAAATTGACAAAGATATGAAGCAACTGAAATTCTCCAGCACTATAAGCAATTGGAATTCTCTTTATAGTATAAATTGTTACAACCTCGTTGAAAAATATTTTAGTATCATCTACCAAAGTTGAATATATTACATAAATCTGACCCAGAAATTCCCGAATCATACATTTAACCAAAAGGTGTAAGAACTATTCATAGCAATATTATTAACAATAGCTTATTGACATGATGACATAAATTCATATAATAGTATACCACAGAGCAATGAAACTGATCAAATTACTTGTTATTAGATCAAGTTTCCAGAAACAGACCCTGAGATAAGAATCCAAGCCCAATTCATTTATTTGGAAGTTGAATTCAGGAAACATTACTAGAGAAGTGCAAAAATGAGACAGGGAAGGGAATGTAGCCAATAAAAGGTACATTGGCCAGAAAGAGCCAGTTACTGTTGTGAGTAGGTAAAGCTTATTTCTCCTGGAGAACTCTAAGAATCGGTAGAAGATACATGCCCCAGAGTTATTCCACCCAAGGAGTGAGAGAGTTTGTTTACACACAAGCTCCTGTCAGTCACTGACTGAGATTTGCAGGAGAGTTAAATCCACAGTAATCTGGACTTCAGGTCCTCAGATGCCAAAGAAAGTGTTCAGGCAGGTAGGACTCTGCCTCCTTCACTACAGCGGTAGGTCTTAGAGAATGTGCATAGAGTAATAATCACAGAGTCTGCCATACTTCTGTCATGCATACCACCACAGATGACTCTCACAAATATTATCATGAGAAATGAAAGCCAGAAACAAAAAAGTATATACTGTATGTTTCCATTGATATACAGTTCAAAACCAGGCAAACTAAAAGTGTTAGAAGTCAGGATGGTGGTCGCATTTGGGGAAGGAGAGAGGGGAGACTGGAAGAGGGCACAGAAAAACTTGGGGATGTTTACAATGTTATGATTCACACTATGGTAATTCATTGAACTATATGCTTATAATTTGTACACATTTCTGTGTGTATGCCATTCTCTGTTTAAAGTTTACATGGTTTTTTTGTTTTGTTTTGTTTTTTAATAGAAGAGGAAATAAGGTCAGTCTTTCAATGCAGGCTGCCCCTATAATGGCAGTCATCTTCAGATGAACATTTGTATCTCAAAATAATGTCTGGAAATGGAGCTCCCAATCAATGCTTCTAGCTTGTTCATCAGAGATAAAACTTATGGGGGAGAAATATGACATCAAATTCCTATCAAATCCAACAACACAAAATATATTTTGTGTTGCAGTGACTGCAGTGACTCCTGCATTGTAAACAAGAACAAGGAAACCATGGGCTCCTTCTTTCCACTTAGGCAGGTGACTCCTCTGTACAAATTAATGTGAATTTCTTGTTTATTGAGTATTTTTCATCTTTGAACTATGTGTCTAATTTGTGAGACATGTAAGTTATCAAAGAAAGTAGTAAAGATAAAAAGATAGGTATAGGAAGATTTCTCTCCCAAGGTGCAATCTGCCAATCAAAAGTGCAACTGATTTGCTTAATTTTAAAGCTTTACTTCTTTCTGCAGGACACAATATCAATAAGGAACCTAAAGCTCTCACGTTTCTAGCTGAAAGGAAGAATGTGTAGCCTCAATTCGTAGCTATAGAGATTAAGCCATATTTATTACACAATAGACACAGGCACCAGAAGGAGGAAGGTATCATGGAGTCATATACTCCTTAGTCATGTTTAGCATCCAATACCACACAAGCTGTTGCAACCTCTTGCTATGACAGAATCCTCTGATTAATCTGATTTCAGTTTGTCATATAGAGCAAATTCTAACATAATCCTTGTACCTCCCGCCAAAGCTGAACTCATCACCAAATATACTACTACTACTAATAATAATAATAATAATAACGTGGAGTAAAGTCTTAATTTATTGTGAGTCAGAATGCCACAATTCTGGAGAACAAGGCACTGGTACCGCAAATGTCAAGCAACTAATTTCAAATATCCTTCTACATTCTCCCCACAAGTTCAAAAATCAGTTGATCAGCCTGGATTTGTCATAAATTTCCTGGAAAAAATTAATGGCTACCTTTGCAGTAATAAGATTAAGAAGAAGAAAAATAGCTGGCAATTTCTGAGAATTTAGGAAGTGTTAGGCACGATTCTCAGTATTACACATGAAATAATTCAGTTAATCCTCACAACAACTGTGTAGAATTATCCCCATTTGACAAAAAGGAAATTGTGGAGTAGATATGCTCAACGACCTATGAAAGGTCAGAATAAGTGACGGAGACAAGGTTCAAACCCAAAAGCCTGGCTCCAGAATCCCTGATCTTGACCATTATACATGCTGTCCTCAACTCTTCATTTGAAGAGTGACACTGAACTCAACCATTATACGTGTTGTCCTTCAACTCTTCATTTGAAGAGTGACATTGAAATCACTCTTATAAGCAAGCTCTGAAAAGAGAAAAATATTGAATATAAATTCATTTCCTATTCCTCTTATTTTGAAAATAAAGCAAAAGGGGTAAACAAAGAGCTAGAGAAAAATGAAAGAGGGCTTCTTATTATCTCATCCTCTGTACAATTTTCACAAAAGTTCTTGCTAGTCACCTCAGGTTTGTATTGAATAATCAACTTTTTCCAAAACCTCTTCCACATACAAGTCTCACTCAATTATGTAAGGTAAGAAAAAAAGTTAGGTAGACATTCTAAACCCTATTTTGCAGATAAGCAATGTATCCATATAAATATATAGACAGAGATATAAGGAACCTAAGATCTCAAATCCACATTGTCTTTAACCACATATCCCTCCATAAAACACCTCTCAGTGATGTGTATGCATAAAGACCAAGGAGAGGTAGAGAAATACTTATTACCTGGGGTTTTGATTCCAAACTCTAATTTAGTTCCCTAATATATTGGCTGGACCACAAAGAAAACTACATTTGCCATAGCAGGAGGTAGACCCACTGCTGGAAACTAAATCAGGCTGAACATCCTTCTTCATCCTGTTACCACTAAATTCACAACCGAATCTTTGATCTTACATTGGATGACAAGGTGTATTAGACTGCCTCCTTACGTTACCATTGCTCTTATACAGTCCCTGGGACCAACGAAATATGAACTACCATCTTTCAAGACTTTATTTATATCTCTTTTATAATACCTTCCCAAAATGTGCCAAGATAGAATAATTCAATTAAACTTATCCCAAGGTCATTCTTTTAAGTTGAGAATTCACCTCATGTTCTACTTCCCTGCTAAAAAAAAAAAGCTCAACTAACTTCCCCAACCAATCTTAGCAGACAGGGAGATACAATGTGAGCCAGCTGACAGAAAGCCCTAAGTAACTGGATGCCTATGAAACAAAATGTTCTAAACTTTATTCCTTGCTGTAAAATTTAACCATGTAATCTCTTTTGTATGATCAAGCTCAACTTTATTTATATAGAGAATAAAATCTAACTGTGGGCTTTGTCTATAATTCAAGGTATCTGAAAGAATTACCTTTCATTTCCTCCAATAATATATAGATATAGATATATATCTATCTATATATAGAGAGAGATATCTCAATAATATATAGATAGCTCAATAATAAAAAATCAGTATAAGTTTTCATGTGATGATTTCTGCAAACTCTATATACATCCCAACAACATGTTTAAATAGGTGTTGTTATCCTTATTTTAAATTTTTTTAATTGAGAATCAAAAAGTTCAAATTACTTATAAATCCATACAACTAATCTCACCTCAAATCTATTATTTCCTTTTCATAATGCTGTCTCAATCGAGCAACATAATAATCCCTTTATTTACTCAGTTACTTATCTCTCCTCCTCTATTGAATCAATGAACTGAAAAACATATTCCCAACCACAATGTTATAAATGGAAGAAGGCCAGCCCCTCACCTTTGTGGCATCTAAAACACTCTAGGAAACAACAGGAAACTAGATTTAGCTGTTTTCATAGCAAACATAAAAACTATAATAATATTCTAAATTTTGAAAATGCCCAATAAGAGGATACATGTAGTTTTTTTTTAATTGGTTCTAATCTGTGATTTCAGATTATTCTTCAACGTTTATTTATTTTTGGGACAGAGAGAGACAGAGCATGAACGGGGGAGGGTCAGAGAGAGAGGGAGACACAGAATCGGAAACAGGCTCCAGGCTCTGAGCCATCAGCCCAGAGCCTGATGCGGGGCTCGAACTCACAGACCACGAGATCGTGACCCGGCTGAAGTCGGACGCTTAACCGACTGCGCCACCCAGGCGCCCCTCAGATTATTCTTTCAACCAGTATTCTGATGTTTTCCGGTTTCTTAATAATGAACTCTATTTTAATATTAGGAAGTTAATTCATTTTTTAAAGTCAGTTTAATTTAGTAAAGAAGCTCATCACAAGTTTCCATTTTATCCTGACTCCATTAATGACTCATTTGGGGTACTGTATAGGGCTTTTCCATGAAATATCATTTCCTGTGTATTTTATAGGGCCAAGAGTATTTCTCTCAGTGACACCTAGTCATTGAACATTTCACTTCCAGTCTTGATAGATCATCAGTCTTCCAACTTAGAATCTTCCAGCTCTGGACTGATCTTCAATGTCAAACTCTAATGACTTTACGTGGGTGGTTTTCTTCTTTCAACAACAAGGAGTGTATTGTTCTTAGACTTAGTTTTACATATGCTCTCATTCCATCTAAGACTTCTGAGTCAAGCTAAGCATCTGCATTTATTCTCTAGTCACAAAGTGTTTCAAAATATGAAGATGACTCCAATAAGATAATATCTTTATTCTCTACATAGCTACCAATTTCTGGCTAGGTAGTATAAAGATTCACCCTTCATGGCCTCTAATGCTTTTTGAAAAAAAATAAAGTATCAATATAGAGGAAGCACTTTCTGTCTTTAAAAAGTATTATCTAACTTGTAAATTTTAATGTTCCTTTGGGAATTGAAAAAGAATTGGGGAGTTTCCAAAATCCCACTTAGTTTGAGAAGTAGGCAGTGCAAATCTACTCTCTTAAATGGAGTATTTGGACATGAATTTCCTTAATTGAAGGTCTATATCCAGGACATATTAAGAAGGGACTGAAGTTTGATGACACAATACTATACTCTCCAAGAAGAAACTTCTAATTAGAAATCACCCTACGGGTAAGAGGGGGCTTAATTATTTTGAATCCTGCTCATTTTATGATGTCCCAGGATGCAATTGCTTTTCTTAAATCAGTTCATAAAGTCTCCTTCAGCTTAAATTTGGTTAGACCAGTTTTATTAAAAAAAATTCAAAAGGTGATTTTATACGCATAAAGTTAATTTTAATGCATTCTAAAGCTCTCCTAATTCATTCCAAATTTAGCAACAAAAGTAGAGCAATTCTATTTGTGAAGGCTATTTTAAAATGTAGTATAGCATATAGTATCTAAGAATATAAAATTTTAATAAAGAGTCAAAACAACTCTATTGACATTTATGTAGGTCCTGTATAATAAGTATTTTCTAACTAAACAAATAAAATGTATTAGCTCTGAAGAGTTTCTCCCAGTAATTATGAAAGAAATGGAGGAAATTAAACTCCCCAGTTTTAGAGTGGGAGGAATATATTGTTCTTGGAAATTGTCCATCTTCTTCCTGCTGTTCAATTAATTCCCTACTTTCTTTCACTTTTCCTATCTTCTTTTATAATATTCATATTTTCTTCATATAAGTTATCTTGTTCTCTCTTTAGTTCTTGATCTTTCCATAATCTGTATGTTTGGGAAATGTAGACTTAAGCTTCATTAGTGGTTCCAGGTGGAGATTTTGTTGTTACTTAGAGACGCATGGTAGAATGTTATATTTAAAGACAGATGGCAACAATCATATGAACACTCCATGTGGCTGGTTCTCTGTATCCATCAATTTGCAGCTGAGGAGGCTTGTTCAAGCATCTGCAATAATTGGTAGAAGAGAAAATAAAAATGGAGAAGACTAGACATTTTCACTAATTAAAGATGTGGTTTTTATTTGCTCTGACATCAAAATATACTGAATTTGAAAGTTCTTCAGATGGCTGTGGTGTAAAGCACATCTACAGAGAAGCAACTATTTTCCAAATACATATTGCTTATTTCTTCAGAGTAGAAATTTTAACTGGGAGCTATGACCATATACAGCCATCTTAATGCTTTATGGTTCTGGCAAATGCAACTCCCTATCATATAGGATTGCTTCACAGCTTGACTACAAATGTGATAGGTTAAAAACCAATAATATCACTCAGAGACCCTCCCTTCTAGCAGTCATCATCTTCATCTTAAAATTTTGCTACTGCTGTTAGATGTATATTTGTACCCCTCAAGACCATGTGCCTTTCAAAAATTCAAGAATCTAATCCAAGCAAACAAACTTCCATTATTTCTGAGACTTACCAAATTTCACTTCATCTTCAGAATTCTGTTCCATCTGTGAAGTCCTAACTACAAGCAAGGCCTCTCCAACAAAGCTTCTGCTCCAGTTACCAGACTCATTCCAAAAATAGGTAGGTTTCAAGAATCACTCACACTGTAAGTTGAGCGATCCTGGATCCTCCAGCCTGGAGTGCAAGAACACATATACTCACACAAAACTGTAACAACTAATTGTAATTTGTACCAAATGTAATCTGATTGTAATACACTAAGTTTATACACAGACATATAAGCATGCATTTATACACACACACACACACACACACACACACACACACACACGTAAGGGGTCAGTTATTGTCAATTATTTCAAAATCCTTTTTAAAAAAGGAAAAAAGCTAACTTTAAACACTGTGGCAGACACATCCAAAGGAAACCCCCAGTAAGTCATTTTAGGATGTATGGTCCACTCCTCACTTGCATAATCCCTTCCCCTTCTGTGTGGGTGGGACCTATGACTAGCTTCTTATCAATAAAATATAGCAAAGGTAATGGATGCTATTCTCCTAACTATGTTACATAATGTGACCAAGTTGATGGATGTCACTCCCATGATAACTCTTAACCAACTGAATTAATTAAGTCTCCAGGTACAATCACAGGTCCAACTGACACTTTGATTTCAATCTGGTTAGACCCTGAACAAAGGACCCAGATAACACATGCCTGAGTCCTCACACAGGAAAACTGTGAAATAATAAACATGGGGTGTTTTTATCTCCTAAATGTGTGGTAATTTGTTACATAGCAATAGAAAACTAAAACATATATGTACATAAACTCATTTTGAATTATTTTATGACAACGTTCTTAATTTTAATCTTCTTAATTTAAAGATCTCCCTGCATATCAAACGTGTTTTTAAAACACCCACATCACACACTAAGAATATTTTTGCTGTGAAAGTTTTAGAAAGTATTTTCATAATTTTATGTATTTGAGGACAAATATTCCATCTTTCTTATTATTATTCTATCCTAAGATATAACTGTTGGGTGAAGTTGCAGCCAAACAAGTAATGTGATGTTATGTTTTGTGGATATTTCATTAAGTATTAATTCCTTTTGACTCACAGGGGTTTCCTTCATATTCTAGAGCTAATAGATCATTTTTTAGGTGACACATTTATTTGTGGATCTTCTGAAAGTTTATAGCCCCAGGAACTGTGCCTATATTACCTAATAGACAAAATGGCCCTGCACACACACAAAAAATTCTAAAAATAAAAGACAAAGTTGAGAAATTCAATTTTCATTCTATTTCAATATGGATTTAATGAAACTTTTAGCAAACTTTGGCTGAGCAAAAAATTTCCCCGATAGTTCTGTTCTTATCCTCCTTTTATTTCATGGTCTGATTTGGTGTCCTTGGCAGATCTTTTGTGTTCCCTCTTGATCTTTGTCCTATGCAGGTTTGTACTGGAATGATAACACAGTTGCAAAGGCATTTCATTCTTTCTGAATATCATGCTCAAAAATCATCTCTCTAAGAGTTTTTATGAACAATATGCTTATAGCTCCAGCTGCTCCCAGTCCTATTAGTTAACACACAGACCTGTTCGAACATTAAAGGGACACACATCTTGTCTCCTTCAATTCTCTTAAAAATCATTGCCTCAGGGAGCCTGGGTGGCTCAGTCAGTTAAGTGTTTGAATTTTTTTTTTAATTAATTTATTTTGAGACAGAGAAAGAGCAAGTGGAGGAGGGACAGAGACAGAGAGGGTGATAGAGAGAATCCCAAAAGTCTCAAACTCAGGAACCATTAAATCATGACCTGAGTCAAAGTTAGACACTTAACCAACCGACCCACCCAGGTGCCCCAAGTGTCTGACTCTTGATTTTGGCTCAGGTCATAATGTCATGTTCTCGTGAGACTGAGCCCCATGTCAGGCTGTGCACTGGAATTCTCTCTCTCCCTCTCTGTCCCTCCCCCTCCCCTTTGCTTTTGCGCTCTCTCTCTCAAAATAAATAAATAAACTTAAAAAAAAAAGAGAGAGACAGAGTAGTAAAGGTATTTGAAGTACAACTTGAAGGAACAAACCATGGCAGAAGATTGCAAGAAAGTGCCAGAAGGTATTTGTTACATTCTAAAAAAGGATGGCTGGATATGTTTCTCCATATGTCATTAAGAGGCATGCATTTCTTTTGGTTTTAATACCAAGTCACATATGGAGACAAACACTGATATCATTTTGGGCAATAGAGACAAGGGGTGGCAAAACATCTTCTCTATCAAATTTTCAAGCAAAGATATGAATAATAGGGTCTTAAAACACCTAATTTTCTTTAAATTGCATACGCTCTTGATAAAGATTAAATATTCTACTACATCAAAAACCTTTGATAATTCTACAATAATATCAATCATTTGTCACATTATTATAATTGGCATGAAAATGCAAGATAGTGTAATGACTAGTCAGCATGAATACTGGAATCAGATAAATGTATTAGCACCTCCGTTTACCAGTGGTGAGCCCCTTTGTGAGCTGATTAAACTCTTAAAGGCTTAATTTCTTCATTGGTAAAATATAGGAAATAACACCATTTTCATGGTGAAGAATAAGTGACATATCATGTAGGGTTTTTCATAGGTCCTAGTACATAGTAAGTGTTTGATATATATTGGCAATTATTATTATATAATTCAAAATTCTATCTTTTTTTTAAGTTTATTTATTTATTTATTTTGAAAGAGAGAGAATGAGTGGAGGGGCAGAAAGAGAGAGGGGTGGACAGAGGATCTGAAGTGGGTTCTTCACCGACAACAGAAAGCCTGATGTGGGGCTCAACCTCATGAAACCACAAGATCATGACCTGAGCCAAAGTCAGACACTTAACTGACTGAGCCACCCAGGCTCCCCTCAAATATTCTGTCTTATAGGAGAAATTACATTTTATATTTAGATACAACCTCATTCCAAAAATCATGCCATTTTCAAAATACATGCAGCATACGAAGAGGGTAAAGTGAGGAAATCATGAAGAAAAGGAAAACACAGAAACAGTAAGTTAAAGATAGTTGTGAGGTTAAAATTCATGTCATAAAGTCATACAGACTTTGCTAAATATGAACCATGGATTTAACTCAGAGCTGCCTAGAAGCCAGTATGAGGAGGAAAACACAACCCGTTACATGACTTTAAAAAAAACAGAAAGCTGTGTTTAAAAGAAACCCAAATAATCTGAGAAAAATGTGTCAACTCTTTAGGTCCTCATAAAAAAGGACACTATGTGAGGTGTAAACAATTTCCTCTATTACTTTTTTACAGTACAACAAATAGGAAAGAGTTTTGATTTTCTTATAATATCCCTCAAATTTGGTTACTGGAATACCATTAAAATGCAGTTTAGTGAAAACAATTTTTACAAAGTACAGCTTGGATGAATGACTTTCTGATGAGAAACAATACACCAGTAATTAAATCTTAGTAATAACCAACTTTGGGTAGTACTTTGAAATTCATGATTATTTCTGTTTCCCAGAGCTAGGTGTAACAAGTATAGTCATCCTCATTTTACAGATATGGAAACAGGTAGACTCCAAACAGGCTCAATGATTTGCCCAGAGTTATGTAGGAGAAAAATAACAGAGTGGAGACTGTTTCTTAATCTCATGGCCCTTTCTTCTCTAATCCTGTTTCCTTTTCACAGAAGCACTGTTATGAAATGGCCAGACCATTGGCAAAGCACAGAAAGGACTCCAGCCTCTGTGCCTCGGGGACAGCAACCCTCTTCGACAGCCTTGTTTTGATGTACAAACACCAGACTGGAAAGTCTCCATGAAGCAGAGCTGTTTCTACGATAATAAAAACTTGGAGGACTTCCCAAAGGTCATTCTTATAGTGCAAGTCACTTACAAGCCATAAGAAAATAATGATGTTTTTTATTTTCATAGCACTTTACATTTCTCAAGCACTTGCATATAATTGTAGTTTCGTAGCACCGGCCCCTTTAAGCAAATCAATGTATTCACAGCAATGACATGTGCGTCAAGCACACTTTTGCAGAAAGCTGCAGGTGAAGCAAGAAAAAATAAAATCTGATCATGGGCATTCTGAAACGAGATCTTCTTGCACAGAAAAACCATAATTGGTGAATAAATGGCACAGAAATTACTCACATGTTGAAATAAAATAGTACATAGCGCTTTACCAGTTTGTAAGCTGATAGTTCATAGCGTACGAATGAAGAAGTGGCAGGAGCAGGCAGAGTAAAATTTTAAAGAGGAAGAAAAGCTAATAACCCGTGTTCAGACCTCAAAAGAGATAAAAGATCCCAACTGCAGCTTGAAAAGTTGTACCGCTTGTTTTAAATGCAGCCCACAACGAAGGGCAAGATCGGGCTTTAGGGAAAATATTTGCTACATTCTTAAATTATGGAATATTCTGGTTTCCACAGGATGCAAATATTTGGTCTGTCAATAATTAAGTTTCTGTGTTTCCTGTAGGCAGTTGGTGCAGGGATAAGAGGTGGTGTGTGAAATTCAACAGTTACTAAAATTGAGCATCTTGGAATGAAAATGGGCTTTTAAATTTTATTATCTAATATAGTTCTGAATATGGCAATGACCTAAGGGTTATGAATATGGAAAACGTCTCATTTTGAATCTAACATTTTGATCCTAGCATCTCATCTTGTTCCCCGAAAATAACATAATCAGGTTGAAAAAATATATGCCGAGCAAAGATTAGCCAATTTTAACTAATGCTTTCTGGAAATGGCGCATAGTGGAAAAAAGGGGATTTCATCATCTGGGTGACGTGTGCCTGGTGACAGAAACCTGACTTCTCTGATTACCACAGGCTTCCATCTGGTGGCAAAGCAGGCTCCTTCTTCATCTTTGGCTGAGATCTCAAACCAGTGTCTTTTGGGAAAATGTCTTGAAAATAAGCAATCCACCAAAATCATTACCTCTCAGAATAAGACAAGGTAAAAATTTTCTTTATAGTCAATCCAATAACAATGACCTTTTTTTTTTTTTAATTTTTAAGTTTTCAAGCAAGAAAACAGAACTGCTACTAAAATTGTGTCTGGGAATTATTCTTTTGCTATTCAGGATGTAGGCTCAATTTAAAAAAAAGATAAGCTGAGTTTATACTTAGACAACATTTAGCAAAATATGTACTCAGCATATAGCAATTACTCATGATAATTAGCCTTCAGTACCAGACCTCGGTCCTATATTTAATATGAGGTAATAGGAATATCATTTGTTTCCTTTTTATCATCTTCTCCTGCTTCATTCCTTTGTTCCTTTTGTTTGCTTTATTTATGAACATAGTTATGTAATTAACAAGAAGTAAATTTATAGAAAATTTAATTGTTTTTAATCTAAAAATCTGGTTCCAGAGGTGATAGAAAAGTTCATTGAAACACATTTGGTTCATTTTTTTTACTCAAAAATCATTTTGGCTGCCAAATATTCTTTCGACATATGATACGACTTCTTTGTCTAAATTCAGGCTCTGCTCCTATGATAACTTAAGCACGATGCCTTCCTTTTCCTGCCACTGAAACAGGTGCTGGGGATGCTTTGTATGACTGTATCCTTGTCCCCACAGCCCCTCAACTGGAATGATGAAGTGCAGGTGACAACAAAGAACTGGATGACATTCTCTAGACTTTATTTCATTGGAATCAATAGGAAACAATGGCAGTAAAGGGGAACATATTTACCCCACTTCTAGGTTCTGAGGTAAGAAAGAAGAAAACACCTCTTCCATTTAAAAGGATTGAAGGAGGTAAGTGACATCAAGGAAGAGTTAGTTTCTATTAGAAACATAGAAATAGTTCATGTTAGATGTCTTGAGGCCAAGGGATAAGTGAACACCCTCTCAGAAGACTTTGATCAGAACTACCAGTCCCTGAAGGACCTCTTCCCTCTTAACAGTGAAGCAGTATTGCAGTTTAGGAAGAGGCAAATCCTCATGGGGTGGGAAGCCAGGATTTACCTCTTTCCTTATTGCGCATGGTATGGTGGCTGAAGAACTTACATCACCGAAGTGGTGAAAGAACTAAATCATTGCAGAATGATCTACTATGGTATTAACATATATATTATTTTCACTAATACAGGGTGCTCAAAACAATGAGTGCTACTGTTTCCTTCCCTTTCTCCCAAAAGTTACCAAAACTTGCCCCTCTGCTCTGAGTTCCACTATCTCAGAGAATCTGATATTTGAAAGTAAAATCTTCTGTGCATAAGGAATAACCCCTTGCCCTGGGCTTAATTTTAGGTGAAGACCCTTGGAGTGAACAGGGATAAAAGGCTGGTGCTGGTACTAGAGACCAGTGAAAGAGAAGTTGTCCTAGACAGGGTAGGGTCTAGGGACTTGGGGAGATAACATATATACAGAGATTATCTCTGATGGATTATCCTTATGGAATACTGATGGAGGCCAAACACTGATCAGCAAAGGTCTTCAGTGACCAGGCCTATGGTCCATGGACAGGATCTCTAGGGAATGCACTTCTGAGCTTACAGAGAGCATCAGTGCTCTCTGAAGGGAAAAATGGAAAGTAGCTCTTGCAGAAAGAGGAGCTATAAGAACTGGGAGGGCCATTCCACCTCCCACATCTTTCTATATGCACACAAGCATCCTTCTTTTCCCCCTCCAAATTTGGAATCCAAGGAGTGAGAAGACACTAAAACATATGACTGAGATTTAATTTCTCACCTCCACAGAGAGTAGGGGCATAGAGATTTTATTTGACTTAAAAAATTAAACCAAAATAACATTTCTTGTGCTGATGTGTGAGGAGGAAATACTTACCTATTACACATATAAAAAGTCCCTGCAAGTTATTTATGTTGGTTATTATTTCAACTCCTCTCAATCTCCCCAGGTTGCTATCAAACCAGGAGGTACTGAAAGTCTACATGTGCCAGTAACAGTGCATATATTATGTGATTTAATCCTCCCAACTTCCCTAAATAAGTAGCATCTCCCCCATTTTTTGAATTGAAAAAATGAGCGCAGACAGATTAAGGAACATGACCAAGACCACACAGATGGTAGGATGCTAACTGGGCTTTAAGTCTAAGGTTGCCTAATGCCAAAATTCATGCTCTTTTATTTTGCTAGGCTGCTACAAGAAGAGTATGTGAAAGCATTTTTTAATGCATAAAATGGTACATAAATGCAAGCATCATTATTATGTTAAAGGCTCTGGGGATCAGAGAGCAGAGGCACAGTATTCTCAAAGCTTTTCTCACTTCCAGGAATAACAAAGGTACCTGTACTTTTGAAGCACATAACTTTGGGAGTAGGATGTAAAGAAATTATATCTCTGTCTTAAAATATTATCACATAATGGTCAAATGTCAGGCATTCGGGTAGGCTGTCATTAAAGTTGTTTCAAATCTTTTTTAAATTTAGTTTATTTATTTATTTATTTTTGAGAGAGAGCATGAGAGGAAGAGGGGCAGAGAGAGGGAGAGAGAGAATCCCAAAAAAGCTCCATGCTTTCAGTGCAGAGCCCAACATGGGGCTCAAACCCATGAACCATGAGATCATGACCTGAGCTGAAATCAAGAGTCAGATGCTTAACTGACTGAGCCACCCAGGTGCCTTTCAATTCTCTTTTTAAAAGTGATTAGATCAGAGACAGTAATAGAACCAAGGTTATGTAAAATTAAATTTACCAGTAAAAATCACTTTCCAACCTAAGCTAAAGGGAAAAAAATAGGAAAAACCACTCACTTCTGATTGGAAGAAAGTGCGTGGAAATGTGCATTGATTGATCCTCATGGGGAATACACAAGATCTATCATTGTTCTCACTTCCATCCTGAAAAGACAGTTCTGACTTCAGAAAGGTTCATGAAATTGACACAACCTCAGTGAAAGTAAATCTGAGTCTCCGAGAGGGATTCAAAATTGTGTTCCACTTAAGTCTGGAAGTTAAAATTTGGTGTTAATTAAAACCAAATTTTTATAATAAATGAATGTTACTGTGTTAATATTTTATTAACTCAAGTTATTTTCATTACTTATCAGATGATTAAAAGCCTACAGTGTGCCAGAAGGGAGGCAGAGAGAAAGGGAAGGGGATCGAATAAGGACAAGACTGAGACCCAGACAAGAAGGAGGGAGTCCGAGGAACATATTCCCAGATCATTCCAGAGAAGAAGCCCACGTGGTCAAGACACAGTGTTTTACGATCCAACTTTCACCAACAAAGGTTCTGGAACTAGTTAGCATTATGATTTATAATTAAGAAGGTAGAAGAAAGCAACCAGATGATAGCTGCATACTTGATTGTCAAGTAAGAAATAGGTGATTAACACGAGATCTGTAAATATACACTAACCCCAAGCAGAAAGATGGTCCACTCTCAGGAGAACTGGTCCAGCTAGTCAAATAATACATAGTTAAGGTCAGGACTCCAGTTCTAGAGAGGAGGGGACACCAGAGAAGGACACTACTTAGAATGAGTGAGATGGGAACATGGGTCAATACCCAGACCTGGGACTGGACCAAAACAGTGAGAAGAGGAAAACAGGTGAGGATGTTTGATCTTCTGACCTACTCATACACCCAGAGTTCTTCCCTTGTGTACCAGATTCCAAGTCTATGGGTAGAAAAAAACTTACTGGAGTAGAGAAGGGAGCATGGTACAGGGATAAAGAAATTGAAATCAAGAGCCCAGTGGTCATTACTAGAACACTAGATTTATTCCAATCTCCAATCAGCCATGGAGAAGATGGAAGAAGATAGAGAAAAGAGAGCCTTGGTGAAGGTGTGGATGTCATGCACAAGGTCTGTGAAAATTCCTTCACTTTTCCAGGGAGAGTGAGTCTATGCCAGAAGCCATCAGAGGGTCAGCTTGGAATAGCTGGAAAAGACAGAAGTTGAAAAGAAACATATTACACCGAGTAAAATAAATACATTTTAAACCATCTCATCTCCCTTTCAGAAATTGCTCATGTTAGATCCTATATTCATTTAAACTAAACTTCATTGTTTCCTCCCATTCAAATGCAAAAGTATGAAAAGAGTTAAAGGCAACCACTCACAAGTGCTGTGTCATTGAGCAGGTGTAACAGAATGAGCTCAGATTTAGCTAAGAGAACGGAAGGGTAAGAGGCTTCTTGCAGAAGCAGAGGTCAAAAACCATGTCTATGGCTCAGGCTCTTGACTTCAGGCCACTTGTCAAGGTTTGTCCATTACCAAGACTCCTCCCTGCCCTCTGTCTCATCTAAAATGGATTAGCATCTTCAGGGCATTATTATGCCCTTTTTACTTTTTTATCACGTTAACTTTCTTCCACAAAAGAAAACTCTTGCTGACATAAATGTTTGATTAGAAGCTTTCATATATTCCAATATAAAATGTTCCCTCTCAACTGGGGCTCATGAAATATATATCAAACAAGTTCTTTATGCAGCATAAAACAAATTTCAGTACTCCTTTTCAAGTAAAATAATAACTGTGTTAGACTACTCCTAATTCCTATAATTGGTTTCCAGAGGTAATTATTATAGCCCATGGATACACATGCAAATTCAATTTTTCAATAAATCTAACCTACCCTAAACTCTAAAGACCAAGGTTAATAACTTCTTTTGGCTTTTGCCCCAATTGTCTTACTAGGAGACATTTGACTGGTGCGTTTTTCAATCACCTTACTTGTAAAGTTTTGCAAAACAATTCTCATGATCCATTTTATTAATAATAACCCTAGTTTCTAACTACACTAAAATTTTCTTAGGATACATGGTTCAGACCCCAGATGTTACTTCTTTTATATCTGTATTCATTGTTAGATAATCTCTTCCAATATCAAAACTTTAAACATTATCTGTGGGAATATAACTGGGTGTTTGTATTTCCATCCAAGATCCATTCCTGAACTTCAGATTCATATATCCAATCATCACCATCCCTGGTGGTCTAGTGGTTAGGATTCAGTGCTCTCATATATATCCAATCATCTACATAATATCACCATTTGAGATACCTCAAGCTTAACATTCCAAAACTAAACTCCTGATCTTCTCTCCAAAAACTTTCCTTTTCCACATTATTCTCCAATTTAGCAAATGGTAACTTCATATTCCAGTTCAGGCCAAAATCCTTGGGGACGTCCTTGACCCACGGCTCCTCTCTTTCTCCATCACACCATATGCAATCCACCACCATATTCTGCCAACTCTTACTTGGAAATATCTCCATAACCTGATGCTTTCCCTCAATTCCACAATAAATCCACACCCCAACATTTCTTCGTGAGTTGCAATAACCTCTTAACTAGTATTCTTGCTTCTGCTGTTGCTTCCATTCAGTCTACACCCTACAAAGCAGACAGGGTAAACCTCCTCGTGTAAGTCAAATCACACCATTCATCAGTTCAAAATACTCTAGCGGCTCTTGATCACTTTCAGAGTTAAATTTAAAGTCAAACTGTTGTCAATATGCTCTGCGTGATACGGTGCCTCACTACTGCTCTTAATTCATCTACTTCTACTTTCCTCCTTTTTCACTCTGCTTCAGCCACCGGTATCCCTGACCAAACTGAGCATACTCCAACTGCAGGGCTTTTGTACTGGCTGTCCTCTGCCTCATTTTGTTTAATCCTCAAAATAATCCTATGGGGTACTAAAATCACCCATGCTTTCCTTAAGTTATTTAGATAAACAAATTCTCAGGTCTCCTCAAGGAGTAGGACCCAGAAATCTATGCAGGGGATTGTGATGTGTGCTAAAGTTTGAGAACCACTGTTATGTCTGGAGACATTTTTGGTTGTTACAACTTGGGATGGAGGAGAAAAATGCTACTAGCATCTAGTGATAGAGACCAGGGATGTAATGCAAAGGACAGGCCCCAGAATAAAGATGATCTAGTCCAAAATGTCAATATTGCCAAGGTTGCAGAACACAGTTGTAGCACCGAGACAAAAATTTCTCAATCTTTTTTCATTATCATCTACCTAAGGACCTTCTTAGATATTTTTCCCTTACTAACCCCCCTGATTAAATTTTAGTGCCGCAGATATACCATATATCTGTTTATGTTTTGTAGTCCCTTGGAGGACAACACAAACTTGTAATATATATAAATATCTTTCATGCTCCCAAAACCCATTTTACTCTGGTTTAGAGTATATGCTATAGATCAATAACTAGCATATCCTGAGCAGACAAGCATAGTCCTATGTGAATAAATAGCTTATCCACCAAAAAAAGCTGTAGCATCTGGCAAATACATACTAGCAAGAAATGGGGACATGGATTTGAATAGTTAGGGTGTAGGACTGGGGAGGTGAGGTTTATTGGTACGGGAGTACTCTCCCTTGATATTATTATGTCCCTAGAGACTCGATATGATGATAGCCTGCAGTCACCAAAAGTGAGATGCAGAACTGCCTTGGCAAAGTAATAAGGAAAAGATCAGAAGGAATGGAGGGGTAAGCAAGTCAGAATGAAATCAGAAGGCCAACATCTATGTTTTTTGGGAAGGTCTGAATGACATTTCCTTCACTAAAAAATAAGGAATGTACTAGTAAGGGAATACCAACATCCTCCCAAAATTTATATAATTTTGTGACCTGGAATGTGGGAGGTGTCAAGAGGGAAGAATCCATTATGACTATTTTTGGCAACTGGATTGTGTCATTCCCTCAGATAAGAAACACAAACAAAGGAATGTTTGAGAATAAAGATAATTAATTCATCTTGGGATTTGATAGTTTTGAGGAATCAATGACGCCTTCACCTAGGTTTTAAAGGACAGCGTCATCTGACAAAGCCACTACATTCCAGCAGACAGCCTTGGCATGAGTGGGGCTCACCAAGATGTGTGAGTGGATTGCTACCCCCTGCGCATTTGAGAAGCTGAACTCTGAGTCAAAGAGCATTCTTTTTGAGCCTTATGGTCTGATGAAATTTGCCTCATTAGGCTTTGGGCTTGCTTGGGACCCATCACTCCTTTCTTCTGTTGAGTGATAAACTGAGCCATATTTATATGGCAAGAGTTTATTTTAACAAAAAAAAAACCAGTTTAAATCCAATATCACTAAACTGGAAGTGGTTAGGACTGCTCCACCAACAGGAGCTAGCAGAAAATGTTGTATAGAGAAGATAAAGAAACAAAGCAAAGCAAGAAAATTATTTAACTGGCTATAGCTTAAGCAGTTGCCTTATTTGGGAAAGTCTAGTTGGCTGCTTGTAACTGGTTGTCTTTAGGTTGCAGTTTCTTAAACATGAGGTGTTCCAGGTTTAGGTTTTGGTTTGCTTATGTAAGCTACTAAGGCATTAAAACCACCTCAGGGCAATAGCTTCCTTCTAAAATTAATTTAACACTTCTTTCCTACTTCTCCCTTTTAGAACAGGAATGTCTATCCTATGTCTGTCCCACCAGTACATTCTGGAAGCATGTAACTTGTGTGGTTTCAAAGGTCCACAGCAGGAGAATAAATTTGCTCAAGAAAAAGCATATCTCAAGTCATATCTAAGTCTTCCCATAGCTAATTTAGACAAAATTTAAATAAGACTTCAGACTTTAGACATCAGAGTTGGTGCTGGAACATGTTAAGATCTGGGGGGGGGGCGGAAATGAAATAAATATTTCGTATGTGAGGTCACACATTTGGGACATCCAGGGACAGAATGCTGTAGAATGATTCTGACCCCCCTCAACAAAAAAAATTCATATGTTGAAACCTAAACCCCTATGTGATGGTGTTTGGAGATCTGGGGTGCTGGGGAGGTTATGAGGTCATGAGGAAGGTGCTGTCAAGTGTGATTCTGTTTCTCTGTCTGAGAGCTTTTTCAAGTACCACAAGAGCTGGTTCAATTTACTTGTAAGGTAGCCCAAGACACCAGGTAACCCTACACCAATGAGGGATGAGAGTTGATAGACAAATAACCCAGTTTCCCCTTCCATTGGTGAGACAATACTGAAGTCCTTCATGGTTTTTCAGAAGAGCCCCAGAGAAACTGAATCCCAGGTGTCCACATTGGTAACCCACTCACTCATGCTTGCTTCATTGGCTTTCTCCTTTTGCTCTCTTAATTTCCCCACACCTTCTTGTGTGCTTTCTGGGATCAACTCCCAAATGTAACATATGTAATTATTTCCTTTTCTCAGGCTCTGATTTTGGGTCAACCTAATCTAAAAAAGTGTCCTTCCACCCTTAATAAAACTTAAGTATTTGGGAGGAGCCAAGATGGCAGAAAGGCATGGAAGTTTTTTGTGTGTCTCGCGTCTGTGAAATACAGCCAGACCAACACTAAACCATCCTACACACCTAGAAAACTGATTGGAGGATTAACACAACAATTTGCACAACCTGAACCACAGAATTCAGCAGGTATGTGGCGCAGAGAGGTGAACGTGGGGAGAGAGAAGCTGGCGGTGGCAGGGAGCTGCCTTTGCAGGCGGAGAGAGGACGGAGACTGGGCGGGGGAGAATACGGGAAAAGCACCCCTCCCCAAAAGCAGCTGGAGAGAAAGTGGAAAGTTGGAAACAGCCGCAGGGACTAAACTAAAAAGGGAGAAAGGAGAAAGGAGAGGGTTTAAATTCCAAGACTGTAAACAAGGGGAGCGCAAAGTCTGCAGCTCTGCAGCTCGATACCTGGCAGTGCTCTGGTGGGAAGGGCAAATCCCCAGGAGCAGAGTGGGGTCCGGGAGGTTCTCGAGCCGCACGGGGAAAAGAAGTTCCACTGCTGGAAGGGCATTTCGTAGAGACTGTAGCCACCTGGTCCCAGTAGACCCCAGAAAACGGCCACATTCGCTGGTGCTGGAACAAGGTCGTTAAGTGTGAAGCCTGGTGCCAGATGCGCATTGTGATTTTCCATAATCCCTGAAAAGCTGCTGCTACAATATCTCACGAACTTTTTCTGGGGCAGGCTGGCACCTGGCCGCAGTCTCAATGGCAGCAGCAGGGTCCAGCAGGCGTTCCTAGGTGCAGCCTGCATTCGGCCATTGCTTGGTGAGACCCTCCCACAGAGGGGCGGAACGGGTCAAAGCCGCAGTCCTTCAGAAGTAGGGGGCCGGGAAAAATAGCCGCATCTAAGACAAGACTCGGGAGAGGGGTACTACCTGGGGCTTGGTCACAGATAGTGAAGAAGCGGGGTGTGGACAAAAGCTGAAGACAGAGAACGGGTGCAAAATTGTTGATCTGAGAGAAAGGAGTTCCCATACTAGAGACTGGGCAACTGGGTGAGGACATTTTCACCATTCCTGCACATGCGCATATGCACCTACAAGCTCTGCAGCAGTCCACCCCAGTGGGCTAGCAGCGCCATCTAGTGGAGAACGGAGCTGTTACACTGAGCCCCGCCCAAGTGGGCCAACCTCGCTCTTCAAGAACACAGGTCTCACCGCCTACTTAGTTTATGGACTATAAAGCTCTACATAGTCTGACTTCTAGGGGGAAACAAAGTAATTTCAGTCCTATTTCAATCCATTAGCAGGTCCATCTATTCAATTTTCTTTATTTTTTTCTCTTTTTTTTCTCTTTCACACTATTCTTTTTCTTGAATACATAAAAATTCACTTTTATTTTCAACTTTTATTAAAAAATATTTTTCTTTAATTTTTTTACTATATTTTTAAATTTTGTGTAATTTTTCTCAAATTCTATCTTACTTCCATCATTCTATTTTAGTCTACTTCAGTGTATTTACCTTTTCAAATGTTCAAACGATTTCCTTGTTTTCTTTTTTCTTTTTCTTTTTTTTCTTTTTTGCTTCTTTTGTTTTTCTTGAATGCAGAAAGTGAAAAAAATCATTTTTACTTTCAATTTCTATTAAAAATATTTTTCTTTAATTTTTTCACTATATTATTTGCTTTTATGTAAATTTTTTAAAATTCTATTTTCCTTCCATCATTTTATTTTAGTCTACTACAGTGTATTCACTTTTTCAAATTTTCAAAGGATTTCTTTTTTTCTTTTATTTTTCATTTCTTTTCTTTTTCTTGAATACAGAAAAAGAAAAAAGTTCACTTTTATTTTTAATTTTTATTAAAAATATTTTTCTTTAATTTTTTCCTGCTATATTCTTTACTTTTGTGTAAATTTTTTTCAAATTCTATTTTACTCCCATCATCTCATTTTAGTCTATTTTAGTGTATTTGTTTTTTCAAATTCTCAAATGACTTCCTTTCCTCCCCTTTTTCCCTCTGATCTGTCAAACTACTTTCAACACCCAGACCAAAACACATCTAGGATCTAGCATCATTTATTATATTTGTATGTGTGTGTGTGTGTGTTTTAAGTTTTTTAATTCTAATATTTTTTAATTTTAATATTTTTTAATTTTTATTTTTCTACCTCATTAATTCCTTTTCTCCCTTCAAAATGACAAAACAAAGGAATTCACCCCAAAAGAAAGAGCACGAAGAAACGACAGCCAGGGATTTAACCAACGCAGATACAAGCAAGATGTCTGAACCAGAATTTAGAATCACGATAATAAGAATACTAGCTGGAGTCAAAAATAGATTAGAATCCCTCTCTGCAGAGATAAAAAAAAGTAAAAATAGTAAAAATGAAGTTAAAAATGCTATAACTGAGCTGCAATCACGGATGTATGCAGCAGCGGCAAGGATGGATGAGGCAGAACAGAGAATCAGCGATATAGAAGACAAACTTATAGAGAATAATGAAGCAGAAGAAAAGAGGGAAATTAAGGCAAAAGAGCACGATTTAAGAATTAGAGAAATCAGTGACTCATTAAAAAGGAACAACATCAGAATCATAGGGGACCCAGAAGAGGAAGAGAGAGAAATAGGGGTAGAGGGTTATGTGAGCAAGTCATAGTGGAAAACTTTCCTAACCTGGGGAAAGACACAGACATCAAAATCCAAGAAGCACAGAAGACCCCCATTGGATTCCACAAAAACCGACCATCAACAAGGCATATCATAGTCGAATTCACAAAATACTCAGGCAAGGAGAGAATCATGAAAGCAGCAAAGGAAAAAAGTCCCTAACCTACAAGGGAAGACAGATCAGGTTTGCAGCAGACCCACCCACAGAAACTTGACAGGCCAGAGAGGAGTGGCAGGATATATTCAATGTGCTGAATCAGAGAAACATGCAGCCAAGAATTCTTTATCCAGAAAGGCTGTCATTCAAAATAGAAGGAGAGATTAAAAGTTTCCCAGACAAACAAAAATTAAAGGAGTTTGTGACCACTAAATCAGCCTTGCAAGAAATTTTATGGGGGACTCTCTGAGGGGTGAAAAGATAAAAAAAATAAAAATAAAAAACAAATAAATAAAGACCAAAAGCAACAAATGTTAGAAAGTACCAGAAAACACCACCAGAAACTCCAACTCTACAAGCAACATAATGGCAATAAATTCATATCTTTCAGTACTCACTCTAAATGTCAATGGACTCAATGCTCCAATCAAAAGACATAGGGTTACAGAATGGATAAGAAAACAAGATCCATCTATATTCTGTTGACAAGAGACCCACTTTAGACCTAAAGACACCTTCACATTGAAAGTAAGGGGATGGAGAACCATCTATCATGCTAATGGTCAACAAAAGAAAGCCAGAGTAGCCATACTTATATCAGGCAATCTAGACTTTAAAATAAAGACTGTATCAAGAGATGCAGAAGGGCATTATATCATAATCAAGGGGTCTATCCACAAAGAAGACCTAACAATTGTAAACATTTATGCGCCAAATGTGGTGGCACCCAAATATATAAATCAATTAATCACAAATGTAAAGAAACTCATTGATAGTAATACCATAAGAGTAGGAGACTTCAACACCCCACTCACAGCAATGGACAGATCATCTAATCAAAAAATCAATAAGGAAACAATGGCTTTGAATGACACACTGGACCAGATGGACTTAACAGATATATTCAGAACATTTCATCCTAAAGCAGCAGAATATACATTTTTCTCCAGTGCACATGGAACGTTCTCCAGAATAGACCATATACTGGGACACAAATCAACCCTAATTAAGTACAAAAAGATAGAGATCATACCATGCATATTTTCAGGTCACAATGCTATGAAACTCGAAATCAACCACAAGAAAAAATTTGAAAGGTAAAAAATATTGGAGCCTGAAGAACATCCTACTACAGAATGAATGGGCTAACCAAGAAGTTAAAGATTAAATTAAAAAGTATATGGAAGTCAATGAAAATGTTAACACCAGGGGCACCTGAGTGGCTCAGTCGGTTGAGTGTCTGACTTCAGCTCAGGTCATGATCTTGCAGTTCGTGAGTTCGAACCCTGCGTTGGGTTCTGTGCTGAAAGCTCAGAGCCTGGAACCTGCTTCAGATTCTGTGTCTCCCTCTCTCTGCCCCTTCCTACTCATGCTCTGTCTCACTCTGCCTCTCAAAAATGAATAAACATTAAAAAAAAAAAAGAAGAAAATGATAACACCACAACCCAAAACCCCTGGGACGTAGCAAAGGTGGTCATAAGAGGAAAGTATATAGCAATCCAGGCCTTCCTAAAGAAAGTATCTATCTAAGATACACAACCTAACCTTATGCCTTAAGGAGCTGGAAAAAGAACAGCAAATAAAACCCCAAACCAGAAGAAGACAGGAAATAATAAAGATTAGAGCAGAAATTAATGCTATCAAAACCAAAAACACAGTAGAACAAACCAGAAGCTGGTTCTTTGAAATAATTAACAAAATTGATAAACCACTAGCCAGTTTGATCAAAAAGAAAAAGGAAAGGACCCAAATAAATAAAATCAAGAATGAAAGAGGAGAGATCACAACCAACACAACAAAAATAAAAACAATAATAAGAGAATATTATGAGCAATTATATGCCAATAAAATGGACAATCTGGAAGAAATGGACAAATTCCTAGAAATATATACACTACCAAAACTGAAACAGGAAGAAATAGAAAATTTGAACAGACCCATAACCAGTAAGGAAATCGAATTAGTAATCAAAAATCTGCCAAAAAACAAGAGTCCAGGGCCAGATGGCTTTTCAGGGGAATTCTACCAAACATTTACGGAAGAGTTAACATGTATGCTCTTGAAGCTGTGCCAAAAAATAGAAACCAAAGGAAAATTTCCAAACTCTTTCTATGAAGCCAGCATTACCTCGATTCCAAAACCAGACAGAGACCCCACTAAAAAGGGGAACTATAGACCAATTTCCCTGATGAACATGGATGTAAAAATCCTCAACAAGATATTAGCCAACTGGTTCCAACAATACATTAAAAAAATTATTCACCATGACCAAGTGGGATTTATACCTGGGATGCAGAGCTGGTTCAATATCCACAAAACAATTAATGTGATTCATCACATCAATAAAAGAAAGGACAAAAACCATATGATCTTCTCAATAGATGCAGAGAAAACATTTGACAAAATACAGCATCCTTTCTTCATAAAAACCCTCAAGAAAGTAGGGATAGAAAGAGCATACCTCGAGATCATAAAAGCCATATATGAACGACCCAACGCTAATATCATCCTCAATGGGGAGAAACTGAGAGCTTTACCCCTAAGGTCAGGAAGAAGACAGGGATGTTCACTCTCGCTACTGTTATTCAACATAGTATTGGAAGTCTTAGCCTCTGTAATCAGACAACACAAAGAAATAAAAGGCATCCAAATTGGCCAGAAGGAGGTCAAACTTTTACTCTTCGCAGATGACATAATACTGTATATGGAAAACCCAAAAGATTCCACCAAAAAAACTGCTATAATTGATTCATGAATTCAGCAAAGTTGCAGGATATAAAATCAACGCACAGAAATCAGTTGCATTCCTATACACCAATGAAGCGACAGAAAGAAAATGAAGTGACAGAGAAATCAAAGAATCGATCCCATTTACAGTTGCACAAAAAATCATAAAATACCTAGGAATAAATCTAACCAAAGAGGTGAAAAAATCTATACACTGAAAACTATTGAAAGAAATTGAAGAAAACACAAACAAATGGAAAAAGATTCCATGCTCCTGGATAGGAAGAACAAATATTGTTAAAATGTTGATAATACCCAAAGCAATCTACATATTCAATGCAATCCCTATCAGAATAACACCAACATTCTTCACAGAGCTAGAACAAATAATCCTAAAATTTGTATGGAACCAGAAAAGACCCCAAATAGACAAAGCGATCTTGAAAGAGAAAACCAAAGCTGGAGGCATCACAATCCCAGACTTCAAGCTATACTACAAAGCTGTAATCATCAAGACAGTATGGTACTGGCACAAGAATAGACACTCAGATCAATGGAACAGAATGGAGAACCCAGAAATGGACCCACAAACGTATAGCCAACTAATCTTTGACAAAGCAGGAAAGAATATCCAATGGAACAAAGACAGTCCCTTCAGCAAGTGGTGCTGAGAAAAATGGACAGTGACATGCAGAAAAAATGAACTTGGACCACTTTCTTACACCATGCACAAAAAAAAACTCAAAATGGATGAAAGACCTAAATGTAAGACAAGAAGCCATCAAAATCCTTGAGGAGAAAGCAGGCAAAAATCTCTTTGATCTTGGCCACAGCAACTTCTTACTTAACACGTCTCCAGAGGCAAGGGAAACAAAAGCAAGAATGAACTACTGGGACCTCAAAATAAAAAGCTTCTGCACAGCGAAGGAAACAATCAGGAAAACTAAAAGGCAACCAACAGAATAGGAGAAGATATTTGCAAACGACATATCAGATGAAGGGTTAGTATCCAAAATCTCTAAAGAACTTATCAAACTCAACACCCAGAAAACAAATAATCCATTGAAGAAATGGGCAAAAGACATGAATAGACATTTCTCCAAAGAAGACATCCAGATGGCCAACCGACACATGAAAAAATGTTCAACATCGCTCATCATCAGGCAAATACAAATCAAAACCACAATAAGATACCACCTTACACCCGTCAGAATGGCTAACATTAACAACCCAGGCAACAACAGATGTTAGCGAGGATGCAGAGATAGAGGATCTCTTTTGCATTATTGGGAATGCAAGCTGGTGCAGCCACTCTGGAGAACAGTAAGAGGTTCCTCGAAAAACTAAAAATAGAACTACCCTACACCCAGCAATTGCACTACTAGGCATTATCCAAAGGATACAAGTGTGCTGTTTTGAAGGGACACATGCACTCCCATGTTTATAGCAGCACTATAAACAATAGCCAAAGTATGGAAAGAGCCCGAATGTCCATCGACGGATGAATGGATAAAGAAGATGTGGTATATATATACAATGGAGTACTACTTGGCAATCAAAAAGAATGAAACCTTGCCATTTGCAACTACATGGATGGAACTGGAGGGTATTATGCTAAGTGAAATTAGTCAGAGAAAGACAAAAATCATATGACTTCACTCATATGAGGATTTTAAGAGACAAAACAGATGAACATAAGGGAAGGGAAACAAAAATAGTATAAAAACAGGGAGGGGGACAAAACAGAAGAGACTCATAAATATGGAGAACAAACTGAGGGTTACTGGAGGGGTTGTGGGAGGGGGGATGGGCTAAATGGGTAAGGGGTACTAAGGAATCTACTCCTGAAATTATCGTTGCAGTATATGCTAACTAATTTGAATGTAAATTTAAAAAACAATAAAACAAGTTAATAAAAAAACTTAAGTATTTTTTAGGACTAGAAGTTAGAGTTAAGAAAATTCATCTGGGAAAGATTCAGAAATATGTAGTCTTGATACAGTACCTAAAAGGAGATAGCTTTAGTGAAAGTTTCATAGACATCTTTATGCAGATGCTTACTTAAAGACAAGCTCCGTTCTTTTCAGTTACAGGGATCTTAATTTCTGACTTTTGGCCTTTGAATTTGTCAAGTCAAGCCACTGCCATGCTTTGGGAAACCAGAAGACGCATCTTGCTTTCTGCAGGTCTTTTCAGAGGTGTGTCATTTTCTATGGTGTGTGTCATTGCTCTAATATGCTTTTCCCAATCGATGGAAAATGGAGACCATTTTAAAGTTTCATTAGCTTCATGAAGCCTTATCCTGTTCGTCATCCTGCTCGCCTGCTATTAGAGGGCAATTACTTGATGAGCTTTTTTAGAAGAATGAAAATGCTAAATGATGTTCACTTAGTGGCAACTTAAAAATCTGATCTCATTTCTGATCCAGAGTTCCTGCTATAGAAGAAACTCAGTAAAAGGTTGGAGGCACTTCATCAAGATGGAAACAAGCTAGTTCCTACTGGAACAGAATATGGTTTAAAAAAAAATCCTAGTGCATCTTTCTCTCAAAAATTTGACTATTCTTATTGTTCAAATGAGTGACCTTCATCTATTTCCACGTTATTTGAATCACCTTCCAATGTGAAAGTGGCAGGATTTCTCTTCATAAATTAAAATGGCTAAAACATGTCTTCATTCTGTCCCTACTTCAAATAGGCTTACTCTTAGGTTTTTTAATGCCCTGTTTACAACTCATCATTTTGGCTTTTATATGACTTTGTGTGGCTTCTCCAGAGTACTGTCCACAGTTTCTGTCATGAATTTGCATCCCTTTCTCTTTTAAAGCATAATAAATAGAAATAGCAATGTCAAATGACAACAGAGGAGTCAAACTGAAAACTCTAAGAAGACTCCTCAGAATCCACTCAGCTAGAATGAAAAAACATTGCTCCACCAAGTTAAGATGCTGTGAACCATTAACATGTTTAAACTTTGGTAAAACCTATTTCAGAATTTGCTGCTTGCTTAAACTTTCCTGGGAGACTCAGAAAAATAAAAAGAACACACACAATGAATAGCCACCCCTGTTGAGAAATAGGTATTATACACCCAGAAAAGGAAATAAGGTTGGACCCACATAACAAATGTTATGTACAAGATGTAAGTTACCAATAGGCAGACTTCCTTATGGACAGAGCAAATTCCACACAAAGAAGAGGAATTATATTAACTAC
Organism: Acinonyx jubatus; assembly: GCF_027475565.1. Taxonomy (NCBI): domain Eukaryota; kingdom Metazoa; phylum Chordata; class Mammalia; order Carnivora; family Felidae; genus Acinonyx; species Acinonyx jubatus. The sequence continues at coordinate 28,372,081 of NC_069394.1, forward strand.
ACGCCCATCCAACCTGTCTGCTCCTCCCAGAATTTCCAGTCAAGGAAATACAAGAAGGATAACACCATCTGGGAAAGGATTTCTGAACCAGAGTCTCATTCAGAATGTTATTACTTTTTAAGGCAGTGATCCAAAAATTGAGCGTTACAGTAGACTAGTGATTATACGAGCAGCTCAAGCCAAGCTAGAGGGGAGGAAGTGATCGCACATCTGCTCTGACTTTAATGCCAGCCTCTGTTCCTGACACTAAGCCCTCAGAGAGCAGAGAGTGGGAGTGCTTAAACTGGGTACCATATAAATTAATCAGAGTCAAACTAGTTACAGATAAACTCATCCAACCTGATACACCTCCATTGTATTAAGAAATAAAGAATATAAATAAATTAGTTGTGGAGTTGTGTTCTGTAAAATATTTCATTTACCTTTATGAGTCCTTAATATTTTAAATATTGCATAGATATTGTATAGATACCAACTCATTTGAAAAACATAGTTTCCTCTACTAGATAAGTGTGCTGCAATCGTAGGTTAAAGAGGAAAAAAGTTGTGAGTCATGTTTCTTTACGAGAATGACCCAAAGGGGAGCCTCTTACCTTGCTGTTCCTTAGTGTATAACCATGAACAAATTGCTTTACCTCTCTATGTCTCAGATGCTTTATTTTTAAGGAAAAGAGATTGTCCTAGATCAATTGTAATGGAACTTCCAGCTCTAACATTCAGTGATCATTCAATGATTACAAATTTTTCTATGTTGACATCAGATTCAGGTTATTTCATTTTATTCCAAGTCAGAGGCAAGAAAACTGAGAACATAGAATTAAATGTTCACCCATAAATACTCTGCCCAGGATCCTTTCTATTTGGTTTTGACAGAGAACAAACCATTCAGATTTTCCAGTTAGTTATAATTCAAGAGAGGTATAACTGATAGCTGTATTTGTGTCACTCTGTGCTCAGCATCCTACAAACTGCTTGGCATATGTTGGCTCATCTGATCTGCATGACAACCCTGAGGAAACCAACTCAGAAAAATAAAAACTTATCCATTTTCTCAGCTTTAGAAAGTAAAGTGACTGAGGTAAGAATGATTGACTCAAAGCCCATACTCTTCAGCACTGCGTTATAGAGACTTAATTAAAGAAAAGAAGAACTAAAAACACACTTACTTTCAGAGGAAAATCCAGAAGTGTGTTTGGAAAGGTATGTGTTGGCATTTCCTAAGGACCCAGAAAGTACTAATAGGTGTGCAGCAAAATCAAGACAGACATACATGAGATGAACTACTAAATATTTTTCTCTCAGTTAACAAAGTATAAAATTATAAACAATACATTTGAAAGAGTCACTTAAGATATGAATTATTTGAAAAGACAAACAGTTCTACCTGGTACATTAAAATTGATTTTGAGTTCATAATAACTTCAGGAATACATATTTGTATTAATTCGTCTCAGATTTTCTTTGAGAATGATAAGATCGGGCAATAATGAGTCGAGTTTAGATCAGGCAATATTGCAATAGGTACAGATATTGAATCATTATATTATATGCCTGAAGCTGTAGTAATGTTATATGTCAATTGAGTCTCAATTTTTTTAAAAAAGGATCAGAGGGGCACCTGGGTGACTCAGTCGGTTAAGTGTCCAACTCTTGATTCTGGCTCAGGTCATGACCTCATGGTTCATAAGATGGAGCCCTGCATCAGGCTGTGTGCTGACAGGGTGGAGCCTGCTTGGGATTCTGTCTCCAGAGCCCTCTCTTAGTGCCCTTGCTGTGTTTGTGCACTTGCTCTGTCTCAAAATAAACAGTGTTTCAAACCTACCTAAATGCAACTTATCAAGATAATGCCTACAAGGAAAAGGCCAGTTGAGGTAGAAATAATAACTTCACTGCTAGACGTGTTGAATTTCTGATATATGGAAAGTTCCAGCAGAATATGTAGAGGGGGCAGATGGAATTATGAGTCTTAGGTTCATAAGAAAAATTATTATTGTCAAGATATATTATTCAACCAGAATAAATACAGTTCCAGCTACTTGAAAAGCACATATAACCTCACATTTATAGTGAGGTTGAAATTTATGCACTAGAACTCATACATAGGAAAGAAATATCTAGCTCTAGTTTTCGTCTGAATCTATCTTACCTTCTAACCTATTCTACTGAAGATGTAAATTTACCTAGTAAAATAACTCAGTGTCTTCCCATTTAAAGCAGTTTTTTTCTTCGGTAAATACTCTCTCAAGTCAGAGTTGAAACTCCCTCTGGGGCCATTTCTCCCCTCCACTAAACTTCCCTTCCCTAGGGGCATCTAGATAAAGGTGAAATTTGTGTATCACCTGGGCAGTCGGATGGGGGAGGAGTAAGGGTTTCTGGGCCTCACAAGCTGCCCTCTAGTTTGTCACTGACCCTCACTAAAAGTCCTCTTTCTGCCTAGTTACTGGACACGCTATGCTTTCGTGCACCTAGAAGGGAGCCAAATCTACTTGAGATAAATTTGGAGCCAAGTATATCTGGAATCAAATCTCAGGTAAGTCACTTAGTAGCTACATGTCTCTGAAAAAGCAGCTTAACTTGACTGATTTTACCTTACTAATCTGTAAAATAGGGGTTCTTTCCTACATTCCAGAGTAAAAGGAGTTAGAAAACAATTGCTCATAAAAGGTCCCCTTCTGGGGCACCTGCGTGGCTCATTCTGTCCATTGAGCATTGGACTTCAGCTCAGGTCATGATCTCACGGTTCGTGAGTTCAAGCCCACATCGGGCTCACTGCTGTCAGCCTGTCAGCAGAGAACCCGCTTTGGATCCTCTGTCCCTCTCTCTCTCTCTCTGCCCCTCCCCTGTTTGCACTCTCCCAAAAATAAATAAATATTTTTTTAAAAAGAAGAAGAAGATCCCCTTCTCACTACAGCCATTTAAGCAATAGCCACATCTAGTTTTAAACTTGTGTGCATTAAACAATATCATCCTGGTTAATGCACTGAGGAAAAGTTCTCCTCAGCCGAGCCTCCATACAAATATTAAGGTTTAGGTACTTATTCTGCTTAAAATTTTACCTGTTGTTTGTATAACATTCCTAACATGTATCGATGGGAAAAAGAAAAAAACTACACGAAGAGAAAATTTAAGTCTCCTAGTATATAAAATTTTGTCTCCAATCCCTTAGGCCTAAGCCAAAGACCATACTTTTAGGAGACAAACACTTCTAGGATGAGTAGAAACAATAAGTAATGTAAGATGTTTCTTTAAAGGGCTTTATCTCCATGATCTATTGGCAGAGGCTGACTTGAGGGCGCTTATCCTCCAAGTAAACCCAATGAAGTTCAATCATTTAATGACAAACTCTCTTGCTCTTTGCCTCACAACTCATCCACAGACTGAGCAAGATTCTTGGTATGGCATCCAGGAATCAGCAAGCCTTGCAAGAGACATCTGTGACATGTGTCATGAATTCACAGCAATGACATCTTCAAGGTGGCCCACTGGTGCTTCTCAGTGTTTCCCTAAGTCCAGAGCAGCATATCTGCTGATGGTAGCAGAACACCTGAAGTTCCAAAATGCCTACAGGGGTGAGCAAGGAAATATCACAGAATACAACAGGAGACTTTCTTGGGTTGCATGATCCTGGCATATAAAAAAATAACAAATAAAAAAATTGGCAGACCAATGGTGATCTGGCTGGTACTACTATTGCTGCTTTCTGAGAGCTTGCCCTGGCACTATCATCCGCAGCTAACCAGGCATGTTCAAGTTACCCCTTTTTAGCAGTAAGTTGGAGAACCGGGACTGGGTGCTGGGCATAAAAGAACCAAAACCCACTGTGACACACAATTAAAATTTGCACTATATTGACAGTAAGCACTGCCTTAGCTTCTCTTGCTCTCACTCCATTCATATTATTTACCCTAGAACCTCCCAAATGCAATTTGGAGCCTCCCACCTAAACTTCCTGAAGGGAGAATCTTCCATAGTGATGAATGCAGTTTTTACATATGTGAAAACCACCAAATATCTCCAACCAGGAAAACAATTCTGGTTCTGTTTTTAAAAATAGTTTATTCTTTTTCTTGGATTTTCTTCTGCTCTGTAGCATGCTCTGAGTTACTTTATGCCCCCCCTAAAGCCATAAGTATTATCAGTTCTCTCATTTGAATGAACCACTGTACCTGACAGGTTGCAGCAAACAAGGCCAAGAACATGGAGGACAGTCAGCTACTTAGACAATTGTATTTAGGGTCCAATTAAATTTGCACGCTCATATGCTTTTAATTGGCTGCATGTTATAACAATAAGAAATAAGAAAAACAAAAACAAAACACTATTTTAAAGTGAAAAGAGACATGAGCAAAAATTTTAAAGTAATAACGTAACCTCTGGGGCAGCTGGGTGGCTTAGTCAGTTAAGCATCCAACTCTTGATTTCAGCTCAGGTCATGATCTCAGGGTCATGGGATTGAGCCCCACGTTGGACTCTACACTGAGGTAAGAGCCTGCTTAAGATTCTTTCTTTCCTTCTCCCTCTGCATTTCTTGCTTGCTCACACTCTCCCTCTCTCTCAATAAAATAAAATAAAATAAAAATAAATTAAAAAAATATTATAACCACTAAGCTATTAACTTCAGTCTCCTATAGTCAATAACACAATGATAATTTCACTTATCCCACTGGCAAGAAAAAAATTAAAATTCTCTGAATTGAATGCAGTGAAATATGTCCACTCATTCTTGGGAGTAAGAATTGTTTCAATCTTTTTGAAGGCCAATTTAGTATCATTATCATTATTATTTAGTATCATTTTTAGTATCATTAAGAGCCTTAATGTATTCTAATCCTTTAGTATCATTAAAGGTCTCAGTAATTCTCCAAGAATTTATTCTAATAATCAAGGACACATACAAAAATTTATTTACATCATTTATAACAGAAAAAAAATGTAGAAACAAATGCCCCAAAATAATATGATAGTTAAGTAAATTACAGTCTACTTATATGATGGTCACTTTTTAAAATCATCTTTAAAAAATATGTAAGAAAATGATCATGATACACTCAGTGAAAAATATAGGCTATAAAACTATATAAAATGTTTATTCTCCTTTTGGAAATAAATTCTTTCTTGGAAATCCATTTGACAATGTCTCATGAAAAGTTATATTTATATACATATGTACATACACCTATATATAGACACATAAATATAATGAAATGTAAAGTATATGCATATCTACATATAGATCTATACCTTTTAACTCAGTAAATCAATGTCTGGTCATCTACCCTAAGGAATTAATCCTAATGGATCAAAGATCTTTATCACATTATTATTAATAATTTAATAATAAATGTTAGAAAAGAAAAATGAATGTTAAGCAAATGATGCTAGGAAGTAGCCACTAAAGGGGCAACAAAGATAATGCAGCAATATAATAAGTGTTTGTAATTTGAAGAAAAATAGGCTAAAAAATTTTTTTAGATTAAATTACAACTAAGAAAAACATGTATGCAGAGGAAGCATGGCAGGTTATAAATAACTCAAAACAACAGAAGTGGCAATGTTTGGGTGAAACTACCTTGGGGTTTTTCTTTTTTTTTTTCTTTCTATTTTTCTTTAGTTTGTCAAAATTTTTCTAAAAAATAGAATAAAATTCTTTTAAAAGTGTGGAGAAAGGGAAGTAACAGGAAGTTTAACCAAAATACAAAGGCTCAGTTTAAGACAACTGAGAAGTGAGAACCCCAGAGTGAAGGAAAGCTAGGAATGGAGTTTCTCTGCTCTTCAGGGGAGCAACTGGATCTGGGGCTGTTAGTGAAAAGTGCACTGGACACAGGAGGACTCTGATACCTCAAGAACTAGGGATCCTGAAAGAGTATTAAACTTGGGCTTGAAATGTGATGGTTTATCAGTGAAGTCTGTTGGGGATGGGTGATGGGGAGGAGACTGATGTTACCAGTTTCAACACATGCCAATCTGAGTGCAGTTGTGAATTTTAACTGATGTCCAGTATTTACGGAGTGCACATTTGAGGTCTACTAATGGTAGGAAAAGACCTATCCTCTGGAGTACATGCCAAGTAGGAGGTTGACAAGAAGTCCCAAAAGATATCTGGGAACCAAAAATTAAAAAAAAAAAAAAAAAAAAAGTAAGAGACAATGTCATAGAAGCCAAAATTGGAAAATTTGAGCAGCAGATGTAGGGAAAAATACAAATATCTATTCTCAGATTATCAAACACAGTCCTTGGACTATTGCTATCATGCTTAGATGGAACAAATGAAATCATACCATAGCAGTCTGGCTACTGACCCAGCTCTAGTCAAGACTGAAAACCTGAACAGGGCGTAAAATAAGGTGAAGGCATAACCAGGGAGTTGCAGGAACCTAGGAAGGTTTGGACCCTTACAGCTCTGCAACAGATAATGGAGATGGTGGGACATGCCCACGCCTAGTTTCTGAAGGTCTCCCACTGAGGGCAGCAGGTTCAGCAGCACAGACTGGTGACCTCACAGATTCAGTGGACCCCGACAATGTGTGGGAAGCTATGGTTGGTACAGAGCCAGTCCCGGACCACCATGATGGTGGACAACAGCTCTTCTGCAGAGAGGACCTACGATTTTTTGGAATGGCCTGTAGATTGTTGCAAGACTGGCCAATGGTAGCATTTTGCCCTAAATAGGAGCTAGCAAGAAGCTCTCTCCCAGAAAAAGCTGCTCATATCATCCTCTGTGCCAAATGCATCTCTGGACATAGGGCTTGACTCAGATGGAGGCATCAGAATACTATGACTGAAGACAGAAGCCAAGTGTAAGCCATGTTTTACTTGGAGCTTTTGGCTCAATGGAGCTGACAGGTTAGCAGAAATCATTGTTTTTAAGAGATCTAGGAGACTATTGGGTGGTTCACATGTCTTGAACTTATCTGCGGGATGGGCAACTATAGGTGGATATGGCCCACTTTGCTGCATGGCTTCTGGATTTAAGGAGCCATCTTTTAAATAAGAGCTGTATCTAAATAAGTTTCACTAGTTGCTTCTGAGCAGACCTGTAAGCTTAAGGATGTGTTTTCATGTTTATCAGTCTCACCTGAGTCACAGTGAGAATTAAGACTGGCTTCCAAATTGTGACCTTCACTAGGGACATAAGACAACCTGTGCTTTTCTGTGACTTTCTATGGTGGGGCCCAGGACAGGGGGTGGAAAGTCTTGGTGCTCCTCCCTAGTCTTTGGCTCCTGGCTTTTATTGCTGCGGATGGCCATTTCTGGAGTCAGCTTCTTCTTCCGGAGCTTAGTCTGGATTCGTGTGTTCACATGTTGAAAAAGGTCAAGGTGAAAATGCCTGCTGGTCTGTGGTGCCATTAGCCTGTTTTACTCAGACTGTGGGCACTCATGAGGCAGAGAAGCACATATGGAAGATGAGGAGGGCTGGGAGAAACAAACAGCCTCTTTCCTTCTGTGGAGGACTGGCTTGGGTCAGATGTGCACAGGAAAGACAGAGACAAAAGTCCTCCGGAACCAACTGGCATACGTCCATCAAACTGGTATCTCTGAATTTCCTCTGGTGCTGCAAGAAGCTCTGAAGGCAGAGGGAACTATCTAGAAGCCTTTTGTTTTCCCAGCAGCCTCTGGCTGGGAGACAACTTCCTTCCCTCCTATTTTTTTGGATGGCTATACCTTTTTCCTGCTTGATCATAGAGTCTTTCGAGGTTCCAAGGTGCCCCTTTACTTATTTATTTTTAATTTTTTTAACGTTTATTTATTTTTGAGTGACAGAGAGATACAAAACATGAGCAGGGGAGGAGCAGGGAAAGAGGGAGACCCAGAACCTGAAGCAGGCTCCAGGCTCTGAGCTGTCAGCACAGAGCCCAACACGAGGCTGAAACTCATGAACTGTAAGATCATGACCTGAGCTACAGTTGGACGCTTAACCAACTGAGCCACCCAGTCCCCCCCACCCCGCACAAGGTGCCCCTTTAAACAGCACTTCTGATTGGAGGCTGCACTGGTAAAAGGGAATGGCTTCAATATTATGGTACTTACTCCCTGGGAGAGCTCCCAACTGGTTAAAGGGCATTCTCATGTGTGGGGCCACCAGGGCTCTGTAATAAATCCTTGGTGGCCAGGGTTAGGAACAAATTCAGAGAGTAGAACAAGTCTCCCAGGTACAGCAATGGCAGGCCATCCATGCCAGGCCACCTCTTTCTCTCACAATGAGCCTACTTTCTTACAACCAATCGAGTGGATGACACTGCGAGGCCAATCAGAATAGCTCTGTAACCTCCGCTCACCATGGTCCTAAAGGAACAGGAAAAGAAGAAGAAAAGCAAATTAAAGCAAACTAGAGGTAACAATTTAATCATATCAAATTAATAAAATATGTTTTAAATGATACTATATGATGCTCAAGGCCATGGTGAAACTTGTATAGACTTACACAGCTGGAAGCATTAAAAGTTTAAAAATTATTTTTGTTTGTAAAACCATTTCTGTTCATATCCTTTTACCTAGCAACCCTGTTCACAGGAATGTTTCAGGAGGAAATACATTTAACAAAAGCAAACACCTACATTAATAAGAGATCTATTCCAAATGGAGTTCTAATACAGGAAAGGAAGAAAGAAGGCAGGAAGAAGGCAGGAAGAAAGGAAATTAAAGTCGCCTAAATAGTGAATTGCTCATATGTATGTAAATGAGAGATAAGATTAAGTCCATTAGGTAATAATTATGTAGACTTATAGAAATAATGATTACTTACAAAACTGGAATATAAAACTATACACACACACACACACACACACACACACACACACACACACTGAAAAATTACATCTTCAAAAACTAAAATATAATGTGTAAGAATTAAGAGGTTGGTATAATGTCTGGGGTTCCCCCCACCACCAATCTTTGATACTGCGATTATCATTCTAATCGAAATTCTTAGTTACTATAATTTATGAATGTACATTTTTGTAGCAATAGCATAAAATAAGAAGAGAAAATAATAATTAAGCACATACTATAAGACTTTGATTCAGTTATTAGAATAAATCGCCTTGCAATGTCAAATATATAAGACTCATTGTATGTATACAGTATCCACACAGTATCCACAGAGAGACTAACATCCAAAAGTGTCCATGATCTGTTACTAAAATGTGAAAAGCTGAGAGAAAGAGGGATGGGGGCACGGTAAGAGGAGGGATTTGGGCAGGAGGGAAGGAAGCAGCCACAGCCTCGAAGTTGAAGTAGCAGAGATCTTCCAAAGCAAAGCAGAGTCTCCAAAGCAGAGCAGAGATCAATTATCAGGCCTTTCCTGGGAAGGTAAACAAATGTTCCCCTGGCTTTTCTTGGTTCCGAGCAAGCTGACTGAAGGGAGGGAGAGGACCTACCAAGCAAACAGCAGGAAAAGAGAGATTGAGGTCAGATTAAAAGACACACACACACACACACACACACACACACACACACACACACAATTTTTCTAAAGGAAATTTAACTCCCTATTAAGACTGAGACTCAAATCGCTTCTCGGCCTTTTGGCTAAGATCAAGTGAAGACTGAGACTCAGAACCCAGAAGGTCCACGCTAGGGAGAAAAAAAAGTTTAAACTTACAAAGTTATTAAAAATTTTGGAAGATGTGGTTTCCAGATAAGAACAGGAACTGGCTGAGCTCATTTTAACCAGGCTCTTTTCCCTTCACCTAACCTCGAACTACACCTGCTGACTTCAGATGACATCTCCTGCAACCCTTCCTGGACAGCTGTGGAAAATGTGTATTCCAAGAGCACAGGCCTGGCGTCACCCAGGTTTTGGCTAAACTCACAAGTAGGCATAAAGACATCTCCCAACCCCCCAAGTTTGCCACCTCTGATACAAGGACAGGCATAAATCTGTGAAGTTAAAATGGAATGATTTCCTCACAGGTAAACATTTCCAGACTGTACAATTCCTAGGAATGGTCTATTTTCTCTGAATCAACAGAAATGAGCTAGCTCCTAGCCCTACTTCACTACAAGATGAAGGATTAGGACCACTTAATCACTGACTTTCAGCACTTCTTTCTTCCTTTGAAGACATTTCAATAAATTCCCAAACAGACTTTCTGACCTCGGCACGGCTGTCCCTGTCCCCTTGTGAAGCCATTATCCAGTCACAAACAATTTGTGAAACTTGATGTCCCCTGGACTAAAGCTTCCAAAGCCCAGAAGGGTATTAATAAAAAGTCCTCGAGATGGACCCAAAGGAGGTCTCCCCTGCACCCTGTATCTGAACTGACCAGTAATCTGTGACCCCTAGCATTTACTCCTGTTCAGCTTGCTGGTTCCCCAGGCTTGAATGTCACACGCTAGGCTCTCAAAGCCTTTGGAATCTATTACTTTGTTGAGGCATATGGATTGACTGTACATAATTGGCCTCAGCTGGATACACTGTGGCCAGGGAGACTAACTCAAGCTACATCCTCAGGCAGGTGACCCAGGACTACATAAGACCCTAACAGATCTGGAAACTCCATAGTCCTAAGCTATTCAGGAGGCTAGTCCTGGATAAAATGCACTTCTGTGACCCAAGAGTTATATATAATTTGCATAAGAAGGATGTTTAAAAAATGGCCTTCCTTCATAAAAATAGCACCATAGTTGTTTCCTTATCTTCACCCAGCCCAATCTAGTCAGAAAAAAAATGGTTCTGTAGAGAGAATCAGGAAATCCTTGAAACAGAAATCCTTGAAACCGAAGCCTCAGGAAAAAAAAATCCTGACAGAAGAGACTGAATATAAACATTTCTTCTTCCCCCTTGGTATTCCCCTTTATAGCCTGAAGTAATAGAGACTTCACTTCCTAAAGAAAAAGTGTGACCCCATAGCCTTTATGGAGTTATACCAGATTAGTTTACCAGCTTTGAGATGGCTCTGGTGTTTTTTAAATCAAAACCCCATTGCAAACAGTAAATACACTGTTGAGAATCCTCATTTAACTGCAAAATAACATGAAGAAAGAGCTAATCCACTGATAAATTAGATAACTTGGATAAAATGGGGAAATTCCTACTAAAGCACAAACTACCAAAATTGACTGAAGAAAAAAAATAAAAATTCTGCATAGATCTATAACAAGTAAAGATATAGAATTAATAATTTTAAAACTTCTTAAATAGTATAGTCCATGCTCAGATAACTTCATTGGTTAATTCTATCAAACATTTAAAAAAGAGGGATACCTTCGTGGCTCAGTCAGTTAAGTGGCTGGCTTCTGGGTGAGGTCATGATCTCATGGTTCACGAGTTCAAGCCCCCCATCAGGCTCTGTGCCGACAGCTTAGAGCCTGGAGCCTGGAGCCTGCTTCAGATTCTGTGTCTCCCTCTCTCTCTGCCCCTCCCCTTTCTGCCCCTCTCTTTCTCTCTCTCAAAAAAATAAATAAACATAAAAAAAAACATTTAAAGAAAAACAAATTCCTTGCAAACTCTTCTAAAAATAGAAAAGAAGAGAATAGTTCCTAACTCACTCCTTGAGGTCAGTATTACCCTGATACCAAAACCAGACAAAGACATCACAAGAAAACTACAGACCAATATTTCATATAGAGACATAAACCTCCTCAACAAAATATTAACAGACTGAACCTAAAACATTTAAATAATTATATACCATAACTAAGTGGGATTTATCCTAGGAATGCAAGTTTGCTTTAACATCTGAAAATAAATTAGTGTAACACACCACATCAATATAATAAAGTGGAGGAAAATGTATTACCTTCTCCATAATGCAGAAAAAGAAAACATTTGACAAAATCCAATACCCTATCATGATAAAAACACTCAGCAAATTAGGAAGAAAAGGAAACTTCTTCAGTCTGATAAGGGGCATCAATAATGCAGAAAGAGCATTTGACAAAATCCAATACCTTTTCATGATACAAACACTCAGCAAATTAGGGATAGAGGGAAACTTCCTCAATCTGATAAAAGGCATCTACAAAAACCCATAGCTAACATAATTAATAGTGAGAAACTGAATGCTTTCCCTCTGAGAACAGCAGTAAGACAAGAATATCCACTTTTGCCACTTCTATTCAACACAGAATGAGATGTTCCAGCCAGGGCAGCTGGGCAAGAAACAAAAAAGGCATCCAGATTGAAAAGGAAAGTTTTAAAACTATCTCTATTTGTAGATGACATGATCTTGTATGTAGAAAACTCTAAGGTACCCACAGACATTTTTAGAACTAATACATGAATTTAACAAGATTGCAGCATACAAGGTCAATATACACAAAAACCAACTGCACTTGTACACACTACCAATGAACAATCCAAAAATTGAAATTAAGAAAACAATTCCATTCACTTGGTGTCAAAAAGAATAATACATATGGGAACAAATTTAACAAAAGAAGTGCAAAACTTATCCTCAAAAACAATAAAACATTACTGAGAGAAACCGAAGACCTAAATAAATGGAAAGAAATCCGTATTTATGAATCCGAATGCTTAATATTGTGAGATGATAATACTCCCCAAATTAATCTACAGATTCAATGTACTTCCTGTCAAAACCCACCTAACTTTCCTTTTTTGTTTTTTAATTTTTTATTTTATTTTAGAGGGAGAGAGAGAGAGAGAGCAAGTGCAAGTGGAGGAGAGAGAGAATCTCAAACAGACTCCATGCTCAGCACAGAGCATGACACAGGGCTCAATCCCATGACCCTGGGATCATGACCTGAGCTGAAATCAAGAGTCTGACACTTAACTGACCGAGCCACCCAGGCACCCCTGCACCCCAGCTAACTTTCTTATGAGAATTCACAAGCCTATCCTAAACTAAATGTGAAAATACAAGTTACTGAATCTTGAAAATACAAGCAAAACAATCTTGAAAAGTAAGAACAAAGTTAGAGCACACTTCCTGATTTCAAACCTACATTGATGCTATAGTAATTGAGACAATGTAATTGAGTAATTGAGACAAGACAGACACATGGATCAATGAAACATCAGTAAGAGTTCATAAATAAATCCTTAAATTCATGGTCAGTTGATTTTCAACAAATGTGCTAAGTAAGACAATTCAATAGGAAAGAAGAGTCTATTCAACAAGTGGTGCTGGAAGAAGTGGATACCTACATATGCAAAAGAATGAAGTTGGACCCCTTCTTTACATCATACATAAAAATGAACTTAAAATGGATCATGGACTGATTCTAAGAGCTAAAACAATAGAACTCTAAGAAGAAAACATAGAAATAGTTGTGACCTGGGGTTAGGCAAAGTCCTAGACATAACACCAAAGGCAAGAGAGTATTCTAAACCATTCTGAAGTATTACCTCTTTTGGGGAATGCTTTCATGAACTTAAATGTTAATTTTACTTTTTTATTGTAAAAGGAGTTATTTATCATCACCTACATAGAAAGCTTAAAACAATGAGAAACTCCCCTCCAATAGCTACACTTAGTTGTCAGAGTGGCTGGCAGTGTGACTTTACAAAGTATTTATCTGTACCTGACTAAGTGATGTCTTCTGGAATATTCAGAGAACAGGTGTTCTGCACAGTTTGTAGCTACCCTTTTCTAGCACTTTCCAGAAGTTGTTTGGTACTGTGAAATATAACAATAGGCTCTAGAAGAATCAGATTTTTTAGTTTGTTTCTAAGCAGTGAAATACACAGAAAAAAACCCTCAGAAACAGGTTATTTATAAAATTGGTTTTTAAGCACTAGATAGAACAGTAAGTGTCTTCCATAAATACCAAATGTCCTACGCTTAGGACAAAGAAATGGAAATCTTTCTTTGTCTTTAATCTGTCCATATATAACACAGATAGATGTTTCCTGCCACTCAAACACATAATAATTGAAAGCAAATGACACACCTTTTAGAAAAATTATTTTCAGTCTCAACATAGAAAAGAAAAATTTTCAAACAGAACTCAAAATTCCAAACATCCTGACCAAAAAAGAAAAGACTGATATATTCAACTGCATTAAAATCAGGAACATCAGTTCCAAAAATATACAAATTAGAGGCAATAAAAAATTATATTAGTAAAAGATATTTGTTTTTTTTCAATATATGAAATTTATTGTCAGATTGGTTTCCATACCACACCCAGTGCTCATCCCAAAAGGTGCCCTCCTCAATACCTATCACCCACCCTACCCTCCCTCCCACCCCCAATCAACCCTCAGTTTGTTCTCAGTTTTTAAGAGTCTCTTATGCTTTGGCTCTCAATTAATGACCAATATCAAGACACCATTTTGGGGGTGACTGGGTGGCTCAGTTGAGCATCCGACTCTTGATTTCAGATCAGGTCATGATCTCATGGTTTCATGAGTTTGAATCCCACGTCAGGCTCTGCACACTGGCTGTGCAGAGCCTGCTTGGGATTCTCTGTCTCCCTCTCTCTCTTCCCCTCCCCTGTGCACACCCCCTCTGTCGCTCTCAAAATAAATAAACTTAAAAAAAATTTTTCATTTTGAAGTCTATGAATCAGAAAGGAAAAAGACAGCCTAATCAGGCACTTCAAAAATAAAGACCACTCAAACACCAGTAAACACTCGAAAAGAAGCTCAGTTTTGTTAGTAATCAGAGATTATACTAACATATATGGCTAATATAATCACTTTGAAACGGTTTGGCCTAATGTAGTAGAGTTGAACATTCACATACCTTACAACCCAGCACCCTCCATTTTTAAATATAAACATGCACCTGTGCACCAATTGATATATATAAAGTATTACTAGTGGCAGTACCTTTAATAGATAAAAACAAAAACAAACAAAAAAAAAACCAGAAATAATCTAATTACATACTGACAGTAAACTGAGTAAATTGTAAGGTATCCATACAGCAATAAAAAATAAATGAAACACACTACACATATCCATGTGGATACATTATACAAACAGCATCGAACAAAAGCAGCGAGCCATAGAAAAATATACAAAATAGAATTGTATTTATACTAAGGCCCCAAATAGGAAAAACTAAGCAATGTATTGCCTATGGATACATACTTACTTAATAAAACCATTTTTTAAAAAAGTAAGAAAATGATTATCATAAAAGCCAAGATTGTGTTTTGGACAGGATGGTTGTTGGGAGGAGGTCTGAATCAGGAGGTGTTCACGGTGGGGGAAGGGAGAGGTGTTTCTGGCATTAATAATGTCTATTTCTTCAACTGAGTTATATGAGATATATGTATATATTTGTATACATAGTGTATACATATACATATATGTGTGTGTGTATATATATATATATAATCATATGCATGTTACATATTATATACACATTGTATTTGTATATAAGTTTCACAATTTAAAAAATCTTAAAATCTAATTCAACAAACCACAATGGGGCACCTGGGTCATTCAGTCAATTAAACATCCAACTTCAGTTCGTGGCATGGTCTCACAGTTTATGAGTTTGAGTCCCACATTGGGCTCTCCACTTTCAGCACAGAGCCTGCTTCAGATCCTCTGTCTCCCTCTCTCTCTGCCCCTCCCCAGCTCATGCACTCTCTTTTTCTCTCTCTGTCAAAAATAAATAAACATTAAAAAAATGACAAGGCACTAAGTATACCACATATTTTTTATTTTTATATCTTTAAGGAATAGCTAGATTGACACTTGTGGCTAACTTGATTAATAAATGTCATTAAACATTAACTGATTTTGTTTTCTATTAAATAGACAGATTGATTGAACTCAATCAAGATGTTCAAAATGATGAAAATAATGATCTGTGTAGAGTAGGAAGTCAAAAAAAAAAGAAAACAAAAAGGTAAAACAGTGAAATCCGTTCTCAAATAATCTCTCAAAATACAAATGATTCCTAGGTATTTGAGATAGGTCAGGAGTGATCAATGACCTGAGCATATATATAAGAGGATATGATGTGAAAGATCCCTTTTAATCTAAGTCTGATATGCTTTACAAATAATTAGACCACAAATCCTCTAGGCATACAACACTGTCTATTGCTAGTTGTGGTGTGTTGACAAATTCTTTTTTTTTTTTTTTAATTTTCTCCCATTATGGGTCATGAAATTCAAGGTGCAATTAAAGATTAGCTCTCAGGTGTAAATGATAATGTTTTTATCTATTATGAACCACACTTCCTATCAAAAGCACCTGGGCTTTATGATAGAGCCCTTATAAAAGAGCTTAATAATTACCAACTTTACACCTAACTCTTGTGAGTAAGGTGCCATGTCTCAGAGACTGTGTTCTAGGATAAGACTGTTGGAAATAATATGTACTTATAGGTATATAACAGGGAAATCTTACACAATAACAAACTTTGAAGGAAGTCCCTAAGATATTTGTAAAGCAAAAATCTCTAGTCAAGATCGTAGGAAGGCAAAGTGGTTTCACTGTTATCGGTAAGCCAATATTTTGTGCGCTACAGCCCTTATTTTAAGAACATGGACAGATTAGAAAATATCCAGGAAAGCATTTGGGATGAGTAGGAATATGAACATCATCTTAGGAAAAAAAAAAAAAAAAGCCTTCATGGGCTAAAGATATTTGTATCAAAGAATGAAACCATATAGATGTCCTCAAATATTTAAAGGATTATAAGGAGAAGAAAGGCTCTAAAGAGAAGTCAATGTATCATCCAGTAGGTGTCAAAAGGACAAGTTTCATTTCACCCTGGCAGAAGTCTGGGGTTTTATTCTCTGAAGTGTCCTCTGAACTGCAGAATACCAGGCAAATACCCTAAACTTAATTCAAACCCTAACACTAACATTGCCTGTAACCTCTAACTCCTAATCACTAACCCTAACTTAAACCTAACCCTATGGAGAGGTCTCTGAACGGCAAGATGCTAGGCACATACTCTCACACTCACCCTAACTCTCACCTTAACCCTAACCTTCACCTTCACCCTAACCCTTACCCTCACCCTAACCATCGATCTGAGAAAGTGGGTTCCTGAACATATGATAAGAAAAGCTGATTAGCAGCCTAGTTGTTCTGGATAAGACCAAACATTTAAGAATCAATAATATTTCTGAAAATGGATGTAAAGGTAGAGATTTAAAAAAAAAAAAAAAGGAACAAGTGAATATCTAAAAACAAAAAAAAAAAAAGATTTCAACTCAAGAAAAGATAAAAAGGAGAATTTTTAATTACAGCTGTCCAAGAATAAATGGGTGTTCTGATGAGGTGGTAATCCAGTCATGGAAGGGGTTTAGTCAAAAACTGATAGACCGTCAGGCACACTGTGGAGAGTTTTGCTTTGGGTGGTAGGTTCACTTAAATGACTGCAAACATCCTTTATAAAATCAAAGATTCTCTAGTTTCCTCCCATGATGATTCATTAACCTATTCTCAGATGTTGTTTACCAAAACACTATGTTTATATAAAAACTAAAGTCATGTTATCTGAACATTCATTTTGGTCAAATAAATTAGAAAATATGTGTTTTTCCTTCATTTGATTATTTTGGCTGCACTCAATGGTATAAACCATTATTACAAAATTTGGACAGGGTTAACCTGAAACACAACTTGTGCCTTTTAAATGAGCTGCCAAGATTTAAAAATAGCCCAGATGAACAAAGGAAATCGCAATTTCAATTCAAAGAACTGACACTAGCAACTACCAGTGTGATGATGGAAGAGTGCGTATAATCATTGTCTGCAGGCAAATACTTCAGTCAAAGAGATCTGTAAGGACAGACTTCTTCTTTCTTTACAGTGTGAAATCTGAACTTTCCTGTCAGTGACAAGGTTAGAACCATACACCACCCACTCAGAAAATGAATCAGACACAAAGAGCCAGATTCTCCCAGAACTTAAAGCACTTCTGAAAGCTGCCTTAACTCTTTCAGAATACTGAGAAACAAAAAAAAAAAAAGGAATTTATCCAAAAATGCCTGTGTAACTATTAAAAACTTAACACGTTTAGGGGTACCTGGGTGGTTCAATCGGTTGAGTGTCCGACTTTGGCTCAGGTCATGATCTCACAGCTTGTGAGTTCGAGCCCCGCGTCAGGCTCTGTGCTGACAGCTCAGAGCCTTGGAGCCTGCTTCAGATTCTGTGCCTCCCTCTCTCTCTGCCCCAACCCACTTGCATTCTGTCTCTGTCTCTCTCAAAAATAAATAAACATCAAAAAAAAATTTTTTAAACTTAATACATTTAATGCTACTACTAACGTTGAGACAATGGAGAGCATCTCAAATGTCCACAGTAAGGAATAATTAAGTAAAATATAGTTTATCCAAGTAATGTATCATTACAGTATTCTGTAATCATTAAGATTATTATGTTCCATAATTATAAATCTTAAAATAGAAATTAAAGGTGCTAGGTAGAAAATAAAACATTGCGAAACTATACATGTGCTATGTTTTTTAAAAATACATACAAATATTAGGAAGCTAGACAAGATGGCAAACTAACATATGATGGTGGCTCTGACCCTGTGCTTGACCCTAGAAGCTGCACAAATGAGAGGTGTATCAATGGATTTCAGAACATAAAACTATGCAGATGACATGATCTTATGTAGTAAACCTTAAAGAATATGAAAAGACTGTTAAAACTAATGAATGAATCCAGTCAGTTGAGGATATAAAATCAACATACAAAATTCATTTGTATGTCTATACACTATCAACGAGCTATTCAAAAAAGACACTAAGAAAACAATCCCATTTACAAAGGCAAAAAAAAAAAAGAATAAATACTCCAAAATATTTAACTAAGGAGGTGAAAGATTTGTATTCTGAAAAAAATAAAACATAGATGAAAGACATTGAAAAAGACACAAATGGAAAGATATTTCATGTCCACGGATTGGAAGATTTAATATTGTTAAAATGTCCATTCTATCCAAAGCAATCTACAGATTCAGAGCAATCCCTATCAAAATTCCAATGGGATTTTTCAGAAGAATAGAAAAAGCAATCCTAAAATTCATATGGAATCACAAAAGACCCCAAATAGCTAAAGCAATCTTAAGCAAGCAGAGTTAGAGACATTATACTTTCTGACTTTAAACTATACCACAAAGCTATCTATAGTAATCAAAACAGTATGCTACTGGCATAAAAACAGACATACAAACTAATGGGACAGAATAGAGAGCCCAGAAATAAATTCAGACATACACGGTCAACTAATTTTTGACAAAAGCACCAAGAATATACAACAGGGAAAGGATAGTTTCTTCAATAAATAGTGCTGGGAAAACTGGATATCCACATGCAAAAGAATAAAAATGGATCCTTATCTTACACACTATGCAAAAATTAACTCAAAAGGGACCAAAGACTTAACTTAAGCCATAAAACTCCTAGAAGAAAACACAAGGAGTAAGTTCCTTGACATTAGTCTTGGCTTGGCAATGATTTTTTGGATTCAACGCCAAAAGTACAGGCAACAAAAGCAAAACTAAATAAGTTGGAATACATCAAACTAAAAAGCTTCTAAAAGAAACAATTGACAAAATGAAAAGGGAACCTATGAAATGGGGGGAAATATTACAAACTATGGGCTAGGTTTTTAGGCTAATATCCAAAATATACAAGGCACTCACAACCCAATACAGAAAAACAAATAACCCAATTTAAAAATCTGCAAGGGCACCTGGGTGGCTCAATCAGTTAAGCATTTGACTTCGGCTCAGGTCATGATCTCACAGGTCGTGAGTTCAAGCCCTACATCGGGCTCTGTGTTGACAGCCTGGAGCCTGGTGTCTGCTTCAGATTCTGTGTCTCCCTCTCTGCGTGACCCTCCCCCCCCCCCACACTCTGTCTCTCTCTATCTCTCAAAAATAAATAAATGTTAAAAAAATTTTTTTAATCTGCAAAGGACACATTTTTTTCAGAGAAGACATCCAAATGGCCAACAGGTATATGAAAAGAAGCTCAACATCACTAATTGTCAGGGATGCAAATCAAAACCACAATGAGATATCACCTCACACCTGTTAGGATAACTATTACTAAAAAGGTAAGAAATAACAAGTGTTGGCAAGGATATGGAGAATAGGGAAACCTTATTGGTGAGAATGTAAACTGGTACAGGTATTATGGAAAACAGTAGGGAGATTCCTCAAAAAGAGAACTACCATATAATCTAGCAGCCCCATTGTGGGTATGTATCCAAAGGATATATGTCTCAAAGAGATATCTGCCCACTATATTTATTGTAGCATTATTCACAATAACTAAGATGTGGAACAACCTAAGTGTCCATCAATAGACAAATGGATACAGGAAATGTAGTATAGAGTGTTATATATATATATATATATATATATATATATATATATATCAGGATATTATTCAAATAGCCTTTAAATGGAAGGAAATTCTGTCATTTGTGACAACATGGATGAACCTAGTCATTATGCTAAGTGAAATAATCCAGACACAGAAAGACAAATATTGCATGATCTCACTTATATATGGAATCTCAAAAAAAAAAAAAAGTCAAATTCATAATAATAGAGAGAAGAATGGAGGTAACCAGAGGCTGGGGGAAGGTGGAAAAGGAAGATACTGATCAAAACATACAAATTTTCATTCAAGATAAGACCAATGAGTCTGGAAACCTACTATGGAACATGTGACTATAATAATAATTGATTGTATAATTAAAATTTGCTAAGAGTAAATCTCAGGTATTCTCAACACACACACAAAAATAGTAACAAGGAAAGGTGATGAATATGTTAATTAGCTTGATTGCAGTAATCATTTCACAATGTATACATATACCAAAACATTACATTGTACACTTTAAATATATAAAATTTTATTAGCCAAAAGTAAATAAATCAAAAAAAATTTTAAAGAACACAAAACTGTCAGAAAGCTCTGATGAAACAGTATTTGGTTATGTCCCAGTTAGGGGGCATTCATGAGGGAAAAGGAGAAGGACAGTCTAGAGCAGAAAAAGGCCCCAAACCATAACCATGGGAATAGACTAAGAAGAACTTCTTCCCTGGCTTTTGATCCTGCCTCACATTGCCCTGGACTGCTATCTACCCAATTAGCTGAAGGACAAGTCAGAGCTTAACAGAGGTTTCAGGATAACATCTACACAGGGATGGATTCTAGAACTAGTAAGGAGGAGCAGAAAACAGTAGGTGCAGGTAGATGAGCCAACACCTAATTATTTGCTTACTTCTCCTCTTTCTATCCCATTATTTAAGTCAGTAGCTCTCAAAATGTGGTTCCTGATCAGCAGCATCATCACTAACTGTTAACTTGTGAGAAATGCAAATACTCCTTTCCACTCCAGACTTACCATATGAGAAAATCTGGGGGGCCCAGGATTCTGTGCTTTAACAAGCATGCCTGATTATTCTGATGCATGTTATAGTTACAGAACGACTAGCCTAGGTGATTTAATCCAAGAGAAGCAACTATCAGTGCAGAAGGATGCCCTGAAAGAGAGATAGAATGGATCACTCAGAAGTATGGCCATGGAAAGAGGTCATAGGCTAGCCCAGATGGTAACATCAGAGGCTCTCCACCTTATGGTATCTCTCCAGAGCCTCCTCTCTAAATTCTACAGGAGGGGAACAAATTCTAAAGAAAGTGCATTAACAAGCTCAACACTCTCTAGTAGAAGAAGCCAAATTAATGGAATGGCTAAAATAAAACTTTTTTTAACATTTTAAAATGAAATACATAGCCTCAAAGAGACAAGGGGAGATATTATAAACATGAACCAGCAACTGAGTCATAAGGAGGTAGAATCTGGAATTATGAATAGAGTATGAAAAAGACTATGAGAAATATAATAGTTGAAATACAAACCTCTAAAAAGGAGTTGAAGAGCAAAAGTTATGAAGAAAGCACCTTAAAAATATAGGATGAGGTACATGAGGTTTGTATATGACCATTTATATAAAAGAACAGCACAGCTAAACAAAATAGCACTACAGATCTTTCCATAACGTGTATATGCATACATCACAATGAACACAGATTAAAAGATAAGTGACTAATGGAAGTATGACACTGCAGTAGGGATGAAAATGGAGAAAAATAAAATAATATGAGAATGGCCTTGCCCAGACCATGATGTACTTTGTCATGTACCATGACAAAGAGTGTAATAAACTCAAATCTCTGCCACTGAGGACCAAAATTAAGATTGTTTTTTAAACAATGCCACTTAAGGGGCGCCTGGGTGGCTCAGTCAGTTGGGCGTCTGACTTCAGCTCAGGTCATAATATCACCATTTCCAAGTTCAAGCCCAGCATCAGGCTCAGTGCTGACAACTCAGAGCCTGGAGCCTGTTTAGGATTCTGTGTCTCCTTCCCTCTCTCTGCTCCTCCCCCACTTATGCTCTCTCTCTCTCTTTCTCTCTCTCAAAAATAAATAAACACTAAAAATTTTTTTTAAAAATGCCACTTAAAACAATACAAGGGACTACACAAAATAATGATAGTTGTGCTAGGACAGAATAATTTTATGGGCGTGTTTTTCCATAATTTAAAAACTGCAATTTTTTTGTTTTTATAATAGCAGTTAAGAAAAGGAAAGAAAGCTTTCCTCCAGGAAGTAGTTTATTTGCTGAGATAATTGGACATTCAGCAATTTATACATTTGTAATATCGAACTGATTTTTTTTCAGTTATGAATCACATGAAAAAAACAGTACCTTTAACAATGCAATGCCATTTTGCATTAATCCTCCTGATAACAATACAGACTTTCCAGTCAGTAAATGTCATCAGAAAAAAAAGAGAAAGTTCATCTTCATTTAAATTATCTAAGCTTCTGAAACTTGGGTGTCAGTTGCTTTATTTTATTCATCAAAATTTCCTTTTCTGGTGTTCAACCAGGTTAATGATGAACAACCTTTATATCATAAGATCAAATTGCCTGACATTTCTCTCTGGATATGTGTGAAAATTAAAACTGCCTCAATCTGTACTTAGATATTTAGAAACCACAGTTGTCCATTTTTCATACAACAGTAGCTCAGTTCAAATGAGTGTGAATCGTTCACATTCTCTAAATGGTGAAAATGACACATGGGTGAATTAGAAAACATCTGATTTTGTCCCAGATCTTAACTCTTTTGGGCCTCACTTCTCTCATCTGTTAAGAGAACTGAACTGGAAGACCTCATAAGGCTCTTACGTCTTGATGATGCTGTGTAGTAAAGACAGAAATGGATAATAAACTCAACTAGTTCCCTACTCTGGCCCTGATTCTAATATTGAATCCATCAGGAATCTGCTGCTCCCTCTGTTGAGGGAGAATGCAGAGGATTTAGTTAGGCACAGATATACCTCATGATTTTTTGAAATTATATGCCAAATCAACAAAATTTCAAACAGATCATGTGTATTGTCTTATGTCCTATGTAAACCGAACAGAAATATGAACTTTAGCTCTTCTTTTTTATTGCTTCATATTTTCTTTCATCTTATTTCCTTGGGAAATTCCCATATGCCTTTCAATTTACAGAAGCTATAGACTGAGGGACCATTACTTCTCAGGCTTGCCTTCATTCCCACTTTGAACTCTTCTTTTCAGAAATGTATACAAGAAAAATAAGAAAAAAAAACTGTATTATGAAATAAAAGGAGACCACTAGTGCATACATCTTTCAATATTTCTTCTATTAAATTTCCCACAACATTTAGCTCAGAGAACTCATGTATGTATGATAGGGCCAAAATGGTCATTTGTGGTTAAAATAAAAACCAGCATCAATAAACTCAGCCTGACTGAAAGTGGTATGAATTTCTGATTTTCCATAGTGATTTAGGACTTCTTTGAATTTAATCAACTGCTGTATGTCTTCCAAGAATGGATAGGCAGAGGAAAGATACACTTAAAAGCATAGATGAATTTAAGAGCAAAGATACATTTAAGAGTATATTATTTCACTACAAATCAAACTATCACAGTTATCCACTTTTTCTACAAGTAGTTCACTTCAAATCAGTATTAAATAACATGGCACAATCAAGCAGACACTTCTTATGCTTGAATGGTTACCTGACTAAGCAATCTAGCAAAACGAAAACACACCTAGAATAAAGTTTTGCATAGAGCCCAAATGAAGTGAAAGGCTAACAATTACAGTGTCTTGCATATAGTAAATACTCAATGAACACTGCATATCCAAAGCACATGAGAAAGAATAACTATCAAGGAACTTAGGATCTAAAGAATCGAGACTATTTTGCATGTTTATTTCAAAATATGTTTCTGGAGTGCCCATTAAATATCAGGAGCTCCCACTGGAAATTTTTTTTAATCAATATGACAGGGACCCTGTACTCAAGTAAATAAGACAAATGAAGAGCTATGTGAAATGCAATGGAAGTTGAGAACAGCGGTAGCTCACCCTGAATTTAAAGACCACCTGGTCCAGGTCTTAAAAGTTAACTAGAATTAGAACAAGCATAAAAGGAGGAGATATAGAGATCCTAAGAAAGTGGAATATTGGCAGCAGAGTAAGGAAAAACAAGAGTTGTCAAAAATAGGAGGTAAGAAAAAAGTAATAGAAACACCAGTGTTCCAAAGCTTTAAACACTGTAACACATTATTCAAATATTTGTTTGTTTATTTCCTTAATGTGGACTGGATAAAAATGTTTGTAGTCTTTAAGAAAAAATAAATAAAGAAGTTGGGGTGCTTGCGTGGCTCAGTTGGTTAAGTGTCTGACTTTGGCTCAGGTCATGATCTCACGGTCTGTGGGTTCGAGCCCTGCATCAGGCTCTGTGCTGACAGCTCAGAGCCTGAAGCCTACTTCAGACTCTGTGTCTCCCGCTCTCTCTGCCTCTCCCAGCTTGTGTTCTCTCTCTCGATAATAAAAAAATAAATTTAAAAATTTATTTAAGAAAATAAAGAAGTTTTGGATAATGTGTTTTGGATATTAGTTTGCTAGAACTGCCGTAATAAAGTCCCACAGACTGGACAGCTTGAACAACAGACATTTATTTTCTCAGAGTTCTGGAGGCTAGATGACCAAGATGTCAGCAAGACTGGTTTCTTCTGGGCTTCTCTAGCTCACAGATGGCCAACTTCTCCTTCTGTCTTTGCATGGTCTTCCCTCTGTGTGTATCTATGTCCTAATCTCCATTTCTTATGAAGACACAAGGTATATTCGATTAGGACTCACCCTAATGGCCACATTCTAACATAGTTACCTTCTTAAAGACCCTATGTCCAAATATGGTTACATTCTTAGGTACTGGGGTTAGGATTTTGACACATAAATGGGGAGGAGGGTTCCCAATTCAGCACATAATGTATATGTTTAGGCTGAATTTGAGTAGAACATCCAAAAAGAGATAACCTTAAATCATTGTAATTGTAGCACAAGAGTATGTGTAAGAGGTCATATGCAGAGATTTAAAGCTGAGATGGTAACTGAAATCATGAGAGTGAAAAAGCCCACAAAAAGAAAAATCTACAGAGATAACAGCAGCAAGCCAAGAAAAATGTATTCTTGATTTCTCTGTGTTCCTCACTAAGTATCTAGAAACAACCTAAACATAAATCGTAAACTGTTGAAGTTGGAGAAACCTTTTCAGACCACACTCCTCTTTACTCCACTGAGGAAAATAAAGGCCTAAAAGTTGAGTGCCTTTTTCTTGAATGGTTAATTTCATAGGCCACTGTTCAGTTATCATGTTTTAAAGAAACAAGAATTTTTTAAAGGACTTTGAATTTTGTATAGGCTCAGTATATGTAAGTTATAAATATATGGCTATAGATGAATTCTGAATATATTATGTAGACCTGTGCTGTTCAAGTTGGTAGCCACTAGTCACATGTGCCTATTTTAATTTAAATTACTAAAATTTAATACAAGTAAAAAATTTAAAATTCAGCCTATATTGCATTAGCCACATTTCAAGTGCACACATGGTTAGTGGCTACCATATTGGGCAGTACAGATATAGAATAGTTTTGTCACTGCACAAAGTTCATTTGGACAATGCCAGTCCAGAATATTCTAGAAATCAGGTAGATACTTCCACCCAAAATTTGAGGGAGCTCATATTTGTAACTCTCTCAAATTATAAAATACTGCAGGTGTCACTCATTTCAACTACAAGTACCTCATCTGTTCTTTGGCCAAAGTCCACCCCCCACCAAAAAGAAAAAAAACTCCTTTCAAAATTTCCCTTGCGATTTTCAACTTAACTCAAGTGAGGCTAAAGCTGACTTTTGAAAGACCAAAAAATAATGAAGACACATTACTAATTTTAATAAATGAGCAACAGTTTTGAATAACCTAAAATGGCCTAACATAAATTCTAAATTATTCCAGAAACTCTTTTCCTGAAGAAACATTATAGATTCTTCCTCCATTTCTAAAACACTGTGGTCAGGTCTGTGAATGGCAGGTGATTATTTCACATTTCATCTAAATGTTGAATAATCCATGAGTAATTCTTTCACTCATATGCAAATTTTAAACCAAGAAATTAAAGTCATTGAGGCTGTTCCTAAATTCACGAAGAATTACATAACGATATGAAAACCATAAAAATCAATCACTTTATTTTTGAACAAGAGTATAATTTGCTGGAGCTTTTATTTGT
This sequence comes from Acinonyx jubatus, assembly GCF_027475565.1. Lineage (NCBI taxonomy): Eukaryota > Metazoa > Chordata > Mammalia > Carnivora > Felidae > Acinonyx > Acinonyx jubatus. The sequence continues at coordinate 28,398,615 of NC_069394.1, forward strand.
ACAGAGGGGAATGAAATTTATGAGTGGCAGGAAGATAACAGTGGGCATTTGACTAAGATTTGCCATTGGAGCAGGTTTGAAAGCCCAGGGTGTTTCTCAAAGTGTGACTATCCCAAGAAACAGCAGAGAAAAATGTAGGCCTCCAGAACTTCACCTCAAAGCTACAAAACCAGAATCTGTGTGGATGGAGTATTGGAATTTGCCTCTTTTAAACGTACTCCTTCAGTATTGCTTGTCTATTAAAAGTTGAGGAGAATGCAAATACTGAAATCTATTTGAAGTTCATATGTTTGGTGTAATCACTGCAGAAATAATTAGCTGTTCTGGCCCTGGGAGTTCCATCCCAGGTATGAAAGAGCCCCTATAAGGCAGATGCCATTAAATGTCCTTGTTTTTCTTTTTGGAAGTAAGAATAATGACTTCAGTTTTAATTATAATTTGTAATTATAATTAGAGAGTCAAAATATCTTGCACTCTGATGAAGAGCTATATAACCTGCACACCCACTTTGGATAAATGAAACTGAGATAAAAAAAAAATCTGAAGATCATTTTTAGCCTTATTATCTTATATCCTCTTTTTTATTAATGTGTAGGGTTTTTTTTTTACTTGAAAGATCAAACTGAAAGAAGTCTGAGCTTAAAAATATGTCTAAGGAATTAAGACCCCATAAGTAAATATTAACAATTAGAAAGGTCACCTAATTTGGAGACAGTAGTCTGTTATTTAAAAAAAAAAAAGCAGTAAGATTTGTACTTGAGTTAACACATAAAAGTCTAAATTTAATCCACTAATTTTTCTAGTGTTTGATCAAATAGCAAAATGGGAAAAAAAGGAGGTGAATCTATTTAATTTATAAAATTGATCTTGTCCAGGGACTATTATGCAGACACACAGAGACTGCACTTGAATTTAGAGAAAGGTGACTCAGTATTTTTTTCAGTCTAAAATGTTTTCACAGAAGGAGCAACTTTATATATACAAAATATAAACTACACAATATATATATAATAGTTTATGCTTTGTATTCATAGTTAAAAGATAAACTGAGGCATATTAAAAATGTTAAGAGTTAATTTGAGCAAGAATCTACTGGAATGGGGTAATACCAAACCGGAAGTGGTAAGGAGCACTCCACTAACAAAAGTTGGGGGAAAAATTTACATAGAAAAGATGAGAAAACAAAGAAAGGAAATTATTTGATTGGTTAGAGTTTAAAGGCTAGTTCGCTGTTTGTGACTGATGGTCATAGCTTTTTGATTTTATAACCCCAAGGCATTTATACATAGGCTTAGGTTTGGGGTTGCTTACAAAGGCTGGCACAGCATTAGCGCCACCACAGTCTGTCTCCATTTTGTAGTTTATACACACACACACACACACACACACACACACACACACACGCAAACACACACACACATATCATATGACTTATTTTTTCCAGTTGCATTTAAAACCCCTAAAACTGCACTTGATCAGTTTTGCTTTATTTTCAATACAATGTCTTTTTCCTTCTAACTGTCACCTTTTGTTTATCTGCAATCTACAGTGGTTGAGAAGAGAGCCTAACGGGATGGAAATGATGAAGACACACTGCAGCCTTCCGTAAGAGTCAACTGAGCACGTACTGTGTGCCTGGCACTCATCTACGCCCTTCTTAGGCGCTTCAGCGCATCGCAGCCAATGCAACACCGGGTTCCATCTTGTGCCACTGAGCAAGCCAGCAAGAAATCCCCAGAGGATTTCATTTACATTCCGAGATACTGTTGGTGTCTGTGTCATCATCTACTATCAGGAAGAAAGGGGTGGAAATTGCACTTTTAAACTGTTTTCCACCTGCTAAATCATTTTACTTGGCCAGTGTTCTCAGTACTACTTCCCTTCTTTTTAGAAGTCTGAGTCCTCTTCATCAGTTGATTGCTCTTCAAATAAAGTCAAATGATGGCAGTAGCAGACTGAGAGGGCTCATTCTATTCTCTTTTTTTTACTCCTGGCAAGAAGATCTATCACCCATTTGAAAGACTTTCAGTCCATGAAAACAAGATCTTAACACTTCATCAAAGCTGAGGAAACCTGAGGATGTTTTGGAAGTCAGCCAGTTGGGTGTGTCTGCAGTGTTTGATGCTTTCCCCCTCTCTCTTCCCCTTCTTTTATCCTCAGCTGTCTGAGTTCTTTTATCCTTAGCTAAACAGCAGCCAAGGAGCCTGAGGCAGTATACAGGATCTAAAAAACACCCCTAAATCAACTAGAGGCTGACTCCTTTCCACAGATGGCACATCACAGACTTTACCTTAATCCTGGTCAGTCTAACTGAACATTATTAAGCAAAAACCCGAAGGGAAAATGAGGATTATAGAGAAAACTATATCACTATTAGAAGAAAAACAATCCTCTAAATTTATGTAACTACTGGGTTATATTTTGTCTCCCTTCGTAGACCATGAGCTCCTTGGAGGCAAAAATACCATCTCATTCATCTCTCAAACCTTGGGTAAACACAGGGTGTAGCACATGGTAAGCATTCAAAAAAAGTCTCAAGGAATAAATGGGAATTAATGCGTGCAAGCTTTGTTCTTCTATTACTTTAAAGAGTTCCTTTCTGATTTTATTTTGTTTGGTTATGACCTGAGAGCCAGAAATGTCAGCTTTCATTCTCGTCTATCCCCCAATACCTCTCAATTAGATTACTGCAACTGTCCTCTAATTAGGAGCCTGGAGTTCTTCTGCCCTCAGTACTATATACTAGCGCTGAATCCATCTTCTCCAATATTGTTTTAATCAAGTTAAATCTCGCAAAGAAACCTAGCATAGTTTCCTCATCCTGTGGTAAATGAAGTCCAAAACTCATTCAAGACACATTACTCACCTAGCCAAGTTTCTGGTCTCCCTTTCCCCATTTACTTTTTACTAATTGTGCAGGTTTTGTTTTCATTTTGAAATAATAAAAATCTGTTCCAGTCTCTTCATCTTCTAAGAATTGTCATTACTGTTGACAAGAGGCAAAAAAAAAAAAAAAAGAAAACAAAATCACTTCTGTCTGCTTGATGGAGCTCCATAGACAGATATTTATTTGAACAATTAACATCTCAAATAAAAAACATTGTGCCAATATACTTCCTTTTCAAAATAAAACTTGTACTCTATATCAAAGCTCTAAAAATGTAGAAATCAAAAGGGATATGTTGAGATCTTTAAGTGATTCTGTTCATTTTCTTTTTTCTCCAGCTTTATTGAGATATAATTGATATGTAACATTGTGTGAGCTTAAGGTTTACAAAGAATTGATTTGATATACTCATATATTGCAAAATGATTACCACCACAGCGTTAGCTAACATCTTCATCATGTCACATAATTATCATTTCTTTTTTGTGATGAGAACATTTAAGATTTATCTCTTAGCAACTTGTAAATATATAATATAGTATTATTAATGATAATCATAATGCCATATATCACACCCTCAAAACTTATTCACCTTATAAGTTTGTACTCTTTGACCAGCATCTCCCCATTTCTTCTATTGTCAGCCCCTTTTAACCACCATTCTACTCTCTGTTTCTTTCTTTTTTTTTTTAATTTTATTTATTCTTGAGAGATAGAGAGAGACAGAGCATGAGCAGGGGAGGGGCAGAGAGAGAGGAGGAGACACAGAATCTGAAGCAGGTTCCAGGCTTTGAGCTGTCAGCACAGAGCCCGACACAGGGCTTGAACTCACGAACCACAAGATCATGACCTGAGCTGAAGCCAGATGCTTAACCGACTGAGCCACCCAGGCTCCCCTACTCTCTGTTTCTGTGAGCTCCCCTTTCTTAAATTGCACATATGAGATCATAAAGTACTTGTCTTTCTCTGTCTGGTTTATTTCACTTAGCTTAATGTCCTCAAGATCCATCCATGTTGTCACACACACAAAAAAGAAGGATTTCTTTCTTTTGAATAGCTGAATAATAGTCCATTGTGTGTACACACACACACACACACACACACACACACACACTATCTTCCTTTATCCATTCATCCATTAGTGGACATTCAGGTTGTTTCATATCTTGACTATTATGAATAATGCTGCAATGAACATGGGATCACTGATATCTCTTTAAGAAAATGATTTCATTTCCTTCAGATATATAACAAGAAGTGTAATTGCTGGATTTTATGATAGTTCTATTTTTAACTTTTTTTAGGAACCTCCACAGTGTTTTCCATCGTGTCTGAATCAATTTATATTCCCACCAACAGTGCAAAGGGTTTGTTCATTTTGAAAATTGACTTATCAGCTGATATTGGTCACACAAACCCTACTCAAAGAGCCAAATGTATCTAAGACATGAGGTGTCTTAGCTAAGATTTGAGTAACCAGAAAAACAACAACAACAACAACAAAACACCTCCCAGGTGTATGAAGTTTCAATAGATAAGAGAAGAACATCCATCTAGTCAGCATCATTACTTACTGATACTTCAATCAAATCTCCCTAATGTTCAAATAAAGCCAGACTTAGGTTTGACTTTTGGGTGTGTTAGGTGCACTTAGGCAAATCATGTCATATTTTTGGGTGTTGTTTCAGACTACCTATAACAGTCACCTAGAATGCTTATTAAAAATGAAAATTTATGGGTTCTACCCCAGACCTACTGAATATCTTCAGTGTAGCCCCCATAAATTTGTATGTTTTACAAACTTTCTTGGATAATTCTAATGAACAGCAAATGTGAGAACCAGCATGTTTGGATTTCAATTCGGTTTTCCAAAAGATAAAGGATTTTATGTTTAGTTAGTGAGCTAGAAGCACCTTATTCTGAGCTAAGTGATTAAAAGGATGTCAGGCCCAATTCTTTTCCTCAAGAAGATTACAACAGTGGGGGAGCAAAAACCTAGGAGACAGATGGGCAATATCACATTGAGTGCCTACTGTGGACCAGGGACTGTGCTAAGTTCTTGGCAAAGGGGACCTCATATAATATCACAATAACCCTGAAAAAATGGGGTTTTGAAGTAAGTGAAACCCAACTCATGCATGCCCGTTCTACTAGAGGTGATAAGGTAAGTTCATAAGGCAGACTAAAAGCTGGAAAATATGAGCAATATACACAGTCCTGTAAGAGGTCATTCATACACACTCCCATCAACACCAATCACCATTTGTGTGGAATGTACATTCCCAGGACTCTTACCTCCCCAAGAAGCACAATGAAAGTAGGAATCCCTTCAGGCTTCATCACACCAAACTTCTTTTTTTTAATGTTTTTTTTTAAGTTATTTATTTATGTATTTATTTGAGCGTGAACAAGCAGGGGAGGGGTGGAGAGAGATGGGACAGAGGATCCAAAGCAGGCTCTGTGCTGACAGCAGAAAGCTGGATGCAGGGCTTGAACTCACAAACTGTGAGATCATGACCTGAGCCAAAGTCAGACACTTAACCGACTAAGCCACCCAGGTGCCCCCATCACACCAAACTTCTAAGATGTGCCTGGGACTTCATTCAAGACGGAGGAACTTGCAGAGAACTTGTACAAGAATATGACACTGGAGAACTACAAGCATCTGGTCTCAAAGTTTTCTGATTTCAATAAATCCGAACTCCAAAATAAAGAAAAAAAGAGCCCTAAGAATCGACTTTTCTCTTACACTAGGAAATCTTCTCTTATTCTCTTATTCTCCCAAGTTCACAGAACTTCAGTGAATACTCACATTTAAGGGAACAGGGGAAAATCTCAACTATGAAGATTTCTTTGACATGCAGATAAGTGATAAACATCTTGTACTCTATCATGTCTTCAGTCTTTCCAACACAGTTCCTGTCAGACTGTTTTCCTTTTTGTATTTTTTGTTTCCCTGCCTGTCTCCATTATTAGACTATAAGCATTTGAAGGGCTGGATCAGGAGCCATATTCATCTGCCAATCATCAGGATCAGTTCCTAAAATTAGCACATAGTGGGTAGAGAGATTAATAGATTGATGGATGGAAAGATAGGGGATGGACATATAATGAAGGAGACAGAATGGAGGGTGAGAGAGAGGACTCAAATCAGAACAGTGTTGTAGAAGTAAAGGTAAGAATTTTAAAGCCTACAATGTCCCTCCTCATCTCTAAGCTGTAATAAATCTAAATCAAAAGGCTCAAAGGGTACCTCATGAGATCATTGTTTCTGTGTGATTCTTTCTGCTAGTTCAAAACATATCCAGAATTACAGAATCCAATCACTTGTCACATCTGATATTTTGGTTCAAAAGATATCAAGAGATGATATCATCTCTCACCTGTATTGTTGCAAATTTCTCCTAAATGATTTCCCCGCTTCCATAGAAGCGCTTCCCCACTTCCCTAGAGCCTATTTCTCAAAACAGCAGGCAGATAATCCTTTACAAACAGAATTCAGATTTTGCCCTCCCTCTGCTCAAATCCTTTGATGATGCTTCATGCCATTCAAAGTGAAGCCAAAGTCTCTAAAATGGCACACAAGGCCCTGCATGATCTGTTCACTCTCTTCAACCATCAACCCCACAGTGCTACCTCTCCAACCTCATCTCCTTTGACTTTCTCCCCACTGCCTACTCCACTCCAGCCACACTGGTCTCCTGGCTAGTTCTCCAATATCTCAAGCCTGTATCTGCTTTAGGACCTTTGCACCCAAAGTATCCTCAGCCCGGCGTACTATCTCCCCATATATCCATCCACATGGCTCACTCCCTCATCTCCTTTGCTCAGCTAGCAACATCTCTTGAGGACTTCTCAGTGAGGCCTTCCCTGTCTATACTATTTGAAATTGTAAAACACCCCACAGCACTCCCTCTGCCCCTTCTCTGTTATTTTCTATGTGTCACATACTATGTGTCACTATCTGATATACTTTATATTTGTCCACCCCAGTCCCCACATCTGCAAATCTTACTCATCCTTCAAAGCCCTCTAGGACTTGACTATGACTCTATTCCTCTATGACTCCCCTACAATGGCAGCTCCCAAATTCTCTCCTTTTTCTAAAATCCACCACACTTGATTATACACCATATCACTTACCACTGACATTTGACTATCATATGGTCACATTAAGTGACCCATTCCACCCGTTAACCTCTAGAAAGCAAGTGCCATCACATGATTCTTTCGTATATTCTCTCTTAGGACTCAACATAGTGCTAAACACATAACATGGTTTGGTTTCAGTACATATTTTAAGTAATGAACAGGCAACATCAGTAATACTAGTTACCATTTACAGAATTATTACCACATGGCAGGCACAGTAACTCAGTAAACAATATGATATTATCACCCTTTTATAGGTGAAAATGAACAGCTCTCCCAAGGTCATGTAGCCTTTATGACTATCCAGCATTTATGGGGCCCCTGGGTGGTTCAGTCGGTTGAGCATCCAACTTCAGCTCAGGTCATGATCTCATAGCTCATGGTTTTGGGCCATGCGTTGGGCCCTGTGCTGACAGCTCAGAGCCTAGAGCCTGCTTCAGATTCTGTGTCTCCCTCTCTTTCTGTCCCTCCCCTGCTCACACTCTGTCTCTCTCTCTCTCAAAAATAAATAAACGTTTAAAAAAAAGAGTGTACAGCACTTAAAGCAAGGTCTGTTTAACTCTATTGTCCATATTCCACTACTCCTTAATCACTACCCCAAAATTAATAACTTCTATTCATTAAGCACCTACTGTGAGCCAGACACACTGGCAGTGTAACACTTTACACATGTTATCTCAGTTCACTCTCAGAAAAACACTGTGGGGTAGATATTATCAATCTTCTCTTACAAATGAGAAAACTAGTTCAGAGTGTTAAACACCTTGACTAAGAAACCACACCTCGTAAGCGACAGTATCAGAGTGTGAACTAGTCGATACGGATAAAGCAATCATATTAATTGTGCATGTGCTGCTTTGCAATTCAGAGGTAGAAAAGTTGGAATGAACAATTAGACCCTGAATTCTGAGTTTTGCTGGAGCTAATATAGCTCCTTTAGTGAGTTTTAATGATCCCAGAAATTACTTCATTTTATAACCCATTCCTCTCTCTTAACCTCCCGTCAAGTTCCGATATTTAACGTCTACAAGGGAAAACTGAGTTGACAGCATGTTGACAATCACAGAGGGGATTTTCATAATCTCATTTGTTTGGCCAGGTTTAATTTCAAACTGGAATAAGCATTTTCCTTCTCTTATTTATATGTTTGTAAGCACAGTGTGCATGTGTGTGTGTGTGAGAGAGAGAGAGAGAAAGAGAGAGAGAGAGAGAGAGAGAGAGACTGAGAAACAGAAACAAAAAGACAGAGACACAGACAGAGAGACAGAAAGATGGATGCAAGGAGAGAGAGTGGGCTACAGGGAGGGAGATGTAGAGGCCACTTTTAGGCAAACAAGCCTGAGCAATGGAATGTAGAAAGAGCCCACAGTCACCCCCTGACTAAAGACAGGCCCATCAGGCGACCCACCTCAAAATATCCACACGCCCTAACTGACCAGTGGGGTTACTTACACCAAAAAGGGAGAATTCTGGATGCTGCCATACCTCCTCATCTTGCCCCTTTAAAACCAGCCCACACCCACTGCCTTGTTGCAGCCTCTCCTCTGCTGTCCTGCTCACTGCTCCTTTGCCATGTATTCAATAAACTTCTATCTCTTGTGTTCTGCCTCAGAAGAATGCTTTCACTGCCCAGGACACTGGTTTCTATTGTTGCCCCATGTTTGGGGCTCCTGTCTGATTGGACAGATACCCATTTAGACACCACGGAAGAGTTGGCTCTTCCTCAATTCCTTAATTCCCAGAGTCTGAAAAAATACAAGAGCTAAACTTTGAAAAATCCTTGACATACCAATTGTGCTCAAGGAGCACCCTCAGGAGGTACTACTAATGTCTGAGAAGCTCTCTGAAGCCTGACTTTGAGTTATTAAGGGATTGGGGAACAAAATTCAAATTCTGAGCTCCTGAAACTGGAGGCCTACTCTTCAAAAGAAGGATTTGAGAATAGAAAAATAAATTGTACTATTTATTTTTTTAATGTTTATTTATTTTTTGAGGAGGGACGGTCAGAGAGAGAGAGGGAGATGCAAAATTTGAAGCAGGCTCCAAGCTCTGAGCTGTCAGCAGAGAAATGGACGTGGAGCTCAAACTCATGAACCATGAGATCGTGACCTAAGCCGAAGTTGGACGCTCAATTGACTGAGCCACCCGGTGCCCCTAGAAAAATAAATTTTAAAAATGAAAGGAAGATTTACTGAGCAGAGAACAATGACTCCAAGAAACAGAGAGACAGAGAGCCTAAATCATACCTCTCAAACATGGGGCTCAATTGCATGGCTGTTACTCTGACTGATGACTTCTCCTCCTTTGAAAGGATTAGTAACATGGTAGCTCTTTTCTCAAATGCTGCCTGCAGTCAAGTTGTGTTGTAGGGTTGTGGGTTTGTTTGTTTTTTTAGAGGTTGGGGGGGGTGGTGAGTGTTGGATGTTTTTAGGAATAACTTCAGCACAGCACCTTGATCATTATCAAATCGCCTCTTGAGAAAGAATATGGCTTATCGGTTTACACAGAGCTCCAAAGGTCTTTGTGCTTTTTCATTCTCTCTGGTTCAGTCCTGCTTATCTGCACACACAAGCCGCCCCCCACCCCAACATGCCTCTGTGAGGACAGGACTGAAACATGAGCCTTTCTGAGTCTCAATAGTCTCTGAAGTTTTATCCTCAGCTCAAATAGAAAGCAGTTATACAAGACCTCTTGAATTAGAGAAAATAATTTCTGCTTTATTATTCAAATTACAAGCACTGCTGACTGGTTTTCAGGTCTGATTCTTTACAAACTGCTGTGTAATTCTTGAGGATCAGTTATTTAAAATTATAACTAGAAACACAAATACAATGAGGGACAGAAAGAGGAAAAATGAAAAAACAAGACAAGACAAGAGCTTATGAAAAGTGGGGAGGTGGGGAAAGCAAGAGATACATAAAACTAGTTTTTTCAGTTAGAAGCCATGTTGTATTTTTTATGTTGTTCACTCCTGCCATCTAGTGGTTTTCATATAGTAATGCGGAAGTCAGAATTAGAAATCACAAATACAAGTTTTTAAATGGGATGTCAGTCACCCAACAATTTACCTCATCCACAAGTCCTCTCCCTCTCTCTCTAGTCTAGACATGATTGTGAATGTTCCACATGTGTTACTGCCCACAGCATTTCAACAGAGAGCCAAAACTCCAGATATGGAATGAATTTTAAGTTCCAAGGTTTCCACTTACCAAGCCCCACATTGAGCAAATTCCCAGAAAACTATTATATCTTGAAATTCTAGCGTTTCACCAAGTTCCTCTTCCTAAATGTTGAATGACCCAATGTAATTCTGTTTCTTGGAAGGTACTATTAAACCCAAGAGTCAAATATACTAATCAAACATTAAGTGTAGTCTCCGGGTACTGATTCATTAATCACAAACATCACTTACCCTTTTTATGCTCGATGTAAAGAGACTCAATTATCCTTGATATAGTCTCAGTTTAAATTTTTTTTAAGTTGGAATTTTAAAGAATTTGCTTCAAAAATTTTTCTCAAAGACAGGTGTTTTACATTGTATATGAAGAAAAACAATGTGCCCTCTACCCTCGCAGGTTCTTGGCTGAGACCCCACTGTGATAACAGACAAATTAACAGGAAAAAAAGCCCCAGAAGTTTAATAACATATATTTCTCCCGTACACATAAGAAAAACGCAGGAAAACTGAGTAAGTCCCCTGGAAGGGCCTAAGCCACCACCTCAAATAACATCTCCAGCTAAAAACAAACAAACAAACAAACAAACAAACAAAAAAGATGTTGGGGAGGAGGAGGGCAGTTATTGGAAGTTATTAGGAAAAGCACGTAAACAGGGTAAGGTTGTCATCAGGTTTTAAGCCCTTGCCTTTTTCATTGATAAGAGTTTCTGGAAATTTAGTCATCCTTCTCTTCCCAAACAGAGAGGAAGACAGTCTTACAAATGAAGATTCCCCTTATAAATGTAAATGTCTCTTACAAAAGGGTAACATCTGCTCAGTTTTCAGTGCTTCTCCCATGTCTGCAGTCTCTTAAAAATAACCAGCTCAAAATAATCAATATGCCAAAAAGGCCTATCTTGAAGTGGTATATTTTGCTCCCCTTCACCATATCTGTGATCATCAGGGCATTGTAGGCGGTCCAACTGTAGACTCAGCTGCTGTGTTGGAGGCTCCCAGTACCACTGTGAAGACAGCCGCAAGGCTTGTAGGGTTGTGAGATAAGAAAGTTTTACAAGAGTCGGACACCTGCAGTGAGGGGCCTGATCTTCCCAAACATGGTATCAGAGGCACTGGTTCTACATTTTTTAAGGGGGAAAATCACAAGGGAAGCTTGATCTGAGAAGTAATGAGCTGTAAGCATGACTGGCTTGCTCTCTGGAAGAGAGTTTTGAAAAGGCATAAAACATTCCCAGGTCTAGACATGTGGATGACACGCAGAGATGGAAAATGGCAGACTGAGACAGAAGCCCAAGGCATGTTTTTTAAAAAAGAATCTGGAGAGGAGGGATGGAGAATGTTTGACCCTGACCTGTAAAAAACACAGTGCAATTTTTGAAAAATATAATTCAGAGATACAAATAAGACTTGTATTTTCCAGTGAGGGGAAATTATTATTCATCTGTTGTCCTTCTGAAATCTCCAGGTAGGTAGGCAGAAATATCTGGTATATGTAACAAAACATCTTGGAGCATGTACCTTACCAACCAAATATCCTATACTACTATATTATCATTGTTAGGCTGGGTGCCTTGACACTTGGTCACTTTCAGGATTTCCTTATTTCCTACCCTTACACTCTGAATTCATGATGTCCAGCCACCCCAGCCTTCTCTATGTTCTTTGTTCTCATTCCTACCTCAGGACCTTTGTACCAGTGCTTTTCCTCTGCCTGCACTTTATTCTCCCTCATCACTTTGTCAATATGATCTCAAATTAAATATTACCTCCTCTGAAAAGTTTCCCCTGCTGGGGCGCCTGGGTGGCTCAGTCGGTTGAGCATCTGACTTTAGCTCAGGTCATGATCTCGCAGTCCACCCTGCATCAGGCTCTGTGCTGACAGCTCAGAGCCTGGAGCCTGCCTCCTATTCTGTGTCTCCCTCTCTCTCTGCCCCTCCCCTACTTGCACTCTGTCTCTCTCTCTTTCTCTCTGTCTCTCTCTCTCTCAAAAATAAACATTGAAAAAAATTTTAAAAAGTTTTTCCTGCTACCCTGTCTAACGTTGTACCTTGCCCAACACCCTAGATTCTTTCTATCAAATAAACTTTTCTTTTCACAAAGGTAATATCACTATTTATTATGATTATGATTTTGCTTATTGTTGTTTGTTAATTATCTATCTTTGCCTCTAGGATGTAAGTCCCATAAAGAGCAAGGTCTTCTACATCTTGTTTATTGCTTAAATCTACCAGGGCCCCAGCAGGAAGCAGATGAGTAGCTGGAGAAAGTTTAATAAGAGACCATTTACCAAGGGACTACTGCATGACTTCTGTTGCACAGGGGCAGTGCAGCACTCAGGGCCTGAGTCACTTCTCGGCCTACAGGGCACTGGAGCCCAGAGAATGAGAGGCTGTTGGAGAGGACCAACAACAAGAGAGAGGACCTATAGTGGAAGGGTACTGCTGGCCCACGGTCTCTCTTTAGAAGGGAGCCTGGAAAATACATGCCTTAACTCCCTCCCTCCAACCATCCCTTAAACTGCCTGCTGACCCTTTCTGGAACTGAACACTAAAGGGAGCCAGCAGTCCCCACAGATCAGCCTCTGGGGGTAAAGAGCAGACTGGAGAAGGCTGGAGTCCAGATCTGCAGGGGCAAACAGAAGACATCCATCAGGTGACCAAATCTCAGTGCTGAGAGCAGGGTCTGACAGAATAGGCACAATAAACATGTGCACAATCAATAAATAGCATAATGACTAGGAATTCAAAGCTGAAATGTCTTTGGTTTCAGAAAAAGCAAGTTGTACTTTCTCTGACGATAGCCTTTAGCCAGGAGCAGACTAAAGAGATCTGCCCTCCAGGAAGACACGAAGAAGCCAGGGACAGATGTTTGGCTGTGCAGGGCATTAAAGAAATAATGGAAGCCTATCTGAGATAGTGGATTGTGCGACATCACAACCAGCGGTAAAAGTACATACATTAGGGAGTAGAATGGGCAGTTCATTAATACTTTACAGTACAAGTGGCTTTGCAGTTCACAAAGAGCTCCACAGATGCTGCCTCATTCAAGCCTTGAAGTCTTCTGGCAGACAGCAAAGTTTGTCCTCGTTTTATAGATGAGGACAATCCACTTAGCCAAGTTCAGTATCTTGTCCAAGGTCATACAGCTGGCCAGAACACAGCTGGCCAGAACTCTGTATTAGAGAGAACACAGAGAAGGAAAAATAAACCTTTTGGGTAACAACAACAACAAAAAGATCCTTTAAAAGATATGAGTGATGAGGCTGAGGGAACTTGAGAAAAGAGCCAATCTGATCAAAAATCATATAGTTATTAATTGTTACCCTACTTAATTGCAGTAACCACCCACTTTTGCGGAAGTCTTTAAACCAAGTATATTAGTCTGTGAGGCAAAAATGGTATAAAACATACAACATGAAAGAAAAAAAATCAAGAATCTGGATAATTTGTCTGAATAACCCAAAGCTTAGAGATGGCATTTAAATGATCATATTGCCTCTAAAACTATTGCTCTCTTTCCTGCAGCCTAAATCTTGGCTGAGAAAGAGAAGGTAAGGTACAAGAAATTCATTTTAAGTGACAGCAATCCCCATGAAATAGTGGCGAAACAGGGCTTTTACTTCTCTGATATTAAATCTTCCCAGATAGTAGAATTCTGAACTAGTAGAGGCCAAACGATGAAACAAAAATTCATTTTTAACTATTTGTATTTATTCACCAGGTAACAGATTTAATCTTTTTCCGTGGTAGTTTACCACCAAGTCGGAATGTTATTTTTCATGTGCTGATCGTAAAGGAAGGAAGAATATTCTTACTGGGAATAAAAGTCGTTAGCCTTTACAGATGACTTTAGCACCTTCTCCCGCTTCTTTGCAGATGGAAGGAAGCCCAGCAAGGGCTCTAGAAAACCTGAACAAGAAAGGAAACGGGAGGGGGCGGGGCGGGCGGTATGGTATTCCTGGAGATTTTGAAAGTACAGGCAATAGGCCATGTTCTCAGCCACAACAGTTAAAATATGATCTTCAAAGTAGCCTCAATCAGTCCCAGACTTCTTGCATTAGACTTCCAATGCTAGATTCCAATTTTAGTTCACCAGGCTTGTGGGTTTGTGAGAGACACTCAAATGTTGAGCCATCAGTAAAAGGCATTTATGCAGTTTATACTGAACAATAATGAAAAAAACCTCCTCAAAATAGCTTTGTTAAGACACGCTTTTTAAAAATCTGCAAGTAAATCTTTCAGGACGTTGTTTAAAATCTACTTTTGAAAGGACCCATTAAAAGCATTTCCCCGTGAGCAACGCAGCCACTGACCTGCATTATTCAATGTGCTGTACTGCAATTAATCTGAAATCCTTGCTCCCTTGCTCCCCATGTAAACGGAACAGCAGTGGAATAAAACAACTGGAAAATGAAGGCTCTCACTTTATTATTCACAAGCTGCACTCCGTAGTTGTTATTCATAGATTAGTTTCTTCTGAGACCAAAAACAATTAAGTGCACAGAAACCTAATTCTGCACACTATGCGACAGAATTAAATAATCTACCCTGGAAATGAGTAAAACTCTAGTACTGGCCTATCTGCTCATTGTCTTTACAATACAGACTGAATCTTTGTACTTCAGGCCCCCAAGCCACTAAACGAGAATGACTTGATTTACCACAGTGTTCTATACCTCAAGCAGGACTTGAAGACTGAACTACGGGCCCAAGAAATTGATGTGTGCCTTCCAAGTGCAGGTACTAGAAACGTTGCTGTCCTGTCCTGGCGTGCATCTAACACGCCACAACACATATGACAGATCTAGGAATAGCTTTGAATCTGAGCAGGATTTGAGATTAAATGCCTCTGCCAATTACCAGTTGTGTGATTTTAAAAAACTTACTTATTTCTGGAGCTAGACAGTATTATGCTAAGTGAAATAAATCAGTTAGAGAAAGACAAATGCCATATGATTTCACGCATATGTGGAATTTAACAAATGAGCACAGGAAAAAAAAAGAGGCAAACCATAAAACAGGCTCTTTTTTTTTCTTTTTTCTTGTTTTTTTTTTTTCATAAAACAGATTCTTAACTATAGAGAACAAAACTGAGGGTTGCTGGAGAGGAGGTGGCAGGGGATGGGCTAAATGGGTGATGGGTAATAAGGAGGGCATTTGTTGGGATGAGAACTGGGTTCCTATGCAAGACATGAATCACTAGGTTCTACTCCTGAAACTAATATTACACTGTATGCTAACTGGAATTTAAATAAAAACTTGAAACTACAAAAAAACCCCAAACAACTTACTTATTAATCATCCTTGGACCTCAATTTCTTCATCTGTAAAAAGAGGATGATAATAGTGCACAGCTCACTGGGTAACTGAGAGGAGAGAATGAGAGAATGTGTGTAAAATTTGTAGTTCAGAGCCTAGCACATAGTAGGTCCTTTAGAGTACATGAGCTGGATATTGCTCCCACCATACTCAGGGGTAAGCCAAGCTCACTGCTCCTCTTGTGTGATTTCTCTATGACTACAAACAACCCTATCCTGCCGCTCAGAATGTTCTATTCTCTCTCCTCCACTCACTGCTTGCTCTTCCCCAATGATTTCCTCCAAGAGTTTTCAGGTAAAGGGGCATAGGTGCCTTCCTCTATCCCTGTGCATCCTTGGGGTTCCTACTAAAAGAGTAGGAACAGGGGTGTGTCTGGGCGGTTCAGTCGGTTAAACTTCTGACTTGGCTCAGGTCATGATCTCATGGTTTGTGAGTTCGAGCCCTGCGTCAGGCTTTGCGCTGACAGCTCAGAGCCTGGAAGCTGCTTCAGTTTCTTTGTCTCCTGTCTCTGTCCCTGCCCCACTCACGCTCTGTCTCTCTCACACACAAAAATGAAAATAAACATTAAAAAGAAAAAAAAGAGTAGGAACAAAGGAATAAACAAGTGAGCCCTAGGCGAGAAAATGGAAGGAAGCCTGAAGCTTCAGTGAAAATCGAGCCCACCACGTGGAGTAGAACACCATGCTTCTCACTTACTGAACTTTTCCCTGATCACACCCTTCCTTTGCAATTCAAAATGTCCCAAAGCAGCGCTTTGCCACTACAGTTGCTTGTGTATCTATTTGATGTTAGTTCTCATATTTTCATTCGTTTTTTGCCTCTCATTAAACTGAAAATTTTTAAGCCTGTGTGCACTATTCAAACCAACTATGCCCTAAAATAATTTACATGCTTCTGTTCTGTTTTGCCAAAGAAACTCTCACTTCCTCTACCAGGATGATTGTCAACTCTTGACTGTTATTGCTTAAGTCACTCAGATGCTGGCCTCCCATCTTTCAAGGGTCCCCTTCCTCCAGAATGTCACCAGAGTCAGGTCTCCCTGCACCTTCTACCACCAAGACCGTATTCAGCCTCACACCTCCTCCCCACCCCCCCATCCCCCCACCCCACCCCACCCCCACCCCCGGCCCATGCCTCCTTTCTTCTCCAAGCACTACTGATCCAAGGCAGGAGGAGGAGCCAGACCCGTTCTGAGAGTTCAGGAGTGAAGATACCACAGAAGGTACACCAACTTCAAATTGAGAGTGGACATTGGAGTTCCCAAAATGTATCCACCATTCTCCATCTCTGCAGGGAATTCCTCACTGGCTTGCTCCTTTGTAGGGTCTCTAAAATCACCAGTCTCTGATGGCCTGTCTCCGCCTCACCACTGCCCTTCTGTTTATGTACATACTTCTTATTCCTGCTGGGTTGTCACTCAGAACAGTGGCAATTTACTGCCTTCTGCAATAGCCCCACGCCTTCACCAAAGCCCCAGGCCTACATTTGTAGATCCAAAGAATTATTAATGGGCCTTGCTAAACAAAGATATGTCTACTTTATTGAAGGGTTTTCCAACTTTGTTGAGATAGAATGACATACAACATTGTGTAAGTTTAGGGTGTACAGAAGATTTGATACATGTAGATACTGTGAGGTGATGACAGTAGGACTAGATAACAGCTCTGTCACCTGACATAATTATCATTATTTGTGTGTGTGGTTAGTACGTTTAATATTTATTCTGTCAGAAACTTTCAAGGGTATAATACAGTATTATTAACTATAATCACCATGATGTATATTCGATCCTCAGAACTTTTCCATCTTATAACTGGAAGTTTGTACCCTTTGACTAACATCTTCCCATTTTTCCACTGCCCCCAGTGCCTGGCAACCACCATTCTACTCTCTGTTTCTATTAGTTTGGTTTTTTAGATTTCAAATATAAGTGAGATCATACAATATTTGTCTTTCTCTTTTTATTTCACTTAGCATGTCCTTGAGGTCCATATAAGGTGTCATGAATGGTAACTTGGATGGAACCTAAAAAGTTCCCTTTTTCTTATGGCTGAATAATATTCCTATGGGGTGTGTGTGTGTGTGTGTGTGTGTGTGTGTGTGTGTACTACATCTCCTTTATGTATTCATCCATCAGTGGACACTTTGGTTGTTCCCATGTCTTGGCTATTGTGAATAATGCTTCAATGAACATCAGTGTGCAGATATATCTTCAACATCCTGATTTCATTTCCTTTGCATATATACCCAGAAGTGGAATTTCTGGATCATAAGATAGTTCTGTTTTTAATTTCTTGAGAACCTCCATATTTTCCACAGTGGCTGTAACAACATTCCCAGCAACAGTACACAAGTGTTCCCTTTTCTCCACATCCTCAAGAATACCTGTGATCTCTTGTCTATTTGATGATAGCCATTCTAACAGGTGTAAGATGATATGTAGTTGGAATTTTTGAATTGCATTTCCTGATATTAATGATGTTGACCATCTTTACATGTACCTGTTGACCATTTTTATGTCTTCTTTATAGGAATGTCTATTCAGGTCCTCTGTCCATTTTTTAATTGGGTTGTTTGAGTTTTCTGCTACTGAGTCATATTAATTCCTTATACTTTTTAGATATTAACTCTCTATCAGATGTATAGGCTTGCAAATATTTTCTCCCATTCCATAGATTATCTTTTCATTTTGTTGATTATTTCTTTTGCTGTGCAGAGGCTTTATAGTTTCACATAATCCCATTTATTTGCTTTTGCTTTTGTTGTTTGCATTTTGTGTCAAATCCAAAAAATCATTGCCAAGACCCATGTCAAGAAAATTATCCCTTGCATTTTCTTCTAGAGTTTTCCAGTTTTGGGGTCTTACCCTTAAGTCTTTAATCCATTCTGAGGGATTTTTGTATATAGTGTAAGATAAAGGTCCAGTTTCATTCTTTTGCATGTGGAAGTCTAGTTTTTCCAACACCATTTACTGAAGAGACTATCTTTTCCCCATTGTACATTTTTGGTGCCTTTGTTGAAATTAGTTAACTATATATGTATGGGTTTATTTCTGAATTATCTATTTTGTTCCATTAATCTATGTGTCAATGCCAGAATGTTTTAATTACTATTGCTTTGTAATACAGTTTGAAATCAGAAATTGTGATGCTTCCAGCTTTGTTCTTTCCCAGGATTGCTTTGGATATTCAGAGTCTTTTCTGGTTCCATCCAAGTTTTAGGATTGATTTTTCTCATTTCTGTGAAAAATGCCATTGGAATTTTTATAGGGATTGCATTGAAATTACAGATGGCTTTGGGAGTGCTTGGGTGGCTCAGTTGGTTAAGTGTCCAACTTTGGCTCAGGTCATGATCTCAGGGTTCGTAAGTTTAGTCCCTGCATCAGGCTCTGTGCTGACAGCTCAGAGCCTGAAGCCTGTTGTATATTCTGTGTCTCCCTCTCTCTCTGCAATCCCCCTCCCTGCTTGTGCTGTCTTCTCTCTCTCTCACAAAAATAAATAAACATTTTTTAAAAATTTAAGAAATTACAGATGGCTTTGGATAATATGTGCATTTTAATAATATTAATGCTTTCAATATCAATGCTTTCAATGAACATGGGATATCTTTCCATTTATTTGTATCTTCTTCATTACTTTCATTAAAGTCATTGATTTCAGTGTACAGAAGTTCACCTCCTTGATTAGATTCATTCCTACATATTTTATTGTTTTTGAGGCTAACAATAGGATTGTTCTCTTTGTTTCTTTTTCAGATATTTCATTGTTAGTGTATAGAAACAAAACTGATTTCTACATGTTGATTTTTTATCCTGTAACTTTACTGAATTTGTTGATTAGTTCTAACAGTTTTTTGGTAGAGTCATTAAGATTCTTTCCTTCTTATCCTCTCCAACACATCCAATCTCAGATTGTTTGCTCCAGCAGTATGCCATAACTTCTCCACTAGACTCCTGGACTTTCACAAAAGCTTGCTCATCTGTGGATGACTGACTAAGTTGGTTTTCTCCAGGGACTCCCAGACTGCAGCTGTGAGGGGCTGGAGCTGGTTCATGGGTCATTTTGGAGTCCACAGCTGGGACTGAGGTCTCTTTGCCTATTATAGTTGGGTAAGACTTCTCCTAGGTTCCCTGGCATGAGGTGCTTGTGACAGAACCAAAGCTAAACAGAGCTGTAGGTGAGTCCTCAGGAGTACAGAGCTGCTTCTAGGTCTATAGCTAAGACTAAAGTCAGTGAGTCAACTGCCTGGGTATAGACTTATCCTCACAAAACAGCTCTCCTCATTCTTGGACTGCACCAGGGTTTCACAATCTCCCACCTGGGTCCCACAGCTCTCTTCAAAGGTACTTTTGTCTGTGGATGGATGCCAAACTGTTGAGGGGATACTAGTGAAAGATTTCTTATTTAGCCATCTTGCTGATATCACTGTCCAAGAGGCATCTTCTTTGAATTTGCACACTAATCATTCAAATATCCAACAGAATATTTGAAATTTCGCCATTTTCTTTACTTACTTAAGGTTACATTTTTAGGTTTCCCATTCTCCTCTCCTCCCAACCAGGAGATTTCCTGGTTTTGATTTCCACTTCTTCCCTTGCTTCCAGACCTGCTCGTATGCATTATTTTTTTTTTCAGAGTACCTTCAGTGATCTTTCCAAAACACAGTTCTGGCTTACACATCACTGCTGTGCTTTGGGACACGGTCTGATTCTCTCCCAAGGCTTTATCCTTGAGAGGCTGTATGGTGTAGTGGTCAGAGCACACTCTGTAAACAGACTGTTTAAGCTCCTCTTCCACCCTTACTAGCATGACTGGTCACTAGTGTGACTTTGGGTAAGTTGCTACATCTTACTATACTTCTCTTCTATGTGGTGGAGACAATGATATTCCTTACCTTTGGGCATTTATACAGATTAAGTGAATTGTTATGCATAAAGCCTAGCTCAACTAGGCACTAGAGAAGTATTTGCTAGTGTTATTGCTGGATCTTCCCTTCCTGAACTATCCTCTGTTTACTTCATCCTCACCTTTTGCCATTTTCCCTTGCACTTTGTGCTAAATTTGAGGTGACTCTGAATGCACCAAGATTTACCTCCCCCATGCCCTGGGTTGCCTAGGTTGTTCTCTCTGTAACAAAGAGAGAGAGAAAGAGAGAGAGAAGAAGGAAGGAAGGAAGGAAGGAAGGAAGGAAGGAAGGAAGGAAAAGAAAAAAGAAAAAAATCTCTTTTTTTCCCCTCCTTTTTCACTTCACCAGGACTCTAATCATTTTTTTCAGGTCACAACTTCCAAATTACATCTCAAAAAGAGACTTCCCAGACCCTCCAAGACCAGCGCCCCTTCTATGTGCTTATGTGACACCATGTTCTCAACATGACTAATGCTATTACTTGTAAGTGACTTATTTACTAGTTTGTATTTATCTTAGTCATACCACACTGCAAATCCTTTGAAAGCAGGAAGCATTTCTTGTCACCATTCTATTCCTAGACTGCCAGGCATACTGGTAGCATCTGATAAATGCTCCACAAATGCTTCTTCAATAAATGTTGAAAGCAAAAGGATTAAACAAAATAAAGGCAAATTTTACCATTTATACAAATTTTTAACATTGAGCACAAAGGTTCAGAAATCCCTAATGGTTCAACTCTTAATATTTTAAATTGAAACATCTTCAGAATGGGTTTTTATGATCTTCACTATTCCTGAACATGGTGTCAACTTGGTACATGGAATGAAGAAAGAAATTTTCACAGATGAGCAAAAAATTCTGTACTTCCTTCAGCTGTGTGCATGCTGTCTAAGGCAGACCAGGCTGAACTATCCCTTCCAGCCAGGGTTTGAAATAGAGCAGGTAAAGCAAAAATTATGTTTCTCTTCTAGAGCTTTAGAACATTATGCCTTATGCCATTTGGAAATTTGCAATGCTTCTTGATGATGCTAAGGATGGTGGTGATGAAAATCATGACAACAATGTTTAGTCCAGTGAGGGTCCCAGGTGTTCCCACTGGTATTATGGATTGAGATTTGACAGGCAGATGGAAAAGGAAAGGCAAGGATCTCATCCACTCCTACTTCTCAAGAGCTTTATAATATTTATTATCTCTTTTATTTTGGGTTGATCTTCCCATTCAAAACATTTTTAATTCTCTGCTATTAGGAAGGAAGGAAGGAAGGAAGGAAGGAAGGAAGGAAGGAAGGAAGAAAGAGACTTTAACTTGGACATTCCATTTTCCTCTCCTTCATAGCAAAACTTCTCAAATAAAACATCTATAGGTCATTACCTCTCAGTCACTCTTCAGCTATCTCTGGTATGACTTTGATTCCATCTCTCTACCATGTCAACTAACCTAGTGGGTATTTTCCATTCTCCTGTTATTTGGTCTCTCAGTAGAATTTTTTGTGTCCACTTAACTGAGCATGGTGTGGCCAGATATTTAGTCAAACATTATTTTGGGTGTATCTGTTGGGGTGTTTTTGGAAGAGATTAACATTTAAATCAGTAGACTGAGTAAAGCAGATTGCCCTCCCTAATGTGAATGGGCATCACACAATTAGTTGAAGGCTTGAATAGAACAAAAAAGGCTGACCCCATTCCCTGAACAAGAAAGAATTCCTCTGCCTGATTGCCTCTAAATGGGAACACTGGCTTTTTTCTGCCTTCAAGTTCTAACTGAAACATTAGCATTTCCTGGGTCTGGAGAGTGCCAGCATTTGGGTTGGAAGTATACTCATGGCTCTCCTGGGTCTCCAGCTTGCATCCTTCAGGCCTTGGACTTGTCAGCCACCATAGTTACATGAGCCAATTCCTTATAATAAATGTTTTCATATAAAGATGAATTTTAAATATAATTGGTTCTTTTTCTCTGGAGAACCTCGACTAATTCAGCTACCGTTCTATTCTCCCATCTCCATTTCCTTACCTAGTCTCTTTAACACATACAATCTGGCTTCCATCATGCTAAGATCATCTAAGACCCTCATGCAGCTAAATCCAATGGACATTTGCAGTGTTACTTCTCCTGGCCTTTTAGCATATTTGACAACTGATTACCTACTTCTTTTTGAAAATATTCGTTCTGCATCGTCTGTGACACCACTCTTAGTTTTTCTCTGACTTTCAACTCTTCCTCTGTCTCTTTTGCAAGCTCACGTTCCTTTTTCTGGCCATTGAATAGTAGAGTTCTTCTAGACTCATCCAGCCCCTCTTCTTGCTACACACTCTCTCTAGGCAATTTCATCCATGATTCTTTGTGCTTCATTGATGACCAAGTTTTTATCTCCTGCTATCTCTTTGACATTCTAGTTTCACGAACCCAACTACCTCCTTATATTTAACACTTGAAGTCTAAAAAGGAGCTCTGTTCCCCCATCCCCATCTTTCCCATATTCTTTATTTCAATGAAGGGTGGTACCATCTGTTGCATTCCAAGAAACCTGAAGGCTTCCTTGACAATCTCCTTCTGCCATCTACCATATTTGTTCCATTGCCAAATTTTCTCAAGTTTACCTCCTAAATATCTATTAATTCCACTTACTTTTTTGCCTTGCCTCTACTTTGATCTAAAACATTATCTTCCCATTCAGTACTAAAAGGGCATCTCCTAGCCAAATTCTTACCAATGCTTCTTTCCAATCCATTCTTCAGACTATTGCAAGATTGACACACACACCCCCACTCCCCGCCCCCCCCCCCCCCACAAGCTTGAAGCCTTTTAATCACTTCCCTATTGCTCTTGGGAGAAAGATCAAAACCATTCACAGATCCAAAAAAGCTTTGTGCGATCTGTCCATCACCTACATTTCATCTCACCTGTATTCTCCTGCTCTCCAATGCTCCTGCCACAGTCATCTTTCAGTTCCTTATGGGGGTCATATTCCCTCCTGTGACAATATTTGCACACCCTATTCCCTCCTCCTGAAGTGCTCTTCCTCCTGAAATGTCACTTCCTTAGGAAACCTTCTCTCACTTTCTATATTAAGATGGGTCAGTGTTATACTCTGCCATATAGTCTCCCTTTTTTTTCTTACAATTATCACATTTGCCCTTGTGATCAGTTAATTGACACTCATTTCCTCAAGAATCTAAGTACCTTGAGGGCAGACACCCCATCTACCTTACTCATCAAGGTAAACTCAGCCCTTATGTTAAAAAAAACACTCAGTAAACATTAGTTGACTTTTGAATGAAAAAGGAGTCTCTTTACATCGTCTCCCCTCTGGTATTGAGAAGAAAAAGATCCTGGCATATCTCTTTCTCCACTGCTATGACTAAAGGAAACAAATTAAATATTTACTTTTCAGCTGTAACACTTCATTTTTATAATACATGGACTCTCCATAAAATTACATTGTTACTTGTCTAAAAAGATCTGAGGAGACCTTCTCCTATTTTCCAGCATAAGATAGAGCCATGCATAACAGAGAAGATACAGTGTGTTAAATAGTAGCCAGGAAATGGGCTTCTAGTCTGAGCACTAGATGTCATTAAAGGTAGTTTAGGGAGACAGTAAGACTGCCTATAGTCAAATCCTGGATCTGCCACTTAAAGCTGTGTGATCATAGCAAGTTACTTAACCCCTCCAGGCATCAGGTTCCTCATAAAAAGGAATTAAAAATAGAATCTACAGGGTGGCTCAGTCGGTTAAGCACCTGACTCCGGATTTCAGCTCAGGTCATGATCTCATGGTTGGTGAGCCTGAGCCCCAGGTCGGGCTGCACTCTGACAGCACAGAGCCTGCTGGGGATTCTCTCTCTCTCCCTCTCTCTTGGTCTCTTCCCCTGCTCTCTATAAATTAATAAATAAATAAATTAATTAATTAATTTAAAAAATAAGATCTACTTCATCAGGTGGTTGTGATGACTGAAAAATTAATATATAATTAATATACGTAAAACACGTAGGACAGGCCAAACATACAGGGGTAGTGATTATTATTTAACAGTTTCAGATCAATGCTATGCTCCAGCACTATGTTAAGCACTACATGTGTATTAGTTCTGATGTATTTATTCTACAAGTAAGATGAGTGGACCAAAATGAATTTTTTAAAAACCTTTTGAATTCTGCCATTTCAGGGATTTTAGGCAAACTAACTCTGCCACAGATATAAATCACACTTTGCTATAGCCTCTCTGCTATATCTACTAATAATTCTGCTTGCTTGTGCTTGTACTGGATATTTCTCAAAGCACTCCCCAGATACTATCTCATTTGGTGCTCATACACTTTAAGAAGAAATTTAACAGAAAGACCATGGAGTCCAGTAGCAAAAAACAGGGCTAACAGAGCAACTACGGGCTCTGTGTTATTTACTGGAGTTTTTATTTGGGAAAGCCCCCTAAGTGCTATGATTCTGTCTCTTCGTTTGCAAGGTACAATAATTAGGCTTTGTTTCCTCTGGATCTCTCCCTCCCTTTCTCTCTCTCTCTCTCTCTCTCCATAGATAGATGATACAGAGACAGAGATAGAGAGAGAGAGAGAGAGAGAGAGAGAGAGATGGATATAGATATAGATATACATATAGATATCAGTCTTAAACCAAATATTCTCCATTTCTTTAAATCATCATTTAAGGACTGTCCCCTTCAGAAGACTGCTTCCCAAGCAATACCACCAGTTCCTAATCAACAGAACAAGAATTTATCTGCTCCCATACAGATCTATTGTAGGTCGTTTCTTGGGTACTATTGTGGATTTCAAGCCCAAATGATTCCTGTTCTCTGAGTCTGTAAAACTAATACTGAGGTCCCCACTTTTATTTGAAAAGATCAGTGGCTAACAACAGCATTATGCACAACATTCTGAACACAAGCCCTTGAGAAAGAAAAAGCCTGCATTGAAATTTTAAGATTTACCACAAGAGGGCAGGGCTGATTCAATCCTGGACAACTCTCCTTTCCCCCCCACCCCCTTCTTTGTTTCCCTTCATTTCGTTCTTCTTCTTCTTCTTCTTCTTTTTTTAATGTGATAAAAGGGATACGCATATGCAGTGATAATGAGAATATAACTTGGTAAAAACTTTTCCCAAAAATAGCATGGTGCCTTTCCTGACAATCATAAAAATGCTCATATACTTCAACCATAGTTCATTTTATTGAAATGTGTCCATAAAGGATGAGTCCTAAAGAAATAAAAAGTGATATATGAAAAAAGTCCTTGTAACATTATCTTTTTAAAATGGAAAATATCTAAATATATAACATTGTAGGATTTAAATAAATAAATAAATAAATCAAACTAGTGGAATCTACTCTAATTCTTTTACATGAATATTTAGAAAATTGGGCAGCAGAGTATTAAAATACTTACAGAAAGTTAAAAAGTAAAGAATATTAAATTTAATTTATCCTAGACTGTATGCATGCAGAAGGTACGAAAGAAAAAATCACAAGTGCATATATTCAGTGGGGCCAGAATGAAGTGTAGAAAAATGAAAAAGATTCTTTTTTTCTAGCACAGTAGAAGAGGTAATTTCTTATTTGCAATATTATTGTTACAGTGTTATATATACCATGCATTTTAATGCCTTTACCTATAACAGAATCAGTGATGAATATTCCACCTTTTTAGGGCTTTATTCAAGACATTTTCACCTGAATCGCCAAGTATGGCACTGCTTGTTTCTACCCAATCTCCATTCTTCCCTCCATTTCTATTAACCAAACCCACAGTTTGGTCACAAAGAACCCTGTTAAATATGTTCATCTCAGCTGAAAGTTTGCAACCAGAAAAACCATGTATTCCAGTTCTGGAAAGAGAGATGTAAGCAGAGGTCACTGGTTGAGGCTCCAGGAAAGCTCTTTATAAAATGACAGCCTCAGCTGGCATACAGACTTTGTCTTTGTCCTTTGCCCATTGCCCCTCCCATGTTCTAGCTTAGGATGCAGATGCCATGCCTGGAGGCAAAGCAGCCATTTTGCAGCCATGAGGATAAGAGAGATGCAAAGGATGGCAGAGCAAGAAGACAGAGGAAGCCCGGTCTCCAGTGGTGTCATGGAGCTGTCATGCCTGCTCCATACAACACCCTCTGGATTTGT
Source organism: Acinonyx jubatus (assembly GCF_027475565.1). Taxonomy (NCBI): domain Eukaryota; kingdom Metazoa; phylum Chordata; class Mammalia; order Carnivora; family Felidae; genus Acinonyx; species Acinonyx jubatus. Next base: position 28,425,183 of record NC_069394.1, read on the forward strand.
TCCTGTGTAAGCAAACTGAACCCACGTGGCAAAGTCATTACAGTCAAGTGTGCTATGTTGCAGCCAAACAAAATCATGATTAATACACCATGAAAGGAAGCAATAGAAATATGAAGTTATCCTAGTAACATGAAGAGAGCCACAATCAGCTTCAAGGGCAGCAATGGGCATGTGGGAAAGACTGGAAGATGAATTCTTGAAGACATCCCTCAAGGAGCTTTGTGAGAAAGTATAATTGCCAGAAGACCTCATCTATAGCATAGTATGAACTCTGGCTGCAGGGTTTAAAACTTTTGAGATCTCAGAGGAGCTCTCTGACTCAAATCTGGCTAGCTTTGTACCAATCTTCCCATTTTTGGTACAGTGGAAAGAGTATGCCACTTTTAAAAATCCACCCCTGTGTATTGTTACACAAACACTCAAGCTACACGTAAAGTAATGCCTGTCATAGCACTGTCTTAATAACAGAAAAAGCACCATTTAAAATATGTCCAATAAGGGAGTAAATACATTATGGGATTATGTATCCACATCTTGGGATACTATACAACTTTTTCTAAGTTCATCTGTAAACACTTCTAAGTTCACTGTTAATTTTAAAAAGCAAGTAGTCAAGGGGTGCTTGGGTGGCTCAGTTGGTTAAGCTTCTGACTCTTGATTTCAGCTCAGGTCATCATCTTATAGTCATGAGATCAAGCCCCATGTCAGGCTCTGCACTTTGGATTCTCTCTCTCTCTCTCTCTCTGCCCCTCCCCTGCTTGAGCTTACATGAGAGCATGTTTTCTCTCAAAATAAATTTAAAAATTCTTAAAAAAAGAACAAGTAGTCAAAATATGATCCCATGTATTGAAAATAAAAACAAATATATTAGATACTCATGTAAAACTATATAAACAGAGGACTGGAAGGATGCACCCCAAATTATTCACCTTTCAGTGGTTACCTCTAAGGAAGGAATGTCCTATCCGCCTTTGCATTGTTTGAATATGTACAAGTATGACTTGTGTGATTTAAATATTCTGCAAAGATGTTTCGTCACTCCCTTCAAGCGAATTTGTTTTGGCAGAGTGTTTTCACCACAGTATGTTAAACACATTGTTAATAAGAAATATTATAAATATTTTTCTATAAAATGAATGGTTTTGAACATAGTATTTTTTGAGAAGGGAAAAGCATATTTACACCTAAAAGGTGAGTAATGTGAAAAGTTGTTTGAGTTTAAATAAAATCCAGTGGACCAATACTCCTTGCAGCTGTGGTCCTCAGGCCCACAGTAAAAATTCTAGCACAGGGGCGCCTGGGTGGCTCAGTCAGCTAAGCATCCGACTCATGGTTTTGGCTCAGGTCATGATCTCATGGTTCCTGGGATAGAGCCCCGTGTCAGGCTCTGTGCTGACATGGGGAGCCGGCTTGGGGTTCTCTCTTTCCTTCTCTGTCTGCCCCGCTCCCACACTTGTTGTCTCTCTCTCTCTCTCTCTCTCTGTCTCAAAATAAATAAATAAACTTCAAAAAGAAAATTCTACCATGGCAGCTGGGCTGGGCTTCTGCCTCTCCACATCTGTAAAGGAGCAACTGGATTAGGTTTCGTGCAGACTGCAACACACAGAATGGGAAGTGACTCCAGCTTCCCAGGCAGAAAGAAATCCTGCTGGCTGAGGCCCCTGACACACCAGCTTAGAGTCAACAGCAGCCAAAGTAATGAGATACTGACCCATCCCCCATGAGGAGTGTGCCCCTCTCAGCCTGCTCTCCTCAACACCTCACTGCCTGCTTCCATAATGAAGGAAATAAATGCAAGTGTTGAGCTAACCTAGAGTGCGGGCCTGTGTCATCAGTGATTTCTCCTGGTACAGCCTGCTCTTTGAATTCTGAACGCGGGGCTTTTACATTTAAACTTGACTCAGAATAAAGCAACAATGCAAGTGTCTTGGGGTTATTACTCATTATTTAAGGATAGAGGGAGAGAAGAAGGGACAGAGAGACAGACTCTGAGATCAAATAGATGTAAATTCAAATCCAGACCCCGCTGCTTAAAGCCTGTGTGTACTTGGGCAAGTGAACTTAATCCCTTTGTTTCCAAATCTGCAAAGTGTGGTATGGTGAGCTGAAAAAATGCCCTCCCCCCCACACACAAAGAGATACCTGTGTCCTGGGGTGACTGGGTGGCTCAGTCAGTTAAGCATCCAGTTCTTGGTTTCAGCTCAAGTCATGATCTCAGAGTTCATGAGTTGGAGCCCCATTGTCAGTGCAGAGACTGCTTGGGATCTTCTCTCTTCCTCTCTCTGCCCCTCCCTTCTCACCCCCCCCCCCTCAAAAAATTAATACATTAACTTAAAAAACAAAAAGAGAGCAAGAGATCTGTGTCCTAATCCCTGGAGCTATAATTTTTACCTTGTATGGTAAAGTCTTTGCAGATCTGATTAAGATAAGGGTTTCGAGATAGGGCGATTACCCAGGTGGACCCTAAATGCAATCACATATGTCCTTACAAGAGGAAAGCAGAGGGAGATTTGACACAGAGGAGGAAGAGGCTTTGTGACCACAGAAGAAGTGCTTGGAGTGATGCAGTCACAAGTCAAGGAATGCCAGCAGCCACCAGGAGCTGGAAAAGGGAAGGAATGGATTCTCCCGTAGAGCCTCTGGAAGGAGTGTTGCTAGCTCTACTCACGCTTGACTTGCACCCAGTGATACTGACTTTGTAATCGTGTGTTACAGTAGCTATAGGGAACTACTACAGTGGAAACATAACAGCTCTCTTATAGAGTGGCTATGAGAATTCATGATTATCTGCACAAAGTTTACAGCACAGTGACGGTCACATAATAATCAACAAATGGTATTATTATTGTTGTGAATATTATTATGTAAATAAATTTGAAAATCAATAATTTCAGTTGGGTAACTTGCCCACTCCCTGCCTAGCCCTACGTATACTCAGACTGTATCTGGAAAACTATAAACCAACTGTAGCATAATCTGCAAAGGGAGGCCAGATCTGTAAGAAGCACAGAACATTGTCCTGGTCATTCATTCATTCTTCCACCCAACATTTATTGAAGACCTACACTATTGCAAGCATAAGAAGACCAGGCTCTGAAATACAATATGAATAAGATACAATTCCTTTCTTCAAGAAGCTTGTAGTCCATGAGGATAGCAGCTACAGACATTGTAACATCATGCGTTAAGCATTCTAATAGAAGGAATCCCAAGGGGTTGTGGACCTCCCAACTCTCCCCAGAACTCCCAAGATGTGCACGTGGCATTTTGAAGAATAAAAGGAGTTCACTGGAGAGAATCTGTATAAATCATGAAGGCAGGGAAATCGTTTGGGAAAGATAATCAATGGGCAAATGCCAGCACTGCACATGCAGCAGCAGAGGAAGAGGGAGGGGTAAACAAGCTGCTGGTCCTCAGTTCTTAGTGACCTTGGTCATCTGATTCTGCCCCTCCTCCCACTGCTTAATCTGATAGATTTATCACACACACACACACACAAAACCCAGTTTACCTTACGCTTGTTTCATTCTGCATACATTGAGCCGGGAGTCCCTCTTTTCTGCTTTAACCAGCAATGTGAACCCATGCATTCTGAGTCACCCAGAAATTGGGTGAAATTTTTGGTTTGCTGATATCCCTATTCCAGGTCTCTGTATTTGTGAGACTGCCTCACCCTTTGTACGTTCTACCATGATTTCAATGTTTTTTTTTAGGAGAGATGAACCCATGTGTTCAATTTACCAGCTGAGTCATAAGCCAAGCTTGGACTGATCCTGTGGGCAGCTGGGTCCACTGAGGTATATTAATAAGGGTAACTAGATATGTGTCTCTGGTTTAATGTGAAGAAAAAGTTAAGAGCAAGAGACAGGGGGAGACATGCTAATTACTCTCAAAGGACTGACATGCATTTAGTCATTGATTCGGTAAATATTAGTTGAGAGCTACTGAAGGCCAGGATAGATGTGTGGTGTTTTCATACAGAAAATGAAAGAGACTTCTTGCTCACTGGGAGCCAGAGCTCTGTGTCTATGGCGATCAGGTAAGCTTGCAGTGACATTATGTGCAGGTATCCAGGAAGGAATCTAGAAGTGACATTTGAGTCTGGTCAGCAGGCAAGTAAACATAGTCCTGATGGTGATAAGATGATACTGATTTATTTCAAGTAGGGAAACAAGATGATCAAACTCCTTCAAGTGTCACTGCAAACACATTTTGGAGAATGAATTGAAGGTGGGGGTGAGGTGTGATTTGATGCTGTTTGAGAAACTCTTGGAGTAATCTGCCTGAGTGATAACTCAAGGCCTACATGATACTGGCCTATTTATTGTTCCAACAAGGGACAACATGTATGCAAGGTACTCACTACTGTGATGAGAACAAAGAGGCCATTCAATAATGGTAGGAACTTACAAATTTTATTCTACTTGGTTCTCTTAACAATCATGCAAGTTGTTATTAAACATGTGTTACGATAGGGGTGCCTGGGTAGCTCAGTCAGTTGAGCATCTGACTTCGGTGCAGGTCATGATCTCATGGTCTGTGAGTCTGAGCCCCTCGTTGGGCTCTGTGCTGATAGCTTGGAGGCTGGAGCCTGCTTCAGATTCTGTGGCTCCCTCTCTCTGCCCCTCCCCCGTTCACACTCTGTCTCTCTCTCTCAAAAATAAATAAACATTAAAAAAAGTTTCTAAAAATGTGTTGCAGTAAGGAAACTGAGACTCAGATGTTTAAGTGACTTATCTAAGGCTCACAACTAATAAGTGGCAGGGCTGGAAATCAGCTCCAAATGGGCCTGACTCCCAACATGGGGGGCGGGGCGCTTTAAACCATCACCCTATATTGCTCTGTCTGAACAATTCTGGGATCCAGAAATCCACCTGGCAGAGATATAGAGAGTATTCAAACACATGAATAAGAACACCTCCAAAAGCTTCAATTCTGTGTTTCTGCTGTTCTCCAGAATATGGGCAAATCTAAAGAACATAAGCTAATCTGGAGCACATCTGACAGCACGAAGCGTGAGAGGTGATGTGGGCACTGCAGGTTCCCCAGATTACTTGATTTCCATTCCCATTAACAGGCAGCCCCTACCACATTATTTAGGATAATTAACTGTGAGTCTCAAAGGAATATTTCCATTCCCTCTCTATTGCCTCTCTGATGGACATAAGGATGAGTTTAGGAGAAATGACAAAATACCTCTATGAAAATGAATCCCTCAGTCTGAGCTCCAACTATAAATCCATCTTTGATTTTTTTCTCCTATCTTCCAACACCTTGCTAATGTCATTCTTTTAATATGATTTCTAAGGATAAAGAACTCTGGAGGAACTTGAATTAAGTGATTACCCCAAGGACCAGCAAACACAAGCTCATGATATTTACTTATAATTCTCAATTCTGTGGATATGTCAAGGTCTTTATAAACAAAACTGACTTTTTCAGCATTGGCAAATTAGCACCGTGTCCAGAATAATCATTTCCACAAGGGAAATGACGTGTCTTTATTTTCTATTCCTGTTCATTGGTGAAAGGTGCCATTCCAAGTAATTTGCAAAATGAATTCTGAAACCTGTATGGAAATATGTCTAGGATATCTTGGTCATGAAGTAAAATATTCTCTATATGTCATGCATGGTGCAAGAGAACAGGATCTACAGAATCTATACTGTAGGGAAACTATAAACTTGTAAAGAAACTATCTTCTTCTTTGATGAATTTTGTTTTCAAGTGTATGACAAGACAACACTGGGGTGTTAACTACTCAGGTGGATTCATATCAGAGAACTTACACACAGCAAATTGATTAGGGAATAACAATGGACTTTGAATAGTGTGGCAAAAGCTTTTCTTGATGGTGAAAAGAAGAAACTAATTTTAGGTTTTTAATCTAATCAAAAGAGGTCTATCCTACAATTCCACTCCTAGGAATTAATCCAGAATAAATGAAGGCAGGGACGTGAATAGATATTTGTATACCCATGTTCACAGCAGCATTATCCATAATAGCCAAAAGATGGAAATGACCCAAGTGTCCATCAATGATGAATGAATTACAAAATGTGGTATATACACATAAAAGAATACTATTCACCCATAGAAATGAATGAAATTTGATATATGTTAACAACATAGATGGACCTTGAAAATATTAGGTTTAGTGAAATAAGCCAGACACAGAAAGACAAATATTGTACGATTCCACTTGTATGGGATGTCTAGCTAGAACTGAAAAAATTCATAGAGACAGAAAGTAGAATAGAAATTAACAAGGTCTGGGGCGTGGGGAGGGAGTTTTGTTTAGTGGGTACAGAGTTTTTATTAGGAAAGATGAAAGTGTGTTTGATATAGCTAGTAATGGTAGTTACACAACATTGTGAATATATTTAATGACACTGAATGATGTACTTACAAATGGTTAAAGTGATAAATATTAAGTTGTATGTATTATATCATAATATGTTAAAAAAGAAATTTGATCAATATCACCATCAAAAGATTTAGAGTCAAACAATGTGGAAAGAGTTGCTCTAGGACTCTAAATGACAACAAAATGAGGTATTACAGGAATAGTTTTCAAACTTTTTAAAATTAATGGACCCTTCAAGAATCTTCTGGAAGCTATGGAATTCCTCTCTAAGGAAAAAAACACACCGTTGTGTTGTGTATAATTTGGGGGACAGGGATGATGGCCCCCTGAAGTGCCCCCACTGGCCTCTGTGACAGAGCAGTCATGGGAGACTCAACAAGACCACTGAGGATGTCAGACAGCTTTCAGTGAAGGAAGGGAAGCCTCACTGGCATGTGATCTCCAAGTTCAGCTAGAAGTCTAGAAAAACTGAAATCGCAGATGGGATAACAGAACAAAAGGACACCATTATCAGTCCAATAGCTCATGGACTCATGAGTGCAATTTCAGCATTGTCTAAAATAAATGCCTTTATCACAACCCAAGATCACGAACGGTGAATAGTAATAAAATCAACACAAAGGATAAATAATTAAACAGTAACTTCATCTCATTAAAATACAGAATCATGTTAATAAGCTATTGCATTCATCTTTCAGGTCTTTTTTTTTTTTAAGGAAAACTTAATAACATCCTTTCTGAATGAAAAGGTTTTTGTATCCGGTTGTAATTTGAAAAGGAACAACTAAAATTATACATTTCAGAGAAATAAACACCCTTTCATTACTGGTCACGAAGTTCTATTTTTATACTACCAGTGAAGGCTTACTATTCTCTCTGAAATTTCTAGTATTGGCAGCACTTTTATGCATTTAGTAAAAAACTGGTACTTTGAAATCCTGGGATGTGAAATGTAACAAATTTGAAAAGTTTTAAATAATAATTTTCTTTGTTTCCAGCTCTCAATTTATTAAACGTTCAGCTTTTATGTTGACTCATTTTCAACAAATCAAAGCATTTGAAACTAGATTACTGCTCCCGCATTTCTGATAAATGCACAAATCAGCAACTACAATGAAAAGAACAAAAGAGAATAATGTAAAGCAATGTGAATTGTATATTTAAACTTTTAAGATAAATAAGGCATCCCTTGGAGATTTTTGTGAGTATAGAGTGCCACAAAGTCAAATGACACATGTAATTAAGTCTAGCCTAGCAATAGTCCTTGACCATTCTCAAATCTAAATATAATTCTGTGTTTTATTCCAAGTTCACATTCATCCTACCATATAATCTAACAAACTCAGCCTGACAGAGTTTTCCACGACAACATCTGCCCCCTAAGGCACAACATCCCATTTTCATTGCCCTGCTGATCTCATTTCCTTTTATCTGTATTTAATACTTTCCCTCCTGAATTAAGAAAAAGGCCAGAGGAAAGATGGGCTAAGAAACACTGTTAAGGGTTTCCACCACACTCTGTTTAGAATTCAGTTGAGGTATAGTCAACCAAGACTTACTCCATTTGCACAAGGTTAAGAGTAATGCTTTTTATTATGGTGATAACTAGAAAAAAATGTGATTATTTAAAAATTCGTCTAAACTCTTTTAAATTTATATCTTTTTGTAAGCCATAATTGTACCATGGTCTATAAATCTTTGGATAATTTAGTAAGTTGTACAATTAAGCAGTGTGCTCCAAAAGGTAACATGTGCATTGCCACTGATGCTCATTGATTTCACATGGGCCATTGTTAGATTTTTGTAGTAGTTATATTTTTATTTTTATGTTTTCTCATAGCTATCGCAAAAAGCACTGCATGTCCATTTACTGTAGAGATCAAACATTTCCTTTCTGAATAGTTTTATTTAAGTTAAGAATGGATATATGTGAAACAAGGCTGTTAAGTAAATAAGACTACAGATACACTATTATAGCAAAAATTGGGAAAACAGTACAAGAGAGGAATATACATCATATGGTAGCATAAAGAAAGGAATAATCAACTGTGCTTGAGCCTGAAATGATAAGTAGGAAATCCCTAAGAGGACAAGGAAAGAGGAAAGGCGCTCCAGACAAAGGGGACTATGACATGAGCTCTACACGTGGCATACGTGAACACTGGTGGGTTCATGTGGTTGGTAGGGATGAGCGAGAGGCTGTGAGTCAGAAAGGCAGCAAGGTACCAGATCACGAAAGATCTGTTTTGCTGTACTAAAATCAATATGTACTTTAAAATCAATGTAGACAATGGGAGGCCACCGAAGGATTTTAAGCAAGAAGTAACAGGCTGATTTGTGTTGTGAAAGATATCTCTGGAATAACCTGGAGCCCAGAGGAAGGCAAGAGGACCACGAAAGAGAGACTAATTAGACAATGTTGTGGGGGCATAAAGGAAAGGACCAGGAGACCACAGTCAAACTACATACTCCAGTCAGAAGATAAACAAGTCACAGGCATGGAAAGTACAGCAAAGGGAATATAGTTAACAATATTGTACGGTGACAGATGGTTTAACGATTGTCATGATGAGCATAGTATAATGTATGTAACTGTCAAATCACTGTATTGTACACCTGAAACTAATACAACATATTTCAACTCTACTTCTATTAAAAAACCTATGTGCAAAATATTTCTGGATGACAAAGATAACATAAATATCCTTAAGAGGCATGTGGCAGAGTAAAAGGAAAACCTTTTACCCCCATCCCAGAAAAGGTTCATATGCTTAACACATAAAAAGCTCCTCCAACTCAGTAGAAATATTTAAATTTTATTATGTTATCATGAACAAATCATGAAAACAGGTAATCATGTAAAATATATGTTTTAATTCACATAAAAAAACAAAACTATAATATATGCATGAAAATGCTGGAAGTTATTGGTAATCATGAAAATATGACTTTAAGAGAATGAAGTATAGCATTTTGCCCATCAGATTGTTAAAAACTGATAGTATTTAGGATTGGAAAGAGTGAACACTTTCATATAATGTTAGTGGAACAATAAATTGATGCAGGGAATATAACAATAGGTAAATGTGTGTCTTACTCAAAGTAATATAATTTATAGTCTCAAAATTGTATTCACAAAAGCTATGCAAAAAGAGGAAAAATGGGAATGTTAATATGTTCAGTGTCTAACCCAACCTACAGAGTATATACCACATCTAAGAAAAACACTATCTATTCACTTCCCTTCTTCACAAAATCATACATGAATTCAGCAACTGATATAATATAGTGGATGTGCCAGGGAAAACAGGAGAAATCTGAGATATTTAAGAGAGGAAATTTATAGATTTTAGTGACCTAGACTGTGGGAAAAGACAAGAGGAAAGAATACATTACTGCTCCATTTTTGGCAATTGGGTGGTATCACTCCCTCAGATAAGAAACACAAAAGAACTTTTGAGAATAAAGATACTTAGTTTATCTCGGAACTTGATAGTTTTGAGGAACCAATATGTTCAAATGAAAATATCCAATAGAGTGTTGAATATTTGAGTCTGGATATCAGGAGAAGGTCCAGGCTGGTGATATATTTTTCAGAGTCAACAGATGATGAAAACCATGGGGTTGGTGAAATTACTTGGGAGTTTATGTATAATGAAAAGAGAGGAGAACCAAGACAGGAGATTTTGTTTTTAGTTTATTTATTTTCAAGGAGGGGGGTAGGGCAAAGAGAGGGAGAGAGAATCCCAAGCAGGTTCCACACTGTCCATACAGAGTGTAACGTGGGGCTCAAACTCACAAACTCATGAGATCACGATCTGAGCTGAAATCAAGAGTCAGATGCTTAACCGACTGAACCACCCAGGTGCCCCTGACAGGAGCTTTGAGAATTCCAGTGAGTAGAGAGAGAGCAGAGGAAGGAAGCATACTGCTATCTAACCCCGAAAGGTGATAGTATCAGGAGGCAGGATCTTTAAGAGGTGATTAGGTCATGAAGGTGGAGTCCTCCTGAATGGAATTCAGCATTCTTAAAGAAACCACAGAGATCCCAAGCCTCTACCCCTAAGTAGGTGGAGTAAGTAAGAAGATAACCTGCTATGGACCAGGAAGAAGATTCTTAACAGAGTGCAACCATACCAGCACCTTAATGTTGGACTTCCTATCCTCCAGAACTGTGAGAAATAAGTTTCTGTTGTTTATAAGCCACCCAGTCTGAGATACTTTAAGATACTTCCTTGTAGCAGCCAAAACAGACCAAACACACACACATGAAGTTGTGTGAGGGATAACTTCATGGAGCCATATCCAGGCTCAGACAGAGGGCAACTGGCCTTGATACCCAGGCCTCAGTTCTGTCACCCTGGTGGCCAAGTGGGAGCATAAGTCTGTGCCTAACAGCCCCTCATCACTGATAGAAAAAGGGTATAAGTGAAGGTGAGCCAATGCATCTTCTTTGTCTGAATTGGGGAATGTATCCTTGGTTCCAGAGGGAGAGCACCGCTCCTAAGAAAAAATCTTAGAGCTAGCAGCCACATAGGTTCTTGGCCCACAGAGAACTTCTCCCCCAGATCCAGATGCAACAAAGCTGGCAGGAAAATAGTCATCGCTCTTTTCTCATATGTTATTGAGCAATCAATGCCCTTTTGCATATACACACAAAAATAATCATATTAATCCAACTGGATTAGTTCAATGCATATCATTGTAAGCCTCCTGAGAAAAGAGGGAGAATACTTTCCTTTGTTTTCAGAAAATCTGATTGAAGCAGATCATAAATATGTTTACAAAGGATAAAGAGCCAGATTAATTTAAGTAGGTAAAGCTACAGGGAGCATTAGTCACAGACATCATTCATTAACAAAAGCCATCTGAAAAAACTAGAAGAAAAAAACCATCAATGGCTAGTTGAAACTCACTAAAATATACTCCAATCCATAATCTTTACATAGCAAATCTCAAGGTAGACATTTATAAAATCAAATTCTACTCTACTATCCTTTTACAGAAAACCTCAGTATATATTTAGTTATTAAAAAAACAAAGTCTAGTGTGAGAAAAATAATTAAACATATTGAAAATTAAGTATAAATTTAGAAAAATATGAGATGGTATGAAAACAGAAATGAAATCAAATATTTTGACCAGCCTTAATCTACTCTTTCTTTTTTTCCTGTTCTTAAAAATCAAAACCAAATTTTTATGGATCCCAAATTCAGTATTTGCTACCAAATAAGTAACACCTAAAAATTAGAATGTTAGCATTAAAACCGCTGTGTCTATATACAGATCATCTAGCTCTTTTAATAAATTCTAGTAAAACTATAACTATGGAATCTTGAATTTACTGGGTCTTTGGGTAGGACTCTGAAATCTTTTATTACACAGGGATATTTGTCATAATGCTCTTTATTATAATTGTACTTAACATGTTTCAATTTTTCGTGAAAAATAACATTATTCTTTACCTAGGAAAATACTGAAATTCCATGACTATTATACATTATTTTTTCTCAGAACCCAGATACAGAATATTTTTAACCTTATAGAATTAAAGAAAAAAAACCCTGCAATATTGCCAAATTTCAAGAAGGGAAGACAATGGATTTTCATCTATGCTGGATGACATTTAAAATTTCTGTGTCCTCTTGGCCTCCCAAATACATGTGGCTCACAACATGAAAGAAAGGAATCAGAAAAGAAATAAAGAGTAAGGGGGAAAAAATTGAGGCCGGATGACAGGCTCATTAAAATGTGCAGAATGCATCTCTGACTCCCTAGAGAAAGCTGTTATCATGAAATAATCACATTGACGAACATGGAAAGAGTGGACTCCGGCAGGGGCCTTATATTGCACCCAAGAAGTTGGTGATTATATCCTGGAAATGTGACTCCCGTGAAAGCCTGACTGCTTTGTTGCTTAATAGAGTTCACAGAAAATGCTTGTCTCCAAAATGAGATTTCTCCCCCATTCACTGTGCAGCCGGGTAGTCTTGACAGGATGAGCAGGGGGCCATTTCTCCTAATCAAGGGTGGGGGGGAGAACCCCTAGGGGCAGAAGATTGTAAGCAATCAAGCTCAACGTTGCAGGAAGAGCTCTTGCCTTCTGCTGGGTTGTCAAGTGGTCATAAAGAAAGGGTTAAGGAAGCTGCTAGAATTTGGCAGAAATAAGGGATAATAGGTTAGATGGACCCATTTTTCTTAGCAATTATCCCATTTCCATCTCTGAGGCTATGAGAAATATTCCCTTGCTGCCTAAGCAGACTATGTACACTGTTTAGCTCTTAATTAGAATCTTTGTTAACTCTTTCCATTTTCTCACCCTGCTGGTTCAAAAATCTTATGTATATTTTAATCTGAAGGCACTGAATGGAACATTATCCCTCTTGATGCAGCTGGACTGTGAGACAATGGCAAAGACAATGTGGGGGGAGGTGAAATAGTACAGTCAGGGTCACATGTGAGGCCTTTGGAAAACTTATCCAAGTCTCGGTTTGTAAACAGAGACACATTCCCAAATACAATTTTTGTTTAAACACAATTTATATTTTTTAACAAAAAAGGCAAATAGCAAAAAAAAGTGTGCTCTGTGATTCCTTTAATACTTGCTCAAGTATGTATTTGTATGTGTTCTTTACATATGAGCATAAATGCATTAAAAAGAACAGAAAATGATATTCTGCTATTAATGGTAACTACTTCTAGGGTGTGAGTGGGATTAGTGGTAGGAGTGAAAAGAGACCAAGTCTTTAATCCTGAACACAGCTATTCATTGTTTAGAATATTCCTACAAGAATGCATTCGTATATTACCTGCGTAAACTAATAAGTACTGTTCAAAAGATGCGGGGAAATATGTGGTTGGCCCATGATTGGACCTGGGCATGGATGTGGAATAAAATTTTATCATAGACTCAAGGATTTCGAGACATAATACAGCCAAGGGATATTCTAAAATGAATATTGACAGCAGGGAGGTTCAGTCCCCATCTATAGGTTCTCTGAGGTTAGGTCAGAGATCTCTAACTGCTTAAAAGTCACGAGCTATGTGTTTATCAAAATAATCATGCTTTCCCTGGAATCTCCCAAAATGTTCCTGACACCATATTGCAAGAGCTCTTCAAAAGGTTCCTAACTGTGTAAGTAACAATGCCAACCCAGCCAAAGTGTGGAAATTGAGGCCCGGCCCACCCTTGACATGCTGATTGAGTTACCACCAGAACGGGTGTGATTTCCCTGTTATGGGTACACACCTTATGTATTAGAGGCTTAAGAAAAAGGTAAATTGAAATGTCATGTTTTTTTCATATAAAAGCTTTTACAGACCTAGGGACTGGTACAATATGCTGCAGTTCAGGACACATCCTAGGAATTCAGCACAGCTCTCTTCCTGACATAAGACTAAAAACTGCCTAACAAATCCCATGTAACACTTGGGAATGCAAGCTAAGAAGCCAAATGAAAATATTTTTGATTGTGGGTTTTCAGCCTGAGAATTAAGCTCTGATTTTAGTGCATCCTAGAGTCAATAACTTATTACATGTGTTTCTGTCTGTTAGAGGTAAGCCTGCTTCAATGCAGTGATGCAGGATTGGGTGGGAAAAGAGTCAGGAAATATTCAAAACTAAAGCCAGGTATTCAGTCATTCACATTGTCCTCTCTCCAATTTCAAGAGGCCGGTTCATACCGTGCCACATGCAGCTTCTAGAACAGAGGGCCAAATTGGCCCAAATGTCTAAAATCCTTTTAGCTGAATCCATTATACTAATATCTGACAATTATGAACTAAGTCTCATTTAACATGCTTGGATGCTCTCACTTAAAAGGCAATAATTATTGAAAGGAGTGAGTTGTATAAACCTGCTTCCCAGCACGTTGGTTGACGAGACACCCCACTGGTTATAATGCAACCATCAGGCAGAGCTTTTTATATTTAATGTTGAACAAATTATCCTTTATAAATGGCAGATTGAGGATTCTCACTGTCAATCTTGCTTTCCATTCGGCTACATTTTCATTTCACAGAACATCTTGAATCTAGCTGAGGGAGGTCCCTAAAAATATAGAGCAAAAATAAATGCGAAAGGAAGACGGAAGTCTAATAAGAACCTCTCAGCTAAATCAATAACAGTTAGGTATCTGTTCAGTGAAAACTCCTTCAAAGGGTGACTTCCAAAAACCTAAGGTCAGTGCATGCCTCTGCATACAAGGCAAGAGTATCAAGAGAAATGGGGTTGGGAAGACGTGTGTTTGCCCCATATTAAGTGTCTTACAGTGCAAAAAACATATAGAATACAAAGGTGCAAGGCATTGTTAAAGGTCATCTAATTTGACTTACTGTAGAAATTTCCATTTGAATGGAAATTCAAACTCCATGCGATTACTCTTCTTAATGGGTCTTTCAAGGCCTCCTGAAAGGAGTCCTTTGCATTGCTGGGCAGCTCTCTCCTCAAATTCTTTTTATTTTTTTAATGTTTATTTATTTATTTTGAGAGAGAGAGATAGAGGGCAGGTGGGGGGAGGGGCAGAGAGAGGGAGACAGAGAATCCCAAGCAGGCTCCATGCTGTCAGTGCAGAGCCTGATGTGATGCTCGAACTCACAAACTGCAAGATCATGACCTGAGCTGAGCCCAAGAGTCAGATGCTTAATGGACTCATCCACCCAGGTGCCCCTCTCCTCAAATTCTTAATCATGAGCCACAACCTACAGACTTTTAATTTCTACCCATTTGCCCCTCCAGAGAAACAAACCCCAACTGATTTTGCACCATAACCTTCTTTGCTAGAATATAAAATTGCATAATCCCCCTTAAACTGTTTTAAATCATGATATCATTTTATGAGGAATAGGAAAAAAAGTAATTTTAAATGACTCTTCCATTTTATATGAGGATATCATTAAACATTCTGTTAGAAGGTTTGTTTTATTATAATCAGGAACACAAAGCAAACATGCAAGATAAATTTTTATCTTTCCCTATTTATCAAATTCTATAAATGATGTAATTTACTTTAACCATGTGAAAAAATGCATTCAAATTATATTGTATACTGTTTGCAGAAGAATGAATCTTGAACTAAAGATAAAATTTTAAATATCTGTTTCAATATCAAGAATACTGTTTATTCGGCACTGGAGATACAATGATGGACAACATGTAGAGCTAGTCCCTATCCTCAGAGACTCTGATTCGGTTGTTCAGGAATGAGGCCCTGGCACTGGTATCTGGTGAAATCTCCTCAAGAAATTGGAGTAGATTTCAAGTTGACACCACCCGTAGTTGGTGCTATGGAGTGGCTTCACTCTAAATGGACTGCAGGTTAAAACTGTTCACCTAAAAGATAATTGCCATACTCATATCTGACAAAGAACCCATATCTAGAATATACAAAGAACTATTACAGAATTTTTAAAATTTTTTTATTTATGTTTATTTATTTTTGAGAGAGAGACACACACATAGGGTGCCAGTGGGGGGAGGGGCAGAGAGAGAGGCAGACACAGAATCTGAAGCAGGCTCCAAGCTCTGAGCTATCAGCACAGAGCCCAACACGGGGCTCAAACTCACAGACCGTGAGATTGTGACCTGAGCCAAAGTTGAAGCCGGATGCCCAACTGACTGAGCCACCCAGGTGCCCTGTGAATTTTTTTTAAAGAAGAAAACCCTATTAAAAAATGCAAAATCTTGGACAGGCACTTCATAAGAGAGAATAGCCAAATGGCCAATAAAGAAAAGGTCTTTGTTTTCATTAGTATCACAGGAATACAAATTAAACACATTGGAATACCACCAGACACCCACCAGAATGGCTAACATGAACAAACCAGACAAGTATCGAGTCTTGTCTAGGATGAAGAGCAACTGGAACTCTCCTACGTTGCTAATAGCAGTGTAAATAGGTATAAATTCTTTGGCAAATGGTTTGACAGCATCAGCTAAAGCTGAATATGTCTGTACCCAGAGGCAATTCCTCTTCTAGGTATACTATAGTCAAAAGAAATTGGTACTTATCTTTCCCATAAGACATTTAGAAGAACATTATTGCACTATTCAGACGAATCAAAAATTGGAAACAACCAAGTCCCTCTGCAGTTAAAAGGATAAACAAATTAAAATACATTCACACCAAAAGATACTATATGGCAATGAGAATGAATAAACTACATCCTAAGATATGAATGAATCTCACAATATTGAGCAGAAGTAAGCAAAAAGAATACAATCTGTATGATTCAATTTTATGAAAATCAAAAACAGGCAGAATGAATCAATCATGTTGGAAGTCAGGATAGTAGTTACGTCTGGGAGGAGATAGTGACTGGAAGGGACCATAAAGAGGCTTCTGGGATGTTGGTTTGTTTCTATTTGGGGGCTGGTTACTTGGGTTTGTTCACTTTTTGGAAATTCACACTTATGATCTGACACCTTTCTGAATGTCATCATATTTCAAAAACTTTTAAAAATTACTCAACATAACAAATAATAGTAATCTCCTACTAGAACAGCATTTTCTAATTTGCAAGCTGTTTTCACACATGTTGCCCCATTCAATTCTCTCTTTAATCAACTGATGGACTCATTTGTTCACCAAAATTTATTGTATCTCATATGAGCAAGGGGCCGTGCAGGTGATGCAAACAATACAAAGGCTACTAAGACAGGGTCACTGCCCCTAGGAGGTTGTGGAACTAAAGACTGGAAGAGAAATATGCTGTGAAGCAGGACTAGCAACAATAATTTATCGTCACCTACATACTAGGCACTGTGCATTACCTACATTCTCTCACATTTAACAAATTCAAGAAAATATTCTCCTATTAGGTTTATTTTCTTCAGTAAAGGGTTAGCATGGTATGAAGGAAAATACAATGAAATTTTCTGGGAAAAGAAAAGAAATTTGCTTCCAGCTTCCAGAGTCTGTGTCTAGAGGGGCAAATATAAAGTATAAGCATGCTGACCTACTATCTTCAGTGATTTCATCAACTAGTTCCAAGGATCAGGGGATGAATTAAATTGATTCACAGGCCCAGAAACATAATTACAAATTCCATGCCAATATTTGTTTAATTTTATTATTTCACATGACAACACCTAATAGGGACTTTTATTTAAATTTATTTCCTGAAACCTAAGAAATTGGATCATGACCTGAGCCGAAGTCAAATGCTTAACCAACTGAACTACCCAGGCACCCCAGAACTTTTCAAATAAAGTACCAGTCTGAAAGAACATGAGCAAAGCTGTAATGCTGGACTGTGAAAATAATAAAATGACATAAGTAATTCCAAAAAAAGTTTAATGCTTCCATTTAATAGAATGTGGGCTTTACAAATGAATAAATCTCCCATGAGTTCATGTCTAGTATACATGTGACCATTCACATCAGTTATATAGCATGATAAATAGCACTTTTGAAAGCATGTGACTATATTTTACAAGACTAATCCTGTACAGCCCATGGAATTTTACAGATTCCCAATTCAGTAGCTTTCCATTAATATTTAAGTGGGTTTTTTTTATTTGTTCCAAGGTAACATTTGATTGATTTTATCCATATTTGGTCCATTCTCAAAATATACATCTTTTACTATTAAAAGTCCAACACTCTTGGCACAAAAACAGACATATAGATCAATGCAACAAAATAGAAAACCCTAAAATGGACTCATCGTTATATGGTCAATTAATCTTTGATGAAACAAGAAAGCATATCCAATGGCAAAAAGACAGTCTCTTCAATAAACGGTATTGGGAAAACTGGACCATAACAAGCAAAAGAATGAAAATGGACCACTTTCTTACACCATACACAAAAATAAATTCAAAATGGATGAAAGACCTCAATGTGAGAACTAAAACCATAACACTCCTACAAGAGAACATTGGCAGTAACTTCTTTCACGTTGACCATAGCAGCTTCTTGCTAGATATGTCTGAGACAAGGGAAACAAAAGCAAAACAAACTATTGTAACTATATCAAAATAAAAAGCTTCTGCACAAATGATCTATCCAATAAAGGGTTAGTATATCCAAAATACAGAAAGAACTTCTAAAACTCAACATCCAAAAAGCAAATAATCCAGTTAATAAATGAGCAGAAGACATGAACAGACATTTCCCCAAAGAAGACATCCAGATGGCCAATAGACACATGAAAAAATGTTCATCATTACTCATCATCAGAGAAATGTAAATCAAAACTACCATGAGATATTACCCGACACCTGTCAGAATGGCTAAAATCACACAAGAAACAACAAAATGTGGAGAAAAGGGAACCGTCTTTCATTGTTGGTGGGAATGCAAACTGGTGCAGTCACTCTGGAGAAAAGTATGGAGGTTCCTTAAATAAGTTAAAAATAGAACTACCCTATGTCCAGCAATTGCACTACTAGGTACTTGACTCAAAGAATGCAAAAACACTAATTCAAAGGGCATATGAACCCCTATGTGAATAGAAGCAGTATCTATAATGGCCAAATTATGAAAGCCCAAGTGTCCATCAATCGATGAATACATAAAGATGTTATGTACACACACACACACACACACACACAGAGTATATTATTCAGCCATAAAATGAATGAAAACCTGCCATTTTCAATGACATGGATGGAGCTAGATTATGATGCTAAGCAAAATAAGTCAGTCAGAGAAAGATAAATATCATATGATTTCACTCATATGTGGAATTTAAGAAACAAGAGAAATAAGCAAAGGGTGGGGGGGGGTGAGGGGAAGAGAGGCAAATCAAGGAACAGACTCTTAACTATAGAGAATTCATGATTACCAAAAGAGAGGGGAGGCGGAAGGGGGATTGGTTTAAACAGGTGATAGGGTTCAAGGAGGGCACTTGTCATGATGAGCACTGGGTGATGTATGGAAGTACTGAATCACTATATTGGACACCTGAAACTAATACTACATTGAATTTAAATAAAAACTTTAAAAAAATGCCCCCCCCAAAAAAGTCCAACACCTCAAAACAAAATGGCAGCCAATAAATTTCACCGTATGAAATGATCTGCTGTAACTAAATCATTCACTCAACCTTTATGGTGTGATGTCCCAAGTGCCGTGTTCCAGGCACTGTACTAGGCACAGATAAAGAAGCTAAATAACTGTAGGCCACCTCTAGAGAGCAGGGCAACTTGGAGTGGCCATACCTTGGAATACTCTTAATATCTGTGAAGAACGAACACAATGTTCCAGGCACTGTGCTTAGCACTGGGGGTTATAAGAATGAATGAGACAAGGGTCCTGCCTCAGAAAAGTTCACAGTCCTTGGAATGGACAAGCATGTAAGTGCATATGCTGTGGGATAATTGTATCATAAAAGAGGTATGAACTGAATGCTATGGCTAGAGAGGGAGTCACATGTTATACATTATAAAAATAAGAAAGTTTCAAAGAAGAATACATGAGCTGGTGGTGAAGGCAGAGGAGGCCACTCAAAGCAAGGGAACTACACATGAAAAGTATAGGGAGAATCTTCCACTCTCTCTTTCCAAGTTCTTGTTTCAAGTTATAAACAGGACTTCAATCTTCTTAGAGATCTTGGAAAGATTCCTTTGACTTCTTACTCATTCCACCCTAGATGAAATTATGGCTGATGGGACTGTGGGACTGATGACACTGGGAAGCCTCAGTTCATGTGCTCACTTCCAACAGGAAGCAGGGGTGTTCCTCCAAGGTCTGCCAGCTCCTGGATTCCCCACCCCTGTGGGACGCCAGCACTTATCCAGCTGCTTCATCCATAACCAGCTGGGTAGGCTCAATTCAAGACACTGGATCCAGGTTGCCTTTTCCTACTCTAATTTACTCATTATAAAGCTGATCTATCCATCCTTGACTCCTATGACCCCTTAGTCGTTTCAGAATCTGGAAAGAACTGATTTCCTCTTCAAAGGAGTCTCAAATCCCAATTACAAAGGTTATTTCATTGTTTCAGAGTTTGATGTGTTACAAAAATGGTGGGAAATATAGCATGACCAATGTATAGAGGAAATGACAGAGAAGATAGAATTGGAGAGGGAGTGGGAAAATGGATTGATACTTTATATCATGGCAAGGAAAATTTACTTTATCTTGTCGGCAATGAGGAGACTATAGGAATCCTCAAGCAAGGTAATAAAATGATCAGATTTTTTTTGAACATATTAACTCTAGTTAGTAGTAAACTGATGGATTAATAACAGTTACAATATATTGTTTACGATGACACACAATCAATGCGCCATTGGTATCCCATATAGCACAATGTCTAAGAATCTCTAACTCTGCAATTAGCTATGTAACCTTCATCTACTAAGTTAACATCTCTCAAATTTAAGTTTAATAACCCTCTATGTAGATAGTACCTAGTGCATAGTGTTGATTGGAAGATTAATTACATGGGAAATTAGATGCATACAGTGAGCAATGGATAACGTTGACTTTTATTAGTCCTCTAACATTTAAGATCCTCATTGTCATAGCTAATGTACGACATCTAGAGTAATCATTAGTGTAGCAGTGCTGCTCAATTTCAATCCATGGTGTTCATTAAAATAAATCAAGAAACTTTCAAAAATATATATGCTGAGGTTCCACCTCAAGATACTGATTCAATGCCTCTGTGGGAGGGCCCAAGCACCTGAACATACTGTAAGTTCTACAAGTAATTCTGATGCACGGCCACAATTAAGGCTACTTAGTATGTCATAGATTAAACACCACTTTCAGATTCATTAGATTATATGTTTTGTTTACAGACCATAAATAGCACAGTAGTTGACTTGGAGTTTATAAACCCCTGTGCCTCAATTTCCAAAGTCAACATGAAGAAATAGGAACAGCATTCTTGTACAGAGCCAAGCTGTTACCTCAAGATAATAATGCATGTATCTAAGACTGGGAAAACCTAGGTATGTTCAAAGTAAGGGATCTAAGTGAGGTGATAAAATAGCAACCATACTGCTTAGCCCATAATTCAAACACACAAATAAGTCAGAGGTCAGATGTTATAGTAAAATCAGAAACCAAGAAAAAAAGGAAAAATCAATGCCTGCAATGGAAGGTCAGAGCAAACAGCTGGTGAGTAAAGAGACAAGAAAGCATAGAAGAACTGAAGATTCTCAAAGCTAGAAGGCAGGGCAGATGGTCAAAGCCAAGGCAGGTTAGCAACAAGATAATCTACAAGCAGGATGAGCAGAAGAAAAGATACCAGGTACCAGCAAAAAGGAGAGTTTGATTTTAAGGCAACCTTCAGTCCCTGGCAGGAAGCCTTCTATACTTCCTGCTGCAGTACAAGTCAGTCTAGGCCTGCAGGCAGAAGCAAGTAAATGCATGAAAATAGAGGAGGTAAAGCCTAGGAGAGCAGGAATAGAACAAGATCGCTGGTGAATAATACTAAACAACTACAAAGACACAAAACCACTCAGAAACAATATTTATATTAAATATTACTAAAACATAATTTTATATTCAAGAAGCTGTGACAAATGATTGAAAATGTCACAGTAATGTGATTTAAAAAGAAAAATGGAACACAACGAGTAACTTCATTCATTCATTCATTCATTCATTCAGCCAAATATCAATTATTGAATGCCTTCAACTGTCAAGTCCCTGTGCTAGGTACTGGATGTTGGGACAAAAACAGATCTCCAAGGATTTCGTTGTCTAGTAGGAGTAACAAAAATGGAATTATTACAATATGATTCATGAAGTCCTATGATACAATTAACATTAGGGTGTCAGGAAAGATGTCCCAATATGAAGCTTTGCAAAGTTCACAGAAATAAATCAGAGGGAACATAATCTACTGTGAATGGGTAGCATGCACAAGGATGAGATGGTAAGAGAGGGCAAGGCATGTTTGAAGATTCAGAAGTAATTCAATATGGCTAGAGCATATGTTGTGAGGTTAGAAAAGCTGCAGGTGGAAAGACAGACTGGGGACCTCTAATGAAAAGCCATGTTAAAATGTTTGGATTTTATCCAAAATATAATTCCCTCTGACTTCTAACAATTTTAAGTAGTATATTCAAAGATCTGCAACAGAAAATGCAACATGAAATAGAAAACCAAATAACACATACGAATTCAGACTTGCAAATATCCATGCATTGTCAATAAGGATTCTGGTTAAGAATGAACTGGTTTAGACCAGTCCTAAAAATACAGGGGAGCCCCTTTTCAGGGGGATAGCTCCAAATGTTTACATCAAAATGTATTCTGCCTGTTCCAGGATTCAGTATTAAAAAAAAAAAAATCATCTTAAAGTCTACAAAGATTACATCAAGGGCTATAGACAGATCTAACTTTATTCCATATTATTTAAAAAAAATAAATATAAACCTTACAACATCTCTGAAAATGAAGGAAGGATAGAATAAAGAGTTATCACGTCATATAAGAAGGATGTGTTGATTTAACTACAAAATAGTTAGAGATTACTATTTTTTGATGGCCCTACACTCTCAGTTGTTTGAGGATATGATGTCAGTTTAGGGAACAGTCCCAGTGAAGATCGTAAGGAAATTTATTTAGGGATTTTATCTCTTTTTCTAGACGAATATCCATCAAATCAATTTTTTTCCTATTCTTAGCATGGTGGAAATAACATACCACTGAGTGGTTTTAAGACATTACAAATTTAAGATCTGCAACTTCCACTGGGCTCCCTGCCCTGGCCAGCACATCTTAGCCAACTCCTTTTCTCATTTCCCTCAGCAGCTATGCCAAACACATCGGTGCCCAGGTTTTCTCACTCCCTTGCAGCCAACTGCCTTGCTCCTACTCACTGGATGTAGGAACCAAGTAGGAGAGGTTACACACAGTTGGCTAATGATTTTGAAATCAGTGGACAGCAAAGGAAATGCCCACATGTAAGGGGTAACTAGATGATGGTGGCCCTTAGAGAAAACTGAAAAGAAAAGGATAAAAAATCAGGAGGCAACTAAACATTTTAGCATTACGAAACTCAAACAGAATCAAATGCCACGGAGAGGTCAACTAAGTTAAGGGCCAAAGAGTCCACCGAGAATGGCAATACGATGATCATGGCAAGTAGTGACTTTATTTCAAATAATTTCAATGGGGTGATGAGAAATGAAACCAGGATGTGGTTGGCTGAATAGCAAATGAGAATGTCAAAGAGAAAAAAAAGCAAGTGTATAGTACTCTTTCAAGAAGGTTGTCTGTGAAATAGGGAGATGTCATGACTGACTTAGAGGGACGGAAGACTGAAGGAAAGTTTCATTGTGGATATGGCGATGGTGGTGATGGTGGCGCAGCTGGTGAAGGAGGTGGCAGAAGTGACGGTGCAGATGACAGATATGAAGGTGCTCGTAGCAGTGGTGGTCTTGGAGGTGATGAAGATGCTAGAGGTGGCAGAGATAGTGGTGGTGAAGATGCTGGTGGCAGTGGGGGTGGTGGTTTAAGTGATGATGCAGGCGGTGATGGCGGTGGTAGTGGCAACAGTAGAGACGGAAATAGTAGTTTTAGATAAAGAAAATAGTTGGGCATGTTTATCTGCCAAGGTGAAAGAACCAGTAAGAGAAAGAGAACAAAGAAACAAAGGATGGAATGGGTCCCAAAGGAAAATAGACAAGGAGGTTAGCGCACAGGTGGAGGAAGCAAACTGCGACACCATCTTCCATAGTCAAGATTCCCAGAATGAACCACCTGCAGCTCTCCAAATGTGTCATGGACTTCTTTGCTGCTCTGCATTAGTACTGGTGCTCTTCTCTTAGCTTAGAACAGCCTTTCTACCTCTTGTCTTCTCTATCTTCTATGTTTTCTTCAAAATAGAATTCTGGATCTATCTCTTCCAGAAAGCCTTTTCTAATCTACTCCCCTAGTTTCACAGGATGCCTGTTCTCTGGGCTTCCATAAGACACCACCCACGGTCCATGGACTCTTCATACTCTGTTGCAATTGTTTAGTCTTCAGGAGAATGTAAGATCCATGAAAGCGAACATTGTATTTCATTAGAATTTTATTATGAATTCAACAAAATTAACATAGCACTACTACTACTACTACCACTAAAAATCCATTGAGCTCTGACCACATGCCAAGCAACAGAGAACAAATTTTAACCCACCTGCTTTTGTGAATAAAGTTTTATTGCAACAGAGTCACATCCATTCAATTTTATATTGACTATGTCTGCTTTCTCACTACATTGACAAATTGAGTCATTGAGACAGACGAGAACGTACGGTCTGAAAATCCTAAAATGTTCATTAGATGACCCTATACAGAGAAAGGTTGCCAGCCCCTGGTTTACCAATAGAAATACAATAGTGAATCAGTCCTTTCTTATGGGAGTCTATACTTCAGTGGGAGATACAGGTAATTATCCCACAATGTGATAGGTTTTTTGAGAGCAGAAATTAAAAGTGCTATTGGAGCACATAGAATGATTTAATCTAAACTTTGGGGGATCAGGGTTTTTGATCTAGCATCTAGCACTGGCTGGCATACTAGTAGGTGCTTATAAGTGAACTGATTTTTGTTGAAGGGAAGAATTCATTTAGGACATGAAATACTTGAGCAAGCAGCTAACTGGGACATTATTCCAAAGGACTACTGGTATTTCCACTACAGGACGCTAAACTCCAGTTATCCCATTGTAAAATTAAATTATCCAAATGTTTCATGCTCATATTCTGACTCCAGCTGGGATCTCCCCAATAAGACTCCAGCTGGGATCTCCCCAGCAATAAAAAAGAAAATCTGGTTCTGGTGCCTGAGAGGCTGACTATAACACTTGCTGACAGCAGGGAGACCTATGTAATCTTTATATTGTTCTTACTTCTTTCAGAAGACTTTATTGTGAATTTTTAATGCTAAAGCCTAGCTAAAAAGATGACCTTAATATCTTCTTGGTTTCTCTTGATTTTACACATAGACATACATTCATATCAGACTCAATATTATGTCACAAATAATATGTACATCTCTATCTACACATATGTACACACAATATGTATATACAATTCCTACATCCTTCATACATACAATGTAATCTCATATCTTTAAGAAATATATGCAAAACTCAAATCTAATACATGCATACTTATATATAAATTTATCCTACATTAGAGATGGCAAATAGGTTCTACTGAAGGGTCAATGACAATTAATCACAGGGGTTGCCTGTGGCACTAGGTTGAGAAAGTCTGGGAGGGAACTTCTGAGTACATAAGAACAAGAGGTCTATAATTCTTCTTTCTTTTTTTTTAGAGGACTATAATTCCTTAGTGACATTGGCCGTAGATACCAGAGGTTAAATGGTGGACATGGGTCAACTTATTTGCCACTCCTGACACTCAAGGATCTCGCATTCACAAATTTCTTAAGTATACTCTTGTCCCAAGCTTACCACATATAAATGGGCAGTGATTGGCTCTCCCAAGACCTGAGGCAGGTGGAAAGTTCTTGATGAAGATGACCTTGATGGAGAAAATAAGAATAATAACTTATATTTGCAAAGCACTTTACTTATTTCAAAGTATCCCCATGTGTATCATCTCATTGAATCTCTTCAATTTTCTTTATTTATAGATTACAAGGCCCAAGTCAGTAGGGATTAGCAGTTGCTCATCCATGGTCATGTGGAAATTGTGGCAGATACTGAACACAGAGGGTTTGACTCTCAGCTGTGATAACCTTCAGGGACAAAAGTCAGTATCCCAAGTAATTAGGGGTGGCACACTGCTCTGAGGTAAGAGTGATAAAGTGTTACCACGCATTATTTTACTCATTCATGTAATCAACAATCATTAAGTTCCTATTGTATATAAGGTGCAATCACTGAGATTATGAAAGTGGTTTGAAAAGTTATTACAAGATGTTCTGAAGAGGGGCACCTGGGTGGCTCAGTCAGTTGAGCATCTGACTCTTCTTAATTTTGGCTCAGGTCATGATTGCACCTTGGGTGAGATGGAGCCTGTGTTGGGCTCTGTGCTGACAGCATGGAGCCTGCTTGGGATTCTCTCTCTCCCTCATTCCCTGCCCCTCCCCTGCTCGTGCAGGCACATACACTGTCTCAAAATAATTAAACAAACTACAAAAAAGACATTTTGAAGAAAAATATTATAGTACAATACAAGAACTTATTACAACATTACAAGTATTAAGCCAAATAATCAATGTAATAAATATATAACTATCAGGGCACCTTGGTAGCTCAGACGGTTGAGCATCCAACTCTTGATTTCGGCTCAGGTCACAATCTCACAGTTCTTGAGATTGAGCTCCACTGCTGGCTCTGAGCTGACAGTGTGGAGTCTGCTTGGGATTCTCTCTTTCTCTCTCTGCCCCTTCTCCTGCTTGCACACACACATTCTCTCTCTAAAAGCAAAAATATGTGTGTGTGTGTATAACTATCACTTCCCATGGGCCAGGCACTGTGCTAGGTGCCAGAAATACAAATAAGAAAAAAACAATCCCTAATGCTAAGGAACTCACAGGCATTTTATCTTAGTTCCCTAAATTAATGCCCAATCATTCTAATAATCTGAATTCCATACACATCACCTGGGAAGTGCGTTAAATGTGAGAATTTCATTTATTTGGTTTAGAGTGAGCTCCAGAAATCTGAATTTTTAATAAGCTCCAAAATATCCCTGATGCAAGTACTGGTCCATGCACTTCACTATGAAATGCATTATTAACTCTTTCAAAGAGCCACATAGGCTGCATAAAATGTAGGAACCTGGTTCCTGGTCTGCTGGTACCCAAAAGAATGAATACTTATAGGGTATTCTTCCATCCAGGCCTCTATGTTCAGGGCCAGTTTAAAGTATTCTGTAAACTGAAAACATTAATTCCATATATGTTCTGGTGATGATATTCTATACCTATATCTGCTCCTGTATCTGTACCAATGCTGGTGTATATAATCATAATGTGCAAATACACTAGTGCTTTAACATTGTTCAATACCTTTAGAACAACCTTTATAACTATAGCTGAATGGCAATAAAATGCCTTTATCACACCGCTATGCCCATATATGCATCATCAACAAGCTGGGGGGAAGCGCTACCCTAATCCTTTCATACCCATATCTTACAAACTTGCTCATTTGCTAGTTATTTTTCCTTTACCAACTACCTAAATAACCTTACCATCCGGATTCACCTTGCATAAAATTGTTAAAGACATTCATTTTAATTTGATATGAACCTACTCCCTTGCATGAAATCATGGCAATATGCATGAGTATCTATATTTAAAATTTGTGTAGTATTTATTTATTTATTTATTTATTTATTTATGTTAACGTTTATTTACTTTTGAGACAGAGAGACAGAGCATGAACGGGGGAGGGTCAGAGACAGAGAGGAGACACAGAATCTGAAACAGGCTCCAGGCTCTGAGCTGTCAGCACAGAGCCCGACGCAGGGCTTGAACTCACGAGCTGTGAGATCATGACCTGAGCCGAAGTTGGACGCTTAACCGACTGAGCCACCCAGGCGCCCCATTGTGTTTATTTATTTTTGAGAGAGAGAGAGAGACAGAGTGTGAGTGGGGGGAAAAGCAGAGAGAGAGGGAGACACAGAATCTGAAGCAGGCTCCAGGCTCTGAGCTGTCAGCACAGATCCCAATGCAGGGCTCAGACTCACAAACTGTGAGATCATGACCTGAGCCTAAGTCAGACATTTAACTAACTGAGCCACCCAGGCACCTCATGAGTATCTATATTTTAGCAGACAACTACATTATGTGGCCATATAATACTATAAAGTTGTTAAAATAGCTGTGTAGCAGAATAATTATAGACAAAATCATGTGTGACATTCTGAGGAAAAATTAAATTGCAAAATAGGAAATCCCACTTTAATAGAATATATATATATCATACATATGTGTGCATATAAAATACATATATTCGTTTCAAATGCAGGAATATTTGTACTAATGTTTCCCTCAGATATTAGGATAATAAGTAATTATCATTTTCTGGGATTTTGCACTTAGATATTTTCTAAATTTTCTACTTTGTGCCCAGAGAAAGTTATTATTCAACAAGACAGTACCTTCAGTATGCTTCTATTTTATTTAAAAAGTTATATGGGAATAACATGCACACAAATATTATTAGTATTTATCTTTGAGTGGGAAATTACAAATGATGTTTTTCTTCTTGGTGCTTTTTTCATTTTTTAAATTTTCTATAATATGTATGTATAGTTTTACTTTAAAAAATTAAACAGAACTACAAAGAAAATCCAGAGCTGGATAAACAGAAATTATTCTCTAAAGGTAGAACATTAAGTCATTGTGAAACCTGGATATTTGGGGGTTTAAGGTCCTTTTTTTAATCACAGACTTCACCTTGAGAAACACTATACTTGAACTCAATCATCTCTAGCCTCATTATTTCTTCCTCTAAAAGACTATTTACCCAAGAACAACTTCCTTTGGCACATTACAGCAACTGTTACCAGAGTAATAAATAACAATTATTGTGAAAGCATTGAAAGATAAATTTTCTAACACCCCATAAAAATTAAAAAATAAGCAAAATAGGCTGCTAAGATAATTTTGATAAGAAAATCTAAATGGAGTGAAGGTTTTGTATATATGTCTTAACATAGAAATAGCAAGCCATTATCATGTAAGTTCAGCTCAGAAGTTGGGGTTATTTGGACACATAATGCACTAATGAAAATCCATTTCTGCAGAGGAGCTTCTAGTCTCTTCTCATCACAACAGTTACTGAAATGGAATTGAGGCATACATTTGGGCCTTAATAAAAGGAATAACCGTGTGGTCATGAACACTTTCATTTTAAAATGGTAGACATGACTCTAGCCTCAAAATGAGAAAAGATTCCCTACCCCCTTTGACAGGACACTGTTGCTATGGTGACGGTCTGCTACCCTATGGCTGAGCAGCTTTGGGTGGCTTTACTTTGAGTGGACAAGCTAAGACGTGTTTGAATCACCTTGCTCACACCACAACCTGACCAAGAAAACGCTTTACATAAAAACAAATTAGTCACTTTTTTTTTTGAAATCCATGGCTTGGAGGTAAACTACGAGATAAAGACTCTGAAATGTTTATCTCCAGCCTGGACCTCTCCTTTGAGCTTGGACTTCCATTCCATAGCTCCATGTGGATGCCCCATCATTATCTGACATTTCATATGACCAAAACAGAACTAATTATGTCTCCCATCTCCATCATGACCACATCCTGCCCCTTCCACCCCCATCCACTCAGTTATTCAGACCAAAAGCCTTGGCATTATTACCTTTAACTTCTTTTAAACATTCATCAGTGCCTGCCTGCAATAATCTTGTTTGTTCACACATCTTTTATCTGTCTCTCTCCTTTAGAAAGACTATCAATTATTTCAGGGAAGGAATGCAATCTGTTTTGTTCACCACTGCATTCCCAGCATCTAAAAAAGTGTCAGATTTACAGTGGGTACTCAATAAATATTTACTGCCTGACTATGCCTATTCCTATGATACCACTTTCTTATTTTAGAATTTTCAACAGTATTTTTAAG
Source organism: Acinonyx jubatus (assembly GCF_027475565.1). NCBI lineage: Eukaryota > Metazoa > Chordata > Mammalia > Carnivora > Felidae > Acinonyx > Acinonyx jubatus. The sequence continues at coordinate 28,455,067 of NC_069394.1, forward strand.
GATGTGCTGTGACTGTGGACAATTTATTGGAGAGGGGGGATTTGTTTCTTCATTTATAAACGGGGAAAATTAATCTATGATTTTCCGATTTATGCTGAAACTTCATGACTCTGCGATCAAAGCTTATTTGACGTAAAATATTTCTTGTCCACTCAATTCACTATGTGATTTCCATTAGCTTTTTTCTTATTGACATATACAATAATGTATATGTAATTACAGTTCTCAAAGCACTTTCGTTTCCATTATTTCCTTTGACACCTCAAACTCTTGGAAACTTACATTTATTATTTCTGTTTTATAGATGAATAACTACAAGTTCAGAGGGGGTATATGAGTTGCTCAAATGCACCATGCATCTTATTTCACTAAATCAATTTGTTGATAAATAAAAGTTGTTATCTTGGCTAATACTTTAAATATTTTTATAGTTATGCTATAGACCTAGGAATTATAAAAAATAATCTTTCTGTGAAATACTTTTTAAGAAATATTAATCATCATAATTGTGGTTTATGAGAGTGGAACATAGTTTTCAAGTCTTCCAAGGCCTTTGATTAGACTCCAGCCAGCCCTTTCTATAGGAAAAAAAGAACATTACTAGCATGATTTAGTTGAGTGGACAGAAGATGACCAAATCTACTCCCTGTCCATCCTGCATCTACTATTTTTCCCATTTGACTTATTCCTTTGAGTAAAGGCTTTGCCTCCAGAAAGCCCCTGCAGTAAATAGGAATACAGAATAATAAAAAATACTTGGGTTCAAATCCCCACTCCACCATTTACCACCTTTGTGACTGTAAACAAGTCATGGGCCTCTGTTCCTCCATCAGTAAAGTGTACTAAGATTAACTTAAGAAAAGTGTAAAATTAAATTAAATGATGTAAATTGGTGCCAGATATACAGTACAAAGTCAGAGAATGAGAACTCCTTCTCATCCTGGTAGCTTGGAGGAGTAACATGTGAATCTAATCACACTTTAACAAACAAGCCTTAAGGAAATGGAAAGAGGAAAAAGAAAACCAAGATAGGTTTAGAATTTGGTATTGGTTAAATGTTGCAGAATGACTAAATTAATTATAGACAGGTACTACTAGCTCAACATATTTTGATAAAAGTAGTGAAAAACTTCAAATATTCTTAGCACAAGAAAATTACACTTTAGTCCCAGAAAAGAAAAGCTGGCATTTCTTTTTAAATATTTTAACTGAATTTATTTTCCTGTACATAAATGGATTGGAGTTTGTTATTGGACCATGTGGTTTCTGGACACCAGTTGAATCCTCCCACCTGTAAGCTGGTTATTTAATATCCTCAGGTCTGAAGAAATAAAAAGACAATTTTCTCTAGTCTAATTCAAATCCAGACTCTCAGAAGAAACAACTAGATAAGGGAGAGGATTTTTTTCATTTTAGTAGTCATGAGGAATGTCCTGGCTTGCAAACATATGGGTTTTAAGAAGGACTTGGGTGCCAGACAGAAGAAACAGAGAACTCAGGAACCAAGAAGCGTGATTGATGCAACATCTCAAAGGCATGATTAGATAATCTTTTAAAGTCCTCTTTAAGCTCCAAGATTCTATAAACCTCCCTGTTTAAACCTTCCGTCTCAAATGAATTCTACATAGTTTCTATAATTACACTGGATTCTTGCAAAATGTCTGGGAAAGATTGAGTTCAGTAGTTTGTGCTTTGATAACCGTCTACATATTTCTTGTGTTCTTAATTTCAGAAGGTCATCTTATAGAAGATGCATTATGGAAGATGTATATTGACAATGAGTAAGAAACTAAGCTCCTATGGACAAGCATCACATTTTGTTCCACTGGAGGCAGTACTGGGGGACCCATTCCGATGAAAACCATTCCCAATAGGATTTTCCTCTCTTCTCTTGCCACCTTCTAGCCCATGACACTTCCCGCTCAGAAACTTCACATCAGTACCATATCCACCCTTCTCTCATCCCTACTTTACCACTCTTTGTCTCTACCTTCCTATCATCCCATTTTTCCCTCACATCCATGTGCGCACACACACATTCCCTGTGCTCAGAAGGCTTCAGAATAAAAATGTAGTAATATTTCCTTCCAAATGGGTGGGAATCCCTGTTCTAAAGGAAGCTGTAAACCTGCAAGGGCATGAGACTGGTTATCTTTAACCCAATAGTCCTATATTTCCAGGCACTTTCCAGGTACTTTCCTTTTTATCTTTACAATAATCTTATAAAGAACTAAAAGGGATTCAATGGAAATTATACAGGAATGTCTGATGCAGAGGGCCTGGAAGCCTGGATTATGAGAAGGAAGAGAAAAAAACAAGTTCCTGGGACGCTGTCCCAAAAGACCATATGCCAAGCAGGTGAAGGAGACGCTGGTGCAGACAGCAGTTTTGACAAGAAGCCACAGGGGCAGATTTATCTCTGTTGAAGGTCAAAGGAGGCGTAAACCACTAGGACCTTGAATGGAGGTGAAAAGGGTACATACTATGATCTAGTAAAGTCAAGATTTGGCAAAAGATTTCTTTTGTGATGGGGTTCCATTGTGTCATGAACCTTCTTTTTTCATGAAGGAGGGGCTTTCCAAGACTTAGGAAATATAAGAGACAAGAAATCTTATGAGCCTCATGAGCCTTATGATCAGACAGTAGTAGAAGCGATACCGAAGGAAAACAAGCTGGGACAACAGAATAAGATGTTTCATGCATTTAGCATTTGCCAAGTAATGTGAGACTGATGGTTTCAACTGTATTGAGTTCTCTCACACATAAATAGAAGTCTGTTACACTTCAAGCTGACTATGTGTGCTAAACTCTAGTGAATATGGTTGAGAAGGGGAGCCAGGGTAAGGAGAAAACAGTCAGGGTAAGGATTCTTCTGTACAGAAAGCTCTGTTTAGGGGTAAAAATGAAGACTGATCTAAGAGTGAACAAATAACACAACGAGAAACTCACCAGGAAGAGCCCTTAGCCAGACTGTGGTGGCTGCCCTTTGACCCTCAACTAAGGTAAGACAAAATGATGCAATCAGTCTCATCATGAGGCTCTTTAGTAAAGCTGAAAGTCCTAGATGGGGCTACCTGGGGCTCTGGCAATTCTGAGGAAAGAATCTTAACCTAAAGTCAATATAAATTATAGCTATATTGCACTTGCTATAAAGAAGTCTGGAGTGCTTTATTTTATTTTAACCCAATCGCTATTACCTCCGTAGAGTTAGAAAGTGAATAGCCACGTTTATCCCCAGAATCAGGAAATTCAACAGAGACACCTTGTTTAGCAGAGGCGTCCAAGGTCACTGATGAAGTTGGAAAGAGCTTGTGGCTTCAGGTCCAGTTTTGGGCAGTGTTCTCCTTAGCTGTCCCCAGACAACAGGCTGTGGTCGCGAGAGGAATCTTCCCAGGGAGCGACAGTCTGTCCTAAAGGGCAACTCGGGTCCCCGCTGCGGTTTTCAGTGCTTTGCATCTCCACGCGCGGACAGGGTATTCGTTTTCAGCGGTGAGTGAAGACCGCGAGGCGGACGCCGGCCCCAGACCCGCAGCCGCTCCGGGATCCCCGGCGGGCCCGAGAAGGGGGTTGTGCAAGCAGACGCTCCGGCCCCCCACCGTTTCCCTCAACGGGCGGCGACCCGGAGCCTCTGCAGTGCGCCGCCCCGCCCCGAGCGGCCCCGGGAAAAAGCCTGTGGCGCAACCCGCTGCTGTCCGGAGACCCGGACGGAGCCCGCGGGTCGCGAGCCCCGGAAGCAGGCCCCCGGTGCCCCCCGCGTGCGGCCCTCACGGCGCCCACGTCGCGGCGCCCCACCTCCCGGAGCCCGCCCTTTCGGTCCCCGCCTTTCTCCCCGCAGCGTCCGCAGCTCCTGCTGCGGCCGAGCAGGCTGACGAGGCCCAGAGGCCGCGGGCGCCCAGAGCGCGGGCGGCCGAGGCACCACGTGTCCCGCCCGGGCTGGCGCGGGCGGAGCAGGCCGGGCCGGGCTCCCGGAGCCTGAGCGCGCACCGGCGGCGCCGCCGGGTCCTGTGCGCGCCCGACCCCGGCCCAGCCGGGCCCCGGCCTCCCGGGCGCGCGTGGATGCCTCCTCCTGGACGGCGCGATGGGGCCCTTCTGGGAGAGAAAGGGTAAGATTGGGCGTCTGTGCGGACTCGGTTGCCAGTGCCCGCTGGCACGAGAGGGCCTCTTGGGTCAAATGAGAGCGGAGGACACCCCGGATCCGCATGGGATGAGGTGGGGCGTCAGGGTGCTCGGGAGAGGTCGTGGAAAACGGGGACTCGCAGCACGCGGATAGAGACCACAGTGGCCCAGTTTGGTCATTGAGGTGGTTGGGACAACAGGCAAGGTTGGCCAGGCCATAGGTTTTGGATGCCCCTTTACTCATTGTCCTTGAGAGTGGAGCTTGGAAATGGTGCCTTTTGATAAGGAAGGTTCCTTCAGTAACGAATTGGTGCTACCCCAAAAGAAAGCCTTGGTAGATCTCTCCAAAGACATGGATGGCCCATAGTCCCCAGACGACACTTTCAAGTTTCTGCTTCCTTGGGGATTTTTCATACAGACTATTTGAGGTGAAGAGTGAGGACCGAATATTCATCAATATGTTGTTGAAGGGCACAGCTGATGAGCTCAAATCAGCAGGCTTGAATTTAAGATGAGTAAATTGTAGAGAGGAAGACATCAGTAAGCTTAAAATGGTGCATGAGAAGAGATTCTTAAAGCTTTATATGGAATGAGTCAGTTGGGAAAAACTGCTCTTCTGTTGTTTTTATGTTCTCTAGTGTGGAGCAAGGAGTGACCTCAAGGAAAGCAGAAAATTCCACTGCTAGGTTCCTTACAGGTCCTTGAACCCCTGGCCCTAGACCCTGGTTGCAGAAGCAAAGAGCAGCTCTGTCTGAATCTCCCATCTCAGAAAAGGGCCAAATTTGAACCCCAAAGTCCAGAATCTTCTACTTAAGTTTTCTGCTGCAGCATTGCCAGCTCAGATACTTGGCCAGGCACATTTTAGGCATCTTTGCTGCTTCTTCCCCAAAGGGTGACCTTGGGAGCAAAGGGAGTCTGGTAATCCCAGTGGCAAGTTTTCTCCACCTGTACATTTGGAGGAACAGTAGCCCCTTGTCCCTTGAGAGATGAGTACAAGTCACATCATGTTTTTATTTGCTTCAGATTTTAGAGCAGCAATATATTATCATAATGCAACTTTTGGTTACTGAAGTTGTTTGACAATGACACTATTTTAATGCAGAATACATTGAAATACATTTAATTCTTTTTGAGCTTTACATCTTTAAATCACATTTTCTTAACTTGGTTTGCATTTAATAATCTTTAAAGTGATATCTATCATAATTAAGAGCAATAATCACGAGTTCTTAAATGCTGATGCCCTCGTCCACCCCAAAGAAAAAGAGTCCGAACCTTCATTTTTATAAATGAGCTATTGAGGCTATAGAGAGTAAGTGAATTGTCCAAGAGCATGACTTAGCCAGTGGCAAACTTAGAACTAGCTACTTCCCAATACCCAGTCCTGTGGTTTTCTCATATTTTAGTAAAAATATGTAAGAGATAAGCATAAATGAGTAATTTTATAGATGAGTGCCTGGCAGGTCTTAGAGATGCAGTATAGAGGTCTGTGATTATAAAGAGGTATCATGAAGGAGATCTTTGTGATGATGGAATAGCTGTGTATCTTGATTGTGATGATGGTTATATGAATCCACATATGTGATAAAATATAGAGCTATACACACACATTGCACTAATGTCAGTCTCCTAGATTTGATATTATGCCATAGTTATGCAAGATACAGTCAGTGAGGGGAAACTGGGTGAAGAATATATGGATTTTTGCTGTCTTTGCAACTTCTTATGAATCTATAATTATTTCAGAACAGGTTCATTTTTATTTTTATTTTTAAAATTTATTTTGAGAGTCATTGGGGGGACCTGGGTGAAGAATATATGGATTTTTGCTGTCTTTGCAACTTCTTATGAATCTATAATTATTTCAGAATAAATAGGTTTATTTTTATTTTTTTTTAATTTATTTTGAGAGAGAGAGAGCATGTGCATTTGGGAACCAGGGGAGGAGCAGAGAGAGAGGGTGAGAGAGAATCCCAAGCAGGATCCACACTGCCAACGCAGATCCCGACTTGGAGACCCAATCCCACGAAACTCGAGATCATGACCTGAGCCAAAATCAAGAGTTAGAAGCCCAACTGAGTGAGCCATCCAGGTGCCCCTAAAAAGGTCTTTTCAAAGTAATTTTGTAAGTGTTTCAAAATCCAACATTGGCTATTTTGCTAAATCTGAATTGTATACAAAATACCTTGCTTTTTACTGTATATGCCATTTTTAAGTATGTGATACAAACTAATCCTGAATATTTGCTGATTTGATATTTAAAAAGACCATGTACACTCCTGAGGTATTACTGCTTATGCTAGGATATCAGTATATCCTTGGAGATACTAAATAGCATCTTAGCAAGAGATAGTAAATATAAGTAATTTATTTAAAATTTTAGAAAATAGGGAGAAAGTGTTGTCTTTAAATAGTTATTGTGCTAAAATAACAGCCAGGTGTTTTTCTTTCTTATTTATTCCTACATGAAAATACTGAGGTCTTAGGTCTACAATTGGTCTTTCCTCCTCTTGGCAGGATGTTTTCTGTGCTTCAAGTGATTGAATGGAGAGATATCACCAAGCAGACGTGATGGGAGGACATAGGCTTCCTTTAGAAAGAATCTGATGCTCATAATGACTTTTCTCTTTGTGGAAATTCAGGAGTGTAAACTAATTAAAATATCTGAAAAGGTTTTTTGCGGATTTTTAGAGCTACCCTCATCGATTTCAGGGTGAAGTTTCTTTTACAGGGTTGGCTACCAATGGCAGAAGCCCTAGAACACATTCTGAAAGGAGATGGAAAACTAAAGCTTCAGTGGTCCTGTAGACTGAGGTTCTCGCAGGTCCTGGCAGAGGAAAGGAAGGTTCACGTATACACACTTCTGACCAAAGAAATACCATTCTCCAGTGGGGGAGGCACTATTTCCAGAACTTCAGTTACTCTAGTACATGTCATAATTTCTACCATTTCTAAATACAAATTGTACTATTGTTTGCTTAATATCACCAAAATTGATATTGATACATTTTTTTTTACTTAGCCTTCATCTAGGCAATAATATCCATGAAATACCAAGTTTTATGTGTGTGTTATATTTCTCCAAATACATAAAAATAAATATATAAATTTGAAAGAGACATATCCATGAGCCATTTAAAATCATCCTGGCTCCCACCAGTGGTATATTCAGTGCACCAGGGATGCGGTACAATGGCAAAGCTCCATGAGGTGCCAAGGCGGTGGTGAGGGAAGCACACCTAGCTCCACAGAGTAGCCCGTGATCAGTGGTAGAATGGAGAGAGACTAGGTTGCTTCACATCCTAGTAGCCATTTAAAAATGGCCTTTTATTCCTTCTAGAAAAAAACAGTTTTTGTTAAGCTTTATTTTTTATTTTTTACACTTATTTATTTTTGAGAGACAGAATGAGAGAGTGCGAGCCAGGGAGGGGCAGAGAGAGGAGACACAGAATCCGAAGCAGTCTCCAGGCTCTGAGCAAGTGGTCACCACAGAGCCCAATGGAAGACTTGAACCCATGAGCTGAAGTTGGATGCTCAACCAACTGAGCCACCCAAGCACCCCTTCTTAAGCTTTTTAAATTATAAACGATTCCTAAAAGTACTTTCATTTTTTATTGGAGTGAAGCATCTCAGCAAATATATTTAGCTCTGTAGAAACTAGAATCAATATTTGGTTTTTATTTCTATAATTTATGGTAATGACTATACAAGCTGTGTCTCAGGCTTAATCACCAAGTCATATGTCTGTGGGCTTTTTCAGTCTCGCAGAGTATATTAACTCAGTTTACTTAAACTATAAGGCATTTGATTTGGTATAGAAATCCCTTTAAAAAATGTCCATGGATGAGAAGACCTTCGCATTCTTCAAGTGAAGTTGAAAAACTATATGAGAAAAGATCAGTAGATGAATATGGAAGAAATATAACAGCATTCCTAAAATTGCTTTCAACTCCTTGTGCTTCTGCTGGTTCCAAAATGAGCTTTTATGACCATCAAACTTAAGTGAGAATATTCACTCACCAGAAAGGAAAAGACCGGTGCCTGGCTGGCTCAGTCAGTAGAGCTGCAAGCCTTGATCTCGGGGTTGTGGGTTTGAGCCTCACATTGAGTATAGAGATTACTTAAATATAAAATCTTTCTTTTTAAAAGGAAAAGACAAACATTTACCATAACAACATGTGGTTTACAAAGGCATTCATCAGGGCTGTGATTCTTTCTTATTTAAATAACCTATTTGCAAGCATTAAAAGGATCTGTTGCTTTGTTTTTAACTTTGTTTCTCAAGAAATATTGGCATGCCTCTTGGACCATAGAAAAATATCTTCCTAAAGCTTACCTAACACAAAATCCATATTTGAGAGAAAAGAATGTTCATTCTTTGAGCATGACTAAATTGGTGTAAGGAGAGATTAACTCAGTCACATCCTAAATCCCCCATTTTTTCCTGACCCTTTATTTCAAAAAATCTGAATTATTAACAAAATCAGATTGGATTATTTTTAATATGTGGTAATTTAAAAGCATCTTTTCTTGGGGTGCTTGGCTGGCTCAGTTGATGGAGCACGTGACTCTTAATTTCGGTGTTATAGTCAAGGCCCATGTTGGATGTCAAAATTGCTTAGATATAAAATATCTTAGATATAGATACTTAGATATAAAACATTTTTTAAAATGTTTTCTTTACCCTATCACCAATACAAATAGAAAGACAAGAAGTTGGAGTAGGACAAATTCATTCATAGGTCTATCACTAGACCACCTCATTTTGGGATTACACTTGGCCACAGCATGAAGAGACTAAAAAATAAAGACAAGATGTTTTTCCTTAAGGAGGATGATATTGTTGTTGGAACAGTCACTGCTAGATGACAGATGATTTCAACCTCTTCTCTAATTTATTTAAGTTTATGAAAGGCTAATCAAAGATAATGTAGGGCATTTGGGCTGAGTCAGCAAAGTATTCACCATGTACGTGCATGTGGAGTGACAATTGTATAGTGAATATTGTAGGAAGAAAATTTAAATGAATGAATAAACACATTAGGTAACAACACCTGTTTGTCACATTGTGCTGCACATTGTGTCACATGTGCTGTTCACCCAAATAATTTCATGTCCCATGCTGAATACATACGAAAATTCCAGTATAAAATTAACCCACAAAGGGAAACATTCCTAGAGTGCCTATATAATTTAATGTCCAAACTGGGGCAAATATAGAATGCAGACTCCATAGAACTGAGATTTTTGTTCCTGTTGTATCCCAGCACCTATAACAACGCTTGGCGATATTAGGTTTTTAGTAAATACTTTCAAATGAATGAGTGAATAAAAGACTAAGTACATATACACATGAACGTATTTACATTTATGAGAAATTATTAGCATTAAATTCAAAATTCAGCCCCAGATTATTCTTCCATATGATTTTGTGAATTGCCAAATTGTAGTTAAGGTGAATACTTCTAGTTTAAGGGCAGTCTATTTCATCATTGGGAAGATCTAACTATCCTAATAGTGATTAAATTTGAACACACCTAATTGCAGTATCTCTATTGTCACTCAACCAGAAATTCTCAATAATGATATCATGTGAAACTTTGCCAGATGCCTCACTGGGTTCCATATGTTTTGCCACGTGTCCCAAGTTGGCAGCCTGTGAGCCAGATTCAGTCTGCAGATGTATTTTGTTTTAAAAATCAGGGGAGTATTCACTAATAAAAGGTTGCAGTTAGAATTTTTTTAATCAAGAGGATTTATAAAGAAATCCCGGATTTATGATTTCCCTGGAAAATAAATAATACGGTTAGAGCTGAGTATAACCCAGCAGAGCATAATCTCTTTTCTTCGCAGTGCCCATTGCCATTGCATTTGATAGTGTGCTGGCATACTGGGCCACTTAGCTCACTTGTGTTAATTACCTGGATTAAGTAAGCTTCTAAGTTTTTGACTTTTGTCCTAAGTATTTTTTTCAGATTTACTAGTCTTAACCCCATCTTTAAAAAAAAAGAAAAATGAACTTAGCTTACCCAAGTTATTCTTTGGAGCCCAAGCTAATTTCTAACTATTACGTTTTGCTTTCCTAAGAACTCACAAACCATCTTTTTATTCATTTGTGCCAGAATATTGCCTAATATTTTATTTTAGTCTCACCAATGTTTTACAGACTCTTTAATTTTTGAAACTCAAAACTATAGGTTTCCTTTCTAGATTTGTTCCCTCTTGGCATCTCTCCTCATCTCCAAGATTCTTGAAAAACATTAATAGTGTTATAATCCTATTTGTAAACAGTAAGATTATAAAACCTAGAACATAATTTGTCTGTCAAATGAACTAAATACCTTCAGAGACACTAGTAGCATCACTTGACTTGAGATTTAGTCTCCTTTGCCAAGTTTTATTCTATCCTTTTTAGTTTGGAAATCATTTTTGCTTGATAGAAAAGCAAAAGAATAACTACAAAGTTCTATTTTGTATTTTATTTTAGTCACCCATCAATAATAGATAAACTGCAACAAGTAATGATTTTTTACTTTTCTTTCTCCAAACATGATTAAAATGAATATTGTTTTCATTTTTTTTTAATGTTTGTTTTTGAGAAAGAGACAGACAGAGACAGAGTGTGAGTGGGGGAAGGGTAGAGAGAGAGAGAGACACAGAATCTGAAGCAGGCTCCAGGCTCTGAGCTGTCAGACAGAGCCTGACACAAGGCTCAAACTCACTGATGGTGAGATCATGATCTGAGCCAAAATCAGAAGCTTAATATTTTTGGAGGTTATAGTTCAAAATTTGATTCTCATCTTCCTGATATTATGACCCATAGTTTTGCTGTATCAAGTGTGCCTGGGACCAGAACTTTGGCTTTTTCAATTTTTTACATTAATAGTAATAGTACTTATTATCATAATATTTAACTCAGATTTTAAATGGATTAAATAAATACCACTATTTTGTGTGATACATGGTGATAATGTGAAGAAGAGCTTATAAAATAATGTGTATCTAAATAATACATATAAAAATATCCTGAATGACCCTCTAAGTTGAATTTGTAATATGAATACAGAAAGGAAAGGAAATGGCAAGTTATCTATTTGTCTGAAACTATGAAATAAAATATGAACTTAATCTCAGAAGTGCACATATTTTCTTATTCCCTGAAGAAAACTGAAAACCTTTGGTGACCCAGTCAAAGACAGTTACCTAAGTTTAAAACCATAAAAATCAATTTAAGTTCAACTTACTAACAGTGAGCATTTCTTTCCCAAGGGCATAGCTGCCATATTTTGTAGTGCAAATGAAGAATGGGGTAGAAGGTAATATTAACCTGTCCTCTGCCTTCTTCTCTGGTTTAACCTGTGCCCAGGGAAACTCAGTTCATAATTTCTTCAATTTCACACCATTAATACGCATTAAGTTAACTCTAAAAGGTATAGTATAATAGTCTGACTGAGTAGGAACCATTAAACCTAATGACACTTAAATGGATTTATCACAATGATGCATGTCTTTAGGAGTGCCATTATGTTTTTCCATAAGATAGAAGGGGTTTAAAAGTATAAACTTTGTATTATCGAGCTGAACATTCTTTTGTATTCATTTGATCCTTAAAACATATTAAAATGGAAGATGGCTACTATGAAGTTATTTCTTACATTTTAACCTAAGGGGAACATTTCCTGTAGATCCCAAGAGTAAGGCTGAGTGCTTCAGTTCCTTTGTCCATGGTGCTGAAATCGGCTTTTCCCTCAGTAGCCCTACGACAGGGCTCAGATGGAGGGGGGAAAGGATTGATGTTTCCCCCAGTTAATGACATATAAGAATACAAATACTGACTTAGAAATGAATGTATTTTTCAACTTTATACTTAGCATATCAATAAAATGTGCACACATTACAAGTTTGTGTATTTCAATAATGTGCATCATGGAGGCTGAATTGGCAAATATTTCTTTTTAACCTATTTGAAGTAGAGCTTGGGAATTTTCATATTTTACTCCCACACTTCATTATTCATTAGGATATACCAACATCAATAATATTTAACGGTTGTCAATTTCTGTTTTTCCAAAAACTCTTCATTTTGGATTTTCTTAGGACCATGATAATGCCTTATCTCTTTGATTTGCTTTATATTCCTCCAGTACAGTGAAAAACAGTGTTAAAAATGATTTGAAATTAAACTTCTTACTTTAAACATATCATGTTAACACATGAATAAATTACATTGTTAGGGTTTTTTTCTTCTTCATGGCCTTAACTTTTTCATAGCATTTTTTATCCCATTATGCTATGCCTTGATCTATATTTCACTGCCCTAAGGAATTTTTTTTCTTTTTACACTACCTGCTTTTATCTGCCAATGAAAATTTTGCACAGCAAGGAGAAGAAAGAGGTAAAAAAAATTCAAAGACACATCTTTCACTTCCTTAGTGGACATTTACAAGAAGTGGGAAATTTCTTTTCTCAATGTCCCCAGTTTATCTTTTAAAGGAGATGAGATCATGTTAATGTGACCACAGATTTCCCCCTGTTCATATTTACTAGTACACAAGGAAAGTTCCATATCTAGGTCTTAGTTTTTCCCCATCAGGACATTTAAGCTGGAAGCTTTGTCAGGCTGCATCAGTGTTCCCTGAGCAAGCATGAATATAAAGTGTGACTTTAACATTAGCATTCTACTTAGAACAAAGTGGAAGTGCCCAGAAACACCACCTACCAGTACAGATTGCTCTGGTTTCCCTTTAGAGGGTAACCACAGCCATTTTGACTCTTGGGTTCATTTAAACAAGTCTCCAACCATTGGCTCCTGAACTGAAGCCTGATATAACTATATTTGCCTGAGCAGTGATTTTTTTTTATTACTTCCCCTTCCCAATAGGTAAGTTTGCTTTTGGTGATGAGGGAGGAATATTTGTTTTGGTGAGGGGTTATATTTTTGTCAGAGATCTGTCAAGGTTAAATTGTGGCTAACTAAACCATATTTTATGAGATGTCACTGATTTTTCCAGAAAGACCTAGTTTTGGAGGCAATTTAAGTTTCCAAGTGAGCATTTAAACAGTGAAGAATTTATACTGCTTGATTTATGATTACTGCAAAAAAAATTTACAAATCGTGTTACAAAAAAAATTTTTTAATATTTATTTATTTTTGAGAGAGGGACAGAGTGTGAGTGGGGGAGGGGCAGACACACACACACACACACACACACACACAATCTGAAGCAGGCTCCAGGCTCTGAGCAGTCAGCACAGAGCCCAATGTGGGGCTGGAACCCACAAACCATGAGATCATGACCTGAGCAGAAATCTGACACTTAACCGACTGAGCCACCCAGGCACCACATATGTTACGAAATTTTAATTTGTCATTTTGTTAGAATGCAGCTCTCCTTTTATCCAGCCATGTAAAACTACTTGTGTTCTTCACCATGAGTATCTCTGATCTGGTTGACAAGGAGAAAACTGACTACGGTGGCATGTGGCCATTCCTACATTTGCCAGCTAGATAGTAGTTGAGTGAGTAATTTAGTCTCAGTGAGTTTCTATCCAGAGTTTATTCCAGACTCCACAATTTTATACTGCAGACTTTGCTTTAGAATGTAACTGAAAAGTAATGCTCTTGATCTAGAAGCATTTTGACTAAATTATTTTGAATGTGTTATGTTAGTTGTTTTGAGGTTGTATAGATTGAGTGCTTCTGTAGCCTATGACCATTTATACATGTTCCCCTGGCTGAGAATGTTCACAATCAGGACTAAAATGTTCTGTTTGCTGTTAAGTAAAAGTGCTGTATTTTTTTATTGCTAAATTATCTAGTATGTAGATTTTCAAAAGTAGCTGCCATGAATTTAACAATTTACAACTTGATGGAGAGTCTTGCAGGTGAATCTGTATTTAAATATAGCTGCTTTCCTGGGGGCTCCGATCCCTCTTGACATTAAGTGAAAGCCGGTTAAACTCCTACCTCAGCAAGGGGGAAAAGGGTTGTTGTCTGGTGCCTTATGGTGCATTCCATTAAGGTGTAGACTGTTGTAGCAAAAGTTCTGAAAGCTATGCCAGAGAGATGGTAATTATTGTTACTATCCGAGGTATCTCATTGCTAGCTAATAACAGAAAGCTATTCCTAATTCCCCACACCCCCTGTTGCCCCTAAGCTCATTTTATTTGAGGTCACATGAGTGAAAGAGCAAAGCAGTTGTAAAAGAACAGTACCTTTGTTGTGGATGGAAACTAAAAGCAATGTTTTCTAAACTTAGCTGCACATTACAATCACCTGATGGGTCCCAGGCATCAGTTTTTTTTAGTTTCCCAGGGAATTCTAAGATTTACTCAGTGGTTGAGAACCATTGCCTGAGAAGGAATTATTTCCCTGCATGAAATAAAGTCTTTTGTCACTGCTCTCCTCTCCACCCCAGACAACAATATCGAATACTAGAGTGATTTATATACTTTTGAGAGAAGTAGGGAGATATCAAAGTTAATCCAACATTCTTGAGCTTCAGGTAATGATGCATGAAATTCATAGGGTGCAAGTATATTTAGTTTTAACTTGTAAAACAAGATGTTTTATCTAAATGCTGATGTATTTGGAGGCAGGTATGGAAAAGTAAAATGTAAAAGGGTGTTTAATTTTACTCTCCCACGTCTCAGTATATCTAAAGATAAAAAGTAGAGTGTGAGTTATTCAGCAATGCTTATCACACTTCTCCTGTCCCTGTGATGCATCTCATTCCGGAAGTTTGGGCAACACCCAACCAGTCTCCTCATCTAGACTAGATGAGGAACAAATGACTAGAACAAATGACTAGATTACTACTTTACTTAGAGGGTTATTGAAAGAGTTAATGGGATAATGCATGTTTAAATGTCTAGCATGATTTATGCTTGATCTAAGTTAGTTTTCCCCTTCCTTCTTTAGCTGATTAATTTTAATATTAAAACATCCTAAATTTATTTTTTCCAAACATTTATTCCAAATCTGAAATAAAATTTGTCTTAAATTTATTTGACTTAACCATAAAGAATGGTTTTCTTCAGGCAATAGGTATGAAAAAGCTATCATGTCTCATCTATTGTGTTTATTCCTCTTCTGTTTTTTAAAGTGGATTAATTCAGAGGTCTGTGTGGAATATGATGCATTTTTGTTTGTAATTCACTTCAAAATAATTTAAGGAATTCAGAGTAACTAAGAAATCATGCAGAAAATACAAGGTATATTAATTTGCCTAAACATTAAAAATAAGAGAAATGACTAAAAAGCATCCTTATTTCAATGCAGAAAGCATTTAAAATTATTTGAGTTCTCTCAAATTTTTTGATTGAAAAGTTCTCAGGGATAAATTTGTATATATTATTTTAAAGTGTCTTAAATTCTCTTAGTTTTATGAACATTGTCATTTATTGACACAAGTTATTTAAAAAACTTCCAACCCAAATCTTAACTCATATATATGTATATCACTTGCCTCTTTCCAAATACATATTTATTGCTCTTTTTTTTCTTTGTCTTCCCTAACAGAGATTGAGAGAGAGAGAGAGAGAGAGAGAGAGATTTTTCCACAATGTACACTCTAGGATTTTAGCCAATTTAAATGTTGATAACAACTAACTACTGCCAAAGCAATCCACTAAATGCCAAACTGACACATTCTTAATTATACAAAAAAATCCCATTCCCTGTTGGATGCCATGTCCACAGCCCAATTTATTAAGAAAATATTTAAATCATTTTTAATCAGACAACCTCTGGAAATCAAGCTATAAATCTTAATACTGAAGTTACTTATGCTTTTTCTATTTCATTTGAATTCTTGCTAATTTATATTTTGTGTGTAAAGAACCTGATGCTGTACTGTGAACTTAGAGTTAAGACACCTGCCATTGATACTGAGACCCCAGATTCTAAGTTGCTCAACTACGGTTTATTAAATGCACAGCAACCTTAAAATTACTTGTGTTTGTTACATTCTTTCTAATAATGATAACCAACTACATGATAATTTATTAATGTCAGTAAGTGTTTTTCTGAGAAAATAACTAAGAATCTGTATCAGGTATATGCAGAAACAAGGTGCAGAAAAAGGTTGCTTCTAAAATTCATTTTTATTTCTTAGTTTTATTTTTAATATTTCATTTATGACTGAAATTATATAGATTGTTCAGGTAAAAATATAAGCTGATATTAAGTACAAAGATTTTCCTTCCTATTCTTGAATTATGTAGTATATTTTAGCACTCAGTTTATTGACTCATTTTGACTTCATAAATGGGTTTTTCAAAAAGAACTAATAAGTTCTTTTTAATTCAAGTGGAGGAGGAATATGCTATCCTCATTTTTATAATGAAATATTTATAAAGTACCCACAGCATATTCAATGCATATTAATTAGCTCATAGGCCTAAATCAGCTGTACATTCTTTCAAGAAGCATGAGTCCAGTTTATATAAGTAAATAAATAAGTGACGAGTCCTTCGAAATAAGATACTTTTATTTTCATATTTCAAGAAATAATATTTCTGAAACATAGAATAAAACTAGTTTGAAACTTTTCAAATACTGCAATTACTCAAAGTATTTTGGGGTAAAGTGCTATTGGCCTAATTCATGTGGCCAAAAATTAAATTCCATTGACACTGGACCCACTGTAGCATTACTATCAGTATATCCCTAGGAAGGCCGTCTGCTGTCTTCTTGTCTTCCCTCCAGCCCTCACTGAAAGAGACCCTTGAGGTTTAGACTGAGTATATTTCTCAGAGGGCACATCTGAGAGAATTCTCCATGTGTATATATATATTCTTTCTATCTCTAATGGTATGAATAATGAATAAGAAGCTTATGAAATATGCACTCACATAGCCTTCCTCTCTTTAAAAAAAAATACTATGCTATACCCATAATGAGGAGAAAACCTAAGAAATCTGAAATAAATTTTGTCTTGAACTTATATGACTTAACCATAAAGAATGGTTTTCTGCATAAAAATTTGAATCCACTCTATCAAAAAGAATTATTATGGGGGAAAACCAACATTACACATTTGAAGTCAGGAATATCATACCTAATTACTGTGCTATGAATTGCAAAGAGCAAGTAGCTTCATCTAGAAGATTTATAATTTGAGAGATGTTGTCTTGACCAGTCCTTTAAAAAGAACCTGTAGGTTCTTTTATCTCTTAGAACTCAAAGAGAAGCAAGTCTATACTGAGATTCCCTTTGATAATCTGCACAAGCTAAGCCAATTTCTGTCTCTCTCCCTCTCTCTCTGTCTCTCCTCCCCTCCACCCATCTCTGTCTGTCTTTCCTTTCCATAGAGAAAAATAGAAAGAAAAAAAAATATGTTATACCCAGAATGATATTATATATAAGAAAAGGAAGGATGGAAGAAGGGAGGAAGAAGAAAAGGAAGGAAGGGATCAGGGTTGTTTGGTAAAAACTGATATCCTGGCAGAGATAAGACAAATATTCTCTAATTTAAAATATTATTTAAAGATATATTTAAACACTGATGACAGAAATGAACCACCATTTATATCCTCATTCTGTAGTGCACATAAAACCAAAAAATAATTACACAATAGGCTTGTTTAAAACAGTATTACAGGAAGAACACCATTGTAAGGGTCAAGAAGCATTTGGAAATCAAATGGACAGGGAGGAGGACTTGCAAAATGAAAAATCTATAAGATAATATATGTAACATTGTAGTTTTCTGGAATTTTCTTTTTGTAAATATGAGAAGTCTGAATTTTAAAATTTCCTTAAAATAAAATTTTATATTTTCATGTTCAGTTTAGATGTTTTTCTTGGTATATTGATGTGTGTGTGCGTGTGTGTGTGTATGTATGTGTGTGTGTGTGTGTGTATATATATATGTATATATATATGTTATAGACAATAACAGAATCTAATTTCTACATCATGGAAATTAATGTATTTATTAGAGTTCTGCTCGCAATTCTATTGTCACTAATCTTTCCTTCATTTGGACTAAACCCACCAGTCCTCTGCATTTCTACTGAAAATAAGAGTACCTGTGATGAACATTCCATCAGTTATTAAGGACTTGGACAGTGTAAGTGTGCATGAATTTCCCACGTGTTACATATGTAGCTAGGATCCAGGCTCAGTCATAGAACTTACATAAAGACAGTTGTAGTCAAGGCATAAGCACTGATTTAAGCTAACAAAGAAATGTCCTTCGTGTGCAAACTAAAAATCAATGGCTCTGCTCTGTTTTGTTAAGAAATGATAACCTCTGCTGCCTTGCATTTTCTTGGACAGGTTGGGATGAGGAAAGAGGTGTGGGATGAGGAAAGAATAAACCCAAAGGAGCTTTTCGTTGGTAGAATCTCTAACTTGCATTCCAGAAATTAAAACATACAGTGTTTGAATAAAACCTCACATGGTACTAAATCAGAAATGACAATGTTTTCCACTTGAAATTCAACACATTGATATGTTTTATGTAATAATACTCCATAAATGTAATTGACTTCATCAGATTTTATAGGTATTTACACCGGGGTCACTAATTATCTTCAATCTCAGAGATCGGTTGCTTCATAAAGTAATTAAATAAGTCAGGGAAATAAACCTGCATTTCTACGCCTGGTGAAAACTTAGCTCTGTTTTCAATTCTGCCCTTTCATAGGCACTCAGATATTTGACATGTGGACGAATCTCAGGCCATTTGTACCTAAAATCTGATGTAATGGAGTTAAATACACGTATTTATTATTTCTCACAAAATACACACAATAAAAATTAAGAGGAATTTGAAGTTATAAATTATCAAACTTGAGCTATCAGCACAGTCTTTTTCACTGTGGCTGTTTTGAAGGACTTTCTTATTTGAAGATAAAACATTTATCATTCAGTGTTGCCCTGGCTCAGTCATCTCGAGAACCTCTAAAATATATTCATCTTTGCCAGCAGTGGTCTGAAAGGACAGTTTACTATTTTGTAGTTTTAAATGATACCATAATGAATATGTTTTTTAGCTTCGTTTTTCCTGTCGAAAATTATGGTGTGATACCCCGTCAAAATCACCTCTTACCTCCTATTCTCCCAGCACATACACACCTACAAAGGGGGCGCGATCACGCCGTACTTTAGGTTGAAGTTTTAAAGAAAGCATGCGAGGTAAATAAGAATAGAAACAACAATAATAATAGAATTCAAATTATCTTTGAAAATGCTTTAAATTGTTTGTAAGTTCGCTATTTAGCCAATTTCCTTCTAGCATCAGAACAGGTCACTTCCATTAGTTAAATACTGGGTGACTTGTTGGCTTATAATTAGAACCCTGAATAAAAGTATTTGTATCCCTAAACACTAGAAACACACGTGGCCCAGTGAGATGTAAGAAAGAAAGAAATAACAGATTCACATCACCTATTTAAAAAACGTTTTTTGGGGCGCCTGGGTGGCTCAGTCGGTTGAGCGTCCGACTTTAGCTCAGGTCACCATCTCGCGGTCCGTGAGTTCGAGCCCCGCGTCAGGCTCTGGGCTGATGGCTCAGAGCCTGGAGCCTGCTTCCGATTCTGTGTCTCCCTCTCTGTCTGCCCCTCCCCCGTTCATGCTCTGTGTCTCTCTGTCTCAAAAATAAATAAATGTTAAAAAAAAATTTTTTTTAATAAAAAACTTTTTTTTTACAGTTTGATACCATTTTTAGAAAGCTCAAAAGCAAGCAGTATTAAACAACACATTGCTTACATTTTTAGGCCCAAGTTAACTCTCAGGCCTAAGCTGGAAAATGGCTCCACTATTAAAAATCTCTCTCTCTCAAACTGAATGTGGAATTTGATTAATTTAAATGAGAATATGACAAGACTTGACTGTTTTGCCAAAAAGTCCATTAGCCTTCTGGAATTACAAGGCCCATGGTATCAGGCCAGCTCTCATTAAGAGTTGCCCAGGAAGCAGCAGCACACACACACAATGAACTTGAGCCTTGGCATTCAAAAGGTACGAATTTGAATGCCATTTCTACCAGGTACATCAGTTTGGGCAAGTTATTTCAACACTTTGAGCTTCTGTTTCCTTATCAGATGTGGGTCATAATACCCACCTCAAGCAACTGTTCATGGTTAAATGAGAAATTTTCATTAAGCCTACCACAAGTGTTTACCAACAAATACTACTGAGATGATCAGTGATTAGAATTTTTTTTAAGTTTTTTTAACTATTACTTTTTTTTTTTTTAACAAGCCACCAGAGGGTAGTAGAGAACAAATCTTGTGTATGCTTTGTTCCAGGTGCTATCTCTATGAAATTACCATGTTCTTGTCCTCATAATACATCTACCTGCCTGTTCTGTCATTCCAAAATAAATACAGAAGCTTAACGACATGGAGTATGTTTTTACTATTCATAAATATCCAGATTTTACATATGACAAGAAATAGGCTGTACTAAGTATAAGATGCTTCATTTCTGAACTATTTTAAAGGAGGTAGAGAAATATGCATCTTGCTTTGAAGTATTTTATTCATACATGGTATTTTATGTGGCTGGAGAGGTTTTACATACTAATTAAAACATGAATTACTGCGTCTTCTCTGTGGTACTACTGAAGAATACCAGAATGAAGGCGATGAAGTTTTAGTGTCCTTCTTGTTTATTTAGGGAGTACAGGTCGTTAGAGAAACAATTTCAATACATACCCTTGAAATATATCTAAGGGATTTTAATCTGCTGCATTTTTTTCACTGTTGAATGTAATGATTGTCTGTGAAAGTCAACATATCATAATGATATGTGTTATGTTGATATACCAATATGATATTGTGATGGTATATTGATTCCAGGTAAAAATGAGGTTGGGCGTTTAAATTTAAATTAGAGAGCAAGCTAAAACAAGATCATTGAGATTGAGAAGGTGGGACACAAGAAAATAGTATGTGAAACTAATCTGTTTTCCAGAGTTGCAAGCTCTTAGGTAAAGCAGATATAGATAATATTAATGGGTTTGTACTCTGAAGCTAGAGCTCATAGTATAATTTTAAATCTGTAATTTTCAGACTTTGAACAGCACAGTGGTTCTCTATCAAGTATAATTTTGTCCCCCAGAGGGCATTTGACAATATCTGGAGACATTTTTGGTTTGTCAAGCCCAGAGTGAGGGCAGGTGTGGGGGTGGTGCTACTGGCATCTGGTGAGTAGAGGCCAGAAGTGCAGGGCACAGTGTAAAGGACACAGCCCCCCACAACAAAGAATCATCCGGCCCAATATGTTAATAGTGCTGACACTCAGAAACCCTGGAATAAAGCCATGAACTTTCAAAGACTGTGTTGTGTTGTTGGATATTTTCCATTCTTATCCTGTGTCCACACTGGTCGTTTAGAGAAGAGCTCTCTGCTTAGAGGCACAGCAGGTGCCTTGGCGTTCATCTTCCCTTTTTAAAGCAGCAGATTTTTCCAGAGCTTCCATTTAAAGGATGTGCCATATTCACTTAGTTTCTGACGGGGATTAAATGTGCTTTTGGAAACTTAGCAAAAAACGTACGAGCTCTCAGTAAAGAGAATTCATAGAAAACAAAAACAGAAGAGCAGGTTTCTAGTTTTTTCTCCCCCAAATGGTCTTAGTGGATCCAAAAATGGGAAGTGCGAATAAAATTGCTTTTTTGTATTTTATGTTGAAGCATTTGGAAGGATTGGTATAATGCCTTCAGGACATGAAATCTTCAGTTACATGATCACTTATTTAGAAATGTGATGAAGTGTGAAGAAATTGTACCAGCAGGAGGAATCATTTAAAATTCTGAAAACCTGAAAAATAGTTTCATAGAACATGTATATGGTTACAAATCAGCTGGCATATATAGTAGAGCCTTTGCGTTTAACTGTCACAAAGCCACTAACTTCTCTTAACTTATTAATAGTTAAGAGAGCAAGAAGGTAATTTATTTACATTAATTAGCTAATTTGGAGGGAAAATTGAGGTTTTCGCTTTTAATCTATAATGACACCTAAATTGCCTATATCAAAACCAGCTAAAAAATAAAACATCAGTTTCAGAAACCAATAAAGCAAATGTGTCTTACCAATTTAAAGAGTTTAAAACTTTCGGTCACAGCCAGTGTTCTTAGAAACAAGTATCCAAATTGACTATTTTATTGAACTAATTTATCCTATTAGGTAGACCTGTGCTATCCAGTATTGTAGTATTAGATATGTGGCCAAAAAAAGAGAAAAATCCCAATAATTTTATGTTGGTTACATGGTGGTATGTTAATATTTTGGATATGTTGGGTTGAATAAAATATATTGTTAAGTTAATCTGTTTCTTTTTACTTTTTTAATGTTGCAGCTAGAAAATTGGAAAGTACATTTGTAGCTCATTATCTTTATTAGACAGTACTGGCCTAGACCCTTTAGGTTTTTTTTTTAAGTTTATTTATCTATTTTGAGAAAAAGAGAGAGAGCATGTGCAAGTGGGAGAGGGGCAGAGAGAGAGAGAGAGAGAGAGAGAGAGAGAGAGAGAATCCCAAACAGGCCCTGCAGTATCAGCACAGAGCCTGACACAGAGCTTGAACCCACAGACTGTGAGAAGATCATGACCTGAGCTGAGATCAAAGTCAGATACTCACCAAGTGAGACATTCAAGTGCCCCTCAAGTGTTTTTTTTTTCTTTTTACTCTTCAAGGTTTAATTAAGTAATCAGTTTCATGATCAAATAAGCATTTGAGAAATTGTGATTATATGAGAAGAAACGTATATATAGTTTGCTAATCATTCTACTATGTAGCATCATTTACATAGCGTTAACCTTTAATTTCCTAATTTCTACTCTGCAGGAACCTTCTGCTTCTCCCAAAGAGGTTCTTCCAAACTTCCCTTGAACACCTTGGGCTCTCTCTCCTGTTTTTACTCTCACAATGTGCCCTTTGTCAATCTTCAAGATCGAACTCAAAACATCCCTTTTCCATAATGGTCTTTCCCAACTATGAGTGGTCTCTCTCATTTCTGAAATCTTCAGCACTTACTCTGTACTGGCCTTTCCTGAAGTATGTTTCTTCTAACACTGGGACTGCCAGAGTATGGTTTTCTAAGGGAAAAAAAGTACCATGGTCAAATGAGTTAGGGAAATACTAGATTAAACACAGTCAAATTCATCTCTTTACTACCCTGGATTGAGAACTTTTAAAGGGCCACTTGATATACGACATTTCCCAGTCCTTGCTGACAATGGATGGAGTGCATTTTTTTTCTCCATGCATTTCACAGGACTGACGTACTAGCAACACGCTCTGAGAAATAATGCCTATACCATGAATCAGCACGTACTCTTTTGCGGTTTTGTTTCTCTTGATTTGAGCCATTATAGAATTTTAGTGAATGAGAAATCATTTTGGTCAATGCTATGCAAAATTACAAATTACCTGTTGATTTAGCTTCATATATTAAGGGGTCATACTACATGTGTATTAGTCCTGTTAGTGGTAATAGCAATACTAAGTGGACATTACAATAAACCAAACCCCATAGTTCTTACTTTCAAATTTAAACTCTAATTAGTGGTAGAAGTATAGGATAATCTGCAACATGTTCAATAAGGAAAACCGTCAGCAACACTAAACAAAGCCAATAAGTACCTCAAGTATTTCTTTAAGGGCATAAGGGGTAAATTACTGCAAAAATATAAGCTAGAGGTCAAGTAAAAGACTAGAAAATAAGAGTGAAAAAGAGAACTTTAAAAATATACTAGGGAGAAGGAAAGACAACGATGTAATAAAGTACTACCAGAAATATTTTAATTAAATGACACTGGAAAAAAAAAAAAAAGAAAGAAAGAACTTCTATCAAATATTGGTTTGGTCATATATTAACTCTAACTTATTTTGTCAAAAATATGCACTCAGTGACCAAATTCAAAAGTGTAATTGATTTATTACTGTTGTATGTACGTGCATTGACTAATCATAATAACATTTAAGCCAGCTATGAGTTAAATGTGATAGATGATGCCTAGGAAATGTCATGTTAGGTTTAATCCAGAGACAATCCTATCCATTTCATACTTTATTGTCCCTATCAAAGTCAGTCCTACCTCTGCCCTATTCCCTTGTTTTTATTCATATATTTTTTTATAAACTTGATTCCCAAATAAGATATGAGTGAAGGGGACAGAGAAGAGACTCTGTATTTCTAGTGCCTGGTACAATTCACTTGATATTTGCAGAATCCTCGGCAGTGGTATTAAGCATTGTGTTAAAGAAGAGGGTAGCTCTTTTCTTGATTTCCATCTTAAAAATCAAGAGCGTATCTGAAGATCCAAGTTTCCCTTAATAACCCAGGATAAATATCACCTGAGACTTTTTCTATATTGTAAAATATTTGAATTGACCTCAGATCAACAAGTACGTGTTTATAATCTATTTACTGTGTTTGGGCCAGATGCTTTGGGAATGTAAAAAGAAAAGAAAATGACTGCTTCCTTTGCATTGAGGGTTGAGAAGAAAAGACAAAGAGATATTAAGAAACCAATGGAGAGTGAGTGCTAAGTTCTGTGGAACAAATACTTCCATTCAGAAAAGGGGAACTGAAAGTAGGCTGGAATAACCAAGGAATTGGCAAAATAAAGCCAACCTTGAATGCTATTAAAACCAGAAGCATGGGGGGCGCCTGGGTGGCGCAGTCGGTTAAGCGTCCGACTTCAGCCAGGTCACGATCTCGCGGTCCGGGAGTTCGAGCCCCGCGTCAGGCTCTAGGCTGATGGCTCAGAGCCTGGAGTCTGTTTCCGATTCTGTGTCTCCCTCTCTCTCTGCCCCTCCCCCGTTCATGCTCTGTCTCTCTCTGTCCCAAAAATAAATAAACGTTGAAAAAAAAATTAAAAAAAAAACAAACCAGAAGCATGGTTTACATTATGTTCTGGTAGACCTCAGAGAACCCAGGAAGATTTTTGAGGAGAGAGCTCACAAGATGAGTCCTATGGCAAGATGAGACTCCTACAGCCAGTATGAAAAGAGAGCAGGGAGAGGCAGGGAGAGGAAGACCACGTCAGAGATTGTTGGCGTTAGCCTAAGTTGAAAGGATGCATGTCTCTAGGGCAGTGACCACGGGACTAGGCCAGGAGCAGCTTTTGAGAGAAGAACTGATAGGACTTGGTGACAGAGTGGAAACAGACAATAAAAATATATGGCTGAGATGGCAATAAATGACCCCAAGTTTTTGAGCACAGATAAAAAATAATAATAGCCAGTGTTCTTGAGTATTTGCTCTGTGCCAGGGTTTTATGTGCTTACCATGGGTTTTCCTAAATTTCATGAGGCATTTATTGATGTAAGTACTAATATTTCTTCTTTTTTATAGGTGAGGAAACAAATTCATAGAGAAAATATAACTTGAGCAGAAATTTTAACCCAGGCAGCCTAGACTCAAATCCCATTCTCTTCCTGTCTGTGCTAATCTCTGTCTCATGTCCTAAAGAAATGAGGGAGACATAGATAAGTTTGGGATGAGGAGCTAATTTGAAGAGAGTAAGAAATGACTTACATTTGAAATAAAGTTTGGGTGTGGAATAACAGTATTTGCAAGTAGACGTGTCCAGGTGGGATTTGGAGATGAAAGCTGTCAGCTTGTACAAGGTGGAAGTCTTAAATGTGAGAGCACACATTACAGAGATTTTGAAAGTTCGCTGGAGAAAAGAATACATCAGAGACATCAAAGACTGCATTTTTGCATAGATATTATTTCTCGCAGGTAATGAATTTGATAAGGTTGTATATTGGTCTTTAATTCTATATGACCCTAGACCAGCTCTACAAACTTCTTTGATCCCATACCTCTAAGACACAATTTTTGAGCATACACCCTTATGTATGTAACTTATTCTCTACTGTTTTCACTTGATAATGTAGCTAATGATGGGTTCATACTGGGAGATAAGGCAGGCACTATCAGCAGGAACTTCAACCTGCAGTTCTTTTGCAGAATACTTTTTAAAGCCATTTCTCTATTTCATTGAGTTAAAACTCTTCTGTATTATCCAGGCACATGTAAACTACACCCGGTTACTATTACAAATTATAGATCGCTCCTCCTCAGTGCATTTAGATAGGTGGCGCCAAACATCTGATTTAGGAACTAAATTTTGGCACTGTTTCATTCCACCTATTAAATATCATAATGTTTTATTTACCTCTTGCCACTCTAGCTTTGCCACCACCCCCCATCATTTCTTTAGCTGTCCTCCACCTGACCAGGGAACTTCTCTGTACCTTGGAGACCAATGACTTTGTCTTAACTTCTCAAGGGTCAGAAGGTGCTTCTTCAATAGTCCTATTCCAGCACCTGCTGAGTAGATGGGTGTGAGATCACTGTATCTGTACACTGTATAGTGTACATGCTTCTGTCCAAAATATTCTCCATCTTTCCCTTCCCAGATTAGAGGCCTTGGAGATTTAGTTTCCTTATGCAACATCCTCACTTTTTTTTTTTTTACCATCTTAGTTTCCCTTTCTCCTTTAAATCATTTCAGCTTAAACTTTCTCCTGTTTTATCTCATGGTTCTTGGGGTAGGATGTTGAGAATTTCATAATTATTTTCAGAGTAAGCCACTACAGAGTTGTATGTGGAAAGATCTACGTTCTCTGTACGTTTCCAGAATTTCCTTTGAGAATACCCATAAATTTTTAGTTCCATTCACTGTGAAACGAGTACCTGCCTTTTATTTGTCAAAAGTTAAAGTAGTGACACAGTCAGAACTTCTCCATCATTTGCTCAGTGTGAAATAATTTGGAGATAAGAGTCAAATGGTAATGTCAGAAACATTTACTAATCCTTGTCAAATGAGCAGAAAATAACATCAGTTAATGTGTCTTATTTTATTTTTACTCAGGTTATTGCTTTTATCTTATTTCTAACTTCTGTTTTTTCTTGTTGATCATGTTATTGTTTTCTTAAAACTTGAATTAAAGGTTTTCCTATGCTTGGGCACTAATGATCTCACCAATAGGCTGGCCACACTACACTTGGAAATATATTCTCATTTGAGACTTGGAAAATAAACCTTTGCATTGAAAAATCAGACAATAGTTGGGAATCCTGATTGGATTATTTGAGATCCCGACATAGTTAAGTACACGTCCACAAAGTTTCTAATGTACTCATCTTTCCAATACTTATAAATAATCAAATGACATTAAAATCATTTGTAATTTCTACCATAGTTCTGATGGAAGCAATTTATTATAATTGTGAATAACTGTGGACCAGCTTTATTCCTAGCCTCACAAGAAAAAGGGCTTTGACTTTTTGATTTACAAACAAACAAAAAAATATGGTTCTGGTTTTATTTTAAACTTTAAATCAATGTGGAAAGATATCTATCTATTTCTTATTAAAATAAATGAAGCCAGGGGCGCCTGGGTGGCTCAGTCGGTTAAGTGGCCGACTTCGGCTCAGGTCACGATCTCACAGTCCGTGAGTTCAAGCCCCGTGTCGGGCTCTGTGCTGACCGCTCAGAGCCTGGAGCCTGTTTCAGATTCTGTGTCTCCCTCTCTCTCTGACCCTCCCCGCCCCGTTCATGCTCTGTCTCTCTCTGTCTCAAAAATAAATAAATGTTAAAAAAAATAAAATAAATAAAATAAAATAAATGAAGCCAAATGGATATTGCCACATGATGGCTCAGAATTAGGTATATTTTAGACTCATTTCATCAGAGCTATTTGGCTAATTGACTAACTGGCTGCTTGCTTCATAAACATTACAGCTGATATAAGAGCAAAACCAATTTTTTTTGTTCTTTTCCATGCAGCATTTGTATTTTCACAAGACCAGTATACTTAGGAGTTTAGCAGTGTAATTTTTTAAAACTGACTTATGCAACCATTTTACAAAAACACCCACCTCAGTCTCTAAAACTAATTAATGATAGTAAATATGTATTTTTCCCTTCTCATACTGTTACTAGATTGCACCTATTTACGAGGAACTGCAAAAGGGCTATAAGGTTTGGAAGAGAGGGGGAAGTCTAAGTGAAAGCAGAAGGGAACGAACAACAAATAGCACTTATTGTTTAAAGTTTAAGTTTAAATATGGCGAACAGAGGTGAAGAGCCCCTATGAATCTAGCAGTGGAGCTTTGGTTGGTAAAATTTATTGTTCTCTGTGTACAAAAGAAGAAATTCAAATTGAGCCACTCTGAAATACATTCTAACATTCTGTGTTCCTCGTTGAAAAAAGGACAGCATAAATAAACACCTAGGCAGGGAAATGCAACAAAGGGTTATCAGCTTTGAAAAGTCCCTACCCTGTTACAATGGAGAACTTCAATTTGACAATCCTGAATACAAGTCTTACAGGTGCCGAAGCAAATAAGAGGTAGCAGATTGTCACGTTGTTTGCTGTTGCCTACACATTAGCCAAACTGGAAATTCCCTTGGGTAATTTTCTCTCATTGCCCAACTACAAGTCCATCGTGGAGCAGACTTGGGGCAAGACTACCCTGCTGAAAGTAAACATAAGTCTCACCCACATCATTGGAAAAGCCGTCAGACATGATCTCATGATCACTGTTCAGCAAACCCAGTACTTTTCCATTGGGTCCAAAAACAAGTGCTAGTGCCTATAAAATGAAGTATAAGTTCTGTGTGGGTAAGACTCCTTTGCCAAATTTTAAATTATTGAGCTTAAAAGAGGCCAAGCAGACGAATACAGAGATTTGAGGAATAATTCTTTTTTTTTCTTTCCCTTTTTTTTCTTTTTCTTTTTTTTTTAATTTTTTTTCAACGTTTACTTATTTTTGAGACAGAGAGAGACAGAGCATGAACAGGGGAGGGGCGGAGAGAGAGGGAGACACAGAATCTGAAAGAGGCTCCAGGCTCTGAGCTGTCAGCACAGAGCCCGACGCGGGGCTTGAACTCACCGACCGTGAGATCATGACCTGAGCCGAAGTCCGACGCTTAACCGACCAAGCCACCCAGGCGCCCCTGAGGAATAATTCTTAACACAGACTCAGTACTTGGAGTAGATGTGAAAACAAGCATATTAGTTTAGTGGGTGACACTATTAGCTCTAATCTCTAAATGAAGAGAGAAGTTTCCAACCTGCTCAAGCAGGAAATGCCTTTCCTGGTTTCAATACATTGTCTTCACCACTTAGAGAGCTAGCAGCTGTGAACACGTTGAAAACACTGGCTTTGTTGACATTTTTGCCACACTTCTCTTTATAATTTTTATCAAACAACCACTGTTTGTTGAATTAAAAACTTTAGCAGAATTTGTGGAAGACGGTCTAACAACACTAAAGAATACCGACGGGATGCACTAGTTACAGCATAGAAAACAGGGCAGGCAAAGCCTTTTTCTTGTGTTACTGCCTCAGTTTAAAAGCCTGGTCACTGAGAAGATCAGAAGTCCAGTCCTACAAATGAGAAACCAGAGCTTCCTGAAGATGTTGACTAGTCTAAACTTTGTCCTATACTTTCTTCTCCTCATTGAGGTATTAAACCTACTCTCCAGATAGTGTTGCCTTTCTGAGGGACAGTGTGATCTGCTCTCTGTCACTTGTTTCTTGACAAGTGCTACCTCACTCTCAAGAGGATCTATAAAGGGACCTTGTGCGGTGCACTCAGTGATGTACTAATGAATACAGAAAGAAACCCAAAAGTAGCATCTTTCAGTAGGATCAGATTAAATGAGGGATCATCTATATTGTGATTAAAATTTTTAGGGAAAGAGACCTCGTTTATACTCATTTATACTGATAAGTATAAATGCTTTTATACTGATGCTATTCAAATCACATTTTGGGGGGCTCCATAAAGAAGATGCATCTTAGTGTTTAAAATTATTGGATATAAATTACGACCCACAAATGAGCAAGCCTTAAATATGCAAAGAACTCGAAGTGTCTATTAATCCCTTTGAAAGGCTCCTACAATTAAATCATGTGGATGCTTCCCGGTTGGCTAGAGAATGGGATTGCTCAAAGGTTTCAGGTTGAAAAGCCTCCCGCAGCTCTCTAGGCCAGAAATTTGGCAGCGGTGCTGAAAAACTACAAAGACAAATTTCCAAATATTAATCATACGATTTGTATTCTGCAGTCATTTCCAGTTTCAATGGCAACAGTGGAAAGGAAAGGATGAAGTCAGGTTACAGGAATAAAATACTTCAGCAGGGCTTGAATATCTAATGCACATTTCTGCAGAAGGCCCAGTGTCAGGACTATGTAACACAGACCTGCTGTCAACCTTTTCTTTCTTTTCAAGCTCACCAGAACAAACAAATTACCTTTAGGCAAAAGACCCTCAGAAAACCTCAGGTGTGAAGAAGAACCATATTCTTCTAATACAAAAAAGGAAGCAGAATTTTCTACTCAAATTCTCTCTGTAAATCGCCATTATCTCTAACTCTATTTGTAAATTATGGAGACGGGACTGGTTTGCAGTAAAGTGTATTAACAGAAGTATTCTGGCAAAATAGAATGAAAAAGTGAGTACGCTTCTTATCATTAAGGGGTTGTTGTGTGTCCATTTAGGTGTGTTTTGTTTTTGTTTTTAGAGAAAGTGTGCAAGCAGGAGAGAGGGGCAGAGAGAGAGAGAGAGAGAGAGAATCTTAGGTAGGCTTCACACTAGGCCTCAGTGTGGAGACTGATGTGGAGCTTAATTCCACGACCCTGGGATCATGACCTGAAGCAAAATCAAGAGTTGGATGTTCAACCGATGAGCCACCCAGGTGCCCCAAGTTTTTAATATGTATAGAAATAGCAGTGCTCTATGGAAAAGGGATTCATGGGACTCAACCAAGGGGAAGAAAGATTTGCTGTATTTTCACTTGACCACATTTCTTGATTTCGGAGAAAAAAATACACATCTGTCCAGCATTAATAAATAGTATCATTTTGTCATGTTTATGCTTGCATTTTTATTTTTGCTTTATCTTCAAATGTTGTTTAAAGGTGGAAATTGAAGTTATTAATATTAAGGTCATGTCATTATCCCATAAATGTAAAATGATCATATTTTATGTTATTATTTAAAAATTGCCCAAAAGGATGCAGCATGGCAGCATGGTTGGATGGGGTTCATTGTTCTGCCTTTATTTTCCATGGCCAGGCAACAGTCCCAGGATTGTTGAAGGCACAGAGTAAAATTTAAAAATTATATCTATTTCGACTGCCAAGCCAAAATAGCCAAATGTCCACTAATATTTACCAGGGTTCTTGGCACATACCAAGGAAAGGCTCAGTTAATATTTGTTGAATAAATAAAATCAGTTATTTATAAAAAGCCTGGAATTCACAGGATAGGATTTATAACAATGAAAGTGTAACTCTGTAAGGCAGTTCTTAGGTGAATATTACAGAAACTGCCTAATTTTTATTTGCTTCAGCTCCACTGTGATTTTAAAAAATACCATTTCAGATATCTGTTATTGCATAATTAAAAGCCAAAAATGAAAAACAGAAGATTCTTAAGTCTATATTTATTCTCCATCTGCAGCGCTTGATGGTCCTTTCCCATAGAAGTGTTTCTGAATTTAGAACTCTGGGGAGAGAACTACTGGCTTTAAGGTAGACAGAAAAAAAGTTGTAATTTATATGCAGAAATTATACATGTTTACTATGAGAAATGCAAGCACATTGGTTTTAACAAACTCACGCTTCTATACTTAGCATCTCAAACATTAGGAAACCTTCTGCTCTCAAGTGTATATAAGAAGGGTTTATATTGTGGGATGTTCTAGTATTCTCTTGTCCCAGTAACTATTTATTATAAATTTTCCAAGTTTCAACATAGATCTACTTAAGGCATTTATACAGTTGAAAAAGTTGCATTTTCCTGAGTTTATTATTTAAAAAAAAATACAGCAATGCAACCATATGAGTATTTAAAAATATAAATGCCATTGTCTTTTTAAAAAATAAATCCTCATCTAAAATTGTTTTCTATTTTAATACTAAAAGTCAAATAAATGGTAAGGAGGAAAGGAGGGAAAACTATAACAAGGAGTCAGGGGAATACTTTTTCAAAGAGCATGCTATGAATTCTCACTTGAGAGAAGTGAGTCTATTAGAATAATGAAGCTAAGATTAATATTTTATAATAAATAGGATGAAACATATGTATTATCTCTGGCAGAAGCTTTTCAAGTTATACTAATTTGGAAGTCATTATTTCACTTGATCACTAAAAAGTTCTTTTGAATTGCCCTTCAACTCATGTTACTAGCCCAAAAGCTAACACAGCTCCCATGTTCATCTTGTCTTTAATATGGATTTATCTTTCCATAATACTATCCACCCGTATGGTTACAGCAGAAAGCATTTTCAAAGCCAGAAATCATTCTCTTCTATTTCACACTCAAGACTGGAGTAAATTCATGACTCTAACAAGTCATATTTTTCAATGAATCTCTCTGAAGGGCAATAGTAACCAGATGGTGGTGGTGGGAGATGGAGGTTAGAGATTGGAAAGTGTTGTAGGTGGAAGAAACAACATTTGTGAAAGTCAAAGGTAGAATACAAGGATTAGATCATGAGACCTTGCAAGCCATATGTTAGTGTATGAATGTTATCTTCAAGGCAATGGTGAGCATTGAAAGGCCTCCACTGGGCCAGGAGATGCAGGGTGGGGTAGAGAGTGATCAGATCTGCACTTTTAAGAGATCACTGTGGCTACTGTTTAAAAATGTACTGAAGGAGACAAGTCTGTAGGCCAGGTTAGAAATCCAGACAGGAAAAGATGTAAAGAAATGAACATGTTTTAAAGATAATTAACAGGTAGAAAAGCTATGACTTCAGTTCCAATTAGTTGTAAAGGAGAAGGAGAAGAGCTCAGAGTACCACCCAGCTTCCTGGGCCTGCAGGATAATAGCATTTATTAATATAGAGAACACAGAAGGAAGATTAGCTTTTAGAGGAAATATGATAGATTCAGTTTGGAATATAGTGAGTTTGTGGACTCTATAGCATACAAAACTCAAGATACCCAGATGGCTAATGGGATAGTCATGCAATAGAGATGTGAATTTGTAGAATTTATGGAATATCTGCCTATAAGTAATAATTGAAGCAATTAAAAGGAAAGATATTACTTAGGGAGGGAAGGTAGGATGAAAATATGAGAGGGTCAGAGCTAGTAACTGAGGAACATCAACATTTAAGGAATGGCCAGAAAGGATACAGAAAAGTGGGGAAAAAACAAGAGGGCTGAGTTACAGAAGGAAAGCAGTTTTCAAAAGTGTGGGAGTGTTTATCCTAAAGCCTGTTGAGAGGTCAAGATTAAGATAAAAACTAGCCATTAGATTAAACCAAATGGAGGTAATTTTTTACTTTGGGCATGAGCTCTTGACAGAGTGGTGGTACATCCATGAGTAGAGTGAAAGGGCAAGGAGAATGTGAGACATGAGAACATAGACTCTTTCAGGGGTTTGATGATGAATTGGGAGAAGCTACTGGGTAGTACTAGAGAGATATAAGAGTTTAAGAAAGTCATTTACTTAGTTGGGAAAGGACTCATCATGTTTAAATGGTGATGTGAACTCTCTGATAGAAAAAGTAAGTTAAAGTTATCAAAAATAATAATAGCTAATAATCACAGTGAACAGCCATTGAGTGCTTGATGTACCCTAGGCACTCTTCCAAGTTCTACACATGTATTAACTCTTCTGATGTTCATAGTAACCCTATGAGGTAGGTACCATGGTTGCCCCATTTTATAGATAAAGAAATAGAAACCTGGAGTCTTAGAAGGACTAACTGATGGGATAACTTTAAGATGTGGAAAAAGTGGGACTCAAAGCCCAAGTAAAAGAATTACCCTTGTACAGAAGAGGGATAACTTCCATTCTGAAGGACCAGAAATGGAGAGGTTGGGGTGGAAGCAAGTGAATTTGTAGGTTTGGAGGCAAGAGATTGAGACAGCTCTCTTAATAGCTTTTATTTTGTTAGTCAGGAGATAAGGGCATCTGAATAGCATGAAGGTGGAGTTGGTAGGCCAGTAGATTTAAAGTGTGGGGGTTTCAGATAGACCCTGTGGAAAATAGGAGAGCATGCTGATGAAGGGCCTTAAAATGATTGCCAGGCAGCACTGAAGTCCCCCTGCAGCTGGAGAGCAAGTCTGGCTGTGTCATCCATCTGCAGGCATGTGGGGCTTACCGCCTACCCTGTGCTCAGCTTCAGGTCAGAGGAGAGGTAGTGCTGTTAAGAGTATCAAAGGGGTGTCTGGGTGGCTCAGTCGGTTACACATCCGACTTTGGCTCAGGTCATGATCTGATGGTTCTGTTGAGTTCAAGCCACGCATCTGGCTCTGTGCTGACAGCCTGGAGCCTGGAGCCTGCTTCCGATTCTGTGTTTCCCTCTCTCTCTGCCCCACCCCCACTCACACTCTGTCTCTGTCTCTCAAAAATAAACATTGAAAAAAAATTTTTTTAAAGAGCATTCAAGAAAGATCCAGGAGTCTTGGCCTTGAGTCCACCATGAAGTTAGAAGATCTTGGAGGCAAACCAAGCAGGTAGGGGGTATGGAAGAGGTGAGGGATGTAGATCCATTTGATAGGCACTTGCTTGCACCCTCTTCAGATGTAGAGTTTAATTAGGAATGGATTGTGTCCAAAGATTTAAAAAAAAAAAAAAAAAGGAATGGATTGTGTCCAAAATTCTGAGATCTATTTTTGATCTTTGAAACAGTAAATGGAAACTCTGTACTTCCTGCTTAATTTTTCTGTAAACCTAAAACTGCTAAAAGATGGAGTCTAATAATTTAATAAATAGATCTGGAAATATAAAGGGTAGGGAATATCTGAATATGACTTACAAATATGACTTCCCTTGCTTGTCTACAGTGGCTCAGCAGATAAAGAGAAGAAAAGCATTTGGAACTATTTGTATGTCAGACCACAAAGTACATACTCATTATCATGCCCACGTATTCAGTTATGTGTAGCCTTAAACTTAAGAAATTTTCTGTAAGTGATGGAAGTTTGAATAAGGCCACTGTTAAGGTGTGTTATGAAGACTTGGTAGCAAACCAAAAGGAAAGACTTTACCTGTCAGGAAACAATTCACTAATGAACCAATAGGTGGCAGTATAACACGGTGTTCTTGAAATTTTAAATAATATTGCTAATTAAAATATTGATTGAAGCACCAGATATGTGCTTGATGCTGTATTAGGTAATCAAAACTCTGAAACAAACCCTTTTCTTCCAGAAGATTACAGTCAAACAGTAAAGATTCAAGGGGAAACCTAAAGCTTCTCTCTGTATCAGTCCATCCTAGGCCAGTATGTAGAGTAGCAGGTCTCTCCAAGTAAAAAGAAGAGTGGGGGTGGGGGAGGGGGGAGAGGTGGGAATGAGGGAGTGAAGGGCTAGGAAGGGGAAGGAAGGGGAAAAGAGAAAACAGAAGAGGACAGGAGAGAGAGAAAGGAACTCTACATGGGCCAAAGTTATAATAGGACCTATCTGTCCTTTGAAATTCGTTTTAAAACACCCCTGGAAGCCTCAGACCCCAGACTAATGGGGATACTGGCAAGCCCTCAGGATATTGATCTATCAAGATGCTAACACAGTGAGTAGTGTAGCAGCTTATGGCCATGCCCATATCTTCTCTATTGGGCTGTGAGATACTTGAGGACAGGAAGCTGTTCATCTTTGAATACTCTGGAAACAGTATCTGAGCCAGTGTGTGGCTCAGAATAGGAATGGAATAAACACGGATGGATGGATGGATGGATGGATGGATTGTTGGATGATAGGTATTAGGTCATTTATCATGCCTTCCACCTTTTTAATCTTATTTTGGGAAGAAAAGTCCTGTCAGCATCTTTTCCCATGAAAAATTAATTTTCTTTCTATCTCATAAGTCACCTGAGGAGAAACTTTAGTGTATGTGCTCCTGAAGCAAGCACTTGGGGAAAACCTTAGTGCTTCCCTTTAATAAAAGTTAAAATAAAAATCTTCAGGATAAGGAGAATATGAAAAAAGCAAGCAGGAGATAGAAATGGTGGTTGATCCTGAGGGAGAGAGGGTACCTATTAAGCTCTACCATGTGCCCAACATAAATGATAGGCTTTGCAGTTATTCTTATCTAATCCTTACAATAGCACTATGAAGTAATTACTGTTATTAAGTCCATTTTATAGGTGAGAAAATGAGGATCAGAGAAGTTAATTTCCCCAAAGACATTAACTTGTACAAAATGTTCTTTCTTCTTTCTGTCCTTCCCTCCCTCCAGCCTTTCCTCCCTTCCTCCCTCCCTCCTTTCCTTCCTTCTTTCCTTCCTTCCTTCCTTCCTTCCTTCCTTCCTTCCTTCCTTCCTTCCTTCCTTCCTTCCTTATTTTAATTAATATGCACTTATCATATGCTGAGTCCTAGAGGGGTTAAGGTAATCTAAGGCTACCCAGTCAGAAAGAGGCAAAGAAGGGCCTGTGGGACAGGAGAATCCATGTCCTTTATTAAACTACTTTCTTTTCAATACAGATGTCTTTGCAGACTTCAGGAAACTCATTTCACTCTCCTGTTATCCCTTGAATCAGCATCATATCATGGCAGGCCACTAGCTGGGCTTCTATTTGAAAGGGACACAGATGTTTCTCTACCACCCTCTGAGTTGAGGTCATTCTCAAGCCTTGAATTTGCTAATTCTCCATCATATTGCTGGCAGCTCTTCATGAAACATTTGGCTGGTCCAGCAACCACTAGGGCCAGGAACCTGGGAAGATACCCTTGAGCTTCTGAGTGTCTGGCTGCAGCCCCAGCTGTTTGTCAACAATGGTAAGGAGGACCAAGAGCCTAATATCCTGTATTAGTGCCCAATCATAGGAAAACAGAGGGGAATGACTTCTGGGAAAACAATGGGCATGGGAGCTTACCACAGCCATCCAGAAATAGCCAGATGCGATGGCCTCAAGAGGCCCCAAGTGAGAATTTTATTCTCATTTCAACAGTCCTGTTTTTGATTCACAATAGATAAGCCTGAAAGCAAATACACAAAAATGCTAACAGAAGGAATATGGATAACTGATGTTAGGGCAATGAGATGGTGAGTAATATTTTTCTTTTCCCAAATTTTGATGATGTGGTTTTTATATCTTTAAAAAGAAAACATTAAAGCTATCTTTAAAGAAAAAGTACTTCTCTTCCCCTTTGATTAAACAGTATTATAGAAATAGCTAAAGAGGACACATAGGCAGATGAAACAACATTGGCTAGTTTCCCAAATTCTGGATTTATTTTTCTGCAGGAAAGTGGCTACAACTACATAACAGGGGCTAAATTTACTCATTAGGTCACAGGATTTCAGGTGATGAGGGAAAGGTGTTCACAGCAGTGTCCTAGGAGGACTCTCAAAAGTATAACTGGCTTGCTTGGTGCTTCAAGATTTCCCCTGGACTCCTGCAGTTACCATCACAGGAGTTGGCCTCTAGGGGTGCTCTGCTCCATTTTGCTATACTGCTCTGGCCCCTTGAGTAGACAATCTCAAAATCCTTCCCCACTCCCCCATCTTTTAGCAGAAATAAAGGCAAAATTTCAAAAAAGAAGAAGGAGAAGGAGAAGAACATTTACTAGAAAGCTAAATGGAAAGATCATGGAAATAAACGATATAATGGAAAACAGGTTCTTTTATCTTAATGTAACTCAAATCTAGCCACAGATCTGCTTTCTAGGAACTTAGATCATACATTTCTTTTCTAAACCTAGACTGGTGTGGATGCTGCATGAATCCTCCAGAGCCTCCAGCCTGGGGTACCTGCTCTGCCCATTCCATGTGTGAAAAGACTCTCAGCCTCATCTTCTCTCCAGGTCGCTGCTTCCCCGCCCTGGGCTCAGGCAGCTTTCAACAGCCTGTGCTTCTCATACTTTCTGGTCTCTTGGTCTCCTAAGAGTGGAAGGTGATTTTCTCTCCACCCAGAATTCAGCCTCTGGATTTAGGCCTTCCTATGTCTACCTTACAGATAACTTTCTTTGCCCTTTCTGTAAATCTGTAAGACCCACACATCTTGCTGTCTTGTCCAGTCATTTGAAGCTTTTCATTAGGTAAATGTCAAGACTCAGTTTCTCCTATTTGGGTGACAACCTTGACACTCACACTTTCTAGAGCATCTTAGTTTTAGTTGTTTGAATCTACTGCCCCGATAAGTATACACATACTTGTCCAACCACGTGTCCCCAATTTGTTCAATACAATCACCATCCCTGTGTCTTTGGCTGGTATCTGTCCCTATTCTTAAAAATGGGCAAAAGGCCACAAACAGCAGATGGCATTTGGGGAGGATTACCTCATGTTTGCTCCCCCATCAGACAAGTGGAAGATGGTATCTTTACCATCCTTCAAAGCCCCCAACCCTCAACCTCTCTGCCTCTTCAGCTGGACTTTTCCTTAATTCCCGTTCTTCATCTGTGAGATGCCTCTGACTGAGGGCTCTGCAGAGCAGAAATAAGTGACACACTCTGAACCCATTGGCTGTTCTAGCCGGCCCTACTTCAGGCTACCCACTCCCCTCTCTGACCCAGGTACTCTCTGGCCCCCCTCCTCAGGGAGAGATCTTGTAGAATTCTACTCATTACAGTTTTACAACAGCAAAATCCCTTAACCATAAAGTAACATTAACACACAAAATCTAAGAGGAGGATTGATCACTCACACACACTTCTAAGGGGAAATGGACTGCTCTCTCCCTGGTGAGAAAAATATGGGTCTCCACCCCACCACAAAAAAATCCCAGGATGCCCCAGAATGCAGTTTCTTCTCCTCATGACGTGTTGTAAAGCACGTCAGCTGCTCCTTGTTGCTGTGCAGATCACCCAACATCGGGTCACTGAGACAGAAGGCAGCGCTAGCTCACACAGCTGATAGGATTAGGAGATGGTGCTTTGTCAGCCTTGACTGAGTCCGGAGAAGCCCTCAGCATACACACGCAGGTGAGCTGTGAGGGAGAGCAGAGGTGGGGGGGTACTGCAGTAGGTCTCGGTTGTATGGTGGAGATGTTTTCTCTTTGCAGTGCATTTATATATATTGTCTTTTCTCTTAAGTTTGCAGGCTGGGGGGTTCCTATCAATAAAAACCTGTCCTTTTTCACTTCTTTAATTTTAGGAATTGGCCACATGCACCTCATAGGATTTTTGTGAGGTTCAAGTGAGGTTCTAAAAATAGAGCTCTGAAAATATAAAGTTTTGTATAAATGAAAGAGATTATTCATTTGATAACTATAAATTTCACATAAACAAAGAAATAATATATCCTAGATTTGGGGGGCATAATTACCTGCACATCCTTCTTTTCTCCCCAAACTATAACACCCTATCTTTCCAGTTCCTTCCCAGGCCTGGGCATGGATATTATTTATAATCTAGATGGGTTCTAGTCTTCTAAAGCAGCTGATATTTTCTAAAACCTAGCATTACACTCATCTCTAAAGGAGAAACCACAAAATTACAAAATGAGACTACAAAATAAGTAAGTAGAAATGGAAAATGATGCATGAGAATATTTTAAAGCAGATGAAAGATGAATATAATATGCTATAATAGATTATATCTCTTTGGTGGTATAATCCAAACGTTATAAGACATTTCTGTTAATGACATGAGAAATACTTGAATGAAATTAAAGGCAGCATAGATATTATCATTTGTAAAACTTGCCTTTTAGAACAGCAGAAAAACAGGCTTGGGTTCCAAAAGTACAGAGCTAAGAGACGTTAGAACACTAAATCATCAGCCTTTCCCTTGGCAGGGTTGCTATGGTGACAGCGGGGCTACTGCACAGCCTCTCACTGCCTGCACTTCTGCAGTAAAAGCTTTCACTGAACACATGTTGGGTTTTTTAGGCACACACCCCATCATCAAATACAAAGACATATTGGAAGCAGCTTTATCTGAGTCATTTGCAAAACAGAAGTTGCCTATTTTCTTTACCCTGTACTGATGGACTTCTTATGGGCTTATAGAACTCACTCATCCATCACCATTCATTTGACTGTTGTATATTGAATGCCTTCTGTATGACAGGACCTGTACTAGGTACTGCCTGTGATCCCTGGCGAAGACAGACAAATAAATAGGGAATTCTTATACAAGATCTTAACAGCTTTCCTGGGGTGAATTTAAAACGGGTGTCCTGGAAATATGTAAGGACTGACCTTGGAGGGTCAGGGGAGGTTTTGTGGAAGAAGCTGTTTCTAAAATGAAACTTAATGTATCTTTAGGAGTTGAAGGGGGTTAAGGGGAGTCAAATGCAAGAAATGCTTTAGACGGAGGGACCAGCATGTAAAC
Source organism: Acinonyx jubatus (assembly GCF_027475565.1). NCBI lineage: Eukaryota > Metazoa > Chordata > Mammalia > Carnivora > Felidae > Acinonyx > Acinonyx jubatus. Next base: position 28,495,402 of record NC_069394.1, read on the forward strand.
AGTTTCGAGGAAAAATAAAACATGACACCTCCAGAGAACTGAAAGTTCTACAGTTTGAGGGTTATCCATTTGTAGGTGGAGCAGAGGTTGGGAAGGGGGGACAGAGAGGAGGAGTAGGTAAGGAGGGAGGATGGTGGATGAGGAATGGTAACAAATGAGATCAGAGAGGTAAAGAAGGCCAGATCATGAAAGGCCTCTGTGCCACATTCAAGAGTTTGAATATTACTTAGAGGACACCTGAGAAGTGATTAATGAGTTTTAATGAAGAAACATGGCTTGATTTGGCCATTCAGAAAGGCCTTGTGGAAAAATTTAAAAACTGGCAAGAAAGGAATAAGAGGCACGATTGGGAACAAGACAACTTCTGTTAGACCACTACTGCAATCATCTGGGATGTTTGTGGTTTAGACTCTAAATGCAGATAATAGAGTGGAACGGTAGACAGAAGAAATCAGATTCAAGATATTATTACTAGAGTATCATGGAGATGACTTGGTGGTTTCTGTGGGGGCTTTATGAGGGAGAAGAAAAAGTCAAGAATGACTCCGAGGTTCTGATTTGGACAGCTCAGTGGGGAGTGTTTCTACTATGAGGCCCCCAGACTCAATTCTCAATTCTCAGTAGTGAATTCAGAGGCACATTTTGGCCTTAACAGTGCATTTCTATATCATACTACATGTCCTTGGGCACATAATTTTGGAAATAATAGACTGTAGGAATCATCACTTTTCTGAAGTCCTTATCCAAGACAATGTGGGTATAGAAAGTATGAATTAATCACCCCCTCTTTCCAAATAAAGAACCCTAAGACTACCAGGCTCACTGCTTAAGAAATCTAAGTAGATTGAAAAGTCATGAAGATGTATGTGATAAAATTTCTTTAGGAATATAGGAAAAAGGCAAATTGATTTCTCTAATGCTCTGATTTCAGGCTCTCTTTGGACTCACACCGCGCATTCCTAGATTTGAGATTTGAGGACTCGGAAAAATGCTGTCTGCAGGGCAGACAGATGGGGATGGTGGTGGTTCAAATATAATTTTCAAGGATTATAGTCCTCCCATGTACAACACTGTGCGTAAGGATCAGACTGTGTCCTGTCCACATTACTAAGAATATCCTCCAATTCTGAGTAAAGGACATCTGTTATTATATATGTTGACTTGCGTAAGATTAACTGTAGTAATTTTAATAAGTAAGGCCCATGACCCAGCTGATGATGTCTATTTTAAGTCTTCAGTTGGACAGATTTTAAGCTTTTTGAACAAATTTGTATGTCTCACAAATGCTTTTTCTGTCATGTGAGAGGCCTCAGCAAATACTGAATGGGTGACCTGAACGTGACTTAAGTGCCCTTTGGAAAGTTCTGTTCAGTCAACTGTTTTGGGTACAACTGTTTTATTTTCCTCATCTAATCCTCACAGCTACCTTCGAGGTAGATACTATTGTTATCCCTCAATTAAACGAGGGTAAACTTGAGGTTCAGAGAGGTCAAGAACTTTAAGGTAAAGGCATCGGCTGGAAGAGAGTAGTAGTGCGCTGGGTTTCTGAGTTCAGGTGTAGTGCCCTTCCCATAGCAGTGTGCCCCGGGGCGCATCCCCGGCCACCGCTTCAAGGCAGAGATGGAGAAAAAAGGCTGCCCTCGCCTTTAAACAGCCTGGCTCTCCAAGCCCTTGGGAACCGGCCCCGTCGTTTTTTCCCTGCACTTTCTGATGTAAATCCCCCAAGGAGAATCTCGGCCTTTGAGATCCTTGCAAGAGCTGCTGTGTCAGTCCTGCAGCATTGGCTTGGCTGGGGTCCGGTGCAGGGGCACCCGCCCCATCTCTCTCGGGCGAGGTAATTGTGGGGAGCCGTATGTTTGACTAAAAACCCGAGAGGGCAGGGAGGGGCCGCGAGGGAAAAAACTTTCTCCATTTTGGCTCTTCGTGATATCGCAGTTTTTCTCCGTTTTTCTCTCAGACGTGCACCCCTTCAAACCGGACCCTAAGGTGCCAAAGCGAGGGGGTCGGGCACCTCCAGGCTGGAGATGTTCGGAGCCCCGGCCTGCCCGCTTCGGGTCGGGCTCAGCAGAGCGGGAGGGGTGCGCGGTACTAGGGGCAAGTGCCGGCGGCAAGGTCGGGCGGGCGGACCCGACGAGCCGCCCGGGGTCCGGCAGGTGACCGGGATGGCGGGGAGGAGGCGGCGGCGCCCGGGAAGCGGCCGCGGGCAGAAGCGGCGGCACCACGTGTCCGGCCGGGGCGGGGCGGCCGGGCGCGCCCTCGGAGCCGAGCGAGCGGCGGCCGCGGCGGCGGCGCGTCGGCCCCGCAGCACCCCGCGCCGGCTCAGCGCAGTGTCCTCGCTCCCGTGCCCGCAGGTGCCTCCTCCTGGACGGCGGCGGCGGCGGCGCGGGGACCCGGCGGGCAGCGGAGCGATGGGACCCCTTCGAGAGACCAAGGTAAGTAAGGCACGTCGTGGGGGCGCGGGGGGCAGTGTCCGCGCGCTCCGCGGGGCCCCCGAGCGGGTCAGGTGAGAGCTGGAGGGGTGGCGTACAGAGTCGCAGGGGACGGGGACGAGGAGGTGGTGGGGACGATGGGAAGGCAGAGGACATTTGTTCAGGTGACGATGAGACCCAGGAGGTGGAGAGATGGTACCGGAGGAAAAGATTTGAGGGGGTGACACGAGGATTAAAAGATTGACTTTGGAGGGTTAATCCATCGCCTGAAAATGGGGATTTGGGATCTAGCTCTCAAATGATGCCCGGTTAGTGATGTGAATAAAAAGGATTTGGTGTACTGGTGACTGAGAAATAAGATCCCCAGCATGTCAGCGACCCAGCATTGGTTCAGGGTCTGCAGTGTGCCCGAGAGTGGCTGACGTGTGATACCTGCTGGGTGACTGATGTGCAGAGCAAATCCAGAGGCTGGGTGCGGCTTTCGCCCTGGATGGGGTAGATGCCTCAGCGACCTCAGGAGTTCCCGCGGCTGAGGCTTTCCCTTCAATTCCTGCACTGTGCAGACCTCCCAGAGATGTTTACTTTGGCAGCGACCCTTCCTGGTAAGCCGGTGGAAATGGGCAGGAGGTCATGTTTCCAAATAGTGTTTGTTACTAATCCAAAGGCCTTTTTCGATTGCAGAGGTTGGAGGAAGCAGTCAGTTTTTTGCAAAGAGCTCCTCCTAGGAATCCATTTTAATAAGGCAGGGCGGTGGTGACCCCGAAAAACACTGGACTTAAAGCTTGTTCTGCTTTTAGATGATATGCCTTGTTGGCTAAGCATCTTTAGCTCTTTTAGCCTCAGTTTCCTCATCTGTAAATAGGGATTTAAATTAGTGTCCTCTCTATGGCCTGGGTTGTAAAGATCAAATGAGGTAATGGTTGGGAAAGTACTTGAAAAATTGGAACACCCTGCCAAAATATTACTTTTTTATGCATTTTTAAAACCAAGGCATGGTTCTGTATTTAATGCTGTGTTTTTAAGAAGAGAGAGAGAAAACTCTCTTCTCATGGGTGTTCTGCAAGGAAAACAAAAGCTAACCAGGATGTAAAAGGTGGAGCCATCTTACTGGGTATTGGATTTTTGTTTGCTTTTCTGTTGGCAACAAGCCTTGTGTACCAGGATATTAATGAATAATTAAGATCCTGGCCGGAAGAGGAGGGATTTGAAAGATAAGCCTGAATGATCCATCAAGAAAGAATTGTTCCAGGTATAGGGGGCTACTTTGTGAGGAGACAGGAAAGAACAAGTCAGGGAAAGCAAAATGGAAGTGTAGAGGAAATCAAGTAATAAGCTGGAGTGTGCTGTGAGTAATAAAGAGCCTTTGAGAGAAGCAAAAGCTTGAATGTGATAGAAGAAGCCAGAGAGGGAAGGTGAGTTAGGAATCGCATGGGAGGAGGGAATGGCTTTCCTGCTAATGAGTGGAGGTGTGTGCGTGTGCATGCACACACGTGTGTGTGTGCACACACATCCACGCCCAAGTGTGTGGTCTTCAGAAGATTTGAAGGATTAGCTCAGTGGCAGAGTTTTGGTGTTCACTGAAGCAACTGAGATAAGGAGTACTTTGTAAAGATACAGTATTCAGAAATGTGATTTCTTAGAAACTGAACCCAGAAGGAACAAACAGGAGTTAAGAGGGGAAACAAGTTTCCTATTGTTTTCTTTTTAATGTCCGATTTTAAGAAGGAGCAGAGAGTGCAGCATCATGAGAAGGAGATTTCCAGAAGCCGAATTCCCCGTTTGATTCTTCGGCCCCATCTGCCCCAGCAACAGCACAAAGTGTCCCCAGCCTCTGAGTCTCCCTTCTCTGAGGAAGAGAGCAGAGAGTTCAACCCCAGCAGCTCTGGGCGCTCAGCGAGGACCATTAGCAGCAACAGCTTCTGCTCAGGTATAGTACCCATGGGAGCCACACACGATCACCAAGTTTGTGCTCTGCTGGTGCACTGTGAATGGACCAGAGCATGCCCCTTAGAGCCTAGATCTGCACTTCTGTTATTAGGATGAATTGTCTGAGGTTGCACCTTTTTGGCTGTTTTGACCTTCACATATAGCAGTTTCATATGGTTCAGTCCTGATGGAAATTCATACCTATTTTTACATATTATTCTGGTTTATAATTTACCATGTGAAATCTAAGTTCTTTTCCTATGACCGTTTAAAAAACTATTCCTTTGTTCGCTCTGGGAAATGTATTTGCTTGCATTTTATACCAATAGCCTTTATAAACCTGTGTACTTCCAATTATGGAATCCCCAAAGATAAAACAACTTCTAATGAATGAGGTCAGGATCAAGGAGGTTTATATCCCAGGGCTGGGCCTGACCGTGTAGTTTTAGAGGAAAAGAGCACAGGCTTTGTCATGTGCCAGACCTGAGCTGGAAGCCCTGATCTTTTCACCATTTACAAGTTGAATGACCTTGGGCAGGTTGCTTAACCTCCTTGAGCCTCAGTTCTTATATCCATAAAATGGGATGATAACACCTACCTTGTAGAGTTGCTGTAAGATTGAATGAGACCTAAAGGTAATCCTAATGCAGTACCTGGTTAATAGAAGCACTTAATAAATGATGGTTCTTAATAAGATGAACTATGGATGTCAGTTTTGGCACATGATTAAGGAAGTTTCCTTAAAGTTGTGAGCTCATTTGGCAAAGGCATAAATCTCTTCATAGCTTCTGAAGATGCCACCATTATCACTTGACAGAGCCTGTTATAACCCATTAAAGCATGTGACTTGGAAAGACTTGTATTCTTTGAGAAGTATTTGGAAATTGGGTAAACTTTAAAAGAGTGACTGTCTTGTTAGTAATGAAGAATGTTTCATAGTGGCTAATTTTTAGGGCTTACTCAGGGAAAATGTAATTTTCTATTAACACGTGTATGAGAAGGAACATAGGAATCAACATGCTATGATTAATGCCCCAATTTAGCAGGATTCAATATTATTTTTAGTATCAGTAACTATGTTTTTCAGTGTGCTTTTAAGTGCAGCTTTGGATTTCTTATATACTTTGACAAAATAATCCCCATCCCATGCATAAATTGTACATTAGAAATACTGTACTGACAATTTTTTATTTTTCTTTGTAAAGCCTCAGATGCTCTGCTTGATTCTAAAAAAAAAATTCTATCAAAATATTATATTTTAAAGCTTATTTCTTACCATTTGGACTTTATGAATCTAATTTAAAGTGGAGACCCACTGATGGTTTTGCTCAGTACTTTTGCAAGAAGAGAACACAAAGATCCCTAGGACCTGGAAACGTGTTTACAGAAGGCAGTGCTGTTTGCTTTCACTCCATTTTGGAGCTCAGGAATCACTGTTTGAGTGTGAATGAACCCAGGGGATATCATTCCAAACTGGCACGCTTTGTTTACGTAACTCCATTCCATATTTATTCCCGATATTTTCTCCACATAATCGTTTTCTCTGTGACTGACTTCAAGGTGAGTAGTGTTAGCAAAGAAAAAAAAAAAAGGAAGATGATCAAAATAAAAGAGAAACTCCAAATATATTTTAGAAAATATATTAGGCAAATCAATAAAATTATAAATTTTGGTCATGAATCACTCTCTCCAAGACCCATTCCTGGGTGGTTTCTCCTTCCCAGGAGACCTGTCTCCCACTAAGGCCCTAATGCTGTACATGAAAATCGAAAGTAGATATTGATCCTTCTGCCATTAACTAGCTGAGAATTGAGTGGCAGAAGCTTCTAATTATGGGTGTCTATAAACCTGTCTTTCCATCGTTAGCCTTGCATGCAGTCTCCGAATAGGATTCCCCCTGTTCCTGGGCCTCATCTTTCTGTGTTGGTGCTCCCCAAGGTTTGGGTTGGTGCCTTTCCTTCAGTGCCTTCCTTTCCTATGGAGCCCCGATAGACCCCAAGACAGCTTTGCGTGCTGCGCTAAAATTGACAGGAGCCCCCTTTGGGGGAGTGTTAATGATGCTTTAGGACGTCAGTCTGGGGATGGAAAATAAATGGGTTTGGTACTATGGGGAGCATTAAAGCTGCAGGCAGTGAGGTAGAGAATGTAAAACACGTCCAACCAGCAGGGGGAAATAGCTGGTTTTAATCCAGCCACTTTAACACTGAGGCCAGAATATGTGTTGGCTGCTTAATCATGGCAGTTAAGTCAGAGACCAAGGTACAGGCAAACATTAAAAATGCCATCTTCTGTTAGGATTAAATTAAAATAATTTAGAGAGATCTGTTGCTGCCATAGCTTCATTGCCTTACGGTGATCATTCTGCATTAGCTTGTGTTCTTTATAAATCATCACACTGACTAATGTGAAAAAGGACAGGCAGAGCTAGGGGGATTCTTACCATCAGGTATGAAATTGTGGAGGAAAATGGTCCTCAAACACAAAGCGATTTAATTTGAAAATTACATTTTCAGAACTGCAAGCTAGAGACTCTTTTCCCCAAATTCATATCAAAGGCATTGCTTGTGAAGAGCTTCATATGTTCTAAGATGCTCAGTTTTTAAAAGAAGGATGTGGTGAGTTTACATGAAGTTAAATTTACTTGATATAAAGAATTACCCTTTATTTTGAGAGTCTGACTTTTTATCCTTTATATATTGTATTATATTATTTTATTATTTTATAATTTTATATTATAACAGAATGTCATGATAGTGGATGGTGGTTAAACTTGAGCAGAATAAATGACAACTCTTTGTTGATGTGTTCCCCACGTCCACCATATGTTTTTCTTTTAATTTTACTGATCTGTGAAATTACAAGACTGGGAACCATGTCTTTGCAAAGTGGCCTGTCCATTTTTGCCTACTGTATTCCTTCCCCCACTCCCTGCCTTTCCCCTATCTTCCCACGGGAGCTTTGACAAGGAACATTTAATGACTTGATATTCTATATGCTAATTTGTGTGTTGTATCTCTCTCATTTCAGAAAGAAGGAGTTGTGTGTGACCTTTTGCAATTCATTTGGGGTATAATCCCAAAGAGTGCTTCCTTTAATAGCTTCTTAGTAACAGAATTTCTTTGAAGATATGAATGTGTTTTGTGCACTCCAACATCATTCTTCTGATAAAACACTCTATTCTTTACAGTTTGTATTTGGTCTTCGTCATTGTGACCTTAACTGGGCACAGTAAAGTTTATATGGTATTGGAAGCCAGGCCCTATTTGTGTGCATGGCAAACAAAACATTATATATTCCTAGTAAATATTAGCTAAAGTTTTTTTTTTAAAGAATACATACAGAAGTATAGTTAATAGTAGGTTAATAGAAACAAAACACCTGCTTTCATGTCCACTCTCGCACTTTTAAAGTTTTTTTAACCAATGGTTTGATATAACATCACCCCAACTTCCTCCCCCCCACCCTCTTTCCCCTTGTTTCTTGTTTTAACATGCCCACAAGAAGTGACAAAACTCATGTGAGTTGTGTTCTGGGTGTGGCCCATTGAATCTAGGCCTCTGTCCATTTTTCTCCCCTTTCTTTGTTGGTAGTGAATTTTGTTTATCATAATACCGTGACTCCAGACATTCTTAGAAAAGCCCATGACCTGGCTGAGTCAGTCAGTCACCTCCATCGGTCACCTGCCTTGGTTAGCAGCCTGCTGTGCATTTCCTCCTTGCTTAGTTGAGGTAATAATTACCCCTTACGGCTGGGAGGCAGATGGATTGCTGGGTTTTACTCTAGTTCTCCTTAGGGTGCCTTGTAAATATGACAGGTGGAACAAATTATGTGTAGAGAACACGGGTTGTTTTATGGGAGACCAGTGATTTCTCAGAGTTATTTCCATGTTGCTAATGTGCACACACAGGTATATAGGCAGGTTTGTGACTTAACCCACTAAAACATGTACCAGGTGGGGCGCCTGGGTGACTCAGTTGGTTAAGCATCTGACTTCAGCTCTGGTCATGATCTTGCAGTTTGTGAGTTTGAGCCCTGCATCAGGCTCTGTGCGGGCAGCTCAGAGCCTAGAGCCTGGAGCCTGCTTGACATTCTGTGTCTGCCTCTCTCTCTGCTCCTTCCCTGCTCATGCTCTGTCTCTCTCTCTCTCAAAAATAAATAAACATTAAAAAAATTTAAAAACCTGTATCAGGTCAAGACACTAAATGGTCAAAATCCAGGATTCTTTGCAGTGGAATCCTGAAGAAGGTGTTTGTGGAAAGTATTCTGGTTTTTACAGTGACTGGGAAGAAATCCTTCTTTGAGTGCCAGTGACCTAGAGGTAATCATCGTTGCTATTTGTGGGAAGAACAATTAAGGCAAATTACAACCTGACTAGTGCCCTGCTGTGACATGACAATACCTCCAAAAATTTGCCAGGCCTTGCCAAACAAATATTTCTGCTTTGCTTCTGTCCAGTTGAGGAAGCTTGGCATCTGGATAGAGTAAATCTTTGAACATAATCATCAGAACTGAGATGAACATTTTAAAGTGAAGTGAGCTGCAATACTGAATTACACTCTAATTGAATGACTGCCAACCTGCTGTGAAGAAAAAAACAAAGACCCTAAGACTTTAGTATCATTTTAATGAGTACAGGACCCAGGCACAGTTGCATAATAGATATTTCAAGTGCTTAACTGCCTCAGCCACGGAAATAAGCATCTAATGATATGGGTCACAATATAGGCAATATTTCTTTGAGGATGTGGTGACTGCAATTAGGAGGGCAAGAGCAAAAATTTTTGCCATTTAATAAAATACCTACTGCGCAGTGGGGATGGTGAATAGTAACCATGATGGAATTGGATCAGGCCTGAGAGCGGATTATGGTACCATGAGAATCTTATGTTCTAAAATACTAAGGTTGTTCTAAAATGATCTGAATTGTTTCGCAATTCAGAGAATGGCATTTGTCTACTTTCTAATCCTCAGGAAAACTTTGAAATGCAGATGCCTTGGCCCCACCCTAACCTGTTATCTATTATCCCAGAATGGGAGGGACCCAGGAATCTGTATTTTATAGGCTTTGTAGATGACTTATACCTACTGAAGTCTGAGCCTCAATCCTTTGTGGTCTGTGTGTTTAGGAATTTTGTATGAGGGATGTGAAGGGTATGCCCCAGTAGCATTGCAAGATGAAGAAAGATCAAAGAAGATAGAAGTGGTGGCCAACCAAGCTGTTTAAACTCATGGCATGGGCAAGGAAAATGCCTCCACATTCCCTGGAAATGATAGCTTCTCACTCTGTATTTATAATTCCTGTGTCATTAGTCTTAGCATTAATATTCTTTATATCTACATTATTGTTGTAACTTGTGTTCAAATGGTAGACAAGTAAAGGAGGAGAAAGTATTTTCCTCCTTTATTTTCCTATGTAATCCTCTCACTGGATTTACTATCTTTAGCATACTTTTAACTCTTTTGCATTTACTTTCTTTGGTATTAGGATGATTTAGGGTACTCTGAAAGCAGGTACACTGGATATACTCTTTCTGAATAACCAGTGGATTCACTGAATGAGGAAAAAGAGAAACTGTAGCCTGGGAGTAGCAGAACATTAACCTTTTTGCAAGCTTCCACAAAAATGTGGTGTCCACTAAGCATTTATTAAATGCCTGCTGAGGATCAGGAATTGTGCTAAAGTCATGATGATGAATAAAACAGAGAGACGGAAAAATCAATTCTATTACTGCCTTCACCCTGGCATCAAAAAATAAATGGGATACCACGTCTGTAGATGTGATTCCCACGCAACTACTTTTACTTACTTGTTTCCCTGTCCCTTTTACTTACGCCCACTCCACACACACTTCTTCCTTGTAATTTGAGTTTGTTGGTCCGTTTATTATCTGCATTGGCCTCTCACATTTCATAAGCCCAAGGATTCAAAGAAGTAGCATTTATTAGTGTGGTGTAGTGGATAAACATGAGCCTTGGCATCCTAGACCTGAGTTGAAAGCATGAAATAAGATTAGAAAGTGGGCCAGGCCAGATCAGGAAAGGTTTTGTATACTATGCTAACTTGATCCATGAGATCAAAGATCCATACAGAAACTAGGCTAGTAATGTAAAGGGTGAGGCCACCTGGATAGATCACAATAGAGGGGAGTCTAGAACTGGACAGCATGTGCCCCTTCTCACAATATTCAAATTTAAAAATTCAGGTGTTTTTTTTTTTAATATAGTTTATTTACTTATTCTTGAGGGGGGAGGGGCAGAGGGACAGGGAGAGAGAATCCCAAGCTTGAACCCACGAACCGAGAGATTGTGACCTGAGCCAAAATCAAGAGTCAGAGGCTTAACCGACTGAGAGACCCAGGCACCCCTAAAAATTCAGGTTTTTAACTAACTGCCAGCTAAGTAGCATGTATAAATGGCTGGGTGTGGCTCCTGGGCTGCCATATGGCAATTCCTAAAGATCTTGCAGAGCCATGAAAGGGTTTTCAGCAAGGAAGAGTTATGACTGTATTTACAATTTAGAAAAATCTTTCAGATTATATGTTGGACGGTAGATGGAAGGAGGTAGGAATGACGGCGAGGAGCCTGCCTGGTTTGAAGGCCATTGTGACTGTCTAGTTGAAGACCAATAAAATGGTATGTAAGAGGATTTAGGGGCTAGAACATACACATATGAGTCCACCAATTACAAGGGGAAGGGGCAGGAAAGAGTTCTGTCTGAATTTCCTCTGGTTGAACACAAATGGAGCAGCAGGACTGGGGGAAAAGGACAGTGAGTCAGGTTAACAAGCTCAGATTAAGCTTGGTTGCATTTGAGGTAAAGCTAAAGGTCTGGAGCTCCAGAGAGAAGGCAGAGATGTGGGTAGCTGAAGTCAAGGGAGCTGATAATATTACCCAAGGGCAGTGCATGGAGGAAGATAAGAGGCCCAAGGCTAGACTTCTGAGATCAAGCATGAGTATACAGAAAAAGGAAACCAAGGCACCCAAAAAAAGAGTTCAGAGAGGAAGGAGGAGAGTCAGGAGTGACAGTGAAGAAGAGTGTGGCCAACAGGTTCCGCTGTCACACAAGATGAAGGAAGGTATTCTCTAAAAAATGTTCAAGGATAAAACCACTAGGGTATCAGTGATCTTAGGCAGAAACAATCCCAGGAAATTGTGGGGATGGAATCCAAAATGCATCAAGCTGAGATGTGAATGGGAGGTGACAAATACAGTGTAGACAGCTTTTTAAAACAAGCTTAACTGGGATGGGAAAGAAGTAGAATAAAAACAAGTGTTATTTTGGGCTCCTGGGTGGCTCAATCAGTTAGAATGGAGTCTTGGTTTCAGCTCAGGTCATGATCTCACAGTTCATGAGTTCAAGCCCCACGTTGGGCTCCACGCTGACATTACGGAGTCTGCTTGGGATTCTTGCTCTCCTTCTCTGTCCCTCTTTCTGCCCCTCCCCAGCTCACTTTCTCTTTCTCTCTCTTAAAATAAATAAACTTAAGAAAAGTGTTATTTATAGTGAAGATAGAGTGTTTATCAAATGACAGGTATTTTGATAAGATTGTTAGGCTGAGGGGAAATAAACAAGAAAGAAATTAAATAAACACACACAGAGATTGAGAGAATGAGTGGAAGAGGTTTAGCTTTGTAACAAACCTGGGGGTGGACCCAAAAAGACATGTATAGGAAGAAAAGAAAGGCTGGAGATGAATATAGGTAAGTATAGGGTAGGTAGTTGAAGGATACATTTCACAGCTGGGTTGGGTGCCACTATATGCGTCCTCTGTCAAACCACATGACCCACCTGGTTTTTAGATTTCATAGTTAGTTACCTGACTCCCCAGTAGACTAAGCTCCGTGAAGGCAGGAACAATATAGTTCCCTGCACTATACCTGACATATAGCAGTTGCTTAATTAGTATTTATTGAAATTTGATAGAAGGCATAATTATGAGTAAGACAAGTGAAGTATTTTCATTCATTTAATAAAATTTACTGAGAGCAGGTACTATCTTAGTAGTTGGGGGAATAGCAACTAGAACGGTACCTAATACTCAATGGGTTTATTAAATGAAGGAAACATTCCTGTCCTTGAGAGTTTGGCATCTCGGTTTAGCATCTCCAAATGTCAAAAAGAGTAATTAATCTCTGTAATAGAACCGTGACTCCAGTGCTCTGGGTAGCTAGAAGAGAGATCTCTTGCTAAGAAAATCAGAAAACGCTCCACTCACAAATCGGCACTTGCAAGGCATGAGAAAAAAGCAGCCCAGGTTGGAGTCAAGAAGGAATTTAGCACAAAGCTACATACTCACATTTCCCAGTACTACAACTGGACACTAGCCACGACCCCACCCTTCCCCCCACCCAGGTGCTTTTGAGAAAGCTCTGGTCTCCTCCCACTGACCCAGGGGAGACGGGGTGCACTTCAGCTATACAAGACTGCTGAGTATGCCTGTACTGGAAGGTGGCTTTGCTGGCTCCCGGGCACAGTAACTGCTCCACATGTCCCCTGCTGCTCTGCTTGGCTGTCTCCTGCTTTGGAGATACTGTGCAGCCCCTCTTCTGCCAGAGGGGAGAGAGACACCAGTGACAGCTGCTCCTCAGCTGCTGGACAGTCATAGTGCCCCAGGCTCCACTGCCTGGGGTCACACTGCTCTGGTTCCAGAAGGAGGCCAGTCCTTTTCAGGCTGACTCCTCTCTTTTTTTTTTTTTTTTTTTTTTTAATTTTGAGTGTAGTTGACACACAATGTTACATTAGTTTCAGGTGTACAACATAGTGTTTCAAGAACCCTCTGTGTATGCTGTGCTCACAACACTATTCCAGTACCATTGACTGTATTCCCTGTGTCGTACCTTTTATTCTTGTGATTTATTTTCTAACTGGAAGCCTATATCTCCCACTCCCCTTCACCCAATTTTCCCTTCTTCCCCTTTCCCTCCCCTCTGGCAACCACCGATTTGTTCTTTGTATTTGTAGGTCTGAATGACCGCTCTTTCTTTTTAGGGAACCCAAACCAAGGTTCCCAGTGCCTCCCAGTGTGTCATGTGGGCTCATCCAGCACTCACCCCCCTCCCTGCAGAAACTCATCCTTCAGCTTTCCGCTGCTGTCTGAATTTTCCTGGGGCTCCTCCTTTTTCCTGGCTGGCTCTGTCTTTATTCTGTCTCCTTTTGTGTGGGTGACCATACAGTTAGCATTCCTCACAAACTCTAACCCAACCCTCAGAATTCATGAGTCTGTGGACCCTAACCAACACTTGTATTTATTCTGAGGAATTTGTGAGGATTATATTTTAATGCTAATTATTGTATTTTTAAAATTCCAAAGTAATAAAAATGTGCAAATCCATAGAGTAGATGTAATCACATTTATAGGACTTATTTTGCTTTGCTTTTTGCCAAAGTGAGATCATGCTATATTGATCGGTGATCCTTTCTGTTTATTTGTTAAGTGAATATTTATTGAACATCTGCTGTGGGCAAGACACTATCCTGAGAGCTGATGTAGAGTGGTGAACAGTACCCACAGAACTCCGGTCTCCAGGAAGGTGTATTCAGGCAGTACCTGTTCCCGGCATTGCTTGTCAGCACAGAGAGGTCCCCTCGTTCATTGTAAGGACAGCACATATTCCACTCTAGAGAGGGACACTATTCAATGCATTCTTCGTAGGTGGACATTTTGTCGGTAGGGTTAACCTTCAAAATTCAGAACCTTATTTTATGAATGTCACTGGAATTAGACTGTTTGTGAGCATATTTCTCTTTCTCTTTGTTCCCTTTTTTAAACAAAGTAAAACCATGCTACACATGTGTTACCTGAAACCATTATTATTTTTTTAATAGATAAAACCCAAAGGTAGCAATTACAGGAATTATGTGAGTATCGCTTTTTCCTTAACTTTTCTTCATTTGTATCCCTTCCTCCTTCCTGACCATCACTATATTCAGATTCTCAGTGTGAGAAACATAGAACAAAAGGGAAACGATATTTACATTGCTACAAGACAGCTAAGTTTAACTCAGGTGTCCTTGGAGAGGTTTGCAGTGTCCTTGTTAATGAGTCTTCAAAAGATGATGAGATAGCTTCTTGATCTGTCTCTGTCTGTTTCTCTCTTCTTTCCTTCTGATGGTCCTTCCAGTGCTCCTCCCTCACCTCCCCATCTCCCTCTCTCTCATCTTCTCCCACCAAGGAACCTTTAAAAAAATAACTGAGTCTTTAAAAAGGCATGGCATCAGAAACTGCAAATAAACCCCTATTGCTAAGGAGAGGGAATCAGAAGTATTAGTAACATGCCTATTTCAGAACCATCGTTCCGAAAGGACCAAGCACGGAAAATGGAAGCTTGCAGGACAGATCCCCTCGACACACCACCTGCCGGGCGCCCCTGTCTTGGGGCAGTGACAGAGCCACCCTGCTCCCCTGTTTCTGCACCTGCTACCCCCTCACCAGAACCCTTCCATAGTGTCCTTTCTCACACTACATTAACTAGTTGGAACCGAGATATTTTCCCCTCCAAACTCCTTCTCCTCTGGCTGCTAACACAAATCAAACATCTTGATGCTTGGTGAAAAACCAAGTAGGGGCCCTTGTTTCCAAAACAGCATGCGTCCTATGAAGAAATGGACACCTGCCTTCCTTTACTTCACTTACTCTCATCCTTCTCCACCGCCAAAGTATGCACCAGAATGACATTAGGGAGTGCTCAAAGCTCCAAAATAGCTCAGAAATCCCAGGAATGTTTGCATGGGAGATGATTATTTTGTCTCCAAGAAACCAGGGAGACATTCATTAAATAATTACTCCGCTCTCCATTTTTCTAGATGTAGGTGACAAGTCTTGGTGGAAGGGCTTCGTTGCATTACTTTCCCCAGCTCGTTTCCACCAGCTCATACATACACTCACTCGAGTAGACACATCCTTAAAGGAAATAGGCTCCTTTGACCCCTCATCTCTTTGTGCCTGCCATCCTGTTTCTCCTTTTCACAGCAAAACTCCATAATTTGCCCTTGCCAGGCATGTGAGTGGCCTTGCTGGCAGATCTTTCTCTTGTCTGCCCTCATTTTCTGTGACTTCCCAGCAGCACTCAACACAAATGAACAAGCCCCTCCCTTAGGAAGGATTTTCCTCCTTATCCTCTGGTCCCACCCCTCTGAGGCTCCACCTGCCTCTCGAGTCACTTCTTGGGCACCATTGCTGGCTACCCCCCTCTCCTTGTCCTCACTTGTCACATTGCCCCCTCCTGCTCCTGCCCTCCCCAAGGGCTCCCACCTCTAAATTTCTCAGCTGTAGGATGGTGATGCTTCTGGCCTCTCCCCTGAGCTTCAGGCTCTCATATCCAACTGCTTAGTTGATATCTTCCAGTTCATGGTTAGTTTGTACCTCAAATTTAACATATCAAAAACAGAATTCTTGGTTGCAGCACCTACATGCTTATAAACCCATTTTTCTCCAACTCAGAAATGACCACCATGGACCAGTTGCTTACACAAAAAAACCTTGAAGAGGGGTCCCTGGGTGACTCAGTCATTTGAGCATCCAACTCTTGATTTCAGCTCAGGTCATGATCCATGGGATCAAGCCCCATGTCAGGCTCTGCACTGAGCATGGAGTCTGCTTGAGATTCTCTCTCTCTCTCTCTCTCTCTCTCTCTCTCTCTCTCTCTCTCTCTCTCTCTCACTTTGTTTCTGTGTCCCTCTGCCCCTCTCCCTAGTGTTCTCTCTCTGTCTCTAAAAAACAAAAACAAAAAAAACACTTGAAGACATCCTCGATCCCTTCCTATTTTTCATTATTGTGAATCAAATGCTTCCAATTATTTTTCCAAAGTAAATCCCAAATCCATCTACTTTCTTTGATTTTTTCACAGCTACCACCTAGTCAAACCATTATCATCTCTGATTTCCACCATGTCAGGGGCTCCACATGTTTATATGCTTGGGCTCATTCATTCCTAAAGGGGCCACACTACATAGTGGTTAAAAAGGAGGCTCTGGAGTTAGCCTGTTTGGATTCATACCATGGCTCTACCACTTACTGACTACAACCTCAAGCAGGTGACTTAAATTCTAGTGCTAGGTTTGTATGCCTTCTGCAAAGCAGGATGATATTAGTGCCTGTCTTGAAGGGTTATTAGGTTAACTTAATAAGACTTATTACAACATCCTGGTACTTAGTAGGCACTCAGTAAATATTAGCTAGATATATCATCACTAATACAGTCTGTTCTCCACAAACCAAATTGTTGTCATCTGCTTAATGCACTTTAATTCTTCCATCGCACTTAACATAAACTTGGGATTCCTGGCCTATAATCTTGCACATGCTCTGGTTTCTGCCTCCCTCCAACCTCATCATTAGTCCTTCTCTCCCTATCACCCTTCCTGGACTTCCTTCAGTTTCCTCAATATACCAAACTCCTTATTGCTCCCTCTACCTGGAGTTCTTTTCCCTGCCTTTTCCATGATTAGTTCCTTCTCCTGTGTTTGGTCTCAGCTCAAATTACCTCTTCAGGGCTTCCATGACATCCTGTCTGATGAAATACTTCCCACCCCCCACCTAGTTAGTCTATGTAATATCATCCAGTTTGTTTCATTAATAGTAAACACAATCAGATACCTTCTCTATGTATTTCTTTTTTTACTTGTTTATTAACTGTCTCTCCCCACCACTAGAATGTGAACTTCTTCAGGACAAGGCTCTTAGAGAGCCTTGATCATCATGACATCCTTAATATGTAGATGACTACCTGTCATGTAATAGGAAATCAGTAATTATTTGTGGAAGGAATGGATGGGTGGATGGATGGATGGATGGATGGTTAGTTGGATGGTTGAATGGATGGATGGATGGTATTCTTACACTTCAACATTGGCTGTTGGGTAGTGTCACACTGTGTAATACTGAAGCAATTAGTGTAAAGCCTTGTAGACTTGTGAATTCTCACTCCAAAAAATGCTAAAATTAGGTAAAGGAAAAGAAGTTTAAATTGTCCTGTTCAAATCTAGAAGCAAAATTCTCTGAATGGCAAGCATTATATGGTTACAGTGTTGAAGCAAGAATACTGGAAAACTAGAACCAGCTAGAACTTCTTGCCTCGAATTTTTGTGGTCTGTTTATTATGGGATGGCTTCTTTCTAACAGCTTTCTTTGTCTGTTTTTAATTTGAGCATTCCCAGAATTGCTGCTGTTTCCTCTTGGAACAAACATAGGTAGAAAATTTTAGAAAGAAACTGGCTTGTGGTAGTGAAGAAAACAGATTTCAGGGTCAGGGAAACCTGAGTTTGAATCTTGAGTTAGTTACTTAGTAGTTGTGTGACTGTGGAATTCTTAACCTCTCTGGGACTCAGCTTTCCCACCTATGAAATATTATTAAAAATTAGTGTTACTTGATAGCTACTTAATAAGTATCACTTTTCTTATCTTACCTACATCCTTTCAGTGCATTTGAATGGTTTGTGGTAGGAATTTCACAAGGTTCAGATTAAGCATGAGTTTAAACTGTGACGTTTTATGTCTCCATCAGACTGTCTTGGGAAATGTTAGGATCTGGAACAGAAATAATACTAACACTTACAGCAGCGTCCGGCACATAGATAGTAAATATTTGTTGAATGGATGAGTAAGTAGTCTGTAAATGCTTCAGTCATTCCTGAGAATCAACTAAATTTCCATGTAGTTTAATGTTTCCTTAGAACAACAATGATTTTTTTTTCCTCCAAATTATTCAAATGAACACTGAAGAACATCAAACCATAACTGAATGTTTCAAGACGTCATGGCATAAAACCACGTTTTCCTCTGCCTGATGTTATTTTTAAGTACATCTTCTGGAATTGTTTAGTTCAGCATTTTGGGAAACAAATGAGCTCCAAGATCTAAATTCAAAAATGAACCAGAAGTTTCAGAAATGTTTCTTGGACTTTGAAGAAATATTTTGTTTGTAATCTTTATAACCTGTGTTTTACTTTTGTATGGAACTGGTGCAAGGATGAAGTAGTGACTTGGTCATCATAATTGCCACCAAAAGTTTGATGACATTGGTTGTTAGGCACTGTAGTTAAATCTCAGGAAATTATGTGATACACACACACACAATCTTAACTGGGCAAGCTTATTATTTTAAAATGTGGGTTTTAAATGTGTATATACTCGCTTTGCAAGAAATATTCATTGATTTCAAATTTTTATCAAAAAAACATTGCAAAGTAATATGGAAAGAATAAATTTCCTTAAAAAATTAAATAATAATAATAATAAAGTTGGCATCTAACCTCCCATCGCCTCTTAAAATGAATTCCAGGGGTGCCTATGTGGCTCAGTCACTTAAGTGCCTGACTCTTGATTTGGGCTCAGATCATGAATCTCATGATTCATGAATTCAAGCCCCAAGTCAGGCTCCGCACTGTCAGTGCGGAGCCTGCTTGGATTCTCGGTCTCACTCTCTTGCTGCCCCTCCCCCACTCACAATTTCTCTCTCTCTCTCTCTCTCTCTCTCTCTCAAAAATAAATAAAACATTAAAAATTAATGAATTCTAGATGGATTAAATTTAAATGAAGAGTGAAACTATAAAAATCTAGAAGAAAATGTAAGTAAATGTTTAATTGATCTTGGAGTGAAAAAGGACATTCTAATCATTAAAGCATCGGAAGAAATCACAAAGGAAAATATGGAGAGATTTGACAACTAGAAGTAGAAGAAGGTTTGTATGTCAAAACATTGTAAATTAAGGGGCGCCTGGGTGAGTCAGTCGGTTGGGCGTCAGTCTCTGGCTCAGGTCATGGTCTCACCATTGGTGCGTTCAGCCCTGCGTTGGGCTCTGTGCTGACTGACAGCTTGGAGCCTGGAGCCTGCTTTGGATTCTGTCTCCCTCTCTCTGCCCTTCCCCTGCCCGTGCTGTCTCTCTCTCTCTCTCTCTCTCTCAAAAATATTAAATTTTTTAAAAAAAACACTGTAAATTAAAAACAAGCAAACTCAGTGAAACATAACAAAGGATTAGTGCCCTTCATATATATAAGGATTTCTTACAGATCAATAAGAAATCCATTATATTTTAGTGGAAAAATTGTCAAACTAACAGTTCATAGACTAAGTAAAAAGGTCCAGTGAACATATGAAAGACATTAAGCTTCACTAATAATTAAATATATGCAGCTAAAACATCAAAAATATGTTTTTCATTATTAATTTGGCAAAAATGCAAACAAATGGTATTCAATACTTGCAGGAATTTTATAAGTAGGACACTCCCATTCAATAATAATAGGAGTATAAGTTGTCTCAAACTTCTTTGAGGGCTTAGTAATTCCACTTTGGATATACGTTCTATAAGACAATAAAAAAATTTGACCAAAGATTTATTTTTAAAATGTGTTATTCAAAACAATTTCAACAGTAGTGACAAAATTAGAAACAACCTAAAATAATCCACAAGATGGAATTGACTTTTTAAAATGATATGTTTGTATCTATTTTAAATAATTACTCATTTAAAGTAAGTTTTTGAGAAATTAAATCAAATATTTTGGAACTTTAAAAAATTTTTTTAACATTTTTTTATTTATCTTTGAGACAGAGAGAGACAAAGCATTAACGGGGGAGGGTCAGAGAGAGGGAGACACAGACTCTGAAACAGGCTCCAGGCTCTGAGCTGTCAGCACAGAGCTGACGGGGGGCTCGAACCCACGGACCGCGAGATCATGACCTGAGCCGAAGTCGGCCGCTTAACCGACTGAGCCACCCAGGTGCCCCAAGGAACTTTTAAAAACATACTCAGAAACAGAATATTACAGTGACCCCCATATACTGCTTATCTACTTTGACAAGATTAAGCAATAACAAGATATTGTCATATTTGCTACGTCTATTCCCTTTTTTCTTTTTTTACTTTGCTGAAGCATTTTAAAAAGCAAATCTCCAGGCCTCATGTCATTTCATTTCTACCTATACACCTCAGCAAGCATTTCTTCAAAAAATTGACATTTTCTTACCTAATCATAGTGCCATTTTCATTACTGGACAATTACCATAATTCCTTGGTATCATGGAGAATATTGAAGTAGCTCCAGTTGTTTCAAAAGTGTCTGTTTGCTTCCTCATATCATTTAACCCAGAGGCCAAACAACTTTTTCTGTAAAGAACAAAATAGTAAATATTTACGACTTTGCTAGCCAGACAATCTGTGTCATAATTATTCAACTCTGCCATTGTAGCTGGAAAGCCACAGTAGACAATACCTAAAGGATTCAGCATGGCTGTGTTCCAGTAACATTCTGTTTACAAAAGCAGGCAGCAAGCAGAATTAGCCTGCAGGTTGCAGCTTGCCAGCCCCTGTTTTAACTCATTACTCACTGTTCTCCATATATTTTATAAGGTGGACATTAGCTTTAAACTTGGTTAGATTCAGGGGAAATTTTTGTGGCAAGAATACTTCATGGGGAAAGCTGTGTGTTTCATCTGGACATCCCATCAGAAGGTACATCATGTCTGTTATCCCACTACTGGTGATGCTAAGAATGGGTAGAGATGGGTAAGGTCTGATCTCTTCACTGGAAATTCTCTATCAGACTATTGTCTCATGTCTCATCTATTATGTGTGTTATCTAAATCAATTCTTTCATTAGAAACAATTACAAAATTGGGGCACCTGGGTGGCTCAGTCAATTAAGCATCTGACTCCTTGATTTTGGCTCATGCATGATCTCATGGTCTTTAGATCGAGCCCCACATTGGGCTCCACGCAAAATATGGAGCCTGCTTGGAATTCTCTCTCTCTCCCTCTCTCTGCCCCTCTCCCCTGCATGCTCGCACTCTCTATCTCTCAAAATAAATAAATAAACATTTAAAAAATAGTTACAAAAAAGTAACTTTCTGTTATTCCATATATTTTCATTAACCAGATGCTTCTGTAAAGGAGAACTCTCCAATATCAGTCAGGGATTTCAGTTATACTGAAATATAGTGTGTACAGGAACGGTTTTTCAATCAGGATATATGCTAGTTTTTTCTTTCCTTTTAATTGCCACAGTTCGATATAAAGAATTGGTCCCTAGATCACTGCCAATGATTTCCAGTGTGTCGGCATTCTTTTAGGTGAAAAGGGTCCTTCTTTCTCTCTGTAGTTTCCTATTTTTATGACTCTGAGCTCACAGAATTTTTTTGTGTATCCAGTGGTTATCAGTCAGCTGGCATTAATTATGTATTCTTTCTGATGCTCAAATGGTCCCATCTTTGGCCAATGCGGACCCTTTTGTGTTGGCTCCTGTCAGTCTTTAATAGCTTCTTTCTTTATAGCCTAACAGGTTCCTGGGGAAAGTATTCAGTAACAGAGTAATGAAACTGTCTATACTATATATTGAAACAGAGCTTTAAAAAGCAAGAGAGAAAGTAAACCATATGCATAATTAAAAGATGAATAAGAAATATGCAAAATTGTTAAATATTTTTCCTGTTATAGGAAACTATTGTCTGTTTATTTTCTCTTTTTACTTCTTTGTACTCTTCTGTACTCTATCTAGATCCTCTGCATTAAGAATTATTACTTTTATGATTTTAAGGATTAAGTTAGGGGCACTTGGATGGCTTAGTCAGTTAAGTATCTGACTTTGGCTCAGGTCATGATCTCACCATTTGTGGGTTCAAGCCCCACATCGGGCTCTGTGCTGACAGCCTGGAGTTGCCTCGGATTCTGTGTCTCCCTGTCTCTCTGCCTTTCTGCTTGTGCTCTGTCTCCTCTCTCTCTCTCTCAATAATAAACATTAAAATAAATAATAAATAAATAGTAAGTTAAAATTTTAACAACCCCAACAGATTTCCTTTAACTTAGCAAGTTCCTTTAATGCATTTAAAATAAGATACAAATTACTTTAATATATATATATATATTTAAGTTTATTTATTTATTTTTGAGAGAGAGAGCACTAGCAGAGAGAGAGAGGGAAAGAGAGACTCTCAAGCAGTCTCTGCACTGTTAGCGCAGAGCCTGATGCAAGGCTCAATCCCATAAACTGTGAGATCGTGACCTGACCCGAAATCAAGAGTCGGATGCGTAACCAACTGAGCCACCCAGGTGCCCCAAGATACAAATTATTTTAAAATATACTTATATACACATTTTTTCAGAATTATAATTGTACAATTATTAACTATGTCCCATATTCTTAAAGAGCTTGTAATGTAAAAAGAGGAAAAATAGATTAAAGAACATTTTTTTAAAACAATCCCCAGGCTACAAAATTATAATAATTTTGTCTCATCTGTCTTTATAGACCTCAACATTTTTTTTCCTTAACAACAATTTGGAAACTATTTAGTAGGTCTGTTTCTTTACAGGACTTTAGATAGGCCACAGCTTGTGGAACTTCCTGGATCTATGAGTATTCTTTCTTTATCCTTAATCCTGTGTGCTGACAGATTCAGAGCAAATGAACAAGAACAAAATAACCTATTCCTTAATACAAATCAAGGAGGAAATGTAAATTAGTCTCCTTCATTATAGATGGTGATCAAAAGCCTTGATAAGAGTCACCTTTACCCCTGCTCCACCAGGGACCATCCTGGGCCTATTTAAGTGGGATTTAAAATTATTTACCTCAGAAGGAAGTTATCCTGTATTTTCAAATGGATCACAATGTGTAAAACATGAAACTTGGTCTTGTTGCATGTTTTTTTTTTAATGAAGTTATACTTACTGTGAATAATAAAGAAGTGTAAAAGCTCAATTGTGTAAGCGCTGAGGTAGAGATGTGTGTGTGTGTGTGTGTGTGTTTTAAAAGAAAAACTTCTCCCTCTCCAATAGACTGACAGTCTTCCACATCCTTTTCCTAAAGCCTTTCAGGAAAGGTTCCCTATGCCAAAGCCAGGCTGAAATGTTCTTGTTTTTCTCAGGCATTTTTCTGGAAATTTGAAACACTCCACACTTTTTGGGTAGATCATTCAGGATTTCAGTCATTTCCTGCCCTGAAATAGTTTCCTCATGGCGTCGTCTTAGAAATTTTTGTCATTGATAATTTCTTTATACTAACATAACCAAAAAAGCCATAATTATAAATTCTGTGGTTATAAATCTATGGATTCCACAGGACAAATTCAGCTAGTAGCAGCAGGAAACAGAAGGCGTACTCAAAGGATTTAACTGAAGTGGGTTTAATAAATAAATCTCTTTAAGTATGTGCTTGATCCTCATGTAGTTTGGCACATAGTAAGATTAGACATGAATAACCAAAAAGCATCAACTTGGCTGCAGTCTTCTTAGAATCTTACAGTAAATGTGAAGGGAGAATATTTTACATAGAATTTTGGAAAGGAGTATCATCTTCATCTGGACTGGTAGTCTGCCTCCAACTGAAGCCATGATGTTAAAAAGGAGGAGGAGGAAGAGCAAGGAAGGGGAGGGAAAGGGGGAAAGGAATCTTAAGCAAGACTTGTTGAAAAAATAACGACTTTTTCAGTGCTACCAGAGGAAAATACCTCAGGTGCCTCAGGTTACCGGATGACTCCCTGGTACAGGGGCCTCTGTTGCCTTTGCTAGGGTCTTACTTTGCATGACTTACAGTTTATTCTCTCTAGTAGGAAATTTAATGGCCTTGCCCTGTCTAAAACCAGATTCCTTTGTTAGTATTGATCCCATCAGACAAAACAGGTGAATACCCCCAAACTTCTCTGATAACTCACCGACTTTCTTGAGTATGGATTTGCTTTAACAAACTTGCCAATTTACAGGAACTATGTATTGTAAGTGATATTTACCCAATCCCTTTTGCTTATTTATAAGCTCCATCAGTGTGGGGTCTGGGTATAATGCCTGTGGGCTGGTTCAGTGCCAAGACTTGATATATATATATGTATATGTTTGTTTAACCGATGAAAGATCATGTCTATTGTTTCTCCCTCAAGATGAAGGGCAGTACTAGACAGTTAAGAGATGTGGGTGAACACCAGTTTATGTAGTGATTCAGATGCTGTATGTAGTACCTACGTCAGATTTATTTAAGTACTCATCTTCTAAATCCCTTCTCCTGGAGATACTAGCTGTAAATATAGGTGAAGCACACATTCCATGTACTTCTGCCTTCCCTAAACTGCCACTTTTCTATATAATTTCAGGTCCCAATTTTTCACCAGACCTAGCACTTAATCCTTAACATTGTTAGTACTGAAAACATGGTTTATACATATTCCTGGCAAAATGATAATAGAACCAACAAAACACATTTGCTTTCTATCTATTTAAATTATAATTTTGGGGCGCCTGGGTGGCTCAGTCGGTTGAGTGGCCGACTTCGGCTCAGGCCATGATCTCGCGGTCTGTGAGTTCGAGCCCCGCGTCAGGCTCTGTGCTGACAGCTCCGAGCCTGGAGCCTGTTTCAGATTCTGTGTCTCCCTCTCTCTGACCTTCCCCCATTCATGCTCTGTCTCTCTCTGTCTCAAAAATAAATAAACGTTAAATTATAATTTTGACAGTGTTTCTCAATACTGGACATTGTTGGACTTTGCTCCCTTGAGTCTGAGAGTTTTCAAGAAAAATTACATTTTAGGGTAGAGAATTTGAAGCATGGATTTCTATTTGGGCCATCTTTCTTTCCAAAGGAGTAATTTATGGAAGTGACTCATAAGGAAATAATTTTAAAGGCAGTGGGTATTTTTGAATGATTAGACCTCATTTGCTTGGGTTTATCTGTTTTGGGATCGGAGGAATCAAGAACAGAGGACCTCCTGAGGCAATGTACAGACCTGTTGAGCCTTGTAAAATTGCTGGAATCTGTCTGAGTAATTAGCAGCTTTGCACCTTTAGAGGGAAACTAGGATTTCTTTGGGTTGAAGCATGAGGCATGCAAATGTAAGAGAAAGGCAGGGACAATACTTGATGAAATAGTCGAGAGGTAGCAGCCCAGAGGGGTTCTCATCACTGTAATTCAGGGCCAAAATTTCTTCTGGAGTTTGGTAAGAACTGGCATTTTTAAAAGAGCAGCCAAGGGGTGCCTGGGTGGCTTGGTCGGTTAAGCGTCCGACTTCGGCTCAGGTCATGATCTCGCAGTCTGTGAGTTCGAGCCCCGCATCGGGCTGTGTGCTGACAGCTCAGAGCCTGGAGCCTGTTTCAGATTCTGTGTCTCCCTCTCTCTCTGCTCCTCCCTTGTTCATGCTCTGTCTCTCTCTGTCTCAAAAATAAATAAACGTTAAAAAAAATTTTTTTAAATAAAATAAAATAAAATAAAATAAAAGAGCAGCCAAGGCAGAAAGCAAGAACAGTGCACTAAAAACCATCCACTTCCAAGAATGGACCATTGAGGTCCTGTGTGTACTAGTATGTCCAAAAGTAAAAAGAAAAAAAGGATATTAGGAGAAACAAATCATTTTACCAGTGCCAAGTTCACTTTGTTCCAGAAACTAGGATATTTCTTAATATCAGTTTCATAAAAACTGAAATAAAAGCCAAAAATGAAACAATGGCAATTACTTTTTATATGGATTCTAGTCATCTTATTTCAGGCAACCAGCATATTTTATTCATGCCTAGTTCTCTTTCAGTCTTTATTTAAAAAGCTATGGAATTTAAGATGGTCTTTCATGGGGAGCAAATTATTTTAATTCTTTTAATATTCATAAAAATGTAATAGTTCTAAAGTTTAGTACTAAAAGTCTTTATTCATTTTTTTCTCTTATGAGTTACCAAAGTAACCCTGCCATCAAAATATTTCTGTATAATGAAGAATTATTTAGTAATGAATATTTACCACTAATTGACTATTTTGATTTGACATACTTTTAAGTAATATTGATTTACTTTAAATTCCCATACAGTTCTCATCATCGAAGTATAAATGAATTAACCAATCACGATGAATATTTAATAAGTATGGAAAGCATTTATAGGAGCCAGCTATGACTTTCCTGTTTGCTTAATAAGCATCTACACAGGTCATTTCATATCATACATGGTAGCTTATAATAATGATCATAGTTATAATCTATAACTTGAAAGTTAAGGGAAAGTTTCTAATTGAATATTATTTTCATTTTACCAGTTTAGCACAGACAGCAAGATATTGGATTAATATATTTTGGGTGGGTATGTATGGTAATAAAACAGGATCACTTTTTTCTGCTCCCTTGAACTCCAAAAGCCAACTCTGTTACCTCTCAAACTCTGTTGACCAGTTGATAAGCCAAGTAATCGAAAACTGGATGTGGTCAGTGATATTCAAGTAACGTTTTTTTCCTAACACAAACACCTCTGAAGAGTTCACACTAATGCCCCCAAGTTGCTATGTGAACTTTTTCTTACTAACTGCATGAAAAAATCTATAGACAGTTTTGACCCAAAAGGATACTACCTAAAGTGTTAAAACAGACAAATCTTTACATGTTGACAACATGAATGTTACAGGAATATTTGTGGTCCAAAAAGCTTAGAAGATTTTGCCTTAAAATATGTTCTGTGATAGCTGATATTTTCTTTGTTAACACAATTGGCCAAAATATGGAAAATAAAAGGAGAGGCATCCCCAGGCATTAACACAGAGCCTCCTGAGCCGTGCACGTGTGTGTGAGTGCACGTGTGCATGGCTCACTGCATGGCTTCTCTTTGCCATCATTGATTTCCTCCTCCTCATTAAACACTTATTGATTCCTGTCTTCCAGATGACACAGGCTGTCCCAGTAGCCAGTCAGTGTCTCCTGTGAAGACACCCTCGGATACCGGAAACAGCCCTGTTGGCTTTTGCCCTGGAAGTGATGAAGACTTTTCCAGAAAGAAATGCACAGTTGGAATGGTTAGTGAAGGAAGCATCCAGTCATCTCGATATAAGAAGGAACCAAAATCAGGCCTTGTAAAGCCAGGTAAATGCACTTACTCTTAATGTTTTTCTCAGAACACTATGACTGGGGTGATTTCACATTTGAAACAAAGCACTTGTATATCACGACAAAGAATACTATATTGATGTTATACCCACTACCCAGAAACATCTCTCTTTTTTTTTAAGAAAGTGGGCAGAGAGTGGAATATTTTGTGTACTTATTGTTAATAATTGAGTAAGTGTAGGGACATATGTGCATTATATAGACATAGAAAAAAGAGCAAAGTTGGAGAAATGTAAACTGGATGGTCTAACACATTTATACTATGTAATTCTAGCAGAAATTATACGATGAAATTACTTGGAACCACTTAAAGTGCCTACAGATTATGAAAAGAATAGGTTATCTCGATGCAGATCTATAGGGCTGGGCATACTTACTGGCCTAGTTATTTTATTTGCTTTTAAAAATTAAATATGAATATGATGTTATATGTATACATATAGATGTTCAATATTGTAAAATATGAGATGAAATGGAGATTTTTATTACAATGGGTGAGACACCATGAACACCAGAAAATGTCAGTTCTCAGAATTTGCAATATATAAATAAATATTTTACATCCCAGAAATATATACGTTATATGAATAAGTACAGTTTTAGTAAAACTAAAGTTATAACTTTAAAGTAAAAATCTCTGAGCGTTGGCATTGAGAGCTGCCATATTGCGTTATTTTCTTGGACACCCACAGTGAATGCTGTACGTATTTATGAGACTGAAAAGACAGATTAATGACTTATAGGAGTCCTCATTCTTTACGTTTGTCTTCTCATTTTTGTTTGGTGATGGCATTATTGTGCAAGGAGCTATAGACAGCTTTATTTCATTGGAGCCAAGGCTTGGTCCTGTGTCCTCTTCCATCTCTGTCTGCTTTTGTTCTTACTGAATAACTGATTTGCTCAGCACATCTTAATGGATTATTCTTCATCTTGCGTTTGGTCAACCAAAGACAATGTTGTTTAGTCTCAGAATACAACTTAAACGGTGTGAAAAAGAAATCCCCTTTCTTAGGCTCTTGATAAATGGTAGTCATGATGAGTTTGTTAATAGTCTTTTGCTTTGAAATAATATGAAAAAGAAAGGGGGAAGTCAGAATATAAAAGGGAAAGATGGTTATTGTAGAAAAAGTGTTGGATACCTTCAATGCTTAAGACAGAGACAATGAGTTAAAAGAATGTGATGTGATTAGAGCCAGCAAATAAACCATTACCTTGTGTACCCAAGGACAGGAACTACCCCCCTCCCTCCTCCAGCTCAGTGGTTCTTTTTAAAATTGAGATATAATTCACGTACCATAGTATTCACCCTTTTAAAG
The DNA here is from genome assembly GCF_027475565.1 of Acinonyx jubatus. NCBI lineage: Eukaryota > Metazoa > Chordata > Mammalia > Carnivora > Felidae > Acinonyx > Acinonyx jubatus. The sequence continues at coordinate 28,523,912 of NC_069394.1, forward strand.
TATACAATTAACTGGTTTGTAGTTTATTCAAAAAGTTATGCAAACATCACCACTATCAAATTTCGGAACATTTTTATCATCTCCCAAAAGAAACCTCCTACCCATTAGCAACTACTCTCTGCTCTCCTTTTTCCCCAGCCCCTGGCAACCACTAACTTACTCTGTCTCTGTGGGCCTGCCCATTCTGGACATCTTATATAAATGGAATCATACAGTACATGGCCTTTTGTATTTGGCTGCTTTCGCTTAGCATAATGTTTCACAGTTCATCAATGTAGCATGCATTAGTATTTCACTCATTTTTGTGGCTCAGTAATATCCCATTGTATAGCTATACCACAGTTTTAAGTGGACTTTTTTTGGAGCAATTTTAGGTTTACAGAAAAACTGAATGGAGGGTACAGAGTTCCCATCTACCTCTTCACACCTGCCACCTCCAGCTTTTTCTTTATTAAAGTCTTGCTTGGTATGGTTATACATTTTGTTTATCCATTCACAGGTGATGGACATTTGCATAGTTTCTGGTTCTTGGCTATTATATAAATGCTATGAACATTCATGTAACAGTTTTTCATGAATATGCTTTCGGTTCTTTTGGGTATATACCTAGGAAAGAAATTGCTGAGTCATATGGTAACCATATTTAACAGTTTGAGGAACTGCCAAAGTTTTCCAAAATGACTGCACCATTTTACATCCCCACTAGCAATGTATGAGGGTTCCAGTCTCACCACATCTTTGTTGACAGTTGTGACTGTCTGTCTTTTTTATTATACCCATTCTAGTGAGTGTGAAGTGGTATTTCATAGTGCTTTTGATTTAGGTGGCTAATGACTATGAGCGTCTTTTCATGTGCTTATTGGCTATTTGTATATGTTCTTTGGAAATATCTTCTCAGTTTTCTTTAACCAGGGAGTACCCACCCAATAGAATCTATTTCTCTAACATATGGGATGTAAGCTTAAGAGCAGGAGCCTTGTCATCCTCTTTTTATATTCCTAACACAGAGTCCGGTGAATAGTGGGGGCTCAACAGCAAAGGTAGGCTGTGGAATTGAAAAGATAAAATGGTGCAGGAAAGAATGCCAGCTGTGTGAATTGAAAAAACAAAAACAAAACAGTGATTTCACTGTGCAGGCATTGTATGCAACGTGTGCAGGGTTTGGATGCAACGTGAAATTATTTCATTTTGGTTTCCCATCCCCCCCTCCCTACCTCTCTCCTCATTCCAAAAACATTTTATAGAGGTAACAATACAAGGAAAGAGTAACACAGGAGACAAGTATGGTGCAGCAAGAACAAACTAAGATTAAATGGGCATTAAGATTATCATTCCTTGTTTCAATAATCGTAATAAGAATAATCATACGTTACCATAAGACTTAAATCCGTAAGTGTGTGTGCAGGATTCATACTGAGCAAGTCCTTAATCCTCCAGTAGTAGGTACCCACTTGCCAAAGACCAGCCACTTGCTTGCTGAGAATGTTTAAGGCCTTAGGTCATCCTGAAGAAAATGCATATAATTAAGAAAAAGAAATAAAGGGAGGGAAGGAAGGAGGAGGAGGGAAGGAAGGAAGGAAGGAAGGAAGGGAGGAAGGAAGGAAGGAAGGAAAGAAAGATAAAAGGAAGAAAACAAGAACAGTCTTCATGTTGTTTTGTTCATGGATCCTTTGGGAATCATGAGGGCTATGAACCTATACTCCAGAAAAATACCCATATGCACAAAATATCACTTCCTATTTCTGAGGTTTCTTAGACCTCCTTTATTAGAAATTATGAATCCTGGTGTAATGACCCTTGCCCAGAGGCAGAGCCCGAAACACCACTTTTGTCAAAAACCAACTTTTGTCACCAGAATTCTGATTTACTTGCTCATAGGCATTCATATCACCTAAACAATCTTTATCTTAACAATGTTTTTATTTATTTGCATTTAACCAAGGTCAGAGAGATCCCTAAAGCTTATTTCTTAGGTGCCTAAAATTCCTAATGTCATCAGCGAAAAAGTTGCTCAAGCCTTTGAGTGGGACTCAGTTCTGTACAGTAAGCTCTTTGTAGAAAAATCTGCACCGTGACCTATAGTTCTCTGAACTTTCGGCAGAATAAACCTGTCGGTCTCATAAATATGAAGAGAGGAAATCCTGGAAACGAGGCCCCTGGATGACTCCACAATTTATAAAATGCAGAGACCTCATCTGTTAAACCACAAGAAGATTCTGCTCTCAGGTTAAAACGTTCCGCCTCCTCCCTAACCCCAAGTGACAGTCTCCCCTCAGCTCAAACCCATCTTCAGCCCTTGATGTGTGCTCTACTTTTTTTAAAATAAATCAACTCATTAGAACCAATACCAATTTATTAAAATAGCAAGCAATTAGTGTCTCTTCTACAGATGTTCCAGGACTCTTTAACATTAAATAACCCAGGCCCGTTTAATTTTAGGTCCGTTGTTCTAGATTCTGGAAAACTGCTATTCACCTCAAAAAGGAGTTCTTGAAATGCCCCTTTAGTCATTTAGATAAAGAGCTAATAATGCTCACTGAGTATCCGATGCAGAAGGAGAAGGGAAATCTGTCACAGGATGCCGGGAAAGGCTTAGAAAGGTGAGCTGAGCAAGCCTGCACCTTGCCAGCTGGGCACCGTGGCACACACACAGCATGAAAGCCCTTCCTTCCTCCAGGACCTGTTCAGGAACTTCTTGGAGGCAGTGAGCCTTCTGTCATTTTGGCTTCTATTACTTAATGCCTATGCACATTTAATTAAAAATTGCCACCAAAGAGCAAAAGGAGACATCCCTATGGTCCAGTTGGATAATGGCTTTGCATTTTCATGGTTTCCTTTTATCTACAAGTCAGTTCAGCAAACATTCAAGACTGAATCCCCAGAGCCTAATGCAGCACCTGTCTTTATAGGTAGGTGTCCAATAAATATTTAAATGAGAAATAGAGTGTACACTCTGTGCAAGGGATTATGTTTGGCATGGGAAGGGCGTCGGAGGGATGCAAAGAAGACCTCAGTGCCATCCCTGCTTTGTAACTGAAGACAGAATACCGTGTGATAAATGTGGCCCATAGTGCAGATCAGAAGGAAAGAAATGAAGGCATTTCGACTGGGGGCTCTGAGGAATCTGCCGTGGTAACAATTCTTCTCCCAGGTGCTCCTCTCAAGTTTGGTTTGCAGATAAAAGAGAAGAGAGGGAAAACAAACCACCAGAGACTCTTAACAACAGAGAACAAACAGGGTTGATGGAAGGAGGTGGGTGGGGGACGAGCTAGATGGGTGATGGACCCTTGTCCATGAGCACAGGGTGTTGTAAGTGAGGAATCACTAAATTCTACTTCTGAAACCAGTATTGCACTGTATGTTAACTAACTAAAATATTTTAAAAAGTAAATTAACTTAAAAAAAAGTTTGGTTTGCAGTTTTCCTGATGATTTTTACCCAGAAAGGCAAGGTCTAATGGGATTAAACAACATTCCTGGGCCTCCTATAATGCTGGATTTACTACTTGGTCTATCTTAGTTTGAGAAAGAAAAAGACCTTGGTGTCATTATTCTACAAAAAGAAATACTAAATCCTTTCCCCACAAGGCTTGATGGAGAGCTGGGGAAACAATTACAAGATTTAAACAAATAATTGGAAGACAAGGAAGGAGAAAAAAAAAACACACCTGCTGATTGAGGAGACAGATAAAAAGCAAATCGTTAGGGTCACAATAATTTAAAAGAAATCCACATTTAGAAACTGAAATGTTGAAATCTGCATTTGAAAGATGTCACTGTGCTCCATCAGCATTCAAACTAAAGCAGTATTCCCTTGTCATCTGACACCACCCGGGCTATGGAAATTGGAGACCTGGCCAGATGAACTATAATAACCTCACAACAATAACAGAGGCTTGGTTACTTTAAAAAGACTATTTCCCACATTCAGAGGCAGATGCTAGAAAACTCAGAAGGCACCAGCTAGGTTAGCGATTAATCAACACTGGTTCCCTCAGTAGATGGAGGCTGTTTCTCATACAGCTGATAGCTACAGATGTTCCTGTGCTTATCAGTAGTATGCTTTCACTTCAAAGTTAGTTCTGTGAAATAAAGGAGAGCTAGACAACTTACCTGGGGCAGGCCATCCTGATAATAACTTGAGCTGCCTGGAGGGGAGTTGAGAGCTTGAGAATGTCAACATGTGCTGCTGCCCCCTAGGTTATGCAGCTTGACTTGGCGTGGGAAAAAGAAAGTGTGGGTCGGGGTTGGGAGCACTTTCTGACCACCAGACTCGGGTGTCCAACATACTAGGTTCAAATTTTCATACCACCACTTTATCGCTGTGTGGTCTTCAGCTACTTTTATCTCCCTAAAGCCTTGTATTCAGCATCTGTAAAATGGGTTCTTTCGAAGATTCAATAGACTAATGAATGTAAAGTGCCCAACATTGGACCCTCCACAAAATAATTCCTCAAGTGCATGTTCATAGTGGTCATTTGTAGCTACCATAGGTGACACAAATTCTGTGCACGTTCCTTTACAAGAAAACTCTTTAAAACTCTCACCCCACAGGGGCTCCCGGGTGCCTCAGTCAGTTAGGCATCCAACTTCAGCCCAGGTTGTGATCTGGCAGTTTGTGGGTTCAAGCCCCACATTGGGCTCTGTGCTGACAGCTCAGAGCCTGGAGCCTGCTTCGGATTCTGTGTCCCCCTGTCTCTGTCCCTTCCCCACTTTCACTCTGTGTCTCTTTGTCTCTCTATCTATCTCTCTCTCTCAAAAATAAATAAACATTAAAAAAAAAAAAACTCTCACCACACAGAACTTGTGTTTATTTGAAACCCCACTCTAGCATGTCATGGGATCCTAGTTTACATAAAATGGGAGCAGTGTTTGTCACAGGAGAACACTGGCAACAGTGTGAATTGACAGCTGATGCCTTGACAATGAGGAAGGAGTTGGGAAAATATGAAAGAGCAGACAAAAGACCACTAAAAAACACAGTGGCCTCTTAAATGTAAGTGCTTTGTAGCACTTTGTGCAGTAATTAATGTTGTAGAAACAGACTGAGTCATTGTGATGGTGGAGTTGGCAGAAAATGATGTGTGTGAGAGCAGAAAAATGTCCTAAGCATTTTAGAAATATTTTCATAGAGTGGAAAAAATTAAAATTTTAGAGCTGAAAGATTTTGGTTCTACGGAAACTTTCAGCATTCTTGGCAAGGCATGATTTTTCTAACAGCTTACAGTTACAATCAAAGGTCTTGCAGCAGTAAGGCTGTGATCTATTTTAGATACTGAAGACCTTATGAAAATATCTGGAAGATATATTAGATGGAACTGTGGGCTTGGATAACACTCTGAAACTGGATTTAAAAATTTTTTAGCTAGGGGTGCCTGGCTGGCTCTGCCAGTAGAGCATGCGACTCTTGATCTTAGGGTTGTGAGTGTGAGCCCAACATGGGTGTAGAGATTACTTAAAAAATTAAATTACTTTAGAAAAAAAACTTTAAAGAGTACTTAAAAAATTAAATTACTTGAAAACAAAACCACTTTAGATGGAGGCACCTGGGTGACTCGGTTGAGTGTCCAACTCTTGATTTCAGCTTAGGTCATGATCCCCGGGTTGTGGGATCGAACCCCATATCCAGTTCTGTGCTGTGCATAGAACCAGCTTAAGATTCTCCTCTCTCTCTCTCTCTCTCTCTCTCTGTCTCTCAACACCTGGATGGCTCAGTCAGTTAAGCATCAGACTTCAGCTCAGGTCATGAACTCATGGTTCATGAGTTCAAGCTCCACATTGGGTGAGCCCTGTTTCTCTCTTTCTCCCTCTCTCTCCCTCTCTGCCCCCTTGTGAGATTCTTTCTCTCTCCCTCTGTCTTCTGCCCCTCTTCCCGACTCTCTGTCTAAATAAATAAATAAATAAAATTAAAATAAAAACTGTTGAATTGCAATATGTTCCTCTAAAAATTTTTTTTAGCTAATATTTATCAAGCACTGATTATCCCAATCAAAATTCTAAGCACATTACTCATTTAATCTTAATATCAGTGGGAGAAAAGGATACCATTATCCCCTGTGTTACAGATGGAGAAACTGAGGCATAGAAAAGTTAAGTAACTCATTCAAGGTCACACAGCCTGTAAGTAGACTGAAACAGGGCAGTCTTGGTACTAGCTTTTAACCATTGCCCTGCTTATAAGGTCTGCCTTCAAAGGAATAATTTTAATTGCAATAAGGGAGTGTGACAATTGAGAAAAATGTGTTGAATAAGACAGAAATTATTTTTCTTTAATGTCTGTAAAACCCTAAAAATTCTTATTAATTTTTATAAATTAGCTAATATAGTCCATATGTAGATTATGCTGGTTGTTGCCAATAACAAAATCAATGAACCTCAATATAGCTTCAATAAAGTCCACAGAGTTGAACACATAAGACTGTTTGGGTGCAGATCAATCAACTGTGAGGATACGACCATCAAAGGAATGTTAAGATCTTTGGTGTTCTCCTCTTAATCATAAACTAGTCCTTTCCTGCTTGTCAAAATGTTTATTGTGCTACCCTGCATATCATGAATACTTTCCTAAGCAGAGGTCATTAGACTTTGTCAATTTAAACAAGAGCTTTTGCATTTATACGGAAATGAGCCTCTGAACCTTTCTTTCACCCCTAGAGCAAGAATGCTCACCCAGAATACAGCAGAGAACATGTTGTGGTAGACTATTGTTCAGTCTGTCACTTTTCCCCAGCAGACACCAGATCAGTAAAATAAAGCTGAAATGTGATGAGTGGACAGAAGTGTTTATCTTTGTGCAAGGTTACATATTCAGTCTCATGCCTTCCTCCCATCTGTGCTTTTGAGGATGCACCCAATCAAGCTAATGGTGCCAAATGGTCCGGTAATGGTGTTCCCCTAAGAATTAGTGAATTGTAATCCCCTTCTTCCCAAAGGTGACTGCCATCCAAATCCTGGGTCTGCTAGCATTTATTGCATGTGTAGTGTTATGGCCACCAGTTTGGGGGCCTGCCAAATGCTTACTAAGTGCTCTAATGTGTTGAGAACGAAGCATTATTGGTTCCCCATACATAGCAGATGTTCCAGCAGACCACACACTCACTATTAAACATACTTATCGACTGCCAACGGAAGAGAAATAAACCTGGAACCTTATACATAAACGTGGAAACCAAGAGTTATAAATCATGCAGATCTATGCTTTAGATTAGACTTTTGTTTTTGTACTAACTGAGGAGAGTTTATTGAAGACACTGTCTGTGTGCAGAGGTGGGGGCATAATTAAAGGGATCCAATGAGGTATGGTGAAATACTTGGCCTTGTCAGCAGCTTGGAGTTATTTCTACATCCTGAAGGGCCCAGAAGAGGGCGGAGTTACTCAGAACCCAGAGGGAAAGAACTCTGAGGCTACGTGTGAAGCAATTGGACACGCGCTTCTGTGTAGGAATGAAACCCCTGATAGGAGAAGAGCCAGACAGTTAAATACCCTGATCTCACTGTCTCCTTTGTGGGTACAATTCGTTTTGTGGCATTTGGGTGTACAGCAGGGCTATAGACAAAAAGTTATAGGTTGAGAGGCACCTGGGTAGCTCAGTCGGTTAAGCGTCTGACTCTTGGTTTTGGCTCAGGTCATGATCTCAAGACTTTGTGGGTTCAAGCCCCGCGTTGGGCTCTGTGCTGGCAGCGTGGAGCCTGCTTGGGATTCTCTCTTTCTCTGTGCCTCCCCCACTTGCATTGTCTCTGTCTCCCACAAAATAAATAAATAAACATTATTTTTAAAAAAGAGAAAAAGAATATGTGTTGAACCACATAGTATGTTTGCTTGGGTAATTCACTGCGTTAACATTTTCTGCCACCTAAGCTTGTATCTGATAGCAGCCAAGGATGCAGGCCATGGTTTAAGTGAGGTAATGCCTCAGGAACCTGGCTGCATATACTTGGAGATGCATGGACTAGAATGTTTATGGCATAGCAGAAGCATGAGATTCACGTCAGAGTCTAAAGAAAAGAAAGGGAACCCGTACTTCATCACATCTAAGAGGTTTCCGCTAAACCTAGGTTTGAATCCTGGCTCTACATTGACCAGCTTTCATGCTGCTGATATTTATTAAGCATTTAGTCTGTGCTGCTACCGTTGTTCTAGACAGTAAGGATAGAGGGAAGAAACAGACAAGATGCCTGTTCTCATGGAGTCTGCCTTTAACATGGGGAGATGGCTGATACACAAGCAGACAAACAAGATGAGTTCAGATAGTGACAAATGAAGCAAGGTAATTTATATAGACAGTGGCTGGGGATGAGGCAAGGGAGTGTCTGAGGAGATGACATTTGAGCTGAGAACTTAGCCATATCCCTTCATATTTAGGGACGTGTGGGGGTGGGGGTAAGGCAGTGAGTTAGGAAGGGAGAGAGTGGTGTCAGGTGAAGTCTGTATCGTTTGATTACTGGGAAGCCATTGGAGGGTTTCAAGAAGACAGACATAATTCAAGGTAAATGTTTGAGATCCTTTTGACTATTCTGTGGAGCTTGGATCATCAGGATGGGAAACTGGAAGAAGATGTACTTAAGTTTAGATGGCTTAGCCTAGGAAGGACGGTGGAAACAGAGAAAGATATAAGGATGCAGTGTATATGGCAGAATCAAAGGACTCGCATTTCCCTAATGAGAATTAAAAAATTTTATTTCACTTGCTAGCTCGAGTAAATCTTAGGAGATCTGAATGGAAGAGTCCGTTTCTGATGGATTTTTTTATTCGTTATTTTAGTTAAATATACTTATTTATACTGTACTATTAATTTAGAAACATTGGGGGGTGTTTTTGTTCACAGTTAATGTAAGATTTTTATTCAGTTTTTCTCATCCCTAGAGCTACTTTCCAACTCCTCTGACTTCTGGGACACATCATTTTCACTTCTACCCAATTTGTTTGATACGAAGCAATTTTGAATCCACGTCTAGTGCTCTCATTGGACATTTTCTTTAAGACTACAAGTACGATGAAGGTATCAGTGAAGTTACTGTAAAAAAGAGGTTATAAATACAAAGGTTAAATATAAACATTAAATAAAATACAGAGGTTAAAACCAGACAGAAGTTTATTTGTCTCTTGCTAAACAAAACCTAGGTATTTGGGTGATCCCTAATCACCTGATCACCGAATCACAACCTATGTCATGTTGGCTGTGACCTACTAGGCAGAGGAAGGGGGAAAGGGACCGGGGGGCACTCAGTCACTTTAAGGTCAGGACACAGAAGTCATTTCCAATTATATCCCAGGACACTTGGTCAAACAGGCACCTGTTACTGTGGAAAAAGGGGAAAATGGAGGTAGACAACCTGCAAGCTGTCACAACATCCACTGTAGTATGAGGACAGCTGATTTTTCTGTTTTCCTGTAGATTTATACAAATACCCTTCATTATCCAAAGCTATTTGGTTCTTGAGTTCAGTTAGCAAGGGATATGGGTTTTTGTGACCTCTACAATTTAACCATTGACCATATTGCCATTTAAAAGGTTCTTTTAAAGGATGGGGGGAAATCACAGGAATAATTACATAATCTGTTTTTTTTCATTTCTTAGCCTCCTTCATTTTAAACAATCCCATCAGTTGACCTCCATAGGCAGCCCAAACTAGCACTGATTGAGGTCAATTCAGACTGATGTGTGTTTTTCAAACAGCATTTTTTTGTTCAGAGAAGGTAATTATGAGCAAGAGCTCTATAATAAGAGGCTATGGAAAGACTCTAATATATGGGGTTTCTCCTTTTCTGAGAGATAATTGTGGGAGGAGGTTACCTCACCTTATATTTAGGCACTGAATAGGGTGAACCAGGCCACTTGCAGACCTATGGAGAAAAGAAAGTCTTCTCTTTTTCTTTATAATATAGAGGAGTAATTAATACTTAGCTTTTGCAGGTTGCTGTGAGAATCGTAAAATGTATCGGGTATATAGCATATGCATGCTGCACATCACTGAGAGGTCCACGTGCACATCTTATATCTTTGCAAAAATCACTGTTAATGTCTGGCAGGAAGTTTTGTTTGTAGTGATGGTGTCTGCCGGCATGCTGTATGTGTTCAATATATTTATTGAACGTATTGAATTATCTCTGTTATCACTGCTATTAAATAAGAAATGAGGCAAGTTTACAAAGAACACAGCTTTAGAGGTAAACATGTGTATCACGTATCTTTGTAAAAACCAATGTCAGTATTTGGCAGGAAGCTGCATTTGTAGTGATGGTGTTTGCTTGGTACACAGTATGTGCTCAATAAATAATCACTGTCATTATTGTCATTAAATAAGAAATGGGGAAAGTTGACAAATAGCACAGTATTAAGGCATTGGAATGTCTACTTCACCATCTCCTCTGCATTGGTCTGGTTTTATCACAGATAACTGTTTTGTAAGAATTATTCTGATATAATGGAGGGCTTTGGTGAAAGCTTAATAAACATGTCTACTCTAAGCAAATCCATTTGGAAGGACTATGCCCAGGGAGTCCTCGATTCCTTTCCTCCCTTCAGAACAACAGATCTTTCCTGTTCCTCTCTCTTGGGCAGCTCTGTGAAGTGCCTTGCATATTTAAATAGCTGGAATTCATGGAGTACAACAAGCATTTTTTCCCCAAGCTTCACATTCTTGCCATTAAATTTAGGAATGTGTGGGGTTTTGATGCAATTTCTTCCTTGCCCATTGGGATACAGTCATTGTAGAAAGACTAAGCGTTTTGCTCCAACATTGTCAAAGGATCAGCCCTGACTTGTGCAGGCATTTCCTTCTATTTGACAATTTGGTATTTCTTTAAATGCTTTGTGTCCATTCACAAGGGCGATGGTTTCATTTGAAATGCTGCAGTCACCAGGGAGAAGCTCCTCTTCCCTGATAGGCCAGCCATCTCTCTGCCTCCTGTTGCTATGGTGCCCAGCAGAGGAACTTCCTTGCCCTGCACATGGAGGAGGCTCTGTCTCCATGGATACCCCACTCTAAGACTGTACTCCATGGAGAGATGAGCTGCTCACACTGTATTTCTGCACGAGACATACCCCAGCCTGTGGCGGGAGGCTGTTTGCAGAGGCAGTGTTTGCCATGAAAGTCTACGGAGCTTACCTTCTAAGTAAGTAGTATTAGTCACAGTAAGTAAATAATTATATTGGATCACAGAGGATATGCTCTTTGTGTATGTCTGTGTGTGTAAAGTTAGTTGTGGTAGGCGAAAAATGTAGTCTAAAAGCAAATTTCAATTCTGCCTCTCAGATATTCTGAATGCAGAGTCTATAACTAAACTTTTAAAAATACACACATGTATTGTTTTAAATACCCCTTGTCATCTGTGAGTCTGTTTGTGGAATTCAAAGCCAACGCAATGAAGATAGATTGACCATGGACATTTACATTTTAGAACGCTCTTCTAAGTCTGAGCATCGCATGCTGCATTTGTAAATGCAAAGCCTGGCCTTCCCCAGCGGTGCGCTCTGGGAATAGTTGAGCACAACCACAATTAATGCTAATTGGCACTGCGCATAGTTGCAGTGGGCCTCTGTGTAGGCTGAGACACAGTGTATTTATTATCGAGAGAGCTTGCTCCCATGCTCTTGTCTGCCAGTTCATGGAAATTATTCAGAGCACATCTCTGACCAGTTTTAATTTACTTTTCTCACGTGGCATCCAGGAGAAACTCGGAAACTCTTCATGTACATGGAATTGGGATGTCGAAAAGTTTTCTTCTTCGTCTTCATCTTCTTCTTCTTCTTCTTCTTCTCCTTTTTATTGACTGATTTGATCTAACGCTTCCTCTTTACTCTACATTCCAAGAGCATAAGGGTTGGGTTTGCAATGTTGTAAAATAAATGAGTCATCTTAAAGCGATTTTCATCTGGCGGGCAAATGATTAATGTCTGTGGTGTTAAAATTAATTACTAGAAACAAAGGAAGCCTATACATATGGTAAGCCTAAGTGTAGTTCAATAACTTTAAAATTGTGTAAAATTTAGATTTTTAGGCCATCCACAGTAGATAGCATCCAGCAGGTCTAAACAAAAAGCAGAGCATGTGTTATATTGGTATAAGAGAAATTCATTTTTAATCACATAAAAGAGTGAGCACAGAATATCATGCTAGATTGTAAATTTCTTTTATTTTCTGTACTTATGACTGACAACTGTTAGTCATTGCTCAATTTTTATTGCCCAAAGTGGTGAAAAAATATCACCCTGTGAGAGTGTGTGACAAGTCCACATCTGACTTTGTCACTGAGGTCAAGCTTTAGGTCATTGCCTTAATATTTTATAAATATAATTTCCATCTGTCAAAGGAACAGCAGACAGATAAAGGGGCATGATGAACTCTGTTGTGATCATGATTTTGGAGACATGGAAACAATGTCAATGACACTTTTCCAATGTTTTTCAGCTGATTGGTAGCATAGGGCCCCATTTCACCATCTCGATGTGTCTGTCCCCTTCTCTGCAAACCAGCATAACATGGGATTTTTTTCGACCTCAAAATATGTGAACCCCCTCTCTAAAACAGTTTCCTCATCTGTACAATGGAACAATAATAGGACCTGTGATATAAGGCTGCTTTGAAAATTGAGTGACATCATCAGTGACACATGGCATACAGTAATTATTAGCTGTTGTATTATGAATACTATGAGTATCATCATCACCATTTTTGTGATGCCATATAGTCAAGGGAAGCTGTGGCTCAGAGCTTGCACAATTCTTTGGTTTGGTTCCCTTAAGCCTATCAAATTTTCTATCAAATACTTACTGAGAATCTAACTATGTGCTTAGTATTCTGATGGGAATGATGGCATTCACTGTACAAGCTAATGTACCTAACAAACTGTGACATAGAGAATAGTCTTCTCTTTTCCAGTGTGTGCTTTTCTCTTTTGGTTAAATGGCTATACGTGCATATAACAAAGCGTTTGCCTACTCATTTTGCTACCACTAGTGGATATGTAGCATTCCACAATGGGTCTGTAAGATAAAAGGGGGTAGGCCATAGCATAAGTTGTTAATATTTATAATAAATTAAAAATATGACCGTGAAAAATCTAGGTTCAAAGTTTAAGTTCACTTCCTTTCCTGAAAGGATTTCCGTTCAGAGTGTAGTAAATGACATACTTTGAAAAGAGAACAGTTTCATTAAGTTGAAAGTTTGGGGGGTGATGGGAGAGGAAGAGACAGGAATGATTGATTAATCTGTATAAAAATAGGCCCCATGCTGGGACTTTTCCTTTTGCACTAATCCTGTGTGACATCTGAGCCAAAAAAAAAAAAGTACATATAAAACCAATGCCCTATGCACAGAGCCTGCTGGTGTTGATTTTAAAAACGCATGAGGAGTTGACCCAGATTACATTTTGCAGCTTTATTTTTATTTTTATGTCATTTTCATTTTCCATTTCTTCTTTCTGGCATATCCTCTCTTTCCATCTGTTTGCCCTGGAAAGAACGTGGCATGTGGAACAAGGACCATACCAATCCACTCGAATGGAAAAAAAGGGAAGACATTTTACGATGTGATTTAAAATGAGCTCTCGGGAGTTTGGGAACTTGGGAATCAACGTATGTCCAAATACATAGTTAAATATATTATGCTAAACATGATTTCATATGCAATATCACTCAGATAATCGAGCTAGAATAAGCCCTCTGTTGTAAGTTTCAAGGCAAACGTTAAATCCTTAGCAACATCCCCACCAGCATGGTGACCTTTTATCTTTACGATGCTGGTCTGGTGACCAAAATAATGCCCCACTTTCTTTCCCATTGTTATCGGCCACACAGTCAGATGCTCTGATGGTGCACAGTTTGTGAAGTGTTCCGTTAGGCACTTGGTGCTGCAGGCATGAGTTGTGGGTCACATCCTTTTGTTGACATCTGAGGAGCATTTTGAGCTCTCAGCTCTGTTTGCGGAGTCTTTTTTTTCAGCAGAGGGAGTTTGTGGCAGTTTAAGAGGGAGGCATGCTTCCTTGCCCTGTGTGGCGGCAACATTATTCGGGGAAACTGGATCTTCCTGAGTCTTTGGCTTGTTGTCCTCACCCCTGTGGCTGAGATAGGAAGGCTCTGCAACCCTCTGCCAGGACGATCTGATTTCTGCCGAGACTGTTGGCGGGCCTGACTGTTCTTGAGAGATGGAGGTTGTGCCTGAACCTGATCCTGCCTGACATCCAATGCTTCTCCCCTCAGTTACTGGAAGAGGAGAAGGATCCAGGCCACAGGCTGAGAAGCTCTAGGCGTACTGAGCAATGGGTTAGGATCTGTAAGTGGTGCCCTGGTGTCGTATCCCACCAAGCCGGGCTTGCCAGGGATAGTAAGGGGTTTTGTCTGCACGAAGCTGGGGCATTCTTGAATTTTGGATGGGATTCTCCAACTTAGCGTTCCCACCCTTCCTTCTTTCTTTAGTCTCAGCCACCTCTTAACAGAACTGAACCTGTAATGCTACTCATTTGTTTTTTCAACAAGTAGTTATTGATGAGTCAGGTTACTGAGCCAGGTACTGGGATATAACTGTAAACATGGGGTTCCCTGTAAGATGTGTAACATGTTTCTGGGGGAGGTACAGGGTCCTGTGAGTGCAGAGAGGAGGACCTTAGAACCCAAACTTTGGGAGTCTGAAAATCATCCCAGGGGAAGTAGTGTTGTACTGACACTTATAAAGGGTTAAACCAGCTGTTTAAATGTGCAGACACTGAGGTATCAGAACTTCACAAGCCATTGCTGTTCATTTGAATACTATGTACTCCCTTAGGGTTGGTTTTTTTTTAAGTTCATTTATTTATTTTGAGAGAGAGAGAGTCGAAGAGGGGCAGAGAGAGAGGGAGAGAGACAGAGAATCCCAAGCAGGCTCCATGCTGTCAGCACTCAGTCCCACAAACCCCAAGATCAGGACCTGAACCAAAACCAAGAGTCAAACGCTCAACCACCCAGGGGTTCCTCTCCCTTAGAGTTTTAAAAAAAATTCTGTTGTTATGATTACTATGTTATATCTAATAATTATTTTTTAGATGGCTCTTTCTTCTGCTGGGATGTGAGCCTCTCTAGGACATGGACTACATTTTCTTCCTTCCTTCCTTCCTTCCTTCCTTCCTTCCTTCCTTCCTCTTTCTTTCTTTCCTCTTTCTTTCCTCTTTCTTTCTTTCTTTCTTTCTTTCTTTCTTTCTTTCTTTCCTTATCATTTTATTATCTTTTATTTTAAATTCATTTTAGCTGCTTCCCTGTTTCTTTTTAATGTTATGTATAAAATGTGATGCATAACAAGAATATATATAACATACATGTAAGGCGTTCACTATAATAATAAGGCAAATATTTGTGACCCACCTTCCACTCTTAGAATTACCACCCCCAAAGCTGCCGGTGTGATCTCCCAGAGCCCATTCTCTGCCTCCCCCCACAGGTCACCACTATATCGAAATGTGTGTTTTGTATTGCCTTGCACTTCAAAAACAATCTTAACATCTTATTACATATGTGTCTCTAAAAATATGTCTGAACACAAGGGTAAGATTTAAAAGACCTGGAGCCATGTTTTCTTTGCCTTTATGTTCTCCATAGTTAGCACAGTGCCTAGAACTTTGTAGGTCCTCTCTAGATGTTTGTGAATGAACGGAAGCTCCCCAGAGCCCAGAGGATATTTGTGTGGTGCTGTATGTCAGGGAGAAATTAGAATTCAGCTTCAGTGAGCTTGTTCCTTTTGAGCCTTGTTAGTTTTGCCTCATTGGGGGTGCTCATAGATATAGTCCACAGAAATTAGTCACATACCATTTAGTTCTTTGGAGATATTTTCAAACTATCATTCCCCTACCTATCCTCTCTGTCTTACCACTGTGCAGTTATTCTCCAGTGGTCCTGAAGACAGTGGCCTCAGTATTTTTGTGACGGTCTGTTTTGCTTTTCCATTCCATTTTGCTTTTTCAAAGAACATTGTGGGGTGAGGAGGAAAGGGGTGGAGAGAAGAGAGAACACTGAGTACACTTGAATTTAAAAGTTAACTTGTGGAGGGCTGGGGGTGGGGCAGATTAGCAAGGCAAGCAAAGTGTTGGCCTGGGAACTTGTGCTCCGTGCCAGATGTCACTTTGAGTGGAGATCCTGGGGAAGGTTCCATTAAACAAGTCCATGGAAATTCAGAGCATAATTTGTGTGTGGAGCCTAATCTAATTGTGAGTGTGCTTCATTCTTTTTAAATACTATAAACCACCTAAGAATCAGTAGAGAATTTTTTTCAGGGGGACAGGCAAAAGCATTTTGTTCAGAAGCTGGAGAGTTCAGATAATTTTTAATTGGTAAACAGTGGTGTGAGGTGCAATGCTGGAGCTGGCTGATGGAAGCTGAGCCGGTTTGCAGAATGCCTTGTCTCCCTGCCCAGCATGCACCCGGCTGTCTGCAAGGTCACAGTGGGAGGGCCGCCTCCGAGGTAGTGTCCCCTCCCTGGGCGGGTTAGGCCTTGAACAGGTCTCTCTGAGCAGAGTGCAATAGCTTTTCCACCTGCTTTGCACCTGCTCTCCTCCAAGCCAGGCCCTTGATCCAGAATTCTCTCTGTTGTGCTGCCAGGTTTTCTCCTGGAAACATTTCCATGTGACCCTATTATTCCCTCTCCCTGATTCTCACTTTAGTTCCTTGAACACATGTCTGAATTAAAACAAACCCCTCTAGCCTTTCTGTTTCTCCATTTGCTTTTGTTCCAACACTCTGTATAGATGCCAGAAGTGGCCAGAATTTACCCAGTTTGTTTGTTTTATTTTATTGACATTTGTGCTTCCAAAGAAAAGATATTTGCTTTAAAGGTGGATTACACGGCACTAGATTAAATCTAGCATTGATCTCGGAGCATCTCAATCCTTTCTGATTAGATTATTTAATTTTTTGCACAGTCCTCAGGCAATATGAGAGTCATTTCTTCCTTTCATTTGGCTGAGAAAGTTCCTGCTTGGTTTGCTTTTCCACTCTGATAGGGCAGAAAACATACATATCTTCATTCAATTGTTCTTTTATGTAGTGGCATTGCAGTCAAGCATGTAACACAAGGTGAGGGTGTTTGTTAATGTTTCACATACTTGCTGCTTTTGCTGTTTTCAATTCTTTTATTCACCTGGATGACGTTGAACCAATGCAGTTAATTTTCTGAACCTAACAACTAGGTTCAGAACTGGGAAGGATCTCCACTGTCAGGGTTCTCCTCCCTTCACCATATGACCCACCTCCTAACTGTCATAGTCATCTGCCTTGCCTTCCAGCCTCCAATCTCTCCCCCAGATATTGCTGTCACTATATCTGCAAAAACATCACTGTATTCATATCACCATTCCATCCAAAACTCCGCATGGCTCCCTCTTGCCTTCCAAGTAAACTCCCTGAGGACAGCATTCACATTCTTCAGCATTCCAAGACAACTCACCTCTGTGGCTGCTTTATCTCATCCAATCACTATCCTCCAGCCAAACAAGGGATCCAACATATTCTGAATATTCCCTGTGTTTTCCTTCCTCCATGTGTCAGGTCCGGCCATCCCTTTCACCTGAGGTCTGTCCCTTTCTGCACCCCCAACACTTGTTCCTATTCTGTCCAGTGTTCGAGGCCCATCTTAAGTGGCATCTCATCCATGACACATCTCCTCCCCCATTACCCTCACCTGGCTAGAAGTATTTCTTCTCCCTCTGTGTTCTCTCAGGGCCCCCCTGTCTATATTGCACCCATCTTGTCCTCTCATATTCCAGTTGTTTGTGTGGCCCATCTCCTGACAGGGTCTTTGGGCCCTGGAGTTCTTCTCCAGGCCCCTCCTCCTCAATCTCTACTCCCAAAGCCTTAGCATGTGCAAGGTTTACTGCGTATTTGAAATGGACTAAATTGAATGTTATTATCTTGGTTTCCAGTTCTTAGATCTTTGTGAATTCTGATCGTGAGGTCCCAAGCAGAGAGGGTGGAAAAGAAACTAGAGTCAGACAACCAGCTCTGCTGTTTGCTAACTCATGGCGCGGGGCAAATCACGTCACACTCAGAACCTCAGTTTCCTCGTCTACACTCTGAATGTTTTTGAGAGGAAGAATTAAAGGAAATGGCAGACATAGAGTTTCTATCACATTCAGCTTTTGGTTCACAGCAGCTGGTAACATTAGTACCTGACCCCGTCCTTCCTTGAGTAGGTTATCCCTTCAAGGCCTGTGTAATCTGTAGTCTGCCGTCAACACCATACCTTTCGTGTTTTCATGCATGTCATTAATAAAGCATGTTAAGTAGGTTAAGGACAAGGGCAGAGTCAGGTGACACATCACTGGAGATTTCCCTCAAGGTTGACAGGCAATCCATTAGTCAACATCCTTTGGGTACTGGACTGTGCCATCACCCAGTGCACATCTCCACCTTGTTCGGAAGACTGTTCTAAGTGACTAAATGCCTACTGGATTCCACACGTGTGATTTATGTGGTAGCCTGCAATCCTAACTCTGTCAGAAAAGGAAGTGAGAGCTGTGTGTCCTATCTGGTTCTTAGTGAACTCTTGCTGGCTCCTACTTGCCTCTACAGCTTTACTGCAGATCAACACCAAACTTGGCAGTTTATAATTTTCAGAATTTACCTTTCTGTCTGCTTTGAATACCTGTATACTTTTTGTTCATCTCCAACCTGTTACTTCTCTTCCTTTGTGGTTTCTCAAAAATTGTCGGGGTTGGGGTGGCACCAGGGTGGCTCGGTCAGTTAAGTATCTGACTTCAGTTTAGGTCATGATCTCACAGTTCATGGGTTTGAGCCCCTCATCCAGCTCTCTGCTGTCAGCACGGAACCCGCTTCAGATCCTCTGGCTCCCTCTCTCTCTGTCTCTCCCCTGCTCTCTCTCTCAAAAATAAATAAACATTAAAAAAATTTAGTGGTGTTATTTCAGCCAGATATGTAAGTACTTTCAGTACCTTCCCCCTTCATTCAACAAATATTCTTCTGAGCCTACTGTATATGCCAGGCACTGTGCTTGGCCCTAGGGAGACAGGGATGAATGACACATAGGCCTTCCTAGGCTGCGTGATTTTTGCATGCCAAGTTTTGGGCCGAAAGCTTGAGTTTTAAGAGATTTGGTCATATGGGGTAGAGATAGGGGTGGAGGGAATATCTATCCTAATTGTAAGTAATACTAGTCTGTCAGTCCAGTTGAAGGGAGAGAAAGAGGAAGGTAGCTCGGAGAGCTTTTTCAGGAGCCACTGCTGAATGCTGAGAGCGGGGAACTTTTAAATCTGTCGAGGCAACAGCACCTACTGTGTGCTAACGGCTGCATTACACACTGGGATACAATGAACAAAAGCCCTCAAGGAGGGCCATCTGGGTGCCTCAGTCAGTTAAGCCTCTGACTCTTGATTTCAGCTCAGATCATGATCTCACAGTTTGTGGGGTCGAGCCCCACATCAAGTCCACGTTGGGCTCTACTCTGACGCATGGAGCCTGCTTGAGTCTCTCTCTCCTCTCTCTTTCTACCCCTCCCCCTACCTCTCAAAATAAATAAATAAACTTTAAAAAAAAGAGTGCCCAAGGAGCTGATGACATGCTGGGAAATTGTAAGCAGGCATTGCAGTGCAGTGTGATAAATGCTTCTTAAATTCTGGGTAGGGTGAGAGCATGAAGGAGGGGCCCTTCCTGAAGGTCAAAGAGGCCAGAGACCTGAATAACAGGTAGTAGTTAGTCAGGCTCAGAGGGACAGGAAAATAATCCAGGTAGAGGGAACAGCATGTGTGGAAGCTGGGAGTCTAAAGAGTACTGTGCTGCCTTCAGGAAATGGTGGTGGTTGCACTGGCTGGGGTACAGTAGCAGTAAAAGAGATTATAAAGGGCTTGTAAATCATGCATTTGGACTTGATCTTAAGGATGTGGGGTGCCATTAGAGGGTTTCAACAGGGGAGCCACCTAATGAGATTGATGCTCTGGAAAAGCGTGGGAGATGGAGTGTTCAGGGCCACGGTGAGCTGCTAGGGCACAGTGTGTGGCTGTTTCAGTAATTCTGGGCGAGAAATGCTGATGGTCTGTGGTGGAGCATTCTGGATGGGAAGAAGCAGACGGAGTTCAGAGTCACTAAACAGATCTGAGCAGGTGGCTTGCAGTTTATGGTTAAATATTAAAAACAAGAGCCATTGATTATAGTGGTTTTCAAACTTTACTGTATGTAAAAGATCACCTGGACAGTTCATAAAAATGTGGATTATGGGAGTCAGTGTGTATTTTCAGCAAATAGTCTAGATGACATGATGCAGATGGTCCTCAGACCACACCATGAAGAATCCCTTTCTATTAGATGTTTTAAAATGACAGTACTTCTTTTAAGTGTATTCACAGTATGTTCACTTTTCACTTAAGAATGAAGATTCAATCCTGTTATCTCTGTTGAAAATGCAGGAATGGCTCAGCCCCTAGGGTTAATGTGCTAAAAAAAAAAAAAAAAGAGCTGTCTCCTCCCTGTTTGCTCTCAGAAAGGGATGCAGAGCCAAGCAGAGTGGCTGTAATCTTGTTAAAACCCCTGCTGCAGATTGTTTGTAAATGAATTTTCAAAGCTTTCAGCATGCCCTTTGCAAGAGCAAGCAAGCGACCATTAATGGAAAAAACAGTATTTCCCCAACCCTTGAAGTTCCATGCAGGTGTGCATTCTTAGTGTTTTAGGCATATTTTGATGCACTTTTTATTGTGATCTTTCTCAGGCCAATATACCTGGTTTCAAATCCCAGCTTCACCATTTATGAGCTGTGTCACCACGAGCAATGGCTGTGGCTGTCACCACGAGCAATGGCTGTGGCTATGGCTGTCCTTTCCTTCTCTCATCTGTAAAATGAGAATAAAACCACCTGTCTCATGGGCGTGGTGTGAGGATTGAATGAGAAAACAAGTAAACCATGCTGAACAGTGTATGAACATAATAAGCCATTTCTGACCATTACTGCCCAGTAATCTGTAAAAAACTTTATATCATTGAATTAGAGGTTAGTCATTAATAAGCACTTCACCTTCTTATTTCAGTCATAGTAATTTAAAAACACACATTTATGGTGCCCATATGCAAGAATTCTTAAAGAAACATAAGTGTTTAGCAACACATACCAAACATATGAATAAATAGGCCAATAATAACAATGATGGATATTTATCGTGCATTTACAATTGTCCCAGTCTGTCCTTAAATTCTCACAATGATCCCATCAAACAGGCGTGCTTGATCCCTTTTTGGATTGAGGAAGCTGAGGTGTGGAGAGATTAAGTGATTGCCTGTGGTCACATTGTCATTCAAGAAAAGATCAAATATTTGAACTCAGAACCTTCCAAAGCTAGACGCTGCTCTTATCTACAGCTGTTAGATATGTATTGTCAGTTAAGTGAAGCATGGTTAGTAACACTCAGATTTATGCCAAGTAAATTAAGAAATTGACTCATCTTGAATGTGAAATGTGTAAAACTTGATTACCAAAGTGTTTTCTGTGGTGTACAGCTCTATTTAAATCACAGTCAAGCCTGCACTCCGCTTCCCAGAGGCAGCCATTCAGGAGCTACGCTAGATGATCTTTGAGGGCATCTCGGTCAGAGTGTCTTAGAGCCGTGCTTCTCCAACTTGAGTGTACAGATATCTCAAGGGCTTGTTAAAAACTAGATTACTGGGGCCTCACCCCTGCCTCTGAGTTGCTGCCTCAGTAGGTCTGGGATGTGGTCTGAATGTGGGCATTTCTAACAAGGTCCCAGGTGCTGCTGCTGCTGCTGCTGCTGATTTGGGGACCAAACTTTGAGAACCACCATCTCTGAGGAATAAGTAGATGATTTTGGTGAATTTAGGAGCAGAGGATGGTTTAAAATCTACCCCATGATTGCTGACCTGCTCCACAGACCTCATTGCTTAACTTGACCAAGACGCTTGGAAGCGACAAATCGTCAGCTCTAACATGGAGATGGTTAGATGAAAATCAAAATATAAAAATCTTTATCTTTAATATTTCCAAAGCAGGGCAGTTGCTTTCTGATGTAGAAACTTTTACACAGTCTCTTCCCCTTCCCCAAACAGTGGGGCCTGGTTTAAAACCCAGGTGGTTCCCTTACCTGTGACTCAAACCCAGTGTTTGGCTTTAGAAGTAGGTACTTTACCCAGTTCTGGGCTGTGTTAAGGAAGCACCATGGAGCAAGGATTTTCTCCTTCAGTGAGGATATATTTATAGTCCAGTGACTCTGGGGATCTTCTCATGTCTCTGGGCTGGTCTCATTGTCGACACTAAGGGGGAAAGTCATGAAGTAACCTAAGCAAAACCCAAATGACGTCATGTAATCTCTCATCTTTTAGGGCTACTCAGGGTCAGAATGACCCAAGAATGGAGGATCATCTCAGGCATGTTGGACCCTAAAATTGGGATAGGGTAAGGCAGACATTTTAGTTTTACTTGTAACTGTTGATCCTCCATGGCAGTAAGAGATAAGAGTACAGAAAGATGAACGATCTGCAGAGCATTTCTTTTTGTCTGTGGAATATATTACATTAAAGTGGATTTGCTCTCTGGGTTTTTTCCTTAGGGAGACTTGTGCCTCTGGAAATACAAATAGTTGTTTATCAGAATGGAAACTCTGGCTAGATGAGTAACTGGAATAAACCCAATTCATTTTCTCATCACCAGGAGATTGAAGAAATTATGGTATGAGTATTACAGTGGAATATTAGATAGCAGTCAAATGAATGCACCGCAAATATATGGAGAATCTTAGCAATATGATTTTAAATTAAAATTGTCCCCAAAGATTATAGATATCATGGTAGCCTGTTGTAAAAATGAAAGATAGACAAGACAGAAAGTAAAAAAGAATCTGGTTTTTTGGAATATTTATACATGTGATAATTCTTTATAAAAAGGAAAGGAAGGAAATGGTGAACAGGGTATAAGATGAGGAGGTAAATACAAGTTAGTGTGGATGTTCTAGTTTTTGTGATGGGTGGTGGTTTCTTCCCTGATTACTATGTTAAATGTAAACAAAAATATAAATACAATAAATAAATACTAAACAAATAAACATAAATACTGGTTCATACAAACCAGTCAGTAAAGAAATAAAGATAGTCTTGCATGGACCAATGATGAGAGTGCGTCAAGAACCAAGGAGTCTGATTAATCCAATTCTGTGCATCTGCGACTCATTTTTAAAAGAGGAGGAGGGAGTGAGGAAATCGATTTCTAAGTTGCAGAGAAAATAATGAAATGTCACCTTCTAGGCCCATGCTTGGTTCCCACACAGCACTGTGGCCTGAAGGCTTTGCCTCTTTCTCCCATCTCTCATGTCATTTGGTCCATTTGGTTCTTTATAAATGAAGGTCACTGAGGGAAGATATCAGTAGGTCACTGAAGATTGCCAGCAGAGTCATTCAGACAAAGCATGGCTGTAGTATCACTGGGGTAGGAAAAACATGTGGTTCCTTTTCTCTGATACCTACTTCTCGGAAAAAGGTAACACGTCTACATTTTTTCTTAGAGAAGCAAAAGTAGGAATTTTAGAAAATGAGGAAGACTGTGTCCAGTACAAAAGACTTGTTGCCAGACACAAATTTGGGGGCCTGTGTCTTAGAAGGATGTTAAACGACTTGCCTCTGAAGTGCCTTTATTGCCTCATTTCCTTGCTATTGCTTTTCCTCTGGTGTTACTTCCCTCGTATGCTGTTCCCTTCACCCTGCACGACTGTCTCCACAGCCCCTCGTGCTACAGGCTTGAATGGTCATGGGTAGTTTTGAAAGCTGGCTAGTTTAGTCAGCCTCTTCCATGGAATCTTAATCTTTCCAGCAGGAAATAGTACTTCCCTTTGTTGACCTTTTTTAGAACCTAAGTTAGCTCCCTGCTAAGGCATTTGCCTGTTTCTGACAGCAGGATCAGTGTCTCAGCCTGACATTTGCTAGGTGTACCAAGAGCTGTGGGCATTCAAATATGAACTAATGACATCTCACCCTTGTGGAATGTCGTCTCCCACCGTGCGTGTGACCCACAGTCTCTAGGAGAAGGTTCTCTAGTTGGCTATTCTTTCATGTGTTTCAGGCTTTCACGTGAAATTGGAGAATTCAGTCGATACAGCCCGTACCTGAGGATTCCCTTGTTGATTTATAATCTAATTGGAGGAGAACGAATCCTTACCATTCTCTATCAGAACCATCTTCTGTTTGTTTATTTTCATGCTAGTTTTGGTTTGCTGCTCACACTTCACGGGACAGCTCACCTCACTCCTGGTTCCTGATCCAAGTCCTCTTCCTTGATTCTGGTCTTACATAGTGTTGGGATCCAGATGTGGTTCAGGGAGGGTAATCATAAGAAGAAAAATAAAAATGAGGGCAGTATTTTAAAGTGTTTGCCGAATGCCAGGCACTACTTTTTCATATATTAACTTATTTAATCTTTTCAACAACTCGACGAGATAGATGCTATTATTTTTTTCCTCTCATAGAAGAAAGGGAGACACAGAGAGGCTACATGGCTTTTCCAAGGTCACACAGCTAGTAATGGAAGCTACTAAACCATAGCACCTCATAAAAAGCAAAGAGAAACAACTTCACAGAGATTGAAATGCAAGAGAGAAACAGAAAAGGGGATACATCATTCATGAACCAACAGGAAAGGACATCAAGATATGAGAAGTGGAGCATGACTGAGTGCTGACAAGGTCCATTGATGTAACTCTCTGACAGACTGTTTCAGTGCAGGAAAGGGGAAGTTCAGCGCTGCTGAGAAAGTCAAGGGAGTGGGCTGAGATCCAGAGGCAATTTCAGTGTAGATGTGGATCGTGGCACCCCTGGAGGTGAGGCCACTGTCACAGGTGGCGGGGCCTGTGAGTGCAGAACAAGAGCTGTGTGGTGTGACCTGGAGAGTGTCACACGGGGTGCCAAGGATGAAGAGAGGCAATCAAGCCTGTTAGATATTAGAGTCTTTTTTCTTTTTTTAATTTTTTAATGTTTTGTTTTGTTTTTTGAGAGAGAGAGAGAGAGAGAGAGAGAGCATGAATGGGAAGGGCAGAAAGAGAGGGAGACAGAATGTGAAGCAGGCTCCAGGCTCTGAGCTGTCAGCACAGAGCCAGATGCAGGGCTCGAACTCACGAACTGCAAGATTATGACCTGAGCTGAAGTCAGAAGCTTAACCGACTGAGCCACCCAGGTGCCCCTAGATCTTGGAGTCAATTAGGAAAACAGTGCTTACGACAAAAGTAAAGTTAAAAAACAAAATGAAACACCATGTTGTCTTAGAGTGTTGTTGCAGGTCACTGCAGTGAGTAGTAAATTATGTCATCTCCTAGGAAGTGGGTGTTTTTGTTCCATTCATGGTGTCAAACTGCCTGCGGACAACACCGCTTCACTGAGAGTAGAAAATGAGGTGACTTTGAACAAGACTCATCCTCTCCCTTTCTCTTACACTCTGGACTTAAAGTCACAGACCTCAGTCCTAGCCCTGTCCCTGACTTTAATCAGTCCGCATTTCTCTCTCCCAGGCCTCATCACCTCTTCCCTCCCCCATTAACTCATTCTGCATTGACACCCTTACTCTGATCCCACCAGCCACCTCCAGTTTGCTTTTCCCTGATTTAGGTTTTCCTGCCAGACCTGGAGGGCAGGCACTTCATTTTGGTAAACACTGGATAAACACTGGATAAACAACACTTCTCCTTAAATAGAAGCAGCAGACTCCCCATCTAGCTTTTTTAAAGGGGCAGAAAGTCCGTTCAGTTCTGTGAATTTGACAAGAAATTAAAGATAAGGAATGTGCAAAAGTCTGGAAAATTTTTCAGGGAGGATTTGCTTTCCTTATTACCAGGCTCCCAGAACAATCAGTTAGGATGAAGTTCATGGCCATAGTGGATGTAACCCTTCCCAGACCTGTTCGGTGGAAGGCAGTGGGAGATGGAACCACCTGCCGAAGGGTTTGTGTCTGATGCTGATTCATCGTGGAAGATGATGTGTTGCCTATGTGGTTCATTTGGTGCCATTCAGCATGTTAGCCTTGGACACATTGGCCACACCCAAGGCAGCAAGTTAAGGCTGATGGCATAACCCAGATGGAGAGTTTTCTAGATTGTGAAGTTATTCTCTCTGCTGAATGGTATTTGACATTGGCCAGTCCTTTGAAACTGGCCAGTCCTTCCTCTTTAAAACAGGATTATGAAGACTTCAAATCATGGACCCACTACTAATTATCCACTAGCTTTGCAAACCAACATGTGTACACATGAGTTTGACTGGACCTGGGCCAGTATTCAAATGTGTGCCTCCTCCAAGTCCCTGTCTTCCTTTCCAACCCTCTGAAGATGGATTTAGCCCAGGAGGGTGCCTTCGGAAGGCCATGAGGGTGCAGGCCACTCTGGAAGTTAGATTCTTCTCTTCTGGGCACTTTGTCTTCAAACTGACTCCTCCTGTTGGCAGCTGGTTCACCTCGACTTTTTACTTACCTTCAACTTCCTATTGAAGAAAGTCTTTGCAATCTGACTGCACCTGGAGGGAGATTCCATGTGCTCTTTATCTTTGGAGGTCTCCTCCCCAGTGTGGTCTGTGACTGCTGGCTGCACAGTCATCTGAGATTTATTGAAAATGCAGATTCCTGGATTCCCCCCAGGCCTTCTGAACTGGAATTTTTGTGACTCTTACCCAGAAGTCTGCACTATTATTCAACTTTCCAGTGATCTTTAGGCACAGTAAGGTTTAAGAATCACTGCATTATTAATAATAAGTATAAAATGAATATTTATGAGCCTGTCAAGCACATCTCATGCATTTCACTTTTCATTTATTTCAGCTTCACAACAATCCTCCAAGACAGGAACTGCTATCCACCTAGAGTGGGGCTGACACATAACACATGGCACATGCTCAATAAATTTTTGTTAAATACACACACACGCACACACACACACACATATACATAGACATATACATATACATACACATATACATATATACATACATATATACATGGAGTCAGGCTGTTATAGTGCCTTCTTTAGGTAGAGCTTGTTGGGTGTGTGACTTTGCAGGCTGGCTCCTCCTTCTGCTGATGCTGGGTAGTGCATGGCAGTGGTGATAGAGGATCCCAGATTGGCACCTGATTGGCCTTTGGTTGAGTTGATGGATCTCTCATCTAGCGTTCTCTTCCTGGCCATCTCTGGCAAATTAAAAGGGCCACATATTTATTTATTACTAATGAAGAGAGCAAGCCCAGGGAAGCTGGGTGGTCATTCACGAAACCAGACAACACCTGGTGTCCTTCCTGTAGTTTACTCAAGTTGGTCAATACACAGACTTAATTTTCCTTGGGGGTGAAGCAAAGGGAGACTAGTTGCATCCTGGGTTCCTGTCAGAAATGTTCACTTCCTCCTGCTTTCTTGAAGTTTCTTTACACCCTCTATGTTTATCATTTCTTTCATCCACTTTCTTGGTTAGCAGGTGTATTCCCTGTATTTCTGCCAAGACAGGCAGCTCAGCCAACCCAAGATAAAGGAGTGAACAGGTGAAGTTGTCTTCGACCTGTCAGGCCTCTTGGGCCTCCTTTCTCATGCTCCTCCCCTCCTTTTCTCAGACCAGGCTCAGGGGATTGGCCTCTGATAAGTAGAGCTCAGTAAACCTATGTACATTTTCCTGGGGGCTTTCTGAAGGCAGGGTTCTAACCTGGGTGCGACTCTAGAGATTTTTGGAGGAGACCATAGGGAGTTTGTTTTAAAACCACAGATGTTTTAGACATACTCTGTTGTACATGCACACACATACACACACACAGAGTAAAAAATAGAAACATATTCTCCACTGACAAATGGCTGAAGGAAAACCACCTTTTGTAAAGAGTGATTATAAAAATGTTTGACTTAAAGGGGAGCCTGGGTGGCTTAGTCGGTTAAGCATCTGACTTTGGCTCAGGTCATGATCTCGTGGCTCGTGAGTTTGAGCCCCTCGTCGGGCTCTATGCTGACAGCTCAGAGCCTGGAGCCTGCTTCAGATTCAGCGTGTCTGTCTTTCTCTCTGCCGCTCCCCTGCTCACTCTCTGTCTCTCTCTCAAAAATAAATTAAAAATAAATAAATAAATAAATAAATAAATAAATAAATAAATAAAAATGTTTGACTTAAATAGGAGAAGACATTTCCTATTGTGGGACTTTTTAAGGGAAAGGTGTTTAAAAAAGCTCTCTTCTGGCCTTCAAGCCACTGTACCAGTAGTTCTAACTAGAAATAGTAATAGCTAACATATACTGAGTGCTTGCCATGTACGAAGCACTGTTCTAACTTCTCTGCATGCTTCACCTAATTCCTGCAATCCCTTAACAATACTTACTATTAATATCTTCATCTCCATTTCACAGATGAGGCATCGAAGGCAGAGAGAGAGGGTAAATGATTTGCTTAAGGCTTTACAGAGTTAGAAGAGGCATGATTCAAACCCAAGTGACTAGACTCCAGGGCCCTCTTAATACTACATTAAATGGCATGACTGCTTTTATTATAAAATGCTTTTTCTTTAGAAAAAATTAGATTGTTTCAAAGGAAAAATAAATTGTCAGTAATTGTAGTGCCTCCTATATTTTTTTTTTTGAAGAGTAATATGCACATGGTTAGAAAAGCCAAATAGCTCGGAAATATATAAAATGAAAATAAGGGTCTTGTATATCCCACTGTCCCATTTCCAAGAGAAACCACTATTATCAGATCTTTTTTATCCCTCAATAAAGATGTTCTATGCATGTAGCCAGTTATATATTATTTAAAGATTTGTTTATCAAAATCAGGCATGCCATACCTACTATTCTGCTTCTTGGTTTTCTTTTTTTTTTCTTTTTAAAGTTTATTTATTTATTTTGAGAGAGAAAGAGAATGTGGTAGGGGCAGAGAGAGGGCAAAAGAGAGAGAATCCCAAGCAGTCTCCATGCTGTCAGTGTGGAGCCAGACATGGGGCTTGAACCCACAAACCATGAGATCATGACCTGAGCCAAAACTGGAAGTCAGACACTTAAACAACTGAGCCACCCAGGCGCCTCTGCATCTTGGTTTTCTTATGTAGCAACAGGTCTTCTAGATGTTTTTACTCCAGCACACACAGCTTCATGTCACTCACTCCTTGCATGATTGTAGACTATACTCTTAGGTCCCTGTATCATCTGATTTCACCAGTCACTATTGATGGGCAGTTAGGTTGTTTTTTTGATGCTTAGGTGCAGGACAAATTCCTAGCAATACAGCTTTCTTTTTTATGGATATTACACCAACTCACACTCTTGCTAACTCTTATGGGAGTATTTTTCCCAAACCTTCAACAGAAGTAGTGATATCAAACTGTTTTTTTAATTTTTTGCCAGTCTTGTGGATGAAAAAAAAACCCTTGTTTACATTTACATTTATAATGTTATACATGAGATTGAGTGGCTATTTGTGTAGGTTGATCATTTATTTTTCTTTGCCATCTGCCTGTTCATGTCTTTTGCCCATTTTTCTGTTATTTTTTTTTTCTTATTTGTATGAGCTTTTGGTAAATTAAGGAGATTGGCCCTTTGTCTGTCATATGTTGTAAATATTTTCTTTCAGTTTATTATTTGTTTTTGACTGCCGTTTTCCCATAAGCAGTTTTACAGTTATGTAGTCATATTTTTCAATACAAAATTATTCTCTAAATACTTTAAATTTGAACTTCCTTTTGTTTTTAATTGTTTATATATGTTTTTAAATTTGCGGTGTCTCCATCTATTGAACATCATTCAGAATGAAGATAAATCCTTTGTGTAATTTAATGAAAATGATGCTTAGAATTTTTCAGAAAGACTTCTGAAATGCAAGAAAACTTGTGTATATATTTTCAATCAGTTTATTGGTCTTTTGATCAAATATTCCTTTTCTAAGATAAACATCTATAGGGGTTTTAGGGAATAGTTTGCAAAAACTAAAGTAAAAATCCTTTAGGTTGTGAAGCATTTCTTGGATTCATTGGCTAGGTGCCCCAAGGCTTCACAGCTCAGAGTCTGTTCTACCAAATTTACTTTAGAGAAGCTTTTTATTTTTAGAGTATCTTCTGTAATTACATGTGTCCACTGCCCCAGTTGCTCCTTAATCGCTCTGCTTGGCTTCAGTGAAAATGGCTCCTCTCCTCCCTAGAGACTTTTAAATAAAAGATCTGTGTATCTGTGTGTGTGTTGGGGGAACAGGGGGAGGATGAAGGGATGGGGAACTATTTTTTTATTTTTTTATTTTCTAGTTTGCTGCCTCTATTTGAGGTGGGGATATAGGTGGCCAACCTGAATTAATTCGATAGCTTGGTAATGACAAAGGATAAAGGAAGGTTTGGGGTTGCTTCAATCAGTGGTTTAGAATGGCTTAACATGGCTTAGTCGACTGTCTTCAGAGGCCTGTGATGCTCTGATGTATGAGGAGGACTCCATAGTTTCCTGAAAGCAGGCAAAAATAATAACGTCCTAAGAGACCAGATTGCAGGCAGTGTTTCAAAACAGTAAGTCTAGTTATTAGTTTTTGTACATACTATTTTTGTTTCCATTTTTCCTTTTCCAACTCCTGGCCTCACCATCACATGCACAGAATGCTTATTACCCTAGCAAGAGTACAGCAGTACTACCTACCAAACAAGAACCACCAGAGCTTCTGGAGGCCAGCGAGCTGAGCTTCTTGATAGTTGGAGAATGCCTTTTGCTGCAGGATGTATAGTCACTAGGACATTGGCAAAACAAGTTCATCCTCCCCTTTTCAGTCCTGGAATCCTGCTCCACCAATGCCAGCAGCTGATCGAAGACAATATTGATGAGGATGACTTAGATATGCATATTTTCAAACCCTGTTTAGCTGATCAAGCACAAGTCTTCAACAGCCAAATATTGTGTCCTTTGCTTTTTCAGAGTATTCTCTGTGACATCAGAGATTTACCTTTGGGTATCTATGCACAGGCACATGGGGGGCAAACACATTCTTGACCACAAAAACTGCTTTAGCCATCCAAAAATACATATGATGCAATGTATATTAAAAGTTTTGAAATTGAGCGTATCCTTTGACTTAAAAATTCCTGCAGGCATTTATCCTAAAGAATAGCAGGCAAGGGGGCGCCTGGGTGGCTCAGTCGGTTAAGCGTCCGACTTCAGCTCAGGTCATGATCTCGCGGTTCGTGAGTTCAAGCCCCGCGTCAGGCTCTGTGCTGACAGCTCAGAGCCTGGAGCCTGTTACAGATTCTGTGCCTCCCTCTCTCTCTCTGACCCTCCCCCGTTCATGCTCTGTCTCTCTCTGTCTCAAAAATAAATAACCGTTAAAAAAAAAAAAGAATAGCAGGCAAGGGTATAAATTTGCATTCCCTGGAATATCCATATGGATTCTGTGTGTCTCTCTCTCTCTGCCCCTCCCCAACTCATGCTCTTTCTCCATCTCTCAAAAATGAATAAATGTTAAAAACTTTTCAATAAATAAATAAACATTTAAAAATAAATAAGTAAATATGCTTAGAATGGTTTTTGGCACATAGTGTTTGTTACTAATAATGGAATAATTGGACATAGCCTATTATTCATTGATTTAATAAAACAAAATGTAGTATGTTTAAAGACACTCACATATTAAAAGAAAAGCAATTAGGTTACATAGTAATGTATTTACTAGGAATGCTGAGTAATTATATACCAAAAGGTTAACTATAGTTATTTATTTATTTATTTTTTTTGGTGATGGAATAATAGACTACATTTTGTCCTATGAATCATTGCTATTTTCTAAATTTTCTACAAAGGAAATGTGTAATAAAAATTGTCCTTTTAACCCCTGCATTGGAGTAATAATGGCTAACACTTGAGACCTTACTATTTCACACACACACACACACACACACACACACACACACACACATTCATTGCTTACAGTAACCTTGACAGATGCCATGATTATCATCTCTGTTTAACAGATTTAGAGACTGAAACAGAGAGGTGAAGTAATTTGCCTAAAGTGAGTGGTAGAGGTAGGATTTGAACCCGGTCTGTCTGACTCAGGGCCTGTGTTTTTAGGTTAGGTACTCTCTTTGTATGATTTTAATAATACAAATGAGCATTGAACTACAGCACCCACAACAATAACCTAGTTGCATACAAATTCAAAAGAAACAGAGTGCCTCTCCTTCCTTGAGTCTTTGTTGCCAGCTAGTAGATAAATCGGGGGTTTTCAGATCTCCGGTCTTCCTCTTATTTGTCTTGCTTAGTAAATGATGTAGTAAAATTGACCTTTCCTTGTACCCCTTCAAAAGAGTGTATTGACTTTACATTGCATTAACCAAACTGGAAATGTATTTTAAAAAATAGGAAACTGAAATGACGTAAGTAGCATAGACATTTTTCTCTATCATATTACTCAGTCCTGAATGCAGCCACTGGGTATCCCAAAAGAGTCTTCTAACTTCTTTCAGAGTGCAGAAGGTAAGTTAGAGAAGTATACGAAAAACGTGACCTTGGACCCTGCCCATACCTAAGAGTCAATATATTGAGTTCCAATAGCAATAAAACGTGGAACAGACTTGTCCCTTCAGTTCAGAGTACATAATTACCAAAGATCAAAGTCATCTTGAGGAAACAATGGATTTTCAGCAGTTGTCTGTTTTTGTTCTAGAATTTCTCTTGTTATTCAGGTAGTAAAGTTATAATTGATGGGCTTTTGTGTTTCTTTTAAGGAATGAAAATTGGGGTGTTTCAGAGCCATAATTTTATGTTAGAAAAGAATATCTCAAACCTGGTGGCTGCAACCACAGGATCTATTTTTGAAAAATGTCTGCCTTTATCACTTAATAACCAACCTGATAATTTACTAGCCGGCAAGGCTGGTTGATTAAGGCCATCAGGACTGGTGTATTGCTGGACAGCACTACCAATGATGAATCCTTGAGATTGTAAAATACTACAGGTTAGCCAGTGCATTACTCAGAGGCAACTAATTACATTTGGGGAGCTCATTACAAGGTTAGACAGTCTCTGAAATCCAGAAGGAATAGCTGGTCTCAGTCCTGATAAATTGCCACCCTAGTTCTCCCAGAATTCTGCTGGGAATTGGGATTCACTGCTGACATCTGTGCTAAGAGGTCATTCTTGGTCTCTTTTCCACAAGAGGCTGCACTTCCTGAGAGGTCCTGGAAGCCAGGAAAGGGATTTTTCTCTCTCTGCCTTGTCATCACCTGGCAAAACAAATACAACCCATCAGTGAGAGGATCTGTTCACCAGTGGGCTAGTCCAGCTGCGTCTTGTACCAATGGGTCATCTTGGCAGTTAGGCAGATGGTAGTATATAGTTTACCCAGGAATCTCCCTGGCGCCCCTCCTTCCCACTGCCTTCCTGAGGATGCAGCCTGGTATGGAGAAGTGGCAGGGGAACTTGGTCCCGGCCAGGACTTTTCCCCCACAAGCATTGGACAAATCAGCTTTGACTTCTTCAGTGTAGAATAGTGAGATATATGTCTGCCTTACAGAGTTGTCAAGATTAACAGAAACAAAGAATAGAAATCATGTCCTTATAGGGCCTTGTGTTACTATTGTGATGATAATTATTGTTAGAATCTCAAAGGATTTAGGTTATTCATATTTTCCTCAACTCAAAAATGTGAGTTGGCTCTGGGTTCTAGACCAGAAGAGTCATAAATTGTGTTGTAGGAGTTGAGAGATAAGGTCAAATAAAATTGTATCCCTAGGTTTATTTTCCAAAGCATATGGAACATTATCTTTTTTTTTTAATCTTCTCTTTCTTCTTCCCACTTCTTCTCTTTTGCATCTTTCACTCTCCTTAACTTCCCCAGGCAATCCTTGGAATATTTCCATTATTACTATTCCAGAACTATGTATTTTTTGTTAGAAATGAATTCATATTAACTATTCTGCAACACAGAATGTTTCTAATTACATATGAACTGTAGTCTGTGCTCAAAATAGAATGTGATTTTTGTAAAGTAATGAACAATCCCCCTACCCGCTCCCCCCCCCGCCAAGTAAAACTTCACATATCAGTATAATCCAGTTTCCATCACTGTCACTGAACTTTCTTCATTCTGTTTGGAAATGTTCCATTTCTGCTTTTTGTTAGGGTTGTGCTCTTAATAGAAAAACAGCAGCTGGAGTCAGAGAGTCACTGATAAGATAGTGCCGGTTCAAGCAGTTATCCGGACCCAGGCTTTCTTCCCAACGGCTTCTAACAGACTGATTCTCTCCAGACCCTAACGTGCCAGATTCAAGTATGGCTAGCTGACTGCAAAAGCCCAAAGATAAACTCTCCTGGAAAAACTCCTTTGGGACTGACAAGTCTGCTTTTCGTTCTGCCTAAAGTTTGGGCCCTGCACGTTGGTGTTGTCGAGGAGTGCCCGACACACAGGAAGAGGCGTGCATTTCTGCCCCAACCTTGGGTCACAGTGCACGATCAGCTGGATGATGGGTGTCTTTATGAAACTGGCCTCACCGTGCTTCTCAGCTGTGTTTATGACGTGATGTCGTTGTACTTGCACCTTCTCTTGTTTGCTTTGAGGGAAAGGCTGGGAGCCTAGAAGGTCTGGAATCCTGCCACTTGCTGCGCTCGAGTGTGCACGCGCCGCGCCGGGAGCCGGACCGGAGAGGCAGGAGGCTGGCCAGCACGTTCTCAGGTTTCCTTTCCTTCAGGCCTCTCTCTCACTCCCCTGTTGTTTTTCAGGTAGCGAAGCTGATTTTAGCTCCTCAAGCAGCACGGGCAGCATTTCCGCTCCTGAGGTCCATATGTCTGCTGCGGGAAGCAAGCGGTCCTCCTTTTCACGCAAGTAGGCGCCGTCTCCTGCTCTGTAATTATTGAGACGCTTTAGGCAGGTGACTCACCTGTACTTTATGTTTCTATAGAACCACCTGGATTACTGTCCGTTCATGATTTTGTTATTTTTCAGTGAGTAAGGTTTGGTTTTTATAATGATTTGAAATTGAAACTTTCCCCTGTCCTACCAACTGTGGTCACAGGGCTTGACCAATATGTGTCTACCCGGTGGCTGTCTCTCATCCGGTCCTTGGCTGTGTGTCTGCTCGTCCTCTGCCTTCTCTTTCTCTCGCTCACCTGTGTACTCACCTGGTATCCACCTCCTACCTGCCCTCCTTCATGACTGTGTCATCTCTTGGCTGTGGAACCTGACTTCATAGTGACCCCTAAATACTCCCAACAGTCACTAGGGGAAGGGGGTGAAAAAAGACTAAAGTTAATGGCGTGGGTGGCCACCACCATAAAGAGACATTAGAGCAGAATAGCTAAGTATCTGTGCTCTGGAGCCAGGCTGCCTTGGTTCGAATGCCAGCTCCACCACCTATAGGCTGTGTGGCCCTGAGCAAGTTGCTTAACTTCTCTGTGCCTCAGTTTTCTCATATGTAAAATAGGACTATACCCATACCCACGTCATAGGGTTTATATACACATAGTGTGGGGTCAGTGCTTAGAACATACCAAGCATCAACAGATGTTCACCATGGATGCTATTTGGGTTGCGGGAAGAGAGGAACTGTGGGAAATCATGACCCACCATTCACATTTGGTAGGAAAGGTTGTAAGCCCTGGGACTCTCTCCTACTGTCAGTGACTTCATTCATTCAACAAGTATTTATTGAGCTTCTGCTATGAGACAGGTTCTGGAGACATGGCAGTAAACAAAACTCCATGGAAATTATATTCATTCAAGTAGGAAAAAAAGACAATAAATACATAAATAATAGAATTATTTTTAAAAACACAGAGAGAGGGGCGCCTGGGTGGCTCAGTCGGTTAAGCGTCCGACTTCGGCTCAGGTCACGATCTCGCAGTCCATGAGTTCGAGCCCCACGTCGGGCTCTGTGCTAACTGCTCAGAGCCTGGAGCCTGTTTCAGATTCTGTGTCTCCCTCTCTCTCTGACCCTCCCCCGTTCATGCTCTGTCTCTCTCTGTCTCAAAAATAAATAAACGTTAAAAAAATAAAAAAAAAAAAACACAGAGAGAAAGGATATTGAGAGCAGTGGGATACGTGGTACATTTTAAATAGGCTGGTTCCAAGACAGCTCTGTGATAAGCTGAGCTCTGAGCCAGGGACCCGAACAGTTCAATGGAGTGAGCAGCAAGACACTGGGGATGATTTGTTTTTAGACTTTGGGCAGGTCACTGGACTTTCCCGGGCCGTAGTGTCCAAGTTTGCAAAAAAAGGGTTGGACCACATAATGTTTAAGGTCTCTTCCTGGAGAAAAACTAGCTAATTTCTGGAAACTTGCATTCCCAGGATTCAGCAAGCAAATATTTCCCATTCCTCTTGCGTGAGCAGAACGTTTAACTGATGTTTATAAAGGGACCTGAGACCCTCTTTGGTGAAGTTTTATTGTTAAAAAACAAAGCTGAAGCCAGACAAGCAAACAAAAGCGTGAAGTCCACAATGAAAAAGCACAATTGTTCTATCCCCAAACACAATCTAATTTGGAAATAAAGTGCCTCTGGGATCACAGAACATGAATATAAACATTCTCAGTATAAATCAGATGTGGCTTGCTCTGGGAGTAAACCATTTATCTAGCCTGTTCAAGAAAATTAGCACATACCATGGTACAAGGTATCAAAGAGCAGAGCAAAGGAAAAAAGAAATGGCCTGTGGAAGAGGCCAATTTTATTAAGCCTTGCAAAGAAGTTTGTGTTTGTGGTTAATTTCCAAGGTAATGTCAACAATACTGAGTGCCTTACAGAAAATTGTCTAGTCTGGAATCCATGGTTTCTCCAAGTAACTAAAAATTGACATGTTAATCATAACATAGCTAAATAGAATTATGTGCAAATCAGATACAGGTGTCATCAATGGGAAATTGGAATTGACAATGTTCTATCCATGATCCTCACTTTTTTTTTTCTTTTTATCTGACCCAGGCACAGAGCACAGTCAGTAGATTTCTGTGATGGGGTATCTTGGGCATCTCACATAATATTTGTGCTCTGTAGGATCTTGCAGTGAGAACAGCTCCTCTAGATGGGCCGGGTATCCATGCCAAACTTTATAATAGCTTATGATCCTTTTAAATGGCTTGCTTCTCCTGTAATAAATGAATTTTCTCTGTGGAGAATTAGCTCCTGGGAGGAAGGCGAGCATGAACATTTGGGGAAGGAGTGGGAGAAATAAACAAGTGGAGTTGGTGAGAATATTTTTGACAGGGGATTAAAAAACAAAACTTAAAGGTTTACAAATGATCTCTTCTTACTGAAGGCCAACTCTGCAGACATTTCTGAAGAATTCTCTTTCTTAAACTAAAATCCTAATCTGATCAGAGGCAGATAGAAATGAGAAGGAAAAAAAAAGATTGGAATTTGGAGTCAGAGAAACATGGGCTTTAGTTTAGCCTCCATTATTTATTAGGTACGTGAGCCAGAGCCCCGAGACTTACTATTCTGGAAAATGGGTTAATAGTGGCATCTACCTCACTGAGTTAAATGAGCTAATATATGGGTGCTTAACATGGTGTCCAGAATTTAGTAAAAGTGTCCTAAGTGGGTTTTAGTCAGTAGTGGTAAAAATGATACTAGTGGACATGATGAAGAAGATGGCGATGGTGGTGATGATGTTCATATTAGTTTTCTCAGGCTGCTGGCGCAAAGTATCACAGACTGGGAGGCTTACACAACAGGAATTACCTTCTCAACAATTCTGGGGGCTAGAAGTGCAAGATCAAGATGTCAGCGGGATTGGCTTCTTCGGAAGCCTCTCTCCTTGGCTTATAAAAGGCTATCTTGTGTCTGTTCCTCAACGTAACCTTTCTCTGTTCCTGTGTCCAAGTTTTCTGTTCTTACAAGGACACTAGTCAAACTGGACTGGGATTAATTAAATTTAATTACCTTTCTTTAAAATCCTGTTTCCAAAAACAGCCACATTCTTAGGTACTGGGGGTTAGGACTTCAACATTATGAATTTGGGGGGTGGACACGATCCAACCCATAACAGTGATGATGATGATGATGATGATGATGATAATGTTACCGGGAAGTAAAGGACAATGTTGGGGGAGGGACTGAAATTCACCTAGGCCCCTTATGAAGTTGGTTCCCTTCTTCCCTTTTCCCTTTCTCTCACTTTCCATTTACTGTATTCAGGTATTCGGGAAGTGGGCAGGGTCCGCAGAATTCTGTCTCCTCTTTGTGGAAAGCATTCTTCTTGTCCACCACACCAAGGGATTTAGACTGGGCTGAGGAAGGTATGGTCGAGTTTGACTGTTCATGGCCATGACAAATATGGAACCCTAGCCTCTCCTTTGAAAATGTTTTGCAATGACTTTGTGCCCATGTGTGTTAGCACTTGAACTGAACTAAATGTAAAGAGCAAGACTGATATTTTTTTAAAGGAGCTTTTCCATTTTTTTTAATGTTTATTTATTTTTGATAGAGAGAGTGCAGGAATGAGGGAGGGACAGAAAGAGAGGGAGGGAGACCGAAGATCAGAGAGTGAAGAGCCTGATGGGAACATGAACTCAAGAACCGTGGGATCATGACCTGAGCTGAAGTCAGACGTTTAACCAACTGAGCTACCCAAGCACCCCCCCAGACTGATATTTTTAAGCATGTAGTTTCTTTTTTTTTAAGTCAACTATTATAGTCTAATAACTCATTTCCTGAAATATATTTGAAGATTTTATTGTACTATAGTAAAGTTTAATACTTGAAGAGATTTTATTTATTCAGTATCGCAGGTGAGTTATTAAAAATTCCCATCTAACTTAATTTGTATCTTAGTGACTGCACTGTAGTAAAAGGTCAGTGGTGAATTCTTCAGGTAATAACCACATACATAGTACCTAATATACCTGTTTACAAGCTGCAAACAATATATTCTATTTGTGTAAAGTAAGAAGGAGGCATTTCTGTAACGTTCAAAAATCTGTATTTAAATCCTAGTTTGGCTGTGTGTTCTTGGACCAGATTTTTCCCTGAACCTAACTCACTTCACATAACTGAATACTTCACACACTTCACATAATGTAAATGAGAGGTACCAGCTTTATAGCATGATGCTCAAAATCAATGTAAAACTGTGTTCATAAAGCATCTGGAACAGGGCTAGGGCACAGAAGGTCATTGGTGAAGGTCGACTCAGAAGAGAATTCCCAGGTCAAAATTAGGTTAGCTCCTTACTGTCTCTCCTGACTTGTAGTGTGGAATCCTGCATATTTCTCATTGTCACATTGAGAAATAGGCTGGTTGCAGTAGACTCGGAAGTGAAGTGTGGAGAAGCAGATCCAAGCCAGAGCCCGTCGTGTTCTTTTCTGCTGCTCAGCCCAGCACCACTGGGCTGCTGAGTTGGTTTGTCACAAAGCCATCAGCCCATCTGTTCCATATAAAGTGTCCCCTTCTCACAAAAAGGAGGCAGAGTCCCTTTGGATGATTTCAAAAGGAAAGAACTTTTTAACTTTAGAATTTGGTGATGTTTCATTTATGTGTGATTTACTGGGTTGACAGCTAGTTGAAATTATATTTGATTTTGAGTAAGTGTGGTTTTGGAGCCAAGTATACCCACACGCACACTCACATTTACACACGTTTCTCATTGAGACGTGTCAGTTGAATACAGATGTAAATCAGAATTGCAAAGAGGGGATTGTCAAAAAGCAGTACTTCTGGATGAAAGGTATCTTGTTCTCTTTCGTTTTCGTGTAATGTCAACAAGAAATATTTCTGACACAGAACTGTTATCCTATTTAAGTAATTTCAACATTCTCAAGATGCTGCCTTACATAGTGGGTGCCAAATCTCTGAAACGAGATTAATAGGGAAGTCTGAACAAGTTTTTCCTGTAATAATATCCTACAGCTGAATTGCCCTTAACATCTTATCAGATGCACTCACATGCATTCTTTGGATTTTCACATCGACTCTGTGAGGACAACAAAAAAAGGTTATTATTATATATCCCCATATATTTAGTAGCTTACTTGCCCAAGTTCCTAGTAAGTGGCATTGCTAAGGCTCAAACCCAAATTATTCATTTAGCTGTCATTTAGGGAGCATCTAGCATGTGCCATGAAGTAGTGGGGATATAAAAGAACAGACTGTGTTCCTGCCTTCAGAAGGCCCTAGTCTAGTGGGAAAGTCAAACAATTGTGTAGTTGTGAGACAATGCAATAAACCCCAGGATGCAAGTTTTCACGGAGTACTAGGGAACATTAAGGAGCCACACGTATACAAGCCTAGGGAAGGAAGAATCCAGAGAAGGCTGCTTGGAGTGGATTTC
Source organism: Acinonyx jubatus (assembly GCF_027475565.1). Classification (NCBI taxonomy): domain Eukaryota; kingdom Metazoa; phylum Chordata; class Mammalia; order Carnivora; family Felidae; genus Acinonyx; species Acinonyx jubatus. The sequence goes on from NC_069394.1 coordinate 28,564,104, forward strand.
CATCAGTCTCGAAGTTGTAAGTATCCCAAGGGTTAGGGCAGGGAGTGGGAGAGCATTCTAGGCAGAGAAAATGATAAGTTGAAAAACATAAAAATGGTGGAGAGCATGGATCGTCAGGGAAGTGTAAGTTGTTTGGAATTCTGGAATACAGCGGGGGAAGGGAGGAGTGGCAGATGATGGGTTTGATGGGTAGGTGGGATCGGTCCTCTTGAGGCCCTGGGGAGCTGTTGAATGGCTTTGAGGACAGTGATATCCAATTCCATTTTAGAAAGGCCACTCCAGCCAGAGAGTCAGCCTCCTTGCTTAGGGGGCAAAATAACAGGCCAGGGAATGAAGAAAGAGCTTTAAAACATTTCAGCAGTTAAACGATAAAGGTTGTGTTAAGTCATTGGGGATGGAAAGAAAATAGGTGGTTAAAACTGTAGGCTGGACACACTTATATGAGCTGTTTATCTGTCCTCTTTTCTCCTCTTCCTTTACGGGCAACCCCGTTTTTCCCTCATACTCCAAATGAACCACCCTCATTTTCTTCCGCCAGCATGAACCAAACCCAAACATTTTTAAGCTAAAACAGGTGTACTGGAATGAAAACCACATCTTCAAAACAGCCTCTAAAGTGAACCTAAACCAAATCAATATTTTACATGGTTTGTGTTCTTAACAGGCATTTGGGATTAATTCAAAACAAGCTTTATGGTCAGAAACTATTTGAAAGAACAGCAGAGGGTGAGGTTGCCTGTGCTAATGGCAGAAGGAAAGAAAATATCAGTCAGGCGGCAACAAGGCTGTCCCTGAGGACGGTAATTATATTGCCCCTTTCGACTCCGAAGCTTGGATTTCCTTAGTAGTAACTGGCTTTTAGCAGGAGTTAAGTATTAGCATTTGAGCACTGGGAGCCCCAAGCATTTTAACATTTCTCATGTTTTCTCTCCCAGCCGAGGTCCCCATGGGCGGAGTAATGGAGCTTCATCGTACAAGTCTGGCAACAGCCCCCCCTCCCCACGGGAGAAGGACTTCCTGTCCATGCTGTGCAGGAATCAGCTGAGTCCCGTTAACATCCATCCCAGCTATGCGCCTTCTTCCCCAAGTAGTAGCAACTCCGGCTCCTACAAAGGAAGTGACTGCAGCCCAGTCATGAGGTGAGTGCTGTTCATCTCCCAGGTCGTGGGGCTTAGTGTGTCCTACTTGGTAAGTTTTCTTTAAAAAACTTAGAAAAAAAGAGGAGGGGGTTACCTGGGTGGCTTGGTTAAGCATCCAACTCTTGGTCTCGGCTCAGGTCATGATCTCTCAGGTTCTTGACTTCAAGTCCCACATCAGGTTTTGCACAGTCAGAGCAGAGCCTGCTTGGGATTCTCTCTCTCTCTCTCTCTCTCTCTCTCTCTTTCTTTCTTTTTCTGTCCCTCCCCTACTCATGGTCTCTCTCTCTCAGAATAAACTTCAAAAAATTTAAAAACTTAAAAAAAGTTATGCATCTCTTGAGCTCCTGCCTTATTCTGTAGAAAGCCACTTCTCTTTCCTTTCCCACATTAAGCTGATCCTTCAAGGGCAGCTGCAGAAAGAACACAAACCATGATTTCTGGTAAGGCTCAGCAGCCCGGGGAGGGACTGGATAGGGAGGAAAAATGGCACTGTGGCAGGGGGAGGGTCCCCAGAACAGGAAAGAATCATCCTCGTGTTCATTCAAATGTCAGGTATCTGTTGAGTGCCATGTTGTGCCAGGGACCGTGTAAAGCACTGGAAATGGGACAGTGGACAGCAGGGAGGGTCCGTGTGCCAACTGCCCAGACGATACCAAAGACATTGCTCATCTAGTGACAAAGACATGTTAAGGCTTTTCTGCAAGTACCTGTTGCTGCGTATGTTTGTAAGAGGTCAGGAGGCTGTCCAACTCAGTCTGGAGGGATCAGAGTAAATGACATTGAAATGAAATCCGAAAGTCAAGCAAGGAATTAATTAATCCCTGGGGGGCATGAGGCTGCAGAAAAAAGGACGTCCACAACCAAAGGGGCCACAACAGGGGGACTGGAAGGTTGGGCGGTGGACACAGGTCATCTGGATGGAGTGCAGGTTCAGCGGGACCAGGGCAAGGGCTCCAGCGTTGGGGAGAAAGCTGCTAGCCCTCCTTCCTCAGCCTTCTTCCTTCTGGGTGGCCATTCTCGTTAGTCAGCTGTCTTCCAGCAGGGTTGCCCAGCCCCAGCCAGGCCTGAGAGGGGCCGACATTCCAGCTCAGGAAGATTTCTACAACACCAGGCATCTCTCTTACAAAACACACACTCTGGTGACAGTGGAGTGGCCTTTCCCCTTTGGAATGAGGAAACTTTCCACCAAATCAGCACACTCTTGCCAGGGATTGATTTTGGAACTGTTTGAATTCAACTAATAACAATCGGGATGTTTAGGCAGTGGCACATTGTGTGGAAAGTCAGGCCGTCTCGCTCCAGTCCTTCCCCCCTCCACCCGTCCCACTCATTGTCCTCTAACAGTGCATTACTCCGAATCAATCCACAGGCAGGCCTGTGCACAATCATGTATTATTTTGTATGAGGTCATTGTTAAGCCACAGAAAACTCCTCCCTCTCCACTGTGTACACCCTCTCCACAAACACCCTCCCCACACTCTCCTGAGTGATGAGCAGTCCTAAGATCAGCAGGTAACATTACAACCCCCTTCTTAAGTGAATCCTGCATCATTGAGGTTTCAGACCCCGGTACCCAGCTGTCTTTTCTTCCCTAGCTGTGAGCTGTGCCGTCACTTTTCTTTTTATAGAAAAAGTAGCATTTCATTGCTTGGATTGTTTCAGGCGGTCTGGAAGGTACATGTCCTGTGGTGAAAATCATGGTGTCAAACCCCCAAACCCAGAGCAATATTTGACCCCTCTGCAGCAAAAAGAGGTTACAGTGAGACACCTGAAGACCAAGCTGAAGGAATCGGAGCGCCGGCTTCATGAAAGGTGAATCTGCATTCCTTGCACGCTGAGCTAAGGATGGTTTCTTTTTCCATGAAATGAAACACAAACCCACACTATAGAGAAATAGAAAAGAAAATTGTTTTCATTTTTGGTAAATTCCTGAAATCAGCCTTTCAAAAGAGCCATTTCCTATTCCTCAGTGATTTGGCTGTTTCAGGAGCACCGGGGACCCTCTAAGGTTTGAGGGGAACCTCTGCTTCTGGGTGTGTACAGCTCGGACATGAAGGGTTGGGCGTGTGCGTGGCTATTTTTAAATGGCAGGAACACTGGCAGGAACAATCCCATACTTCCAGCAGTAAGGGTCACACATGGGGCCCCTACTGAGTCCTGTTTATCTCTCTGAGAGCGTGGACGGCCATGTGCACTATGATTCCTGCAAGCTATTTCTGGGCCGAAGGAAGAGGTTCATTATTCTTGGCTAAGTGTTAAGGTAAAAAACAAAAACCAAAAAAAAAAAAAAAAAAAAAAAAGCCCATGCTTAAGAGATCTTATCACAGAGAAAAGACCTTTGACATCTTGGGGCAGGCCAGATTTTCTGCTTCATGATTTCCCTCGGAACTTTTTGGGATAGACGAATGGAGCTCTGACCAGGGTGGCTGAGAGTTTAGGGCAGGGGTGGCGTGAGTCAGACCTTACTTTCTGGAAGTCTTTGTTTATGATTTGAAGAATCCCTGTGGGTTTGAGCAGTCATGGCAGGGAAGCAGGGGAAGGCAATGAAACTGGAGACTACTCCGGTCTAAACTTAAAGAAGCAAAATTAACAACATCTCCTCATGTATATCAGGATCCTGACTGCCTGGTTTTCATATCCACTGAGAATATGAGGACTTGTATTTACATTGACTGTGAAGAAATTATCTATCAGGAGGAATCGCCAACAAAGATCTTGAAATCAGGGTCCTGTGAAGGATCTAAAAAATGGGACAGATTTTCTTCAGTGTAGGATGGATCCACTAGCATTTTCCCCTGAGAAGAGAGGGAATAATTTTCACAAAGTCCTTGCAATATGCAGCATTTTATAATTCAAAAAAATTCAAATTATTACTGGAATATGATCAGAACAGTTCTGCAAGGCTAAAACTTACCAGTTTGCCTTCCATCTTTGATCGGTAATTAAAAGTGAAATGAACTTTACTTCCAGAAAGTGTAGATATACGAAAAAGGTGGTCTACGGACATAAAAGGAGGCTAAGAAACTCTAATGTGTCCTATTAACGAAATTTCAAATATTAAATACCGAATAGAGGCTAATGCTTACACTTCGCGCATCGCCTAATAGCACTCAAAAAGAAAAGAAAAGCAGACAATAGTCACATTTTTTATTCTGATTCTAGTTACTCTTATCATTTTTGCTATTTTGCAATTAAGGGGGGCAGTTCCCGGCTAATACCTCTGAGAGAAAAGAAAAAATCAAAACTGATTTAACCTCCAAGTTTCAAGGGCAAGAGCCCGGGCTCCTGGCCTTGGGGCAGAATCGCTAGGCGCCCGGCTGGAAGTTGACCTTGCCTTCTCCCTGCAGGGAAAGCGAGATTGTGGAGCTCAAGTCCCAGCTGGCCCGGATGAGAGAAGACTGGATTGAAGAAGAGTGCCACCGCGTGGAGGCCCAGCTGGCCCTGAAGGAAGCCAGGAAGGAGATCAAACAGCTCAAACAGGTCATCGAAACTATGAGGAGCAGCTTGGCTGATAAAGATAAAGGCATTCAGAAATATTTTGTGGACATAAATATTCAAAACAAGAAGTTGGAGTCTCTACTGCAGAGCATGGAGATGGCGCACAGTGGCTCCCTGAGGGATGAACTGTGCCTGGACTTCCCATGCGATTCCCCAGAGAACAGCTTCCCCCTCGGCACCCCTTTCGGCAAGATGGCAGACGGGCTGTCTCCGGAGGAGCAGGGCACCGAGGAAGGGGCCGACGGCGAGCCGCTGGTGGGAGACGGTCTGGCCGACCGCACAGATTTGCTGGATGGCATGGTAACCACCGCCACCGCAGAGGCGGGCGACCTGGAGCTCCTTCACCCCGCCCCCGCGGCAGCGGCCCTCGACGGCCTCCCCCTGGCGGTGGGGGAGGAAGAGGGCAGTGCGGTGGTGGAGCGAGCGGTGCAGACCGACGTGGTGCCCTACAGCCCCGCCGTCTCGGAGCTCATTCAGCACGTGCTCCAGCTCCGGGACCCGTGGCCCTCGAGCTCAGCATCGCCTGACGAGTCCGGGGCTGACTCGACAGAAAGCTTCCCCGAGTCCATCTCTGCGTTCATGGTGGATTTAACGCCAAGAAACCCCAACTCGGCCATCCTTTTGTCTCCCGTGGAGACCCCCTCCGCCACGGTGGATCCGGAAGCTCCCGCAACCCGCCTCATGAGCGAGCTGGATTTTGCAGGCCCCACGGAAGAGAGGTTGGACGGCATCATCCCGCTGTCGCGCGGGGCCGTAGGGACGCAGTACTGGAGCAGCAGCTTCCTGGTGGATCTCCTGGCTGTGGCTGCCCCCGTGGTCCCCACTGTTCTGTGGGCATTCAGTACTCAGAGAGGGGGGACAGATCCCGTCTACAACATCGGGGCCTTGCTCCGGGGCTGCTGTGTGGTCGCCCTGCATTCGCTCCGCCGCACCGCCTTTCACATCAAAACCTAAAATAGAAGTCGTCGTTTCCGTGTGCCAATCTGTCCCGTGTGGCGTCGTGCCAGGTGGAGAAACAGCAGGTCGACTTGCGGCGGCCTCTAGTCTGTCGTTTTTGCTCCTCGGTATTTGATTTGCACTATATTTAGTTGAAGCCTGTTCACTGTTTAAAACCGGAGGTATCTTCAAAGGCATGGAGACCTGGTTCAAGTAAATGCCCCACCAGTGGTAGAGAAAGCATGCTCATGACCCTGCCGTGTCGTCTGAGGTACCCGTTCTTATCCTAGTGGTTCAGGAAGAGAAAATGCAGAGTTTGCACTTTTCAAGACAGCTTCTGTAAGGCTGGCATGTTATCTCCTTGCTTTGCTTTGTGCCGTTTTAAAATGTGTAATTGTTACAGCATTCCAATGGTCTTGTGCACAGCAGGGGACTGTAACCAAAAATAAAACTGTACTTGTGTAATTGGTTTGAAGAAGTCTTGAATAGCTCCTTAGCGTCTTACTTGGGGTTGATAAGATTTGAGTGTTTGCAATTTTTTACTAAATGTAGCTTCAAAGTCGTGAAATGGCTTGTTTGTTCCTAAACCTGTTAATTGATGAGACTGTATGTAAGTTTACGATGTATTAACTTATTTTTTGCTTATTATATAGTGTTTTATTGGAAATTGTTTGTAACCACACATTTCAGCATGATGAAAATAAAGATTAGTGTTTACATTTAAATAAATGTTTTATCCTCCCGTAAAATAATTACCTGTGTGGTTTTACTTCTGTAAATGGTAAGAAAGGCTAAATGGATACTTTCTTCTTTATCAGTAGGGGTCTATAAAAAATGGACTTAAGAAATGAGAAAGAGGGAAAACAATGATTAAAAGAGGCGAGGATTTCCTACTCTAAAAAAGCATTGTTTCTGACTGAAAGTAGCTTTGATTGCTCTGAAATTACTGATACATTTATTTGTTCATACATTTATTCACTAAGATGTGTTGAGTATTTTCAGAAAAGTTGGGTTGATTTTCTTTAAGCATGTCAGGGATGCAGAGGGGGAGAATGTGCTAGCACCGTATGCTTCCTCCCCTTGGAATAATAGGGTGGCTGGGAAGGATGAGGTAATATTTGATCTCTGTTACTTTATTTGTCCCTTGTGAGGTGGGGTATTATTCTATTTTACAGATAAGGGAGCTAAACCTCAAAGAGGTAAAATGCTCACAGTTTCATGGTTCATCTCTAGAAGCCAGGATTTCAAGTGTCTGCAAAGCAAATGGTTTTTTCCACTCTACCACAAAGCGAAGAGAATATCCTAAGTTCTCACCCAGAGACTCTTCTTCCCATAGATAGCACTTACCACGTTTAAACATACTGTATTTTGACTTTCTATGTCTTGATTATTGCCCATTTCCCCCACTAAAATACTAGGTCTCTGAGGGCAGGGATCTGTGTTCTGTTTTGTTCACAGATGTATGTCAAGAACTTAAAACAGTATGCATAGTAGGCGTTCTAAAAATTGTTGAATGAATTAATTCACCCAACAAATACTTCTGGGTGCTCGGCACTTCACTGGATCAGTCAGCAATACTGAAGGGGACAGATAAGGTTTCTGCCTCAGGGAGTTTAGGTTCTGTCCGTGAAAGACACAGAACATGCCAATAAATGAAGAAAATCATTTTAGGTAAGTACTAAGTGCTAAGTACTTCCAAGTAAATAAAGTGTTTTGACCAAGAGTAACAGGAATAATGGTAAGGAAGAAATCTCTGAAGAAATAACATTAGTACTGATGGATTAAAAAGTGCCAGGTATGTGCAGATATGGGAGTAAATTGTTGCAAAAAGAACAAAAGCAAAAGTTCTGAGTCAGAAAGGGGTTGGGCATGTGATGGGGCATCAAGGAGGCCAGAGTGGCTAGAGTGGAGGAAGAAGTGGAGTAAGCCGGTGACTGGGAAAAGTGGAGAGGAAGCTAGTTCATATGGGGCCATGTAACCGTGTTAGGGTTGGTTTGAATTCCTTCCTGGTGCAATGAGAAATATGAATGGACTTTAAACAGGACAGTGATATAATCTGGGGTTTTTTTTCTTGTTTCTTTTCTTCCTTTTTTTTTGTAACTATGGCTGCCATGTGCAGAAAGCGTTGTAAGCAGGCAGGAGTGGAAGCAGGGAGACCAGTGAAATAGTCTAGATGAGTGATTATGACAACTTGGAGGTGGAAGTGGATATAGAGACTAACTTGAATAAAGATACAACTTAGAACTGAGGTGATTTGCAGAGAGATCGGATGTGGGGAGGGGAAGTGGTAGAGTTTAAGAAAGAGAGAAATTAAGGATGACTCTGGAGCACCTGAGTCAATGGTAGTACCATTTACTGAGAATGGAAAGAGAAACACATTAGGGAGAATAATTTGAGGTGTCTATTAAATATATATGTGGAAATGTCAAGGGCATAATTTTACATATGACTGAAAATCACAGGAGTCATTGGGGCTGGAGTTATAAACCTGGGGCTTTTCAGCATTTACATACTATTAAAATGATGGGATGGATAAAATCATCCAGAGAGAGCATAAGGAAAGAAAGAAGGCCAAAGACTGAGTCGTAGGGCATGTCCACATTCAAATAGAGGATAGAGAACCAACAAACCAGGCTGAGAAGAAGCAGCCCAAAAGTAGGAGAAAAACCAGGTGAAGGTAGTACTGGGAAAAATCAAGAGAGGAGAGCGATTCAAGAGTAGAGTGGTCAACTGTGGAAATCCAACCAAGAAGTTGAGTAACAGGAGAACAGATGCATGCCCACTGGCTTTGACAAACTCTTAGTGACTGTCCAGATCTTTTTCTTTGAAGAAATAGACGATTGAAGTGGGTTGGAGAGTGAATGGAAGAGAGAAAGTAGAAATCAACGTGGGCGCTAAGTTTTTAAATAAGTGTCACTGTCAAAAGGAGTAGGGAAGTTGGTAGTAGTTACAAGGGGATAGGAATTACAAGTGTTTGTTTTATTTTTCAATATTGAGAGGAGATAGAGCACGTTTGTATGCTTTCATAGTTGAGAAATGGAAAGAAATTGATAACCTAGGAGAGAAAGGATTAAGTGAAGGAGAGAAGATGAGAAGGGATAGGATGTAGGGCAAGCGTGTGGACAGAGGTAGTTTGTCTCCGGTAGGACATTTCTTCTACTGGAATACACACGTGCCTGAGGGCACACATGGGCACTTAGCACACCATAGAGGAATTTGGCTGAAATGGAAGGGAAACTATTTCTGGAGGTGAATAATCGGAAATGTCCCAAAATAATGAGCTGTGCTGACTCAGGTCCCTTCCTGTAGTCCAGCCTAGACCAATACCTAGATGCTGTTTTCTTCCTTACAGTCCCTCCCTATGTTTATTTTTAGTCATTGCTAAATTAAAGCATTTTTACCTTCAGAAAAATTATAAACTTGTTTTTGGTATCCACTGTTGCTACAGAAACAAATATAACACACAAACTCAGCACTGTTCTTCATCAATTCAAGATGGATGGGAAGATGGGCTCTGGTGAAGAATTCTCCATGAACCACAAATATTTATGTTGATTATCAAATTGGAGGCAGCTGATCACAAACAGTGAATTGCTTTGTTGTCATAACGATCTGTGTCCCTCTTTAAGTAAAACAAAAGATTCAAACAAAATTATCTCATCTGAAACATTGGACGCTGAGTATCCTATCCACATTGAAACGAATGTGTGCGAAGGTGAAACAGGAGATCCTGGACCAGTTCTGTTTTTCTTTTCCTCACCCTCTGTCTCCCCACCCTTCCTCCCCTTCTTCAGAGTTTCAGTCTGTGGAAAATTACTGCTTTTATTCAGAACAGTCTCTCACAAATGAGTCCCTTGGAGTAAATAAAAGATGGAACATAGCTTGCCTTTCGGAAGCCCAAGGCGTTGGCTGGTTTTGTGGACAGGATGATCTGATCTCATAGAAAGAAGTACTCAAAGTTGCTTTCAGTAATTGTGTGCCTGTGATGAACAAATAGGCAGGAACATGGAAAAAGAAGAACAATTCTACTCTATTGAACAAATTGCTGTCCCATCAAAGCAAATGTTAAACATTTCCTACAGTTATGTGTGCAAACATTCCAATTTATAAGAAAAGATTTTTTTCCCAAAGGGATATGCTGACCTTTCCAAGTTGAGCTGTTCGGAAAGGGGGAAAAATGCATTGCACTCAGATGCCAAGCGTTGCTGACATTTGTGGCAGGAGAGAAAGGAAGTCTGTGATTTGAATCTGTCATAGGCCTTGCCTAAGTAGTGGTTGGGTCTGCTATGTTTTTCTCTTGAGGACTTTTCATTTTAAAAGGTTTAGGGGTAGTTTCTAATTTCCATTTTGGCTCAGTGAGCACTTCTTTTTCTACTACTTGTGTACTCTACAAAATTCATTTATTCCCAATCTTACCAGGCAAAGTGTACACAATGAAGGAATAACCTAGGAAATTAACAATCAAATCTTGAAAGTATGTCAAACTCTCAGTTGTTCCAAACAAAAACAATTAGAAAGTCCACATAGAGTAAAACCATAGTATATCAGGTAATATTTTTAAATCTCTGGAAGACACACTGTGCTGTGACTGCTGATTCTCTTACAGTCACAATGGCTATAACTAATGGTTACAACAATAATTCCAAATAATTCTTAAAATCTCAAAAAGACTTAAATGCTACTCCGAAAAGTTGGTATTAAAAGTTGTGAATACTTCAGTAGTGTTTAAGTTTTGTAAAAGGTGTATCTCTCTTTTTTTTAAGTTTATTTATTTTGAGAGAGAGAGCAGCATGAGTGGGGGAGAGAGAGAGAGAGAGAGAGAGAGAGAGAGAGAGAGAGAGAGAGAATCCTAAGCAGGCTCTACACTGTCAGTGCAGAACCCAAGGTGGGGCTTGAACCCATGAACCATGAGATCATGACCTGAGCCAAAATTGGATGCTTAACCGAGCCACCCAGGCACCCCAAAAGGTGTAGCTCTTTTTTTTAAAAATGTTTCAACATAAAAATCCCATACGTAAGTCACATAAAAGTGAAGTTGGGGCACAGGACACCCAGCCCGGAGCCCTGCCATTTGCCTCCCTCTCCTCCCCTGCAGTGGTCTCAGTATCACCTCTGAGAACAGCTAGAAAACCAGTTCACTAAATACCAACCAGTTCATGTAAGAGCCCCTGTGAGATACCTCTCAGTTCCCTGCACTAGTATTCTGAGTAATACTAAAGGGCTCTGTCCTCTCCTGTCCTAAACAAATGAAGGCTTCTTGGAGATGTTTTCTTTCTTTCTTCCTTCCTTTTTTAAATATTTATTTATTTACTTACTTACTTACATCCAAGTTAGCATATAGTGCAATAATGATTTCAGGAGTAAATTCCAGTCATTCATCCCCTATGTATAACACCCAATGCTGATCCCAACAAGTGCCTTCCTCAATGGCCCTTACCCACAACCCCTCTAGCAACCCTCAGTTTGTTCTCTATATTTAAGAGTCTCTTATGTTTTGTCCCCCTCCCTGTTTTTATATTATTTTTGCTTCCCTTCCCTTATGTTTATCTGTTTTGTATCTTAAAGTCCTCATATGAGTAAAGTCATATGATATTTACCTTTTTATCTTGTTGCAAATGGCAAGATTTCATTCTTTTTGACTACTGAGAAATACTCCATTGTATATATATACCACATCTTCTTTATCCATTCATCCATCAATAGACATTTGGGCTCTTTCCATACTTTGGCTATTGTCAATAGCACTGCTATAAACATTGGGGTGCATGTGCTCCTTTGGAACAGCACACCTGTATCCTTTGGATAAATAGCTAGTAGTGCAATTGCTGGGTGGTAGGGTAGGTCTATTTTTAACTTTTTGAGGAAACTCCATACTTTTTTCCAGAGTGGCTGCACAAGTTTGCATTCCCACCAGCAGTGCAAAAGAGATCTTCTTTCTCTACATCCTCACCAGCACATCTGTTGTTGCCTGAGTTGTTAATTTTAACCATTCTGACTGGTGTGAGGTGGTATCTCATTGTGGTTTTGATTTGTATTCCCCTGATGATGAATGATGTTGAGCATTTTTTCATGTGTCTGTTAGCCATCTGGATGTCTTCTTTGGAGAAGTGTCTATTCATGTCTTTTGCCCATTTCTTCACTGGATTCTTTGTTTTTTGGGTGTTGAGTTTGAGAAGTTCTTTATAGATTTTAGATACTAATCCTTTATCCGATATGTCATCTGCAAATATCTTCTCCCATTCCATTGGTTGCCTTTTAGTTCTGCTGATTGTTTCCTTTGATGTACAGAAGCTTTTTATTTTGATGAGGTCCAAATAGTTTTTTGCTTTTGTTTCCCTTGCCCCCAGAGATATGTTACATAAGAAGTTGCTGCGGCTGAGGTTAAATATATTTTTGCCTGCTCTCTCATCTAGGATTTTGATGGCTTCCTGTCTTACATTGAGGTCTTTCATCCATTTTGAGTTTATTTTTGTGTATGGTGTAAGAAAGTGGTCCAGGTTCATTCTTCTGCATGTCACGGTCCAGTTTTCCCAACATTATTTGCTGAAGAGACTGTCTTTATTCCATTGGATATTCTTTCCTGCTTTGTCGAAGTTTAGGTGGCCATACGTTTGTGGGTCCATTTCTGGGTTCTCTATTCTGTTCCATTGATCTAAGTGTCTGTTTTTGTGCCAGTACCATACTGTCTTGATGATTACAGCTTTGTAATACATCTTGAAGTCCGGGATTGTGATGCCTCCTGCTTTGGTTTTCTTTTTCAAGATTTCTTTGGCTGTTGGGGTCTTTTCTGGTTCCATACAGATTTTAGGTTTGTTTGTTCTAGCTCTGTGAAAAATGCTGGTGTTTTCACCTCTTTGGTTAGGTTTATTCCTAGGTATTTTGTGGGTTTTGGTACAATTGTAAATGAGACTGATTCTTTGATTTCTCTTTCTATTGTTTCTTATTGGTATGTAGAAATGCAACCGATTTCTGTGCATTGATTTTATATCCTGTGACTTTACTGAATTCCTGGATCAGTTCTAGCAATCTTTTAGATTTTCCATATAGAGTATCATGTCCTGTGTGAAAAGTAAAAGTTTAATTTCCTCCTTGCCAATTTGGATGCCTTTTATTCTTTTGTGTTGTGCTTGCTGAAGCTAGGACTCGTGGAGATGTTTTCTAATCTTTTCTCATACATGTTTGCCAGTGATCTATTGGTTTAACTGTGAAGAGGATCTCTCATTTTCAGTACCGAGGCCATAAAAACATTTGGGACCATGATGATGCAGAATGATTCTGGCTGTAAAGCTCACAGCCAGCCCCCTTGTGAATGGTTTTAGAGGCAGGCATCCTGCCTCCTGCTCCTCACTGCCCTAGAGTTCCTCCCCATGGTGATCTTCTGATCGGCCTTCAGGGATAGTTTTACTTTCATTCCCGGAAGCTGTCATTTTTGGTCAAAGTAATTTTGAATAACTTTGAAAAATTTTGCCCGAGTAGAACTGTAATGAACTGGAGTATGAGAACTATTAACAACTGCAATATTTCTCCAATTTGATGGTGTGGTAAAGCCCTCCTTCCCCTTCCTCACAATCAAATAGCTCACAGTGTTTGAAATGGTTTTCCAGCCTTACTTTCTACAGTAAACAATAGGTACTGGCATTTTAAACTGACCTTTAATTCTTCTGAACCAGCACATTATTTCTGGCTTATTGGTTATATAGAGAAAATGAACAACAAAAGCAGTCTTAATAATGTTCACATCTCCCACTGAAAGTAGTATACAGAAAAAAAATTTAAAAATGATCACCCATGTACTTATTATTTATTTTGAGAGAGAGAGTGCATGCACGCAAGCAGAGGAGGGGCAGAGAGAGAGGGAGGGAGAATCACAAGCAGACTCTGTGCTCTCAGTGCAGAACCTGACATGAGGCTCGATCCCACAAACTGTGAGATCATAACCTAAGCCAAAATAAAGAGTTGGAAGCTTAACCAACTGAGCTACCCAGGCTCAGTGTACTTATCTTACTCCATACTTACTCCATAAGTACTCAGTGAACCCGTGTACTTATCTTACTCCATAAGGGTTCCTTCTAATCAAGATAGGCAATTATGAGGTTCAGGTGCACTGTGAAGCTTCAAAAAGAAATAAAAAACATCTGTATTTTTATGTGCTTTAAACTTAAATGAAACAAGTTAAATATATCTATATCCTTATGCACATCTTACTTCATTTACCATTACAAAAAATAGTCAAAAAAAAATTAAAAATTTGTTTCACAGGCCAATATATCTAATGATGATGACATTGTCTCCATAAAATAGGTAAGCACTGATTTTATTTAGGAATAATCAACACATTTGGAAACCGCCTTGATGTGTAAATGAAGGACTATTTTAACAAATAAAACTGGTTTGGGGCAAAAGTTATCTTATAATGAGCCAAACTGGCATAAGAATAAGAAACCATAATGATCTCTCTCAGCATACCACCAACTTAGAGTATGTCCTTTGAATTTCCTATGCACAGAAATGATTTTTTCTGTGCCATTTACACTCTCAACCAGATCCTAAAGACACATGTTAAGAACATAACTGGACAAGGTCATAGACACATTTTGTAGCAGGAAGGTCTCTGGGTACAGCACTGACCTACACATGCACAAGAACTGTGACCTTGGCATCATTAGAATAATGACCCAATCGGGGTGCCTGGGTGACTCAGTTGGTTAAGCATCCGACTTCAGCTCAGGTCATGATCTCACGGTTCGTGAGTTTGAGCCCCACATCAGGCTCTGTGCTGACAGTTCAGAGCCTGGAGTCTGCTTCGGATTCTGTGTCTCCCTCTCTCTCTGCCCCTCCCCCACTCACACTCTCTCAAAAATAAATAAATGTTAAAAAAATTAAAAAAAAAATAATGACCCAATCAAGTGACCTAATAGTCATAGTTTTACAACTGCATGAATATAAACCATATTTCATTTTGCCTTGATTATATAATATCTGACCCAAGTAAACTGGGAATACAGTCATAATGGCATTGGCACTCAACTACAGTTATTTATATGAAAATAAAAGCCAGCTAATTTCCTTATTAAAGAAGTTCTTAGGAAACAAAAATAGGTGTTATCTATTATATATAATTTGTAACATCATTTTCATTGAGAACTAGAAAGGAAATTCTGATGGCAAACTTTGTCAGGTGGTAATTTCCAGCAAAGAGGCCTTAAAAATCATAGTCCACAATAATGCTGATTAACCACTAAGGTCATCTGCTCTCAAAGCTTGCTATTTTCCTGTTATTCAAACATGCAACTGCCTGGTTTCTTCATATGTGAGATGGGGTAATGTCTACCTCACTGGATTGTGAGAAGTCATTGATATAATTAGATTCTCAGTTCTGAACACATAAAGCTTTCCCTTTTGTAATTAAACTTGTAGTTCACCATAAAGATGTATTAAAAGTAATATGGCAAAATCAGTCAACTCCCACTGTCCACAGGAAGGGGGCTGCCAATAGAGCACAGCAAAATGTGGAAAGTGTACAGGGCCTCACAACTACCACTTGCTGAGGGTTTATGTATGAGCCAGGCACTATAATGAACACTTATAGTCTCAGTACTTAAAACCACCATCTCCATTTAAATGATTTGCAAACTCAGGCAATTTTTTTAATACTGCACCATTGCTACAACTCAGAATTCTGAGCTCTCACAATTGGTGCAATCAGATCGATACATAGCAAATCATTAACATCCATGGAAGTTCCTGGAAGGAAGGCCACAGACTGGTTGGCCACAGACTTCTGGTGAAAGTTTTTTTCTTTCTTTTTTTTTTAATTTATTTTGAGAGAGAGAGAGAGAGAGAGAGAGAGAGAGAGAGTGAGCAAGCAGGGGAGGGGCAGCGAGAGGAGAGAATTCCAAGCAAGCCCCAAACTATGATATGAAGCTCAAACTCACAAACTGTGAATTCATGACCTGAGCCAAAATCAAGATTTGGATGCTTAACCAGGCAACCCTCTTGTGAAAGTTTCTATGCAAAAGATCCTGCTGGTGGATTAGCAAGGTCAGTAGCAGGTAGTCAGGGTAGAAAGGTGTGTTTTGGGGGGCCAGGTGTGTGTAGGAAAGTGTGTTCCTAGAATAGGGTCTGTTTCCACCTCTAGAAAACCAAGAGTTTTGGTGAAAAGAATCTTATTACTCTCTGGGGTGCCTGGTTGGCTCAGTTAAACGTCTGACTTCGGCTCAGTCATGACCTGACAGCTCGGGGTTCAGGCCCGGGGTTGGGCTCTGTGCTGGCGACTCAAGAGCCTGGAGCCTGCTTTGGATTCTGTCTCCTTCTCTCTCTCTGCCCCTCCCCTGCTCACGCACGCTCTCTCAAAAATAAATAAACATTTTTTAAAAAAAAAGAAAGAAAGAAAAGCATCTTACTACTCTCAAAACTTACCTCAGTTACTTACTGAGCATGCCCAATGGTCATGACTAAGGGGCATGGCAGATAAGAGGTGGGAAGCAAAGTGAAAAACAGCTGAATACAAAAGGAATCACAAGTTGATCCTATAACCTTGGAACAACTTTGGTTAAAGTGAAGTAAATTACATGAAGAAAAAAAAAGGCTCCTTGTTATTAGGAGAGAGGACCTCAAATTTTAAAAATCTTTGTAAATGGTAAACACAAGTTTACTAAGTTATTCACTATTGAAATAAGCTCTTCATGGACCCACCATCTTCTTCAGCACTCCAATTCACTGGAGGGGAGAAACTTCTTCCCGGAAGCAAACCCCCACCCCTCAATGTGGTTCAGCCGAAACTACTCACCACAGTAACTTAATTTTCTTACACACCTTATGAAAGATTTCTTTTAAACAAGGGGCTAAAGACTGTGAAAATAGTTGCAGTAGGTTATCTTAAAGCTGAACTACACAGGATTAAACAAGATGTGTGTTAGATATATCAGGCCCAGACCATCCCTTAGTACTTACATCATTAATGACAAAACTTAGGCTTTTTGGAACACTGGCCATGGTTAGATTTGCACTATACTGGTAGCATATAGAGTGGTGTTGGATGCTTGATCCAGATACCAGTTTCTATAGCTACCACCTTCTTCCCAACCACCAATCGTCAACTGAGAATAGTTACCATACTGGCCAGAGGCAAGTGCAGGTCAAAACTGAGGAATTTAAATGCTGAATTTTAAGTTCTCAAATGTTGACTCAGTTAAATTATGCTACTAAAAAAGAGCCAAGAGTCAACTAGAAGATATCCCTAGCTACAGCTTAATAAGAGGAAAATAAGTGGAAACTATACACATACACACACACACACACACACACACACAGTTTGTATACATATATATAGTGTGTGTGTACACACACACACACAAAACAAAGTTTCACATGTCTGCACATTACTTGGTACCTCAATACATGAAATGCATAATTCAAATAATGGGTAGCACTTCACTAATTCTATATATGACTATCCATATTTCTTTTTTACTTTTACTAATAAGCTCCTAGAACTGGTAATTCTTAATTAAAATTCAAACAAAAACAGAAACTATAAATTTCAAAGCTAAAAGAGCCAGTTTGTTACCATGAAGTGTTTATCATATGTATTTAACAACACAACTTCTTTCGGGACCATATTATACCCAAACTGAACACAGGTATTCAGTTTACATATCAAAAGAGGCTTAAAAAAAATCCCAGAATTGTTATTCATTCTTTCCATAAGAAAAATCTCGAATTAATCATACAAACTATAATTTCTAACCAGTTTTTGCTTCTAATTAAACAAAAATCAAAAAACCAACAAAAAACAAAATCCCACACTCATGAAAGTCATGACCAAAGCAGACTTCAATACTTGTCAACTGTTGGGAAAAAGCAGTAAAATTTATTGTGCTAAAAGAGAGGTTATCCTTTATGAACGCCAAATTTAGAGAAATCATGTAGCATTCCCATGAACAAAAATAAATAAATACAAATAAGGGAAGAGAAAACTTTTATTACTAAAAATTTAAGTCTAATTCTATTTAATTGGGAGTATATTGGCAGAAACTCAAATAAACCTGATGATTGAAAATGTGGCTTGGGACTGTAAAAAGCAGCTTTTTACCAAAGTTAAATTTCAACTGATTCTACAATCATATTTAGTCTGGGAGCTTAGGATAAGAACCCAGGGTGATCTCACTATATAGTCTGTGATTTTACTATGAAATATTTTAAATTCTAACAGATCAGCCATAGTTTAGAGTACTTGTAACATTAAAAAAACCCCACAGAATGTTAATTTTGGGCAACAACTTTTATGAAAGTAAAAATCTTTAAAAATTCTAAAGCCATAGAAAATCAGACTGCATGTATTTTAATTGTGGAGAAAAATTAATGGAATTTTAAACTATCAAATCTATTTCTTTCCCGTAAACACAGTATGTATCTTTTTCCTTGAAACGATTTTGGAGCCAGTCAACACCCAAAAATAAAAATACTATTCCTATCTCAGTTTGAAATTTAATGAATCGATAATATTATCTTAGCCAACAACATGGTGAAATGCATTATGTCAGATATATAAAATTGATACAGAAATCACCTAAAAGCTTTGAAATTTTAGAACTGAAGGCTTTCTGCATTTGGAATTTAATGGCTTTTGTGCAAGGGACTAAGGTACTTAAAACACTGTAACATCTTAAAATCCCTAACAAAAGGGAAAAACTACTAATACTAGTTTTTAAAACTCACAAGTTATAATAATGCAAATTTGTCATTTTGCTGATTTCCAATTTATACATGCAATATAAATTACAAATATGTATAACATTACAACACCGTCTAAAAGAAACAATGATGTATAAAATATATGATAAATAAAAGTACTGCATTTAATGTGATTTTCTTGAAAACCAAAGTCATCAAATCCCTTAATGTCATATTAAACATAAACAATACCAGTTCAATTTAGAGGAAATGTATGTCAACACCAGCTTCTGACAACAAAAATAAAGAAGTTAAAGCCCTGCGGTTTGTCTGATTTAGGTCAGATAATCATGGAAACAAAAAAATATTTAAAATTATTTATTTTATCATTATGCACAATGAAGGAAAGCATTATAGAGAGCAGAGTTCTTTCCCACCATAAAATTATTTACACCCATTTATTCAGCTAGAAACACTAGCTAGAAGAGGTACTGGTATATTCCATTTGTAATAATTTCTCTACAGCAAACAATTGTCTTACACTTGGAGCATGTTGAAAAAAATATTGCCTCAAAGGTCTTTTTCTTCTTTTGAGTCTCAATCACTAAGAGCTCAAGGTACTTTGAGAGAATCCTGGTGTCCTAGATGGCCAGATGAATGCAATAAAACCAAGCAATGTGTTTGTATTCTTGAAAATACTCTGAAATCCCTCGAAATGTTGCTTGAGTTGTGGAACTCCCATTTCTCCTCCTGGCACTATGACATGTGAAGAGCATTTGCTATGAAAGCTTCACACCAATTTTGTTTTGTTCCTTCTTCATCAGCCGCTGTGCCTCCTTTTCCATTTTCTTCCTTTGTTGTTCCGCCGCTCTCTTTTCTCGGTCTGCTATCTTCTGCTGCCTGAAGAGAAACACAGTCCTATATTTACTTTTAGAAAATACCACACAAGTAAAATGGCAAATAAATTCCAGAAAGAAATAGCTATCATCAAATGTAAGTTCAAAAAATCTTCATTCTTCTCACTGCTTTGAAAACTTCAAAGATTTTCAAAATTAGTATTTCTTTTAATCCTTAAAACAAAGCTTGGAAAATAAGCTATTTTACAAATAAGTATTTTACAAATAAGTAAAATGAAGAACAAAGGCCGAGTGCCTTGCCCAAAGTCATAAACTTAAGTAAAAGAACCCATATCTTCTAACCCCTCCTCTTCAGATTATTTTCACTAAACCACCACCTCCCCTGCACCATACCTTCTTTTTGATAGCATTCAGAAAAGCGTGATGTTGAGGATTAAATCTTCTATTATTATAATAGTTAAAAACACTCTGCTAAAGGAAGTCAAGAACACAGATGTGCAGAACACAATGCCCAAAGAAAATGGAAACTTCACATCAGCCTTCCAACTGGAAGCTAGAAATCTATTTACAGATTAACACTTGGCCAGCTCTACTGATGAAGGGGCAGAATGGTGGGTATTTACTGAGTATACATTAGGAGATCCTTACCTCTTCCCTGGCCCCTCCCTGACTCTACAGACCTAGAATCACCAGCCTCTCTTTTGTCATTTGACTGACTCATGTGGGGAGTGAGAGTAGTAGGGGGTGATGGAGAGGAGAGAAAAGAACCGAAGCTGGTTCTGGATGAGGGTATGAGAAAATAAGTCAAAACATGCAAGGTTGAGGAGGGAAGTGGTAGGTCACAGTTGTACGTGGGATAGGCAACACAAGCTTTTATAAAACAGGAAAATCCAGTGTGGATTACCTATATATGGGGCAGCTCGAAGCCGACTCTGGCAAGCGAAATCTTTGTCTCACCATATTTATAAGTGGGAGTAAGCAGAGAGGTGTATGACCAAAATTCAAGAAAGTACAGAGCTTTTTTAGGCAATACTTTGACCTTCACAGAGTTTTGGAAGAATAGTTTTAAAAAACATCTACATTTCACTAGCTCTGATACCTTTCAAGCAAAACTGATAATCTGCCCTAAAACAGTCAAAATGTCAGTGGCAAAAAGGAAGATAAGAAAAGAATTATAAAGGGCCGGCTGTTTGCAAACAAATAAGCCTTCACCTTGTTACTGGCTGAAGTGTAAATATCAACAATTCATGTTCCTGGAAAATGAAGCAATTTAGAGATTACTGCAGAGAAAACCTATTTTTCCTCTCCAGATACATGCCTGGAATTTCTAAAGTATAGGAATCTTCTTCCTTAACAATATTGATTACAGTACTGGCAGTATTACATTGGCAATGGGAAATGGACTGAGTCAGAGGACATGGAGTGTGAATACACTAACAATTTGCAGTGTTCTTCTGGGGACAATAAACCGCAGGACTCCTTCATGTCTCTCCGACTCTAACTTATGCAACTTGCAGCATGAAGCATATATATTACTGACTGATAGGCCCCTTCTCCTAAACTGTCATATAACATAAAACACTAAGTTTAGGGTTTTGTTTTTTTTTGTCTTGTTTTGTTCAGAGTGCAAGAGGATAGGGTGGAAAAAAATGTTTTGGTACAGTGAATGTTAGGATACTTGTGAACTCATAAACTGTACAGTACTGTCGTTATTACTGGATTCAGAATGAATGGCCCTTCCTTTATCCTGTGGTTAATGACCACTGTTTATTCTAAAACACTCAGACTTCTATATCTATGATTTATCCAAAAATAGAGTAAAAAAAAAAAGTAACATCTTTTTTGATGATCTATGCAACATAAATGTGGCTGTTTATAATTTAAAAAATAATTCCTTTACAGTGAATAATGATTAAGTGAAAACTAAATATTTAAAACTCTCATAACTTTACTATCAAAATGTGACCCATCCCTGTTAAAAAAAAAAAAAAAAGTGCTTAAAATAGGAAGGACAAGACCAAAAAGAAAAAAAAAAAAAAAAAAGCCGTAACTCTCATTTATTTAACTGCACCCTCTGCTGTCTGTTCAAGGTAACTGTAGTTAATTGATAAAGACAGAGAAATACAAAAATGAAATCAATGAAATCAGTTGTTATTTTCTATCCCTATTATAAAAACTATCTTTTAAAATTAACTTACATCAATGTATTTTACTATATCTTTAAAAAACACAAAAATAATTTACCCACATTTAAATATCTGAGCTTTTCATCAGTGATGATGGTCACAAACTCTTTCAGGGTAAATTTTCTCTTTACTCTTTAATGCAGCAATTGCAAGAATTATATTTATTGCTCACAAAAACACGGAGATAAGAACATAAACACCAACGAAAACAAACCTGAAGACCTCTAGAATAGTATTCTCTTCTCTGTAGAATGGGCAGTACCTGACATAATTATTTACAATTCATAGGGCTTTTGAGTATATCAACTAATAAGATACATATACAAATGTAGAGTGCTATATACATTATTGCCATTCAAATGTGCAGTGCTGGGCACTATTCTAGGCCACAGAGAAACAAAATTAAAGGTAGAATTGCTGACTTAGAGGAATATACAGTGGTGGCTCACATTTCAAAAGGTAACTATGTTTTAGAAGGAAGGTAGTATAAAGCAAATAGTAAATGATGTATATATGAAAAAGATCTTATTTGCTGTTAATAACATTATTACTCTTTTGTTTCTATAATGCTTTAAATTTCTGGTTTCTGTGAAGTTTTAATCATGTAAAATAGTATATGTAGTCTGAAATAAAAAGTCTCATATTATCTAAGCTCAAGTGAGAAAGATTTAAGAAAAATAAAATGTTTGGCAGAATAAGCTTTCTTGACTTTGAATGTAACATGAACAAATCTGGTTCCTCTACTCGAGTTGCAGTGTAAATATTACTAAAATACCTCAAAACTTCTTCTGCTTGCCAGGCCGCATCTTCTTCTTCTTCCCATGCATTGGTATTTTCCTGCCAGGTATCTAAGTCACCTAATTCAGGCTACAACAAAACACAAAACAAAATTATGAGAGTAAAGAGCTCTCCTTTCTCCCCTTAGAGATCAAGAAGAGTATCTTTTATTTTTAATTTTTTTTAACATTTATTTATTTTTTGAGAGACAGAGACAGAGCATGACTAGGGGAGGGGCAGAGAGAGAGCGACACACAGTTTCCGAAGCAGGCTCCAGGCTCCGAGCTCTCAGCACAGAGCCCGATGTGGGGCTCGAACTCATGAACCATGAGACCATGACATGAGCTGTCGGACACTTAGCTGACTGAGACACCCAGGCGCCCTAAGAAGGGTATCTTTTAAAACATAACTCAGATTTTGTCACTCCTCTGTGTCTTCTTCATGTCCTATCAAAGGCCCAGATGATTTGGCCCCTGGTCTGCCTGGAACTCAGGGGTTTCCTGTGATGTGTGACTTTCAGTACTCAGCAGTCCTGGGCAGGTCCAGCTTTCTTCCTATTTTATGTTTTAAAGCATAGTCCTTTTATACTGACTTTTCTTTTTCTGCCTACTTTAAATTGGAATGGACAAGAATAGAACATTTCTTCTTTCGGTTTCTCTCTTTTCAGTGAGCTGACAGGGTGGGGTGGGGGCAAGAGAAGAGACAGACTAACTGGAGACGGGATTAGAGGTGCTTCACTACTCTGTGCTGAGATCAACGTGAGGAACTGAAGTTTCCAAGCCGGCACATGCATTTTCATTTAAGCATAAGTAACATACAGATTTTTCAATGGCTCTTACTATGTGGGTCGGTCCAAGGCAAACACAATAAATCAGGCAAAATTTACTCTTCACCAGAGTACTTCTACATTGTGCTTCCTTCTGCCTGCCCTACTTACCTGATACCAGTAGGCTAGCCACTACCTTCCACTTTTCCCCAGGCCAGACCTCTAAAAGTTCACTTTTTCTTCCACCAAACAATAAAAATGCTCATTCTGGAATGTTTACTTAGGTGTGGAAGTGACTATGAACATAAAATAACTGGTGTCAATCTGTGAATAGATTTATTATATTTTCTTTTGAGCGCTTACACCTAAAAATGAAGTAAATTGTATGGTTTTCTCCTAACTGTAAATGTAATACCATCCTCTGCTAAAAAAAAAAAAATTAATATTTTATTTTTAAATAGTCTCTACACCCAAAGTGGGGCTCAAACTCACAACCCCAAGATTGAGAGTCACATGCTCTATGGGCAGGGCCAGCCAGGCACTCCCTCTGTTAAAAAATTTTTAGTGTATTTCTGATTATCTGTTTAATATAAATCTCTAAAATTAGAATAGCTAAATCAAATTAAAAAAAAACTAAAACCACTGAACCAAATAAAAATGACCCTCTTGAAAAGTTATACCAATTTATCCCACCAACAGCAGCAGGTGAAGCCTTGTCTTCCTGTCATCTGTCAATATGGCCAACGGCCTTCTTTCTTCTTCACTAATTTGTTAAGATTTAAAAATTGTGTCTTATTATTTTACTTTGGATTTCTTTGAGAACATTTCTTCGTTATCAGGCTATGTCTATTTCATATCCGTTTTTCCACTGAGATATTTGACTTTCTATGTATAAAACACTTAGATATTTAAAAAGTTAACTCCTAAGACCATAAAAAAAGAGTGATATCTGGTCCTTTAGTAAAGATGGCCTTCTAAGTAAAAAAGTTTTAAACGATAAGATTGATTTGTTACATAAAAACAAGTATCTGCCAATCAAAAACATCCAAACCAAATAAAACCAACAACAAACTGAAAAGTTATAAAAGATGACAGAAAAAAGTTAATATCCTTACTATAAAAAGCTATCAAAACAATATAGATGATTAAATTAAAAAAAATAGAATGTGGAATTTCAAAGAAGCCTAATTGGTAGAATGGGTGATACGTTATTTTTGGAGCAGAGAACAAAGTGCAGTAGATTACCATTCTGTCCTAAGCAATACTCCCTTATTTCATCTGCTTGGAGGAAAATATGTGGAAATAGCATTGGAGATTCTCCACATACCCTATTTACCTTTTCCAACTCTATAAGGAATTACATATTTACAACTTCATAATGAGCTATATTAGTGTTATAATAACGTATAACTCCAGTTAAGTGGCAAACGTTTTACTAATTCACTGGAAAAATTTGAACCACTTTACCAATATGGATCAAACATATATGAATAAAGTATAAAACTTAGAAATATAAAATAAGAAACATGCTATGTTCTTTTAGAAAAACATCTATGGTACTATTATGCTCTCATAGCATGATGTAACTGCACAGCAGTTATCAAAATCTGCATTATTTATGTGTGATCATTTATTTAACACTGAAACTCCCCCATAGACTGCACTCTTTTGAAGCAAGGACTCTGCCTGTTTTGCTTACTTTCTTCTATGTTACTAGCACCTAACACACTGTCTCACATTAGTAGGAACAGATTTTGATTAATGAATTAAAAACATACATAAACATGGGTCCTCCAAGGAGAGGGTACTCTGAAACACCTGTGCAGTTTAAACAAACAAATAAGATGGTGGTAATTTAAAAATATGTCTGCAAATTCTTTGGCACTCCTTCCTCAAGTGGTAGAGCTGAATTCCTCTCCCCTTGCATGTAGGCCGGATTTACTGACTAGTTTCCAATGAATAAAATAATTGGAGGTGACAGTGTGTCCCTCATAAGACTAAGTCACAAACAGGCATTGTGGCTTCATCTCTGCATGTCCTCTCTCTCTCTCAAGGACTGCTTGTTCTGGAAAACTCAGCAGTTATGTTATATGGAAACTCAAGCAGCCCTGTGGAGAGATCCGTGACAAGGAACTGAGGCTTTGTGCAACCAACCAGCATTAAATTGCCAGGCATGTAAAATGAGCCACCTTTGAAATGATGCCTCCAGTTCCAGTCAAGCCTTCAGATGACTACAGCCCCAGCTAATGATGTGTCTGGAAACTCATTAGAAACCCTGAGCCAGAACCATCCAGTTGAGTCACTTCTGGATTCCCAATCCATAGAAACTGTAGGAGATAAAGCATATGTTTACTGTTTTAAGTCACTAAGTGTGGGGCTGTTATACAATAACTAATATAATAAATTAATCAATAATTAATCAAAGCATGATAAAGCTTAGATCTGGGGAGAAGTCTGGACATTGGTGTTTTTAAAAAAAATTCAAAGGGATACCTGGGTAGCTGAGTCAGTTAAGTGTCTGACTTCGGCTCAGATCATGATCTCACCGTTCATGAGTCTGAGCCCCACATCGTGGTCTGTGCTGATAGCTCAGAGACTGGAGCCTGCTTCGGATTCTGTGTCTCCCTCTCTCTCTGCCCCTCCCCTATTCACTCTCTCTTTCTCTCTCAAAAATAAATAAAAACATTAAAAAAAAAATTCAAAGCTGATTCTGAGATCTTCCAAGGTTGGGAAACAGTTACATATTTTCCTTACTCCTTTTGTCCTTAAAACTGATGCATTTAAGTCAAAACCAACTATAAGTCAACTTATACTTTAAATGTAAATATACTCTACTAGGGAAACAATTCATGACTCACTTAAAATTACCTGCTTTTAAGTTTAAATTTCAGTGGTAATCTCTTCAAAGGTCATATATATTTTTTTTTTTAACGTTTATTTTGGAGACAGACAGAGACAGAGCATGAACGGGGGAGGGTCAGAGAGAGGGAGACACGGAATCTGAAACAGGCTCCAGGCTCTGAGCTGTCAGCACAGAGCCCGACGCAGGGCTCGAACTCACGGACCGCGAGATCATGACCTGAGCTGAAGTCGGCCGCTTAACCGACTGAGCTACCCAAGCGCCCCTAAAGGTCATATTTTTAAGTAACATATTGTCTCGATCTTTTATGTATACAGTGGGACTCTGATCTTAGTTGCTGATGAAATTTACAATCTCATAAAAGGATAAGATTGGTAAAACTCCAGATTAATCTCTCTTAATCTGCTAAACCTGTTTCAAAGCAGAGAAATACAAATATTATGTTCACTTCATTTTGATTTTTTTTCTTCTCTTTTCAAGAAAACAAATAAAAACAAACTCTTATCTAGATACTATTACATACTTACAGATTGATGAAGAAAAGGCATATCTTGTGTAGCTGCTAATCTACTAGAGAAACCTGTGCTACCATCTGGGATGCCAAAATTTAATGGTTCTCTCTTCTTAATAATTATCTGAAAGATTAATTGAAACATAATTACAGGAGTATTTTACATATCATGTAAAAAGAAACAAGATAATTAAGTGACCAAAGTATTTTATAATTATTTTAAATATGTCCTGCCTTTCTTTTTTTAAAATTTATAATATAATTTTTTTTAAATCTCTAAAGAGTATCAAAATTCTTAAGCAATTGTCATACAAATCACTTACATATTAAGAAAAATTCCATTTTACTTTTTCTAAAAAGAATAAATTTTCCTCTTTTTCTTTCACTAGCCCCATAAAATAGAAGTTGGCACTTTTAGTCACTGTATTAAATAAGAACACGTGTTACATCTTTCTAAAAGCTCTCTTAGCATATGGTTATTGATGAATGTATTAACTCTTTCAAGGCAGTAGTATTAGCTGTGTAGCTTAAACATTCTCAGTCTAATTAATTTATTAAGGTACTAGTGTAATATTCTGGATTTCTATTAAGAACAGCAATATTCTTCCAAAATATACGGTATTCATCTACTAAGAAACTCAAACTCCTTGAAAAATACACAACTTAATGCTTTTCAGCACTGAGACATTTGGACAGCTTAACAAAAACAATCATGAATACAGAATGTAAATGTTATCAGCCTTGAAATTGTCAAAATAAATTTACAGCTGAAACTGGTTGGGAGGTAGAAGAGGGTGAGAAACCCTATTAGAGAAGAGTGGAATAAATAATGTCCTCTTTTTATAAAGTATATTTAAAAAAATATTTTCTATGCATGACTGAACAAGAAATGGAACTCTAAATATGTTTACTTATTTATTTTTTTGAAATGTCAGAGTGACTAGTGAGGTAGACTGGAATAATAACATCATAATATTTGGAAGAGGGGGAATAGTAGTGAGAGTAGTATGAAACAAACCTCATCTAGGATAGTATGAAGCCAATGGACAATGTCTGTGATTGGTAAATCAAGACACAGCAACTTAATCATATTATATATAGATATGATAAAAAACATTACAAACCCAAACAGGAAAAGTTATGAGCGATTGCTTATGGGAAGTACAACTGGCTATGGGGAATGATGGGACAGAAGTTTGTTGCTTTTCATTAAAAGTTATTCTATATTATTTAACTTAATTTTTTAAGTACATGTACTATTTTTGATAAAAAGAAAGGAAAATAATCAGTCACTGTTCTTTTTCCAATAATTCCCCTCCACCTTTAAGTGACCTTCCATATCCAACTCAAAATGGATTAATTAAAGTGTGGAAGATTAACATAAGCTCACAGTTATTGTGCTCTCAGAGCCTTACATCAGTTTTATAATGGTTACGAACAATGGAAACTATACCCATCAGTTTGTAGACATCGCTACCTGTGAACTCTCTTAAGGTCAGAACTTTATCTTATTCAGCTTAGTCTCTACAGAACAGACTGGAATCTAGAATCTGGTCTACAGTTGGATTTCAGTAATATTTATAAAACTTTAACAGATGTAGGGGTACAACTTACTAGATCTATGTCTAGTAGGTTGAATATATCAACCTGTTTAATATGACAGAAAACACAACAAATTGATCATCAGAAAGAGGCTTTCTGACAAATATCAATTATACTAATTTTGACTACAGGAATCTGAAAAGCAGTTTAATAGTTTAACTTCCAAAAGCATAAATCTTTAACATACTTTCTGAGTTTTCCTTATAGTTGGTGTCATGTCCTTAAAATAGTCAGGTTCCAGTTGTTCCAAAGCATTTTGTTGTGTCGTCACATTCCCATTCCCTCCTTCAATCTTTACACTTGTGGGTGCATCTTCATCCCAGGATGTCCACTCTTCAACATCTGCCTACATTTCATTGACAAATATTGTCAGTCACAAAGGAGTAACCTAGTCAACATCTCAATTCATCATTTACTAGAAAAACAGGCTTTCTAGGGGAGCCTGGGTGGCTCAGTCGGTTAAACAACCAACTTCAGTTCAGGTCATGATTTTGTAGTTCATGAGTTCGAGCCCTGTGTCAGGCTCTGTGCTGACAGCTCAGAACCTGGAGCCTACCTCAGATTCTACATGTCCCTTACTCTCTGTCCCTACCCCACTTGCTCGCTGTCTCCCTCTCTCTCAAAAATATATAAACATTAAAAGAAAAGAAAAAAAAACTATAGGCTGTCTAAACAATTGGTTTTCAAACTTTCTGACCAAAAGGAAAATACAAATTTTATAACACATACCAAAACTAAACCAAAAGTTTAAAAAAACACTTACTTTTACTAGAAATTAATCAGTTCTATCCATTAAAAAACCAAAACCAAAACAAGAGCAAATGCTTTAAAAATTGAACTGACATTTAAAGCTACAGTCCATTGAAAGAATATTGAAACTTGCATCCTAAGCTTAACCAGGTTGATTACCTGATTTAAAAAAAAAATCAACATTCTTGATAGAATTTATAGAAGACAGAATCTCAAATGTAATATTCAAAACGTCTGTGAAACAACTCAGAATTATTCAGCAATCAATAAATTTCAACTTGCATGGAAAGATAATATAAATGTTATAATTATCTAAGACTTTAAAGTAGTTATAAAAAAACTTTAACAAGCAATAGCAAACACTCTTGAAATCAATGGAAAAACAAGATAGAAAATCTCAGCAAAGTAACAGAAAATACTATGAAGAACCAAATAAAGATTTTAGGATTAAAAAATATAACAAAAATCCTGACTTGACTACCAAATTAACTTCATGACATACTAATTAATGGTCTGCAATCCAGTATGAAAACTATGGTTCTGGAACCCTTATTCAACCTTAAAAAAAAATTACCTGTTTAGGAACTGATGAATAATCAACTGTAGTTGGTAAAGTTATTTGGTCTCCACTTAATTTCCGTCCTCTACCAGATCTAAAATGAAAATGAAATAATTTATTTTAATAACTACCAAAACAAGCATTGGTAAAAGAATTATAAACAGTAACTGAAGGCTTATAAAAGATCTTTTACAATTTTGCGATTATTTATTTTAATAATTAACAGTTGCTCACTAAAATACGAAAAGAAAAGGCATGCATCAGGTATCTTTTCAATATTTTTTAAATCTTCAACAGGAGAAAACTGCTTTTTGGCTTAGGACTCAAATTATAGATAAATTCAGGAGGAATATAAATACGAAAACAAAAATGCCAAGTGATTTCAAACCATGCTTTCTCTTCAAACCATGCTCTGTAGGTGAAGCTCTGGGACACCTATGCCATTTTCAACAAGATGGCTTGGCTTTTGTCATATATATATATATATATATATATATTTTTTTTTTTTTTTTTTTTGGTAAGATTACCTATTAAACTATTCAAAAGTTTGAAAATCACTGGGTTGAATTAAACTGTAATTGGTAAATTTTAAGGATTAGTAGGAAAAGCACTACATTAAACAAGACACGTATTGTAACTCAGTTGTTAAGAGCACAGGTTATCAGAGTGCCTGGGTGGCTCAGTTGGTTAAACAACTGACTCTTGATTTCGACTCAGGTCATGATCTCACGGTTCTTGGGATTGAGCCCTGAGTCAGGCTCTGCACTGACAGCTTAGAGCCTGCTTGAGATTCTCTGTCTCCCTCTTTCTCTGATCCATCCCTGCTTGCCCACTGTCTCTCTCTCAAAATAAATAAACTTAAAAAAAAAAGAGCATGGGTTAAGGAAACTATGTAAACCATAGTTTTCAATGTTACTTCTTTTAATTATGAGTCTAGTTAGAATCAACTAACCTCTCAGCCTCAACATCCCCATCTGTAAAATGCAGGTATTCAAACCTACTTTTGTCGAATTGTTGTGAAGATTTAATTAAATGACATATTTCCAGCGGCTAGACACCAGACAGTGCCTGGTATATAATAAGACACTAAAAAATTGGTAGCTATTACAAATGATTAATCACTTGCTTCATTTTAAATAATCTATAAATCTACTTAGAGCTAACTGGTAAAGTTAGCTATTTTTACTACAAGATTAGAAATCATATCTTATTTAAAGGATAAACAGATAATACAGTCTACTACTAAATTTATAATGCAAACCCAGTATTTTATAACACATGATCTAGGTTCCTTCTGACACTTAAGAAAAGCTTATTCTATAAAATGAATCAGTTTTCTTTTAGAATGAACATACAATCAATCCTAAATATATTTATTATTAAGAATTATAGTGAAATTTATAATGGCAACAATTATCCTTAGTATTTTAAAAATCAAATGCAATTTCTTATACTAAAAGTGTTTTAGTTTTAGAAAATACATATGCAAAGAGAAAAACACCTATAATTTATCTCCTGTTAACCTCTAGCCTTCTGGCAATTAATGCCCATTATTTATTTATTTTTTCAAAGATGTGCTTTATTTTTTTAAGTGTTTGTTTATTTTTGAGAGGAAGAAAAAGACAGTGTGGGTGGGGGGGGGGGTGGGCAGAGAGACAGAGACAGAGGATCTGAAGCAGACTCTGTGCTGAGAGCAGAGAGCCCGATGTGGGGCTCAAACTCACAAACAATGACATCATGACCCGAGCCGAAGTCAGATGCTTAACTGAAGTCAGACGCTTAACCGACTGAGCCACCCAGGCACCCCAATTAATGCCAATTCTTATCCTACTTTACCTCATGAATTTCTGGCCATTCCTCCTCATGCTCTGATGATCTAAGCACTTAGTTCACTATTTTCCCTATTTCCCAAATCCCATTCTCTTCCTGGGTGAATTCAACAATCACCTATATTTTCCATTTCTTTCCTGACCTTTCTTCCTCCAGTGATCATCTTCACTCTATTTCATCCACTCATTTCCACTGCCATATTATGGACCTCTTTTTTAAAAAAATCCCAATTCACTTTACTTCTAACAATAAATGTCCTTAATCCTCAGAATTTTAGTAATTATAAATGGCCATTTCGCCAGAGAATGTATTTCCTGGCTCCTTTGAAGCTAGGTGGCCATATGACTAAGCTCTGGACAATAAGCTGAGAACAGAATCATTGTGTGCAACTTCTAAATCAAGTCTGCCACAAAAGGAACAAACAGCCTTCTACTTCCTCTTTTGACTACCCTACTCGGTGTGTCAGTATTTTTTTTTCACAGTACCCCTAGGCCAAAACAAATCCCTAACAGTTCCACTAATTAAGTAGTTAGGACCAAACAATTTAATACTTATGTATGTCCTAACTACTTAGTAGCCATTTGAAAAAACACCATAAATAAGTTTAAGGAAAAATATTTTTATTTCATTCTTAAATAACCACAATCACTAATGCAATGTGTGTATGTCTACTGGACACAATTTCTCAAAACTTGAAATCAGATTGGCTACTACCATCCTCTTTTTCTCTTCCACATTAATTCTGGCTCAGTACTTGCTTTAATTCTAACCTAAATCCTAGCTTTGCAAAGCTAGGCCACAAAAAATACAAGTAAACAAAAACTTATCTCAAACATTCAAGAATATCATCAAAACAGCTGCAGGATCTAATGTGAACTACCTCGAACTAGTAGTTTGTGCAGGGTTAACAGATGCTGACTAAAACACATTCACTGTGTGTTTTGCTGGAAATGTAAAAATATCCTGATGATACCCCTGTGAATTTAATGTGAAGCCCTGAAGTACCTCAGCATACAGCACTACAGCTCTAGGGTACAGTAGCATGACAAAACAGAAGGAATTCCAATCTCCGGATGACTTGCTGAAGCAGAATGACTTAACTGACTGGGACTAAGTAGTCCACATTCCACATTCTGGAATATTATTTAAGAGATTAAAAAAAAACAAAACAAAACTGTTTTATTTGGGATTTTTCTGTTCAAGTTTTGTTTTGTTTTGTTTTTTACTATAAAAACAACATTCATATTGTGGTATATAAAGAAATACTTATGCCTAATTCCGCTTAACCACCTTAAAACATTCTGGTAATGAAATAATTATGTACATATAAACTCTCTTATTATAAGTTGGTTTGCTTTTTTCTGAAATTCTGCAGGAATGAGAATGTGATTTTAATTGAAGAGGTAAGAATCTGAAAGAATGAAAAGAAGTAAAACTCCACTTTCTAGATCTGAAGTAGAGAAAATGTTTTTTAAAATATCAAAGAGTAATGAATGAATACTATAATCAAGTTATTTAGCTTAAATATTGTCTGCCCTGTCTTTTTATAATTATGAAGGTACCCAAAATCAGCAAAATGATAAACAGATCAATTTGAACATAAAATTTGTTTACCTGCATATTAATCTCTTTAGGAATGAGAATACTGTTGCTAGGCAGGTACAAACTTTGAATAACCGAAACTGTGTAATAGCCATGGTGGGAATCAAAACCTGTGGGAAAAGCACAAAAATAAATACATTAAGCTGATTTCATATGCTATATTCCCATTCTGAAGTTGAGCTGAAAGATCCTGTTATGAGCTGTGAAAATCAGACATATTTTACTTTTCTTTAGAAACCACAAATATAACACCGTGAATTTTAAAATTAAAATGTAAATCATATTGACAATTTGAGAAACTAGGTTTTTAAATTTTCAATAGTTGAGAATTTTCAATATTTGAGAAACTTAGGTTTTTAAATTTTCAATAGTTAAATTTTCAATATTCTCAGAATGTTTTTTAATTCAACTCTAATTATCTTTATTTTCTATGAAAAAAATTTTAAAAACCATAAAACAGTATACCGTCTTTTGTGCTTTTTGAAGTCTGAACCACATGAACATAACAGTACTATTCACAAATATTTTTAAATGTTTTTAACTTTTAGACAGATACATTGAATTATGCCCTTTATATAGATGAGGAAATTGATTAAGAGAGGTCAAATAACTAGCCCAAAGTCACATAGCTAATAACTTGGAAGTAACCATAGAGATGATCTAGTCCAGTGGTTCATGTATTTGGGATTCTTTAAAGAAATAATCATACCTGGACCTAACCCTAGTAAATCAATTAAATCATATTTTCTAAGGGGCAAGTTCCAGTTAAACTAGTAAGCCTACAAAGGAGATAAAAAATTGTCAATAGAAAAGGTGCCAGAGGGTGCCTGGGTGGCTCCAGTCAGTTAAGCATCCACCTCTTGATTTCAGCTCAGGTCATGATCTCACAGTTAGGTGAGATTGAGCCTCACATCCAGCTCTGCTCTCTCCCCCATTCATGCTGGCTGGTGCACTCTCTCTCTAAAGAAAAAAAGAAAAGAAGAGAAAAGGAAAGGAAAGGAAAGGAAAGAAAGAAAAGGAAGAGAAAAGGAGAAGAGAAGGAAAGAAAAAAAAAGGTGGCAGAAAACAGGGTAAAGTGGAACAAATAACAGATTGGACAAGTCAAAAACCAACAGCAAGATGAAAGACTTAAACCTATTCTAATTAAATGTCAATTGTCTAACATCCCATTTAAAGCCAGAGATTATTAAATTAGATTAAAAAAATAAGATCTTTATACGCTACCTACAAGAAATGTACTTTAGGGGCGCCTGGGTGGCTCAGTCGGGTAAGCGTCCGACTTCGGCTCAGGTCATGATCTCACGGTCCGTGAGTTTGAGCCCCGCGGTGGGCTCTGTGCTGACAGCTCAGAGCCTGGAGCTCGTTTCCGATTTTGTGTCTCCCTCTCTCTCTGCCCCTCTCCCACTTGCGCTCTGTCTCAAAAATAAATAAAAACATTAAAAAAAATGTACTTTAAATATAAAAATACGGATAGGCTAAAAGTGAAAGAATGGGGGAAAATATACCATGCTAACACTAATCAAAAACAAGTTGAAGTGACTATTTCAATGTCATAGAGTAGATTTCAAAGAAAATAGTATTAGCAGGCATAAAAATGGTCCTTTCATAATGATAAAAGGGTCAGTTACTCAAAAGCACGTAACAATCCAAAATATATACATCCCTAATAACACAATGATGCCAATATCATAAACAAGAGGTGATATTACCACAAAGTCTACAGATATTAAACAGCTTTTACTACAAACAACTTTATGCCTATATTGGACATATAAGAGGAAACGGACAAATTCCTTGAAACAAGTTATAAAAGCACAAGAAGAAACAGATAACCTGAAAATCTCTCTATCTATTGAAGAAACTGAATTTGTGGTTCAGACTTTTTCAGGCCCACATGGCTTCCGTGGTGAATTCCACCAAACCAAAAGGAAAAAGTATACCAGCTCTACACAAACTACCAGAAAACTGAAAGGGAGAGAATGAATTCCAACTCATTCCTTGAGGCCAGCAATTACACTGATACTAATCCAGACCAAAGATATTACCAGGAAGGAAAACTAGAGGCTAATACCTTAAGAACATAGATACAAAACTCTTTTTTTTGGTAATTAAAAAAAATTTAATGTTTATTTACTGGGGCGGGGGGGGGGGTGCAGAGAGAGAGGGAGACCTGGAATCTGAAGCAGGCTCCAGGCTCTGAGTGGTCAGCACAGAGCCCAACAACAGGCTTGAACTCATGAACTGTGAGATCATGACCTTATCCGAAGTTGGACGCTTAACTGACTGAGCCACCCAGATGCTCCTAAAGTTTTTTTTAATGTGTATTTATTTTTGAGGCGGGGGGGGGGGGGGGAGGGAGGGAGGGAAGGGCGGAGGGGCAGAGAAATATAAAACTCTTAACAAAATAATCAGTAAATCAAAATCAACACTATATAAGAGGATAATATCTCAGACCATGTGGGGCATAACCCAGGAATGTAGGGTTGATTTAACACTTGGCAATCAAATGTAATTCACCATATTAACAAACTAAAAAGGAAAAACCCTTTATTCATCTCAGCAGAGGTAGAAAAAGAATGTGACAAAACCCAAAATCCATTCCTAGTAAAAACTCACTATCAACTAGGAATAGAAGGGAACTTTCTCAACCCGGTCACAGACATCTATGAAAAACCTATATAATAACATGAGACTTAATGATGAAAAACTGGACACTTCATACCTAAGATTATGAACAGCACAAGCATGTCTCCTTTTACCACTTTCAGCCAACACTGTA
Source organism: Acinonyx jubatus (assembly GCF_027475565.1). Classification (NCBI taxonomy): domain Eukaryota; kingdom Metazoa; phylum Chordata; class Mammalia; order Carnivora; family Felidae; genus Acinonyx; species Acinonyx jubatus. Next base: position 28,599,431 of record NC_069394.1, read on the forward strand.
GTGGAGGTTCTGGCAAGTGCAATCCAGTAAGTAAAGGAAATAAAGGGAAACCAGATTGGAAAGGAAGAAGGAAAACAGTGTGTGTCTATCTAGAAAATTCAATGGAATCTACAATCAACCATATTTTTATATGTTAACAGCAAACAATTACAAATTGAAATTTAAAAAAATTTATAAAAGCACAAAACATATGAAATACTTAGGACAAATGTAATGAAAGACTTACATACTGAAAACTATAAAATATCGCTTAGAGAAATTCTGAAGACCTGAATTAACTTAAAAAGATCTTTCAGGGCTTGAAGACTCAGCATGGTTAAGATATTAAGTCTCCCTAAATCAAATTATAGATTCAATGCAATACCAAACAAAATCTCAGCAAGTTTTTTTCTCTAAAACCTGACAATTCTAAAATTCAAATGTAAATACAAAAGCCTATAGGAGCCAAACAACATTTAAAAAGAACAAAGTAGAAAGACTAATACTACCTGATTTCAAGGCCTGTTACATAAAGCCACAGTAATCAAAATAGTGTAGTGTTGGAGTCAAGACGGACAGAATAAAAGGTACAGAAATAGACCAATATATACAGGGACAACTGAAATTTGACAAAGATGTAAAGACAGTTCAGTGGAGAAAGGGCAGTCTTTTTGACAAATAGCACTGGGAAAACTGGACATCCAGACACAAAAACAAACAAAACAAACTTCAATCCATATCTCACATCACTTAAAAAAGTACTCAAAATGAATCAAAATCTAAATACAAAACCTGAAACTATAAAACTTCTAAGAGAAAAAATACAAACAAAACGAAACAAAAAGGACAAAATCTTGGTGACCCTGAGTGAGGCAAAGAGTTTTTAGATAGGACACCATAACCATAGCTGCACCAAAAACCATAAAATACCTAGGAATAAATCTAACCAAAGAGGTGAAATATCTATACACAGAAAACTATAGAAAGTTTATGAAAGAAATTGAAGAAGACACAAACAAATGGAAAAAGATTCCATGCTCCTGGATAGAAAGAACAAACATTGTTAAAATGTCAATACTACCCAAAGCAATCTACATATTCAATGCAATCCCTATCAAAATAATACCAGCATTCTACACAGAGCCAGAACAAATAATCCTAAAATTTGTATGAAAAGACCCCAAATAGCCAAAGCAATTTTGAAAAAGGAAACCAAAGCAGGAGGCATCACAATCCTGGACTTCAAGCTATACTACAAAGCTGTAATCATCAAGACAATATGGTACTGGCATAAAAACAGACACTCAGATCAATGGAACAGAATAGAGAATGCAGAAATGGACCCACAAACGTATGGCCAACTAGTCTTTGACAAAGCAGGAAAGAATATCCAATGGAATAAAGACAGTCTCTTCAGCAAGTGGTGCTGGGAAAACTGGAAAGCGACATGCAAAAGAATGAACCTGGACTGCTTTCTTACACCATACACAAAAATAAATTCAAAATGGATGAAAGACCTCAATGTAAGACAGGAAGCCATCAAAATCCTCAAGAAGAAAGCAGGCAACACCTCTTTGATCTTGGCCGCAGCAACTTCTTACTAAACATGTCTCCGGAGACAAGGGAAACAAAAACAAAAATGAACTATTGGGACCTCATCAAAATAAAAAGCTGCACAGTGAAGGAAACAATCAGCAAAACTAAAAGGCAACGACAGGATGGGAGAAGATACTTGCAAACGACATATCAGATAAAGGGTTAGTATCCAAAATCTATAAAGAACTTACCAAACTCAACACCCAAAAAACAAATAATCCAGTGAAGAATGGGCGAAAGACATGAATAGACACTTCTCCAAAGAAGACATCCAGATAGCAAACTGACACGTGAAAAAATCCTCAACATCACTCATCAGAGAAATACCAATTAAAACCACAACGAGATACCACCTCACACCTGTCAGAATGGCTAACATTAACAACTCAGGCAACAGATGTTGGTGAGGATGTGGAGAAAGAGGATCTCTTTTGTACTGCTGGTGGGAATGTAAACTGGTGCAGCCATTCTGGAAAACAGTATGGAGGTTCCCCAAAAAAAACTAAAAACAGAACTACCCTATGACCCAGCAATTGCACTACTAGGCATTTATGAAAGGGATACAGGTGTGCTGTTTCATGTTTATAGCAGCACTCTCAACAATGGCCAAAGTATGGAAAGAGCCCAAATGCCCACTGATGGATGAATGGATAAAGCAAATGTGGTACATAAATACAATGGAGTATTACTCGGCAATCAAAAAGAATGATTGCCACTTGCAGCTATGTGGATGGAACTAGAAGGTATTATGCTAAACGAAATTAGTCAGAGAAAGACAAATATCATATGACTTCACTCATATGGGGACTTTAAGACACAGAACATATGAACATAAGGGAAGGGAAGCAAAAATAATACAAAAACAGGAAGGGAGACAAAACATAAGAGACTCTTAAATATGGAAAACACACAGAAGGTTACTGGAGGGGTTGTGGGAGGGAGGATGGGCTAAATGGGTAAGGGGCATTGAGGAATCTAGTCCTGAAATCATTGTTGCACTATATGCTAACTAATTTGGATGTAAATTTTAAAAAATAATAAATAAATAAACAAAAATTTAAAAATAAAAAATGAGCAAAAGGTCTAAACAGACACTTCACCAAAGAGATACAATGATAAATAAGTATATGAAACAATGGTCAACAACATTAATCGTCAGAGAAATGCAAATTAAAACCACAGTTTAAAACCATTTTATACCTATTAAAATTAATCAAATTAAAAAATGATGACCATACCAAGTACTGGTGAGGATGTGGAACAACTTTAACTCTCATACACTGGTAGTGAGAATGTAAAATGGTATAGCCATTTTGGAAAATAGTCGGCAGTTTCTTCCAAAGTTAAACAAACACGTACTAGGTCACCCAGCCATTTTACTCCTAGGAATTTGCCCAAGATAAATGGAAGCATGTACCCATACAAAAACTTGTAACAGAACAGCAGCTTTATATTTAATAGCTCCAGACTGGAAACTACCCAAATATATATGTCAACAGGTGAATGAATAAACAAACCATAGTATATACATAGAGTAGATTTCTACTCAGCAATAAAAAGTAATGAACTACTACTGGAAGCAACAGCATGGCTGTTTCTCAAAATAATTATGCTGAATGAAAAAAGCCAGACAGAAAACATTATGAGTCCATATATTTTTTAAAAACCCTAGCAAATACAAACAAATCTATAGTGACAGAAAGTGGATCAGTAGTATCTTGGGATGGGACTGGGAGTGATGAGAAGAATGAATTGCCAAGGAGAATGAGTAAACATTTCCACATTCAGAGTCTCTAAATACAAGACAGAAAATGAAAATACAGTTCACTAATCAATGAAAGATGACTATTTTTCCACTGTCGGAAGGTAGAGCAAATAACATTAAATCAAATCAGAAGAAATTACAACTGCACACATGCAAGTGCGCACGCTCGCTCACACACACACACACACACACACACACACACACACACACACACAGCAGTGTTTCTGACAATGCAATTTTCGCGTTTTAGCGGCTCCTTGCCTTTTATTTGTCACAGGAGGAAAATTACCAAGTAAGCACTTAGAATAGGATTCCTATGTTGGAATAATTTGAATATATCAGTATATCATCCAGCTTCTTAATGGCCTCAATCAGCAAACTAATATACACTGAAATTAACTTTTCTGCGCAAAGTGAGGCAATAAGCCACACAACTAAAACTCATCTGCCTCCGAGTCCATTAGTAACAACTTGGGAAACAATCATTACAGTTGGTTAATACCATTATTTGGAGTAGAATGGTTTGATAAAACAAATGAAAACATAATTTGATACATTATTTTTTCCAAAATAAAAAAGCATAAACACTATGTTTGGACATCAGTTCTATATATATTTACTTAAAAGAGGGTGAAACCTCACTTAAGTAATAATTATCATGGAATCAGAGAGAGCTTTATGTTACTTCTACCCAAAATTAAAATGCTTTTTTTTTTTTATAAAGATAAGCAATAAAGGGCGCCTGGGTGGCTCAGTCAGTTGGGCGTCCAACTTCGGGTCAGGTCATGATCTCATAGTTGGTGGGTTCAAGCCTCACATCGGGCTCTGTGCTGACAGCTCAGAGCCTGGACCCTGCTTCAAATTCTGTGTCTCCTCCTCTCTCTGCCCCTCCCATGCTCATGCTCTGTCTCGCTCTGTCTCTCAATTATAAATGTTAAAAAAAAATTTTTTTTAAGATAGGCAATAAAACTTGTAAGTTTCAAATCTTCCTAGATAAATACACCATCCCTCTATGAATAACCTAATGTTTTAAAATATATTTCATTCATGTATGAATTAAAGCAGACAGTACTCTTTGTTTTTAATTACCAGATATGAGTAATAACCTCCTAAAGTCTTGAAAACAGCATGTAACCGTTTTCTCAACTAGTAAGATATTATATTAAATTAAAAAGAACATAGTAAAAAATAGTGGTCACCTCTAATGGAGGAGTTGTATGGAAGCATAAGGGAACTAAGATCTACATTTCAATCTGAGTGGTAACAACACCAGTATACTATATATACTGTTTGTATGTTATGCCTTAATATAAAAGTTCAAAACAAATAAAAACAAAACAAAAACAGAAAGCAAGGGGGCACCTGGGTGGCTCAGTAGGTTAAGCCTCAGACTTGGTTTCAGCTTAAGTCATGATCTCAAAGTTTCAGGAGTTTGAGCCCTCCCTACCACCTCACCCTGCCCCACCCTGCCCCACCCCTCATCAGGCTCTAGGCTGGTAGCATGGAGCCTGCTTGGGATTCTTGGTCTCCCTCTCTCTCTCTCTCAGGATAAATAAACTATTAAAAAAAGAAACACAAGCAAACAAGGAAATACAAGTCAACTCTTATGGTACCTGATCCTAACTGCTCTGTAGAGCCACTACTGCCAGTCCCTTCAAAGAAGGGCAAAACACACAGCTAGCTCCTTTCATTTCTACAATTAGAAAGGTAGAAAGGCCAAGTAGACCCTATAGTAACAGAGTTCCAAAAGGCTCCCTTAGCAATGTTCATACATTTTTGTACAACCGGAGGCCTTATCTCCACATGAATGGAATGATTTACTGAATGCCTGTATTCAGAGTTGGCTTACTAATTGAGAGGACAGAAAAAATAGTGACTCAAAGAGTATGAACCAAAAAAAAAAAAAAAAAAAAAATTAAGAAGTTCACTATTCAAGTAACTTAAATATTTCTGTCAACAAAACCCTCCATTACTGGTTTACTGGATTTCAAAAAATGCAATAATTTTGACTGCTCCTTTCTCTTAGTCCCTGATGTCCAAACTGTCAAAAGGCCTTATTCCATTTCCTAGGACTGCCCATATTCTTCTCTATTTCCACTGCATTCTCCCTGGCATAAGCCTTTTTTATTTCTTGCTGGGCTGTTATAAAGTTTTCTTAATTCCAGTATATTTCTCTTATAGTACTTATATTCTATATTTTGTACTAGAGTTTTTTCTATATACCTTATCTGCCCTGTACCATCTTTCCCAAGGGAATCTTGTTTACCTAGTACCTTCAGTTATCAGCTGCAAAGACAGACCTGAAAGGTTTAACTGCTTTATTATGAACAGAATGACCTGACTAGTTAAGATGAACAAAAGCTTCACTTTAAAGCTGATTTGTCAAAAATAAAACTCTCAGCCAAAGGAAAGCAAATTTCCCTAAATAAAAATTTAGGCTAAAATTTCAGAAAAATTATAACAAAAAAAGATAACTAGAAAAGAGACTGTATGGAATGTGGCACTTGGAGGAAAGGGGGAAAAGAACTGAGGAAATACTCTATCAGGGAGAAGATATTTAATATCTAAGGACTGGGGAAAGGAGTGGGTCTCTGGATATATACATGCACGCACAGTTGAAAATAAATTTCATATAGAACCTTTGCAACCACTGTCATCACCTTGCCACAAATATTGTTGTGTGTCATTGTTCAGTATTTGTCAACTTGGCCGATTTCAATGGTAACTGAAATTAAAATTTAAAGTTTTGTTCAACAGGCACACCTAGGTGGCTCACTCAGTTGAATGTCTGACTCTTGATTTCACCTCAGGTTATGATCCCAACATTGAGAGATCAAGCCCTAGGTGGGCTCCTTGCTGAGCGTGGAGCCTGCTTAAGATTCTCGCTCTTTCTCTCTCTCTCTCGCTCTCCCTCCCTCCATCCCTCCCTCTCTCTCTCTGTCTCTCTCCCCCTCTCACTCTCTAAAATAAAAATAAAGTTTTGTTCAACAGAAAAACAGGAAGTGGGGCTATTACTGACAATAGAATTCTCTCCCCAGCAATGAAGAATATCTTCATTCTGTGGAAAATTTGCTTTTGTGATTATCAAAAGAGAGGAACCAATATTCATTGACCAGCTACTGTATGCTAAGCATTATCTAAAAATTATCTCTTAACCCATAAAACCATCTTATGAGATAGATAATATTGTTCTCATTTCATAGAACTGAAGCACTAAGAGTAAGCCCATGTTTCCCTGTTCCTACACCCAATGACTCAGATTCAAACGGAGGTCTATTTAATTCCAAGGCCAAGAACACCTCACTAACAATGCACATTCTTAGTAATACAGTGATGATATTATAATTTCCAGGTTAAATTTTCTAACCAGTTGCAATGAAACGGGAAAATGCACTCAGGTTAACTATACTTCTGATTTTATAAATTACACTCATTTGCAGGCAGGAATATTGTTGAGACCCACAGTTGCTTAATGTTCCCACTCAATTCAACGAACATATATGTTTAGCACCTACTATCTAACAGATGCTACCCTGGGTGATGGGAAAAACTATTGACCCAGTAAAGAGAAACCCTTAGTTTGCTCTCAACTGTCACAGGCTAGTGACAATGTAAGGGACCAAAGAGACAGGGACTCATCAGTCTTGCTCAGGTTGGTATTTCTAGATCTTATCCAATAGATAAGCACATAGCAGGTACTCAAATATTTGTTGAATGAAGGGAAATTAACATTCCTTGAGTATTCAGTATGTTCAAGACATATTTGTAGACAATCTATGTTCTATCACGTTGCTGGACTCCTAAGGACAAGGAGGTTAAGTTCCACTATACCCATTTAACAGATGAGGCTGACAGTGAAGCTCAGATTCACTCACTCAGGATTTAGAGACTGACCCCAAAGCCCAGGCTCTCCCCACAGCATATTGCATTTGACAAAGCTTTTAATTTTGTACTTATTGTCTCAGTTTAATTTTTGAAAGGTCATCAACTTGTTAAGTATGCATCTTAGGCTATTTTGCAGTTTGGTTACTTCAAAATACTTTCAAAACTGAAAATGCTAATAAAACCTGATTTTTAAATTAAAATTTCCTTTAAAATTAGTAAGAAGATGCAAAAAATTAAGATACAGCAGGAAAAGAATCAGAATTCTGAAGCAACCTATCCTCAGGGCTTTTGGAGAAATGAACATCTCTAGGAAATCAACAGGAATGAGAACTCCACTCAGTCAAGAGAAAGATTCATCTACACTTGTGAAAAAACACTGCATTAGAAACTACAAGATTAAATGTATCTTCCTTCCTTGTAACCCTTAAAGTGCTGGCGAGACCCTTTCAGCAGTCACTAGATCACAATTTGTCAAACAAGCCAAGCCAAAATCTATGTTAGTACACACCAGAATAAATAAGTCTTCAATTGCTGTAATTCTAAAAACACATTTTTGAAATGTTTCAATACCAAAATAAAATTTAAAAAATACATACGATCTAGTACAGTACGGGACAGCCTCAAATTAAGTTGGTAACTCTCAAGTTGGTTAAGGAATATCACAAGACTGCAAAAATAAAATTTACCTGAACTCACATGTGAAAAACCAAAGAGAAAGGGAACTAGAAGTGGAACGTGGGAGTGGGTTGTACAGTGGAGCGCTGAAGGTACCATCTCTGCCACTTAAAGGCCCTCAAATATGTGACACCTGAACTCCTAACGAGGAGGGCTGATAGAGTTAAGGTCTCCTGAATGACTCAAAAGGTAGGAGTTTCATGACTAAAATGCTTTCACTTATGGTCACCCACCTGAAACTGGCTGATGAAAAAAAAAATCATACCCACTGTACAGATGAGAAAAACAAGAGCATTTTCAGGTTACACAACCCAACGCCATACAAACGGCGCTCAGAGAAACGCTCTAAATCGCTAGAAGTGGGTGCAGGGGTAGGTTGGGATTTGGATTTTGGAAAAATCTGGGAAGGAGCAAGGCCTGCAGAAGAAGGGCAGGAAGGACCTGCGGGGGCCCATTCGGAGACTCGAGGGCTTCCGCGCCGGCGTCCCGCAGGCGTGCCTTCCACGCGTGAGCGCGGCATGGTGAGGGATGCACGCCCAGGGCCTGCTCCCAGTCGCAGTTCCTTCACCCCAGAGGTCACCCCGACCCGGAAACAGTACCCCAGAGTGGCAGTCGGCCGTAGAGGGGAGAAACCGGGTGGAGGGGCGAAAAGGAAGGTGGGAGGGCAGGAAGTGCGGGACGAAGAAGAAGGCTGACCAGGGAAAGGCAGAAGACCCCCCTCCCAGCCCCAGGTTGGGATCGGGGGGCAGTGGCGGAGGGAAGCCCCTCGCGGGCACGCGCGAGCCGCACACACTCACCTGCCCCTCCCCCTCCCCGCCCGCCCGGCGGAGGCTCCGAGCTGCCGCGGGCCGCGCGCGCACACAAGGCGCGCGCACGCGCGCTGCCGGTCGCTTCCCCGAGCTCGCGCTCCGCCCGTTCAGTCCCAGCCCCGCTCATTCAAAGCCGGGCGCGCGCTCCGTCGCAGCCGCCGTTGCCGCCGCGCAGCTGCCATGGCCGCCCCCTCCTCGGGAAACACTCCCCCGGCCCCTCCCACTTCGCCCTCCTGGAAGGCGGTTCTCGGTTGTCTCCGGACCCTCACTTCCGCACCCCGCCCAGGTCCTGTCTGGCCCAATAGACAAGAGACTGCAGGTCCGGCGACCGGGCTAAGCCAATGAGCGCCGGGGGGGGGGGGGCGGGGAGAGCGGTGGCCGGCGTGGCTGTGGCAGAGGCTAGGTTACGGGTAGGTTTTTTGTGTCTGTTGCTGGCAGTACGGACTGTTCCGTCTCAGAACGACTGGGTTCCTTCGTGTTGCCCTACTTTCTGTGCAGAGTTCCTCCGCTCCAACCAAGCCCCTTTTTCGTTCGACCTACAGAATCCCCCTACCAAATGGGATCAAGGGAGAGCAGTATTTAGATTGCAAAATGGGGGAATTGCGGCTGTCTCAGGGTAATTTGGCTGTCGGTAAGCCAGGTCTCAATCATTCCTCCACTTTAAGGGTGCGAAACATTTAGTTTAATTCAGGACTTGGCCTCCTCCAAGTTATTGAATTTCCTTTAATTAGGAGTTAAAAAGTGGCACTTAACCTTGTTCCTGCATTTCTTCGTCGCTTGCAGCGCAGGCTAGCCATTCCGCCAAACTAAGATTTTCTTTCTTTCTATGGTTCTCTCTTTCAAGTCCGTTTTTGTCCTGTATGCTATTAAAAGGCCAGGATTCTTTGCTTGTTGTGGGCTAGGGGCCGTCAGAAAACTATCTGCTCCACTGTCGCAAAGCAATAGTTTATATGGTCAGAGGCTGAAAGCAGTTCGTGTTTTGTTTTGGTTTTTTATCTCTTTTTTACTACAATCATTTAAGTCACCTAACCAGCACTCACCTACCCACTTACTTTGTAAGTACCCTTCCCACTTCAATCCGTACCACATTTCTTGTAATTTAACTTGTTTATCCCCAAGAGATGAACTGTATGTTTATAACTTTTGCTCTAGAATGATTCTATGTAACTTTGGATACATTATTTCACAGTTTCCTCATCAGTAACATGACCATAATGGGGTGTCTCACCACTGGATAGGAGCCCCCAAATGTGGAGACAGGATCAGATGGACAATGGCCCTGGAGGTGAAAAAATGTGTATGAGGCAGAACAAAGGAGATAGAACTTTCTCGAATACACCACAGGGGAGCCAGGGGACAACACAGCACAGCAGAGGAGAGGCAGAGGGAGAGACATTTTTAAGCAGCCTCCAAGCCCAGCATGGAGTCTGACATGGGGTTCCATCCCAGGACCCTGAGATCATAACCTGAGCCAAAGTCAAGAGGCAGATGCTCAACCAACTGAGCCTCTCACGTGTCCCTGAGACTGTTTTTAAAGGGGGGAAGATAAGGAGGTATGGTGAAGTACTGAATTCTCCCTTTTTTGGTAATTGTGCCTACTTGTAAGTAGCCCATTGGTCAGTTAGGGCCTATGGATATTTTGAGGTGGAACCCTTGATGGGCCTGTCTGTATTCAGCCAGGGGGTCTCTGTGGACCCTTTTTATACTCCATTGCTCAAGTCTGTTTGCTTGAAAGCAGCCTGTGCACATAATAGTGCCTACTTCATAGGATGGCTAACCGGTTCAAAGCTCTTTAGGGCAGAGCCTGGCACACGGCAAGCATACATAGACAATAGCTATTACTGCAGCTGCTGCTGTTATACTACTAGTACACTATTTCATCATCATTCCCAGTTACTGTACCTCCGTAAACCCACTAAATCCTCTGCAGTCTTTTAAACACCTATTTTAGGGGCGCCTGGGTGGCGCAGTCAGTTGAGCGTCCAACTTCAGCCAGGTCACGATCTCGCGGTCCGGGAGTTCGAGCCCCGCGTCAGGCTCTGGGCTGATGGCTCAGAGCCTGGAGCCTGTTTCCGATTCTGTGTCTCCCTCTCTCTTTGCCCCTCCCCCGTTCATGCTCTGTCTCTCTCTGTCCCAAAAATAAATAAACGTTGAAAAAAAAAATGTAAACACCTATTCTAACCTTAATCTCTTCAAATGCCTATATCCTAACAATGCAAAATCCCCCAATTTTTTTTTTGGGATTCCCCTAATCAATAATCCAAAATAGCCTACATCTTGACAAAAACATATTTTCAAAATGTTTTTTCTTAGACACATATCTTTGCTTCAAACTATCATATCCCTATGATATTTTTTATTCTTAAGGGTTTTTTAAATTAAATTTGCCATTTCCAAATGAAACAAAAGGTATATATTTTTCTAGAAACAACTAGTTACTGAATATTTCTTTTCCAACACAATAACAAAACTTGTTAAAGATTGCAGACTTGGTTTACTTTGAAAATACCTATGAAATCACATTTAAAATCATCTTCAGTCGTTGACTAGTAATTCTGTAATTGGGAATCACAGCTGCCAATAACTTGGGATCTTGCATGGGGACCATCCTTTGGGAGTGTGCAATTTGAGGTCCAGTCTTCCGCCCAAGGCTTGGGTGGGGTGGGGATAGGGACCACCAAATGTCAAGTGGGAGGAGGATAAGGCATAGACTTGGTATATGAAAAATTTTCTGAATTGCCTGTCTTCCATGGGTTGCAGTTAATTCTACCTGCTCTGTGTTCAGACACTTTGCCCATTTTGAGGCTTCTGATTTGCCCCTGCCCAATCCCTAATCACCAACTTGATTTATTCACTTTTATCAACTTGCAGCTCACCATTTAATCTCCCAGTTCAAAGCCTGTATGGGCTTTGTTGTTCTGAGTTCTCCATGTGGGTCTGAGTAGTGTTTTGTCAACTGTCCTCCCATCCCTGCCCAGTAGTTAGGGCAGACCTTGCAAACACAGCCCAGTGTTTCCAGATCTCCCCAACCCAATTCTGTCTTTTCACTAAAGGGATGGTTTTTTTCCTCAAGCATAATTTTAGACCTGCTGTTCTGACTTGGACTTTAATGGCCTTTTATTAATGAGCAGCTGTTCGTGGTTGAATACAGATTATAAAGTCACATTCATTTCTCAATCAAGCAAAACAAAGCCTTGCGGCTCACAGAGTGACAGTTTTGAATAGATACGTTTGAAAGCAAAGGATTTTCTGATGATAATCTTAATGGATTGTTTTATTGATCTTTCTATTCTAGATAATCATGCTTGCTTTCAAAATAATACATTTTAATGTTCTGGAAAATTATAACTTATTTTTTAATATCCATCATCACCATTTAATACATAATATCAGTTGCTTAATAGAGAAAACAAAAAGTCTGAAGCAGCTTTCTTATTTTCTGTTAAAGGAAAACTGACTTTCTGTGAAGGATTTAAATATTTTCCATCACAAATATTACTATAGTATATTCAATTGGTAGTAATTTTTATTGCTAAATACAGGAAGACCCAAGGTTTAAGAATAATTTAGGGTTAAACAACTTAACCTTTAGAAGAGGCCTGGATAGGAATAGAGAAAATAATCCATGTCTTTTATTAGAAATGGATTCAGGGGCACCTGGGTGACTCAGTTAAGCAATCCACTCTTGATTTTGGCTCAGGTCATGATCTCGTGGTTGTGAGATTGAGCCCTGCATTGGGCTCTGCATTGAGTGTGGAGCCTGATTAAGATTTCTCTCTCTCTCTCTCTCTCTCTCTCTCTCTGCCTCTCCCCCTCTACCCTTCTCTCCCACTTGTGCTCTCTCTCTAAAAGGAAGGAAGGAAGGAAGGAAGGAAGGAAGGAAGGAAGGAAGGAAGGAAGGAAGGAAGGAAAATGGATTCAAATAAAAAGATACCCTTAACTCTTCACTTCTGTGTTCCAGTAGTGAGGTTCAACAACATAATACCTCTTTGGCTAATGTCCATGTTGTTATTAGAGCTGTAATATAGTTCACCTATATTATGAGTTAAGTAGATGTGATCTGAGATCTGGAAATGTAAGGCCATTTATTATTTCTAAGGGTAAATGTGTTAAGATGCCAACAACCAATATAAAGTAACAGTTTATAACACAATCTGTTTCATATGTGAATTGAAAACTTAAAAATGAAACAACACTGAATGAACAATGAAAGCCTAATTCATTCAGCTGTAGCATGATGGACATTGTGGCTTCAGCCTTAAACACATTTGAGCTTAGTTTTCTCATCTGCAAAATTAGATTAATAATTCCTGCCTTATAGGTTTAATTTGCAAACTAAGTGGCATAATGTATGTGGAAATGTGTTGGAAACAAAGCAATAAGGTCAATGGAAGTTTTATCATCTTCAAGTCTAGCAGAATCTTCTTTCAGCTCACAGCAGGGCATAGTGCTTCCAGGAAAAAGAGGAGTGAATTTTCTGTTACCAGCAGCCAGAAATAGACATGTTTGTTAGTAACATATAAAAAGGGGGAAAGAAGAAGGAATGCTAAATTTTAAAGTTACATTCTGAGTACATTCCTCAACTCCTTTGCCCTTTTGATTTTAAAAACAGAAGGGGAGGGGTGCCTGGGTGGCTCAGTTGGTTAAGCATCTGACTCTTGATTTCAGCTCAGGTCATGATCTCACAGTTCATGGGTTTGAGCCCCACAGTAGGCTCCGGGCTGACAGTACAGGGCCTGTTGGGATTCTCTCTCTCTCCTTCTCTCTCTCTGCCCCTCCCCCACTCGTTCTCGTTCTTTCTCTCTCTCAAAATAAATAAATGAAAACTTAAAAAAAAATAAAGACAGAACGTGAAAACAGCTGTTACAAGGAAAGCACCTACAACCCTACCTTCTCCATGCTTTTCCTCACTACTTCTGGGATATTGTGCTTCTAATAGTATCTGTTACCAAGTTTTGTCCATTCTTTCTTCTCAGTATCTATCATTTTAGCACACCAGAATTCTCATAATCATCTCTAACTAGTCTTTTGTATTTTATTTTTTTCTTTCCTCTAAATTAGCTTGGACTTTGCTGTATGATTAATATAAATATTTTTAAAGCTTCTTCACAATAAAGGTCCTGTTCAAAATAGAGATTTGCTGTTGTCCATCAATTCAAATTCACTTGGAAGGACATGTGTCTTGATTGTTGCTTTTTAATCTCTTCATTTCAAATTGCTGCTCCTGGATCCCCCTATGACCATGTCTGGCCCTTTAAAATGTGAGACATACCATCAATTCTTGTTAAAAACATTTCTCTGTATATATATACTGTATATACTGTTTCAATATAAAAACTTAATATATTTATTTTCTCTCTTCCTAGGGAGAACTTGTATGCATAAAAGGTCATCTGCCTGAATAAATTACTGTAAAGAAAAGCCAAAGGAAAATACTCTTGCCACGTAACTGGACACACAAATAAATATCTTGGTCAAAAGGAATTATTTTTTTCTGCTCATAGGCTCTGAGCCCATTACCATAGCAACCACAATTTGTGTTGTCTAACTGGATGTGAATTTTATACACTGTTATTTGAAATGTTAAGGCAGTAAGTGAAGATAAAGTGCAATTTCTATAATATTTTGGAAGGACTTGTTTATCTCAAAAATCTTGTAGAGGAAAAGTTTCATTGTGCAGCCTACTCATTTGTTTAATGAAACAGTTTATTCAACACTGACCATCGGCACAGCGTGTGCTAAGCATGTTAGAGAAGTGAAAAGCATAAAGAACACTTACCCTGGAGGAACTTCTCTAATAAAATCAGCTTGTCATGGGTACACAGAATGCCTGAAAGAACAGTTTTTTCATAGGGAGTTATCTAATTTTAGAATAATCTGATCATCATAATTAGAGTAGTCTATTAGGACCTGTAAGTAAGACAGCTAGAGGCTTGTTACAGCTGGTCAGATTGCCCACAAGTATTCAAATACTTATTGTAACCCCTACAGCAGGTACTTTTCCTTTTGGTCTTACAAATGTGTTTGTAGCTACTCTCTGGAGAGGTGAGTGTTTCCTTCATTGGAAGTTGAACACTTCTTGGCAGCTGGTACTGGCCTGAAGAAGCTGAAAATGCCCACTGACGAAATGGAAGAAAAGTGTGATGGTTCACCTGTTTCAGGTAGGCTTCCTAACCCAAATATGCAATGGATTCAGATCAAGGTTTAAGCACTTCTGTTTTGGAGGATACAGGCAAAAACTTCAAAGATATACGTGATATTTTAAATTATTCTCTTGCCCTGGTATTATCCCTGCCCACATCCCTGGATGGGAAGGATTAATTCCCTGTTCTCTTGTTTCTTTCAAGAATCTTCTGAAACCAGGAGATACATCGTTTAGGTTTAGTATTTCTGCCAAGTAACAAGGAAACCCTGCAAGAGCAAGGGCTGGTATAGGGCACCACATTGTCGGGGACTCAAGCTCCTTGCAACTGAGCACTCAGGGGCTGGCCTTTGTCTCCCTGGCCCAAGGACACATCTTGTTCCACACGGCAGAAAAGGATGAAGAAAAGGCAAAGCGATGCGTAACAGCCAGTTTTTAAGTTCCTACAATATTCCACAAGATTATTTCCAGTTTTATAACTTACTACACAAAAGTTGGTCATTCCTAATGGCAAGGGAGATGGGGAACTAGTCTTTATTCTAGGTGGTCTGTGCCCAGCCCAAGAGTCTATTTAATTAACACTCACAGTGTTTATTACATGCTAGACCTTGTTCTGGTGTAATAAGAAGCCTAATGATTTATTGGGCCAGGGATTGACATGATATAGGCAACATTATAGTACTAAAAATAGCAAGAGTGGCTACCATTTACCACCTACCACCTGTTAGGCACTGTTATTGAATTTCATATACATGCTATCATCAGTCCTCAAATACCACACCGCAAGGTAGATATTTTCCACATTTTACGTGTGAAGAAACCGAGAATGAGAAAAACTAAGAACGTGCCTGAGGCCATAGAGGTCATAAAGTATAAACCTAGAATTTGTGTCTTAGACATAAATACGTTTTATGAAAAACTTCTTCAGAATTAAACACTTTCCAGTGCTTGAAGGAAAGTGAAAAGCAGTGAAATGTTGCCACTTGGTTCTGGAGGTAGATTGAATCCTAGCTTTACCATTGGAAGCTCTGTGAACTGGGGCATTTTATTAAATCTTTTTAGGTTTCAACAGTGTCCTCATCTGGAAAAGGGGACAATGACTTCACAGGGTTATTGTAAGGAAAGAGTCCACATAGAACACTCAGCATATGTCTGACACATAGTAAGCATGTGGTGAATCTTTATTTATTGTTATTGTTAGTGGTAGTATTCTAATTTTTTTAATGTTTATTGAGAGAGAGAGAGAGAGATGGAGCCTGAGTGGGGGAGGGGCAGAGAGAGAGGGAGACACAGAATCTGAAGCAGGCTCCAGGCTCTGAGCTGTCATTATAGAGCCCCATGAGGGGCTTTGACCGCATGAGATTATGTCCTGAGCCAAAGTCGGACGCACAACCGACTGAGCCACTCAGGCACCGCAGTGGTAGTAGTAGATGCACCATCTGGGAGTCACTGCAATGATCAAAAGTCATAGAGCTTAGAAAAGAGTAGAAACAGTAGTACAAGGCATAAATGTTTTACTTGTCAGAAATATAGGAAGACATTCTTTTTTTTTTCTTTCTTATTAACTTATCCTGTTCCTTACATTGAGCAAAGTGGAAGCATTGTATTTATTTTAGGAATTTTTCACATCGTGGATAGAACAATCCTAATATACCAGTAAATAGCCACTTCTAACATTAAAAAAGTATTTCTAAAAAATTAAAAATGAATTTCTAAGACAGCATTGTTCAAAGAAACATTTTTTTTAAAAGGTGGCCAGCTTATGAATGAAGGCTATTTAAAACCTTTTTGTCTAGGATTCTTAACAGCAATGAGTCCGACACAAATCCATTGTGTGCCTCAAACCTCTGAGCTTCCATAAGCCTAATTAAAATCCTTGTCTCTTGCTTTGGCATTGCGAGCTAGTACATCCAATCCTTCCCCTTTGCAAAGGGTCTCTCAGCATAGCTATTTCCAAAAAACTGCTCTCCAAAAATCCTCCAATCTACTCTTCTGGGCTACCTACTTAAAAAGGTTGTACATCTTTGTTTGGTACCCCCCCCCCCCTTTAAAATGTGTCCTAGCCAAAACTTTTATTTTAATACCTAGTTAAAACTGCATCCCTAGGACCTACAAAATAAATCCAAGCTCTTCTGATGGCATGGCACAGAAGACTGTTGTCTCTCCTTCCAGCCTTGTTTGGTGCCGTTCCTTATGTCAGATTGGTGTTCCAGTAACATCAGACCGCTTGCTGATTTCCCCACATTCCATGCTTCGTTTGTCCACTAAACAGCGAATCAGGATCTACTAGTGCTGGATGTTTTGTTACATGGCAGGAAGACATGCTGCATAAGGAGTGCCCTGCCTTCCAGGAACTCACCATCTACTGGTGTTCCAGCCTTCGTTCTTGCCACCACACCTCTGCCAGGACTCTCTTCCTTCCTTGGTTCATCTCATGCTTTATTCCTCAACACTCATCTCAGGCATCACCCTTGAGCTGTGGTCCTCACATACTGTTTTGCATCAGTGTTACCCTTTTCCAGGACTATTTCCCCAACTACTTTGTGAGCTGGTAGAAAGTAGAGACAGCATCTTATTCCCTGTAGTCTTCTCACTAGAATGTCTCGTATCTAGTAAATGCTAAATAGATTTGACTAGATAGATAGATTCGATTAAATAGATTTGTTCAGTTTGACTGAACAAAATGCCAGATTTATACAAAGATATTTGGATTTGCTACCTGGCAAATGTTTACTATTTTTCTTAACCAAGATTAACAATGATGTGGGGTGAATATACTAGGAAATGGCAGACAGAAGAGAAAGGTCTGAAATTTGTTGAATGTTCGCAGCTGTTCCCATGCTTCCTTAGTGTTACTTGCTGGAAGGTAACTTTTCTGAATATCAGCTTTTCTTGCTCTGGAGATAGCTACAATGCCTTTATTGATAGTTCTTCCTCAAAATTAAGCATTTCCTTTAGAATTTTCTGAGTAAAAAGTACAATTTTCATAGTATGAGAGCTTTTGGTTAACTTATCTACATTAATTATGATTTTTTTTTGCATTCCCTTATTTTATTCTCTTAAAAATACGCATTTCTTGTGCTATAGCATGGGGTTGTAGGAAGCTACACTCATAGCTGAGGCATTTTTGAGTGGGAAGAATGTAAGCAGAGATAATTTGGGCTTTTTCCAAAAGTTTGCTCAGAGACAACAACAAAAACTCTTAGAATGGCAGCCAGGGTTTGGCAGGCCCAGAAATCCAGGGCAATCTAGAATTTCTAGGATTACTATAGATCTGAAAATCAGCAACTTTGTCTGAAAAAGGTATAAAACAAATCTCATTTCTCCAAAATCCTAAGAAATTAGAATGGTTTAGATCATTGGAAATCAGAGCGTCATGAATGGATAAAGGAAGTCAGATCCCCCAGTACATACACAAATTCAAAATGCTTCCAATCTGATCTAAAAGTGGGTAAGTCAAAAGTAGACAAGCTCTTGCACACATAAAGGACTCTATGATTTGTAGGTATAGCAACTTGGAGGTGGCATATCTGCTTCCAAATCAAAGATTTCTTAAAGTTTTTTTTAAATGAAATAAGAACATATGAGTATAAGGAATCAAAAGACTTATATTTTGAAGAAATTTGATTTTTGTCATGAAAGCTAATTAGTACATTTTATATATTATAAAAATATTTTTCGCTTATTTTCTTGAAAACGCTATAGGCTTTTTCTTGTTGTGCAATAAAATAGCTTGTAAAAAGCAGCTCTTGTGTTTTTGTTTTCAGCCTGTTCTTCTCAACAGCACACTTTTAGTTGCATCCTGAAACGTGAAAACAATACAAATATTTTTTTAAGTAGCAGTAACATCTAGTGTGGTTTAAAATATGTTTAATTCATTTAAAATTTCTAATATTTCATGGTATGGTTAATAGGGCAAAAGCAGTACTAAAAAATTAGTATTTCAAAGTTGACCATGTATTGTTAGAATCAATAATGCACTCTTTTTGTGGAACTGGGGAGAGACAATAATGGTGCTTAAATTTTGTATTTTTCACATTCAAGATGTCATTTTATTTAGTGGAACTTCATGACTTTCTTACAAATAGAAGTGTTAATTCAGAATGCAAAGTTATAAAAATCCCAGCATTTCATTTCATTAATAGTTGGTATGGTGTGAATGCACCCCACCCCCAAATTCCTACATTGAAAACCTAACACCCAATGAGATAGTATTTGCATGTGGGGCCTTTGGGAGGTGTTTAAGTCCTGAGAGTGGAACCATCATGATGGGATTAGTGTTCTTATAAAAGAGACCCCCAGAGCTCCTGAGGCCCTTCTATCCTGTGAGGGCTCCATCAGTGACCTAGCAGTGGGCCCTCACCTCACCATGCTGGCACCGTGATCTCAGACTTCCAGCCTTCAGAACCATGAGAAATAAATTTCCAGCCTCCAGAACCATGAGAAAGCCACTTAGTCTGTGGTATTTTGTTATAGTAGCCCAAGACTAGGACAGTGGTGTTTAAATCATTTTATGTTTTAATTGAAGGATAGATTACTGAGCGATTATTTAGTAGCAAGGGAGAAGATGTTGATTAATTTTTCTATCTGGAGAAAAAAAGTCCTAAAGAAAATGCCAAGAATAGGGGCGGTTGGGTGGCTCAGTCAGTTAAGCGACTGACTTCAGCTCAGGTCATGACCTTGAGGTTCGTGGTTTTGAGCCCTGCATTGGGCTCTGTGCTGACAGCTCAGAGCCAGGAGCCTGCTTTGGATTCTGTGTCTTTCTGTCCCTCCTCTGCTCATGTTGTCTTGCTCTCAAAATAAATAAACATTCAAAAGAGGAAGGAGGAAGGGGAGGGGGAGGAGGGGGAGGAGGAGAGAGAGGAGGGGGGAGGGGAAGAAGGAGGGAGGGGGGGAAGGGGGGGAGGAGAAAATGCCAGGAACAATATTATTTACTAATGACTTGAAAATAGAATTTTCTGAATTTTATATAATCCCAAAGTTTTTGGGAATAAGCAGGCTGAAAGTCAGTGAGGGTAATTAGAAAACAATGCATTTAGTGAGTAAATACAAAATGCACAAAGATATACTAAGCAGTACTTATACCTTATAGTTTAATGCTTCTGAGAAGAAACAAATTCAAGTAGTACCTGTCATGCTATTGTAAAATGGACAACTGGTTTTGCTTCTGTTAGAATTCTCGCATAAAAATACAATAACTTGTGTGCTGATCATTTCCTTCTTGTCCCTTAGTTCTAAACCCACCCTTATTCAGCTATAAGAGGCCAGGACTGAGTCTCTTCAAACCACACTTCTCCCTTGACAGCTGTCTCCTAATTAATTTCTGCCATTAAGAGGAAAGAACAGATAATTCCTGTTTGATCATTGTTCTTGAAACCCCAGCCTCCAGTTTGTTCTGCTACTCCCAGAACCAGCCTCAATGTGTCCCTTCATCCTGACCTTATCTATGTTTAAATTTAAATTATGGTCTTGGCTTTTATTGCTTGAAATTCTTCAGTATCCTTTTAAATTATTACCCCATCTCAAATTCTTCTTAAATCTTTCTTTGGATTTTGATTATTACTCAAATATAAGAATCTAATTAGGTATCTTAAAACTTAGAATATTTATCATCTTTTGATATTTGGAGATCTGTATTGGTTCTGTATAGATCAATCCTGATTTTTTAAATTTTATTTTTAATCAGGGTGAAATCCATATAACAAAATTTTAACCATTTTTATTTATTTAAAATTTTTTTAAATGTTTATTTATTTTTGAGAGAGAGTGAGTAAGGGAGGGGCAGAGAAAGAGAGGGAGACACAGAATCTAAAGCAGACTCCAGGCTCCGAGCTGTCAGCACAGAGCCCAACATGGGGCTCAAACTCACAAACTGTGAGGCCATGACCTGAGCCGAAGTCGGGCATTTAACCAACTGAGCCACCCAGGCACCCCAAATTTTAACCATTTTTAAAGTGGACAAGTAGTGTTAGGTATGTTCACACTGCTGTGCAACCAATCTCTAGCACCGTTTTCATCTTCTTAAATCTTATCCGTATTCTTTATGTGATACTTTCATCTCATTAATCTGTCAGAAACTCTTCATCATTCCCCTATTAGATCAACTGCAAACTGATTAATACCTGCCAGTCTAAGCTTTTTACTGTTTGCCTATATTACCCCAACTCAACATTTCCTCCTATGTTGGCAGGCAGGACTTGTCCCCCTTTTAATATTTAAAATCAACTAAACCACATTTTTAGCACCTATGATAAATACGGTATGTCGTCTTATCTTCTGAGTACTCACAGTTTATTTAGTGAAGGAAGGTAGATTTGAATTTGTGTAAGTTTAATACAAGTATACCACAGGAAAGGCTATAATAATGGTAGAAACAAAGCATAACTGGAGAACAAGGGAGAAGAGAATTACATGTATTAGCCATGAGCATTAGCTCATTAGCCATGAGCAGAGAAAGCCCAAAGGGAGGGAATACGTAGGATGGCAACAATCTTTTCTAGGAATGATTTGTCACAGGAGGAAATCTTCAAAACTGACTTCAGGACCTTTGGTGTTGATTACAATTTGCATGTAGTGAGGAATCTTTGAGGATCTGACATGACAAATCACTACATGACATCACTACATGTCATAAATCTGACAGCTATATGGAGGATAGGCTGAAAGTGAGGAGTTCGGAAGCAGGGAATTCAGGAGGCTATTGTAAAAGCTCAAGAAAGAAGTAATAAAAAAGAAGAAGTTGTAAGTGGAGCCCCAAGACTTTAAAGGAGGAACAGATCTGTAACATTATGGATGGACATAGGGCAACTTGAAGGGACATGGAGCTTGAAGGAAAGAAGCCTAAGAAGTATCAGCCTGAGAGATGAGAAAAATGACCTTGGCATTAGCTGGGATGGGGTACACAGCACCCGGTGGCCCTAGTGATTGGTTCAAGAATGGATGTGTAACCCAAACTAGGTCAATGATACTGCTTTGGGATTTTGCTGAAAGTGTTGAGAAAGAGGTTTGCTCTTTCTGCATTAGCTGCCGGGCTGGTAGAACGTACATGAAGACACAGGTGGTACCCCTGCCATGAGATTTGGGGGTGGTCAGTCTGCCTGAGAGTGAATCTACTACCATCAAGGAGCATGGAGTCCAGAGATGGAGAGACATAATTTTTGGATGACATCATGTGAGTGCTTACGTCTAGTTATAGCAGAAATCACAACTGGACTTCTCAGTTAAGTGAGTTCATTTTACTGCCTAAACCAATTCAAGCTGAGCTTCTGCCCCTTGTAACTGAAAGAGAGCCCACCATTATCTTCTCATTCCCCACATTCCCATATGCCGTCATGTAATGTGAATAACATTTCCTGTAAGGTTGTCTTTATCTCCACCACTGAAGCTATTACTTTCTCAATGGCCAAGACCATGTCTCTGTGTTCCCAGTGGTGCCATGCACAATGGTTGTGCCCTTGATCTCTGTTTAGTAAACATTTACTGGAATCTCAGTATGTGGAGACATATACATACATTACATAAGAAATGAACTATGCTTACCTAGATTTATGTTCAAAATCAAAACTGTGGCCATAAATGTTTCCAAGAGCAACACTCTTCCCATCAGACAGCTAATTACTACAATCACTGTCTGCGCAGCTGTGCCCATAGTCGATGCTTTGCCGCTGCTGCTGTCACTGCTGCCACTGCTGCTGCTGCCACCATTGGTGCCACCACCACTAGCGACAGACTGTGCTGGTAGACTCAGAGTCCCAGATTCCACCCGGGCAATATCATCCAGTATAAATTCAATCTTATAATTTTTTCCTAGGAAGAAACATCATTATAGAATTTGACTTCCTTTTATAATTTGTTTTCACACAGACCCAGTTGGGTTTTCATTGACTTAAAAGTACTGTATAATTCCTAATGAAGTATTTTTGGAAATTGAGCCAAATAGATTCATTGAAGTATAAACATGCATAGAGGAGGTCTCAGAGTTAGAGTTCCAACTGCCCATCAACTGTGGGCAGGGGAAATCTGGCTAGATTTTCTTTCTGTAGCATCAGTACTTGCTTCTTAGGGATATCTTCCTAGTGCTCAGGACTAGAGAGAGGCTGCTTAAAATGAGGGACAGTAGGGAAAGGAAGTAAAAATACTGAGCCTCTGTTCCATCCCTGGATACTTGACCTGGAGTAGAGAAGCCTCAGCCTCAGCTGAGGGAGATGGGGGTGGATACCGAAATACTAAACTTTTTATTTTGAAAAGTTTCAATCACAGAAGAGTTGGAAGAATAGTACAACAAAAACCATATGCCCTCCATTTTGATTCAACAATTTTACTGTTTTTCACACTTCCTTTAAGTCAGATGCTATTTTTGTGTTGCACGATTGTGACCCTTTCTTCTTACTTCCATGCAGACAAGCTTAAGGAAACTTTTTAGATATTTTTAGAATGTGGAACATAAAAAGCTTATCCAAATATTTTTTAATCCATATGTTAAATCTCCCCGGTTTTGAACATGAGATAACCAATATATTTTTCCTTGACATAATTGCTTCTACAACTCCTGCTGTCATTAATAATGGCTACCACACCGAGTTTGCAATTCTTGTCCAACCCTGAAGTTTTCATTCCTCTCCTTCTATTATCTTTTTTTTAAAAAAATAATTTCTGTTTTCTTTCTTTTCCTCTCTGTCCCTTCATCCCTCCCTCCCCCTCCTTCTTTCTTCCCTTCCCTTACCTTCCATCTCCTTTCCTCTCCTTCCCTTCCTTTCCCTTCCCTTCCCTTTCCTTTCCTTTCTTTCAGAGTATAGTTAGATCTTGACCTCATTGTGCTTTCACAAACAATGCCAGTGCATTCTGTAACTTTCAAGACAGACGGTCCTTGTTCTATAGAATTTTCTGCCACCATTACAATCCATGACAATGGCGTATTTAAGTCTTTCCTTTTTCAGTTTGAAAAAAACTGAAGTTTCGTGGCAGGCGTATTTTTTTCTTAAAATGTACTGTATTTTCAGTATGTTTTATATGTACTGTGAGGAAGCCCAAGAGAGCCTTGTGGAGAGGCCACTCCCTGCAGGAGAACTGAAGAACCTGGCTAAAATCCAGAATCAAAACCTTAGGGATATGATTTCAGTCAAGCTATCCCAGCTAAAGCTCCAGACATCACTGAGCAGATATAAGCCATCCCTGTCCAAATTCCTGGCCCACACTGTTGTGAGCAAGTGAAATGGTTGTTGTTTGAGCCATTAGATTTGGGGCTGGTGTGTTATGTAGCAATAAGAACAGAAACAAGCACTTTATATCATATAGGTTGCCAGGTAAACATGTCCCAAATGTTGTTATCCACTAGGAATACTATTTTTTATCCAGATTGCTCAAAGATGCAGATTCAGCTGTTTACTTTATTCTTCTTGCACCCTTTTCTCACTAAATTCTCACATCCCCATTTTCTGTGTGAGAAACCACAACCCATACCTCCTCTCTATCTTGGCCCCTGCTTTGCTTCTTATTGAGCTAAAAGTAGAAGAGGGTGTGGGGCCACACTGTCAGGCTCTCGGCTGATCTGCAAGGGGATTTACCACTTCCAGTAACTATGGGGGTTGCCTACCAGAAAGAGTTACAAAAACGATGCTTTGTTATTTTTTTCTCATGTGCTTTGTTGTTATTACAATTTTATAGTGGTTAATCTACCAATTAGATAACTGATCTAAAGATAATGAAGAGATGACTGTCGTTGGTGTTCCTTACTATATACAACCAGAGAACTGAGACCGTACACTTGATGAAAGTAAGAAAGGAGGACAGCAGGTAAGCAAGCAAGAAAGAGATTAGAAGCAATGGCTGTTCTCCATAGCAGTCAGATAAATACTTCGAGGGAAGCTTTGAACTAGGAAGGAAAATTTAGTGTATAAAAGGGGAATGATATTTTGTTATCACAATAAAACACCAAAACTTATATTATTGTTTCAGCATTCCAGTGATACTGGTTATTTTGGAACATTGCTATTTGGAAGTGGCACTTTGAAGAACATAGCGTCCAGGTTGGTTTTTGCCACTGGGTACCATTTGGGTCCACCTTCATGAGGCAGTGGGCAACCTTCTCTTCATCTGGGTTCTTGTTAAGTGCCTCACTTCCCAGAAGAGGATCCCAGTCCTACTACCATTTACACTGACTCAGAAAGACTTAGGCTCTGCCCTTAACCAGCAAGTGTATAGGGCACTCTAGGTACCTGTCTAGGATCACAACTCATTTTCATTTGAGTCCCATCGAACACTGGGTTGAGATACTGCTGCCTAGTAGGCAGACCAAGCTTGTCTGGTTTAGGGTACCATCAAAGCAAGAAGAAGTAAAAAATAAGAAAAAAGATATTAGGGGGAATGATTTTTGTCTTTGATATTTAGTTGATATGAAAAGAATCAGACTATTATTGGAATTTCTTTTACTTATTTTACTCTTCACTTTTTACCTTTATTCTCACCTTTAGTATGTATATATGTGTGAGAGAACAGTGGTAAGAAGTGGGGAGTACCAATATAACTTTTCAGAAGTTAGGGCCTATAAAGTTCTTAAATGGGCCCAGATTAATAGTAAACAGATTAACAGAAGCCTGTCTCAAGTATAAGTAATTTATCGATTTCTCTCTTTTAGATACTCTACAATCTATCACCAGTAGATACTCTACAATCTGTTTTGGCCTCAGTAGGAAGGCTTTTACCAATTGGAGTTATGCCATCAACCCGTATAACGATAATATAAGAAACATCACAGTGGAAGTTATAACTATTTATTGTAATATTGAAGATATCACTTCATACAGATTCATTTGGTATACTTTATGAAAACTCATAGGACACATTTGTTCTGATCTCAGAACAAGTTATAATTCTCCACAACAACTGGTTTGTTTACTGGTTTTTCCTGATGGGCACTGTGGAATCATAATGCTTATGTTTTCTCCTTTGTAATGGCTTTCAGAAAGCTTAGAACCCACTTTTCAGTCCAACTCTGAACCCCAGCATGGGGCATTAAAGTTATATTAGCCTATCTTATCCTCCCTTTTCTTCAATTTGAAAATCTATGTATTGCTTGTTTTTATTATAAATGTAATGCATATTTAGTGAAAATTTAGAAAAATCAACAAATGGATAAAAATATGAATCATGATATAATTTTGATGCACAGCCTCAGATTATCTGTTTAATTTCCTTTCCTATTTTAATTTCTATTTTGTTTTGGATACTTTTGTAAGCTAGATGTTATCTGAAATGTTCTTTGAAACAAGGCAGGTATAGTGTTCCAATTTCTATAATTTATTGATCAGAGTATTATAGAATGCTTTGTTCAATTATAATTATCCCTATTTGTGGATGTATATGTGAAGATCCAAAATAGTACACTCACCTGTTCTAAGAAGAGTAAGGTCTGTATAGTTGGCCCAGCAGCTGCTGAATGGAATTGTTGTATTTCCACTAAGACCAGTGATGTGGTTATTATTGGAGTCCTTTAGTATGGCCTTCAAAGTCAGTGAAGTAATCCCAACTGATACACAATTACCCTAAAGAAAAAAGTAATAGATGGGGCGCCTGGGTGGCTCAGTCGGTTGGGCGGCCGACTTCGGCCGAGGTCACGATCTCACGGTCTGTGAGTTTGAGCCCCGTGTCAGGCTCTGGGCTGATGGCTCAGAGCCTGGAGCCTGCTTCCGATTCTGTGTCTCCCTCTCTCTCTGCCCCTCCCCCGTTCATGCTCTGTCTCTCTCTGTCCCAAAAATAAATAAACTTAAAAAAAAAAATGTAAAAAAAAAAGAAAAAAGTAATAGAGAATTATAATTGTCCTGTTCCCATGCTTTTTTTTTTTTTAAGATATGCAAAACTATATTATTTAAAATGCCTCAATACAAATCTGAAATCTGTAGAAGCTTCTCCTGTACAAGGAGTTCACAAATATGGGTGGGCAGTGGAACAAGTTCATTGAAAAGGAACATTTTTAAAACAGTAAAATATTATACCCACAGGTTTTAGTCCAGTTTTCAAGAGGTAGTGAAATCCTCAGGTTGCCAGCATACCAGGATTACAGAAGTTGGCTCACCTTCCAGAATTTATAGCTTAATTCCTTCACTCAGTTAAAGCTCTGGGTTATAACTTACATCTGAATCTACTGCCTTTACTGCAGGTTGCTGAGAAAATGGCTGTCCTGGCTGTGCTGCCACAGGCTGAGTGATCACTGAGAGTGAGGACACAAAGGCCACATGATGAACAGGAAATGCAAACCTTTCAACTGGTTGGGCAGTCACCTGTAAATTAATGGTCATGAGTGATGAAGTGGTTTTCACATGATAAATTACAGTCAGTAGCAAATTCATCTTAGGCCAAGTGTAATATGTAATAATAAGCGTAAAAATATGCTTAATATGTGAAATTAATTTTCTTAAAATATTTCCCCCTGATCAAATTCATGAAGCACTGTTATAAATATTCAAAGAAAATCACATTTTATACCAATAAATAATTTTTTAGAAGATATGCTCCTTTTTCAACTACTTTATCATTTTAGTATACCATTAAAAATAGCCAACGTTGGGGCGCCTGGGTGGCTTGGTCGGTTGAGTGTCTAACTTCAGCTCAGGTCATGATCTCACGGTCCGTGAGTTCAAGCCCCGTGTCGGGCTCTGTGCTGACCGCTCAGACCCTGGAGCCTGTTTCAGATTCTGTGTCTCCCTCTCTCTCTGCCCCTCCCCTGTTCATGCTCTGTCTCTCTCTGTCTCAAAAATAAATAAATGTTAAAAAAAACAAATAAACATTTAAAAATAGCCAACGTTAATTAGAAAGACATGCTCTCTAAATTATTGCATTGAAATATAAAGAGTTAAAATAAGAAATAAGCAGCAATGTTTTAAATACCTAAGGTATATTTTTCTAGTTGCCCTTTCTTACCTTAATCCAGGCAGAGTCACTTGGGCTGGGGATGGGATTGGTTATAGACATGAAAGAAATATTAAATCCAAGGATACTACTGGTTTTTCCTGAAATTACAGCTTGTCCAAGAGAACCAACAATTTTTTGGAGTTCAGATAACTGCATCTGACCTATGGGGAAACAGTAATATGTCATATGTGATCTAAGAATATAGCATTATGAAAGTTTTTCACTTTAGTTTTTGTTTGCACTCCTCCATCCAAATTATGGAATGCTTTAGCTTTTTCTTTGCACATGAGCTCAACATGATAAAGTCATATGAATGAGCTTAGGAAAATGGAGAACTCTGGAGAATATGTTTTTAAGCTGCAATTAAAGAAAAACCAAAGGTAGATAAAATAGACACAAGAAAAATGAATGACAGCATAGTGGGAAATATGTTTCTTAATTTAATACGTTCCCATGTCCTTCTTTGTTAAGAAGTGAAGCACTGTCATGCAAGTTTATTGCCACATAGCATTTTTTTAAAATAGAATTCTAATGTAAGGATAATTAGCATCATCGAATCTATACAATTTCTGCTAGTAAGTTCTGAAATTAACACTACATTACCCATAAATTGTTACTTGCTTTGGACCTTGATTTTCAAGTTTAATTTTAACACTACAGGTAGTTTCTATTGTCTTTGTCTAGCTTGGCGGGTCCTCGTAGACCTGCTGCCCCCACAGTGCTCCTTTCCTAAGAAGGGGCACCTCTATTCATCATACTTATTTGTCAGAGCCTGCTACTTTGGCTTGATCCCTTCTTCTACTTCATTTCTCCCCCATACTGTATAATCAGTTACCGATTTCTCAATCTCTCTGTCCCCACTGTCAAAATCGTAGTCAAAGCCATCATTGGGGGAAGGGGGTTACTAAAACAACTTTTAAACTGGCTTCTTGTATCCATTCTCCTTCTTCCACTCCATTCTATACACTGTAGTCAGGGTGATCTTTTAAAAAACAACTCTATGCAGGATATTTTTGGTGTACTCTGAATCTTGACAACACCTCGTGCTTAGGTATCCAGTGCCTTCTAGATCCAGAGTCCTGCCTTGAGGACGAGGAGCACTGCATTTCTTCCATTAAGGCTGAACCATGAAGCTCAGTGTGCTCACAAAGAAGGAGGCAGCTGATCTCACAGAACACTTTCAAAATCGTGGTCCTAGGGAATTTCAGTCCTGTCAGTTTAACAGGTCTCTTTTGGTTGACTTAGACCCTCTGAATAAATGCTCAGTCTTTCAGACTCCTTCTTCCCCCCCATTCCCTCCATATACTCTCCTCCAAGATGGCTTCCCAGGCATGAGGGCTCATGTGACCCAGGGGTAGCAGTACAAAGGTGCTTCATATCCACAGACTACTATTACCACTCGTCCTCGCTGGTTTTTGGTGCAGCGTGGCAGGTCTGACCTGCCTGCACTGTTTACACATTTTCTCTGGCTGCTTGACACATGAAGGCACCCATTTCTGCTAACTGCCACCTTAAGAAACAAAAGTCCTTAACCTGAAGAGCTTTTATCCCTGACCAATCTGTTTATCGAGAGGTCCCCTCTGTAGGGATCCATTGAGGGACCCCTTTCTAGACACCTGGGAATTCCTGGATATCCTGACACTATGTGAAGGCCATGGAGAGCCAGGAGTATTACTACATGCACATCTTTCTTGCCACTTCCCAATATTTTGCTGTGAAATTCCTCTTTGCCAAGTTGTAGGGCTTTCCTTGAGCCATGAGTGATGTCCCCTAGAGACAGAAGGTGAGAACTTTACCCAGTACCCAGGTTTATACATGATAGAGTCCAGGTGTGTATGAAAAAGATGCTGGACAGAGATCAGATAGATCCAGATTTTCTGAGTCTAAAATTTATATAGTTTGGAGACTCTCTTTAAGAAAACGAATAAGGAAAGTGCTTATTTTTGCAACTTTTATAATAACAATGATTGGACCACATTATTAAATGGACCCTTCTCCCAGAGTCTTAAAAGTTCAAGTCCCTCCCATGACTTGTACAAGTGAAAGGCCTGGAAGCTTAAGCTTCATTAGCTCAATGCTAATCTTCCTCTGACAGGGATCTACGTCTCATCTTTTTGGAGATGAGTGTGCCTAGTTGAGACTTGTGCTTGATTACTGGAGGCAATGGCATGGTTGGGGATACATGCCGGAGATGCATGCCAAGAGGCCAGGACGGTACAGTTGCACCTCAAGAGAAGCTTGTGACCACCTACCCTATAGCAGTGACTATGAAAGCAAGAGGCCACATGGAGGTCTGAAGACAGGAAAGTCCCCTTGGTATTCAGATACCAAATTAAACAGATAGAAAGGAAAAAATCTGAAGGGCTGAACATTTACCCAAATGCCCAAAGTGAGTCACTCTAAGGACATAATTTAAAGCAGCAAAGATACCTCTGATGTGACAGCTGAGCTGATTTTCATCTGATACCTAGAAAATGGGGGTATGGAGAGTAAGGGACAGGGAAAAGGGTGACGGCTGGGGACACTGATTGGATCAGTCACAGGAATTAAAGACAGAACATATTCTCGCACCTTTGCATTTGCTAGGGTAAATCTGTGACTTTACTACAGCTCAGCATCTCCAAAGACCTACTCTTCTCCTTAAGGAAACATCCACAGTCCTTTCAGCTTATGAAGAGGAGAGTTTCTTTTGGTTTCCCATTTCCTTACACTTGAACATTCTTACCTTTCTCTTTTCATAGACTGATTCTTTTTATGCTTAATCTCTCAGCTATAAAGTCACTTCCTTATGTCACCTCTCAAATCTTCTGTGTTAGCTCAAATCCTTTTGTTGAATTTACTAATTGCTACAATAACAAAATAGAGGCTATAGTTCCTTCATAATTCCAAAACAGTTTGGGATTACAGGGGTAGAGTAGGAAAAGGGTCTCTAGGCCCTTACAGGGTTCAGGATGTGGGGTTGGTGGGATTTCCTGAGGGCAGGTTTACCAGGCCCTGGTAGGGTCATCGTGGGTCTAGTGTTACATTCTTCTCTCTCAAACACCTACTCTTCATACCTGTGGTATCATTGTTTATGAACTGAAGAGGAGCATCTCCAATCTCCAATTCAACTGTGAGTCCCGTGGATCTCTTCCTCCGCAGACTCTTCCCTTGTATTATTTTGCTGACGCGGATTTTGTCACTTGGTATCTTCAGGAACAAGGCAAGATTTCTAACCAGGTTATGAGAGCTATAGAAGTCATCTTCTGTAACAGCAGGCAATTGGAAAGAAACAAATATGACCGCGGTGGTGTGGATTTCAACCGGTATAGTTCCTTTAACCAAAAGGTAAAGCATCTGGTAGGTTCTATCAAAGTAGTTTTCACCAAGGACAGTGGAATTCAGGTTAGGAAGGAATTGCTCTATGAAGGAAAAAAGCCAAAACAGCACAGTAAAAATCTTTATATTATCATAATAACCATATATTTAGTAGTATTTAATATTTGTTAAATTTAGGAAATTCTGAAAAAGTTCAACATTATTCTTCCATAGGAAAGTATGCATATTAAAACAGTAACACCTTTAAAAAAACACTTCTAGAACTGACATGCAAAGTTAAAGTCAACACTTTAAACAATACCGTTAATCATCATTATACATTAAATTTATTTTAAAAACAATTAGCCATAGATACAGTATAATTGAGAAATAAAATTCAATTATGAACCCAAGAGCCTATATTGTACCTGGAACACTATTTACATGTTCAGAATTTTAAAGGCTTTACCGAAGGCATTTGGTAATTTAAAAATGTAAATTTAACTTTAATAGCTATCTAGTTTATGCAGTGTTATATATCAACTCTTAAGGAGCTTTTACAACTCAGTGCTTCTATTTTTACTAAGGACACAAGTATATAATACAAATGAAGTATATACAAAAATATCTCAGAAGGATTTTATACCAATGAAACAGGTTTACATTTCAGCCTGAAAAATCTTTGCTTAATGCAAAACAAATTCTACTTCGGAAATGACTTTTGGAAAAGTGACTGAGATTTTTATATATATAAAATGAGTGAATATATATATATACATACACACATATACATATGTGTGTATGTATATGTGTGTATGTATATATATATATATATATATTTATGGCAGAGTGTCAAAACTGTCTAAGCTAATAAATCCACTAACAGAGCCCAAAGGAATTATATAATAGTACTAGAATGAGACATGTAGCTTCTTACCACATTCATAGTGAGGCTTAATAAAAAAATAAATTAAAGTTTTAGAAAGAAGAAGATATTTCTTATGAATGTAATAGACATTCATAGCA
This sequence comes from Acinonyx jubatus, assembly GCF_027475565.1. Classification (NCBI taxonomy): domain Eukaryota; kingdom Metazoa; phylum Chordata; class Mammalia; order Carnivora; family Felidae; genus Acinonyx; species Acinonyx jubatus. The sequence continues at coordinate 28,631,511 of NC_069394.1, forward strand.
GTTGGTATTAAGAAGCCACTTCATTATCACTATGTATCTGTTTCAGAGCTACTAGTGTAAGTTCTAGATGCAATTTGGTTTAAACATTCTATGAATCTGAAGAATATGCTTTTATATTATAAATTGAAACTTCTCTCAAACTACATTTAGAGGTGCATACACCATTTATCTCAGGTAAGTTCCTCATGTCTTCACAGTAATGGAAGGAAGCAGAGACATACATAATGAAACATTTTGGGTAATCTAAAACAATATGTATAGATTCATAATACAGGGAAATTATTTTGCATTCTAAGTGCCAAAGGAAAAATGTTCATTTATAAACAATGCTATATCAGAAAAAAATCTTGTAAGAAGGCAGTGGTAATACTGTTTTTCAGCCCTTCAACACCTGTATAATCAATTCCCTATATTAAATAGTCCTTGTTGAGATCATTTCTATTTCCCCAACTTGAATGATAGAGTACTTGGTACCCAAAGTGTTGTTTTTCAAAAGAGTTAAAAATAATGAAATGAAGCTGCAAATATGAGTAGCTGTTTACATATAGAAAGTGATAACACAGACTCTTTTAGCTTACAAGGAGGCAATATGGCCTAATGGTTAAGTGCATGGCTTCTAGAGCTAGACTCTGTGTTCAAGTCCTTGCTCTGCCCTCACCATCTCTGATATTACCATGGACTGAACTGTGCCCCCCGCCCCCTGCCCAGATTCACATGTTAGAGCCCTAACCCCTAGTGTAAGGGAATTTGGAGATGGGGTAATTAGCTTGAGATGAGGGTGGAGACTTCATGATGGATTAGTGCCCTCATAAGAGGAGATCCCAACGTCTGCTGTTTCTGTGAAGATACAGTGAGTAGACAGCCATCTGCAAGCCAGAAGGAGAGCTTTCACCAGAACCTAACCCTCCTGGCACCCTGACCTCATACTTGCAGCCTTCAGAGAAAATGAATTTGTCTTTAAGCCACCCAGTTCGTGGCATTTTGTTATGGCAGCCAGAGCTATGACAGAGACTGTGGCAAAGACACCTCCTGTTGTCTCAGTTTACTCATCTCTGCCTACCTCACAGGATTATTATTAGAATATTTAACAATGAGGTATTATATACAAAGCACTTATAATAGTGCCTGGCACACAGGAACATTTCTGGAAACATTAGCTATTCAGACTATTAGTAGAAATAGGACTTGCTCCATAGACAGCAATAGATATGCGTTATCCATTCATACTCTGAAGTCTAGGTGATGTTATGACCTACAGCACGCACTTGAGGAATTGTTAACCAACATTATGGGGCACATCTAAAAATGATAAGTAGCACATGTGGAATGGAAGGGATTGGATTTATAAGTACCTTGTTTAACAAAAAGACTTCAATGAGAAGATATAAATCCTGGCCTTGAAAATACTGATAAATGGACGTTTAGCCTTTTCCCTATATTTCATTTAAATCCAGTTTATTGTATTGACCTCATAGTGTTTGGTTGATGTTATACTAGCTTTCTTGGCAATATTTCTGGTGACTGCCAATTAATTTTGGCTCTGACCTCTATGAAATAGAAGTAAAGCAGAAATAGGGTAAACATTCTAAGCAAAATCTCTTCTGTATATAGGATTAACTGAACTACATGTAGAATGTAAATGTTCCCGGGGGGCCAACGAATGTGCCTCATACACAAAATCCACATGTGTACAGATAGATAAGAGTTCCATCAGGAATAATCTTTCAGGACACATATGCTATAAATAAATACATCTTAGAATTTGGTGGACCGTGGCAAAAAATATCTTCTCTTTTCGTTTGTCAATGGCTAAGGAACTAGAAATATTAATAATGAGACATTACAAAGAATTTTATACATAATTAAGTACTTTATTTTTCTGAGGAAATACCTGTGTGCAGATGTCTTTTAAGTTCACAGTGTTTCTTTTTAGGGTTCCATATTGTATTTTGGGGGCAAACCAATGTATTGTTCACATAGACATCCAAACGCTGAAGTGTGTGAAAAAAAATTCCTACCATGACAGCCTGTTAAAAATAAACAACATTTTTATTTCTTAAGAAAACAAGGAAACAATATTTAGAATTTAGCACTTAAAATGTCCTTCAACTATATATATCTTCTGTAAAATACTAAAACTAAGTTTTATGAATTGATGATAAATACTAAGTTAAAATTTGTAAATGGTCTTATATTCAACCATTCATACTGACATTATAGCTCAACTCTTAATTGATGATTCTCAGTAGAAAAGTATAATGTAAGAAAGAATTAGTAAAGGAGTATCTCCAAAAGAAACATTTCCTTTCAAAGGTAAAAAAGTTCAATATAGGCTTTGAGCTCCAGGGGCAGGGGGATATAGGGAATTTAGCAGTGCTCTATAATGCAACCAAACAAATTTAGTTAACGTTGAAAAAAAATGCTTACCTCTGAGACAAATTTGGTAGTAAGACTAAAAAATTAGTCAACATAACTATACTCTCTGATTCAATTTTGTTCATTTTCCATGTTTATATTCTTCACATCTCATAATATCAGATGTAATCATAAAGTAAGGAGACTAGCTTTCACAAGGGCAGGGAGAAATTAATAAGGAATATAATAAGCTATACATAGTTTGGGAATCTTCTTTTGAAATTATCTTCAACATCTCAGAACATTAACAGTCACATTACTTTGCAGTTACTTTTAAAATTAAAGGGGCGCCTGGGTGGCTCAGTTGGTTGAGCGTCCGACTTCAGCTCAGGTCACGATCTCACTGTCTGTGAGTTCGAGCCCCGCGTCGGGCTCTGGGCTGATGGCTCAGAGCCTGGAGTCTGCTTCTGATTCTGTGTCTCCCTCTCTCTCTGCCCCTCCCCCGTTCATGCTCTGTCTCTCTCTGTCTCAAAAATAAATAAATGTTAAAAAAAAAATTAAAAAAAATTAAAAATACTCTCTTTCATTCAAAACTTGAATGCCTTTCTAAGCCAGGCCCTATTCTAGGAGCTGTCAAAAGTCCCTGCCCTCTTTGAGCTTACATTCTAGTGTGAGGAGAGAGACAAATAAACAGTATAAATAATAAAAAGTAAAATATGAAGCATGTTAGAAGGCAGTATGTGCTATGTGAAAAGGAAAGGGAGATCAGAGTATGGATAATTGGGAGAGCCAGCTGGGGAGGGGTGAACAGGCTAGACCCATTGGGGGATTGGAGGGAGTCTGTAGAGAGGGGAAGTTAGCCACCTGGGGTAGAATGTTCCAGGCAGACTCAACATCTGGAACACAGGCCCAGGTGGTAGTAGGTAGCAGGAACACCTAGGAGTCCAGTGTGGCTGGAGGAGGAGTCAGAGGACTGTGGCCCTTGTACAAAGCCCAATGGGGAAATTATTGCAGGGCTTGGGGCAAGGAGTGACCTGGTCTGACTTATATTTTGGAGGTACCTCTGTGGCTGCTGAGGTGAGTACAGACACTAGAGCGGGCAGGGACAGAGCAGCAGCAGGAGTGGGGAGCCAACTGCCTTAATCCAGGGAAGAAATAATGGTGGCTCAAAGTGGGTAGTAGCAGGGATGGTGGTGAGAAGTGGTCACGGATTCTGGATATTTTGAAGGGAGACTCAACAGGACTTGCAGATGGACTGCATGAGGAATATGACCCAAAGAGAGGAATCAAGAATGGGTCCAAGGTTTTATCTCCAGCAACTGAAAGGATGAGGTTGGTATCATCTGAGAAGAGGCAGGTGTCTCTCTTTGTTACTCCTCTGCTTTATCTTATCCACATCCCTTCTTCACATTCCTAATACTTTGGGATGCTCGAGTCTTGTACTCTGAGAAAAGAAAATCTCAACTATGAGACTATTGCTTAACCTCATACTCTTTTCCACTGACACGGTATATATATAAATGTAATCATCCCACCTGAATTCAGTTTATAGCCAAGATTTGATATGATTGAAGATATTTAAAACAACATGCTGTGATCTCTCAGGTAAATTCCAAAGGTGTATTTCTGAAATATATAAATAGCAGCCTGGAAAAATAAATATATAATTCCAGTGACCAATTCTGGATGTGCACTATTTTTATGTGAAATTTCAGGTTTGCTTGCCCATCACACAAATAGTAGGCCTCACTGTCATGCCTCAGACGTAGAGCAGAGAATCAAGTGTATATGGGGGAAGGGTGTTTGGTATGCATCTATGCTCTCAGGCTGATGAAACCTTCTGGATGGACAGGATTTTTAGTAGTATGCTGATGACCCTTGAAAATGAGCTGTAGGTCTGACAATGTTCAAGAGAACAGGGGAGGACAGAAAGTCCTTAGCATATAGAAATGTATGTCAATAAGCAACACCAATAACTCAAGAAATTATTTCTATCTCGTGTTACCTTTTTATGGTCAACATTAAGCAACATCAGTCGAAGATTCTGAGGACTGGTGCCAGTGAAGTAAACTTCATAAGATTTGTTCAGAGCCACAATGCTATGAAACAGGGACAGTCTTCTCTGGCATGTGTATCCGGCACACCAGCCATGATCCTGTGGGCCTAAAGCCACATAAGTAAACGTCCATGTTCCATATTATGAATATATTTAGTGCAAAGTCTGAAGACTAATTGTATTAAAAACAAATTGCAGTGGTCAGGTTCAGCATTTACATCCATTATCCATCCACCCATCTATCCAGCGATCTAAGCCATTTCTCAAACCTTAGCTTAAAAAAAGGAAGGCAAGAGGGGCGCCTGGGTGGCTCAGTCAGTTAAGCCTCTGACTTCAGCTCAGGTCATGCTCTCATGGATCTCATGATGACAGCTCAGAGCCTGGAGCCTGCTTCAGATTCTGTGTCTCCCTTTCTCTCTGCCCCTCCCCTGCTCATACTCTGTCTCTCTCTCAAAAATAAACATTAAAATAAAAAAAAAAAATAAAAGGAAGGCAGGGAAACCACTTCTCCCTACTACCCATACTTTTATACTGCACAGGGTGAAAAAAGGTAAGTTAGTGTGTTGAGTTTGCACTGGAAGGTCATTGAAGGAAACAGGTTTCTATGAATCTCTACTTTAATAATCATACTAAAGCCAAGGCCACATGGTACGAAAGTGCTTGATCCTTTCTCCTACTTATTAAATGTGAATTCAGGTGGGGAGCCTCTTTAGTGAGAAATATGCTGTTAACCATTAATTTGTTAAAAACAGAGCTTGTACCTGGAAACACGGCTAACCCATGGATTCATTAACTTTTTACTTCAGTCACTCATCTTCATCAGTTAATTTGTGCATTTGACACACTCTTAAGTATGTTTTTTATGAAGTCTTTAATCTTCCTGCATTGTTATTTTAATACATTTTTTTTAAATTTTTTTTTTAAAGTTTATTTATTTTTGAGACAGAGAGAGACAGAGCATGAATGGGGGAGGGTCAGAGAGGGAGGGAGACACAGAATCCGAAACAGGTTCCAGGCTCTGAGCGGTCAGCACAGAGCCCGACGCGGGGCTCGAACTCATGGACCGCGAGATCGTGACCTGAGCCGAAGTCGGACGCTTAACCGACTGAGCCACCCAGGCGCCCCTAATACATTTTTAATTAAAGACTGGGATTATAAGCACCATTGGGGGTCAACATCATTAATGATCTGAGAAATAATACTTGAATAATCCTTCTAGAAAGCCAAAAGTCAGTGGAATCCAGACATTTCCAGAACAGGCATAATATGACCTTTGTAGCAAACTATTTCACTTCAGCTGGGTTATAAAACGTTGAGTGAGATACGGAATGATAAATTTTCTTGATGTATTTATTCAATAGCTTTGCTCAATTTCCTGGCTTACTTGGAATTCTAATCAATATTTATAACTGAACTTCAATCAAATTTTGAATCAGTATAAACTTCTGAATCTCATGTAGAATATGAACTTTCTCTTAGCATCCAAAATATAAATTCTACTTTTAAACAAACCTTCTTTGTGGGTTTTGAAAACAAACAGAAAGAAATTTCTATGTATTAAATGAAAAATTTAGAGTAGCAAAAGCCATATTTTAAAAATAGATGAAATTGAGTATTAAAATTTTAAAGGAAACTTTAGTGCTATTCAATAACTTTTATCTTTGGAAATTTTTTTTCCAATCTAATGTAGTGTATCTCATGATTCCGTGATTCTTTCAATATCATCATAATTTTTGCAATGTTACTATCAATTAAGACTTCTTCAAATTGACAGTCACTTTTAAAAATTTAAATTTATTTTTGGGGTGTCTAGGTGGCTCAGTCGGTTATGCGTCCTACTTCAGCTCAGATGATGATCTCATGGTTTATGGGTTCGAGCCCCACATTATGTGACGCATCTGTGCTGTCAGCTTGGAGCTTGGAACCTGTTTCGGATTCTGTGTCTTCCTCTCTCTCGGCCCCTCCCCCACTCAAAAATAAATTGACGTTAAAAAAAATTTTTTTTAATGAAAATTTAAATTTATTTTTAAGAGAAGTGTCATGTCACTATTGTAAGTAGGAAGCTTGTATTGTCTTTCAGAAAAGAAAAATGTAAAAATAAATAGAATAAAATCTTTCTCCACCATTTAAAAAGAGTAATTAGAAAACATCTCCATTATTCACTGACTGGTCTAAAATTCTTCCCACAAGCTCTCTGCTTTGTAAGATTTAAAGGCAACACTTGTAACTGGGTTGATTGCAGGCCAGAGAAACCAGGCAAATTGTTGGTGCCACGGAAGTGGGGAAAGACTTGAAATCATGTAACTTTGGGACACCCCTGATTTAGCTCATTGTATTCTCTTCGACTCATTTTAAAAAATGAGTATTTTTGTGGCGTACTGGCCACTTTGTTGAATCGTGGGATATTTCAGTACATGTTTTGACACTGCCAGGGCACAGAAATCTTTCTCAGGCAGGTTACAGGCCCCTTCGGCACTTAAAAAGACTCTTAAGCCTTCTTAGGGACTAATCTTTGGGCCCCTGACTATTTCAGGGTAATACAATGAGTTTCTGCCCTCTGTTTTCTGCAGATGTTAGAAGTTCATCTTAGGTATTCAAAAAGTCCTGGACTTCTGAGTTGATCTGAATTCTTATGGAGGCCACTGCTGATCCTCTGTACTAGAGCCACCCACGACCAGAATGTAAGGAGCCTAAACTCTGGAGCTTGTCAAGATATTCTTGACAGTCAAAGGAATTAAGAAAAGAAAAAAAACCCAAAACACATTGTTTCAAGATTAAGCCTTATAAAGATTCATGAAAATGAAAAACAAGTGGGCTGGAAATACCTGTTCTCAAGTATTCCAAATAACACATTATCTGTTGTTGTTGTTGTTTTTTCACACTGTCTGCTTTTTCATTTATGTAAGGCAAAATGTCTTTTTGGAGACAGGCCAATTTTTCCTTCAAATATTTATGCCACCTTATTAATACAGGTATGAAGATCACTCAAGGAATAACTTTCCTCTTCTTCTGATGGTCAATTTGCAATAACTGTCCTTGCTTTCTAAAATGGGAAACTGTTTAGGTGTCAAGCATCTCTCCTGCACACATATCTTTTCTTACAAACAGAAAGTAAAGCAATCCTGATGTTTGCTAGTTTTATATGTGATGTCTCCATGCATGTAATAAATAGCAAATGTTTGAGTAACTCTAATTTGTTTACACTGAATACCTACCATTAATGAGATCAACATAACCATTGCTCACTACAGCCACTGGTGAGAGTCTTCGAGTTTCTGTGTCAGAATCCAGGCTTTCAATAACCATCATTGCATATTCCATCCCATAGCACTGATAGCCCTGCCATCGTGGGATGTATTTACAGGTTGAATCTCTAATAATTCCTAGAAAAACAGATATATACCTTTTAGCAAAGAAAAGCAATCTCTTTGCAAAAGCATCAACAGACTATATTTTTCATTTACGTAAGATTAGTAAGTAGAAAATATGTTATTGATTGAGTACCCCAATTAGTAAACATAAAAACATATGTACTTTGTTTCACAAACTTGAGGACTAACAGAATAATATCCAACAAACCTTTGTAAGGCGCTTTCTCAGTGACAGGAATTCTACTTCCATTTGGGAATGTGAGCATCACCTTAGGAATTCTGTAGTCTCCAATTCCAAATTGACTATTTCCATTCCATTCGTATTCTGCTTGAGGTATCACTGAACCAGAATTTCCCAGAAAGGAGCCATCCATGTCTCTGAGCAAAGATTTCCTTTTGGCATCACAAACCATGTCTACACAATCAGATGGATTCACCTTACTGTGGAGAAAAAGTGAAACAGATGAATATTTAGATTAAGTATCCTTCCCCTGTTTCTAGGGGAACACTCAATTGAGTGTTTGATAAGAGAGTATCCAGGAGTGCCTGGGTGGCTCAGGTGGTTGAGCGTCCGACTTTGGCTCAGGTCATGATCTCACAGCTCGAGAGTTTGAGCCCTGTGTTGGGCTCTGTGCTGACATATCAGAGCCTGGGGCCTGCTTCGGCTTCTGTGTCTCCCTCTCTCTCTGCCCCTAACCTACTTGCATTCTGTCTCTGTCTCTCTCAAAAATAAATAAAATTAAAAAAAAGAGTATCCAAAAGAATTTTTGATTGATTGAATCTTATCATTTCAGAAAGGATTCAAAGTAGGACCAAGTAGCATATATAATTAGTATTGTAATGAGGTCTGCTTTTCCATTCTGTTGGTATTATTATTAATTCATTGGAATTTCAAAAGTACAAGTTATACCTGTAGGATATAAAATTAGAATTCCATTTTGCTATTCCATATTTTGTTGGGAAGATTTCCTCTTTCTACATTGCTCACAGTGTACTAACACTGTCCCATCAAGCAGGTGAACAGTTACTCTGTTGTGTAGGACATACAAAATCCCTGTGCTGGCAGGGAAGTCTTTATTATTTTTCCCTTCCTACTTTTTTTCCATGGGTCTTTAACATTTATAAGCATCCTATGCTTAGTATAAAATAATGTAAATACTTAATAAAAGTTCAGTCTCCTTCACTTTCCTATCTCAAGCTCTTAGGCCATTACCAATTGCAGATTAGTATATATTCCTATAGACTTTTATTTATGTAGATAGAAACAGATATACTTGGATTATAATTGTTATGCTATATATTTCAGTAACCATTATGTAAATACCCAAACTGTAAGAGATGAAATACTATAAAGTCATTCATTATGCAGTTCAACCATACATGGCATTCTGCCTTCAACTTGAGCTACCTGGAGTGTTGGTTGTTAGCTGCTTCTAATAGTAAAATAGGTGCTTAATTTGCAAAATACTGCACATTGCATAGTATACATGGTATATTGTGTAGTTACACTATGTCGTGCTACATAGTATGGGGAAATACATCTTTTTCCAGAGTTATAACAACAAAATAATAATGGAAAGCTCAGATCTATTAGATAGTGTTTAGCATCTTGCTCCCTTTTTGCTGTAAGGGGGACATGTGAGGTAAGTTACTATACTATACTACTGTACTGTAACAGTTTTGGAGATGACTTGCATACATAGTTCATGTGTTTTCTGTATTCAAGTATGAGAAGAGTGCTTTTGTGAGCAAGTCTGTGGGAAGAGTACCCAGTGGCACACTTATATTATGGATTAGGGCTCTGTCTTTACTTCGTATTGCAAAGAAACAGAGGCTGAAATGTAGATTTTTGTTCAAATGATTTATTGAAGGAGTACCATCAAAAAGAAGGAGAGAAGCCACATAGGGCAAGGGAAAGAAAACAAGGTGACTGTGGTCTGTGGACTAGTTTCAATCTTATCTCAGGGGTACCTCTGGATCATTAACTGTACTGAGAGTTGCTTCCACCTGGAGATAAGGAGGCTGCCCTTTTGAACTCCTGTATCAACTAGTCATTTTCCATGGATTGCAAAGAGGTGGTGTTAGGGAGGGTTTTAGCCCCCCAAGGCTATTCCTGTTTGGCTAACAGCAATCTTCTGGAAAAGTGGGCAACTGTAGGTTATTATTGGCCAACATTTAAAGCACTAGGGGCCTTGTAAAGGGGATCTGAGAGAACATCAATAGCATCCTAATAAAAGCACAGAGCTCAAAGACTATTTTAAAATGTATTTTCTTCATGACCTAGTTATTAAAATTATATATTACAACTGAAAGATTCAATGATAACTAAACAGGAGCTAATAATCTTCTAGTGGGGGGAGGCTCTATTGAGCCAAAAAATACTACAGTTCAATAATTAATTATTAAATGAAGAGGTGTGCAGTTATCATCAAAACAAAATTAGATGATAAGCACCTGGGTGGCTCAGTCTTTGGAGCATCTGACTCTTGATTTCAGCTCAGGTCATGAAAGTGTTGTGGAATCGAGCCCTGTGTCAGGCTCCACGCTCAGCATGGAAATTAAGATTAAGTGCTTAAGATTCTCTCTCCCCCTCTGCCCCTCTCCCCAACTCGTGTGTTCTCTCTAAAATAAAATTAAAAATTAAAAAAAAAACCCACAAAATCAGATGAAGTCAAACTATGAAACACTGCATTTCTCTGAAGAGATGTCTATCTAATTAGCAGTATTCCTTGTCTTCTTCCTATACTGAAAATGGTCAAAGATCTCTCATAAAATATTTCTTTCCTCCAATCTTGTCTTACATCTGAATTCCTGATTTGCATCTCCTACAAAGTGTAGCAGTTATTGGCTATCTTCTTTTAAGATTTAGAATCTAAGTGGCTCAGCTTCTAGAAATAGTCTGACACTGACTTTTGTGATTAAAAAGTCACTGTGCTAAGTTTTTGCATATTCTCAGTCACAGTGATTATAATGACTGACATTTAATTTCAAAGTGCATGATGGAGTGAACATGATAAGATATTTGGAAAGCAACAGGAAACAAAAGAGGTAAGGAAAAGGGAAGAAATGATAGAGATGTCTCTCATTCCTAATGATTATTTATGGAGAGATATTAATGTACAACACGCTCCTAACCTGGTCTCAATATTTTATGTTGAATGATGGTATTATCATGCATGGAAAAAACAGAGCGAGAAAATATATACATCAAAGCCTACTTTTTCAATTTAACTGAAAATACAGATGCATTAGCCTTAATTTTCATGATGCTGATTAAAATTTTATAGAAATTAATATTTAATATAGCAACTTTCTCAGATCTATGATGGGGGAAAAAGACAAGGCAAAGCTATAAATACAGGAAAGAAAAAAACTGGGATTTCATATATTATACCTTATATCAGGCCTGTGTATGAATATTTTTGATTGTTCAGTGGTATCAACCAGCTGTATGTTCTTCACATGGATGGGATGCTGTAAATCTTCATTTAAAGGGTTAGTAATGAATATCACATTAGTTTCACCTGAACAAACATTCTTAAATCCAACAAATGTTGAACCTAAAACATAAATAACAAAAAAATAATAAATAATTTTCTATGAAGAAAGTAATAGAATCAGTTTCATTTCATGTACATTCCAGCAAACGCATCATTTAACACCGCCTTGAACAGGGAGCTCTTTCCTTATGTGGTAGCTAGTCCACCACTAGTTATGTTAGATTGTTGCCTCCCTATATCAATGCCATTGAATAGTCCTCTCATATTTTCTCTGAGCTTTGATATGTGATTTGCTGTGACTAATGGGACAAGCGCAACTGTGATATAAGTAGATCTGAAAAGTCTTGTGTATTAGGACTCACTCTCTTTTGGTGTTCTTGGGGAATCTTGTGATTTCCAGAATGTGAATGAGACTAGGAGAAATGTGGCCCAATTACTCTGGTCAAAGACCAGCCCAACCATTAGCAAGCACCAGCCACCAGACATGGAAGTGAGACTGTCCTAGACAACTACTCCCTATCCATCCTGTAAACTGCTGGCAGCCTATGGAATAATCCGAGATGAGACCAGCAGACAACTATCAGCTGAACAGAGCCCAAACTGCCAATCCACAGAATTATGAGCTAATAAATGGTTGTTTAAAGACTCTAAATTTGGGTGGTAATTTGTTATGCAGCAAAGACTAACGGACACATTGTTTTTTGGGTTTTTTTTTTTTGCCTTATTTCATATATTGTGTGACCAGAAGATAACATTTATTGAATCCAAAACTTAATCTCCATTGTACTTAAAATCCAATAACTCAAAAATAGAAGGGAAAAAAAAGGTGACTCCAGAATTCTTAAATCAGTTACGTGCTATCTACTACTCTTCCTGATACTTTTTTCTAAGATGATATTGTATATACATGAATATGAGCCTGTAGATGAATATTAATGAAATACCAAAGTAGTGGATACTGTTTGTAAGATGTATAGATCTGCCTTCCTGGCCCAGTGCACTGCCCCTTAGTTCCTGTGTTGGCTGCTAACTCCTCACAGCTGCCTCCTTCTCTGGAGAATTGCCTTTGATCAGATCAAATGACAGCTCTGTCTCTTAAGAGATTATGCACTCCTAGCACCACCACCAAAAGGTTACCATGCCTGATTGGCAAGTGATACAGAAGGCTCCCTTGCCTCAAGAGGGGGAAACTAAGTGGTACAGCTCACACTGCACAGCCCTGCGAGGTTTCAAGAAGGAGCTAGACTCCAGCTGGGACCATATCCTTGCTTACTCCTTCCTCTGCCCTGTCCTACTTCCCTCACTCCCTTTCTTGTGAATGTGCATCATTAATAAACCACCTGCACAAGAATCCTATCTCTGGCTTTACTTTTAGACCACCTGATTTAGACAGCTGGAACCATAAGTGGTCCTGGGATATATAGTGTAATGATGCAATGATGAATCTAGTTCACTTGCTGTCTAGATGGGAATGAGGACACTCTTACTGGTGGTAGGTGTAGTATTGACAGTCTCTGGAATGCTGTAACAGTGCAATTGTTAAGATTTCACCTGTGGTGAACTGGGATAATATCTAAGTGGAAAGAATTGCTCTGGCTTGTACAGTAACTTTGGCATTTGAGTGGAAGAGGGGAAATAGTAATTACAAGGAAACTAGAAGTAGTCAACTGTTGACCCTCACTGATGCTTTGAAGAAAGAAAATGTAAGTTGTGGTGATCAATCACAAATTCAAAGCAAACCTCAGGATCTAATCACAAAACCAGCAGAACGTTCCTAGAAGGTGGAATTTCAGACTGGCAAGTCTCCTACTTCAAAGTCATGGCTCTAATAGAAAAGAAATGGAACCCTGAGTTAGGATGGGAATATAGAAGAAGATGAACTTGAACCTTGAAACTCTGGGTTCCCCTTGAATGTCCAGATCTGTGTAAGTGGTCCACTTCTTCCTTATTAGAGTTTAGCTGCCCTGCCCTACTTGTTTGAAATCCTGACAAGACTTCAAAAGAGGTAGTTGTTTATAAGGAAAATCTTGCCTTTTTCAGGACCTGTCTCTGCCTCCCCTTCTAGAAAACAGAGCAGTAAGCCTGGTCAAGTCTCAACATGGCCTCACTGGGGAAGCCATGCTATGGGATGAGAGGAGTTATATACCAAAGGAACTGCAAAAGCTGAGTAACATGTACTGGCAGGAATTAGAAGTATACATTGGAGAGTAAACTGTGATGGTGTTAGATCAGGGGTAAAGAATATAAAGCTAGACAAGGGAGAGTGTCAATATGGATGAGGGTATTCTCCCATGTTGCTGCCATGGCTTTTCCAAGTTTGGGAAAAATAATGTTCCACCTTAAATGAAGTAGAATTGTAAGAATTGTCATGTCAGACTGTAGAAGAAGGATTCAAAAGATTCTGAGCAATGGGCAATATTGGAATCACTCTATTATATAATGCCTGTGCATTTCAGCTCAAACTGGGGATGGCCTTGAAAGAGTATGGTGTGGGTGGATTCTGCTATGGGATAGAAATTTGGGTAGTACACAGGGTGATCCACTTCGTGTGAAGAGTGGAGTGGTCTGAGGTAAGGATAAACATGGACTACAGGCAGTGGTAAATGACACAGCTAGTTAGGGGCCTGGAAGGAATAAGACTGGATGATTGGGTAAAAGGAAGCCTGAGGGAAAAGCAAGGGTATGGGTCAATGGGAGTAAGCATATAAATGATCACAAAGCAGTATCAACTATGGAAGAAGCACTGAAGAAATAAGTGAACAGAATAATATAGCCAGTAGATGTTACTATGCTCTTAGGTTTTATAAGCTTAAATTTCTTCAGTTCTAAAGAGAGATAATAATATATAACCCTACTTACATAAAAGGGCTTTTATAATTGATAGAAACTAATTAATGTTAAATCACTATACCAGTGTTATTTCTGTTGTTTTAGAAGGTAAAATAAATGGGACTTCTTTAACATATACAAATTTGGCAGGGGACCATTCTTCAAATTGACTGATAATCTGATTTCTTTGCTTCTCATACTGAGCAGATTCATATATGTTTACTTAAATCATTATTTTTTTTTGCTTACAGTGAAACATTATGAGATATATTCTACATATTCTTTACAGAACTTGATTAAGTAGATTTTTCAAGACTATGTTTAAACTTGCCTGAGATATCCAAAAGGCCACTAATGGCATTGTAACTCATGATCCCTGCATGGGGCTTCCGGGGTGCCATGTTATGTGCTGAAGCAAAGGTAGGCCAGCAAATCCCACTTCTCCCACCTGTTATAAAAGAAAGAAAGTTAATAAAATTCAAATATGCATTCATATGAACACCAAAATTAAATTTCTAAAATTTTCACCTGATGGAGGTCTGGTGCTCCGATGGGCAGCAGAAAGTTCGATATTTGGATCATCGTTAGTTAGGACATCAGAGCAATTAAATCCAGGGCTACTTCCAACAATTAATGAGCTCTATTAAAAAAATTCAAACAGTACAGCTTAAATAATAGCTTTTCTTCAAGAAAAACATTATAATGGGTAATTCTAAATTCCACTGTAGCAAAACACAGCCTTTCAGTTTGAGGAATGGATCATTCATAAAACCAAGATGAAAGGATGTGATTTTATGCCCTGAATAGAATTACAGTCAAATTGGAAGGGGAAGACAGGCAGGTAAATTGTTATATATAATGACATGTTTCTATGACAGAAATATGCCCAGGGAAAAAGTAGAAACAAAAAGAGGAGAAAGTGTCAATACTACCTAAGTAAATTCAGGAAAGGTTTCACAGAGGAAATGAAAATTTAACTGTGGCAATATTAGCAGGTGGCAAGCAAGAAGGGGTGAGGAGAACATGGAGGAGAAGGAAGGATACAGCATTTCCTGGCAGAAGACAATGAGAACAAGGGGAGGATGTTTGGACTAGCCAAGCTATGAAGTCATAGAGATCATTCTTTAAAAAAAATTTTTTTTAACATTTATTTATTTTTGAGAGAGAGAGAGTGTCTGTGAATGGGGGAGGGACAGAGAAATAGAGGGAGACACAGAATCTGAAGCAAGCTCCAGGCTCTGAGCTTTCAGTGCAGAGGCCAACATGGGGCTTGAACCCACAAACCATGAGATCATAACCTGAGCCAAAGTCAGATGCTTAACCAACTGAGCCACCCAGGTGCCCCATCAAGGAGATTGTTCTTATTGGAACTTCAAAACGTTCACCTTTTCTTCTTATTGTGGCTGTATTCATTTCTTACCTTAATTTGCACTGTTTCACTGGAAATTTTGTGAGATACAGCAGCTGGTGTGTAAATCATTGAAAAAATGGCCATTCCATTGTCAACCAGAGTCACATTATAGATATGCATACTCTCTGTGGTCTGTAAAACAACTTGTAGGTCACATAGCACAAAATACAATCATAAAACAAGATAAACAAGCACCATATTGGATCACATTTACCTGAAAATAAATTCCATAATCCCAGCATGTCCAAATGGTAAATCCTTGTATAAGAGAACATCCAGGAAGGCCGTCTTGGTTCATATAAATACCATATAAACCTCCATGTGCTTCATTGTCAAACCACTTTTCCACGGGATTAGACTGACCTTGGAAGGAAATATGAAAACAGAGAATATTATAAGTCATGTTCTAGAGCTTTATGAACAGTACAGGTTAAAGTTAAATTTTTAAAAAATTAAATACAATAAAACCCTGGATTGCGATTAACTTGTTCTGCAAGTGTTCTGCAAGAGGAATAAACATTTCTAATAAACTTTAACTTGATAAATGAGTGATGTTTTGCAATATGAGTAGTACGTGATGCCAAATGTCACGTGATTACGACTCAGCCCATGGTTCTTGAAATTTGCTTTGATATACAGGTGCTTTGGATTACAAGCATGTTTCTGGAATGAATTATGCTTGCAAACAAAGGTTTTACTATATATAATTCTTATGCAAATTTAAACATGATGATCAAATATTTTTATGGCTTGGCCATTTATGGCTTATTCTACTCAGTATTTAATCTTATTTAATTTGTCCCTTTACCAGTAGAATGATTGTATACTCATTTGCATAAGTTTGGTTTAGTTGCTAGCACACTGAATTTACTATATCTGACTAAACCAAACATGAATTTCATGAGAAAGTACATGAAGTTTGGATTCAAAGAAGGCTAATTTTGAAACACAAGTGATACCACTTGCTGTTTATAAAATGCTTCCCCTACACACCTTTTTGTTCCTGGTTCCTTCTGGTCACCCCATTTTCAAGTTAAGTGTCACTTCCTTAGAAGGCTTTCTCTTGACTATCTGATTCAAAGTAACACCTCAGTTTCTCCACATGGCAATTAAAGTTATTTTATTATTACTTATTCATGAATTGTCCATCTCCTCTGTCCTATTAGAATGTAAGCTTCATGAGAGAATACACTGTGTCTGTCTATCTCATTGATCACCGTACTCTCAGAGTCTAGAGGGTAATGCACAGATAGGTGCTCATTTAACTACGTGTTGAATTAATGTATGTATGACCTTGGAAACATTGTTTAACCTTTTAGAACCTCAGTTTCTTCATATATAAAAACTTTGGGGGCACCTGGGTGGCTCAGTCAGTTGAGTGTTCATCTGACTCTTGATTTTGATTCAGGCCATGATCTCATGGTTTGTGAGATTAAGCCCCACGTCAGACTCTGAACCAATAGTGCAGAGCCTACTTGGGATTCTCTCTCTTTCTCTCTGCCTCTTCCTCTTTTTCCAAATAAATAAACTTAAAAAAATGTTTTAATGCCTAATTGAGAGTAGTTTCAAACTGAAATTAAATAACCCACATAAAGCGCCTCAATAAATGGACGCTATACTCATTATTAATATATAAGATAATTATGGGGCACCTGGGTGGCTCTGTCGGTCGAGTGTCTGACTTTGGCTCAGGTCATGAGCTCACAATTCATGGGTTTGAGCCCCACGCTGGGCTCTGTGCTGACAGCTCAGAGCCTGGACACTGTTTTGGATTCTGTGTCTCCCTCTCTCCCTGCCCCTCCCCTGCTTGTGCTCTATTTCTCTCTCAAAAATAAATAAACATTAAAAAAAATTTGTTTTAAATATATAGGATAATTGAGGTGGATATTTATGAAACTTTATTTATGTCCAAATCAGATCAGCAACCTTAATAACTCCCTCCCAACCATGCATACATACATTGAAGGATGCCCTATATACAGCAGCATCACCTCCTGAACTTTACTTAGTACCAGTTCTCTTGTCCAAATCTCCTGGTGTTTGACTTCCTCCTATCTTCTATTGACTTTCCTTTCCTCCTAATGCTTTGGGATTGACATTTTACTTATCAACTGACTAGATTCTGTTTTGTTTTCTCCATAAGAAGCTGTTCACATGTCTCTCCCTTGGTCCCACACAGTGTTGCCCCTGGGACCCAGTGTGGGTCAGGGTTCCCCTCCCCACCTCCTGGCCTCTCACTGTGGGCCTCTTGGTGCCAGCCTCCCACTTGCCTGGGAGGTGGGCTGGATAGGTTGGTGTCCCATTCCATGAGCATAAACCCTCAATTCCTCAGTGATGTCTCCTATTTCAATTTCTCTAAATCCCAAACTTCCTTGTAAACACTCTCAATTATTTAGGAATATCACTAATTAAATATTCCTAAATATTTAATTAGTTGGTGAAACACACATATTAGTAAATGTTCATATTCACAGGTCATATTTTGACTTAAAAAAATCTAGGACTACTTCAAAGAAGTTGCAGAAGAACTACATATTGTAAAATTTTAGTCAAAGAAAACCTTTAAGTTGTTGGGAATTAAAATATTTAATAAGAGCATATAATAAGAATTTGTTGGAAGTTGTTTTATTCCTTCAAAATGTATTTTGCATAAGAATAATATTAGCTTAAGCCCAATGATTTTTGAATTTACAGAAAAAATACTGACTCAAACAATCTTAAAAACAACCATACTGAGATATAAAAACCAGATGTACAAGGGATATAAAGTATTCAGAGAAAGTCCCATTTCCCCTAAGTTTCTCAAGAGGTGAACCCTGCAGTTCTAGTATTTATTTTATTTTGATCTGATAATTCATTTAACTAACTGAAAAACCAAAAGGTTATAAAAAATTATACAATAATAAGTCACCAGTCACCCTGATCCTACTCACCTTGTTTTTTGGTTTCTTTGTTTTTACACTTTGTGTCTCTTTAAACACAAATATCCTACATATTCATATTTTCTTTCCTTTCTTCCATAAAGCATATCACAAACAAAACCATATTGTATATATATTGTTCTGCAATCTCCATTTATCACTTAAGAATATCTTTGGGGATTTCTCTCTCCATATCAGTACATCAATATGTATCTTCTTCCTTCTTTTTGAGAGGTCCCTAGTGTTCCAATGTCTGGCTTTATAAAACTAGTCCACTGTTATTGTACACAAGGCAGGGTCCAGTTTCCTGCTAGCAGACAATGCTGTGATGAATCACCTTGTTCACAAATCATTTTCTAAGTGTTGTAGAGGCAAATGTTAGATTGCCAGAAGTGGAAATGTTGAGCCAAAGGCAAATGCTCCAATAATTTTGGCAGCTATTGC
Source organism: Acinonyx jubatus (assembly GCF_027475565.1). Classification (NCBI taxonomy): domain Eukaryota; kingdom Metazoa; phylum Chordata; class Mammalia; order Carnivora; family Felidae; genus Acinonyx; species Acinonyx jubatus. The sequence goes on from NC_069394.1 coordinate 28,650,398, forward strand.
CCTGGTCCCCTTTATAGGAGTTGGTTATATTTGTCATTCAACCAGCAATGTGTAGATGTCCTAGCTTTCCTACAGCCTTGCCAAAAGAGTAGTTGTTTGGTTAATTTTGGACTTTTACTCATCTAATAGAAATGTATCCGAGAACTGTTTATGCCCTTTGACTTTTTCATGCTTGTAGGTTTAAACACAGGAAGAGTGAACATTAATTCCTCTAAAGAAGAAGCATGAAACAGTGTCATATCCCTAGAGATATGTATCTCTATGCTTGAAAGTGTTACTTTTGTGAAAGTAGTAGTGGGATGAGGCACTCACTGGTCCAACACCAGCCACATCAAGAATTGAAGTGACTGCTGGAGTTTTTCAATCATAAACATGGAAAAGTAATTATCCTTAAAAGTCTATTCCTTTTTTCTTTAGACCCAATGGTATCTTCAAATAATTTAGCTTGTTGACTTCTTTTAGTGTCCTGGAGGAGGAGATACTATATATTGAACTAACAAACAATAATTATTTCTTTCTAACCAATTTGAACACGGTATTTCCTAGTTTTAGTGGCTCTGTGCCAAAAGACTTACTTGAGCAAGGTTCACCATCAATACGGTATCCCACCCTTCCAAATCCAGCCACGACATTATTTTGTAAGACTGTATTGGTCCCTCTGTTTACCTAGCACAGTGATAAAGAAAATGCCATGGGTCAGGCTCTTATACAACTATACAAAGAGATCAAGTATCAACATATATAGGAAAGCTAATTATGACTACTCTTTAGGAGGAAAAATGTGTTTCATTATTCACCCTGTCCAAATTTACATTATAAATGAAGTATTGAAATTACCTTAGGTTCTTGGTATAAAATCATCACTAGATACTATGCCTTAGATTTCATTAGAAAACTACATGAAAAGATATTTTTTTTTTATTTCAGTCACAAAATCCACTGGGTATCACTCAATAATTATAAGCCAAGGGCCAAATTCAGTATTACAGCAAGGTTAGTAGGATTTTATCACTCTCTGGTTATATTATGTTACCAATTTAACTTATTAAGAAAAAACCGGTTAAGGCAATTACAGTAGACCATAAGACTCAATAGAAGCACTCACTAGTTTAAATAAAATCTGCTATAATAACTGGTTAGGCAGTCACTGAACAATTTTATTTTATGAGACCAAAGTGGCAAAAAATGAAATACATATAGTACAGAAGATTTAGTTTTTGCCTCTGGTGTCAGTGAAACAGCCAAAACTTCAACTATTTAAAGTATATTAAGCACTTTTATTTTTAAATATTATGATAAGAGAACAGAGTCAAGTGAAATCCATAAAAGTAAAATTAGTGTCTTTTCTTTCAAAAGGTCCAGAAAACTTTAAAGATTTAGAATTGCCATTGGATGACATTTTCACATCTATAAATAGATGAAAGAGAACATCATCATAAATGTATATGTTTCAGGATTTTAGGTTTTACTTTAAGGTAATTGTTAATAGTTGCACAAAAACAAAACTCAATCCTTACCCCATATTCTGAAGAGAGCTATTTTTAAAATTCCTTTTGGTTCCTATGGCATAGATAAGTAAAATAAAAACAAGATGGAGCTTTATTTCCTCCAAACCCTTCCTCTGTACTTTCTATTTGCTTGCCTGCCTTCTCATCCTACCCCTAACAACCTACAGTGATTGAAGAAACTTTATGAGCAACAAGAAGGGTTCAGCTAAGAATACCGATTAGACTAAATAACTTTGCATAGAGAATCATAAGAGTTTTAGATGAGAAAGAGATTTTAAAGATTCTGTAGTCTGTTACTCTAATTTTCCTTACGAAGAAGAAAACTAAATTCAAAGTAGTAATATCGACAGGGCACTCAGTCAATTAACAGTAGAGAGACCCTGTACCAGAACTTCAAAGTGATAACTAATGTTGGAGAAACAAGGCAATAAGAGAATATTTAAACCACTGGACATCCACACAAAGAAAAATCCAATGGCTGTGGGAGCTTGCCACATCTTTTAAGAAAGTTTATTCTCTCCTTTCTTTAGCTTATTTTATTAGTTCACCAATCTTTAAGGAAGAAATAGTTTTCAGTATTTTGAGAATTACAGTTTCTACAGAATTTATAATCCTCAGTGAAGAAATTACAAGTTATAATTTTGTATACCTTTGTATAACTATAAATCTGATCACTCTACCTCAATTGCTGCATGCCAGAGAGTTGAACTTAAATCCTTTCTGTTTTGATAGGTTCCCGGCCAAACTGAAAGTGCCACCAAGTTTCCTCGAACTCTGTTGGCATCCCCCCATATTCTTATTCCTGCAAAAAATTAATAAAATCCCCTCAAATACATAAAAATTTGCAATGAGTCCTATGGGGAATGTCTTTCATGTTTCCATGAAATTTATTTTCTAGTTTGAGCCTGACAAATCAACCTCCTAAATTCTAGAGTACACCTTTTGAACTCTACCTCTTTAATAGACTACCTGCATTAAAATCTTCTGGGGTGCCTATTAAATGTGTGGGTTGACAGGCTCTGCCTCAGATTTTACCAAACACATCAATTTTATACACATTAATGAGTTTGTATTATGCTTTATACTGATATTCAAGAAAGGATAACCCCCTAAAACCAAGTCCAATTTTTAAAAAATAGTAACCTTTATTTGTGAATAATCTTTTTGATTGATATGTGAGGAGTATTTTAAGAGTCATAGTAATTTAAACTATTGGTGATTAGATGATTCACACGATATCATGGTCTGGTAAATAATTCTAGAGTTGTACTACTATGGCTATGATGGCCATAGCCACATGCAACTACTTAAATATAAAGTAAGTACAATTCAAGTTAAGTGCAATTAGGGGTGCCTGGGTGGCTCAGTCAGTTGAGCATGTGACTCTCGATTTTGGCTGGGATCGTGATCCCGGGATCATGGAGTGAGTTCCATGACAGGCTCCACGCCTGCTTGGAATTCTCCCTCTGCCCTCTCCCCGACTCGCACTCTCTCTCTCACTATAAAAAAAAAAAAAAAGTACAATTAAAATTAAAAATCCAGTTATTCAATCACAGTAGCCACATTTTAAGTGCTCAGTAGCCACATGTGGTTTAGTAATTACCGTATTAGCATAGATATAGGCCATTTCCATTCTCACAAGAAGATCAATTAAACAGCATGGCTCTAGAGTCTTCAGATAAGATTGTCTCAGGAAGCATGTTATTTGGACAAAAATATTATCATACTACCTTCCCCCACTGTAAAGTGAATGATGTTGTCATCTATGTCCACTCCATCTGTTCCAAACACACCGATTGCTGGGGAAAAGCCATTATGAAAGGCACAGCCTCGAATATAAGATGAGCCATGATCTTGAATCTATGAAACATCAGGATTCAGTGAAAATTTTACAAATAAAATTAAAATATATTTGAAGAAAAAATTTGAAGTAAGTGATTTTCAGGAAATAAATGTTCATAAATAAAATACTCAATTTACTTTCCATGAAAGAAGATTATTTCCCTGTATATCTTTTAATCCTGGAAATTTCCATATGTCTTCAAATTATGATTAAGTAAAGCAAAAATGCATATTTAAATGTAGATAAAAATTCTGAAGTACTTTTCTATGCATTTATTTTCTATCATTACCTATAAAATGTTAAGGAACTAAAAAGTATTTTTCAGAATAATTTATTATATGATTAAGCAGGGACTTTTTAATTAAAAAAGGTGATGCTCTAGGCAGGGGGTTACAGTCAAATGTCTGTAGGAACGAGTCAATGAACAGGACTGGGGCTGCAACCTCAAACCTGCAACATTATTTTTCATTTCCATAAGAAACATGTTCTCTCTCTCATTTTTTCTTCAATCACCAGCCTTCTAAGCACATCTATTTTGACAGAGGCTTGGATATGCACACATACTTTTCACTTGAGAAATATAAGCAAACCCCGCTATGTTAATAGAAATTATTTGGAAGTATTTTTGGTCACTGTGAAATAAAGTGGAGATATGAAATAATATCACAGATCTTTAATTCTTTCACCTTTGTGCTCCTTTTTTCTGTGTTTTCTTTCTGCCTTTTTTTTTTTTTTACTGACTTTAAATGCGTGACGTGGGTAAATCAAATGCTACGAGTCTAAAAAAGTTGGTGTGAAATGTATCTAAGGAAGTTACATTAGATCATAGTTTTAGCAATTCTAAGATATGGCATTTTTAGTAAAGTTAAATGAAAATCAAATCAAAATCAAAATGTTTCATTTTGAATATACACAAAAATTCAAGTACAAACCTGTTCTAAGTTAAGAAATGTTACTGCGTATCTTGGATCTGTGCTATCCCTGAAGCCTTCTTGACCACAGTGATAAAATTCCACATTGCTTATCCTTGCATTTCCTGGCAGGGTAGGGAAGAAAGAGTTACATTTTTTTTTCTTGAAATAATAAAATTTGTGTTTTTGTAAGCTATAAGAATTGTAATTTTCCAAATAACAAATTTGTTTTTAACTTTTTCATTGAAATTTCATTTGTTCTTCTTTGTTCCTTTAATCTAAATAAGGCAGTATTTCCGGACTTTTTTTCACTGCCCTCCACAAGGGCCTTTTTGGACTTTTTTCTAATAGCCTCCCCTCCCCATGAAATTTCGATACCTCAGATATACTATATATCTGTTAATATATGGTGGCTCTTTGGGGGCCACAAACCATTGCTCATCTAAGTTTTTTTGTCCTGTAAGAGCCATTTTTCATCCCCTTGGTAGTGATATTGTCCCTTTTGAGAACACATGACATAAAGCACAAGATATAATTTACCCAACAGTTCAATTTTGATGCTTTAAAGAGATTTTAAGGGCATTATCTTTACATAATCCCTTCCAGAATAAGCATTGTAAGTATCTGCTCATCAGTTTGTCATAAGTACCACTGAGGTGACAAGAGGCAATTTCATAGATTAGTAATAACAGCAATAGCATTCCATGAGAGATTACTCTGCCAAGTGCTGCACTAAGGGCTTGAAAGGCAATTTGTGGTTTAATTCAAATCCTATGAGTTAGGAAGTTTTATTATTCTTATATTCTATATAAGAAAATAGAGCCACAGAGAATCATGGCTCATAAGCAACAGTAGAGGATATTTCCTGTTTCAAAAACTGATATTTAATAAAATGCAGTGGAGAAGAGTTACTTTGTACTGCAATGGAGAAGCCTGTCTCAAAACCCATGAGCCAGCAATTGGATGTACGATGAAGAACATAATCATAAGCTAGAGACAGAGAAGAAATGGTTATTACAGATCATCTGGGCCTATAAAAGCCACAGATGTGTATAACATCACAAAACAATTTATAGGAGCAAGGAAAAGTCATGAGAATTGGATCCATCATGAATTTGAAGTGAGGCAGGTGTGGATTAGTATCCATGGTCAGAGCAATTTCATCCCTCTAATAATCTATTTATCTGTCTTTAAAAGGGGACAATATTTATGCATAGCACTATGGGGATTAAATGAGATAATATATGTTAAATGCTTAGCACAGTGCCTGGAATATTGTGCCATGATCATCATTACTGTTATCATCAGTTAAGCTCCTGTTGACAGATTATAGCCAACAGGTAGAAGCTATACTGGGATGACTTCTTGCTCAGTATAAAAGCTTTCTAAAATTAGAACTGTTGCAAAACATAATAGGCAGAATTATGAACAAGTGAAGACCTGCTAAACATTTCAAGTCAAGAATAAATGAGTGAATCCTGGAACCCAGATTGTGGGATCGAAATATCAGTTTCCAAATAAAAGAATCAGCATTACTTGGAGGAATGACTTAGTCTCAGGCTCGGAAGAACAAAACAAAAGACATGCGTTTGTCATATCAGAAACTGAAGAAGCTAACGAAACCTAAATCAAAAGGACTTAGGCATCAACATGAAAATGTTTTGAAGGTCAGTGATGGGGCATTTTCATTTGTCAATGGCAACTGGGCATTTGTAATATCAGTAAGATTAACAATCACAATCCATATATGGATTAGAAAACACCAAATATGTTTAAAGCCACAGAGCTCATAATGACACTAATAACAAACAAAAAATAAAGATGCTTTGTCACCTTTGGAAAATGGTTGGGCACCAACTTACTACTTCAGAACTAGGTAATAATAGGAAAGAATCAGGCATTTTTCCTACACTTCGTATATAAACTATTTCTCAGGGTAGTCAAATAGTTGTCTGGGGAAGCTTCTCTTTACAGAAATATTCTAGATTACAAATAAGAAGGGAGTGGTAGAATTAAAATATCACCACTTTAAACCTCAGTGATTTAACAGATCCAGGCAATGATCATTAATAGCTGCTAACTTCACAAAAGAAGCTTATCAGACACAAACGGAATAATCATACATTACATGTGTACTTAGTGGAAAAGTACACCGTCAACCATGAAGAATTCTTTCCTAAAAATTGGGTCTGAGTATGATCAATTTTTTAGCTCTAAACTACCTATGATAGAAAATACAAAGGATACAGGAACAAGTGAAGTTCTAGGGATGAATTACTAAATTCTAGACTGTTGGAAATACTACTGAACAAGTGATCTAGGTTCTTTTGTACATAAACTGCAAGAAGAGATACATGAATCAGATATTTAAAATTCACAGGGGCGCCTGGGTGGCTCAGTCGGTTAAGTGTCCGACTTCAGATCAGGTCATGATCTCACGGTCTGTGAGTTCGAGCCCCGCGTCGGGCTCTGTGCCGACAGCTCAGAGCCTGGAGCCTGTTTCAGATTCTGTGTCTCCCTCTCTCTCTGACCCTCCCCCGTTCATACTCTGTCTCTCTCTCTCTGTCTCAAAAATAAATAAATGTTTAAAAAAATTATAAAATTCACAACCAATTGCAGCATGGTCTTATTTAGATCCTGATTTGAACAAAGGGAATGCAAGAGGAAGGAAGGAAGGAAGGAAGGAAGGAAGGAAGGAAGGAAGGAAGGAAGGAAGGAAGGAAGGAAAGAGAAAGAATAAATTGGGGGAGTCTGAATAATCATTTGATATAAGGAATTACATTAACATTTTAGCATCTGATACTTACAAACATTTTTAAAGTCTTTTAAAGTTGCATGCTGAAATATTTCTAGATGAAATAATATGTGATTGCTTCATTTACATACCCAAGATATGGGAACAACCTAAGTGTCTACCAATGGATGAATGGATAAGGAAGATGGGGCATATATGAACAATGGAACATTATTAAGCCATTTAAGAAAAGAGGAACTCTTACCATTTGCTACCATTTGCCACAACACACAGACCTTGAGGGCATTATGCTAAGTGGGGTAAGTCAGAGAAAGACAAATACTGTATGAAACTCATATGTGGAATCTAAAAAAGCCATATTCATAAAAACAGAGTAGAATGGTGGTTACCAGGAGCTGGGGTGGTAGTGGTGGGGAATTAGGAAGATGTTGTTTAAGGGTATAAACTTGCAGTTGGCAGCTAAATAAATTCTGGAGATCTAATGTACAACGTAGTGATTACAGTCAACAACACTGTATTGTAACTTCAGAATTGCTAAGAGACTAGATCTTTATTGCTCTCGCCACACAAAAGACATATTATGCGCATGAAAGAGATGTTAGCTGACACTACAATGGTAATCGTATTGGGATATATAAATGTATCAACATAAATACAGTGTACACCTTAAACTTATACAATGTTATGTCAATTATATCAATAAAATAAATTGAATACAATAATAAAATAATTGAATAAATTGAATACAATAAAAAAATGTATGTGGTTGCTTCAAAATAACCCAGGGGCTTGAAGAGAGTGGGTGGTCGTATAGTTGAAACAAGAATGACCAAAGTTGACCATTGTGGTACCTACTGATGGGTACACTGGGGTTCATTATACATTTCTCTATGTTTGAAAATTTTGTATATATTTGAAATTTTCCTTCAAACGAAATTAACAGATCTATTGTGCTTGTTATCAAATGATTTCTGTTTGGGTGAGAAGCTGGGCTGTTCCCTAAGGTCATTATTAATAATTCTTATTGTCTATGAAGATAAAATAAGTGGAAAAATGTTAGGGATTTGGTTGCTGAGGGTAGCACCTGGGTTTACGTAATCCCTCTCAAGGCCTTATTCTTCCATGTGTTAAAAACAAGACAACGGGCCCAAAGTGGGAGTTGCTTATGCTCGGCCCCATGTCACCAAACTGAGACTGAACGTAATTACAGTTCCACTCCCAGAAATGGAATCTTAAACCAGTCAGTCAGGAATCACCGGATCAGCACTGGTTAGGTAATCTCCCTGATTAGCCCCTGCCGTCCCCTAGAGGCAAGCAACCTGCTCCCTTCTGCCTGTAAAAGCATTTCATCTTGCACAGCTCTTTGGAGCTCCTTTCTATCCGCTAGATCAGACACTGCCTGATTCACAACTCATTGATTAAAGCCAGTAAGATCTTTAAAATGTACTCACTTGAATTTTTCAAACAGTGTGATCCTAAAAAGAAGTGACAATTGTTTAAGAAATGACTAAACATAGAAGAGACCATGTTATATTTCAAATTTGTACCAACCTTTAAATGTCATCATATTTTCAGTGAATGAGCTGACCAGGACACGTGCACCAAAAGATTCCTTGAACCAACCTGGGTAATCTTCACCAAATATTTTGATATTCCTACTCAGTATCCCAACATCAGCTGCTAACGTGTAGCTCTGACCTGTTCCAGGAACATGGTATCTTTCAGCTACAACAGAAAGGACAGCTAGATTATTACCAATGCTGAGAAATACCTGTGTTTATCAGTTCCTTTGTAATTCACAGGCCACATAAATTTCTAATATGCCAAAAGTCAACACAAATGTGTGAATTAATTAGATTTGCATGCTTAAACATACATAGATGGCAGACTGAAATTATGATAGTTTTAATTTTTTTCTTTCCAAGTTTTTATTTAAATTCCAGTTAACAGGGGCGCCTGGGTGGCGCAGTCGGTTAAGCGTCCGACTTCAGCCAGGTCACGATCTCGCGGTCCAGGAGTTCGAGCCCCGCGTCAGGCTCTGGGCTGATGGCTCAGAGCCTGGAGCCTGTTTCTGATTCTGTGTCTCCCTCTCTCTCTGCCCCTCCCCCGTTCATGCTCTGTCTCTCTCTGTCCCAAAAATAAATAAACGTTGAAAAAAAAATTAAAAAAAAAAAATAAATTCCAGTTAACATATAGCATAATATTGGTTTCACGTGTGTAATTTGGTTATTCAACACTTACGTACAACACCCGGTGCTCATCCCAAGTGCCCTCCTTAATCTCTGTCACCTATTTAACTGATCCCCCCACACACCTGCCCTCTGGTAACCATCAGCTTGTCCTGTATATTTAAGAGTCTGTTTCTTGCTTTTCCTGTCTTTCTTCCCCGCCCCCCATATTCATTTGTTTTGTTTCTTAAATTCCACGTATGAGTAAAATCACATGGTATTTGTTTTTCTCACACTTACTTGTTTCACTTAGCATAATACCCCCTAGCACTATCCACGTTGTTGCAAATGGCAAGATTTCACTCTCCTTTATGGTTGAATAATACTTCACTGTGTATATATGTATGTATGTATATACATATATACCACATCTTCTTTATCCATTCATCAGTCAATGGATATATGGGCTCTTTCCATAATTTGACTATTGTAGATAATGTTGCTAGAAACATCAGGGTACATGTATCCCTTTGAATTAGTATTTTTGTATCCTTTGGGTCAATACCAGGTAGTGCAATTGCTAGATCATAGATGGTTCTATTTTTAACTTTCTGAGGAAACTCCATAGTGTTCTCCAGAGTCGTTGCACCAATTTGCATTCCTGGTGCAAGAGGATTCCCCTTTCCCCACATTTTCTTCAACACCTATTATTTCCTGTATTGTTAATTTTAGCCATTCTGACTTGTGTGAGGTGATATCACACCAGTTATAGTTTTGATTTGATGATGAGTGATGTTGAGCATCTTTTGATGTGTCTTTTAGCCATCTGGATGTCTTCTTTGGAAAAATGTCTTTTCATGTTTTCTGCCTATGCTTTAATTGGATTATTTGTTTTTTAGGTGTTGAGTTGTATAAATTCTTTATATATTTTGGATACTAACCCTTTATCAGATATGCCATTATTCCCCCATTGTGCAGGATGCCTTTTAGTTTTGTTGATTGTTTCCTTCACTGTGCAGAAGCTTTTTATTTTGATGAAGTCCCAATAGTTTATTTTTACTTTTGTTTTCCTTGCCTCAGGAGATATATCTAGTAAGAAGTTGCTACGGCCTATGTCAAAGCACTTACTGCCTGTGTTCTCCTCTAGGATTTTAATGGTTTACTGTCTCACATTCAGGTTTTTAATCCATTTTGAATTTGTTTTTGTATATGGTATAAGAAAGTGGTCCTCTTTCATTCTTTTGCATGTTGCTTCCAGTTTTCCTAACATAATTTGTTGAAGAGACTTTTTCCCATTGGATATTCTTTCCCACTTTGTTGAAGATTAGTTGACCACAGAGTTATGGGTTCATTTCTGGATTTTCTATTCTATTCCATTAATCTATGTGTCTGTATGTGTGCCAATACCATACTGTCTTAATAATTATAGCTTTGTAATATAGCTTGAAGTCCAGAATTATGATGCATCTGGCATTACTTTTCTTTTCCAAGACTGCTTTGTCTATTCAGGGTCTTTTGTGGTTCCATACAAATTTTAGGATTGTTTATTTTAGCTTTGTGAAAAATGCTGGTGGTATTTTGATAGGGATTGGATTAAAAGTATAGATTGCTTTGGGTAATATAGACATTTTAACAATATTTGCTATTCCATTGCACAAGCATGGAATGTTTTTCCATTTCTTTGTGTCTTCTTCAATTTCTTTCATCAGTGTTTTATACTTTTCAGAGTACAGATCTTTACCCCTTTGGTTATGTTTATCCTTAGGTATCTTATGGTTTTTGGTGCAATTGTAAATGGAACTGATTCCTTGATTTCTCTTTCTGCTGCTTCATTATTGGCGTATAGAAATGCAAAAGATATCTGTATGTTGACTTTTGCATCCATCTTCATCAGGGATATTAGCCTGTAGTTCTCTTTTTTAGTGGAGTCTTGGTCTGGTTTTGGGATCAGGGTAAAGCTGGCCTTGTAGAATGAGTTTGTAAGTTTTCCTTCTATTTCTGTTTCCTTGGAATAGTTTGAGAAGAATAGTTATTAACTCGCTAAATGTTTGGCAGAGTTAAACTATAAAGCCATCTGGCTCAGGACTTTTATTTATTGGGAGATTTTTCACTACTGATTCAACTACTTTGCTAGTTATCAGTTTGTTCAAGTTTTCTATTTCTTCCTGTTTCAGTTTTGGTAGTACATATGTTTCTAATAATTTATCCATTTCTTCTAGGTTGTCCAATTTGTTGGCATATAATTTTTCATAATATTCTCTTATAGTTGTTTGTATTTCTGTAGTACTGGTTGTTAATTTATCCTCTCATTTGTGATTTTATATATTTGGGCCCTTTCCTCTTTTCCTTTTGATATGTCTGGTTAGGGGTTATCAATTTTATTCAATTTTTTCAAAGAACCAGCTCTTGGCTTCATTGATCTGGTTTATTTTTTTAGTTTCTATATCATTTATATCTGCTTTAATCTCAATTATTTTCCTTCTTCTGTTGGATTTTGGCTTCAATTGTTGTTCTTTTACTAGCTCCTTTTAGTATGAGGTTAGGTTATTTATTGGAGATTTTTCTTGCTTCTTAAAGTAGGCCTGTATTGCTATATACTTCCAACTAATGACTGCTTTTGTTGCATCCCAAGGGTTTTGGACCATCGTGTTTTCATTTTCATTTGTTTCCATGTATTTTTAATATCTTTTTTAATTTCTGTATTGATCCATTCATTTTTTACCAGGATGTTCTTTAACCTCCATATATTTTTGGTCTTTCCAAAGTTTTTCTTGTGGTTGACTTCAAGTTTCATAGCATTGTGATCTGAAAATATACATGGCGTGATTTCAATCTTTTTGTACTTATTGAGGCCTGATTGGTGACCCAGTATATGGTCTATTCTGGAGTCCCATATGCACCTGCAAAGAATGTGCATTCTGCTATTTTAGGATGAAATGTTCTGAATATATCTGTTAAGTCCATCTGGTCCAGTGTGTCATTCAAAGCTATTGTTTCCTTGTTGACTTTCTGCTTAGATGATCTGTTCATTGTTGTAAGTGGGGTGTTAAAGCCCCTACTATTACTGTATTATTATCAATTAGTTCTTTATGTTTGTTCTTGTTTTATATATTTGGGTTCTTTCATGTTGGGGGCACAGATATTTACAATTCTTAGATCTGGTTGGAGTGTTCCCTTTATTATGATATAGTGCCCTTCTTCATCTCTTGTTACAGTCTTTGTTTTTAAATCTAGTTTGTCTGATATAAGTATTGCTACTCTGCCTTTCTTTTGACATCCATTTGTGTGATAAATGTTTCTCCATCCCCTCACTTTCAATCTGCAAGTGTCTTTAGTTCTAAAATGAGACTCTTGTATGCAGCATATAAATGGGTCTTGTTTTTTTTTTAATTCATTCTGATACCCTATGTCTTTTGATTTGACTGTTTAATCCATTTACCTTCAGAGTAATTATTGATAGGTATGTGTTCAGTGTCATTTTATTACTTGTTTTGTTTTGTTTTGTTTCTGGAGATTTCTCTGTTCCTTTCTTGTCTTTGTCACTTTTGGTCTTTCCTTTCCACATAGAGTCCCTTTTACTATTTCTTGGAGGGCTAGTTTAATGGTCATAAAGTTCTTTAGATTTTGTTTGTCTGGGAAACTCTTTGTGTCTTTTTCTATTCTGAATGAAAGCCTTGCTGTCATAGAGTATTCTTGGCTGCAGATTTTTCCCATTCAGCATGTTGAATATATTATGCCACTCCCTTTTGGCCTGCCAGGTTTCTGTTGAGAGATCTGCAGCTAGCCTTATGAACCCTCCCTTGTAAGTTAGGGACCACTTTTGTCTTACTGCTCTTAGAATTTTTTCCTTTATCACTATATTTTGCAAATATAATTACAATATGTCTTGGCGTTGGCCTGCTTTGTTGATTTTGATGGGAATTCTCTGTGCCTCCTGGATCTGGATATCTGTTTTCTTCTCCAGATTAGGGAAATTTTCTATTATTTCCCCAAATAAATTTTCTTCCTCCTTTTCTCTCTCTTCTTTATCTGGGACTCCTATAATATAAATGTTATTACATTTGATGGGAGTCACTGAGTTCCCTAAATCTATTCTTGTGATCCATAGTTCTTTCTCTCTTTTGTTCAGCTTTATTATTTTCCATTATTCTAGCTTCTATATCACTTATTCATTCCTCTTCTCCTTCTATTCTTGTGTTCATTGCTTCCAGTCAGTTGCAAATTTCAGTTATCGCATGTTTCATTTCAATTTTTTTTAACTATTTTATATCTGTGGTAAGGCCCTTCCTGACATCTTCCATTCTTTTCCTAATCCCAGTGAGTATCCTTATGATTGTTGTTTTAAATTCTCCATCAGATATGTTATTTATATCAGTTTCATTTAGATCTCTGGATGTGACCTTATCTTTTTCTTTCATGTGGGATGAATTCCTCCATCTTGGCATTTTGTCTAAATTTCTGTCTTCTTCTTTGTGTTAGAAAAGTCTGTTATGTGTCCTGCTCCTTAGATGGTTTTATGAGGAAAAGATCATGTCTCTAGTGTCTGCTGGATGTATGCTGCTATAGTGTTTTGGCTGCTATCCTTCAGGCTAGTTGTCTGCAGAGGCTCTCCTTGCCTGCAGTGGGCAGTGTTTGGTCCTTGGCCATAGTGTGCTGGGTTTTAAGTAGGTTTGCTCTGGTCTGCCTGTTAAATGAGACCTGATGCTACTTCCACTAGAACTGAAGCCCTGCAGAAGTCTCTGGTCAGGAGACATGGTATGGGCAGGAATTTCCGCTGGTCTTTTAAGGAAGGGGCCCAGGATGCTGGGATTGGGGCACACTTGATTGAGAAGGGCCATACTGGCAGAGCACAGCAGTGTGGGAGCTGGTGTAAGTAGACTAGGCAACTAGTGTTGGTGCTGTGCTGTTTACTGAAGGTGGTTCTGTGTTTATGCTGAGGGACAGGGGTGGGAAATGGTGCTAGGCAGTTCCTTTGTCCCCAGAGAGGAGTCTCCAGGCACAATCCCTCTCAGGGAAGCACTCCCAAAACAGCAAATAATCTCCCTGCTGTATGTCCCAGACATTTTTCAGATTGTTGTTTCCACACTGTCTGTCCCCGACCCCCACCCCCCGGTTGTCTGCCTGCCTTCACTTCAGAAGCTGGGTAGTGCCCTCAGGGCTCTATCTCAGGCAAGCCTGCTGACTTTTAAAACTCCAGGCTTTAGGAACATGGTGTGATGGGGACCTGCACTGGTCTTGTGAGGGAGAGGCCCACTGCCCTGTGACTGAGGCTGGCTTGACCAAGAAGGACAGTCCTGCCAGAGCACAGGGGTGTGGGACTCGGAAGAGGCAGGCCAGGCAGCCAGTGTCAGAGACCAGCTGCATGTGGCTCTGCAGCTATGCTGAGGGGCAGGGAAGGGAAACGAGGCCCCTGGATGGCCGAGACAGAAACGCATCTCCATGAATTCTACCTTTCACAGAAATGCTCCAAGAAGAGGGAACAGTCTCTCCCTGGGTTTTAGGCATTCCTCAGATTCTGCCAGCTGCCTCCCAGGTTGTTTGCCTGCCTTCTTTCCAGGAGCAGGGTAGAACCTTCAGGGCTCTATACAAGCCATGCCCACATACGTTTAAAACTCTAGTCTTCCAGACCTGCTGGTTGCAAAAACTCACGAAAATCAGCCCCTCTGTTTTCCTAGGCAATAACTTTGAGAAAGTGTTTTCCTCGTGCTTACCCCTGTGTGCTATGCTCTCTCTTGCCTTTCTCCATGACCAGGGCTCCCTCCTCTCCACAGCACCTCCACAGTGATTCGTTTCTCTTCTAACCCATGTCTCTGCACCTCCTACCTTCTTTCTCCATGTGGCCTCTCTGTCTAGTTGTAGAGTTTGTTCTGTCAGTCTTCAGGTTGATTTCTTGGGTATTCAGAATGATTTGACAGTTATCTAGTTGTGTTCAAGGGACACGATGAGTCTATAGCATCTTCCTATTATGTTGCCATCTTAGATTCCCCCATAATACTTTTTAATTTATAAAATGAAATAAATAAAAAGCATTTCTTCTGTTTACACCAAAAGTATGATTATAATCAGCAATTATGAAGTTATTGTTTACTTGGTAGTTTGCATATAAATTAAATCACTGTTATAAGGCCAAGTTGAGAAAATGAAGTAGAGAAGTAAAATAATTTGTCCAAGGTCATATGGATAATCAGAAGCACACAGATATTATCTTTTATGATGCCTAAACTTTGGTTTGTTCCAATTTTCCTATGGCATATTTTATACCGATCACATTTTTTTTACAAATGTGTAGTAGCATATCAAGCGCAGTCTATACACTTATATCTTAATGATTTGTAAAACATAATCTAAATTACATTCTACATTTCTAGAACTCTTACTCAAAATTTTAAGGCAAGCAGATGTATTTCAACAGAAATAAATGTTTGGTAGTTTAAATGAAAGAATCTATAATGTCAAACTTATAAAAACCACTTGTTTTACAATTACAGTGTTGGTCAACAAGCTTTTTCCTTTTGATTTAAAAAAATGTGTGACATAGAATGATAGATACATATGCTTCTATCAAAATACTGCTATAAAAAGTTCTTTGAAGTTTCTTTTCCATGAACGTCAAACATCTGCCTATCAATCATGCCACATTATAGCTGAAGTTCTCATGAGCACCAGAAGCATCTGTATGGCTTTTCTAACATAACACCCCTGTCTGCTACCACTTTCTTAGATTCAGATGAAAGTAGAATGTCAAATGGGGAAAGAGTGGGTGCTGGGATAGCCCTGATCCTATAAGTTGAAAGATCATCTTCAGATGATTCTGATGAATTCCTTCTATCCTTGAGAATTATGGTTCTACCACTTTGTTGTAGCTTTTCTAAATGCAGTTATAGCTGAGAAATGTGTTAACAAAACAAATTGGGACAAAGATGCTCTTGGCTCAAGGGTTCTCAAAATTCACATGGATGAGAATCACCTAGAAGCTTGCTTAAAACAGAAAGTGCTAACTTTACCCCATGGGATGTTACATGTTAGTCTTTGCTGAATATTTGCTGAATGAATGAATGCATACAGCAGGGACTATTGGAAGCCAATACAGTAGTGCCCCTTGGGTACTAGTACCAATCAGAGTGAAATGTTCCTCAAAAATGTTAGATTTTTAAATCAAATAGTTGTAATTACAAAGGAGATCACTAAAAATGTGAACATTTCAAGGCATGTTAATTACATATCTATTTAAAGAACAGCTACTTACCAAGGTGAGTGTAGGAAAGGGTATCATTGAGAATCAGAATTTTCTGGTCATGCAGGACTTTAATGATACTTCTAGTTTCTGTCTGGTGGAAATCATAGCTTGTAGTTGTTATCACAATCTCTTCTCCCTCCTTAGAAAAATTCAAGTGCCAAATTCAAGAACAATTTTCAAAATAGGTTTCTATTTCTTAATAATAACTTTTAAAATTCTAATTTAATTTATATCTGATTAGCAATATGGTATTATCGGAAAGAACAAACATACATTGAGGTCTCTAAAAATAAATATGCTTGTGTTTGATATTAAGAATTCTAAATTATGATTTATCTCAACATCTCCTCAAATTTAATTCAGTCACTAAATAAAATCACAGGCAATATACTTTTAAGAAATTAAATAGATCAAAGCAAATATATTCATATTTATATTAAAAACTGGTCAGTACAATATTCTTAAATTTTGCCAGTTTTTTAATATAATTAACTATTACTTGATATTCCTGAAATATGGGAAAGACACACATAAAAAATTTTTTTCCATTCAGAAACTTTCATATTTTCCTTTCATAACTAAAGATAGTGTTCTTTATATATTCTGAAGGACCTTTAAAATCCCAATTGTTAAATGCCTACTATCAGGTCAGCTTCTGAGTGCAAGTTACTGCAAAATATATATTTCTTATCTGATCAATCCTATGGAAAAAAAAAATGTGCATGAGAATAAAAAAGAAACCTTTGTAAATTGACCCACTGTGTGTATTCAGTTCCCACCACATAATATTTCCTGTACCTGCCAATCCACAGCATCCATTAGAGATAGGACTTTGGAACCAGCCTCTGCAGTTTCTGAGAGCTTAGTTTTATATATTGAACGTGGAAATCCATGAAGATCCAGCTCACCAAACACCCCTGAAATAGAAAAGCTTCTATTTATTCACCACATAGTACTGAGTTAGGTGCTAATATAAAATGAAACCATTCATTTTAATAAATGATTGGATATTTTAGAATGAATGGAATGAAGTTGGATATCTGCTCAGGGTTATACAAGATGGCTTTGGCTCTTTGAGCCACTTCTAGGAATCTGGTCCATAGAAATTAAAGCCAGTGCACAAGGATACGTGAATGGGAATGCCCACCATAATACTAGAAAATATTGGAAAAATGGAATAAATCTAAATGTACATCAATAAGAGAATGATGGAATAAATTATAATATACTAATACATTAGGGTAATATGCTATAAAAAGAAAGAGTGTTATCTGTAAATATTGACGTAGAAAGATATCCATAACATGTTAACTGAGAAAGAAAACTGCATAGGAATATATTTAGTTTGACCATGTTTTTGTAAAAGGCACAATACTATAACCACAAATCAATATATGCAATATGAATGTACACATATATAAAGAACATGAGAAGACATGTAAAAACTACTAATACAGATACTAGTTTCCTCATGATGGGGTAGAATTGGAAAGATGTATACTTTTTCTTAATATTTTTTATTGATATCGTTTATGTTGTTTGAAATGTTACTTTTGAAACAAAAAAATAAACACATAAAAGCAAGTTCTTTTTAAGATGGAATTTGTCTGCCTTGGAACACTTACCAGTGGAGAGCTGACTCCTTCAGTCAAAGCCATTTTTTATGCCCCTATTTACTGATTGTCACTGTTTAGAAATTGTATGGCAAAGCGACTGCAGCACATGCTTGTATGTATCTTTCCAACAGATATGCAGCAGTGTTAATAAACTTGGTTATTAATCATGACCAAATAAACCCTCTCAGTTCCTTTACTTTCCAGGCTCAGATAGGAATACATACAGCCATACACATCCAACAGGAAAGTATAAAGTTCAGCAACAGTTGTGACTAGATAACTGATGGCAGTCAACTGATTCACAGATTATTAACACTATAAGTAGAATAATGTGTAGAAAAGTTACCTTTTAAGGGAAAAGCACTAAGATATGAGAAAGTATGATTATTTATAAAAAGAGACAGTTATAAAGAAAACCAGATTGGAGAAATAATACACATATGGAGAGATTAATGTTAGTTTTGCAATGAATTATATTTTGGTTTCAAATACGCATGTCTATACCTATTTTAGTGTGACATGATTTATTTAAACATTTTTTAATTTATTTTTATAACGCTTTACTATAAATAAATGTCTGTGAAATCTTATGATACCATAACATCATGAACTGATAAGTATTTTAGTGCTATATGTCTTAAAATAGATTCTCAGGGCACCTGGGTGGCTCAGTTGGTTGAGCGTCTGACTTCAGCTCAGGTCATGGTCTTGTGGTTTGTGAGTTCGAGCCCCGCATCGGGCTCTGTGCTGACAGCTCAGAGCCTAGGGCCTGCTTTGGATTCTGTGTCTCCCTCTCTCTGACCCTTCCCTGCTCATACTCTGTCTCTGTCTGTCTCTCTCTCTCAAGAATAAATAAACATTAAAAAAATTTAAAAAAATAGATTCTCAAAACTGACATGATACTTTTGGTATCTGGAAACACATACCTAAGACCTTTGATCCTTGATTTGGTCCTTCTGGAAGTGCCCAGTCTGGAGTAGAATGATTTCCTCTAAGAACAATCTGTAATTCTCCTTTAAAAGGGTTATCTTCCCAGCCACCAATCAATCTACCTCCCTGCAGTGAAGCAGAAAATTGTTAATACTTAAAAATTGGGCAGAAAAAAATTTCACCCATAAAAATGGAATTAGAAAGATACTGGTAGTAAAAATGAATGAAATTTGTTATACAAAGAACAGTATTGTATCTGGAAGCGACCTTGATTTAACCCTGTCACTTTGGGATAGGCTGCTTAAATGATTTTTCAAAGTCGGACTTACTAGCTACTTATTGTCAGCACTGTCCTAAAGCTGAGACCTGCTTAGACCTAAACTAATGTTACTGGACAGATCACGTTTTATTTTAGCACAATATGACATATATGAAGTACACTCCTCACACTTAATTCCAAGCTGTGCCCATTAGGAGGCCTCATTGTTTTGTTTTTTCAAATTTTTATTTAAATTTTAGTTAACATATAGTGTAATACTGGTTTAAATAGTAGAATTTAGCAATTCATCACTTACATACAATACCTACTACAAGTGCCCTCCTTAATGCCCATCACCCACTTAGCCGACCCCCCACCCATCTCCCTCTGTCAACCCTGTTTGTTCTCTTAATGGTTTGTTTCCCTCTCTCTCTCTTTTTTTTCCCCCTTTCCCCTATGTTCATCTATTTCGTTTCTTAAGGAGCCCTCTTTGTTGATAATAATAGCTACTACTAAATGCTTGCTGATTCTCTGCCAGGCATAATGTGTAAGGCTTTACATACATTATATCATTTGACCTTTACACTAAGCCCATGAATTGCTGTTATTATTCTCACTTAATAGGGGAGAAAACTGTTGCTAAAAGTGGTCAAATAACTTACCCAAGGTTCCCAACTGAGGTAAGGACTCAGTTGTACCTTTAATTTACCTCAAAGCTCATGCATCTAAATACTAAAATACTGCATATCTTTAAAGCAGTAAAGGCCTAGTTTTAGCAAAGAAAAGTTACTACTACTTTTATTTTCTTAGGACACTTAACAGCTTTTTGGCTAGGCCATTCTTTTTAATTAACAATAATAAAAACTGACAGAACAATTCAACCAATTATACTGTTACATATTCAAGACAGTCTGAGCTTTATGAGAGAATGAGGTGATTGTTCCAAACAACTGAAATATTTTTAGTAGTCTTCTCCTGTTGTCATAATTCCATCCATGTCCATTCATTTTAAGAAACACTGTTTTCTTAAAAAAAGAAAAGGTTTAAATTTTTTATTTTTTTCCACAACTCCTGGAATTGGATTCTCTGGTTGTTGGAGCAAGTTGTGGGTTTAGCTTTACCTAACAATAATACAAATATTCTACGTAGGATTAAAAATGGGCAAACTTCACAGTAAAAAGTAGCATAATTACTCCCTAAGGAATGTGTGGCCACCAATTTAAAGGGCAGCAGAAATATATTGGACTTATCTCATAGGTTAGAGCCAGTTGTGTTTTTTATTCACATCGATTGAACATATGTTCTTATAATTTTTTTAATGTTAACTTATTTGAGAGAGAGAGAGAGAGAGAAAGCGAACGGGGAAAGAGCAGAGGGAGAGGGAGACACAGAATCCGAAACAGACTCCAGGCTCTAAGCTGTCAGCACAGAGCCTGACGCGAGGCTAGAACTCACAAACTATGAGATCATGACCTGAGCTGAAGTCTGACGCTTAACCGACTGAGCCACCCAGGCACCCCTATAATTTTTTCAGTAAATCTCCAACATCCTAGAATTAGACTAATAAAGGTATAAATTGCAAGACCCTTCCTCCTACCTGAAGCAATATGTAGGTAGCATTTAGAACAACTTTTCTGTAAGAAGACTCTGCAGCTCCCACACTGTGTTTATCTTCCAGTTCTAGAACTCCCCAAATAATGAGACTTTCCATTGGTGGAATATCTGTGTCTGCTACAATCCATGTTCCTATAAAACAATGCTTTATTATGAGAAATATAACATAATCCATAAACTATTGCCTATAGATAAAAACAATGACAACCTTATCAGTGAGCCTTGGTTTTGAAGTTTGCAACCCTTTTTCCACACAATGACTTATTCTTATCTCTCCCAGGAAATCTGTTATCCTTAATCTTCAGGTTGAAATCCACATAAAACCCAGAAGGCTAGGTCTGGTACCCAGGACACAATAATAGAATCCATCTCTTCACATTTGCTCTTTCCCCAAGGTGTGCTGCTTAAAGGTGGAATGTAACTATTGTCTTATCTATCCTAATGTCACATAAATATAGGCATTTCATTTACTTACATTTATATACTTACCTTCAGGAATAACCACATTTGCCCCTGGGTGAGGTATGGTATAATTATTTTCTCGAGATGATTGCCAAAAAGAATCATTTGACCATAAGCTGAAAAGAGAAGAGAAATGATTCCATTAAGTATTATCTCTATATACTTAATGACCATCTCCTTAGGGTGTACCACTATACTAGATGTTTCGGGGATAACAGAATGTAAATTAGAGAATTTATACATTGTCACTAAGCAGGCGAGCTGATAGGTGCAATTGGTAGGACACTTAACACATATGACTACATATACAGCTTTTTTTTTCTCCATTGAAGAAAACTTCCTTTCCATCTACAATCTGAATCACTTTTTCTCCCACTAAATCCTCATTGTAATACCCTCATTTTGGCTAAGATGTAAATTACTTAATTTCCTTATAAGATTTCACATGACAGAAAGCGAAAAGAAATATATCCTGGGGCACCTGGGTAGCTTAGTCAGTTAAGCACCCAACTCTTGATTTCAGCCCAGGTCATGATCTTGCAATTCATGAGTTTGAGCCCTGTAATTGGGCTCTGTGTCAGCATGGAGCCTGCTTGGGATTCTCTCTCTCTCTCTCTCTCTGCCCCTCTCTGGCTCACTCTCTCTTTCTCTTTCTCTCAAAAAATAAAATAAAATATTTTTTTTTTAAAAAGAAAAGGAATGCATCTTTTGTCCATTTAAAGACCCTTACATGTGGTGCTACTGCATGGGGAAAGGGGAAATAGGATATGGTCAGTTAGATTCTGTGAAGGGAGGGATGGAATTGGCGATGTGAATTGGCAACGATGAGTCAATGAGGTTAAGCCCCTGGGCTGGAGTCAGGGATGGTAGGTGTACAACCAGAGTGAGGGTTATGTTAAACTGAAATAGATATAAAAAGTGCTTTGGGGGAGAGGCAGTCTCCTCTTTTCATCACTATACTTTCCAGAAACCACCTCAAGTCCAAATTGTTGTAAAGAATATTATTATAAAGTTGATGATATTTTCCTACTGGAAAACATTCACAATCAGTGGTTGCTTCCTTAACTAGTAAAAACTTTAAAAATTCTATGATATTAATTCTGGAATTCTAAAAAAGGGTCAACATACAGTTTGGTTAAGAGTGTAGTTGTAGTATACATTTGAATTACTAAGTTTTATCATTAAGAAATGTGTTAATCAAAAATTCTGTTACAAAAATTTGTTTTAATAGTTTTAAAAGTGAGGTTAGCAGTTAGACTGACAATAATAAAAATTTGTTTTAATAGTTTTAAAAGTGAGGTTAGCAGTTAGACTGACAATAATACATTATTTTTCAAGAAGCAATTTTAGGGAAGGTTTGTTTAAGGTTGTATCTTTCTAACTAAATAACCTGGCCAGCATTGTACAGATTGGATAATTGATTTTATCTAGCTCTTCTCAAGATTAATAGCCTTTCATTCTTACCCCTACCAGCACTATACCATGCATTTTATACATTCTTCTTCTTACTGCCCATTGTTATAATCAATGAAATGAAGCCTAATACTTCTTAAACTAAGCATGTGTGTTGAATAGCTAGAGCTTTACATCCTAATCTTGAGGTACCAGCTCTGGATAAAGATTCTGTTTGTTTTTACTGATAGTATTATCTGCATAATACTAATTAACAAATCCAACTATAGCCATTTCTAGAGAGCAGAACTCATACTATGAAAGGGAAAAACCCTATTCTAAGACCTATTCATGTAGCATAACAACATATTCCTCTATCACATTCTGGTCTAGACCAATCTAAACCTATTATGTGAGTCATAATGAATATTAATTAAATTTTCAACTATTTTTTTCTACCCTAGACTACATAAGGGCTTTTTGGTCAATAACCCTGATGGCCCATGTCTCTTACAAAGCTCTCTAGAGTCTTTTCATGAGCCTTTCTTCACTGTCCCTCTGTAAAGCTGACAGAGTAGCAAAAGTGGCCTTTCCAAAATGCAATTTGGAGTATGTTACTTCTCAGCTGAAAATCATTTTTTTAAATGATTTTTAAATGATTTTTTTTAATTCTACTTCTTAATACTAACTGCCTGCCTCAGCTGAATGGTCTGATGTCTACCTGTTTCCAACAATATTTCCAGGCTACTCTCTTCTGCTCACCAGGGTCCAGCCATGCTGATTTTCTCTCTGTTCCTAGATATACCACACTCTTTCCCACTTCAGGGCCAAGATACTTCCTTGGCTTAGAACACTCCTCTCCCACCCTTCCCATGGTCTTCTCTTCCTCACCCTTTGGCTCTCATCTGGAATTTCCCATCCTTTCTAACCATTCCACCCAAAGGAGGTCCCTGTCATGTTGCTCTCTGTCCCAGCCCCTAACCATTGCCCTTATAACCTTTATTACAACTTACACTCATGTGCTTTATTTTCTCTTTACTTTTTTGTTTCTTTGCTTTCTTTTGTTGGCATCTATCTCTTTGGATAGAATGTGAGTGCAATGAGGGCAGGGACCACATCTTTGTTGTTTATAATGGACTCCCCAATGCTCAGCACAGTGTCTGGGGCATAGCAGGTGCTCAGCACATTTTTTTTAATGATTGGGTTAATATATAAATAAATTCAATTATTCTTTTTGTATAGTAGCTACTGTAGTATGTCTATATTTTGAAATGTAATTCACCTAATAAGAAATATTGAGGCATACTTGATGCATAGTAGTAGGCTCTTAAGTGCCCACTAAATGTTAGCTTTTATCATCACTAACATTATTTTTATGATTACTTGTCCATAAAGGACAAAAATAACATAAAATCAGGATCATACCTTTAAGGGTCTTAAAGGCTAGTACAGTCATCATATACTAGTTCCATGATGTATGGTAATTGCTATAATACAAGGTAGAGATGACATTTCACATGAGACATAAAGGTAAAGGTCTATGTAAGTTTCAAAGATAGAAAAATCATTTTTAACTAGGAGAATTAACATATATTAGGGAATCAAACATTTGAACTAAAATAAGTTGTATTACAAGATTTGGCCATGACAGTTATTCTAGACAAAGAAGACAT
This sequence comes from Acinonyx jubatus, assembly GCF_027475565.1. Lineage (NCBI taxonomy): Eukaryota > Metazoa > Chordata > Mammalia > Carnivora > Felidae > Acinonyx > Acinonyx jubatus. The sequence continues at coordinate 28,674,766 of NC_069394.1, forward strand.
GACCTGCTAAGAAAGCATTGGATTAATGAGGAGACTTAGTTTCTGGTGCTATTCTGAAAGTGTCATCAAAAGTTTTGTGATGTCGCATAATTCACTAAAGGTCGTTGGTGCCCGCTTTCTCACATATATAATAAGTGAGTTGGCCTAGCAATCCATATCTAACATTCTGCAAGTTGGAGATTACCAGTAACATTCACACATAATTTTTGTGAGACGTTTCCATTTTCTCATCAGGGTGGTTATAAGGCCCAAGTGAAGTAATGAGTGTGGACATGCCTGGTGACTTACAAGGCATTGTGCAGGTCCAGGGCATTATTTTCTCAACCAAGAGTGAGGTGTGAAAACCATCAAGTGCTATCAAAGATATTAACAGACAAAAGGCCTGTATACTTATATGTGGCTGGTCGCTTCCTGGGATTTGGTTTTCTTGATGGGGGATGTACAGGAAAGCAATCCTGGAGAATGCAGCAGTAAGCTTGGAAATTAATAATAACATCTTTCACATCAGGATCCAGGGTCCCAGAGATGGGCTGGCTCTGCTGAAGTTCATTTCTTCCTGACACTGGAGGTGAAGGAAAGTATTTTAAATTAATATGACGATCAGGGCACCTGGGTGGCTCTAGTGGTTAAGTGTCTGGCTTCAGCTCAGTTCCTGATCTCAGGGTTCATGAGTTTGAGTCCCACATCAGGCTGTCTGCTATCAGTGTGGAGCCTGCTTCAGATCATCTGTCTCCCTCTCTCTCTGCTCCTCCTCCCATTTGTGCTCTCTCTCAAAAATAAATAAACATTTAAAAACAATTTTTAAAAACAGTAAATTCATAAGATGACTAAAGAACCTGAATGTAGACAAAACCATGGCGACTTGAAAATATTCTTTAGATAGTAGGTTGGTAGAGCTCAAATGTATGCAATACATATGGAAAAATTCTGATGAAATGCACATGTCTTATTGAGAAGCAGTCAAATGTCTTGACAAAACAAGTATTCTGGAACTCAAAATGTATTCTTAAATATTTATAATTGCCCCAAATAATAAAATAATAAAAATGGAAACGAAATATTTGACAGCTTCCTTTGTACTCATTTCCTCTAATTTTGTGAAATAAATGTCAGGGCCATGTGTAACAGTGTTGGTGTTATCTCAAACATAAAATGTAAGTTCTGGGACACCTGGGTGGCTCAGCCAGTTCAGCGTCTAACTCTTAATTTCAGCTCAGGTCATGATCTCAGGGTTGTGGAATCGAGCCCTGTGTAAGACTCTGCACTGAGCATGAAGTCTGCCTGAGATTCTCCCTCCCTCTCTCTCTCTCTCTCTCTCCCCCTCTGTCCCTCTCCCCACCAGCTCACTTTCTTAAATAAATAAATGAATGAATGAATGAATGAATGAATGAATAAATAAAATCATTAAAATATTCTTGTAAAAAATAAAATGTAAGTTCTTAATTCAACTCAAGGCCCTTTTCTTTTCTTTTCTTTTTTTCAATATATGAAGTTTATTGTCAGATTGGTTTCCATACAACACCCAGTGCTCATCCCAAAAGGTGCCCTCCTCAATACCCATCACCCACCCTCCCCTCCCTCCCACCCCCCATCAACCCTCAGTTTGTTCTCAGTTTTTAAGAGTCTCTTATGCTTTGGCTCTCTTCCACTCTAACCTCTCTTTTTTTTTTCCTTCCCCTCCCCCATGAGTTTCTGTTAAGTTTCTCAGGATCCACATAAGAGTGAAGCCATATGGTATCTGTCTTTCTCTGTATGGCTTATTTCACTTAGCATTACACTCTCCAGTTCCATCCATGTTGCTACAAAGGGCCATATTTCATTCTTTCTCATTGCCACGTAGTACTCCATTGTGTATATAAACCACAATTTTTTTATCCATTCATCAGTTGATGGACATTTAGGCTCTTTCCATAATTTGGCTATTGTTGAGAGTGCTACTATAAATATTGGGGTACAAGTGCCCCTATGCATTAGTACTCCTGTATCCCTTGAATAAATTCCTAGCAGTGCTATTGCTGGGTCATAGGGTAGGTCTATTTTAATTTTTTGAGGAACCTCCACACTGTTTTCCAGAGTGGCTGCACCAATTTGCATTCCCACCAATAGTGCAAGAGGGTTCCTGTTTCTCCATATCCTCTCCAGCATCTATAGTCTCCTGATTTGTTCATTTTGTCAAGGCCCTTTTCAACATAAATTCAGTCTCTAATCCTTTCACTCAGCAAACATTTCTTGATTCCTGCTATATGCAGGACACTGTATGGCATATTTGCTCATTAAGCTATTTTTCTCTTCCTTTAGACAAAGCATTAGATAAAAGAATCACTCTGCCCAATGAACACATACCCAAGTAATACAGAGTACTTGTGTTTGCTTCAAGGTGCCAGTCTCCATTCTTGCTAGTGTTCCAACTCAACGGATTTGAAGAGCCATTCCTCATATCAAGAACATTAAACATATCAGGATTTTGAGTGAAGTTATGAGATATGATTACGTAGTCTTCTTCCTATAAAAGTTTTCCCCAAAATATGATTTCTTTTATATGGTAGTATCTTACATAATATACATTAATTTTGATGAGATACACATTAATTTTGATGACATATAGATACAGCTTATACTAAGACTTAAGTTGTGGTTCTAGTTTGTCATTTTGCATTCATATTTTGTTTAGTAACATTTACACATTTATGGAAATAATGCTAACTATATCCTAAAGCAACAAAAGTCTTTCTCTCTCTCTCTCTCTCTCTCTCTCTCTCTTTATATGCATACACATACACACATATCTAGAGAATATTTTATTTCTATAATGTTTGAAACATTTAAAACAATGGTAGGTATTGTTTTTGGCTACACGTATGTAGTATAAGTAGAAGAATATGAATCCCAATTCAGGATACTGTTTATCACCAGAGGTGGAAAATGGGGGAATAAGATTAGGGTAAGCCAAACAGGGGACTTCCATTTTATCTAAAAATATTTATTTCTTTAAAAAAAAATCAAAAGTAAATATACACAGAATGTTAGATTCAGATAGATCTAGGTGGTAGGCATAAAGGACTTGGCCTGTTGTTTTTTATGTTTGATACATGAAAATACAAATTATAGGAGCACCTGGATGGCTCAGTCGGTTAAGTGTTCACCTTCAGCTCAGGTCATGATCTCGCAGTTCGTGGATTGGAGCCTGGTGTCAGGCTCTATGCTGATAGCTCAGGGCCTGGAGGCTGCCTTGGATTCTGTGTCTCCCTCTCTCTCTGTCCCTCCCCCACTCGTGCTCTGTCTCTCTCTTCTCTCAAAAATAAATAAACATTAAAAAAATTTTTAATAATACAAATTATAAAGCCTTTAACTGGTACCTGGAACATCATAAGCACTCAATAAATGCTAGTTATTATTACGGTGATAATAAAAGGACACCAGCTTAGTATTATGGGAATATGGCAGAGATTGTTGACTTCGATTCCTACACAAGGTTCCTTTTTTTTGGCTGCTTAGATTCAGGGTGGGTCATGAAGTGCGTGCAGGTCAGCATGTGAGGCAAGCACCTTCCATGCTGCATTCGTGTTATATGCCATCATAATTATTAGAAGATGAATTTTATGGCTCTTTACCTTAAATCCATAGAATGTTGATGTATAGGATATGTTGGTTATGTGACCTACATCTTTAAAATACCAGTTAATGTGCTTTGCATTTGGAATCAGAGCCATCCATCCAGACATATGAGTCAGTCGTTTCTTCTGAAAGGGAACAATGCTTGTGCCTATAGCAGAATGCAAAACAAACAAATAATAGTGATCTCTATCTCTAGAAAATTCCTCTTTTTACCAAGAAGTGCAAATGTCAAATATTAGCCAAGTCAACAGAAGTCTCTGAAGAAGTCAACATAGCATTTCATTACTTATATTCTAAATGTCTTTGTTAACTGAAGGCCCCAATGTTTAATATTCCACTTAACTGAAATACAAAATGCTTTCTCACTTGGAATTCTGAACTGAGATGACATCATTATGCCTTAGGGAAAGATAAAATTCAAACATGATGATGATTATGACCACTATGACAAAAGTGTTTAAATATATTAACACAGTTCTTTAAGTATTATTGGTCTAAAATATAATTCTTTTGAGGAGTCCCTAGGTGGCTCAGTTGGTTAAGTGTCTGACTCTAGATTTTGGTTCGGGTCATGATCTCATGGTTTGTGGGATTGAGCCCTGTGCCAGGCTCTGTGCTGACAGCATGGAGCCTACTTGGGATTCTCTCTCTCCCTCTCTCTCTGTGCCTGCGCTGTGTGTGCATTCTCTCTCTCTCAAAATAAATAAATACATAAAAATTTTAAAAAAATATGTACTGTGTTGCTATTCTTTTAAGAACTTAATTCTTCAGGATGCTTCATTTGTAGGGCATGTCAATATAAGTTCTAATTCTTTATTAGATTTCCTGTATTTGTTGAGTTAACAAAATCTGAGTAATAAGTACTAATGGTAAGATTTGATTTGAAGCTCTTAAGGATCTAGGTTACCACCAGACTTACCATGAACAGTGGCCATGATACCCTCAATTTTGTGAACAACAAACTTGGGACCTAAACTACCTGTTATGAGAAAAAAAATATTTAATTTGGTAATTCTTGTTCATGAGAGAGTGCCTGACAACTTCAGCTAAATATTTGAAAAGAATTCTTACAATGTAAAGAAGAGATCTATGATTAATTGCTTACATTCTATTTTTTCCATTCCCTTCTCTCTCTCTTGTCATCTCTGATTGAACTTTATGTTAAATTTGCAAACTCTTCCCTTATAAATTTAGGAAGAGGAAGCTAGAAGAAAGACTATAAAATAAACTCTCATCCTTTTTCTTTGGAGAATGAGGCAAAAAGTTCCAATATTAAGGAGGAACAAATTCATTAATTCTTAGGCTTGTGAATTAGCACTGCATTTAAAAAGGCCATGAGCAGAGACCCTGAAAACATACAGTTCCAAATGACCTGCAATGTATGAGAAGAACTATGATGATTTCAATTTTATTCAGTAAGAATTTATTCCTCTCTCTTCCTTAAGTGCAGCGTAGACTCCTCAGGCCTATTGATGTTGGGGGACCAGACACTCATAATCATTTGAAAAGTGCTAGCTGAGTGAGCCTTGCCATCTTGAGCCTCTGGTTGCAGTGCAGAGATCCTGCCCCAGGGAGCTGGATCTCCTTTCAGCATGTGTTCTGGAATAAACACACATGGAACAACTTGAATTCAACTGTTGGGAGGAGCAGAGCCCACTGGTTCCTCACCTTCAGGCAAAGCATCCTAGTTGAGCACAGCCAAGATCACCCAACCCCCAGTCCTCAGACACGAGAGTGAAAACAAATGATTGTAGATTTAAGCTATTAAGTTTGGGGATAGTCTGTCAGGAAGCAATAGCTGACTTAGATAAGAGTTCATGAAAATCATCCACAACCTCTAGAATTTGCTCTATGTTTGGCAGAACCAACCTCCACCAAAGTTTTTCTGATGCGTGGAATTATACTTTAAGCTGAACTTCCTTCATGATTATTTTGTAAATAAAACTAATTATCATTTTTAATAGTTATTTTTGTTTTCTTAATTTTTTTTCAGATGCATTCATTTTCAGCATGTTGATTTTAAGCATCTTGGACTGAAATTTGAAATTGATATTTAAAAAAATAGTATTAAAAGTAAGTGTCTCAGATTAATTTGCCATCTGGTCTATAGTATCACTAACAGTGTCAAAAATTAATTTGCCATCTGGTCTAACTTTACATATGAATTCATAAAGATATGTATATTCATACATATATACATAAAGATACACACATCACCATGTATAAGACCCTTTGATAAAGATATCTAAAGATATATGTAAAGTTATATCAAATCTTATTTCCCACTTTTCTAGTATATTTGTTGAACTTTTGATTCATTTAGTATATATATAAAATGAAAACAAGTGATCTTTTTTTTTTGTTTTTAATTCTTAGTACTAAGTAATTTTATTTGGATTTAATGGAGATAAAATAAAAATAGTCAAATTTGCTTGACTATGAAAATTGATTTATTTTTTATGTCACATTATAAAGGAAAATACCTGGCATGATGTTTTCTCTACTCTGTAATTTGGTCTGGGTACTACAACTAATTCCATTGTAATTCAATGCTTACTGAGTCTCCACTATCGCAATGTCTTGTATTGAGCTATGTGGGTGACAGAAAGATAAATTTATAGATCTTGCCACCAAGGTGTTCAGTTTAGTAATTAAATAAAAATCTTTATTCCTGAAAGGATCAGACAAAAAGGCACAGAGAGGCTTCACAAGAAAGCTATAGTCTCATAAATTCAGAAATATTAGATTTCTTAAATCAAAAATAAAAACAAACAGGGCACCTGGGTGGTTCTGTCGGTTAAATGTCCTGCTCTTGGTTTCGGCTCAGGTCATGATCTCACTGTTTGTGGATTTGAGCCCAAGTTGGGCTCCATGCTCACAGCATGGAACCTGCTTGGGAGACTCTCTCTCCTCTCTGCCCCTCCCCCACTCTCTTCCTGTCTCAAAATAAATAAACTTTTAAAAAATGAATAATAACACAAATAAAAACTTCTAAAATCATCACTACCGCCACCACCACCACCACCACCACCAAAAAACCAACAATGACAAAAAACAAACCCTAAACTACAGACTCAAAATGTTTAAATATTACTACTGAAAAATTGTTAAAGGCATATATATTTTTTATTATGCTGTATATTTAAAATAATTTCCTCAGGGTGGTTTGTACATCTCTGAGTCCTCTGGAAAATTATCTTAGACCACGTTTTATAAAAAGCTAATGTTCAGTCATAAAGTATTTGAAGATATGATTAAAAGTAACTATTTGATAACATAAAAATGGGAAATATTAATGTATTATCTCATCAGACAAAATAGCTTCATTTGCTTTTGGTGTTTTGGTTCCTTTTTGTTTTAGCTTCTCAGTTTTTAATCAGAAGAAAACATTCATAGATACTTTGCTTAAAATATTGTTTATTGTACCACAGTCTCTAAAAGTTTAAGTGATGTTGCTCCATCCCAGACATCTGGTAATCACAAGAAAAGGAATGGCTGCTGGGTTCATGTTTTTAAGCCACTGAGATAGTGGGTATAACCATTACCCAGAGAGTTGCTGTATGACCTTTTCAATTCATAGGAGGAAGAAACTCTAGTAAGCATGTTTTAAAAGTTAAATATAATAACTGATAACATCGTAATAAATGATAAAAGAATTGCTTCATACTTACTGTTTCCCCTGCAGATCCACTGTCCACTATTCTTCATGAGTTTGGACAGTGGGGAGCAGAGGAAGAAGAGAGGCAGAGAGGAATGTGTAATGAACTCATTAGTCCCCCCTCTCCCTGTGAGGAAGTAGGGGGTTCTCAGTGGGCTCCTGCATCTCTCGACCAAAGGGCACATTCCCATTTAACTTACTTGTTTGGCTGGTGCAAATGCCAGAGGGATCATGAATAATGACAGCAAATTAATTCAACCTAGTCAGGTAATGATGTCAAGCTCATCTGATATTCCAGGTATGATATCATTACTAAAACAAATCGGTGAACCAATAATCCCTGGCACCTGGTGTACAGCTATTGGCCTAGCAAATGCCCCTCCAACCCATTTCAATCAACAAATATAATCAAAAGGCTCTGCCTTCACTAGCAGGGACAACAGTGTATTTTTACCGTCTTGCTCCAAGGACTGTGTCAACTTTCCTACTCTCTGTAGTAATATTATCTGGAGGTTCCTTGAGCAGCAGAACATCATGCTGGTCCATGCATTTATTCCATACCCTCACATGCCCATTTTGGGTGTGTTATTTGTTTCCTGCCTGATAATGACTAATAAAAATATTATAATTTTTCCATGTTCCAAATAGCGAGTGACAACTCAAAAAGATGATGATGAAAATAGAAAAATATTTAAGTTACTAGTTTAAACGATTGTATTCCACTTACCAAAAGAGTCTGAGAGAACCACATCCTTTTCAAGCAGAGATACTGGAGAAGGCTTGTTGAATGCCAAACGGTGGAAGCTGACTGAGGCGTCACAGACAGACCCAGGGAACCCAATGCTCCACTCGGCTTCTTGTGTGCAGTGGGAAGGGTCCAGCAATGAGCTGTATGGAATGACAGTGTGTCCTCTGTGACCTAGGAGATGGACATAAACAGAATGTTTCCTGTATCATGTTAGAAAACTAAAAAAACCAACAAAATCCCAAACTGTCTACAACATATAGCTACTGTGACCCATAGTACCAGTAACAAAATCTAAAAGTCCTGGTAATTTATTTTTTTGGCATGGGGGAATAGGACCTCATATGGAAGCTTTGCAGTGGATTCTTTGGTTAGGGAGATTATTGTAGATGTAGATGAAACACAGGATCTGAAGAATACATGAGAGCCAAATAAGGATGGGAAACAGGATAAGTAACTTACTCAAGAATACACAGAAGGATTCAAACCCAGGAAGTCTGACCATAGAGCCTGTACTCTTAACCAATGGACTGCCAACTACCATTAAATACCCAAGCTGAATGAATTAGATACTAATAAAGGTTATACAAATTTTTATAAATGAGAATCACCCAAATGTTCTCCCTCTAAAAGCCACAATTAGAACAACAGTCAAAAGTCAACAACTATAGTTGAGAACTCAGTCTATTTGAATATTGAGATGAATCTTTTTCCATCTTACAAAGTCTTTCAAAAGTAAATTGTTAATATCTGTAGATTTACTTGTCAATGATCTCTTAAAGAATTATGCAGAATCCCACACATAATCCTTGTGATCTTATTTAGACAAATATATCATTAAAATGTGTACAGAGGGGTGCCTGGGTGGCGCAGTCGGTTAAGCGTCCAACTTCAGCCAGGTCACGATCTCGCGGTCCGTGAGTTTGAGCCCCGCATCAGGCTCTGGGCTGATGGCTCGGAGCCTGGAGCCTGTTTCCGATTCTGTGTCTCCCTCTCTCTCTGCCCCTCCCCCGTTCATGCTCTGTCTCTCTCTGTCCCAAAAATAAATAAATGTTGAAAAATGTGTACAGATACTAAACTGTAGAAATTATGAATATTTACAGAAAATGTGGCATACTCTATGTTGAATTTTGTACTACAGTTAACATATTCTTTGAACTAATGTCAAATTCAGAATTTAGAGTGGTAAGAAAAGGACTGGGGAGCCTGGGTGGTTCAGTTGGTTAAGTGTCTGACTTTGGCTCAGGTCATGATCTTACGGTTTGTGAGTTTGAGCCCCACATCCTGCTCTGTGCTGACAGCTCGGAGCCTGGAGCCTGCTTCGAATTCTGTGTCTCCCTCTCTCTCTGCCCCTCCCCTGTTCGCACTCTGTCTCTCTCTCTCAAAAATAAATAAATGTTAAAAAATTTAAAAAAAAGGAAAGAGTTAACAGTAGCCCTGTAACTTATTCCTTTCTTTTACAGTATTTTAGCAAGATAGTTCTAGTTTGCTTACATTGCTTATGTAAATAAACCTGGAATATATACATTGATGGGGCATGATTAGCTTAGAGAATTTGGGTAATCATGTAGTTTCTTATCTGTATAATTAACTGAATATAAAATGAATAAGCAAAAAATTTCCCTTTGTGGTCAAAGTTCCCATAAATATTCCTCAAAATTTGCTGTTAATCCAAACCAAAGTGCAAATGCAAGAGAAAAAAAAAGGATAAAGGATATTTTTAAAGGCTACACCTGACAATTTGGGCTTCTTCCACAAAAAGAGTGTCTCATCTGTGCCTAGTGCTGACCTATATCCTTAAATCATTGCCAAAGTTTGATGTTGGGTAAGATCTGTGATTCATGTGAGTCTGCTTTGACAGTTCAACTCTCTGTGTAAACATAAACATTTCCAATGTATATTACCAGATGAGAATATAACATTACCTGTAAGTGAACCATCAACATCAATCAGTACCACTTCATGTTCCCATCGAAAGCCAGCCTTGTTTGGTGTGTGAAAATACTGGATATCAACAAATTTTGCACTCCAACCTCCACATTTTTCATTACAAACTCCAGTGATGGATGTCACTCCCAAAGCTGCACAGTTGGGACGGTCAAAGTTCATAAAGTGTACAGAAGATACAGTCAAGCCTTCACTAAATGGGAGAACCAGGCCTTTCCTTGTGCAAAATGCAGACCCCATTCCCAGTTCATCAAGATGCCCAACTATTTTGGCATTTTTAATCACTGCTCCATTGGTTTCACCCCATCCCCCAACATAAGGAGCCAGAATCCTCTTGGTCTCGATTCCAGCCTCATAATTATTTACCATCACAAAGTTATGGAACTGAAGGGCTCCTCCATTGACCCATTCAGCTCCTTTTTCACAGTTCCAAGTAGTAAGTGAATTAAATATCGCAGGCACTGGCACTGTAGAAGTACAAGATCCTGTTTGCATGGGGAAATATTCTTCAAATATCCATAGTCCAAACCAGCCTTGAGAATGAACAGTGTTGTTAAAGAATTCTCCAAGAGGAACTCTTTTTTGGCAAATGTTTCGGTCATAGGATGGCCCATCAGGATGGTTGTTCATTCGGTACCAAAAGCCAAAGTGAGTGCCTCCAGCAGCTGCATTGTGTCGTATGGTGTTGTTTGGGTTGGTTACCCAAAATGCAGCTGGGGTCACATCATCATTCAAAAGACTAGTACTTTGTTGCACAAAGACTGCCAAGTTATATTGCAAAATATTGCCATGTTCAATACCATCTTCTATAAAAAATGCTCCTCCCTTGATATCATATATAATATTCCACTCAACCAGCAGGTGATGTGTGTTATGGATAGTAACAGCTCTGTTATAGGCCTGGTGAATTGCACAGCCTCTTACATAAGATGTAAATTGCAAATCTCCGAGCAGGTGCCAATGAATTGGATATCGCCCCAACCGGAAAGCCTGGCCAGCATGGAATATCTGTCAAGCCCAGAAATCATAGCTATTTAGTGATACACATAGACTCATAATTTGCCTGGCTTATATTTTCTTGTTTTATAACAATCTCCAATTTTATATTAATTATTATTGATACATTTATATCTGCCATATTATTCATGTTTATTCTTCAAATCTGTTATGTGACCTTCAATCCACATTGTTTTATTCAATATATAACAGCCCATACTTGTTACCAAATGAATGAATGAACAAAAGCCATCTCTGAATCTTGTTTTTCACCTCAATCTATTACTAAACTTCCATGTTTGGCAATATAAAACCTTTCAAAGACTTATTTTTCTCCTTCACTCTGATTCTTATATAATAACAACAAATATTTCTTGAATGTTTACCGATTGCCAGATATTGTGCTGTGTCCTATATGCATGATCAATCTTTACCACAGCCCTACAAGGTAGCCATTTGTCACCAACTTCACTTTACAGATGAAGTTTACGATGGCTAAGAATCTTGTTCATGGTCATAAAACTCCATTTAAACTCCATTAAAGGTGGTCTGATTCTAGGTTGGTGCTTTTATTAAACACTGTGCTGTGCTTTCTTTCAGTAGGTCTATAATCCATTAATTTAATACAGAGGATACCAGTGTGTGGGAGTGCGTGTGCAAGTGTGTGGGTGTAATATGATGCCATAATGTTAGAAAAAATATTAGGGCATCTATTTATTTTCATTTTTCATCTAAAAATAAAAAACTATTACTAATAATCAATACACAGATCGACCCTGACCTTATTTAGTCCATATCTCAGATGTCACATATGTGTAACATATCCTAGAAAGAGGGAGATACAGGTGTTGCCTCTACCACCCTCAATACGTTGTTTGCAGTCTGGGTGTCTCCAATTTAATACATTTATGGATTTTACTCTTCCTCTCTCTCTCACACACATCCTCCCTCCCTCCCTCCCTCCCTTCCTTCCATCATTTCATCCTTCCTTTCCTCCTCCCTTTTACTGAACATCTGATAAAAACTGTGCTAAATTTTGATTATATAGACTGAATATGAGTAAGTTACAGAGGGGCTCCTAATCTCCTGGGGATAACTTGCATATTTATTCATTTTTTCACAAACTGGTTACATTAACAATCAGTTGAGAACCTGCTGTATGTCAAGCACAGTTTCAGCTACAGGACAATCAGTAGAAAACCAGAAACACAGAATCTCTGAACTAATTGAGTTTATGTTCTAGGGAGAGAGATTGAAAATATATATATATATATATATATATATATATATATATATATATATATATATATATATATATATATATATGTCAGGAGCTATGAGTAAATGAAGGAAAACATGTTTGGGCAGTTATTTCAAATAAAGACAGTAAGGAAAGGCCTCTCTTAAGGGAGGACATTTGAGAAAGACACCTGACCGAAATGAATGTGAGCCATACAAGCATTTGCTGGAGGAGAATTCCAAGCAAAAAGAAGAGCAAATGCAAAGAACCTGAGACAGAAATGTGCTTCACAAGGAGGCCCATGCAGCTAGCATGGCATGAGCCTGCGTAGAGTCACAGGAGATAAAGTCAGAGGCCAGCTGGGGGACAGATCGTGTGGGTCCTATGGGAAGGACTTGGGCTTTTTGTTTTAGGTGTAACATAAAGCCATTGGAACAGGGTGCAGCAAGATCTGATTTATACTTTAAAAAGTCTATTTGGCTGTGGCATGGAGATTCTATTGGAGAAAGGGTGGAAGCACAGTGATCAGTTAGGAGGGAATCAGTAGTCCAGATGAGAGGGGATGGTGGCTTGGGTGAGGGACTGGGTGGCAGTAGTGGAGGGAGAGTGGATGCAGGTCATTATATTTTGTAGGCTGTGTGGGTAGAACTTGCTGATGAATTTTATGTGGGGTGTGAGAAAAAGAAACAAAATTTTGGCATGATTAAATGGGTGAATAATTGGGTGTATCAAAATTGTCTGTTTACTTCTCTGTCTCCTCTACCAGATCATAAGCAGCATCTGGTCAACAGCAGGAGTTCAGTGCTTAGTCACTGCCATGGATAACTTTCGGCAAACCACTGTGATTTACTAACAATGCATCTTACCTCTACGTATTCTATTCTTCCAGTTACCATGCTAGCACCAGGGACAGGAGCATGAAACATAATGCAGCCTCCAAACTGGTCACTTCCTATTTCTTCTCCAAACTTTCCCTGGAAGCATGTTTGTGTAGCAAATTCACCTTGAAAAATATTTTTTAAGATATTATAAAGAAAAACCATGGCAAAATCCTCTAATTATATAGATCCCCCATACCTAATTATACCTTTTTATTCATACATAATTTTAATCTCATCCTGGGATATAATTATTTGCATTCACATCATTTCCTCCTCTATCTCGTTCACCTTTGCATTCTCTAAGGTACCTATTACAGTATTTTTCAAAGATACTAAATAAATATTTGACTGGTTAAATTAATACTAATAAAGATATTTTTTCTTACTATCTCTGAAGCTTTGCCCCAATATTTGGAGATTAACATAATGCAAATCCTATATTTGTATAGCACTAGAATATGCATATTGCCACTTAATTCCTGTAACTACAGTAAGTGGGCAGAACAGGAAATATTCTTATTTTAAACAGGATGATATTAGGTTTCATGAACTGGAATCAGAATGTAGGTTATTTGACACTGAATCCAGGGAGCCTTTTCTAATATAACCCACTGAAGTCTATCTTTAAACCATATTTCTTAATATTTAACTATACATCATATTGTAATGGTATTTTTATTACATAAAAGCATCTATCTATCTATCATCTCTCTATATATACATGCATACACACACAGGCACACATATAAGAACTGTGGTAAGCTATGGAATCATTTCTTGTCTAATGACACTTGAGTGGAAGAGACACATCTCTTCAGGACCAAAGTGATTAACTGCTATTGTTTGACTCCCTGGCCATCCCATTGCCTTGTCCCAGAGATCACAGAGGCCTATGTTGAGGTGGAGTCTCCATCAGCCTATATCCTAGAATCATAACAATGAACATATTGGACACGTGCAGCCTGAGTGAGAAATAAACCTTTCTCATTTTAAAGAGAAATGCCATTTGAGGTTTATTTAGTACTAGAGCATAACCTAGTATGCTCTTTCAACAGCAGTTTTTAACTGGGGGTGATTTTTCTCCCAGGGAGCACTTTTACAATGTCTGCAAACAATTTACAAGCTGACACACTCAGGTTGCTAAAATTACCAGTGTCAAATCCATCAGGACATGCTGGAATTTTGTGATTCCACTCCATAGTATCAGATCCTCTTATTAAAATATTCCTTGTGAGAATTCCAACTTCTGCTCTTGCTTCAAACAGAGTTCCATCAGGGAGTGTGACAGTGGTTCCTAAGTGTGTGTAATTCAGCGGGTCAGTGAGCACTACGTTTGTGCCATCAGCAGATACGGATGCAATGGTGCGTTTTTCATTCTCTCGTTGACCGTGTCTGTAAAAATTTCAACAAAAACCTTTCCAGATTAATCTAAATCAACATAATCTTGTTTCAGTGCATTTGTTTTATGCTCTCTGAACACTCCCTCTATAAACTAGGAAATTTTTTAATGTCTTACAATATTCTGAAGAGGAATTCGAAAATGGTGTTTAACTCTTTCTTAGAGTGAGCAAATTTTACAAATGCATTTCAATTAAATAAATATGTTCCCAGTGCTGCAGTTGTTTAGAGAGAACTCGACTAATTCCTATAAAGTATTCACATAAGCCATTCACTTAAAACTTTGAAGATCACACTCAGTGGTCCTCCACTGCGAATGATTATATCTGCCCATGAGACATTTGGCAATGCCGGGACACATTTTCGGCTGTCACAAATGGGGGTCCGACTGGCATCTAGTGGGGAGTGGCTATGGATATTTCTAAACATCCTATAACACAAGGGGCTGCCCCACACAAGAAAGACTTGTGAGGCCCAAAGTGTCAACAGTGCTGAGGTTGATAAGCCATTGGAAGTTTCTGAGTAGGGAAAAGACAAGACTGAGGGGAAGTATATGAAGCCTTATTTCTACCACTTCTTCAAAACACCTCCAATTCCAGCCACAGCGAAAGGACCTCTCGATTCTATAATATACTCACTCATGTATTCATTCATTCAGCAAACATTTATTGAGTGTCTAGCTGGTTTTCTAGGCACAGAGCGAAGGATGCCAAGTAGAAAGTACCCCTGACTTTACAGAGACGTGTGTGCCCGTGCCTGATTGTATATTATCTACCGAAGTGTGTGACTGGTGTTTTCAACAGAGGTAAGGTTAGGGGAGTTATTTCTGTGTCTTCCTGACCTTCCCTTTTGACTCATCTCTCCCTTGGCAAATCTTTTTCCTCTTTTAAATACTGGTTCAAATGACAACGTCACATGCAAACTGGGTAAAAAAACACCTCTCTCAACTTTCCCAGCCCTTCTTCTGGATTCCCAACACACTCTATCTCATGCCCTGTCAGTGCCCACCAAATTCACACTGCAGGCCCATCATGTCTGCTGTGGCTCTCCTATCTGCTTCTTCATCCTTTCCACTACCAGGCTGCTCCTGCAGGTAAGGCACCCACAGGTTAAGTCATTTTGTGTGCTGAGCACTTAGTACAGTACCTGTCACAACTCAGGAACAGTGTTTGATTGATTTAACAGATTAATGCAGAACGAATTAGTGAGGGGAGGAAAATAGAGGAGTGGAGCCCACATCGGAAGGTGATGTAATATTCCAGGTGTGAGGGACAGAGTCTAAATTAAACTAAGGGCAGGGAAAGCTGATGGAAGAGACATTTCAAGGGCAGGACCCAAAGAACTTGGTGATGTGCAGGAAGTGACAGATACTGATAGTCAGAAAGTCACTGGGAAAGTTTTTGTGAAGATCAAAACTAGACTGTAAGGGCTTAAGGGGAAAAAATGGATAACAAAAATGCAATGAAAAAAATGGGCATAATATTTAAGCAAATTAATCATTTTTTTAAGCAAAATGAAAGCAGCTAGAAAAGATAAGAGAATAAAGTTATTTTTCAAGACAGTGAGTGGTTGGAGAAAGCCAAAGTACAAAAGACTCAGAGAAGGAACTGTGGGCAAAGGAAGCCATGGGGAGGTGAGGATTAATGATGCTTGAGCTAAGGGTATACCAAGAGCATAAGATCCCTTAGGCGATATAGAAAAGGGATTTAGGATGGCCTCTCCCAAATTCTCTTGGATTCAGATGACACAGATTTCTTTAGAAAAGAAGGTTCTACAAAGCATTTTAATATGTTATGTGCACCTGAACACAATTTTTATGCCTTTGTAATAATATCTAACATTTATACAGCACTTACTTTGAGCCAGTTTCACTCTGAGTGCCTACACATACTAACTCATTTAATTCTTACAATAACTCTGACATAGACACTATTAGCATTCTAGTTTTCCTGAAGTACAGAGATGAAATACTATGGCTGCAGACCTGGCAAGTGGTATTGCTGGGAAATGGGTCCAGGCTGACTAATTTTAGTAGTTTTCTCAACCACTTGCTTTTACAAATTCTTAAATACAACGTATGAATGAAATAGTAAACAATGAGTTCAGTTTGGTGGGAAACTTCTTAATTCTTGTTCCTTAAAATTAAATATCTCTAAGCTAAATTCTAAATTTACCCTGTTATTTCACACAGAAAAGCTATAAACAAGAACCTTCTATTCTACTCGGAAGCCCTCTCATTTTGCTGCTTTTTATTTTGCCATTATGTAATTAAAATTTCTTCCAAAGGCAGGAAAAAAAAGGACACTTATAAAGCTAAGTATATACTTAACTCTTCCTAACATCTGCAAGTCTATTTTTAACTTGGAAGATGGCAAAATCAAAATGCCATCTTGAATTTTAATTCTAAATTGAGTCACGACCTTAACATAATTTAGTCGTTTCTTACCATAAATTACTACTTGTTACCTGATAAGCACGGCCATACCCAATTTTGCTATTACCCATAATTTGAACAATAAAGCAAAAATAAAGCTCTTCCTGCTCCCTTTCCCCACCAATATTCTTGGTGTAGCTGTATTATTTTTATTCTTTTTATTTCTCGTTTGCTAATATATAATTAAGCAGAAATTCAGGGTCATAGGCCGTTTCAATTGTAAAATGTCAGACATGTAAAAGGTCGTGTTAATCACCACTCAATCTGTAATAATTTCTTCTCTTTGTTTCAATCATTACTAACAACCTTGCTCCATGGGAACCACTGCTAAGACTGTAAGATATGAAACAGTTCCCCAGCAGCCTGACACCGTGTTCTCTGGTGACCCCAAATAAAGCAGCTCGTTTACATTTTTGCATTCACTAATGTATTTAGCTAAAGCTCTAAGTCAGAGGTTTTAAATGACTTAATAGCAGAATGCTTTTTTCAAGCAAAATCTTACATGGGAATCTATCTGTGAAAGACAACTAAAATATTTCATTAGTATACATTTTATAGGTTCAAATTTATACTTTTTCCTATTAGAAATTAACCAATTAAAACAACACAGTGGTGTTCAACCTGATGTTAACATTTAGCAAATATGTACTTGGTATTTATATTTCTTTATTAGAGGTTTCAAATTTAAATCAAATAGTTGTAGACCTTCTGGATCATCCCTCTTTTGCAGAGTTAAAAAAAATCTCCATTCTAAATCAAAGTTATCATGCCCAGAAGACATCATACCTGTGACCTGTGCTTGCGATTACAATCTTATCGCCTGGTTTCCAAGTTACTGCTTCTTGTAAAATCAAAGTCCTTTCCCCCGCCTTTGCTGTATGAGCCAGACGAGTCCAGATCACAGAAACAGGCAGACCTGGAGCCAACAGACAAACTGAGTCTTTCTTTCTTTTTTTTTTTAATTTTTAAATCAGTGTTTATTTATTTTAGAGATAGAGAAAGATTCACAAAGCGCAAGCAGGGGAGGGGCAGAGAGAGAGGGAGACACAGAATCCAAAGCAGGTTCCAGGCTCTGAGCTGTCAGCACAGAGCCTGACATGGGGCTTGAACTCACAGACCATGAGATCATGACCTCATGATCAGTTGAAGTCAGATGCTCAACCAACTGAGGCACCCAGGTGCCCCCAGACTGAGTATGTCTAAAGATGTGTTTTCTTGCATAGTGAGAGTTTTATGTATTTTTCATATTTGCCTGGATTGAATCAACTTTGGAAAGGTTCATTTTACCTTGGCATTTTATACCTTTCTCAAAAAAGAAAAAGAAATATTTAGAATGCTTGCTTTATAAAAGTAACAATTACGTTATGATAACATGTGTGGATCTATAAAACTAAAAATCATCCTTCTGCAATGATATACTGCATTTAAAACAATTATCTTTATAAAAACACAATATAAATGTGATTTGATACTATTGTTAAAACAGGCAGAGGCCTATTACCTTTGCCATTATTGATATAAATTGCTTATATTGATAATCTAGAGACAAATGAAATGTGTAAACTTCTGAAAATTACATTAGGATATTTATTTAGCACAATGCAGGGTGACAGTTATTATCATAATAGGGATTGTGTTTATACATTCTAAATTTATGAAAGAAACAGATTATTGCAATATAGAAGACTTTAACATAAAAAGGATTCACACCATGCTTCCTTTAAATAAGTAAGCCTGATACCTCAAACATGATCATAATCATTTTTATTTGCTGGTAATTTTCCAGAATATAGTCATATAGAAGTACAACTATAAACTTATATATTTAGAAAGAGCCCATTTTAAAATACAAACATTAGAAGTTACAATCTTCTGCTTCCAGACTTAATGCCTTGGTATATAGACAAATGAAAGCAGTAATAATCACTATGTACTCTGGTAGGTGCTGAAATAGGCAAAAGGTGTTGTGGGAACACATACAAAGGAAGAAGCAGAACGGTGTAGAGAAGATCCAGAACGGTGTCCCCAGGAGTGACTTGGGTTGTGAGTCTTGGTAGTAGGAAGGGCTGGCCTGCCCTGGATAAGGGGAGGGCAGAGATAAAGAGGAACAAAGAGGGGACATGTAAAGACAGGAGAAGCTTGGCAAGTTTTCCTTTAAAGAGTTGTCAGGAGGGTTATCCCTTGTTTCCTGGCTAGTTTCTCCTGGACCAATTCCCTGAGCCCTTTTGGCTGCCCTACCATGCAGATCCAGGATTCCTTCTCGCACGGCCAGAGTTTTGGTGCCATATACTGGGAGCTCAGGAGATCGCAGGTGCCCATGCAAGGTAATGACCGCCCTGTGTTGAAACGGGGATGCTTCTGTCCCAATCTGCAAGGGATTTCACAAGCATCATTCGGAAAGTTAAAAGTCAATATCCACAGTTTTAACCACTTAAAAAGTAACCCTTTCTTTTGAGAAATTGATTGCTCAGTTGTAGTATCTTTATTCCAGAAGATAAACCTTACATTTTCTAGTCAGATCTTTGGAAAGGATACTGATTGACTTTAGCCACATTTCAGAGCTATTATTTTTTTTCTGTTCTATTTAAAATTTGGCTCTATGATAGTATGCTATTCTCTTCCCATTAAAAGCACAAGAACACTCTGGAAGATATTTTCCCAAAAAGGGGATTTTAGACTAGTAATGGAGACCTACATAAAGATAAACTTGTGAGGGCTTGTTATAATTAACCATCCATTTTACAAGCGGCATTTTACAAAGAGATGGAGAGAGGTTAGCAAGGATTCCATATCAGGTTCTCTCGTATACCTGAAGAATGCCTCCGTCTGTAATTAGAATATTTTCTGCCTGGAGTTCAATGTCAGCTTCATCAAATATTAGAGTTCCACCTGTGAACCATACAATTTTGAAATATAACAAAGGAAATTATTATTAAAAGCTATTTATTAAATTACACATAAAATTTTAATTTCTTATTCTTTTTTTAATGTTTATTTATTTTTGAGAGAAAGAGCGGGCATGTGCATGAGTGGGGCAGGGACAGAGAGAGAAGGAGCAGAGGAAGCAGGCTCTGTGCTGATAGCAGAGAGCCCAATGCAGGGCTCAAACTCACAAACCGTGACATCATGACCGGAGCCAAAGTCAGACACTGAACGGACTGAGCCAGCCCTAATTTCTTATTCTTATCTGCTATCACTATGCATGCCACTTTAACTTCAGCTCTTTAGCAATATAAAATACAAAAATTTCAGACAAGACCCAAGAGTTGATGGAAAATTAAATCCCTAGACAGATTATTTTCCTTTGACCACTGTTATTTTCTATGCTTTTAAATAGTGCAGCTACATGTTCTATAAACACAAGTCTTCAAAGTATAAATTAAGGCCAAAGACAATTAAAATTAGGGGTACATGGGTGGCTCAGTCAGTCGAGCGCCCAGCTCTTGATTTCAGCTCAGGTCATGATCCCAGGGTCATGGGATTGAGCCCTGCACTAGGCTCCATGCTGAGCATGTATTCTGCTTAAGATTCTCCTTCTCTCTCCCTCTGCCCCTCTCTTCTGCTTGTGTTCTCTTTCTCTAAAAAAGAAAAGAAAAGAAAAGAAAAGAAAAGAAAAGAAAAGAAAAGAAGAGAAGAGAAGAGAAGAGAAGAGAAGAGAAGAGAAGAGAAAAGAAAAAGTTAAATTAAATTAAACTAAAAATGAAAGAAAAGCACTTTTTATAGAAATCATGACAATGCTGACATTAGCTCTGAACTCCTATCCACTAATTTACACCAGCAACACCTATAGCCTGATTAGCATTATTAAAGAATGTGCTGAGATATATTTTTGTGAGACTGATGTAAATTTGTCAACAATAAAACTTTACTTGTCCAAAGGTCCAAGAGTTAATAACTTCAAATACTTGAAACACACTATTATCCTGCAAGTTAAAACAAAAACAAAACACAAAGGTTTTTGAGCAGCTAAAGCCATTATGGCAAAGTTGATACCTGAAAGCCCAAAACATTTTACTTTCACCAAATATTGTTGCTTTTACATGTAGTTGTAACAGTTCTGGTTATTTCCTCCTCTGTACTAATGGAATATCAAGAAGCAGAGAGACGTCCAAGTACAATGAAAGTAGTTTGAAAGACAAAAGTGAGAGTCACAACCTGGCACCCAATGGGAGTTGGGGTGGTCATTTAGTATAGAATTTAGCAAATCTCTCTGATTTTATAACCCCTGGGGGCCACTATACCAGTCCTTTTCTGAATGGGAAATACCTTTTACTGTTGTGATTCACCACACGCGAAGAGGCATAGGCACATGCACATACATTATTATTGAAACAAAAGTTTCGCAAAACAACATTTAACTTTAGAAGGTGCTTACCCATAAGAAGGCAAGACACTCTGATATTTTCCATTCCATTTCATCAAAAGATTATGGTTACAACACACTAAATAACAGCATACCACAAATGGATTATAATGTTCAATTTAAAAAACACAGTATTCCATATTGCATTAAAAACATCATACCACTATAAATAATCATAATCATGAGTTTTAACTAAATTTTATTCACAGAAATATTCCATAGACAGAATCTAATAAGTAGGTTTTCAGAAATTTACCCTGAATAAGCAACATTTTCAGAATAGGTGTATTTTGATCCAGCAAAATTGTCTGTCCTTTTGTAATAACAACTAGAGACCCTTCCTCGGGGGGAGGTTTTCCTCCCCATGAGAAGTTGGACGACCAGGCATCGACATACAGGAAGTCAGCATCATCCTGTAATAAAATACGAGAAGCTTTTAAATACAGATGTTTTATCAGAATGATTCATTCAATTTCTCAAACAAGAAGGAACCTAAACCAGGAAACATTTTCATTAGTAACAGAGTATAATCTACCTGATTTTTTTTATTTTTTATTTTTATTTATTTTTTTTAATTTTTTTTTTAACTTTTATTTATTTTTGAGACAGAGAGAGACAGAGCATGAACGGGGCGGGGAGGGTCAGAGAGAGAGGGAGACACAGAATCTGAAACAGGCTCCAGGCTCTGAGAGGTCAGCACAGAGCCTGACGCAGGGCTTGAGCTCACGGACCGCGAGATCATGACCTGAGCCGAAGTTGGACGCTTAACCGACTGAGCCACCCAGGCGCCCCTACCTGAATTTTTTTTAAAGTTTTAAGTGTTTATTTATTTTTGTGAGAGAGACAGAGACAGAGCGCAAGCAGGGGAGGGGCAGAGAGAGAAGACACAGAATCTGAAGCAGGCTCCAGGCTCTGAGCTGTCAGCACAGAGCCCAATGCGGGGCTTAAACTAACAGACTGTGAGATCATGAGCTGAAGTCAGACACTTAACTGACTGAACCACTCAAGTGCCCCAAGTTTAATCTACTTTAAACATGTCACAGCTGTCTGTTGGTTTATTTCACAATAATTATAAAGTGAAAAATCAATTACCAATTAGCCTACAATCCAGAATAAGTAAAAACCTGAAATCATAAAATATTAATAACAAGCAACAAAAACATGTTACTTTAAATTTAGCATAGTTACATTTCAGTTATTTTTTGGAGACATTAACAGAGTAAAAAGTCCATTAACAATTATGCCATCTCCCATAATGTTTTCTATTTCTCCTTTCTCTTCTACTTTTCTATTACTGTCATTCGTACTATACTCAACAGCACCTTTACCAGTTTGGCCATGCCATTGCTCCTGATGTTGACGTTAACTGGAGCCCACCCTGAAGGGGTGTGGGCATTTGTCACACAGATGATATACGTCTTGTTGGAATACTCAACATCACATTTGGCTTCAGCTATGGTGATGTGAACATCCTGCATATTTTCACTGTAAAGAAAAAAGGGGACAAACAAAACATTGACTTTCTTCCCTCAAATTTCTAGGTAACATTTTCAAACCCTATTAATGATACGCACTACTGCAAAAATAATGATCTTACTCTATGATCCATCAAAGTGCAGACTGACACTTTTTTCAATAGCAAGTCTTCAAACTATGTGTTAAGAAAAAAGTAAACAGAGATTAAGAAGACAGGACATAAAGCTGTACAAATTAGCAGGCATTCCAGTGCTGGGAGAAAAATTGCCTGGGTTCAATTTATTGAAAGAATCCATGTTGGTCTCTAAAGAGCCTCTTTTGGTAGAGACTTTCAGGGATCCTTTTGTTTATGTGATATTTTCACTAAATTCAAAGACTTCAGAATTTAATATCCATGTAAAAATTCAAGTCCAAGGTCTTGAGAAATTAAGTACTTGAGAAATTAAAATTGCCTTCTATGATTTAAATGATCTGCGGTTTTGAAGTCAGCCTTATCCACTTGAAGAATAATGACAGTGCAGTATATAAATTTGAGCCAAATAATGAATATGTTTAGGAAGAAGGAATCCGGCCACTTACAATGAAATGGACATGATATATGAAGACATGTTTCATCAACTCAGTGAAGCAGATCATGGTTGGTGATGAGATAGTGGGGGAAACATAACAAGATGTGATTTATACTTGGGGTCTGACTAGGATTTAGGGCAAGTTATTTAACCTAATTTCAGTCTCCTAGCCATAAAATGGGATAAAAATATCTAAGATGGTAAGGCAGGAAGTTTCTGTGGGGTAGGAAGGTGCCTGACATGGAGTAAGTAGTTGATAAATGTTGGCTATTAGTACTAGGATGTGCCTCAAGCATGACTTCTGAGCAGATACCGGGTACACATTACGTGAGTATTTTAAGCACTGTCCTTGCATAGGAGAAAGGAAGAGTGATGCCTTGAGCTTATACACACCGATGTTTGTGTGTGAAGACAGTACCTGAAGCCTGATCCCGTGATCGTAAGTCTGGTGCCCCCTGCTGTACTGCCTCTCTTGGGAGATAGTTCCGTGATGAGTGGAGTCAGTGACATGGCATACGTAAAAGGGGTCGTGGACTGTGACAAATCCTTCCCGTTGACCACACTCACTTCACAGGCTTGCTCAGGTCCTCTGCCTATGAGAAGAGGATCGAACTGAGGACAGTTCTGCCATCAGGCCCTTATTCATTTCCAAAACTCCCATTTTCAATAACATCTTCCTTTTCCTGTAATCACTTCCAATATACACAGGCTATTTTTCAATTAATAAGGATCTCTAGCAATAGCCAAAAAATCTCAAAATTCATGCATGTAGTCAAAGAGAAAACCCCTTAGACCCTTTCCTGGAGACTCTTACTGTAGATGATGCTATAAACCTCCCTGTGGTTTCCAGCGCTAGAGGATGCGACACCACAAATCAGAGCAGGAAGGGAGGGAGAACTGGTAAGACACACAGGCTGAGAGCAGCAAGGACTGACAGCTGGAAGTGAGCTAAGAGACAGAAAGAACACAGACACCTGGTACGAAAATGTGCAAAGAAGCAGAGCTGGCATCAAGACAGCCCCAAAAACCTCGACAAATCTTGACAGCACTGTTGCATTAAAAAAAAATCAGCATGTAAACTGATGTTGAAATGATAAATAAGCTCATTCATAAAAGTGTTATATTTTCTTCAATATTCTTTGTTTAAGAAGTCAGGGGTGCCTGGGTGGCTCAGTTGGTTAAGCGTCCAACTTCGGCTCAGGCCATGATCTCATGTTTCGTGGGTTTGAGCCCCACGTCTGTCTCTGTGCTGACAGCTCAGAGCCTGGAGCCTGCTTTGGATTCTGTGTCTCCCTCTCTCTTTGCCCCTCCCCCACTTGGACTCTGTCTGATTCTGTCTCCCTCTCTCTCTCGAAAATAAACATTTTTTAAAAAGTCAGAGAAGAAGTAAAAATGTTTATAAAGACTTTCTCAAATTTTGTTAAATTTTTTTGAATGTGTATAAACCATATTTTTTATTCACCTAGAGCATTCCTTTTGTTTCATTTTAAATTTCACTGGATAATTAAAATGTGTTGTGTACTTAAAATACCAGATGTTTAAACTTCACAATAATATGATAACCCAAGAATTAGGGTTAATAATATCTCCACTTAATAGATGCATGAACTGAAATAGAGTTCAGTTACTTAACTGAGGTGACACAGTAAGTGGAAAGATGAAATTCAGGGGCTCCTGGGAGCCCGGGCTCTTAACCACCAAATAAAAATAAATAAGAGTAATAATAATAACAACAGCAAATCACATCTCATGTTTCAGATATCATTCCATCCACTTTACATACATTAACTTATTAAACCTTACAATAATAAGGTAGGAAAATGTGATTATTCCCAGTTTACAGATGAGGAAACTGAGGCACAGAGTAGTTGAATAACCTGCCCAAAGACACAGCTTGGGTTTGAATCTCGGCAATGCATTATCATGGTTTACACTCATAACCATACTATCTTATCTTTAACAGAAATCTAACAGTTCAATAGGAATTAAAAATGTGTTCTCCATTAGGCATGCTCAGTTTACCTGATAAACTGAAAAACCACAATTTATTATAAACAATTTAATCTAGCCCAAAGGTCATGAGTCTTGAAAGACATATAAACCTAGAAAACAAAGTTCTACAGAAATTGTTTAAAATGAGGACAGTCAGAGGCGCCTGGGTGGCTCAGTTGGTTGAGCGTCCAACTTCGGCTCAGGTCATGATCTCACAGTTTGTGAGTTCGAGCCCCACGTCGGGCTCTGTGCTGACAGCTCGGAGCCTGGAGTCTGCTTCGAATTCTGTGTCTTCTTCTCTCTCTGTCCCTTCCCCACTCACGCTCTGTCTCTGTCTCTCAAAAATGAATAAACGTTAAAAAAAATTTAAAAAAAAATTTTTTAAATGAGGACAATCATAAAGGTGATTCAATTGCCTCCAAATCTTAGAAGAAGAAATTTAGACTCTGATTTCTTTAACATTAACCATTTCTCAGAGACTGCCACTCTTTTTTCTGACTACTTACCATTATTACGTGGAGTTTTACATAATAGTGTTGTGCAATCGGATTTAAGCCTGTCAACTGCACATTCTGAGCCACACACTAATATAGTTGAGGTCTGTGGATTAAACCCAGTGCCTGTCACAGTCATGGTCTGACCACCACCAAAGCTCCCTAATAAAGAAAAATAAAAGGGAGAAACACAGCTAATGAAATGAAAACCTCCTCTGTGTACATATTTCAAAACATGAAATGGAAGTAAATTATAATAAATGAAATGATTCTTAGAACTGAAATTATATAGTATATATTATATTAATGCAACAGAATTCCTTTTGATGGTATTAATTTAAAACCTTTACTGAGTAAACATTACATCCTGTCATTTATTTCAACTACTTCTAGGAACTAAAATTTTATTTACCAGAGATGTCAAAAGGAATTTCAGAGTAGTCAAAACATAAATGCAAAATTACTATTTAATTAAGAGTACATTGAATATACTTTCTTTAACCACTAAAATAATTTTCAAATAGAAAAAAATATTTATGTATTCGTAATTATAGGTCAGTGACGTCTAAATATGATTTTATAAAATTATGTTAACACTAAGAGAAATATAGGCAGTAAATGAATATTTTGAAGTGATTCATTGATACATGCACATGCTTATTTGATGGATAAACCAAACTATCTTCAATGTGTTATAGGAACTACAAATCTTAGCAGTGTTTAAAGAATAATTTTTTTACTGAAGTGTTTACTGAAGATTAAGTGTTTACTGAAACAATATAAAATATTTGTAGGTTCCTACACATTCATGGCTACCTTGGCTTGGATGAATATTCTGAATAGTAAGTGGGTACTCAAATACAACTGTGGACACAGCAAAGCCTTTTGTCTTATGATGCATCATGACAGGATAGGTGCCACCAGCATGATCTCCAATGATGCACTGCAATACACTATCATTGACCACGGTTACATTACACTGGATGTTGTTTATCATCACGGAAATTTCCAAGATATCAATACCAAAATTAGATCCAGTGATTTGAATTTGGGTTCCTGGTGGACCTTTAAAAAAAAAAAAGAAAACAATATATCCAGTACTTATCTATGCATTGAAAGATATACTTAATTACTTCCATAAACAAAATAATATCCAGTATTTTAAAGCTTAAAAAAATATTAACAAAATACAAAGTTTGGCTATACCATATATTATAATCTATAGTATATTTACTATAAATTATATCAACATTCATTATTTTCCAGCACATTGTTATTCTGCTATTGTTAATGTTAATTCAGGCTACTGCAGAAGAGGGGAAAAGAGAAGAAAAAGATTCAGAATTAAGAAGTATGAATGTCTGGGGCACCTGGGTGGCTCAGTGGGTTAAGTGTCTGACTCTTGATTTCGGCTTAGGCCGTGATCTTGTGCTTCATGGATTCAAGAACTACGTCAGGCTTTGCACTGACAGTGTGGAACCTGCTTGGAATTCTCTCTCTCTCCCTTTTTCTCTCTGTCCCTCCCCTGATCATGCTTTCTCTCTCACTCTCTCTCTCTCTCTCTCTTTCTCTCTCTCAAAATAAAAAAAAAGTATGAATGTCTGAGCAGGGGTGGTGAGTTGGAGTATATTTTATGAATGAGGATTAGAATTTTTTATTTTTAGTACTTTCCTGATATTGGCAACTCTTTTGAGGATGGATTATTTTTCTTAATTTAAATATTTTCAATATATATACTTGATAAACAAATTATGATAGGTAAGATAGTAAATACAGAAACAAGGAATTAATTTTAAGAATTATAGATGAATGTTGATGCCTTGAATAAATGCACATAGAACAAAGTACTTCAATCCTTCTTCCTTTTCACAAAAATGCATTAAGGGCATTAAACACATGGAATTTTTCATAGTTCATCCAAATGAATGCCTTCATATTTAAAGAATAAGTGAATAGATATTAACCAACATAACTTGTTACACATAGAGTCATCAAATAGTAGGCTGATTTTAATTCAAGTAGTAATGGTAAAAATGGCCATATAACTGACCATAGTAAAGACCACTGACATTTAAATGGTCATTTTAAAGACCACAGAAATTAATAAGATCTTTCATGTTAGGAATAGTTTTAAGATACAAGCCAAAAAAATGATTTTTTAGTCTTAAATTTTTAATTTTGTCTAGCATTTTCACCTATCAAATGGAAGTGTTGTTCTAAGTTTGATCTATTGCCTATCTCTTTGGTAAATAAAGCAGCTCAGTTCTCACTTGTCTGCAAGTTCCATAACTTCAAATACATTGCTTGAAAGAGACATTCAGGGGTGTCTGGGTGGCTCAGTATGTTAAGAGTCTGACTCTTGATTTTGACTCAGGTCATGATCTCAAGGTTCCAAGAGTTTGAGCCCTGTGCTGCTTGGGATTCTCTCTCTCCCTCTCTCTCTGTCTCTCTCCTTCTCTCTCTCTCTCTCTCTCAAAATCAATAAATAAACTTTATTTTTAATTTTTTAATTTTTATTTTATGTTTTATTTATTTTTGAGAGAGCACAACTGGGGGAGGGGCAGAGAGAGAGAGTGAGAGAGAGAGAGAGACAGAGGATTCAAAGCAGGCTGTGCACTGACCACAGAGAGTCTGATGCAGGGCTTCAATTCATGAACCATGAGATCATGACCTGAGCCAAAGTCAGACTCAACCGACTGAGCCCCGCAGGTGTCCCTAAATAAACCTTTTTTTTTTTTTAAAGAAGGATACATTCAGGCAAAAAGATGGAACAGAAATGGCTCACAGAAATACAAACACATGCCAATATCCAATTCATCATTTGCAATGATTACAAATACATGGGGAAATGTATGTTATTGCTATATTAATGTTCGCTTTAAAAAAAATTTCTAAATGAGAAAACTTAATGTATCAAAGAAAATTTCACTAGCAAACTTCTTGAAGGGAGAGAATACATCTTACCCAAACCTGGCACATTTTCTGGTAATACAAACTTAAAAAGATTATTTTTAAATAGCCTTTTAAAAGGGTAACATTTAGGGGTGCCTGGGCGGCTCAGTCAGTTGAGCGTCCAACTTCGGCTCAGGTCATGACCTTGCGGTTTGTGAGTTTGAGCCCTGCGTCGCGCTTTGTGCTGACAACCCAGAGCCTGGAGCCTGCTTCAGATTCTGTGTCTCCCTCTCTCTCTGCCCCTCCCCTGCTCACGCTATGTCTCTGTCTCTCAAAAATAAATAAAGGTAAAAAAAAAATTTTTAAGGCTAACATTTAATTATTTTCTTATTAAAGTTGCCATTCTAAGTTACATTTTATGAATGAATTTATTTAACCTTATCAGGTAGGTACTTGCATGTATAAGAAAACTAATATTTAAAAAAAATTTGTCCGAAGTTGTATTACTATAAATTAGAAGAACCAAGATTTGAACCTAGGCATCAAGGCCATGTTGTCACCTTTACACTATAGCTGCCTCTCCAGAATTCATTATGTAGATGATAAGCATTCCAACACCTTGAAGATTATCAGAAACAGCATAGAATAATGACAAAAAAAATTAAGAAGACATCTCAATCTATTCTTAGCTTAGAAAAATGAGTTATGCTAAATCATTATGCAAATCTTATTTCATAATATTTTTTCCATCTGAATGGGCCAATTACCTTCTTAAAAAGAACTCTGTTGAGTTAATAAGTTAGTATTCAATTGTAGCTTCATGGAAACAAGATACATAGAAAAAGTCTCAATGTTTAGTAAGATCACCTACCCCTGAATTTTAACAGTTGTTTCCTGTGCCATACCAGCATTAATGACATAAATTATCAATTCAACTCATAGATACCCATCTATTTCTTCCTCATTTTGAAATTCAGGTCATGTTAATGGGGATTTTGTTTCAAAATAGAAGTTGGAATTTGACTAAAAATTTCATCATATGAATGTGCAAAAAATAATCACAAAATGGAAACTACACAGAACTCAAATCCCATGTATTAATTGAGTTAAGTGGATTGTCTAAGAACACATCTTAATAATCACAGATAAACATTATTCCATTTCTACACTAGTAAATATTACTGATAATATCATATCAAGACAATAAAAGGAAGGCATTGGAGTACCTGTCCTTGGATCAATTTCTCTGAGAAGCGGAGTATCCTCCAAGGTGTATGTAAATGACAGAGGTGGATAAGCAACTGTATTAACGGAGATCTTCACATCGACCCTCCCAACCATCCCTGCCGGGGTACTGCAGGAGACTTCACTGGAGTTGACAGAAATAATTTCACAAGGTTCATCCCCAACAGTGACTGTGGTGTTGCCTGGATAGAAGCCATTTCCTGTGATCACCAAAGGAGTTCCACCAGCAATGCTTCCAGAAGTGGGTGTGACAGATGCAACTGCTGGGCTGCTAACAGTAAGGTTCCCCAGAGCCACACCTTTACTTCCCACCACAACACTAAGAGGATGAAGTCCAGCTGGGAGAGGCCTCACCAGCACGGTGATGTTATTGTCATTAACATCTATTGCTCTGACCTGTTGGTTTCCAATGAAAACAGCAATGTCTTCCAAGGCAGTGCCAAAACCGTGTCCTTCAATAAGAACTTCTCCAGGTCCTTTGATGGAGTTTGGGAGGATTCTCGTTATGAAAGCAGTGATACTTTCTGAGTATGAAAAGCTGCAGTTCCCCTGACACTGGGCAGGCACTCCATGTATTAGAAGATCCACTTTCACCAGCTGTTGGGGAGCGGGAGATGTTTCACACTCAATGGCTGTGTAATTTACAGACAGAACTTTACATGGCAAATGACCCAGAAAGACTTCTGCACCTGCAGAAGAAACCGCAAATCCAGAGCCTTTTATGGTCACTCTGGTCATTCCGCTAGTTGATCCTGCATTTGGCAGCACCATGTCGATGTTTGGCAAAAGTACAAAACGCCCATCAGATTCACTGGACAGCGTGTTGAGAGCAGTGCCCAGGTTGTAGACAGTTAATGTGACAATTTCCCTGATGCCAACGTCCATTGAGTTTTGAGGGTCGATATGACAAATAATGGAATTATCACTACTTTCTTCTACAATACAGGGGTAGCTACCAATCGTAACCTGAAAGTAAGATGAATATGGAAACAAGTCAATACATTACTCTGGAGTGAACTTAAATTTTATATTAACAGCAACTGAATTTTAAAAATTTAATCATGTGCAAACTTTTTTCCTCATAAAACTGATTTAGGGGGCTGATTAAAGCATCTCTCGGATCAATCTTAAAACTATGACCATACATGAATGGTCATAGCTACATTATTCATAATAGCCAAAAAGGTGAAAACAATCTAAATGCCCATAAATGATAAATGGATAAATACAATGTGTATACTATATAATGGGATATTATTCAGCCATAAAAAGGAATGAAGCACTGATAAACATAGTATATAACATTGAAGAACCTTGAAAACATTACACTAAGTGAATAAAGCTGGTCACAAATGACCACGTTATTATTTATACATTCTATTTTATTATTATTATCATTCTATTATTTATACATTATTCAATTATTTATAAGAAAGGTCGAGAATAGGGAAATTCATAAAGACAGAAAATAAATAATGGTTGTTTGGGACTAGAAGGGTTGGAGAGGTTGGGGATAATGTCTAAGGGTTAAGGTAAAATGTTCTAAAATTGAGTGTGGGGATGGATACACAATTCTGTGAATATACTAAAAGCTATTGAATTATGCACTTTCAATGGGTGAATTGTATGGTATATGAATTATATTGCAATAAAGCTGTTAGGAATTATGTTATGAGGTTATGGATGAAACATTTTCCTTTTACTGAGTACACAGTAGTAAAAAGGAGATCATTATATTCTTACCTTATTAGCAGATGTGAGATTACTGAAGCCACATCCAGTAATTGTTATCAATTCATGTAGTGTTCCAGCAGATGGACTAATGTTGCTTATAGATGGTGAAAAACAACTTGAAAGCTCAAAGACCAATCTATCTGAATTTTTAACCCCAGTATTGTTCAGGCCACACTGGGGTTCTGTTGCTAGGCAGTCTGTCCCAGAGCTTCCCAAGTGCAAACTCACAGGTCCTTTAGATAAAAAGAACTACCCGTAAGTCATGTATAAATATTCTAAAACAAGAACCATTCTCAGAATGCATTACTCTTTATTTTAATGGTGGTGGCTTATATTCCATTAAAACTTTTTCTTTTCTTTTGTTTTAATGATAAGACGGGCTCAGGCAATACAAAGTTAAAATAAAGACGTGGACAAAGATGGTGCAGTAAAGAGAGAAAAGTGAATATAAAAATAATTTCCTTTTCAATGTTTCTAAAGCCAGATTCTATAGGGAAAATAAAACAATAACATCATTTCACATCTTAATATATTTTGGGGCACATACAGAGGGTCAGAACCTTATTTTTTATTTAAGTTTATTTATTTTGAGAGAGAAAGTGTGAGTGGGGGTGGGTGGCAGAGAGGCAGAGAGAGAGAGAAAAGAGAGAGAGAGGGAACCCAAGAAGGCTCTGCACTATCAGCACGGAGCCTGACATGGAGCTGGAACCACAAACTATTAGATCATGACCTGAGCCGAAATCAAGAGTTGGATGCTTAACCAACTGAGGCACTCAGGTGGCCCATTTTTTTTTTATTAGAGAGAGAGAGAGAGAAAGAGAGAGCATGACTGGGGCAGACGGACGGAGGGAGGGACACAGAGAGAGAGAGAGAAAGAGAGAGAGTGAATCTCAAGCAGGCTCCATACTCAGTGTGAAACCCAATGCAGGGCTGGAGACTTTGACTCTGGGATCATGACATGAGCCAACACTCAACCAACTGAGCCATCCAGGTGCCCTCAGAGTGTCAGAACTTCTTCACACTACATCTCATTTGAGGCACACAAGGATTCTGGGAGAATGGTAGGACAACATTAACATGGGCCTCATTTTATAGAACAAATTCCAGTCTTAGAACAGTCCAGATTTATTCAAGGTCGTGTGGTTGGTCAGAGACAGAAGCAGTGTTAGACCTAGTCATCAGCCTCCTCCTCCAGAAAGGTCACATACACCCTGGGTCACTGGAGTAACAGAGTTTCCATCTTTAACCCTCTTACCTGGAGCGTATGTAGCTTCAGTGCTACCCACAAACAGGTGCAGGGGAATGTGCCTGGTTTCAGCTGGTAAAACATTAATGACTCCTTGGAGAAAAATAGAGCAAGACTCATCAACATACCCACTGCTATAATAATGGATTCCAGGTGAAGTAAATTGGTAAGAAAATGAACCTGCCATAAAATAAGATTGTATGTAATAAATACAAGCACTTAATGCATCCTCAAAAAGAAATTTCAAATGATCATTCAAACACACATGCAGATGACAGGTTTATTATTTTTCATGCACATGACATTTCAACAGGAAGTAGTAAAAAAATGATTCACTGGTTATAAAAGAACCATCTTGTATAATGAAATTACATTCCAGGAAGACAAGAGCCAGCATTAATTTTTCTAGAAAACCACATTAAGTATGGCATAAATTTTAAAGAAAAACTCAACATACAGTGAAAAATAAACAATACTTTGTGTTCATGAGCAAAAGTTCAAAGTGATTATATATATATAACAGTACACTTTACACTGAGTTGTTCTAGGAGAAATACTGATTTTAAAGCTGATTCCAATCAACAGAAGTTTGTTACTTGCTACTAGTTTGGTGTGATTAAAACATACTCCAGTTTTCTTTGTATTTTGCTTATCTCAATACTTTTTCAATTGGTTGGTTATTCCAGAATGAAGAAAGACATTTCTGATATCAGAAATCATCTCTGATATACAAAATATATTGCTTACATTCACTTATAATAGGTTTATAAATTTTTAATATTTTTACTATAGCAATATAATGTCAAATAAATCATTTGTGTATTTATACATATTATTTATACAAAAGTATTTTAAATATAAACAATATCCTTTTATTATATCTAGGAAAAAGAAACATAACACAAAATTCAACAAAGTGGAAACATACCTGATGCAGATTTTTCTCTTCCATTCATAAATCCTTTGCCATCATAAATTACACTTCCAGGACTGGATACAGAGAAAACCCTGTATCCTATTCCCCTGAGAAATGGATGTGTTTGCCAATGCCATGTCACTGTGTCTCCCACAGATACATTTAAGACTGATGGTGACCAGGCATAACCTAATCCATGTACTAGGAGCAAGAATTGAGACACATTTTTAAAAGAAAAAAGGAAAAGGAGTAAAAATTCTCAACAATTATCTTTGCAAATATTGCATTTTTGTACAGCTACTAGCAAAAAACTCTTTTAGGCTAACATCCTAAATTTTTTATGTGCATAATTTAAACATGTAACAAAAATAAACAGAAATAATGCAAAGTATGATCATGAGAAGCTAAGGAAAAAAATAAGCCACTCACCTCCAAAACTGATGATCAAGAAACAGTTTGAAAAAAATCAGAAAGTCAATAACAAGTTGTTCAAAAATGTCACATGGAATATTTTTTTAAAGCTATGGTCAATTTTTTAAACATAATTTTCTCAGGCATAGAGGCATGTGAAAATCTATATAACGTCAATTTGAATATTTAGTTAGGGACCTATGACCAATAACAAACAACAGACAGTAGGTTTGGGACTGCAATAAAATCGAATGGTGATTCCTCATCTTGGCAATTGTAGTCTAGCGTTTTAGACTCAAGTCTACCACTGGCTCATTCTATATGTAGCCCCCTATGTCAAAGAGATAAAGTATAGACAAATTACTGACCAATTATAGAAAGAAATAGCAATATTTATTCTCTGAATACTTTGAAGTATTAAATAAATGAAAATAAAATCAATATCAGGGTAAAGTGCTTCCATTATTTACAATATACAAATGTTGGCTGATACCTGAATCTTCTCCACTGTTGGTAATCCTAAATGTATTCCCTGTTGAATGAAGAATACATTTTATGACATTTTCTGATGATGAAATCACACTGCAATGGAAGGACCCTAGAAAGAAAAAAGATGGGGGAAATTTTTTCTCAAATATTTTTTGTAAAATATAGAAATGAAGTATAAGTAGTAAACAGTAAAGGCGCCACAAAAACTCCACATTATGTAGCAGGATCTCTGATATTTTTCTGATAGTTATCATGTTTGTGTACTGATTGTTTTTACAACAGAGACCTTAGCTTTTTAAAGTGTTTTATATGCATCAAATGTAAATTATTTATTAAAATTAAAAAAGTTACTCAATTTCTCTTTACTACCTTAACCACACTTAACTTTTTATACACTAATAGAAAAATAACATTTCCATGATTGAACAGTATTTGTGTAATAACTCAGCACCTATAAGCACATCCTTTACAGTGAGAAAAAGGGATAACGCTCTTTGGTGAGGATGAAACTCTTACCTAAGAGCACAGTGTTCTCAGTCGGTATTGTGCTGAACCCCACGCCCATAATAGTGACTTCAGTTCCACCATATAAAGAGCCTCTCTGTGGAAACATGGTGGTCACTTCCAAAATATACTGTATAGAAGCATTTAACTTATCTCTGCAAAAGAAAAATTGGTAGATGTTTCAGTGACTTTTCCATGGCGTCCTGTTGCTAAGCTCTTATTAGAATATGACTCATTTCAAAGGAGGAAGAAGTCGAATATTTAATTAGACACTACTTTTTCAAACTAGATAATCTGATAATTATCATGGCTTTAATTTGGTTGGATGGTTTGTATGTATGTGTGTATATATATAATAATAATATAATCATATAACATGTAACAACATACTATATATATAATAATAGTTTTTCCCTAACAATGAAAATTAGTTTTCTGAAAATCCCATGGCAGAATAATTTCAGATGGAGGAACTTAAAATATTGTGAAATAAATATGGTTATGAGAACTGAGGTCACAAGAAATATATGATACCCTTTAAAATATTTTACATATTCATTACAGTAAAACATAAAGGCAGCACTCATGATCTGTAAGAGTATAGAAATGAAATTCCATACATTTCATTTAAGAAATAGGGCTCCTGAGTGGTTCAATTGGTTAAGCATTGACTTTGGCTCAGGTCATGATCTCACCATTCGTGGGTTTGAGCCCTATGTCAGGCTCTGAGCTGTCAGCACAGTGCCTGCTTCGTATTCTGTCTCCTCTCTCTCTGCCCCTCTCCTGCTCATGCTCTCTCTCTCTCAAAAATTAAACATATAAAAAAATTTTAAAAAAGAAATAAAAGTTGTATGCAACTAATTTGAATTTATTATTCTATATATGTTGGAAACTTGTCATGATCTCCCTTCCCACTATTTCAATGAGAGTTTTAAATTTGTTTTGCGTTGTTACAGACGATGTGTCTCCGAGGAGGTCATGCTGTTCTGACCTGATACATAGAAGTAGACTCCTACATCCTAGCTCTCACCATAAGTAAAATGAGTCTTTGTATTAACTTTTATTTCACTTCCTCTATGCAACTGAATTGCTATTTATTTTTTTATTTTTATTTTTTTATTTGAGGAAGAGGTGGGGGGAGAGGCGCAAAGGGCAAGAGAAAGAATCTTAAGCAGGTCCATGCCCAGTGCAGAGGCCAACACGGGGCTCAATCCCGCGACCCTGGGATCATGACTTGAGCCGAAATCAAGAGTGGGATGCTCAACCCACTGAGCCATCCAGGTGCCCCTGGATTGGTATTTCTTAAACTGCCAGTGAAACACCCAGCTTTGTATGCTATCAATTCTATTCATTATCTCCATCACGCCAAAAGCACAAACCAGCTGCCCTGTTAATCAAAGGGGGGGATGTAGTTCTGGGGTTCGTTCGTGGTTGCTCTTGCTCATCTTCCTTCACCTCAAGATTCTGCTGTGATAATCTCTCCTCCTTTTCTGACTTCAGCTTTACCTGCTTTTTTCTTAATTCCTAAATTTTAGTTTTCTCTTTTTCTAAGTATCTAAACCAGTACTTTCCTTAGGCCAGCACTGCAATTTTACTTCAAAATTTTAACAAACAGCTTCCAGGAAGAAAATAGTGAGAAGTTACCTACAGGAAAAAGCTGGAGAAAGATTCTCTCCATCCTCTCCTTCAGATGGCCAGCTCCTACCCATTTCTTGGCTTAATTGTCACCTTCTAGAGAATGCTTTCCTGTCCCTCAGGAAAAGTCAGTGCTCTCTATATGCTATATGCTCTTACAGACCTGCAACCTCTTATTCATAGCCTCTTTCATACTTATAATTAAGTTATTGATGTAATGTGTTTGAAATCTGCCTCCCAACAAAATTGTGGGTATTATTAATGGCAGAGGACATGTCCCTCTTATTCTGCACTGTGAATTCAGCACTGAACAAGTAACTAACTGCTTGGTAAGTATTTCCAGAATGAATGAAAATATGTGATATATACACAGATCTAGTTCTACAGAGAATCCTACAACATAATCTGAATTGTTCTCAAAACTAAGCACATATTGCACTTTATATTTTCAGAATCTTTTGCAAAAGGAGATACAGATGGGTGAAGAAAGCAACTGCAAATATTAGAAGATGAATGGCTACTTCTTTTCTTATCCCAAAGCTGTTAGCCCCATGTGTCCCAAAACCCCATTAGTTTATGGTCATTACTATACCTTGTTGATGCAAAACCCCAGTTTCTGACTTCTACATAGATATCATGTTTTCCAGGAGACAACTTGGGCAAAAGACATCTAATATCTGTGAAATTCCAGTGAAAAATCTGGCAGGGTCTTCCTCCAACATACACCTCCACGTTTTGTGCGAGTTCATTGCCAAAGTTATAACCCTTAACTGTTAAATTAACTTCTCCTATTATTTTAAAAGAGAATAGAAGTTTTAGAAGAAGATTCCACTTATTATGTGGCATAAAATTTGCATATTAAGTAAATGAACTCATTTCTTATCTTTCATCAGATTTAGGAAATCCTAACGCTTGCAGAGGCAAAAGAAAAATCAGTGCAAGAATTGATATCTGCCATATGGAGATAAAATTCATATCTAATTGTTTCACAGAGGAAAAAAAAGATGGCAAAGTACTTCCTAAAAAACTTAATATTTTTCTCCTTATCACACATGTTCAAAGTGAAATAATAAATAGACTAATAGAACTTGTGGCTGGTTTTGCTTTAAGAAAGAACTGGGTGGTTGGTTGGTTAAGTGTCCGACTTCAGCTGAGGTCATGATCTTGCAGTTCCTGAGTTCGAGCCCTGCATTGGGCTCTTTGCTGTCAGCACAGAGTCTTCTTTGGATCCTCTGTATCCCCCTCTCTCTACCCCACCCCCATGTGTGCTTGATTTCCCTCTCTCTCTCTCAAAAACAAATAAACAATAAAAAAAATTGCAGGAGAAACTATACTTCAAAAACCTTTCTAGAAATAGTTTACATTTATATATGTGATGTATATGTATGTGTGATGACGTATGTATATATATCTTACAAACATGCATCTTACATATACATATATATCTTTCATGCACATGTCAAATGACTGATCTCATTAAAATTTTCCTTACCTAGTATTGTTCGTACTTTTGGACTAAAATCAGTTATAACTGGGGTCTGCAAACAGTTATAACTATAAGCATCCTTTGCTGAGGCTTGAAATCCATTGGTAATAACTGAAATATCAACTGTACCCTCAGTTCTCTGAAATAAGAAGAAAAAAATTGGAAAATATTCAATGTTGAGATGAAGAAATCTGATGGCTAAAAACAACTAGAACCATTCAAAAATAAACTGCTGAAGATGTTTTGTTTCAAAGTTGTGAATCAGAATCAATTTTCAGGTATTTAGAAAGCTGTGGTGTCAAATGCAGGCTACGTGTTTTAATGTTTTAGATAAAGGTACATGATGTACTGGTTTTGAGGGAGGTTATGACCAACTTAAATGTATCTATATTACTGGATTCCTAAGGGCTCTGCAATATAGTTAGGATGCTCTGGACAAGTGACTCTTTTAAATTAATAAAGCATAAGATACTAAAAGTTTTGACATTTTGCTCTTAAAATACACTCATGTAATCTATTCCTCTTCATTGACAAATCACATTATTATATCTTTTGCTGACTTGGATTCACAATCCAAGATGAATACTTGGACCCCTAAGAAAAACGTTTGGTGTTCTCACTGATAGAGGACCTACAGATTTCCCAATTAGGAAAAACAGTTTTTCCAGCACGTAGTATTTGCTTAATGCGCACTCAGCCTTTAGCTGAAACACAAAATCTAAACAATGTTTTCACTTACCCTATCCTCCAGATTGTCATCATCATTCGGTCCAACACATGCTCTAATTTACTCTTCCTATAGATTTCAACTACATAATACCCCCATTTAGTCTGCTTAATTTTTTTAATGTTAATTACTGTATCCAGCATCTTTGTGCACATAATAAACAAACAAGAGTCTTGGTTTAAATTTAAACACTATTTTTTAAGAGAAAGAACAACAATTTAGTGCTAAGATGCAATATTCCACAAGGAACTTCACATGGGGGTGTTTTTTTGGTATTAGATTTATGTATT
Organism: Acinonyx jubatus; assembly: GCF_027475565.1. NCBI lineage: Eukaryota > Metazoa > Chordata > Mammalia > Carnivora > Felidae > Acinonyx > Acinonyx jubatus. The sequence continues at coordinate 28,714,149 of NC_069394.1, forward strand.
TATTTATTATCAACAAACTGAAACTTTAACACATTTAAAATATACAGTCCTTAAAAAAAACCAAAAGATTTGCTTCTCTGAATTTTTTTAGACTGTTAGTGCTAAGGTTCTTTCATACTTAGATTTACCTGATCAACTCTCTTTCATCCTTCAAGCTCTGATAGGCCATCTATTTTTCTGTGAAACTCTTCTGACAGCCTCTCCTCACTCTATTTTATTTTTACTTTGTTTTACTTCTTTAAAAAAAATTTTTTTTTACATTTATTCATTTTTGAGAGACAGGCAGAGTGCAAGTTGGGGAGGGCCAGAGAGATGGAGACACAGAATCTGAAGCAGGTTCCAGGCTCTGAGCTGTCAGCACAGAGCCTGATGTGGGACTTGAGCACACAAACTGTAAGCCGAAGCCAGACGCTTAACGGACTGAGCCACGCAAGCACCCCCAGTTTGTTTCTACTTCTATTATTTCAAATCGAACACACTGTTTAGTATTGGTTTCTATGTCTGTCTTTCTAAATGTTAGGTATCTAGAATGTGGATATAATACTTCCTATTTGGATCTTAGCAGAAAGATGTTGAAGAAATAATTGTGAAGGAACGTTACTATAATGCTGCAGTTCCTAAGTAAATATGTCCCTTGTTTAAACTTCTCCTGAGATGTCCCTTAATTCATTAGTTTTCAGAAAAAAAACAACAACTAAAATCAGATGTCTTACTTTTGGTGTTCTGCAGGTTATCTTATTCAAATCCTCTTCAATCACATTGCAGGTTTCATTTCCAACTAACACCTTTGAATTTTCATTAAAACCAAATCCAGACAGAGTCAAAAGAGTACCACCTTCATAAGGAAATGACAACAACAATAACAGGTCAACAATACCAAAAGGAAACTTTGGCAAGAATCTAACTCATCCTTCAAGAATTTTCTTATCATCCAATGGATGGGTCGTCAAATAGATCAAGGACTAGGCTCGGTGTGTGTAATCACTGCCACATAGTACAGCCTGAGCTCTGAAGTCCGGAACCATAAAGGAAACTAGGCTAAGTGATTTAATGAAATAACAGATTTGCAAACCAACATCTGTTTTGGGGCATTACTATCAACTGCTATTTTCTATAGTGTCTTCTTCATCCTAAAGAGAAATTATGCTGGTTTTATATGTTCAACCATTTTGTGTTCTGAAAGTGAATTAAGACTCTCAATGAAATTAAAGTCAACTAAGACTCTTACCAAATCCCAAATTTTATTATCACTAAGTAAAAGGGAAACTCAGAAATAATCCCAACAAAATAAAAATAAAATAAAGTGAAATAAAAACACAAAACACACCAAAAGGATCAAGACCAAGGCAAAAATCCCAAACTAAGGGAAATGAAGCAGGACAGGAAAAATGTGTTATTTTTTTTTCATCTTCTGTGTCAGGCTTCCTTTCCCCGATTTGTTCCTGGAACTTTTTCTGGGTCAAGTAGCTCCATTGAGACTGTGGTTACAAATGGAGCAGCTGGTAAGCAGAATAATAACTAATAAATCTTATCTTGACATAATTGATGAGCTTGTTATAGAAACATGTAATAATTGATGATATTAATTCAATAACCTAAGATGTAAGTATAAGCAGTCACCCTGACTTGTGCTTCATAAGAAACAAAAGAATTAGTCAGCCATTTAATTACTGTGCTTTCCAAAAGGGGAGTCTCCTTTGTTCTGTATGAGGGGGCTTTGGGTTCCTCTCCCTCCACCCTGTTCTAGAAACAGTACAACGAAATGATGGAAATGTATGCAATTTTCTTTGTTTAGAACAATTAACTATTACCTGCCAGGCTCCCAGAAGCAGGCCAGATGTGTGAGATCTGATTCTGATAAATGAAATAGAGTACTTCACCCTCTATGTTCCGTGCTAGTCCAACATCGGCTATGGACACAGCAACTGGGAAATGTCCAGCACTGCCATTCAGAATCCGGCACTTGATCTCATTTTCTTGTGAAACAAAAGAAAAACATGATAAAACAAATGTTTTTGTAAGATAAAATTACTGAAATTTTACATTTGCAAATATAAATAGTGGGCTTCATTTTTATATCCCAAGAAATATATCTGAGGAAAACTACTCATATACGAATGGGGCGAAAGTTTTTACAAACTATCTGATGTTATGACTCAGACACTGTTAGAAAAAGGTAGGTGAAATAATAATAAAAGCAAAGTGAACAATTTACTCCTGATTTCTACTGTGGCCCCCCAAAAGTGGGAGGGGATTATTGTACTAGTAATTTTAAAATCCTAATCTGTAAAATCATTTATATCAATAATTCTAAAATTGTTGGTCCAATATGTGACTTATGTTAAGTAAAATATCAGGTTTCATCAAGAAAGGTGATCAAAAACTAAATGAAAATCTATCCTTCACACTTCATTCAGAAGAATATATGCACATTTGTAATACAGATGCATTACTGACTTAGATCTCAAGAATGCATAGAGTATCTGAATTAAAAACAAATTATATGAAAGATACATTTGCTTATATAATCCTATTAAAATTAAGGAAAACACCTAGGATTAATTATGAAAGGTAATATTTAGGGAAATACACAATCATGGCTCTCACTTTTTCAAGAGTAAAAAATGTGAATAATCTTGAAATTTTATGTTAACGGATAGAGATTTTGTTGGACTCGAACTCAGGGAGGATGACCATGTCTCTTTGCTGATTATTAATGTGACACTGTCAAAGCATGGGCACCATTGAATACCAGAGTGGTGTCTCTTATATTTTTGTGTCCCAGAGACACACCAAAAAAAGCTTTTTTTTTTTTTTTTTAAATTTGAGAGAGTTTGTGCACTTATGTGCATGTGAGTAGGGGAGGGTCAGAGGAAAAGAGAGAGAGAGAGAGAGAAAGAGAGAGAGATTGAGAGACAGAAACTTAAGCAGACTCCACGCTCAGCACAGGGCCCAACATGCGGCTCCCACGACCCTGGGTGCGTGACCTGAGCCAATATCAAAAGTTAGACGCTCAACTGACTTAGCCGCCCAGGCACCTCAAGAAGGAAAGCTTTTATATAATCACTTTATACAGGAAAAAGAACAAAAATCAACAGTTAAGGGATAAAACACACTGTCCAACACTGAAAAAACTAGTTTGTGGTCATAACCAAAGATTAAAAAGATAATGCATTTGGGGTGCCTGGGTGTGTTGGCTAAGCGTCCAACTTCAGCTCAGGTCAGATCTTGTGGTTCCTGAGTTTGAGCCCCACATTGGGCTCTGTGCTGACAACTCAGAGACTGGAGCCTGCTTCAGCTTCTGCTTCGGCCTCCCTCTCTCTCTGCTCCTCCCCTGCTCACACTCTGTCTCTCTCTCAAAAATAAATAAACATTTAAAAAATTTAAAAAAAACCATAATGCATTTATCCAGAGAAGTTTGCCAATTTCATGTCCCCAGAGGTACTCTACAGAAGGACTATTTTAATACTGCTCTTTGACTCTACTTTCTCTTATGAGAAAAACAATTAAATGTAATAATAATAATTTTACAAAGGACCTACCATCCACAGAAAGAAGAGAGCAACCCACTGGTCCAACAGAGACCAATACAGCTGAACTGGGGGGAAATCCAGAGCCTACTATGGTTAGAATTGTGCTTTCTTCAAAGGATCCTGAAAATGATCAATTTAAATAACAATATGAAAAAGAAAAAACCAAAGAATCTGTTGTTATGAAGTCAAATGTTTTGCAGAGACAAATAAGCCTATTTTCATCTAAAGGCTATAAACAATAAGCTGGTAAATAAGCAGGGAAAACAGACACATATTTACCAATGGTAAATTTTTTCCCATTGAATTGCTCTATATTTTGTTCATATTTTAAATCTGTGTTGATAGAGATTAGCAGCAGAATATCTGTCTGAAGTATGGAATGATATAAGGAAAATTATCGTTATGACAAATTAAACAGGCATCCCTGCATGATACCTTATCGTATGACAGAACTGCCATCACAAATTCATGAGAAAAAAGATGAACTGCACAATACTTGTGGGCACTTTCCACTTGTGATAAAATAAGCTTCCTCTGTCTGGGGTAATATGCATCCTCAAGTGGCTGAGATATTCCCAGGGTACACCCTCTGTCTCAGCATTTTACTCATAACTGTTATTTCCATTCATTCTTAAGAGTGTCCAACTATAGATGCTGGAGAGGATGTGGAGAAACGGGAACCCTCTTGCACTGTTGGTGGGAGTGCAAACTGGTACAGCCGCTCTGGAAAACAGTGTGGAGGTTCCTCAAAAAACTTAAAAATAGACCGACCCTATGACTGTTAGGAATTTACCCAAGGGATACAGGAGTGCTGATGCATAGGGGCACTTGTACCCCAATGTTTATAGCAGCACTCTCAACAATAGCCAAATTGTGGAAAGAGCCTAAATGTCCATCAACTGATGAATGGATAAAGAAATTGTGGTTTATATACACAATGGAGTACTGCATGGCAATGAGAAAGAATGAAATATGGCCTTTTGTAGCAATGTGGATGGAACTGGAGAGTGTGATGCTAAGTGAAATAAGCCATACAGAGAAAGACAGATACCATATGTTTTCACTCTTATGTGGATCCTGAGAAATTTAACAGAAACTCATGGGGGAGGGGAAGGAAAAAGAAAAAGAGGTTAGAGTGGGAGAGAGCCAAAGCATAAGAGACTCTTAAAAACTGAGAACAAACTGAGGGTTGATGGGGGGTGGGTGATGGGTATTGAAGAGGGCATCTTTTGGGATGAGCACTGGTTGTTGTATGGAAACCAATTTGACAATAAACTTCACATATTATAAAAAAAAAAGCGTGTCCAGATTTGGGCGATAAGTGGTATAGTCACCCTACTTATATAACATCACATACAAGATGGATTCCACATGGATTTTAATAGCTAAGAATGAAAAATGTCAACCTCTTGAATTTTAGAAGAAAACATAATCAAACATCTTAACTTTAATGTACAGATGGTTTTCTTAAGTAACATTGAAAAGTCATGGTTAACCATAAAGGAAAAGATAAATAAACTGGAATAAATCAGTGATTTGACTGTTCCCATAAACAAGATACTAAAACAACATGCAGGTGACATACTGGGAGAAGATGTGCTATAGGATCAGTAAACATAATATAAAATACACAGCTACAAGTCAGTAGAAAAAAGACAATCTGATAAATAAAGGATGTTAACAAGCAATTTGCAGAAGAAATACTCTAAATGTCCAAGAACCAATAAGAAGATTCTTACATGCATTACTCATCAGAGAAAAGACAAATTAAAAGAATGATGAGACAATTTCTTTCACCCATCAGATTGACCAGAATTAGGAGGCTGATAATCTAAGTATTGACATCGATGTGAGGAATACAGTGCTCTCACATATGCTGGAAGTACAGGCATGTTGGAGAGAAATTTGGCCATCTAATAAGCTGAATACACACATACTCAATTATTATCCAGCAATTCTATCTCTGGGCATGTACCCTAAATAAGCTCTAGCATGTACGCCTTAGGAGATTTGTACAACAAAGCTCAATGCAATTATATGTAAAAACAAAAGTTTGTAAACAATCTAGATGTCCATCAACAGAGACAAAAATAAGTTGGTATATTCATGAAGTATTTTTAAATGACAAATTAGCTATGCATAAAAACATACATATATTTCTCAAAAGGAATGCTGAATGACAAAAGTCAGATGCAAATAATATTTACAGCGTAATTTCTCTGATGTTTACATTTTAACATCTCTTTCACAAGCTTAAAAACACTAAAATTACCTTATGTGTGTGTGTTCTTTACAAAAGGTATTAACAATGGCATGGAAGAATACACACAAAATTAATTATTGTGACTGCCTCTGGGGAGATCTTTAGGAACTAGAACCAGAGATTGTGTTTCAAGAGGACTTTAGCTGTTCCTATAAAATTTTCTTTCTTAAATTGATAATTGGAAGTAAATATGACAAACTGTTAACTGCATTAATTTTCAGTGAAGAGAAGATAGGTGTCTTTTACAGCATTATTTATACTTATCTTTTCATTATTTTAAAATTTATCAAAATATGGCAAAAAAGCAATTTAGATTGTTAATTATTTTGAGTAAGAAACAGTTTTTTTCAGGAAGTACATATAAAAGTGGAAATTCATTATAAGATACAAGGATAGATGTAAAAATATAAATATCAAGGGACCACAACCAAATTAAAGTTCATCAAATTTTTATACTTGATAGTTTTGATCGCATGTAACATGGATTATCCCAAAGTAATATCATTACTGTAAAGAAGTCTGAAGAACATATTCTTTCAACACAAAGATGAGTTATTTTTTAAATTTTCTTTCTTTTTTTTTTTTTTTTTTGGTGATATATAATTAGCAGATGAATTTTCCTACTAGCTACCAAGATTAAATCTGTGATTATACCATCTGAGTTTAGCATTCTGACTGAAAAGAAAAGCCACTCCTTGCAATCTTTAGCCTCTGCTGTTTACTTTCGTGCTGGGGAGTTCAGACACAAAGAGTAATCACGTTTTTAAAGTAATTACATAATATGAAGATATGGTACAATGTGTCATCCAAGACTGAGTTCTTGGCAATGTGTTTTCCTCTAATTCTCAAGTCTAGGACCTAATTATTTTCTTTTACTCAACAGCAGCTGTCTCATTACCAGCTTTTTAGTACTAAATCTCCTAAAAGTGGTCTCATCTGACGAAAGATTCCTGTTAATACCCTAGCAAGCAGAATTTCACAAAAATGCCTCGTCCCAGTGAAATTTTAGAGACCCGACTCTAACGTGGTGAAACTAGAGAAGTAGACTGGCGAGTAAAACTTCAAGTGTGATTTGTTTTTCAAAAGTAAGTAATTAATGCTCTTTCCACAGCTTTCTGGTAGATTTTTTTTAAAACTATGTAGCAATGTCTGCATGCCTGAGGTGGTGAAACCAGTATATTTAAAAATCATTATTAGTTCACACTTTTGCTACTCGTCTTCCACATTCTACTCCAAGTTAAAAAGCGGGAGATTACCTTGAGATGGGTTTATGGCCCGGACTACTGGAGTCGCCATGAAATCCCACGTAAACCCACAGTCACCTGAACACTTAGCTGGACCTCCGTTGACATAGACTTCAACCTTCAAATAATTAAACACAGAAACAGAGAACGGGTAGCACAGCTATGGAGAATATACATAAGATTTAAACAAATGATGGGGTTTTGTTTGTTTGCTTGTTTGTTTTCAAAAATTAGTCTATTGATACTCTCTGCTTTGACCATTCATTCAGCACATGTGCCTCGTATGCAAAGGCACAGTTCTAAGTGTTAAAATGCATTAAGACAACATTAAACACAACATCCCTGCTGTCACTCAATTTATATTCTAGTGGCGGGGGGGAGACAGAGAGTCGCACTATAAATTTTTTTTTAAGTAAATGCAAGGTGCCTGGGTGGCTAAGTCAGTTAAGTGTCTGACTTTTGATTTCAGCTCAGGTCATGATCTACTGGTTTGTGCAATGGAGCCCCCACATTGGGCTCTGCGCTGACAGCACAGAGCCTGCCTGGGATTCTCTCTCCCTCTTTCTCTGCCCCTCCTGTGCTTGTGCACACATACATGTGTTTTCCCTTCTCAGTCCCTCTCTCTCTCTCTCTCTCTCTCTCTCTCTCTCTCTCTCAAAATAAATAAATAAGCATAAAGAAAAAGAAGTAAGTGCATATTACGCCCTAGCAGTGATTAGTGCTATGAAGGACAATAAAGGATGCTCTTGTGAAAGTCACCTACATTCATTACATATTAATTTCCTTATCATTAAAGTAGGAATGTTAATAATTACTTCACAGAATAACTAAAGATTAAATTAAAAAGCATATTTTCAAATTCTAACAGGTAGTGGTCAAGCTTAGAAATCCACACTTTTATCATAAGGAAGGTAATTTTCCCAAAAGTCATAATAATATTATTGAGTTAATATTCAGATGAAAATAAAGACATCATTCCTGCTGTTTCAACAGGTCTTTAATGTATTACAAACTTGGTGCATATTTAAAATTATGTTACAGGTCATGAGAAAAGTTTCAGAAATACCTGTGGCTGTTGGTTGGGTGTACGAAGTAGGTCTCCAAGTATGCGCCGTCTGAATAAGCCACCATCTTTTATCTTCGTAACTGTCATATTAGCTTTTTCTCCAATAATATTGGAATCATTAATCTATTTTTACACAAAATTATTTTACTAGAAAGGCTATGATAAATATGACTGTACTAGTTTTTTTTAATTAAGCAAGGTTGAAAGTGAATAAAAGTCAAAGATGAAAAAAATCATTCAAAAAAGCACTTTAGTCACATTTTTTGAAAAAGGAGCCTCTTCCAAAGTGAACATAATCTACCCCCCCCCCAAAAGGGCTAACATGACTGCATTATAATATATTACATCAATTACAAGTTGAACTGAATGACTAAAATCAACCTGAATTGTTAGAATAAAGCATGTCTAAAGAAAATCAATTTACTAAATTTTATTTTCTCAAAATGTTATATGATTGTCCTAAATGTGACCATTCTGATAAATGATTTTTGAATAGTTGAATGAGTTATACCTCTTTCCACCTGAGAGTCAACTTTTCCCCTTCAGCATTTTTCACCCCTGATTATCCTGGTTTTTCATCCATTTGTGGAATTATATTTTTTGCCAATGATAAAAATGAATAAAATCAAATCAATACATACAACTTGGTTATTTCAAAATCCCTCTGCCAATATGCCAGCCTTCTCATATATACAGTGGCTAGCAAAGAGACAGGAGTCTCCACGCTGGGCCCTGTGTGTGCTAAAGTGGTGATAAGAGGCAGAAGTGATGACCAAGCAGGGAAGGTCTGGTCAGAAAAGAGACAAGGCGGTAAATGCACAGACATCAGCAGAGATACCAAGAGGAAGACCAGTCACTGGAGCCACTCAGCTACAGAATCTGCTAATTCTAGTTCCAGACCATGTGTTTTCTTAAATTACCTCCATATCTTTATGACTGTTACTATTCTGCACACCCATAGTCTATGTAAGGTACATCATACGTTACATTTATATACGGGTGGTTTTTTTTGGTCTCCTCTTTCCCCTCTCTCCTCATTTTTTTTTCTTTTCTCAAAATGGTCCCCATAAGTAGATTTCTGTATTTTCTTCCACCTTCTGTCATGGACACCTTTCCGGGTGAATACACGTAGGTCTACACTATATATGGCTTCATGGTATTCAGGCTAATGTTGTGTCATTTTAACAACCATTCTTCTCTTGATGGGGCCAGGTTGCTAGGTTTTTACTATTACAAATACTATCACAGTGACTACTTTTGTGCCTACATCATTTCATATTTGTGTTATTATTTCAGTATTATACAGTTATATAGCTGAGATTGCTAAATCAGAGGGTATCTATATTCAGATTCTACTAAATAATCCCCTAAAATGATCATACGAATCAACTTTCTCTCCAATAGAGCACGAGAGAGACCGTTTCCTCCCTCACACTCTTACTATCACTCAAAAGCATCATCTTTTTAATGTTTTTGACAGTCTGAGCCCCCAGACTCCTCTAGATTCCTCTCCTTCACATACTCTGGGTCCAACTCCTCTCCTCTGACCCCCTTCACACTCTAAGCAAAGATAATTAGATAACAGCTTACCACAGAAACTACCTGGGGGTACACAGGATAACCTACAAGCCCTGCCTGGGCTCCTCCTGCCCCTATCAAGGGTCTTCTAACACATATCCCTGGTCTCTTTCCAGAGGGGACAGCAAATAAAGCACCTACAGCGATTCTCCATGAAAGAGAACATCGAATCAACTTAACTTAGAACAATCTTCCCTCAATTTCTCTTTTTTTAATGTTTAGTCTATAGTTTGCATTTTTTAAATATAGACAGTCTCCAGTTCTTTAAAAAAAAATGAGGCAAGGTGCAGTAAGCCAGCAACACATGGAAAACAAACAAAAGCCAAGCCAGAGGAGGGAACCTGTAGAAGATTCTGCCTTCCACGTGTGCTTCTCCACTGGATGTTCCATGAGTATCCAGCACACGTTCCCCCCCGTGTTACTGAGACTCGTCCCACTTCTTCCACACTCTGGAGAGCAAACTGTAAATCTGCAGCCGACACAGTGGCGGGAAGGCCTGCATTCAACAGAGGGACAGCAAATAGCAGGGGTCAAAAATATACAAACCGATTTCACCCTTAAAATCCATGAAGTGTGTGCTACATATTGTAAGCCAACTGTCCTCCTCCAATATAGTAAAAATAATTTGTGTCTTATTTAGGCCAAGAATTTATGAATCTCTTGGAAGCAAAAATTACATGAGTAACGTACCTCAGATGATAGCTCTGGCTCAAAAACTTTTATTTTTGATTATTGATTAACTTTATAGAGAACCTATAAGCTGGGGACATAAAAGAAAAACAAACTTTTGGGAATGTAACCTGGTATATCTGGTGAGGCAATAAAGAAAAAGTGAAAATATAATTTGTTCTGGATAATTTAGCTTTATGTCACTAACATAATCTCAAGGATATAAATTATGTAGGGAAATCATATTAGAAAGAAATACACCAAAATTTTTATTATGGCTGCCTAGATTGGCATTGTCCAACCGTACTGAACTTTTGTCATATACCTTTGAGAATGTGTCCATAAGCTTGAATGTCAAAGCTGCCACTTAGAGGTGGAGACGCGGCTTGAATTCTCTGAATACGAATCTTTGACTCCCCTGGCCAATTATTTCCTCTGTAAACAGACTCATTCTCTGTCTCATTTGTGATTATCTAATTTCCAAAATAAATATTGATAAAATGATTAAACATAACAACAGCTAACATGATTTCTATTTCACCATCGTACAATCCTGTGACATGACATAAATGAGCCTCAGGTATTCAGGATTCATCAGAACATTAAGGAGAGTCACATAAATCAACACAGGCCATACCTACAAAGCTACAATAATGAGGCCAAAGTCAACTCAGTCATCTGTGCAGCAATCAGCTGGAACCTTAGTAATACCTCATTAATTCAGAGTGTACCCTCCATCACTCAACGAACAAATATTTATTGAACAGGCATCCCATTCAAGGTACAGTGCTAATCACTGTGGGGAGGCAAGGAAACATAAGATGAAGTCTTTGCTATCAAAAAACTGAAAATCTCTTTGGAGAAATAACATATGGGGACTAGAAAACTAACAATATACCGAAGTATATAATCAGCACAGATTCTGATCCAGACTCAAGAAAAACCTGCCTAACGTTGAGTGCCAATCAATTGACAAAAGCAACACATGCTATAAAAATTCATACACAGTGACTGTACTAGTGAAAATGACAACATCTTCCTGCTTCAGATCCCTCACGGTTGTCTGTGAATCTTGTGGAATTTAAAACTTTATGCCTCACTGCCCACAGAAAAGAGTAAACATAATTGCCAAAAGACATAAGTTCACAGCAGCTTTATTCATAATAGCCCCAAACTGGAAATAAGACAAAAGCCCATCAACAGGATGGTTAAATTGTGGTATATTCACACCACGGAATACGGTAAAGCAATGACAAAGAATGAACTACAGCTACATGCAACACACAAATCTCATAATATCAAACAGAAGCAGCTAGATGCAAAAGAGCACATACTGGATTATTTGTCAATACAAATAACATTTAACAGATGTGCACATTACTGCGTGTATCTTTCACTGGAATTTTTTTAAAAAGGTCACAAACATATGTCCTATATTCCTTAATTTGACTTTGACTGAATAACAAAAGCTAGAGGATACAATTACCAATTTTAATGAGGAATCTTGAAAAATGGGAGCTGATGTCACTGATTATTTAACAACACAAACCCCTGATACTACATTCTGTTGTGCAGCTAAGAGTAAACGACTGAAACATATTTACAAGACATTTCATCTTGAAGATACTAAGATTACAACATTGCACCAGCATAGGGTAAAGCAACTTTTGTGGAATACTTAAGAGTTTTCCTGTATTTTTAATCACAGAATCAGACTATCATTAAGCAAAACACTCTTTGAGACTTTCACAAAAATATTTAATTACTATTTAACTCCAATCTAGAGCTTATTATACTTGTTTTTGATTCACTGTGGAAAATTATATTAATTCCTTGGATAGTTTTTGAGGACATTACATTTTAAAATACTTACATTTATAGTATTTAATACTGATCTTATTATAAATAACGCAAGCAGTACAAAAATTATTCAGGTCCTTTTGGAATTCTGGAAACCTATCTTTTTCCGCCCAGTACCAATTTTGATACAAGCAAAAAGTGGTGTTTCTAACAGAAACATTTAAGAACATATTGCAGAATTTCAAATTTTCTTTCAACAATCTCTGTTCAAAACTTTTACTGAAAGAGCCCATAGCATTTCCTTTTAAGTCAACAGAGAAAATTCTAGTTAAATCTGTTTCTTAAGACAGTTTCCCCTTGTTTTTTCCCATAGACATATCTCTTAAAGACTTTCTTAATGCTTAAAGTGAATTTTCATGCTCAAGTCTAACAAGCCTCTAACTCTTCATTTATGCTTAGAATAAGCTTATCTTGTCCTATTAAAAGATATTCCATCTGAATGTCAGATGCTATATGCTTATCTTGTCCTATTAAAAGATATTCCATCTGAATGTCAGCCATTTGTAAAAATTTTTTAAAAAGGTTATTAGATCAAAGCTAATTTTCCATAAATTGAAAACAGTAAGTTGCAAAATTCTGAGCTTACCTGTGCAAAGCTCACAGCCATCATGGGTATATTATAACTGCAATTATATGAAGTCATGGTGACAGAATATTGGTTGGTAATACTTGATCCATTAATTTTCGTCTGATTCACCTGAAAGTTCTTTAAAAATATCCCTTTATTTGCTAATGCTGGAAGTCTTCTCTTTGGGATTTCTAAAGAACATGGAATAAATGGAAAATAAAATTTCATAGCTTCTGCTGCTAAAAAAGAAAATCATCAAATAATATCCATGTCATGGAATAGGAATAGCTGTTTAGAATCAAATTTTAGAAAGAAGATCTTAAGACAAGTAGTTTTTAGAGCTTGGCAAACTTTTACTTCTAGAATATAAAGCTTTAAGGTCTGTCAAAATATGAGCTTTATCAGGTAAAAGAAAATATTTAAAAGCCACCAAACCCTGGGTTTCATGTAGCCTTCTGTGGGCCTGTTAGCTCTGCTCTGTCCTAGGTTCCTGAATGTAGTGCTAAGACGTGCACTCCATGAGGACAGGACTCGGGCTGTCTTGTCCACAGCAATTTCTTTAGTAGCTAGTACAGTGCCTGGCACATGGTAGGTGCTAAATGCATGCTATCTGTTGAACTACAACATCCATCTGAGCCCAAGTGAGCTGTCTTATATATGTGCTCCACTAATTAGAATGTAAATTCTGGTGAGAGCAGATTCAAAAGAAGTGACTCTAAAGTAGTACATTTAATTTTAACCAGTTGACTTTTGACCTTGCACTTGAAAGTAGTTCCAAAGGAAAGGATTTTAAAATTTCTCTGAAAAATGTGAGTAGTCACTGTTAAAGGTGACTGTTTAGAATTAGGTTGATTTTTTTAAAGATCACAGTTTAATTGTAATTATTTTATTATCACAGCTCATATGTAGGAGTCTACTGACATGACTATAAAACAATGCTTAGACTACCAGAAATAAATTTTTCATTTATAGTATTATTAATTATCACCATGATGTCCATGAAAATATTCAGTTTAATCCTACCAAACAGATGCCAATGTCAATAGCTGCCTTTTAGGAACACATATCTTTGTGATTAGTTTCTCAAAAATCAAACAAAGCAAAATGAAAATATTTGTCACAGTTTATATATATATATAAACAGAATCCAGGACTAGAAAGACTAATTCTTGCCATAATGACAAAGTTTTCATTAAGAGTACATTTATCCTTAGAATAAAAAATAATATTATTTAAATAATAATATTCAGATAAAAGAATGACTCAAATATTTAGAGATTAATGTTTCTGTGTAAAGTAAACAATGATTCCCCTGGAAAGATTTTTCTACAAGATAGATTTAGAGGTTTTGAATCGATATGAAGTGATACAACATACCATCCCACGCGGACACTGTAGATGTCTGTCCAATGTACACTGTATCTACATAGAAAACCTGTGATTCTGATGCCTTCTGTAAACCAATCCTCTGAAGAGAAAAATTTGTCCCAGTGTATTTGGCTTGTACGAGGTCCAGAAGGTCTATGCAAGTGTAGGTCCAGCTGAAATATGGTTAATTAATGTAAACCAATACACTATAAAAAAGCACTAAATACTTAAAGAGTAAAAGTGTTTTTTTTTCCCACAAGAAGACCATTAAACGCACTTTATTAGCACAGAGGTGCAGCCATAACAAGAAACAGCAGACAGAAATTTGAACTGGTAGTAACAGACTTAATGTTGTATACTGTAAATATAGGTTTTCTTTTATTTGTAGCTTTGGCAATAGCCACAGGAAGGTGAAATATTCTGTAGCGATAGGTAAGGAAATTAAGGAGTATGTGCCTTGGTGTAGAGCAAGCATATAAATAAAAACAAGACACAAGAATAAAGTAAACTATTTTAGTAAAAAATGTCAAGGATAGAACAGTAAATTCAGTTCAATACCAAGAAGCAAAACTGGAACTTGTTATTACTCCCAAAAGAGCTCCCTAGAGTTGCACTGTCTCCTGATATGAGACAAAAGTGGTAAGTGATTTACGTAAAGCACATTACCCCTTAAATGTGTAATTTAGATTCAGATTTTGCACTTGATATTAACTGCATTGGAATTCTATGAGTTATAGTTAAGCAATTCAGCTATGAGAGTTTGCAACAAAGAGAAAAATATTGCCATCAAAATAACTAAACACAATTTAACAATAATCTTTATATCAGCTACTGCTGTAATTATTAACTGACTAGTTTGTTTGAGCACCTACTATTTTAATTTCCTTCATGGTTCCCAAACTCATCATGGGATCCACCTCAGTGCCTCAAAGCTTAGCTTAAACTAACATATTTTTAGAAAACTATATGTGGAACTACAGCAAGATAAAGTGCTCTTTAAATAAATATGAAAAAAAAAACCACTTAGGGTCTCAGTAGAATTCTACCCTAATTATATAATTTTAAAGTTTAAGAAACTACTACTTAGAAAATTTAGTATACTGAACAGGACCCTTTATCAGACAAAAAGAGACTACAAATGATATCAAAACTTAAGTGAACAGCACACTGTCTTTGTGGCTACATAACAGTGTTTTATTATTATTATTATTTTTTCAACGTTTATTTATTTTTGGGACAGAGAGACAGAGCATGAACGGGGGAGGGGCAGAGAGAGAGGGAGACACAGAATCGGAAGCAGGCTCCAGGCTCTGAGCCATCAGCCCAGAGCCCGACGCGGGGCTCGAACTCACGGACCGCGAGATCGTGACCTGGCTGAAGTCGGACGCTTAACCGACTGCGCCACCCAGGCGCCCCAGTGTTTTATTATTATTATTATTTCTTTAACATTTATTTATTTTTGAGACAGAGAGACAGAGCATGAGCGGGGGAGGGGCAAAGAGAGAGAAGGACACAGAATCCAAAGTGGGCTCCAGGCTCTGAGCTGACACGGGGCTTGAATTCACAACCTGTGAGATTACCTGAGCAGAAGTCTGACGCTTAACCGACTGAGCCATGCAGGCATCCCTAGATAACAGTGTTTTCTAAAAGAAAATCATATTTCACTTTTCAGATTTTGAAACCTGATTTATAGCTACAAAAATCACTGTTTTGGAAAGGTTATACCAGAATTCTTGGGGGGACAATGGCATTTCTAACACTAACATTGTACTAAAAATAATCTAACACATCTACTTGATGGTGGCCTGTCTAACCTAAATCAAAGCAAATTTAGAAATACACAATAGGAGCAGGGGAGTTTCCTTTGCGTTGACTGGCAATAATTCTACCCAGTGAACCCTATTCCTCTGAAAATCATGACATTCTTGTTGAAAGATATCATAGCATTTAGGGTAAAGGAAGCCCATCAGTCTTATCAAATGTATTTTACAGCAGATAAATTGCAGGTTAAAAGGAAAGACCTATTTAGCAATATGGTGAGTGATGCTTTGACGAATATGAAAGAACCAAGATCTGTAAAATATTCCAAAATCTCGAGTCAAACGCATGCAGGTGATGCTCACCAAAACTAAAATTGTCAATCTAATCTGTTCAATTCAGGCATGCAGGGAATGTTTATAGCAAAATGTACCTGGAGAACACGTTTTCAAATAAAAAAGGTGTATATGTGCATGTGTATATCTTCATTATGACTCTATTGTGTGTGAAATTTGTATGTGTGTTCTATGTGGAAATACAAAAGTGGATTGACACAAATTTCAGAAGATATAATAATAAAAAACAAAATGTAATTATGCAGAACTAACTTGTGCTTGAGGGTGTGGCAATTATAGTCATTAGATAGCTTTCTTAGACATCTATCTTCTTCCCTTATATTTCTCTGCTTGCATTTCTATGTGTCTAACTTTTGGCAAACCAAGCATTAAAAAGTGTCTCTTCTCCATTAATTTTGAAATATTCATTGAAATATTTTATTTGCTCTGCTCACACCTAGAAAGCACCTTGTTTTCAGTGATCAAAGTTTAATGACAATATTGTGATAAAGGAGTCTCTTTCTACCTGCCTTCAGTAAGTGGGAACATTATTAGATTTAATAATACATGATTTAAATTATAAGGTTTACCATTGTTTTACCTTTCAAATGGTCATGGGTGATGATAACACTAGACCAATTCTTATTTTCATAATCTATCTATTTATTTTTGCCACAATTATTTCTGTTAGGATGCTAATGTAGAGGGCATGAAAACGGCAGTCAGATCTATGCTGCACAGCATTTGTCAAAAACTAACAAAAAGTGGGGCATCTGGGTGGCTCAGTCAGTTAAACGTCCAAATCTTGATTTTTGGCTCAAGTCATAACCTCATAGTTGTGACACTGACCCCTGTGTTAGGCTCCATGTTGGGTGTGGAGCCTGCTTAAGACTCTCTCTCTCCCTCTCTTTCTTTGCCCCTCTCCTGCTCGTGTGCGTACATACTCTCTCTCAAAAACAAAACAAAAAAACCCAAACTAACAAAAAGTGGAAAAAAAATTTAAAAAGTTAACAAAGAGTGGGTTTGTTTTATGTTCAGGTTATATACTGTATTATAACTTCCATTTTACATTCACAGAATGTAACTTACTTGTTTCCATTAGTAAAGTTATAGGTAAATTGTATATCATTGCTTCTAGTAATCTTGCTTCTGTCTTGGTATTGGAATTTTAGAGCAATATAATTTGCGAGGAATCCTTTGTATGCTAAACATAACTACACAGAAAATTAAAAAAGAAATCAGTAATAATATCTTAGCTTTAAGTTGTTTTATAGCAATTCAAGTTAACTCAACCTAATCCAGTAAATAAATATTGATAATTTTCCATACAAAATATTTCAGAACACAGAGACAGGGATAATTAATTTCAGCCAATTAGGTATAGAAGAATTGTGAAAGATTTTCTAGAAGAGGAAGTGGAGTTGAACGACCTTACAATTAAGGATTAATTCCTTATTGTTTTCTTAGATATGGTTTCCTTAAAAAATGAAAATAATTCCCTCCCTTTAGTCATGTAGCAATGTAAAATTTAAATCCAGCTCTAAGTGAACTCTACAGTGGATGTAAAAGCCCAAACAAAGAGGAGATAAACACTGAAGTAGATTAATTGGGATGTGAATGCAGATAAGCATTTAGAGGTAAAGATGCATGTCACTGTAAAATGGTAGTTAAATACCAATCTTAATGGTCTACAACATCTTAAGCATACCAAATATATTTAGAACTTAGAACTTGAGGATGTATATCACAACTTGAGAATTTTAAAACCAGAGAAAGGGTAAACAAGACT
Organism: Acinonyx jubatus; assembly: GCF_027475565.1. Taxonomy (NCBI): domain Eukaryota; kingdom Metazoa; phylum Chordata; class Mammalia; order Carnivora; family Felidae; genus Acinonyx; species Acinonyx jubatus. The sequence continues at coordinate 28,732,180 of NC_069394.1, forward strand.
ATGATTGCTAATCATAAATACCTATCCTAAAACTCCCATCTCTACTCATGCTTTCCCTTCACTTCTCCTTGACTGGATACCCAAGATCACTCTATGATGGCTATCCATTTTTGTTTCTTCTTAATAAATAAAATATATTGAGGAGATTATACATTTTTAATTGTTTTAATATTTAAATTCATGTGCAAGTAATTTTCTCTGAAATTATAAGATAAAGCAGAATACGTGTGCGTGATATTACATATTTTTTTCATTTTTTTTTTTGAAAACCAACAGAAGAGGAAATCACAAGGCCCCAGAATGTGAACCACAGTACCTGTCTAATGTGACATGATTTCACATGACAAGCAGTTTTCCCTGTCTTATATTTCAGGAAATTTTATTATCAAGGTATTTTACAGATTAAATTAGCATATCATTTTGTTGAGTTCACCTGATTATAAGGAAATAATAAAATGTCTCCATATGGTAGTCTGTTTGGTTTAACATCTGTGGAGTCAAAGAGAACAGCTGGGTTTTTCAGGCAATAACGACCACAGTAAGCATCAGTTTCCGCTGTCTTCTGCCCTCTGTTAATATGTTCCTACAGAAACAGTAATATTTCAAATGAAAACATGACTTACTGTCCTGCTTTATTCCCCCACATCTCTACCCAATTTGTTCAAGTTCCAACTTGGATCCATTGCTTCCCACACCACTTTAACTTGAAATATTCTCTCTCTTCTTTGAAAGTCTAATGCTCTCATCCTGTATCACTCCTTTGGCTCCACAATCATATAATCCCTTGTACCTGTAGTTGGCTATTTCCTAAATCTTATATTTCTCCTTATATCATGAACTCTTAGGGATATTTATTCATTCCTTCCACAAATATTTTTTTATAATTTTTTTAAAGTTATGGGGCGCCTGGGTGGCGCAGTCGGTTAAGTGTCCGACTTCAGCCAGGTCACGATCTCGCGGTCCGTGAGTTCGAGCCCCGCGTCGGGCTCTGCGCTGATGGCTCAGAGCCTGGAGCCTGTTTCTGATTCTGTGTCTCCCTCTCTCTCTGCCCCTCCCCCGTTCATGCTCTGTCTCTCTCTGTCCCAAAAATAAATAAACGTTGAAAAAAAAAATTAAAAAAAAAAATAAAGTTAATTTATTTTGAGGGAGACGAAGAGAGAGTGAGGGAGGGAGGTACAGAAAGAAAGGCAGGGACAGAGGATCTGACGCAGGCTCTGTGCTGACAGCAGAGAGCCCAATGCAGGGCTCACACTCACAAACTCCCAAGATCAGGACCTGAGCGGAAGTCGGATGCTCAACCGACTGATCTACCCAGGCACCCCTCCACAAATATTCATTCAGTGTTCACTATGTGCCAGGTTATTGTTTGTTAATTTGTTTTTTGTTGAATCTTCAAGGTTCAAGTGGTGAAGAACACTATCCCTATATGGGATATTTCCTATCCCATGAAGTTTGGGACAAAGGAACTAAGGATTATAATACTGATGTTGAAGTATTATACATATATTATATAATTATGAGGTTGAAGAGAGGCCTCTAACTCACATATAAAGCATCAAGAAAGATAACTCAGAGGAAGCACTACATGAGTTGTCTTTAAAGATAAACAAGACCCATTTCAAAGGAAAGATGGACTAAGGAGCTTCAGGGAGAGGGTAAAATAAGTGAAATCAGCAGGGATGTAAGAAGATGGTGCTGGGAAATGCAAATAATCAAAGTAAGATAGAGCAAAGAATGTGTGCCAGGATGATGATGGGAAATGAAGAAAGGAAAGAGCATAGTGTAAATTACTGTGCAATTCCCAAGGCTGCTAGCACTACATTCAGGATAGGAGAACCCAAGTACATGCATGTTTATTAAATTAATTTGAAATGAGAGCCAATTAAATGGAAAGATTTTCCTTTTTTTTCACTAATAAATCTGCTCATTTAAACAGATTTAAAACATGTGATTTAAAGCATGTGATAAATATTTTTAAGGATTCATATTTATTTCTAAGGTATTGATCTGAACCAAATCACTAGCCTATATAGTCCTTATTCTTATGGTATTCATTTGGAAATGGTGAATATCTGGCTTCCTCGGATTTTCAAAATAAGAATTAGGAAGATAAGAGTATTCTGAAATTTTCTTTACTGTACATCAAAGAAAAGTTCTTATACCTCACCAAGAGAGAAATAAGGACAAGTATTTTACTAATTGACCAGAGGGTGATCTCAAAAATCAAGGGAAGCCCTACTACAAATTATATGCTCAGAAGCCAATGAGGAAACAGGATATACTCTGCGTCCAAGTAAAGAAAACAAGTAAAACACCCTATAGATCTTATATTGTCCATCATCTTTCTTACTTTCCCTTGATCGAGAAAATTCATATGTGGTGAATTTCACAAATGAATCACACTATAATGCAAGGAGATGATAAAGCAGACCTTACCAATAAATGTGTAACAAATTATTTTTGCAATTTGACAATAGGAATTAATGTTAGTCCAAAGAGAATCACAAGATTCCAAGCATTTATACGAATTCTTATTTGGTCAGTTTCACTGTTCATTTACATTCCATACCAGGTTAAAATCAGACTCATAATCTCTAAAGTATTTCACAACAAATCCTTCTTCAAGATTTGCAATTTGCGGTGGACACTTGGCAGTAACCATTTCTTCTACGGCTGCCTGAAACTAAATTAAAAATATGAGCTTTAGTAACTTCTTTTTCATGAAGAGTTAGAACATTTATACTATTACTACTCATTCCACTAATTAGTTATAACTGAACATTTGCATAATTCCCATACTTCAGCCATCATTATGAGATCATTTACTAAATAATTTTAAGTTAATATGCAATAATTTTAGTGTCTAGTGACTTTTTCAAGAGTTTTATTTTAGAATCACAATAGTTACATCCAATTGGGTAACATTAGCTTACACCGTTGTTATGTAAGGTAGACACACTTGTTTAGTAGTTTTTTTTAAAGAGGGCAATGAGGCAAACCTAAATGAATTAGCACTCAATTAAACAGGTTCCAAGTGAATAGTTTTCCCCATTAGCTCAAAATTAACTGGAAAAAACTATACACTGTATTCTGTTTTTCAAAATATGCAAATACAATATACAAAATATACAATGTATTCTGTTTTTCAAAAGAAGAGATTCAGATACTATAAGACTGTATTGATGGTTATTTTAAAAATAGTAAATGATCTTGGATTATATAGGAATTGGTACACATTTATTCACAAGTTTTCCTGTAATTTCCACATCTACTTCTCTTGCAAAGCACAGATATAATTAGCATTTAGAATTAAGGAGATAAAGTAAGATGTTAATCATCAAACAAATATTAACCTAAACTCATTGTGTAGACAGTTGTCAAAATTCAATAACTCCCAAGCAAACATTCTTTCTACAAAAACAGCTGCCCCACACAGAGATACAATGGATCCTGTTGGCACAGATCTAAGAACCCCCCCTTTCATCCCCTGTGTCTCTGTGATGTTTCCTCCCTTCTCCACTCTCTATGGGTTGGCTCCAACCCACCATGTCAAGTAAATGAGTGTATTACCGCTCCTTAAAGTGTGGGTTTTATTTTGTTTTCTTTTGTTTTACTAGAAAGGTGATATTTAAATAGCTTTCTATTTAATAAATTAGCTAAGAGCATACTTCAGCTTCTGATGACCATGGGGTCAGAGGCTTCGAAGTGATTCCATCCCAGTTTAGTGTGAATGTGTCCAAACTGGGTTTTCCTTTGATTTGTTCTGTAATATCCAGGGTGACATTGTTCCCTTCAATCATTTCATAACCAAGCAGATCAAAGTCTCCTGCGATGAAGTACCAAATAGGATTTGAAGATGTTAATTTAATAAAATACCAATATATCCATGAGTAACAAAATTGGTTTTATTGTATTATCACAAAAAAGGGGGGATGAATGGGGAAGATGTGGATCCTTGAATTTGAGCTAAAGATTTAGCCGTAGCAGAAACAGCAAAATAACAGATAAAGTGCTATTCATTTAAGGTTCAATATCCATGGCTTAAAATAAAGTGTTACGGGATAAACAAAAGGAGGTACTGGGACCATGAGGTAAAGATCAACGACCAGTGGGATATTCCAAAACTTCTTTTCGTTTTGTCCCAGTACCATTATCATAGTATAGAGGGCTAGGTTGGGATATTGCTATTTTCTTTAAACATGAATACCGTACAAAACTGAATTCCAGGAAATAGCCTGAGGCCTGGGAGGCCTGTTAATACAATCTCACTTTAAAAGAAATAAGGGCTTGTCCTCAGATTTATCTCTGCTTTGGGAAGATGCTTCACCATTGGAAACCCACTGACCTCTGTTGGGTAGAGTCCTAGAATTTGATTTGGTACTTATGATTTTGGTACTATATTTCTTAAGGCTGCTGAAGCTGTAAAATTTCTCTCTGAACTATAGATGTATTCCTCGGAGAACAAGGATCACCATATCTTCATTTATACAGCATTTTTGACAATCTAAACTTTGGGAAATTTTTAGAATTTCAATTCATGTTAAATGAAATTCTTTGCCCTCCATCCAACAAGCAAATTAAACAATTTTATAAAATGAGAAATAAACAATGAATTGGAAAATAATTATTGCCCAAAGAAAAGTAAATACATACATATTCAGGGACCTATTTTTGAACTAGATAGCCCAAATACTAAATTTGGTCGTTAAACTTGACTTTAAGACTTGAAAATGCAAAACATTAATAGGAAGTTAATAGCTATTGCTTGAAAAGGACAGAGAGGTAAAAATAATTTTGGTAAATGCTGTCTTAAACACAGGTGAAATGTTTTCTTTCAGTTTTTGTTTTTGTATGTTTTTTTTTTCTCACTGTAGGAATTCTCAGGGATTTTATTATTCTAATGAGATCTGTCAATCTTCAAGGATAAGCTGGGGTATGCAGTTTCCCATGTGGATTTGACCACAGAATCCTTTCATCAGGCAAGATCTGGTTAGACTAGTGTCTCCCAAGACATGCTAACTACTTAAAGCTCATTTCCAGAATTCATATCTTTGCTAATTTTTTCTAAATATGAAGTAGCCTATTATACAGATAGTGCATTTATGGTATATATAGTGTTTCTCATGCATTGAAGCTGTACATTCCTTGAAATAGGACTAAAATTTTAATTACAATAGAAAAAAATTGACCATTTATTTTCTATTTCTCCTAAAAGTGATCAAGGCTACGAATCCACTTCTTTCTCTGCCATTTTATGGAATTTTTACTTTTTTTTACTTTTTTAAATTTTTTATTATATGAAATTTATTGTCAAATTAGTTTCCATACAACACCCAGTACTCATCCCAAAAGATGCCCTCTTCAATGCCCATTGCCTACCCTCCTCTCCCTCCCACCCCCCATCAACCCTCAGTTTGTTCTCAGTTTTTAAGAGTCTCTTATGCTTTGACTCTCTCTCCCAATCTAACCTCTTTTTTTTCCTTCCCCTCCCCCATGGGTTTCTGTTAAGTTTCTCAGGATCCACATAAGAGTAAAAACATATGGTATTTGTCTTTCTCTGTATGGCTTATTTCACTTAGCATAACACTCTCCAGTTCCATCCACGTTGCTACAAAGGGCCATATTTCATTCTTTCTCATTGCCACGTAGTATGGAGTTTTTAATTTTTTCAGTGGAGCTTTAGAAAATATAAATTTGTTTCTTAGAGAAAAATTTACAGAAGTACAAAATGAGATACATGCTTACCTCTAGTTGATATAAACGTTACCATGTAAACATAGCTTTGGGAGTTTTGTGTTCTTATTACTTGAACTGTATCTGGTTTTATAGACCAGAGGTCATTTAAAGCTGATTGCAGTATGAAGTCAGAAGCATCACCAGGTACCAAGACTTGGATGAATTAAAAAAATAAAATAAAAATAAAAAGGCAAATGATTAGGGGCCTTTATTTTTAAAAAAAAGAAAAGAGTTGCAATCTTTCTGCACTAACCACAGCCAGCACTGATGTCTTATATTTGAATTTTTAAAGCACCCGTAGTCTGTATCATATATTATCATTTAATAAAATTGTGTTTTGAAAGTAATTCGAGTTCAATAATAGTGACTACTTCATTGGATTGTAATTTCCTAAAGATCAGGATCGTATTTTATTGTTTTAATATTCCCATGGTAATAAGCATTGTTATTACTATTGTTGTTATTGTTATATAAGCTATTTGGAAAACAGTAATCACCCATTAATATTTACTTATTGAAACAATTAACAGAAATAGAAAACTTATATTTTCAGGTTTATTATAAAATATAGAGACGCAATGTTTTTGTTAACAGATAAATTAGTATCTCATAGCTTTTTTTTTTGAGGAATTGGAATATTTACTTCTCTGTAATGATGAATTTAATTCTTATTATCTTAACTTATCCCTGTGAGTCACAGATACATAAAATCCTTCTATGCACTTAGATATACATTTATTGTGATCATTACAAAAGAAAATGATAGTATACACCAGGAAGTTGTTTTTACTGATACCATTTTTTATCCCAGTCCAAAGGTTTTTCTTCATAATACATTTTTAGCTTCTTTGTCTAGCACACTATTAACACAATATTTTCCAGAAAGAACTAGACTAGACTAAATTTTTATAATTTCATCTATAAATGAAGATAAATTAAATCTCCTTTATTATTTGTAACTTACCAGTTTTTTCCATGTTATAGATTAATCTATAATGGTAGTGGGAACATGAATTAGCTTCCACGCATGGGCTGGTTACTGTTATCTTTTGAACTTCACTCCTTGCAGTAGTTCTTTCCCAGTTTTCCAATGTTATAACCTATTTCCCAATTAAAAAAAAAAAAACCTTCACTGTATAGAAAAGCACGTTTAAAAAGCATAATAGTCAATTATTCAATGCTTCTTTATTGCTCTATTTTACTGCAAATGATAAAATATTTTAAAGTTTCAGTCTTATCAAATAACAGCCTCTTTCATTTATAATACAGATACTTCTAACCACAAGTCAATAATTTTCCATGACTGCTTTCCCCTCAAGTAGTATCTTCCATAGTAAAATTAATAACCAAATAGAGCTATCTTGGAACGTTAACTTTCTACAAAGCAGATCTATCATCACAGCAAACCTGTATTTCCTGGACAATTGTCGACTGTGATCTGATAACTTGTTCTTCATTTATTGCATCTTCTGTTTGTTGCTCAGTATAGACATTTCTATACTGGTACAAGCCAACATCAACAAAGGCACTCAGTCTATACTCCTGCAGCAAGATTTCAATGTAATACCTGAAAAATATGAAATTTTTTCCAATGAATAAAATTTCAACACTATATAAAATACCTGCCTATTAAATGATTTATGTTGTAGTATCCCTGATTTTAAATATTAAACTTTCATGGCAGTTTTTTAAAATAAAATGAATTATGTAGGGTATCTGCACTAGAGATACAGAGTTGTCCCCATTCGTGACTAATTCATTCAGTTTTGTCAATAGATATTTATTGAAAAAAGATACATTCCCCTCTCCTATCCTCAAGGAGCTTAAAACAAAATTACATTGTAGATTATAATGCAAACTCCCTGGCATAAAACACAGAAGGCATGCAGAGTTTAAATACTCTAATGTATATAAGAAAATAACAGGCAGACTTAGACATATCATGTTTTGTATCTGAGTGGTTAAATGTTGTCAGGGATGGAAGTTCCTTTCTAGTTCCTTGAATAATGACTCCAGTTAAAACTGGGGAAATAAAACACTGCTTCAGGAAACTATTACTGATTAGATTGATCATGTCCTCTCCAACAAGCTGGATCATCTAATTGCATGTCCAGGATAAGGCATTTGCTGACTGGCTGTTACAGGTGAGTGAAAAGCTACTGGTTACCTACTTAAATCTCAATCAATGTCACCATTGCTCCCATCTTTGGAGAGGCCAGCTGGGAGTTCCTCTAAATTGCCTCACATCATTTAACAGATACCCTTTTGTATATGAAGAATAAATATTCACAATTCATGAAAGACTCTGAATGAGGGACATTTATCACCTCTCATCTTTCTAGGATGATGAGGCTCTGGGTCATCCCCCTCATAGAACTGATACAGGAGGATTCCATCAGGCTCTTGGCTGCTCTGAGAATCTGTTTGCCAGCTCTACCAAATGAATGTGGGCAATACTAAGAAGTAGGGCTCAAAGAAGAACCATTAAATTCTGTACCCTGTTAGCAGCTTAAAAATATTAATTAGGCACTTTCTATGTATCACACACTAAACTGAGCACTTTATAGACATCATATTTAATCTTCACAAAATCCTGTAAAAATATAATTCTCTTTGTCCATATGAATAACAGAGACTAAGAGAGTTTTAAAGATTAAAGGATTATTAAAAATTAGTAACTGATTCAAAGTAGAACAGGGTAATGAAAAAGAAATTCACTTAGAGATGGGGCTATATTATCTGAGTAGGATGAATTTGGCAAATGAGCAGCTACCTTTGGAAAGGTCTAGGGACCACTGTGCAATAAGCCAAGTACAGTGGCCTCAGTTTCAAAATTCACAGCCATCATTATAAGTATCAGTGTGTAAATTCCAAGCTGCCTTGCAGAAAGCAGACAGCAGATGTATTAGGGCTCACTTTCATGTAAGCTCTATGCTCCTGCCAAGCAGGTAAACTAAATGCACTTTCCACTGCCAAGGCAAAGCCTGAAAGTGTATTAACACTTAATAGCAGTAGGGATTAATTAGGTGTTCCGTTTACCTTGAATTGGCCCACTGATCCTGGTTTAAAAAGCAAGTGTTTAAGTACATAAAGAAGTGATAGTAGAAGGAGGAGGATAGAAAGAATGGAACGCTTCCCCCATGTCATTATTACTAAGATTTCAGTGAGAACACGGAGCGTAATTGCTTTCAGGTACCTTTAATCCCAATCCTCTCTGTCTAGTTCCAACAGATCTTCATGGTGCTGTCAATATCTGGAAGGATGGTGTGATAGAATGAAGGGGGAAAAAACAACAATATCCTTCCATCTAGAAGTGAAGTCTATTTCTTCACCCCCCTTGAATCTAGATTTGGCCATTTGCTTTGGCCAATAGGATATTAGCAAAAGTGATACAAGCAGAGTCTTTAAAAAGATTATGTACAGTAGGAATTTCTTTCTTCACTGCTGGAAACCCATTCACAAATTTGACAAGCCTGGGGTAGCTCTTGGGTGGCAAGAGACCATGTGGAGTGGGACATCTCAAATATCTAAGTTCCAGCCATGCCAACTGAGGCTCCTGATATATAAGTGAGGCCATCCTAGGCCATCCATCACCAACTAGAGTAGACAGAACCAAAAGAACTGCCTGGCCAATCACAAAATTGAGTTGCTTAAATTACAAAATTGGGGGGGGGGGCGGGGTGGTATCTTATGCAGCAAAACCTAACACATAGAAATGATAAATGGAAGATGATATCACGGAGTCTTTAGATCTCCGTGTAACTTAGCTACTTTGAATTTATCATGTCTTTTACCTCTTGCTTTCCAGGAATCCTGAATGCCTTTTTGAATGGTATCTCATATTTGAATGAAACTCTCATTTTCTCCCTGGACTTGACCTTTCAGCACTAAGTGATATACTCCTTAAGGGTAGGGAGTAGATTTGAATATTTTTGTATTAAATTTCCTGGCCCAATATCTAAATCAGTGAATATTAAATATATGTTAGCTGTGTTAATAATTCATGTGGTTTTATGTTTCTTCTCTAGAAATATTCAAGAGCTCAGCTTAGATGGCTGAATTGACTGAAATGTCCTAGTAAGAAACTAAGAACAGGATCAAGTAAATTTCACAAAATTATAATTTCTGCAACCGAAATATTTAGATTTCAAATTTCCCTGGTTAGATGAATGTCAATATTCTTGGAAATACAGAAGAAATTTTTAATAAAATTATAGAGAATGACCAATTGTAAATTAAGCCAATGAAATAACATCATTTCTACCAATAAAACAAATTGACAATGTTTTTAGATATAAACTTACAGTTCTTAAATACTACACAACAGTTTAATGAAAATTAAAAAAACCTTACTCTTTTCCTTTCTGAAGATGAATGTCATCTGAACTTTGTGTTGGACTGGAAAAATAATTGTTGGCATTGGAAGAATGATATGCAATCTTCACCTTATCCCAAAGAGAGAGAGAGAAAGAGAGAGAGAGAGAGAGAACTTATTAATAAACTTTTCAGCATTTATTTATCATTTATTATTTCTGTCAGTCCTAGAACTTTCATGAACAGAAAATGTGAAACTACATATTTTTCTTCTAAGATCTGTTATCCATGGTGAAATCCAGTGTTTAAAAATTATCAAAGTTCACTTCATACTTTCCACCCTTACCTAACATCAGAACCACTATACCATAAACACACACAAACCACAGCTTTTCCACAATTAGTACTGCGATGGAAAATAGAAAGATATATACCAGGAGGAAGGTTGATATTGTTAAAACATCCTCTTGCTCTGTGGAGAGGTTTTAGGGGTTTAATCTACAAGAGATCACCAAAAGTAGGTCTGAAAGATTCCAAGGTCACTAAATGGGTCTGCATGCCAGATTGAGAAAATTCTGGGCTTCCCATCAGGAAAGATTATACTATCTTTGGAGGAAACGTGCTGAAAAGCTGTGGTAAAATTAGAAGTCATATATTACAGGCAACAATTTAAATTTGTTCCTCCAGGTTGGGGAGCAATCTTGCCACGTCCATGGAGTCATAAATGTTCTTTTGATTTGGTTCATTAGTTTCACATTTATGAAAACTCCTAAAGAAATCATTAAAATGCAGAATAATTTAATGAACACTAATGTTCAACGGAGTATTATTTGTGGTCATGAAAAGTCAGAAGTAAACTAAAAACTTTATCCACATGCACAAAGTTATACAGGTTTAGTAAACCCATGCAATAAAACACTTTTTAGTCATTAAAAATTGTGTTGTGTAAATTATTTAATAAAATGTGAAAATATTTATATGTGACAAAAATGACTATGAAATTGGATGTGTGATCTTATGTATATAAAAAACAAAATTGGGGTGCCTGGGTGGCTCAGTCAGTTGAGTGTCTGATCTTGCAGTTTGTGAGTTCGAGCCCTGCATCAGGCTCTGTGCTAACAGCTCAGAGCCTGCAGCCTGCTTCAGATTCTGTGTCTCCTCCTCTTTCTGTCTCTTCCTCCCATGCTCATGTTCTCTCTCTGTCTCTCAATAATAAATAAACGCTAAAACATTTTTTTAAATAAAAAAAAACAAAATAGACACAAAAAGAAATGATAGACTTTAATGTCATGACCAAGTAATAGTGAAATAGATGTAGTAGAATAGTGAAATATTTTCACTCTTTCCCAAATTGCCTAAGTATGGTTATAATTCTTCCATAATTAAAATGATATTTAAAGGAAATACGCATGTTTTTCCCTTCCTAGAGCAAGTTTAGATACAGGAAAGCATTTTTTTTAGGCCACGGGTTTTCTATGATGACTTTATAGTTCATATAACACATGTTAAAATAGCCAAGAACCCAATCACATGAAAATATCTCTCATAAACTCTTTAATATATACATTGGTTTGGATTAGAATAGATGAGATACATATAAAGGTTGCCATATTGCTTTTGTAATATTAAATAGTATTCTGTGGCTTCCTTACCTTATCTTTTGGATGTCCAGTTTGGCTGAAATAAATGGCATAACGGTCATCACCTTTAATGTAGAATCTATAGACATCAGATTCTGGAGCCACCAAAAATCCACTGAAGCGTGCAACAAATGTATCTTGCTCCATAGGCCAGATATAGGAAGCTGAATCTACCCAACTGGCACCCATGTACCCCGGTGTTTTCTCATTGTATTCAAGTATCTCTTCAAGATGTACTGGTCTACTATTATTCCAGAGCTCAAGCTTTAGGCCTCTCCCACCTGAATGTAACAAAAAAGTATTCTCATCAGAATTTTGATGTGGTGTCTCAATGGCCCTCTACGTGGATGGTGGTTATAGATTACTGTTATTCACATTTTTAGAGCATGCATGTTAACGAAACAATTGCACATACCTGTACATATACCTGTATCCACAGTATAGAGTGCTGTTAAGATAGTCTACAATTTATTTATGATTATTTCATATATTTGCACCTCAGATTCTACATATGTAAAATAGGAGTGATATTACTATTTGTGTGGTTGCTATGGGGATTAGATATTAGTGCTTTACTTAAGATAATAATATAATAATTATTACCTATGACACGACTCATGTTGTTTTATATAGTTAAATCTCAAAACTTCACGGTTCAGACCATTTGATTTCAAAACTTTTGCCTGATTACTCTAACAAAAGTTACTCTACTAATGGTTTACAAGTAATCAAGGAACAGACAGTGTTGGCTTTAAGATTTGTCATTCTTTGTTCTTTTTGACATTACAACTGCTATGAATTCATCTCCTTCTTGGACAGAATCAGAGAGAATTATCATTAAAGTTAACCTACACTTGCCAATGTAAACTCTGTAATTAAAAGTTTTTTCCTAATCATAAGGGAGCCATCTCACTTTTCTTCTTTTTTCTTCCTTGAAACACAACAATCAGACACATGCCTTCTTTCCGCAGCCTTAAGCTGTTCTGGAGCGGCTGGATCTAGAAAACAAAGGCTCCTCCTCTTCAGCTGAGTTTGTTCAGAGAGAAGTTTGTGCGTCTCAAACTTCTGCACCAGCAGTGTGCTCTGATATACACAACTCTCTTTAAAGTTACCAACTGTGATTATCAAAATTCTCTTCTGAAACTGGTCATTTTTTTCTAATGTCATCCAAAACAAGGAAATTTAAGAGGCTGATAAATGTAATTTTCTTGGCTCCAAATACCAACCAGTGATACAATTATAAACCAATTTCACTTTGTGCACAAGATATGAGAAACACACCCTCAGATCCAGGCACAGCCTCTCAGTGCTATCACTGCAGATGTCACTTTGGCCACAGGCCAAAGTCTGGAAAGAATTTTGAGTCCCCTTTCTCCCATCCCGTTATCACTCTTAAAACATTCCAGACAAATAAGGATTTAACCTCTCCCATTTATTTTTTAACCACAGAAAGGCATTTGTACAATTTCCATGTAGCCTGCACCAACATTTAGTAATCTCATTTCATTTTAAATAAAGTCACCACTGAACTCATTCAACAGAGATGTGTTGTTTTCAGTAGGGTGTCTGAGGAACTTAGGCATGGTGCAGCTTTGGTGCAGCTATTTTAATGCAAATATTTCCTGATCCAAAAACTAGGAAGAAATTTATTATAATTCTCACCAAAAATTCTAAATAGTTCAAATATTTTTTGTTACTAATTGTTATGGGCTGAATATTTGTATCCCTTCCAAAACTTGTATAATGAAACCTAATGCCCAATGTGATGTTATTAGCAGGGGGGGCCTTTGGGAGGTTGTTTAGGTCATGAGATTGGACCTAATCTCATAAATGGGATTAGAGTCCTTATAACAGAGGCCCCACAGAGCTCTCTAGACCTAGGAAGATGCCATCTATGAGGAGGCAGGCCTTCATCCAATCTGCTGGTACCATGATCTGGGACTTCCCAGCCTCCAGAGCTGTAAGATACACATGTTGGTTGTTTATATGCTACCTGGTCTATGGTGTTCTGTTTTAGCAGCCTGAATGTACTAAAGCCCTAATGATATATGTCTTCTTACATAAATGCAGAAATGGCTGTTCTTTCTTCTGGTAACTTACCTGGATATACAGTTCTGAGAACATCAGGTTTAGGGGGTGTCTTGCAGCATATGCTATTTTCTGTGACATTCAAAATATCACAGGCTTGGCCTAGAAAGAAGCAAGGTGTAGAGCTATTACTACAGAGCTCCATAATGTAAATCACAATCAGCTTATCTTGAAATACTTTTTTGATAAAAACCAAGTTGCATAAGCAAAGAAACAAAGCTGGGGGTTCTTCATTTCCTTTATATGTTCTCCATGAAAGCTTATCACTCATTAATTGTCATACTTTTACATGGTAATGTTTTCCTGGCAAAACATCACAAGCCTGAGTTAGAAAATTTTGTAATTTCTGAGAAACAAATTTTTAAAAAATGATAAAACTATGTCACTGTAAGAGATTTCACTCTGAGTCCAAAGTGAAGCTTTCTATTTTGTCTCCTACAGAAAAGGTGCTGAATAAACTCATGATGTTCAGAATCTGCAATAGGAGATGATCCCAGCCCTCTTAGGTAAGATAAATAAATAAAATGGCACTATAGTCCAAGTTCTCCAAATGAAAACAACAGAGATATAATTTGTAAATGGTATTTTCACAGGCAGACTGAAACCAAAACAGACAGGGTCTAAATGAGAATGATTATACTTCTACAAAAGCACAATTTGAATTGAACAAAGAGTCTATGGTTTAGACTTCCAAGTGTCCCTCACAGTCAGAGCCTAATGTAAGGTGAGTCCATTAAGTATTTACTGACATGGGAATCACAGCCCATGAAAAGTGAGGCAAGGGTTAGCAAATGGAGGAAGGTATCTTTTCCAAGTCTTGCCTGGTGGCCTGGAAAACATACTTCAACACTACCTTTCATGATTTTGAACGCTCTGTGAATGCAAGGTAATTGAACTAGAAAACAGTGCATTTGAACAGTATATTAAACCAACTTAGCCCATTTTGTTTGGAGCAAGGGAAAGATACATAAACAAATCATTATTTTCAAGAAATTACTGACGATTTTTCAACACCCAAAAAATAAACAATCCAATTAAAAGTGGGCAGAAGACACAAATAGACACTTTTCCAAGGAAGACACACAAATGGCCAAAAGACCAATGAAAAGATGCTCAACATCATTCATCAGCAGCGAAATACAAATCAAAACTACAATGAAATATCACCTCACACCTGTCAAATGGCTAAAATCAACAACACAAGAAACAGCTATTGGCAAGGATGTAGAGAAAGGGGAAACCTCTTGCACTGTTGGTGGGAATGCAAATTGGTGCAGCCACTCTGGAAAACAGAACAAGATTCCTCAAAATGTTAAAAAAAATTATCCTATGATCCAGCAATTGCACTACTAGGTGCTTACCAAAGAATACAAAAATACTAATTCAAAGGGATACATGCACCCCAATGTTTATATCAGCATTATCTACAATAGCCAAATTATGGAAACCATGTGTCCATCAAGTGATGAAAGGATAAAGTGGAGATGGTACACACACACACACACACACACACACACACACACACACACACACAATGGAATATTAGCCATAAAAAGAATGAAATCTTGTCATTTGAAATGACGTGGATGAAGCTAGAGAGTATTATGCTAAGCAAAATAAGTCAGAGAAAAACAAATACCATATAATTTCACTCATATGTGGAATTTAAGAGACAAAACCACTGAGCAAAGGGAAAAGAGAGAGAGAGAGAGAGAGAGAGAGAGAGAAGCAAACCAAGAAACAGACTCTTAACTATTGAAAACAAGCTGATGGTTACCAGAGGAGAGGTGGATGGGGGATGGGTTAAATAGTTGATGGGGATTAAGGCATGCACTTGTTGGAATGAGCACTGGATGTTGTATGGAAACCAATTTGACAATAAATTGTATTTTAAAAAATGCAAAAAACCCCCACCTTTTAAAAAAAGTAACAAGTTAAAAGAAAAAGGAATTACTGAGGATTTAAAATCTTAAACCTGGTTGCCACATTAATGGCAATGAAGTACCATAAAAATTTAACATGCTATAGTTATATTTGCATGTCAACTGTATCACAATATCAGATCCTAAAACACAGTATATAAATTAAAAATATTTTATGTTCTTGGTTTTAATATTTGAAACATATTTACATATAAACTTCAAAATAACATACATGATATTTAAAAATCTTATTGCCTCAGTTTTAATATTTATGCAAGTGACCAGTAAGGATTCATAGAGATAGAGATATAAATGTTAGATGAGGTTATTTTACATTAATTTCTTTTCTTCAAATTACATTTTGGTTGGCTCATGGGCATATTCCTTAAAAGTAGAAAGTACTATGGCAGAGGGCTGTATCAGACAAAGTATGTACCCAATTGCATGGACAGACATGCAGTCCTTTGCTCATCAAGGTAGGTAAGGTCATTATGATCAAGTGGGCAGATCCCCTCTATTACATTCATCCTCTATCTCCCTTTTGAGCTACACAGCTTCCTACCTTGAACTGGTCTCAACCAGACACATAAAAAGGATGTATAACGAGAGAACCAAGCCATATGTACATTTGTAAAGATAGAACACATTAATGCTCTTTCCAGAGCCAACATCATCAGTGATTCCTGATGTCCAGATAAAACACAGTCAGTGAAAAGGGAATGAGAAGAGTATCCCCATGTACTTTACATTTCCCCATAACCAACCCCCTGAGAATTATACAACAGTTCAAGAAAGGCATTTAAAAGTTTGCTAAAAAAGGGTTTATGTGTCTCAAAGTATGGTGGGGAATTTGGGGATGGCAACTACGATGCTACCACACAATGTCCTTTGGTGATGAACTCAGAGCCCAAGTCCTGGCCATGTAAGGCTGCAAGAAATAGCCCTCACTGAAAAGTAGCAATGGGAAAAGTATCAAGCCCCAAAACCAAATGCCCATGTGAAAATACTCAGCTTTAAAAGTAAGACATTAAGGGGGTGCCTGGGTGGCCCAGTCAGTTAAGTGTCCAACTCTGGGTTTCTAGTCAGGTCATGATGCCACAGTTCTGCTGACAATGCAGAGCCTGCTTGGGATTCTTTCTCTCTCTCCCCCTCCCTGGCTCAAGCTCGCGCTCTCTCTCAAAATAAATAAACTTAAATAAATGTAAGACATTAATTGAAAAAAGACTATTATTCTGCTTACAAATTATTTAAAAGCCAGCATCTATTCTTATAATGTAATATATTAAAAGTCATAAAAAATACCTCCAACTAGAACTCTGACTGGGAAATCTGTCTGATCAAAGAATCGTCCACTTATTGTTAGCATGGTGCCACCTTGAATGCTTCCTCGTGACGGGGAAATCATAGTGACCTCTGGAGAGAGGGAGGAGAAACACATTAAATAAAATTTCATGAACATTACACATAAACCCAAATGCTTGAGTTTTATAAATTTTCTAGATTACCTAGCCTTGGCACATAGCACAGCACAGGCACTGGATTACTAAATGAATGAATTAAATGTTTCAATTTGGTCTCTGGTGCAACCCTGCAAAAAGGACAATTAATATGGCTCTCACAGAGACCTACATCTCGTGGGAACCAGTCTTTAGTGCTGACTGGTACTAAAGAGATACTGGTAATGGAGGATGCAGAAATTAAGGAAAAGCTGGGCTGAGCAGAGTTGTTTGATTGAAACAAAAAACACAGGAAGGCAAGAGAACAGCCTCTTTACCTCTATGCTCTTAAATAATAAGTTTTTCTTCTATTTCTGGGCCAACATCTTATATTTGTATTTTTCTCATATGGTAATACATTAACTATGATTGGAAGTCTTCTGGCTTCATATATAAAAGTTTTAGGTATATTAGTAAAATAGCCATTGCATGATATATGATAGATTCTTATTGAAATTTATTCTTATTAGTTCTATCTATCAAAGTTCTTTGTATTTTTACATATGAGTTTCACATTAAATAGAAAAAGCCAGGATATGTCATATGTGATTGATTCCAAGACACTTTTCTTCACGTTTGAACATCTCTGAAATCTGAACGTGCCATTCCATCAATCACTCCTGACCTGGAATGAAGTGTAATTCTTCCAGGAGGGTTTGTGTTTGCTTTTGACACTCTCCTAGGAGTCTACCAACCTGAGATTTCTGTAAATTACAATAAATTATAATCTGCTTGAGGATTCTTTTGGACCATACTGAGACCATAAATCTGAGAGTACTGCCTTGTAGATTAAACTGACAGTGGAGAATTTTTTTTCCTCCCTCAACCCACAGCCCAAGCAGAGACATGCAAATTTCTCTTCTGTCTTTCCCTTGTTTTTTCAACCTTCTATTTAAAATATAGTTTTCAGGGGTGCCTGGGTGGCTTAGTCCATTAAGCATCCAATTTCAGCTCAGGTCATGATCTCACGGTTCGTGAGTTCAAGCCCCATGTTGGCTTTGTGCTGAGCCTGAAGCCTGCTTCAGATTCTGTGTCTCCTTCTCTCTCTGACCCTCCTCCTCCGCTCACATTCTGTCTCTCTCCCTGCCTCAAAAATAAATAAATATTAAAATATAGTTTTCAGGGACTTAGCTTAATGTCAGGGCTTCCTATTAGGCTCCCCATCTTGTGTGCTTTTCCTTTCTTAGCAATACATAAATTAATA
The DNA here is from genome assembly GCF_027475565.1 of Acinonyx jubatus. Taxonomy (NCBI): domain Eukaryota; kingdom Metazoa; phylum Chordata; class Mammalia; order Carnivora; family Felidae; genus Acinonyx; species Acinonyx jubatus. Next base: position 28,750,580 of record NC_069394.1, read on the forward strand.
TAGTACCCTTAAATCATTATTATCTTCGATTTGATGAAAGTACACATATCCCCCTTCTGTGTCTCTCATTCTTTCTCTCTGTCACACACACACATACACACACACACACGCACACACACACACAGGTCACATACCTGCATATGTTTGAAACATTGAAATTTTATTTAGAGAAGAAACAAAATATGCCATTTTTTGTGGGAAACTCCTGTGTAAAAAAAAAAGTAAAAATCCTTACTTTAAAATAAACTTTATTTTAGGAAAATGTTATTTTTTTAGTGATATAAATCATGTCATAATTTGCAAAAGAGCTGGACAGAACATTTTGGGAAGATAGAAATGTTCTATATCTTGATGTACTTATTGGTTACATAAATATAAAAGTATACAAATCAAATAGTCATCTGTCAGAATTTAAACTGCACACTTAAATTATGTACATTTTATTATATGCAAATTATACCTCAGTAAAGAATTCATATTAATGTAAAAAAATAGGATCACCCTTCATGCAGGCTCTTGTGTTGACAGCCCTCGTCTCTCCTCTCTTATAACCCATTTGACATCAGAGTAAGTAACATTACTGAACACTTATCAGATATCATGCTAAGGTTCTTAAGCTTTTAATCTAAGATTTTTTAAGCTTTAAACTTATTATGCCATTTTATCCTTACATTAACCCCATGAGGTAGGTACAAGTCAGAGAATCTACTTCTGTTACTCAAAATCACATGGGGAGTAAGTGGTAGAAATAGAATTTGAAGCCAGGCAAGTTGAGTCCTGACCCCTGGCTCCTATCCTGTATCCTACACAGTTCTCTTCTCCTGCCACTCACTAATCTGCATGAAAACACAATGAATGAAAGCAGGTTAACAGTAACGCACCAGAGTTAAGTCACCCTTCACAAACATAGAACCTATCCACATTTTTTGACAGACATAAGATTTGCATTTTCATAGCCTGGAGAGCGTGGACGGTAAGGAGTCTGATCCTAGAAATTAAATACTGTTCCCTTAATTACCTCAATGTAATTCATAATTAGAGAAGTTAAGAAATTCAAGTATTAAGACTTAATGCCCATTCATTATATTTCTAACACACCAAACTAGAATCTAAAAGGATAAGGCAAATCTTGTGGTTGAGACCAACAGTAAACTACAAATCTGACCCAAGCACTATGATCCACATTTGCAAGACTAAAGGGTCTCTGCAAATACTGAATGCTAAATTAGTTATTTAAGAAGTTCATACTGGATTCATGTTTGTACGCTATAAGCCTTTCAATTGATTTCTCAAAGATCTGAAATGATGCCAGCTCCAAAAATATTGTCTGTGGCCAGATCCTGCGTCTGAAAAATTAACCCCGCTTCTTAAGTTGGTGGGAAAATTGCCTTCTGAAATAAAATTTGAATGTAATTTATTTGGTATGACACTGAGGTGATTTTCACTAATTCATTGATAATGACTAGGCATTTCTCAATTAAGGCAGCCTCATCTGAACCTTATCAGTTTGGAACAGCTGTTGTTTGAACTTGGGGTAATAGAGGAGAGAAGGTGAACTATTAAAAGAAATAGAGAATGGAAGCCACGATGGTCTTTAATTGGTTCATTTGATATTCAGGAAGACTCCTGAAATTTGTAAAATATGGATTTTTTAATTTATAAAATGATTTAACATTTTTTAATGCCATTTAATCATAAAACTAGGCTTTTAAAAAGTATATGCCATATTTTTACCAGTTATCTTAAAGTCCTAAGATTGTTTTATATAGAAACACAGTTTCCTCAATTCTGAGACATTAATACAAAAGAAAAGCTACTGGCTTAAAAAAAAAAAAAGGAATTATACACCAAGATCACAGAATCAACTATTTCAAGCAATATTTTTGCCTATATTATGTGCAAATTTGCTGGCTTTTTAAAATTGAAAGTTTCAGGGCATGTTAATGCAACATGCTGATTTATATATACTTATCAATCACATTCAAGCTTGATCACTCAAACCTATTTTTAGATAATTATTTCTCTGAGAAATATATGATGGATTTGGTAATTAATACCTTTCACACAGACTCAGAACTAAGAATTCATCTTTTTCACCTGAAGAAGAATGACAGTGGCATTAAAAAAAAGCAAATATGTTTCAAGAAATCATTTAAAACTCAGTAATTACTGCTCCTAACATGATTTTCTAATTTTTTCAATAAAATCCTATTGCCTATATACATATGTAGGTAGTGTCCCTGCTGAAAAAAAAACTGGTAAATCATGGGACACTATGTCATTTGCCCCATGGAAATCACAACAGTGAGTCATAGTACCATTTACATGCCATCCACTATGGTCTGCCCTTGAATCATAATATTCTTCATGGTTTTGGTCCAGTCTGTATTGGTCTATAATAAAGTATGCAATCCAATCATCAATTTGTTATAAATCTATTCCTTCTGGATGTCTGGAACCAGATGATCCTCAAATACAATGATAATGGATTTGGTCTCACCAACTCAATTACAGTTCTATGCATGAAAGGATCAAACATCCTTATTTTGCAGTCTGTGAGGAATAACATCTACTTTGATTGTAATATTGCCATTCTTCTCAATCTTTTTCATCTTTTCTCAATCTTTTCTAATCATTCATCTCTCTTCAGAAACAAAAAAGAAATCAAAAGACTTATCCTATTATTGATCTACTACAGCTATGTTAGTATTGGATGGCTTGATAGTATGATTTATTTGGATTTCTGTTAACTGGCTCATTTTCTCATTGGAAGACACTATGATACATTGGGCAGAATAATTCATTTAGGTTTGGCACATCTTGGTCCTGCCCATAAAAGGCCATTAGCATGCCCCAGTTAGTGTGACAGCCAACAAATGCCCCCACACATTTGCAAATGCACAGAGAGGTGAGGTAATCCTGCCATGGTCAAAGAATTCTGGATCAGGATGTTACGTAGTGATCCAATGTGGTTCTATGGCTGTAACCCTCCACCACTCTTTGCAGAGCACTGGAACTAAATGCTCAGAGCCTGGAGTTAGGCTGTGTGGGTTCACATTCCAGCACTCCTTCCAACTAGTTCAATATCCGTGGGCAAATTACTCAACATTCCTGATTCTCATTGTTCCCAGTGTGCAACACAGGGGAGATGATGACACTCAATTTCATGGGTTCTTTGGGAGAATTCAACTAGACAATATATGTAAAGTGCTTAGTACCATGCCTGCGACTAAATGTTCTTTATTATCTGTAATATGAGGTTTGCAGCATGTGTTGAGATTTGCATATTCTGATATTTCTATAAACATATGGTAGTCTTTCTTAGTGAAATTAGGATGTAGGATATCTACATATAACTCCCTTTCTCCAATTTGTGCCTCAGACACAGCCTTTCAGCTGTTGGGAAATCTAGCATTACCTAAAACAACAAGTAAATCTTTGACTGTGATACTGAAAAGGGTTCTTTTAGGTCTTACGGCTTTTCTGACTTAATTGTAATTCTTTTGATAACCGAATAGTTCAGTTTTGATGTGAACTAATGTTAAGAGTAAATAAAATCTTGATTGATTCCAAGATGATTTCTAGCTTTATTAAAAATCATGATTATGGGGTGCCTGGGTGGTGCAGTCGGTTAAGCGTCCGACTTCAGCCAGGTCACGATCTCGCGGTCCGGGAGTTCGAGCCCCGCGTCGGGCTCTGGGCTGATGGCTCAGAGCCTGGAGCCTGTTTCCGATTCTGTGTCTCCCTCTCTCTCTGCCCCTCCCCCGTTCATGCTCTGTCTCTCTCTGTCCCAAAAATAAATAAACGTTGAAAAAAAAAAATCATGATTATAAGTGATTAACATTGGTGCTAAGATGGACAATTGAGAGCTGTAACTGCCATCTTTCACCACTCTGTATGTCTTGATGCTTTAAATGAATACCTTTATGTGGTAATATTAACTGTGGGATTTTATTTACTCTTACATTAGTTCATATCAAAACTGAACTATTCAGTTATCAAAAGAATTACAATTAAGTCAGAAAAGCCGTAAGACATAAAAGAACCCTTTTCAATATCACAATCAAAGATTTATTTTGTTGTTTTAGGTAATGCCAGATTTCCCAACAGTTGAAAGACTGTGTCTGAGATACAAACTGGAGAAAGGGAGTTACGGACCCCTTAAATATTAATTTGGGAGAAGAAAGTGATTAGCCGTTCTTTAATCTCTGGATCTATAGCACAAAGTAAATATATACTTTTATTTTATTTACCCAGTTGACTCAATTATGAAAATTATTATTTACAAAATGACCTACCTTCCATAATCACTATCCAAGATGAAGCTGACATTGTGATGACCTGGAATTAATTAAAATACACAATCAATTAAATTCCCAATCACAGGAGAACAATAACTATACATTATAAAGCTGATTTAAAACCAAAGTAAAGACATTTAAAATTAAAACTGTAATTACACAACCATTTATTAATCCTCAAAGACATTATCTGAAAGAAGTATTTTAAAATATACACACTAAGATGTCTCAAAATTGTAACTAGAGGGGTGCCTGAGAGGCTCAGTCGGTTAAGTGTCTGTCCCTAGTTCAGGTCATGATCTCATGGTTCGTGAGTTTGAGCCCCACATCAGGCTCTCTGCTGTGAGCACAGAGCCTGCGTCAGATCTTCTGTCCCCCTCTCTCTCTGCCTGTGCCCCACTCACACATTCTCTCTTAAAAATAAATAAACTTAAATTTTTTAAAAATATAACTAGAAAAACCTGATGAAATATAATAATGAATGAAGGATGATAAAAGAACATATGCATAACCATATACCCCTCAAATTTCCTTGATTCATTCAACAGCTATTTATCTGGGGGAGACACTCTGCTAGGGAGATGAGAGACGCAGGGTGAGCTCTCGGTTCTCCAAACTGAGCATATTGTGCAGTAGAGGAAACAGCCAAGCGCAATGACACAAACGGAGAGCTAAAAATTGTGATAAAACTATCAAAGAGAGGGAGAGTGAACTTTGAGAGTGGAAGGCAGGGCATCAGTGAAGGCTGTTTTGAAGACATGACATTTTATCGGAAATTCTCAAGATGGGGGGAGGCTTGTTAAGGCTCTGAGACAGAATGAAGTGAAGCTCATTCTAGAACTAAAGATTATAATGGATGCTAGCTGAACCTACTGTGGCAATCATTTCACAATATGTGAGTATCAAGCCATCAAGCTGTATGCCTTAAACTTACATAGTGATCTATGTCGATATAAAACTGGAAAAAAAGAACTGAAAGATTTATGTGCCTGGAGTACATAGACCAAGGGGGAAAAAAACAACATAAAAATTAAGGCTAAAGGGAAAACAGCTAAATTAGTAATGGAATTTTCTGGATGACAGAAGAATAAAAAAAAAAAAAGAAATCTGAAGAAGTTTACCCTCAATGTAAACCTTAGGAAAAAGGTAATTTATACATGCTTACATGAAACTGAAAAGAAGCCAAGGTAAAGAGGAAATGTTGAAAAGAAAGGGATGAAGGGGCAGGGGAGGTCTAAGAGAATATGAAACAAGGGAACACAGTCAGTCAGGCATTTCTGAGAATTATGAAGAATGATGGTCAACATTTACCAATATACGTTCCAGTCGTCTTACAAATGATAGAACCCATGTCTCCATTTGGATGATCTAGTTTTAGACCATACCTAATAAAATATATATGTTAATTACAAAGTTTAGATTGACAATAGAGTTCTTAAATACTGTATTTCCCTTAAGTATCTATATAATAAAGATCCATTTATTGTCAAATAAATAATAAAATAAAATAAAGTAAAATAAAATAAAGTAACTGTGTTTCCTTGAAAACATCTTATGGACTTTAGAATATCTATCAGGACAAAAACTGTTGCTACAACAAAAATTTCTGTAAAATGAAAATATTTCCCAGCCTTGGTTGAAGATACTTGAATAAAGCTTCAGTTTATAATTATTTTGTAGTTAACTTGGCTATCCCCATTGATATTCCTTTTAAATATTTTTAAATACTACCAAATGAAACAGTCAGTTGACAAAGATATTTCTCAAAATATCCTAAAAAATAATAATCTAAATAATAGTTCATATCATCCTGTACTGGAGACAATAGGGTTACAGAACTAGGTTACATCTAACTATATAAATGACTGCTGATTTACCATACAAAATATTATAATTTTAACTGTATTTTAGAGTATTCAACTATATAGTATTGCTAGATATTACTATTTACACTGGTATGTTTATACCTACTATTCATATTCTAAATAAAATTATTTGAATTACTTACAAATTATCAGATTGTGGTATGAGAAGCTCACAGGGCATTCCTCCAATATAAACTCTGTATAAATATTTTATTGGAAAAGATCAAGTTATGTTTAGTAAGTCATTTCAAAATGCTCTCCTCTGACGAAGCTCGCGGACACCTTATATTTTTCTCACAATCACTTATTATTATCCATCACTCATTCATTCAACAAACACCTACTGTACATCTATTATGTTGCAGTCTCTGCTGTAGATACTAGCACACATCAGGGAATAAAACAAAAATCTTGCCCTTGTAGGACTGACATTCTAACTGGGAAAGACCTGATAACAAACATGATAATCATAATACATTTGGTGTGTTAGAAAGTTATAATACCACAGGAACAGAAAATGTGGAAACAGATAATGGGAACTCTTCCATCGGAAGTTCAATTAAGTCAAATACAAAACAGAATTTTGTGTTTTGTAATACAAAGTATGTTCCTTTGATTCCTACAGGTAGGAATTACACAAGGTCCACAGCAGAAACCCCACAGAGAAATCAGGATGAAAAGAAGAACTAACATCCTCAATGCCACTGGAATGGAAATAAAAAGCTGAGAAGAGGCAGGGTTAGGCTTGAGGGAAACATCTGCCTGTGCATTTCCCTAGATGCCCAGGTCAACCTACTGCTTTAAGGGTGACAGACCCTGATGCTATTGGAAGCCTGCAGGCATGACTGGTACTGTATTCTTTGCTGCACTCAGAACAAACCACCCAGCTTCCGTGCCAACAAATCCCAGATTCAAAGTAAGTGCAGATACAAACATGAACTCTTAAAGTTAGGACTTGAGTTTGCAGAGAACTTTACGCTTTTTAATATACTCTTACACACTAATCTTTTATCATTACATTAGGTTTGTAATGCAAGTACACTGAATTACTGTACCCAGTATGAGATTTATGGATTCATATTCTCCTTCTAACTTCCCACTTTATTGCATCTAAATAATAAATTTAGCAGCGAACACCTACAGGCATTTACTATGTTTAATCCTTACAACCATCTTATGGGTTAGTAACTATTACTCTTCCATTTTATAGATGAAAAAACTGAGGCAGGCAGGTTAAGTAGCTTGCTTAAGCCTACAGCCATAAGGAATAGATTCGGGATTCAAACCCAGGCAGTTGGACTCCAGCAGGTGCTCTTAACCATGCCCAGTGATTCCCACAGTGATCTGGATTTGCCTATCAGTGGGATTACTACCCTATTTGGCCTTAAATATATAAAATTTTTTCCATCTTATCTTTTATACCAAAATCTCCTTAGTGGGTACCAAGTCCGTTAGTTATTTGTGTGTCCTCTATAATTTGTACCTCGTCTGAGTTTGGAGATTAGGCTGAATTGACAAGACCTGTGAGAAGCAGAAGCAGCTTAAACACCTTGGTGTCTTGACTTCCTGCTCAGAACATGGCCACTGCTCCCTGCTAAGGGAATCAAGCCCAGTAAACAGCTTTGGGGGTACTTGGTGTCACAATTAAGATGGTAGAAATGAGATAAATGCAGTTCTAAGACCTTCTTCACCTCTCACATCAATAGGTGTGTGAAAAGTTTTTCTACATTTATATAGTATCTCAGGGTCTCCAGGATATAAGGGCTAGGTAGCCTGATCTCTAGGTCGCTGCTGACTGCAGTCCTGTGATTTCATGAAATAATTTCTATCCATTCCCCTGTACTAAACACAAGAAATTTCAGCTACAATTGCGAAAAAAGGAATCTTCTTGAAGGTTAAGCTTTCTATTTCCTGGCATTATGATAGGAAAGGATGACTTAGAAAATACGATCTAAGAATTAGAATATATGCCATTCACGGCATTCAACTATATGGAAGCAAACAAAATCTTTATGCTAAACTACCTATACAAAATGTTAAGTATTTTTTTCTCTATTTAGTACTTATTTTATTATATGTAAGGAAACAATATAAACATTTCCAGAGTATTACACATGCATACAAATGTGATTTGAGTTCTACCTCACAGATTGCCACCTAAATTACCTTTGTTTCATTTAGTAAAACCTTTCAAATTACTTGCTTTACACAGTTATATACTCATATGTGTGTATACATATATATCACCTTTTCAGTATTTAAAAAAACCTCTAATTGCTGTATGAATTGCTATCTAATTTATTTATCCATTTTATACATGTATTCGATAAGCATGGAGCCTCTTCAAAGCCATAGTACTGATTCTGTACTTCCTTCTATAGCAAATGAAGAGGGCTTTATGTCTTCCAAGGCAGGACTGAAATAGGTATAGCACACCTATGCTACAGAAAGATAATGCTAGTGACAATGCTAGTTTCTGGTCCAAAATGTGGACAATTATTTCTTGATATTAGGTAAGTAGCCAATATTACCATCTGGTCCATAGCCGGTAAACAGAGGAACCAGTGTTCAAATCCTACACTATCACTATAAGTTATTAACTATTTTCAGTTTCAGCACTCTCCCATGCACCATGGGGTAGAAGAAAAAGGGCCAAACTGCATGTTAGGAGGCTTCGGTTCCCCCCATCTTCCCCCATCCCACTGATCTTGACTAAGCTATAAACCTCCAAGCTACACAGCTACATATATATACAAATTGAGGCAGTTAGATTAGGTAACAAGTTATCCAGTAATAAAGTTCTATGACTAACTCAATTACTATTGAACTTGCCTCCATGTTCCTTCCATTAATAATATCCATCAAAGAAAAAAAAAGAATTACATCAAAACCAAAAAAAAATTACATCAAACCAAGCCCTTTGCTTCCATGTTGATGGATGAATCATCTAATAATCTACTTTTCTTCCTATAATATGGCTGAAAATACACTGCTTAATCCCATCACATTATAGTGATTTTTAATATCATTGGACCCATTAATTTTGGAATATCACATCATGAGATACCATGATAAGCATATGTTTCCACATCAAAAATTTACCTCAAAATCCTAACATTTTTCCCATTTGAGCTTAATGCAGTATTACTTCCATAGACATCAGTGAAGATTCTGCCTTGGATAGTTATTAGTGTGCCTAAAACAAACAAACAAAAAAATCTGTGTAAGATTATCTACCCATACACCCATACACTTAATACCCAACATCAGAGGTATTCCCAATAAAACAGGCATCCAGATACTTATATCCCATGTTCATCACTATTGTTTACCATTGTTCTGAAAGTTCTAGCAAATACAATAAAACATGAGTATTTATGGTATTAAAGCACTATCTGTAAGTATTTATAGATAGTATTTATTAAAGTATTTATTAAAGAAGTTTTTCATGAAAAACAGAATGAATTATTCAATAAATACTGCCTGGGTCATGAATGACATATTTGAAAAAATAAATAAGATCTCTACCAAAAAAAATAAATAAATCCTAAGAGAAATAAAAATTAAATATAAAACTAAAACCATAAAAACTCTTGAAAAATAAGTATAAATTTATAAAATATCTATATAATTTGGGGTGGTACAGCCTTCTACAGCATAAAATGAATGAAGAAATGACAATGGTTAAAAGCTATAGATTTAATTTAGAAAATAAAAAATGTCTTAATGACAAGGAAAACCATTAATGAAATTTAAAAGTAAATGGTAAATTAAAAAAAATACTTTCCACATAAAGATATATATATCTTTAAAATATAAAGAATTTTTGTAACTTAATACGGAAAAATTGACTAGCATTAAATTAAACCAATGTGATGAACAAGTAATTTATAAAAGAAGAAATACAAATGGTCAATAAATATACATAAATGAGTAATTTTTTTTTAATTTTTGTTTTACATTTATTTATTTTTTGAGAGACATAGAGAGACAGAGCACAGTTGGGGAGGGGCAGAGAGAGGAGACACAGAATCCGAAGCAGGCTCCAGGCTCCGAGCTGTCAGCACAGAGCCTGACGTGGGGCTTGAACTCACAAATTGTGAGATCATGACCTGAGCCGAAGTTGGACGTCCAACTGACTGAGCCATCCAGGTGCCCCATAAATGAGTAAATTTAACTGCATAAATCAAGAACTGGAAAATTTAGAAATAAGCTACTATATTTTTCATATAAATACTTGAAAAAAATTAGTACTTAAAATTGTAAAGAGTATAGAAAAGGGTATTTTCACATATTCCTGTTGGGATTATACACTGGTATAATTATAACTATAATGAAGTGGAAGCCAGCTAAATGTCCGATAGGGGTATAGTTAAATACTTTATAGCAGATTCATATGCACCCACTGAAAATCATTTTTGAGACAATATTGAGAGCTATTGTACAATCAGAAATGTGTTATTTAGGGCACCTGGATAGTTTAGTCGGTTTGGCGTTCAACTTGGTTTTAGCTCAAGTCGTGATCTCACCGTTTGTGAGTCTGAGCCACGCGCTGGGCTCTGCACTGACAGTGAGAAGTCTGCTTAGGATTCTCCCTCTTCCTTTCTCTCGGCCCCTCCCGCACTCACACATGTGCACTCTCTCTCTCTCAAAATAAATACTTTAATAAAAAAGAAATATTACTTATAAATTATCAGATATAATAATTTTATATACTAAAAATTAAAGACCACAAACCAAAAAAAATATTTCAGCTGTCTTATAACAGACCTGGAGTTCCAGATAAAGGTGTGATGCTCTTTATTGTTGGGGTTCTGAAACTTTTTGCCTGTAAAATAATACTGTCAATAAGCTAATAATCTCTGCTCCCTACATTATTTACATTTAAACAATATCCATAATATGACTGACAAAATATGTCTTTTTACATATAAGAAAATAAAGTTTAGAATATTATTCTGATTATTCAAGACCTTTTCCTTAGCCACTAAAAATCTTCTTTCATTTCAAAATGTTTTTAGCTTGGAATTTTCACATTCAATCATCCTTCGATATCAGTGTTAGTCAAACCCTAGTAATAAGGTTCTCTGGTAACAACTTTTAGGAATTTGGTGAAATAAAATTACAGAAAGCCTCCTTTTATTTAAGCCAATGGAGAAAAAAATAACAAAGCATATTTCATAAACAGAAGCAAAACCTGGCAAAAGTCCATCAAAGTAAGCTTTAGTAACTAAGCTAATGATAACTTTCTAGAGCAATGCAGGTATAATTCTTAAGAATTGTGACAAACATGATTGGAATTGGGAGAGAGCAGAAGTCCAGGGAGCCCACAAGGGTGATGGAAACTCTAATACTTTTGATAGACACACATAATTTTTAAAAATATATGGATTATCCTTAGAAGAAATGTATTATTGTAAATAACTCTATATAGGGTAATTACATTTTGCATGACTTCTATGGTACGTGCAGTTATATTTCATCTCTTTACATTAGAAACTATAAAGAAAGGAAAAATAGGCTATTTAAAATGAAGGTGAATCCAATGACAATAAGAAAAGGAAAATCAAACTAAGAGTAGAAATGGAGAAAAAGAAAAAAGAGTATGAGTGAGGAAACAATTTAAAGTTTAAAAGTTTAATTCAATAGTAAAATTAAAGAGGGAAACAAATAAATGATAAAAGAGATTCCACTACTATAGAAGATAAATAAAACTGAGTGAAGTTATCCTTAGCTACCTGCTAGTATATTTTTTAAATGTGGAAAAGATAACAATCTGTAAAATTAAAAAATAAAAGCCCAGTTCTGCAAGAAAGCAAGCACGAGATCGATTATCCGTTAAGCTAAAGAGGAGATCCCATGTACATTGAAGGTGCATGCCCAGCTGTCAAGGCGACCTCTGCAGGTATTACTTTCTGTAACAGGAACCCCATCCACACTGACTCTCACGGTGTAGGAACCTTCTGGCATTGCTCTGCAAAGCAAATGAAGAACATATAAGGAATGCAATGACCCTTTTATTTCATGTATGCCATCAATAAAAAATACTGCCCCAGACTACAAGTCATTTTTGAAAACAAAGTGTCAAAAATTCTAATTGACGTACAGCTAAATTCCATTCTATATTATTAGAATTCCATTCTATATTATGGAGAGAGGTCCATCCTGAACTCTGTACTGCAGATTCTAGCATCATGGACCTCAGGCAAATGCTTATTCTAAGTGCACTGGTGCTTACTGAGGAGGAAAACAAATGTATTAACAAATGTAAGAATAATAACTTGAAACGCTATCATTGTCACCTTGGTACAGTTATGCTATGATTTGCTTTTTAAAAAGTTTGATCAAATTTCTAAGAAAGTTTTTGCTGCTGAAAAATAGCCAACAAGCTCAATGTAGATGAAATCCTCTAGAATACATGCTACCTGTCTTATTAGTAAAAGTTGCCATTTATAATGATTAATTTTTTCCTCTAAGTTGCTAATAACAAACATCATTTTGGGCTGATAGTAAAGAACTTGAAATGTCACTCTACAAAATGATCATCTTTAATCTTAATGATTATGTCAAGACTTTGAACAAAATTAATCAAATCAGACAGGAAAGCATAATTTTGATATTTTGAGGAGCATCATTATGATTTAATAGTAGCCATTTATCTTCTAAAAGGGATCAACAATGATAAGATAATAGCTATAATAACCTGGGAGAAGATTTAGAATATATTTTATTGTGCCAATATGTGGAAAGAGCATTACAACTCAATACAATAAAGTTATAAAATAGTCTAAACTACATGAAATAAAGACAGCTGATCATCAGAAAATATTATTAATATCCAGATTATATAAAAAACTATATAAAACTAATATGTATATGAGAAAGATATTCTTATTAAAGGTAGTATAAAACATACCTAGTATAGCATGTAATTTGAGTTGAATGACTTGAATCCTTTTCTACATCACAAGAAAATGATTGGAAAGAGGAAACTAATTGCACACTGTTTCCCAACTCAGCATTATCAACTCCATAGTTAAACTGGTTTGCTTGAGCAAAACCTGGAAAGGTAAAAACACTGAATTATTATTAATGGAATTCTGTTTTCAAAGATCTAACAATTGTCATTCAGTACTGAATCATCAATAAATAATAAGGAATAGTACTAAAGTAAGCAGTTAACCTATTTTGTATTTATCCCAATGATTATAATCCTCCTTGGAAGCATAAAAAATTGCTTTCAATTCATTTCTCCACAAAAGTAATGCTTGAGAACGTATTACTTGTTAGGCATGGAATTAAATAGCTTAGATTCCAGTGGTAGGGTGTGCAAGGCTGGAGAAAACAGACGTGCACCAATTGCTATATCTGCTGGGGATAACTGCTATGAAACCAAGCAGGCCTGATGGGGTAGGAAGAGTAGATGAGGTGAACACTATTTTATAAGGGATGGAATCTTAACTTTGAGTTCCTAAAAAGCAAAATCTGAGGTGAGAACTTGCAAGCAAATGGTTTATTCAAGTGATGACCCCTTTGGGACAAAAGAATAAAACCTGAAGAAAGAAAACCTGAGCCAAAAGCACAGCTGGGGTTCAATCTTGCTGGAAACTTCCAAGGAAACTACAGACTACCTCTCGGAATCAAAGAATCAATGGCAAGAAACATCACTTCATCAAATCCTGTCCGCATTAGTTGAGAGTTCTCCCTAGGGGAAAAGGATTTTTCCTGCACTTTCAGGCTGCACATATGTCCACATGCCATATGGATTCCAATGTCCCAAGTCATTGCATCAGTGAAGCCCTGGGACAATAGACAAAGACATGCTATGGGCACAGAAGGCAAGAGCTACAAGCATAGACTTTGTCAAAGTATATGAGGGACTATTTGCCATGGCTGTGGCTAGCATTAGAGGTAAGAACAAGAGGATGTGAAGCTGAGTGTAAAAGACACCTCTTACAGTCAACTCTTCACAACATATAGACATGCTTATGCCCCACATTTTAAGTACAATCCATTTTCAAGCCAAGAGCTCTGCTAAAGATTTAATACCAGAAGGTTAGTGGGGCAAGATACAGGCCACACTAACACAATAGTTCCTGAGGCTATAATGAATACTCACCATACTCATTTTATTTTTTTTACCACACATAGATTTCCTTACCCTTAACCAGTACTTCAACTAATGGAGTGACACTATCCTTCATACTGAGGGTCTGAGCCCTTAATTGCCTTGCCCTTGTTAGGCTATGGTTACCACAATCGCCTATTCAGTTATCACTGGACACAGAAGCCAAGAGATACTCCATTAATACCCCGAATTCCAGACATATTCCTCCCTATCTCCATTAGGGAAAGCAACCCTACCTCTCCATGATCATCAGTACTGATTATCTCTAGTAGTCTGCTAATTATGTTTGATGAATTCAAACAGATCAAGTAGTAGTGGTAGTTTCAGTTCAGTGGAAGCCATACAGGGATCCCTGGCAAAAGCATTCTCTAGGGGTACCTGGATGGCTCAGTCAGTTAAGTGTCCAACTTTGGCTTAACTCATGATCTCACAGTTCGTAAATTTGAGTGCCTCATTGGGCTCTCTGCTTTCAGCATGGAGCTCACTTCAAATCTTCTGTTTCCCTCTCTCCCTGTCCCTACCCCACCAGCTCATGTGCACACACTCTCTCTCTTAAGAAAAAAAGAAAGAAAGAAAGAAAGAAAGAAAGAAAGAAAGAAAGAAAGAGCATTCTATAATCCAGCAGAATCTAAAACTGTAGGGACAGAAAGCACAGATTCAGTTTCCAGATCACTGGAAGCAATACTGACAGAGAGTAACCATTTTTTTCCAGCTCCAAGTGTTCTGTCTCTTGGGAAACAGCAGCATGTATCTGCCATGGCTCCATGCATATGGCATATGATGGAGGCTAGCATCTCATCCCACAGAATGTTGTTTCCTAGCTGGGATCTTTTATAGACCCCTTTTATAGCTGACTTATCTGTTATAGACCATTCCATCATTCTACTAGGCCACATCTTTCAGGGTAACACAGGTTTTGTGGTCATGTGCCAATAATTACAACTTTTTCACTATAAAATGTTTTCTTTGTTATGAGGCACTATTCTGTGGAATTTCATGGCAATAACCCAGACTCTGGAAGCTCTAAGATGGAACTGGCAGAGGCACTGTGGATAGAGAAGGCAAAATCTATATCCGAAGTGTCTGTTCCTGCAATAATGATCTTTGTTCTTTCCATGAGAGAAGGGGAGTAATGCGATCAACTTGTGACTAAATAGGTGGTGGACTTCTTGAGGGATGGACCCTATTGAGGGCTTAGTATTGGTCTCTGCTACTGGCAGGTCAGGTATTCAGCAACTGCAGTGAGCAGCTTAGCCTCGGGAAAAGGGAGTCCATGGTATTGGCCCATGGCCTTCACCTCATGGCCCCTCTGTTCATGGGCCCATTGCACAAGCACTGAGGTGGACAAAGAGAGAAGTTCCTGAATGAGTCACTCCATCAACGTGGTTGCTCTGTTTCCTCTGTGGGGGATCCTCTCTTGCAGGAATTAACTTGAGACATACAGATCTGCATACTTTGTGCTCATACCATGAGCCCCTTCACGTGCCTGTTTCTAAGACCTTCTTGTTTCTGATTTCAAACCCTGTTTCTGGGATATAGGAAGCATGTGACATAAATGGTCAAGAAAGCTTTTTGGAAGGAGTAAGCCAGGAGACTATCTATGGTGCGTGCATTTTAGATAGAGGGAACATGTTTCTGGATTCAAGAATTAGCAAGCACAGTTGGAGAAGTATGTGTGAGAAGAGTGGTAGGACATGGGACCAGAAGTTGAGGCATTTAGATTATTTTTATGAGTGAGAAAGCACTAGAGGCTTCATAGCAGAGGAGGGGCATGATGTGACTTACATTTTCTAAGATTCACTAGCTTCTAAGATTCACTAGCTTCTTTCTGAGAATATAGATGAGGGGCAGCAGTGAAGATGCTATTTCAGTGATCAATGGATAAATAATTGGCATGGGGTCAAGAGAATATTGGAGGACAATCAGTGAAGAGAAACTTATACCTTTCGGGGGTGTTCTACTGTACACAGAAGCAGAGACGTGGGTGGTAGCCAGAAGGGGGTTGCGGGGCAAGAGGAAACTTGATGATTTTGCTCTTGCTTTTTTTTAGGTTGGTGAAATAACAGTATGCTTGCATGCTAATGGGTGTGATTCAATAGAACCAGAGAAATGGATGATGTGAAACAGAGTAGGAAATTATTTTTTAATTGATGAAAATTATTTTAATCTTACTATAAATATATGAAAATTCCAGAATAGATCTGGAAGTAGTTAAATATCCATTAAGTAATTTTATGCCACAAGTAAGTATTTTATATAGTTGGAATAACATTCAATTTTGAAAATAACCCAAGAAATAATATCTTTGGTTAAGATTAATTGGATAATGTTCTATTGATTAAATCCTATAATTAAATATTCTTCTAATAAAAATGTTTAAAAGATACTTAGTATTCTAACATGCAGAGTGAATATATGAATTTGTTAATGTTACAATATTTTCTGGAATAAAGTTAAGTTAGTAAATGAGCAGTAGTTGACCACTTCAAAATCTAAAATTCCTAAATTCTTAGTTTTAAAAAGTATGTGCGTTTTTAAATGTTATTTTTTTCTAAATATCACAAGTGCTTAACATTAAAACAGCACTATTGCCAAATTGATGACTAATATTTTTTAATTATGAATTTTTATCCTTTGCATACATGTCATTAATGTAAATTTATGTTATCTGAATTTCAGAACCTAATCCCTACATAGCATATTGTCCCACAGTACCATAATAAACTTAAAATCTGCAAGCCATGAAAAATATTAAACCCAAAGATGTAGATTTAACTCTAAATCCTGTGTATATATTACTAATGTTAGAAAAAATAAATATTAAGTACTTGCTTTAAATTGTCAGTAGTTTTGCAGCTTGTTTCAGAAAACAATCAGTACTACCACAAGTGCTCACAATTAACAACCTTTAATAGTTGAAGTGGCTGAATTGGGGTTGACAGATATCTGTGGCGTGACTTCTTTTTAAAGTATTGAACATTTTCGGTGTTCTAAAAAGTCCATGAGAAAACATGAATATTGCCTTGTCTAAGGTAGGACTGGAAGTAGGACTACACTGTGCTAGAGGTTCATCAAATGCCAAAGCCCCAAAGCCCCAGCTCTGGTAAAGCTACATGTTAGATGATAGTGCTTTTATTTTTATTTTATTTTTTTTTAAGTTTATTTATTTGGAGAGAGAGAGAGAGAACAAGCAGGATAAGGGCAGACAGAGAAAAGAGAATTCCAAGCACGCTTCACAATGTCAGCACAGAGCCCGATGCGTGGCTCAAACCCACGAACAGTGAAATCATGACCCGAGCTGAGATCAAGAGTTGGGGTTTAACCTACTGAGCCACCCAGCTGCCCCAGGAGATAGTGCTTTTAAAGGAACCCTGACATCCTGGGTAAAATCCCAGCTCCACATGTCCTTGTTGTATGACTTCGGGCATTAGAATTTTAGACATAAACTTTCTCATTCTTAAGTCTCCTCATCAGAAAAATGAACATAATAACATACTTATTAGATTGTAGGAAGACTAACCAAGGATTGTATATATTGCTTAGCTTGGTGCTTGGCTCACATGTTAAGAGCTCAGATGATATTTGCTCTTATTATTGGTCACAAAAATCCTGAAGTTTAAGTTCAGTATTAATATTCCTTTTTATAAATAACACAAAACTAATAAGTGGGTGGTTAGGATTTGAATCTAATTGTAGATGTCAACCTGGCACACATGATATTGGGAGAAAAATAACATTAAAAAATATTCATTACAAAGCTATTACCCATTACCATACATAACTTCCTCCAGACTCTATGTTCTTAGCTCTTCTCCTGTCCTTTAAACATAGAAAACATAAGCAGAACTCAACAAAGGGGAGGGATTTCAATAAACACCGCTTTCTTCCTCTAAGCATAAACCGTAAACAAACAGAACTTATCCAACATAGGCTAAAGTTCAAATGTAAGTATCAATTTAACATGTAAAAGATATCTGCATTGAATCTGAAGCTTTGATTCTAGGATGGCAGTTACTGCTAAAATGGAATTTTGAAAAGATACATGAAAACAGAGGAAAGCTAGCTACTTGAAAATGTGTTCTTTCCTTTTGCCAGCTAATGCTTATCTTTGGAATTCCTGTTGAGTTTGAAATACACAGAAGGGCTGCTGGAAACTAACTAAAGCATGGAAAGTTTTACTAGTGGTGTGGTTCAGGATGTGATGCATGTATTTATTTTCCTATTAGGCACATGTCACATAATTGATATGGTAACACAGATCTGTTCATAAGCATTCTTAAGGCTATTACAATTGTAAAAAATAAAACCAACAAAAGAAGATATTGTTTGTTTGGTTTTTTGCTTAGGAGTTGTTTTAATGTCATCTATATACTTAATGTCACATATATATTTAATGTCATATATGTCATACACAAATTTTATACAGTATTTATGTCACATATATAGACATATCTCCCAGGAGTAAAATCTATGGGAAAGCATAGGCCAAATCTGTAAGATTTGAAAATATCCTCATACATTCTACTTAAAAAAACAACTATAGAAATATTTCTAATGTTTTAGCTAACTCCAAAGAGTTAAAAAGAATCCCCTCTAGAAAGAATTTCAATATAAAAGTATAATTCTAAAAAATAATTGAGTATGAAGAAGATACCTCTGGAAGTACTCCAAAGCACAAAGATTACAGGAAGGGTTGGGTGTACCCTGGAAACAGAAAACGTTGAAGCTTCAGATGGAAATTCCTGGCACGTTGATGTATTTTTTTCTTTTGCAGAAAAACTGGAGATAAGACTTGCCAGGCACACAAACCTGGTTCTCCTGATAGCAGCCTGTGCTGCTATCATGGAAAATGTCAGTGTTGTTAAGGCCAGTAGTCATTTTGCACAATGCAGGTTGTTTGGGTTTCTCTAGTTAAAAACAAAGCAGAGTTGAAAGCATATAAACCTACTCCAAAGTTGTAACATTCAAAACAATGAGAAGGAAAGGTGCAGTGTGATGAAGGATGATTCCTAAAGAATGGAACCAAGCCTATAACATAAATGCAAAAATAAAATAAAAATAATAAAAATAAAATAGCTCTAATTTACGGAACAGATAGTATCTATGGGTACCTTAGATACATCATCCTTTTCAATATTTACAACAGCCCCAACAGGTAGGAATTAATATCCCATGTTACTGATGAGGAAGCTGAGGCTTAGAGGAGTAACCGGCCCCAGTCACACAGTGGGAAGGGGCAGAGATGGAACAAAAGCCAGTCAGACTGGACCAAAAAGTCCCTGTGTTTTCATAACATTATAAAAACTATATAATTCAATGCTTCGGTTAGACAAAAATATATGTAATAGGGAAATCTCTAGAAAAAAAAGCCAAAAGTAAAATACTACTCCTTCCATCTTACTCACTTAAGAGAAATATTAAAAAAAGACATTTGAGAAATACAAGGTATAAATATAAAGTAACAAGGCCAAGAAAGTTAGAAACACTCCAGAACTAATCAAAACGATAACACTCCTCATTAAAGTAGGCCTCCTAGACAGAGACACAATTATTTCCATGATCATGCCATTGCTCAAGACACTTTTACTTAGGGGTTTTTAAGCACCAGACTTCAGCTCAGGTCATGATCTCGTGGTTCGTGGGTTCAAGCCCCACGTTGGGTTCTGTGCTGACAGCTCAGAGCCTGGAGCCTGCTTCCGATTCTGTCTCCCTGTCTCTCTGCCCCTCCCCCACTAGCACTCTGTCTCACTCTCTCTCTCTTTCACAAATAAATAAACATTTCAAAAATATTTAAAACACTTTTACTTAGGCCATATAATTGCAAAATTATATCTTTGGCTCCTGAAGCCTAGCCTTTAGAACAAAGTAATGCAGCAGCAAATTTCTGCCTGCAATGGTGAATATGATATATGGAAATAGCCGTAAGTCACGTGGATACACCAAAATATTAACGGCAGACCTTTCTAGATGGTAGAATTTCAGGAACTCACTTTCTAAGTTGAACATTTCTATAACATTTAATTTTCTCATCATGACTTTTACAAAAAAAAAGTATTTATATAGTCATATGGGACCAACATTTAGGTAATCATCTAGCAGTGACAATTCCATTTAGAAAGTGTTCTTGTGTGATTAATAAATTAGGTCTGCATGCAATTCTAAACATGAAATATGGGTTAGAGAGCACTGATAGAGTATGTGTATGTAGTTCTTCAAAAAAGTTTGTTCAAGTAGCACATTCACTTAGCTTTGGAAGTCTGGTGTGTTTTGTAAATTCATTACATTGCTCTATACACATTCTGTATATATCATGGGCCCTGAAAACCTATATAAAACAGTATTTAGACTCAGCCTCTGAGAAAGACATATGCTAACACATTTTTAGTCACCTGCAGTACGTGGGTAAAGTAAGAAGAGGGAAGACAAATCAAGGTGGGGATGCAGGTATCTGCAACTCAAATAGGATTTCACTATCCCATGATCCTCTATCTCTAGCAAGAGCATCCAGCAATTGAGACAGATGGGAAAACTAGAAATTCATTGACACGAGTGACACACAATACACTGTGACTCAGAAAGTCCATGTAAGAGCAAAGGTTACAGCTAAATTCATAAAGATGTTCTTCCAAAACACCTTAAGAATAGAATGTTTTGTTTTGTATTTATAACTAAGGGCCATCTGGGTCTACGTACTTAATCTCAAAGAATGGTTTTTAGATCAGAAAAAGTTTAGGTCTCAAGGCAGAAAGAAATAGTTGAGTGGTGTTCTGTTCTGTTTTATTTTGTTGTGTTTTGCTTTGTTTTAGTCTGGGCATTTCTTTATGGCTTTGAAAACTCTGTTAAGAACCAAATAGCTTTCAAGCACATCTTAACAGCAATTTACAATACAAGGAAACTATGGATAAAGCCTCTTTTAAATTAGTCTTCAGCAAATACATTGGCTTTAGGTGTTTAGCTCTAAACAACAACAATCAAACGTTAGTCCAAAATATATTCTTCACAATTTAGAGGCATAAACCATTTTAAATATGTCATTGAGAGATCGAATTCTGCAGGAATGTTACTTAGAAGTATCAAAAGACATTTCAGTATGTATGACAGAATAATTAAATGTGTTGCTCTGTCCATTCTAACTCCCAAAGGTTCTCATTTGTCTTCTTATTTTAAAGACTAAATAATAGTTTTTTGTATTTTCAAAAATACTTTTCTTTCCTATCCTTCAAAAATCCATGAACAGAATATTACTATTATTTAGAATGCAAAGGCCTTAGGACTAAAAGAACCATATATTTAATCTTAGGAACAGTTGTTCATTAAAGAAGTTCACTGATTGCCTACTATATTTCCACCCATGACCAGGCAAGGAGAAAGTCATACATAACCCATACTTTGATGAAGTATATGAAAAGGACTGGGTGGCAGGAGAAGCCATTCAAAGTTTTGCTTTTAATTGCCTTTCTGCCTTCATTAACATTCTAGTTATCCATCACAGCCTCTTATTAAACATTCTACTTCCCAAGCCCTCCAAATGTTATATTTGATAAAGATAAATTAAATGTTATTAGACCCATGAAGAACAAAGCAAATAACTGCCAAGGTGGATTCAAGATTTTCCTTTTGGGGGCACCTGGGTGGCTCAGTCAGCTGCGCGTCCAACTTTTGCTCAGGTAGCAATCTCACCATTCCTGAGTTGGAGCCCCACATTGGGCTCTCTGCTGTCAGTGCGGAGCCTGCTTTGGATCCTCTGTTCCCCTCTCTCTCTCTGCCCTTCCCCTGCTCATGCTCACTTTCTCAAAAATGAATAAACATTTTTAAAAAATGTTCCTTTCAATTCAGTCATTATAATCCAGATCTTGGAAGTTAAATTAAGCAACTGATTATAGTATGAATTCAGATGATCAGGATGGTAGAGATTGTTGGAGATTTTGTTAGTTGTCAAAGGGGTAGAGTTAATATTCTGGCCAAATGGAGAAACAACTCTTATGGATTTTTTTTTAAACCACAAATCTCTAAATGTGATATAGTCTTTAAAATGCTTCAATCAACCTTGGCCAAAAAAAAAAAAAAAAAAAGAAAAAGAAAAAAAGAGGCAACCTTACCTTCTCCTTTGATAGTCAGTCTTGTCGCTCCATTTATGCTGCCATATTTAGGTATTATTTCTGTGACTTTGGGAATAATTTTGGAGCCACCTGAAAGATATTACAGTGCAGAAGTAAAAGCATCAAGTACTCATTTCAAGCATCAAATGGTACCACATATTACAATGTTAACAGAAAAACATCATGAAGATACAGGACTGAAAGTAAATACACCCATATTCTATTTGTGGCTCTACTACTAACCAATGATTTGACAGAAACGAAGTCATTAACTTAATTAATACCCATTGGCTATATGCAAAGTACTATCTTAGGTGCCACAAAGAGTGGGAATAATACATGATCATTCTCATCACTCTTACCTATCATATTACAAAAGATTTATTCCAACCCTTAATTTCATGTAGTGCTCACTAACTACAGTTCCATAACTACAGTTAGCAGCCCACACAGCAGCAGACAATGCTGCAGAAATAATACTGTGGAGAAACGGGTTGTTCGTTATAAGAGCACAGAAGAAGTGCAAAGCTGGGTCAATTGAAAGAATAGTCCAGGTACAAAAGGTAATGATATGTCTTAAGAAGGAATTGTTTTCTGTGACAGAGTAAGACTTTAGGGAAGATAATTTCTGGGATCTTTTCAGTCTCCTGATGATAGTAAGTTCTTACTCTAATAGCCCCTAACTCATTCAATGAATGGTGTAAGGTTCCTGGGGATATACAAATGTATTGACAGTCCCAACTTTCCAAAAGTTAGGATAGACAGCACAGAGTGACAGCACACAGAAGACAGCACAGGGGCCATGGGTGACTAAGAAGGGGCACTTCATCCACACTGCTTGGGTCATACTGGCTTCTTGAAAGAAGGGGCACCCCGGCTGCATCTTGCAGGGCCAATGTAAATAGCTGGCCTGGACCAAGTTTGGGAAAGATAAAGAGGTCTAGAAACAGGGAGGGGCCTCTGCATACGCAAGGGTGAGTGGACTGCTTCTTTGGAGAACTGGAAGTATGCTTTAAAACAACTCAAAGATACACATTGGCTACAAGAGTTCGTTTTCTGCTTAAACTATACAAATCTGGTACTTATAAGATTCAGTAACAATTCTCAAAGTAGGTGGAAAAATTTAAGCGGAGACCAAAAAGAAAGGCCACACAAATTACTGTTTAAAATGGATATATCAGGGGCGCCTGGGTGGCGCAGTCGGTTAAGCGTCCGACTTCAGCCACGTCACCATCTCGCGGTCCGTGAGTTCGAGCCCCGCGTCGGGCTCTGGGCTGATGGCTCAGAGCCTGGAGCCTGTTTCCGATTCTGTGTCTCCCTCTCTCTGCCCCTCCCCCGTTCATGCTCTGTCTCTCTCTGTCCCAAAAATAAATAAAACGTTGAAAAAAATAATAAAATGGATATATGAGAAAAGGTTAAAGAAATTATAATCGTATAGTCCATTCCTGCATGCAAAAAAGTTTAGTATGGACTTCAGATGTGTCTGTACTTTAGGTATGACTTTGCCAAGAGCTCCAAGACTGATCCTGCTTCAGGCACATTTATAACTCCCACCAGCTCACAGCCAAGAGTAGGAAACTCCAGTAAGGACTCTGAACCCTATCTCCAAGACCGTGCTGCTCCTCACCTATCTCAGGTTCATCCTCCCGTTATCTCCACTGACAACTCCAATTTCTTATCTTATCATCTCTTCCAACTCTCTCCTGGGTATTACTTTGAAGGCACAGGGCAGCTGCCCCTGAAAGTGACTGACACTAGTCACAGAGATCCATTCCTGTCCTAAGGAGGGGGAGGGGGGGGAGGGGGGCCACTGCTCTCCATACCTTGGGGGAAAGGGACCCAAAAAGAGTGAGAAGAGAGAGGACTCAGACTGTGTCCCCCATCCCCACCTCCAGCCAAGTTTCAGTGTCTTTTTCAATGGAGTCACTTGGGGGTGGGGCTGTGAGGTTCCATAATTCACGCAGGAACTCTTAAGACTTCAGAGCAATCCCTCTTCTCTTCTGTCTCTGTCTCTCTGTTAGGCCTGCCCTGCAGGTCCCAGGTCCGCAGGATCGCCATGCAGCTGCACTCACAGCCTTGGCGCAGGGCTGGTGGCAGGCAGTCCCGCCTCTCCCACGCCACCCCTGGGATCAGGGGTTGCGTCTGCACGGACCGTGCCCGGGATGAGTTACCTGTGCGGGGGTCCGCGGCGCACAAGAGCAGCCCCCAGAGGCCCCAGGTTCCCAAGTGCCACAGGTGTCCCATCGCCGCGCCAGCCCCGCAGAGTCCGCGCGCGCCGCTCACTCGCAGCTGCAGCCAGTGTCGGGCTCGGGTCCGGGCGGAGACGCGCTCGCGTGCCACGCTCTTCCCACGCACGCAGGCGAACTCAGCCACCCGAGGCCCGCCCCGCCCCGGGCCTTCCCGCCGCACCTCTGGGATTTGCACGCAGATACACTCCCCTGCGCGGGAGAACTGATCCCGCCCCGACCGGTCTGTGGTGATCAGACCTCCACAGGCAAACCTGGGTGCTGACGTCTGAAGGCTGTTCCCATGAGTGTAATGACTCCACTTCATCTGGCAACAGAGATCAATGGGCAAGTTTTCCATGAATCCTGCCCCACTCCCCACCCCCCTTCAATTCTAGGCCTACACACTTTCATTTGCTAGTCTGCTTTAATTATTATCACCAGGTGGGCCTAAAAGTCCACCTAATGCACAAACCCCACACGTTTTTTTCCCCTTCACATTCATATAAATTAGTGCTGATCCTTTAATTGACAATCATACTAATATGTATCGATTTCTCTGCATGTCCCAAACACCATGCCCAGTGCTTTAGAGACTTCAACTCACAATAATCCCCAAAGGACTCTTATGATTACTATTAATGACAATTACTATTGTTATCCCCATTGTTCCAAGCTGTGGACTGAGGCACCAAACTTTGAGTGACTTGCCGAAGGCCAGGTAGCTAAGTGCAGTGAGGACCCAAGCAGTGACTCCAGAGCCAATACACTTAACCCCTCCACTGCCCCCCAGTTTAGCACACCTCTAGTGAGGGTTTGCAATGCCTAGGACATGCTCATCCTAAAAATTATTCATTATCTATCTGAAATTCACATTTAACTCAGTATCCTGTGTTTACTAAACCTGACTACTCTAGCTGGGAGGGAAGAGAGAAGAAATAGAAGCCAGAACTCTAAAATATAAAAAATAATATTAGGCTCTTGCTCTTCAAGAGTTTATACCTATCTCATCGGGGGTTGAATGTTTTTGTTGTTGTTAGATCCGGTTAATTACATTCATCTCATAATGTTCTGCAAACTGACTCCCCATGTCACCATCCCACAGAAACTAGTGCCTGCAAGGTACCACTGCCTCTGGGAACTCTTTGTAGCATGTGACACTGGTAACATCTTTCTTGAAATTCCATTCCTCTGAAGAGTCTTGGGTTTCTTCCTACCTCTCCAATCATTTCCATCTTCTATTTTTGTCTTACTTCTTCTTCCTGAAAATTGATGTTTCTGCAGGTTTTACTCACCCTTCCCTCCTCCATCTGGAAGTTGGTCAATTAGCAGAAAATCAGCTCATTGAATGCCAATTTGCTGATTAATTATTTGCCAAACTTACTAAATTTGAAGACTGCAATGTCATATAGCAATAGTTACCAGCTTTATCAAGAATTGCTTAGCAGCATTTTCAAAACTACTCACTTTAAATTATTAGCTGTGAAATGTGTAGAAGTGTATATATATTTCAATATCAAAAACCAAAATAAAATGTACTGTGGGAATAAAAGTTGGAATTGCTTGGTTAATTTTGATTTCTTTCTTCTGCTTTTAAATTAGAATTAGATTAAGTTAACCTAAGTTAAACTTTAGATGATTTCATTAAAAAGTAATTTAAATACAATTTAATTCAAAATTTTTATTTTTTTCAGATGCTTCTGAATTTATAAATTAACAAAGAATATGAGGAATAGGTGAAATAATACTAAAATATTTTAAGTGGTTTTAGTATTAAAAAGGTAGTAAATGTCATTCAAAAGTGTTAACAAATAAATCAGAAGTTAATGAAAAGCTTTGTCCCATATCCTATACTAGAACAGTTTATAACCAGGAACCATTGAAATAGGCAGACTTTTCTATAGAAAGTCCTCCTATAGAAGGAATCCATATTGTTTATAACAAAGAGGAAAACTGTTCTATGTTTTGGATATCAATACAGTGAATAGGGAAAAGTGCATATATGTATGAAACAAGTATATATAAATATAAAATACACATATCCATATATAATTCACAACCCAGTTGTGAGACTCAAAAATGTGTGTATAATTTTTCTATATATTTCACCATCAGTAACCAAAATCAATTTGTTCAAGCTGCTAATTATTTATGTTAAATTGCATTCATTTAATTTGGTAAATTTGGCATATTGGTCATTTAGCAAATTGATCATTTGGCTAATTCGTTTTAGGAAAATTGATATTTCAACAAAAAGCCTGATTTTCTGCCACATCATGCCTACATTTCTTGAAAAGCCAAGCACTGTAATTTGCATATATAGATTTTATACTCAACTCTTGTTGAATAAATAAGCATCTTTAACATTTCTCACTTTAAAAGTGCCTATTTATGGGGTACCTGCCTGGCTCAGTCAGTAGAGCATGTGACTCTTGATCAAAGGGTTGTGAGTTCAAGCCCCATGTTGGCTGTGGAGCCTACTTAAAATAAAAATAAATAAATAACTAAAAGTTCTTATTTAGATGATAAATCAATGTCTTGCAAAAGATTTCACCAGTGATTTTTTTTAAGTTTGTTTATTTATTTTGAGATAGAGGGATGAAGGGCAGAAAGAGAGGTAGAGAGAGAATCCCAAGCAGGTTCCACACGTCCAGCATGAAGCCATACACAGGACTCGAACCCACGAACTGTGAGATCATGACCTGAGCCGGAATCAAGAGTCAGACGCTCAACCAACTGAGCCACCCAGGCGCCCCTCACCAGTGATACTTTTATCTTAAAATATTAATATAAGTGGATAGGATAATGTGACAATAAATAATTATAACTAGATGAAAATTTATGTAATGAGAAGTCAACTTAGAACCAGAAAAAATGACTATGTAGTTTCCATAACTAATGATTTAAATTGTATTTATCTTTAGAATATTTAAACCTTTGTAATACAGATTCATCATGGACCATTGACAGGGGAAGGTGACTTCTGATCACTAAATCCCATGCTTCTTTTTTAAGTTAAAAAAAAATCCAGCTCTAAGAAAGCCCCACTAATAGGGCCAGCATCATGGGCATATGACTCGTGCAGTCTCATAGGTCCCATGCATTTAATCCATGCTGTCACCATTGTGAAGTCCTAAATAATTTTGGAATGAGGGAATTCTAATTTTCATTTTGCCTGGTCCTACCTGCCTTGATGGTGAAAAAGAGACAGATTATAAACTTGTTTATCCTTCAATTTGAAAGCAATGAGAAAGTATAGGGAGTTAGTAAGAACTCTTGCAGAGCTACAAGGAATAAAGGGTTCACTATGAATTCACCTTACTTGGAAAATGAGCTGTGTGTGAGAGCCTGATTTTGAATATAGAACTAATTATGAGAGATGAACAAAATGAGGTACCTACAAAAATAGGGTGGTTCTCTTAGTATGCTGTCAACAAATATTCAGTATTGTAGGCAGTAGGAATAGGGCACTAGTTTTGTTTTGTTTTTAAGCTCTGTCTTCACATAACTTGCATTCTTAATGGAGATAGCCAATAGACAAGATAAGTGCGTAAAATATATAGTATGTTAGAAAGTGATACATGCTGGAGAGAGAAAAATAAGGAGGGAAGTATATCACATGTGTATTGCAGGCAGGGGGGTGGATTGAGTATGATGAAGTTTTAAATAGAAGGACCAGGAAATTGTCACAGAGAAGGTGAATTTCGAGTAAAGATCTGAAGGTCTAAAGGGAATTTGCTTAGCCATGTGGACATCTGGGAGAAGAGCATTCCAGTCATTTTAGAACAGATGCCAATGCCATGAGGAGGGAGTGTGTTTTGATGTGTAAGGAACAGGGAAGTCAAAGTATATAAGATATGAAGACCGAGAAGTAATGGGAGGTGGGGCAGATCATGCAGGATCATGTATTTGACTGTGAGTTAGATGGGAACCCCCTGTAGAATACTGAGCTAAAATATGACATGATTTAACTTATGTTTTCAAAGAAACACTCAGATACTATTTAGTTGCACTAGGGCAAGAACAGATGCATCAATTCAGAGATGGGACATCAATTCAGAGATGAATGCAAATAATCCAGGCAAGAATAATGGTATCTTGGAAAGGGATGGTAACAGTGTTGGTAGTGAAAAGTGGTCAGGTTGTGGGTATATTTGAGAACTGAGTCGATAGGATTTGCTGACAAGGAATATGTAGGGTAAGAGAAAAAAGGAGGGGTAAACATGACTTCAAGGTTTGGTCCCCAACATCTAGAAGTATGGAGGTCATTAAGAGGTGGTGAAGAATGTGGGAAGAGTATATTTGAAGAGTGTATCAAGAGCTCACCTTTGTAAATATCAAGTTTAAGATCTATTAGATTTCCAAGTGAGATGTAAAATAGGCAGTTTGGTTTTTGAATCTGAAGCTCAGGGAAAACTTCAAGTTGGAAATATTAATCTGATAAACATGAGCATGTATTTTAAAAATAATGAGGCCGAATGTGATCATATTCATTCACACACATGAATGAATGAGATCCATTCATAGTGAATGGAATATAGATGAAAAGATCTAAAGACAGAGCCTTGGGAAACTCCAATATTGAGTAGTAGGAAAGATGAGGAAAAACAAGCAAAACTGACTGAGAAAGGGTGGTCCAAAAAATGGCAGAGACATCAGGCAAGAGTATTGCCTGGGAAGCCACGTAGAGAAGTATTCAAGGAGGAGGAAGTAATGGCTATCAATTACCCTGGGATTTAACAATGTGGAGCTTATTGGAAACTCTAAGAATAGTTGTAGTAAAATGGCAGGAGTGAAATCCTGATTGGAGCAGATTCCTGAAAAAATAGGGCTACTTGGGGACCATCTTAGACTCTATCCACCACAAGATAGAAGAGTTGGAGTGTCAAAAGGTCAGCGGAAAATACTCCCGGCAGGCAGCCAATCAGACTAGTAGTCATAGCAGTCTTGAATTAAAGTGAAATCAACAAGAATGGTGTCTTTTCTCTGGTTACTTGGAGGTGTGCATGTGCAGGCATGAGAGTAGGCAATTTGGGAAAGCTAGTAGTTTTACGCACTTATCTTTAAGGCACTTGCCGGCACTAGGTGACACTGTTGGCAGCATTCTCTAATAAAAAGTCAGGAAACTAGAAAAATGTAAAGGGGTAAAGAGACTAAAACCTACTGATAGAACAAACCTTTGTTCTCAGGCAAGCATGTGGGTTTTATTTTGTTTTTTAATGCCTTGAGAATTTTGTTTCTGTTGTTTGAAGTAGACAGTTCTTATGTGGGGAGCACTATCTTTTCTCCCTTTTAAACATCATCCCAATTTCTCCTTTGTGGAATAATCTCTTTCCCAATTAAATGTAGTCTGGTGACCCAAGGTGTGTATATGTGTGGTGGGGGGAACCCAGAGTATCAGATTCTCCTTGGAGCTTGAACCTTGGGCAGAGGAGCCTTGAGAGAGTAAATGCTGGAATTCATTCATTGCCTCAGAGGTGCCCTGACCGGTCTGTTCACACAGGACTGTTCTGAGGTTCCTTCCTCCAAGGCTTAGAAAGTGGCTTGGTACAGGGGCGCCTGGGTGGCTCAGTCCCTTGGGAGTCTGACTTTGGCTCAGGTCATGATCTCCTGATTCGTGGGTTTGGGCCTCACGTTGGGCTCTGTGCTGACAGCTCAGAGCCTGGAGCTGCTTCGGATTCTGTGTCTCCCTCTCTCTCTGCGCCTCTCCTGCTCACACTCTGTCTCTCTCTCAAAAGTGAATAAACATTAATAATTTAAGGAACATTAAAAAAAAAGAAAGAAAGTGGCTTGGTTCCTACCTGTTTCCATGTTTTGATTTGTCAGGTTTCCTGTGAGAATATGGAGCTTCCATTATTCTTTATATAAATTTCCTTTTGCTTAAGTTTTCTAGTTAGTTACTTTTGTTTGCAACCCCCCCTCCAAATTCTAATTAAGAAAACATTTTTATTAGTAAATCATACTTTTGTGTCAAGGGCAAAGCCCTGGAAAATGATACAGGCCAATTTGAAAAATGCCTCACTGGGTATAATATTTAATAAGGTGAAGGTGAAGGACTAGTGGGGCAGTGTTCTCAGAGGGCTGAGTCATTTGGCAATTCTTATTTTCCCAAAACCTTATATAGGAGATTTAAATATGGAAACTGTATTGACCCCAATTTTTTTTAGACACAATGTTATTAAGCCTCCCTTCCCCAAATAGCTATCTATGTGCTAGGATAATCCTAGTTGAGAAGACATTTCCTAGACAGAACTGAGAACAAATCAACATCTTATATGCCCTTGGCAAATGGTAATAACCATTTGTTATTTGTTTTGAAGCAAACAAAAAGCTTTCAATCTTGACTTTATATTTTGAAACACTCCACAGTATTTCCTGGCCAAGTATTGCTGATAATTAGCAATTTGTATTACTTTGAAAGTAGGTTAACAATATAATGGTCATATTCAGTTCATCAAAAAAGTATTTATTGTGCACTTACTATTTGCCCAGCATTCTGTTAGGTGTATTAAACTCCAATAAACTCAAATAAAATATTGTTTTAATTTATATTTTCACTAAGAAGCATATATATATATATATATATTCATGCATTTATTCAACAAATATTTATTAAGGATGCTTGATCATCAAAAATAGTTCTAGGTAATAAAAATGTGTCAATGAGGAAGACATACAAAGTCCTTGCCCTCATAAAGCTTACAGTCAAGAAAGAAAGTTTCAATTGAGGTAACATCTAGAGCAATTATCTTAAATAAGGAAGAAACATAGAATGAGTAAGAACTGGAAAGATGTAAGAGGTCCAATTTCATTCTTTTGCATGTGGTTATCCAGTTTTCCCAACACCATTTATTGAAGAAATCATTCTTTCCCCATTGAGTAGTCTTGATTCCCTCTTCCAATATTAGTTGACTGTATATTCATTGGTTTATTTCAGGGGTCTCTGTTCCATTGATCTATGTGTCTGTTTTCATGCCATTACCATACTGTTTTTTGATTACTATAACTTTGTAATATAGTTTGAAATCAGAAAGTGTGATGTTTCCAACTCTGTTAATTCTCAAGATTGCTTTTGGCTATTTGGGATCTTCTGTAGTTTATACAAATTGTAAGATTGCTTTTTCTAGTTCTGTGAAAAATGCTTTTGGGATTTTGATAGGGATTGCCTTGAATCCCTAAAGATGTCATCCTAAAGATGACTTTAGGTAGTATGTACATTTTAACAATATTAATTCTTGCAGTTTATGAGACCCAAACAAAATTCCATTTATTTGTGTCTTCAGTTTCTTTAATCAATGTCTTATAATTTTCAGTGTACAGAT
This sequence comes from Acinonyx jubatus, assembly GCF_027475565.1. NCBI lineage: Eukaryota > Metazoa > Chordata > Mammalia > Carnivora > Felidae > Acinonyx > Acinonyx jubatus. The sequence continues at coordinate 28,782,520 of NC_069394.1, forward strand.
CTTTCGCCTTCTTGGCTAAATTTATTCTTAGGTATTTTATTGTCTTTGAAGCCATTGTAAATGGGATTATTTTCTTTATTACTCTTTAAGATATTTCATTATTTGTTTACAGAAATGTAACTGATTTTTATATGTTGATTTTGTTCCTAAACTTTACTGAATCTGCTTATTAGTTCTAATAGGCTTTTTTTTTTTTTGGTGGAATATTTAGGGTTTTCTATATATAACATCTTGTCATCTGCAAATAGTGACAGCTTTATTTCTTCCTTTCTGATTTTGATGCCTTTTTTTCTTCTTTTTCTTGCTCAATTGCTCTGGCTAGGACTTCTAGTATTATGTTGTTGTTGTTGTTGTTTTGAGTTTATTCATTTATTTTGAGAGAGAGAGAGAGAGAGAGAGAGAGAGCACATGCATGCATATGAGTGGGGGAAGGGCAGAGAGAGAGGGAGTAAGAGAAAATCCCAAACAGGCTCTATGCTGTCAGCACAGAGCCCGACATAGGGCTCAGTCTCTCTAATGGTGAGATCATGACCTGAGCTGAAACCAAGAGTTGGATCCTTAACCAACTGAGCCATCCTGGTGCCGCCTAGTACTATGTTGAATAGGAATGGTGAGAGTGGGATCCTTGTCTTGTTCCTGGTTTTTGATGGAAATTGTAATAATATGAAGAGATGACCGTATTAACTAATCTTATTGTGGTAATCAATTTGTGATATATACATATATCAAATTATCATGTTGTACACCTTAAACTAACACAATGTTATATGTTCATCATATCTCAATAAAATTAGGAAACATTTTTATCAAATGCCATGATGCAATGACACATAAATAACAGTGCCTATGGCCACATTTTTAAGTGATGGCTTGGATTTTATTTCTATTTCCCTCTTCTCTCCCTTTCAAAATAATGGAAAATAAGGATAAACTAAAGACAAATAAACAAACAATTAAATAAATAACTGGGAAGGCACAAAAAGCCATTGCAACTGGAGATAGCAAATGAGGGGGAAGGAAGCATGAGGTAAGTTTGGAAAGCGATATGAGGGCAAGATAAAGTAGGCTTTTAAAACCCAAGGAAGCAGTTGTTCAAGCTTTAAACCTTGATTTATGTTTCAGAAAATGCACTATACCTGCTTTGCAGTAAGGGATTAAATTGGGGACAAGAATGGACATAAGACTGGTTAGTATGCTATTGTAGTGTTCCTGACTAGAGATAATGAGGATGAAATTAGAAAAAAAGTATTGGAGGGGCTCCTGGATGTGGCTCAGTCGATTAAGTGTCTGACTTTTGATTTTGGCTCAGGTCATGATCTCAAAGTTCGTGAGTTTGAGCCCTGCATTGGGCTCTGTGTTGACGGTGTGCAGCCTGCTTGGGATTCTCTGTCTCCCTCTCTCTACCCCTCACCTGCTTGCTTGCTCTTTCTCTCTCTCTCTCTCTCTCAAAATAAATAAACAAAAAATTTTTTTAAAAAGAAAGGAAGTATTGGAATTGTTAAGAAATGGACAGATGCCTGGATATAGGTTAAAGACAGCATTGTTATTTACGTTTGGAATTATATTTTGGAATGCATTGGTGGAGCAAGGGAAACCTATGATGTCTTAAGTTTGGGGCATTAATGCCTAGGTGGATGGTGGATCATTTACTTTGATATCGAAAGGCTGGAGGAGGTGCATTCTGAGGTCAGTGAGCCACACCCCTGTTTTCTCCAACTTGAGTTTGAAGTACTGATTAGGAGAAGGGTTGGCTTACAGGCTGGGAGCACAGGCTTTGAAGGCAGCCCTCCAGGGCTCTATGCTTCACTCTGCTACTCAGTAGCCAGGACAAACTACTTAACATCTTTGTCCTCAAGTCTCTTGTTATGTAAAATGAGAATAGAACTTACTGATAGTATTACTTTGGGAAGTAAATGACTTAGTAAATGTAAAATGCTTATAATAGTGCTTAGCATATAGGAAGCCCTCAACAATGGTAACTATTCTTATAGACCAAGTGTAAATGCCAAGTCAAGTAAACAAATAAAACCTGGGACTTATTCAGCAGCACATAGATGGAATTTGAAGCCACAAGAGTGGCTAAGATCTCAGAGGGCAGATGGCTGTGAACTTGGATGGGGAAAAATATTACAGCTTTATTTTGCATTCCCTTCAATTATTAACGTAGACAGCAAACCACAGTAATGTCGTTGGTATCTGTGATATCACTGGAAATCATAGATATTCTTCTATAATATTACAATTGTTGGAGGTATCTTGAAACATCATTTATGCTCATCAATACTTAAAGGAATTATTAGACCCATAACAACATAACTATACTCTTCCCATCTCAGATGCTAGTGTATTAGTTGTGTATTACCTCATGTAAGGGACACAAAGGCTACAGTGTAGTTGTTTTTTAACAGACTATTTTTTAGAGCCCTTTAGTTTCACAAAGTAGAGCAAAAGGTATGAAGACTTCCCATATACCTCCTGCCATCACATATGCAGAGACTCCCCCATTGTCAACATCCCCCACCAGAGTGGTACATTTGTTACAAGTGATATACCTACACTGATACATTATCACCCAAAGTCTGTATTTTAGGGTTCACTCTTGACCTTGTATTCTTTGGGTTTCAGATTGGTTTCTTTCACTTAGTAGTATGCATTTAAGTTTCACTTAGTAGTATGCCTTTAAGTTTTAATGAACTAAATAGCTCATTTCTTTTTAGTGCTGAATAATATTCCATTGTCTAGATGTACCACAGGTTATTTATCCATCCCACCTACTGAAGGACAACTTGGTTGCTTCCAAGTTTGGGCAGTTATGAATAAAGTTGCTATAAATATCCATGTGCAGGTTTTTATGTAGATATATTTTCATCTCGTTTGGGTGAATACCAAAGAGTGTGATTGCTGGATTACATGGTTTAGAGTACAGTTAGTTTTGTAAAAAAACATCAAACTGTCTTCCAAAGTGGCTGTACCATTTTGCATTCCTACCAGGAATAGAATGAGGAGGGTTCCTGTTGTACATCTTCCTCAGCATTCAATGCGTTCTGGGTTTTGGCCACTCTAATAAGTGTATAATGGCATCTCTTTATTGTTTTAATTTGCATGTCCCTGATGATATATGATGTGGATCATCTTGTCACGTGCTTATTTGCTATTTGTAGATCTTCTTTGGTGGGGTCTCTGGCCCATGTTTGGTTTTTTGTTTTCTTGTTGAGTTTAAGAAATTCTTTGTTATATTTTGGATAACAGTCCTTAATCAGATAAACCTTTGGCAAATATTTTTTCCCAGTCTGTAGTTTGTCTTTTCAATTTTTGACAGTGCCTTTTGGAGAGCAGAAATTTAAATTTTGAATGAAGTCATGTTTATTGATTAGTTCTTTCATGGATCATGCCACCAGAGTTTTTATTTGTAAAAATTCTTAAGAGTGGCACTTTTTCATGCAAGAAAATCTCAAGATGAAAGCTAGGATACTTCTGAAATTTGGAATTTCCATGTAACAAAATTCTTTTTTCTAACATTCTATAAAATTGGAGAGACTCTAGTTCAGCCATATTCACTGAAAATGTTCAAGTTGGTTTTTGGACTGGAACAGAGGAAATTGTTGGAGCAGGTGGGTAGAGGGGATGTGACCACCAGTTGACCCACAGTTTAAACCCAGGCAATCAGAGGCTTGGAATGCACACTCTGCCCACCATTTCCAACAGTGGGAACTATTTTCAGGAACACAGCCTTGAGAGAGTGAGTTGCCATTGAGACCATCTGGACTGTGTAATATATCACTGAGCCAAGTTAAGATCTCTATGTGAACTTTTAAGATTATGGCAGGTAGTGCAGAAATCAGCTTGTTTTTCTGCTGCCCAAGGCAAGCCTCATATGTAAGTTCCCCGCTTATTAAAACTTCTGTCTGGAGTGGCCTGCCTCTTTCTTCCGTCTCTAAGCGCCCTCCATGTACAGGGGCTAGTTTCAGGTTTTACCCAGAAGCTCCCAAACCAGCAGAAATCTAGGAGAGGTTCTCATGTCAAATGTTCTCATTCAGGGTAGAATTATAAAAATATCTTAACATTTTGAAACAAGAAATGGAGAAATTGATAGCCTCCCTGTTCCCCTTGAGTATGTGGCTGGAAGAATTCTTATTCTGAGTCTCTTTTGGAAATGGGCAAGGTTGTTGACAAGTTCGAAGTTGTGAAAAGTTTTATCGCTTTGTTTTTTGTAAACATTATTTCTCCAAACAAAACTTCAACTGGAAAAAAAAAGCATTATTTTCCTTCCTGATTGCAGCGATACTTGGTAATATATCCAATATTCTTATCTTAATGGGAAAGGAAGAACCTCGTGATGTCATCACTTTTTGTTTTTTAACATAGACATGCACTAAGAATTAAGACTATTCCTACAATCCTTTGCCAACAACTGTAAAAGTTATCAACACTATCCTCTGATAATTACTCTGAATAATTAACTGCATTTAAGAATTGGTCAAGAGATGGGGCACCTGGGTGGCTCAGTCGGTTAAGCGGCTGACTTCGGCTCAGGTCATGATCTCGCGGTCCGTGAGTTCGAGCCCCGCGTCGGGCTCTGTGCTGACAGCTCAGAGCCTGGAGCCTGTTTCAGATTCTGTGTCTCCCTCTCTCTGACCCTCCCCTGTTCATGCTCTGTCTCTCCCTGTCTCAAAAATAAATAAAACGTTAAAAAAAATAAAAAAAAAAAAGAATTGGTCAAGAGAGAGGATCAGAAGGACATCTTTACCAAAGAGTTCATTGGCATTCCCAGAGAACAAGACTTAAATGCTTATCTGAATTAAAGATCGTTGGCTTTAATTTCTCTAAAAGCCAAAAAACTCCACATTTGGAACACTTTGAAAAAAAATGATTTATCCATGAGTTGGCTCCCCTGGCAGTTATTTTTAACCATATGAATGAGATAAAACTTTCATTTCAAGACTATTGTGCCTTCTACTTAAAAAAAATCATAAGGTGACTAGGATTAGCAACTGATCAGGAAGCAAGGCAACCAGAAGCAAGGCTGACACCCTCCAAACCTTGAAATGTCAGAGAAGGTGCTTCGTCCTCAGATGGCTGTCAATTTCTTCAAAAAGAGAAATCTAGGGACAATTGGAAACTATTGATTCTTTCAGAAGTTACTTTTATCTTGATAATATTAAAGCTGAACCGGAGATCCATAATCCTTTTCTTTTCAATAAACTCTATTGAAGATATTGTCCTAGCCTGTGATCTTTGATCTTAGGACCAAATCTTATTATAGTTGAAATGTAACTCAAAAAGAATCCTGGTGTTCTTTGAGACAAGATTTCCTGGCTTTGCAAAGTGAGCTGAAGAAGCTTTCATTCCATTTGCAAAAAAAAAAAAAAAAAAAAGGAAAAAAATGTCTCTTAAGTAATCAATATTTTCAGTACTTATAACCATTAAAACAAAAATTTGAAATTGATGGAATGTCCAATATATCATATAAATATCATATGTAATATATATGCTTGGTTAAACACCACCTCATAACTTAATGTTCTTATAAAAGTTAAGAAATAAATAGCCTTTAAATTGGTATTTTAAAAATAAGATGTGATTTTAAGCCTACCTATATTTGAAATGCATTGCCTTATTTTTGTGTTAATAAAGATGAATATTGTGCATTTATTTTGAAAGATATTTATAATTATACTTTAATATAGTTTCCTGTGTAACTCTAAGAATTTTATTTTGTGCATTTTAATATATTATTATGAGAAAGAATTGATAGGCTTCACTTGAGTGCGAAAATAACACAAAGCAGTCAAGAACCCTGAGACAGAGAAGAACTTAGGCCATATAATTGCGGTTTGAGAAGTTAGCAAAGACTGAGAGACAGCAGCCATGAGTTAAGAGAAAAGCAGGAGAGTTTTGCAACATGGGAAAGAAGAGAGGAATGTGTCTAACAAGGAGAGTGGTCATTTGTTACCATTATTGCTAAGAGGTTATTAAGTAGATGTTTCTCTTGACCTTGACATGAATAGCTTCAGTGAAATGACAATTTCCATAACCCCAAATTGAGTGAATGAGTGGGAAGTAAGTGGAGGTATAGACAAGTCAATTAAGAAGCCTTCCTACAGTAGTGCCTGGGTGGCTCAGCTGGTTAAGCATTCAGCTCCTAATTTCAGCTCAGGTAATGATCTCACAGTTTGTGTGTTCGAGCCCTGCACAGAGCCTGCTCGGGATTCTGTGTCCCTTCCCCTCTCACATTCTCTTTTTCTCTCTCTCTCAAAATTAAACAACAAAAAAATCTCTTTAAGAAGTCTTCCTTGCTTTGAATGTGAGCAAAGAAATGAGGCTGTTCCTTGAGGGAGATTTGTGACCAAGACATGGTTTTTTGTAAAAGATGCAAGTTACCAGGCCAAATTTCTGCTGTAAGCGTTGATGAAATAGAGGCAGAAACTTCTGTTGGAAAATTTTGGAGAGGAGTAACCTCAGGAAAGAAATTATCAAGAAAGAGAGAGTGCTGGGATCCAGAGCACAAGTGGAGGAAAGTGGGGAAAGTGGATTCAGATTCAGGAAGGCTCACATATTTGGTGATGTGATGATGCTGGGTTGTTGTCTGATTGCTGCTGTTTGTTGGTAAAGCAGGAAGTAGTGTTGTTACTGTGGGAGAGGAGTGTGAAACGGGCATTTGGGGGAGTGGGAAGTGTAGGCTAGGGAAGTATAGTAGAATTTTGGGGGCAGCAAAAAGTGTTCGTTTGAGAATTGTGACCATTATTTCTTTTAAAAATATGATTTTGAAAAATTTCAAGGCTGTTTGTGATAAGTATATCCTTCTCTTAGATTAACAGTGTCTATCATTCTCTCCATATTAAGTATATATACTTTTGTTTTTGTTGTTGAACCCTTTGAAAGTTTGTTATGATGTAACACTTCATCCCTAAATACTACAACATGGAACAAAGTCATTCCTCCTAATACAAATGTAACATTCAGGAAATTTAAAATACTGATATTATAGCCCATGTTTAAAAATTACCAAGTGTCCTAATAATGTTCTTTATAATTTTGTTTAATAAGACTGTCACATCGCTTAAAGACAAATATCTCTCTAGGGGGCACCTGGGTGGATCAGTTGGTTAAGCATCTGACCTTTGGTTTCAGCTAAGGTCATGATCTCATTGTTTGACCCTTTGAGCCCTGCATTGATTGGACTCTGTGCTGACAGTGCAGAGCCTGCTTGGGATTCTCTTTCTTTCCCTCTCTCTCTCAAAATGAATAAAAATAAACTTTGTTTGAAATTTTTTTTAAATGCAAATATCTATTCTTTTTTTAAAACATAAAACAATTCTTGATCTTCATTTCTTTCCTTCTCCGCTCCCCCCCCCCCCTTTTTTTTTTAACATTTTATTTATTTTTGAGAGACCAAGACTGAGCTCAACCGGGGGAAGAACAGAGAGAGGGAGACACAGAATCGGGAGCAGGCTCCAGGCTCCAAGCTGTCAGCAGCCCAAAGTGGGGTTTGAACCCACTAACCATGAGATCATGACCAGATGCTTAACTGACTGAGCCACCCAGGCACCCTGCTTTTTTCCCTTTTCAATTTTTATAGCCTTTCATTCTTTCATGACATTAACATTTTTGACCAGCCTAGGCCAAATGTTGTAGTTGTTATTTTAGAATAGGACTTATCAGAATGTTGTGTAATTTTCTTCAACACAAAGTTCAGGGGATAAGATGCGTGGAGGGAGTAAGCTCTCAGGGTAGTTACATTTAAGCAGGACTGTGTGTGATTGGGGGGAAAAAGGGTGAGAGAAGTTAAAGTTAATTGTAAAGGAGTTCTAATGATAAACCATCAACTTTTACCATCAATGGGTAAAAGGAGGGAACGAGACCATGAAGGGAGTGAGGATAATAATAAAGGGATAGTTGGTTAACTGGAGGTTTCTACAAAGTTTCCATATTGTGAAAGAACTGGGTCAGGAACATAGGAAAAGCAGCTGATCAGTGAATACATCTGTGTTTTTCAGTACCTAGGTCTGCCAAAAATGTTTATGCATGAGACAAAATCTGGGAGATAGATCCCATACACAAAACTGTTTCATGAGCCCCACTGCTAGAAGTACAGCATGTATTATACATAAGGACTTGTAAAGTCCTTTCCTATAACTTTGACTTTATGTTACACCTGCTAAGAGGAGCTCTGTGATTCTCCTGCTTTTTTATATTTTCAGCATCCCTAGCAGAAAGGAATCATGTGGATGATAGGCAACCGTCATGTAGAACTTTGTAAGTGACTAATGAAATCACCAAGCACATCAATGATACATCCGAGAAGAGAACCAGAGTACGTACTCACATGCTATATTAGCCAAACTGAACGCTCCTCAAATGACACAATATATATCGCTACCCAAATCGCCTGCACATCGGAAGGGCTGGGGCTTGATGGACGTCTCTATTTTCATTACTTGACATTATGCCTCTTACTTTGTCAAAACCCAATTTGGATATAAATAGCCACCTAGAAAGGATAAATTCTTAAAGATGTGCCCTCAACAGATAATTTTGGATTCGGAAGGTTTGCAGTAACTGAAAGCCATTTATTATCACTCAGTTCTGGTGATCAGAACATTTATGAGCATTTATGCCAGAGCATTTATGAATGCCCTAAGTACCGGCACCAGTTCCTGTACTCAACGTTATTTTATGAGCGACATTGAACCCCAAGTACAGAATCTATCTGCCTTCATTAACTGGGATTCTTTACCATCATCATCATAAGCCAACATTCATTGAGTGTCTACAGGGTTTTGGCACTATATAATGTTCTATTTATACTTTCCTTTTTAAAACACTAACATAGTATGAAAAAGGAAGATATGAGTATTATTCCCTTCTAAAAGGACTCTATGAGAGAGGACCACGATGACAGGGAAATAAGACACTGGAGATTTTCTTTCACTTTTTATTAAGAATTTACTGTCCTTTTTTTGATAAAATAGCAGAAACAGAACTATTTCAGTCATGGCATATGCTATTTAAATCCAACTTGCTGTCTGAAACACTGGATTGACTTCAGAAAATGATACCAGTAAAGCAACGCATCTCACTGTAGCTTCATTTTAATTTATACCAGAACCACATTCTGGTATAAATTCTGAGGTCCTCACATTATGTTTTAATTCAATAGCACTTCCATCTTGAAAAATCTGGCTGGCCCGAATTGAAATTAGGCCTGTCAAGAGAACACACTGGGGTTAGGGAGAGCCCCGGATGGAACCAAACTACGGGCTTCAAGTGCCCTCTGGTGGCTGACAGACAGAACAGCACAATTTGAAGTCTGGAATAAATAGGCACATGCCAAATTTCATTCTCTGTTGCGTTTATTATTCATATCTTTAAAATAACTTATCAAGAATTTATTCTATTAGGCACTTAGGATCAAAAGATAAATGGTATACAGTCTGTGTCATAGAGGGGTTAATAGTAGAATGAGGGTAAAACTGACTACAGATAATTTCAACCCTCCCTAAGTACTATTAGAGTGCAATTTAATCTATTACAACCAAAGGCATGTTTGTATTTTTATAGGTATTATCATGGTAATTAATAGTATATAATAGTATATAGTATATTAATAGTATATAGAAATTCCTGGAAAAATAAAAGCAGCTATTTTCCACATACATTGTAATTCATATATCTGTATAAATCCAGAAAACACATGGTAAATAATTACAGATTTCTAGAGTTTTTCCTAGGAGTAACTCAAATCCATATTGCTTTTATGACTATTTTATTCATAGTACTAACAACTTTGTAATTAATTTAATTCTTGCTGGATAATATCAGACCTATTATGCAGATGAGAAAACTGAGGCAGAAGAGTCAGTCTTACCTGATAATTCAGTGTCAGAGATGAAACTAGAACTTGAATTGCCTGACTGCACCTGTTGGTTTTCTTGGTGGATTCATCCAATGACTTTTGTGTGGTTTCTAATGATAATATGAAGGGTTTTATGAAGTCACTGAGTAACATGAGATAGCCATTTACAAGAAGGGTTCACACCACACACACACACACACACACACACACACACACACACACACACACAGGATCACTTCCAACATCAGCTACTGAGCAGCTGTCACAATTCTCTTGAGTTAGATGGAGCCTTTTATCAAGTTATGAAAAGTCCCATATCTAATTACCAATCTCCAGCATCATCTTGAGCTTGGCTCTGCTCAACCAAATGATACACTCTTAATGCCAAAGCAAAGTGATTACATAAATAATTTAGTCTGGTCTTCTTTAATCCTATCCAGGAGAAGCTTATAGTAATCTTAATTAGTATTTCACTCACCCAGTTCAGCCCCGTAACAGTAATCTCCTATTGAATTCCTGACATTGGGAATGGAAGGGTGCAAGATCTTTAAACTATGTATTCCTAGTTTACATAAACCAATGATGTGAGTCAAGAAGTTAGTTTCAAAGGTATCAATGATGCTGGATGCAAACAAGACATTTCTGAGATGTCAAAGAAACCTAGAGGTGGTGGGGTAGAGGTGGGAAGTTTTGGGCACTATGATTTTAAAACTATGCTCTTTGGTACTTTTGATTGCTATAAAGTATTTTCAATTCAGCTTTTTGTTGTTCCATTTCAAAGTATTTTGTTTTCATTTTCCTTTTGAGCTACTAAATATCTTCATGAGCAATTTTTGGTTTGTTTTCATACACCGTACTATGAAATAAGAATTGTTTTTAACACTTTTGATGTACCATTTGTTTCCTTTTTGATAATGGGCAACAGAAAAATGAACATAACTATCATTACTTTAGATCATTGCTTTGTAAGAGATGAAACAAAAACTCTCTTGTGTAGGTTTTGATTGTGTGTGAGGGAGAAAGAGAGAGGTCACTTTATATAATTAGGTCCAGCTGGTTCAGACTACACCTAAAATTTAAGTTCATTGGAAAGTTAAAATTATATCTCTGGGACAGTGAACCAAAAATTAACATGAAGTCTTTTCTCAACTATACCCAATTGTATTATCTTATTTTGTGCTCCTATAAATGTTCATTTCCTTGTCCATCTATCCACAAATATCACTCAAAGTCAAAAAATGTTTCCTTTCCTCCAGGAGATATATGTAAAGTTCAGGAACCACTGTGGTGAACAGAAATTATGCACAGGTGCTTCTTATAGAAAAAAAGGGGTGGGGAATCGAAAGCAAAGGAACGTTAGAATGTTTTAGCAACAACTCAAGCTGAATTCTGAAGGTCAGATAGGAATGAAAGTAAAAGGGCTAAATTGATGGATTTTCAAAATTATTGAGGGATGAAGTAATTTTATTCTTTTGGGGACTCTTTAGAGCGACTAGAAATAAGTAAATGTCAGACCTACGTGCTATGGTCAAGCTTGAATTTTACTCTGTAAACTAAGAGCCGCTGAGAAATTTCAAGCAGAAAAAAATGATGAGGCTTGACTTTTAGTAAGATCACTTAGGTAATCCTGTGGAAGAGTCATTGGAGGAGGCATGGACAACTAAAATAGGAGCCTACTGCAATTATCAGTCTGACCTAAGGCAGTCAAGAGGGCAGGAAGTGGACAATTTACAACCTTGCTACACAGTGTCCTCCCTCAGCAGCATAAACCTTGACTGAGAACCTGTCTGAAATAGAGAAATCTTGTGCCATACCTCTTACCTTCTGAATTAGTATTTTAATCTGTAGATCTGAGAGGTACCACTCACAGAGATAAGGAACACAGTAAGGGCAGTTATTGGAGGAAAAGAAGTCACTGTCTTAGATGTGGTCAGGTTAAGGTGTTTATGGAACATCCAAGAAAGCTGATCCACAGCAGTTGGGTATTCGGGTCTGGAGGCTGGGTTGAAGTCTGGTTTGGAGATACAATTTACCATTTATCACCAAGTTTATATTTGAAGCCACAGTCCAACCCAAGTATCCTGGGATTTGCCCAGGAAAAGTGTATCATTAGTCAAGCAGAGGGCCCAGGAGGGAGCACTAAAACACACCATTATTTAAAGTCCCATACAGCAAAAGGTATCCACAAGAAACAGAAGGAACTTCCAGTGTAGGAAAACACAATGTGAGGAGTGGGAAGAAAGTTCCAAGTGGCAGGATGGTCAACATTCTCATTCCAGCAGAGGTCACATAAGAATAGGTAAGAGTCCATTGGATTTGGCAATCTTGATGTCAGAGTAAAGCTACAGGTGGAGATTACTTCCCAGCAAGTTCTTTCTTGACCTTAGTATGTGGGGATGCAATTTAGAGCTTCTGCTCTCAAAGTTCAGATGAGTAGAGTATGTGAGAGGAGCGTGGTATGAAGCCAGTTTGCAAATGTTCTCTCTTCCAATAGGATGGTAAATTCTTTGAGGAATAAGGAAGGCACATAAAGATGATTAAGACCCAGTCCCAACCCTCAGCATTTATAACAAATCAGAAATTAGACATCTGTAGTACAAGATGGGACATGTATTATAAAATATCATAGAGATTCAAAAGAGGAATACACCACATCCAGACAATAGAAGAGCCTGCTTACTTCTCTTCGGTTGTTAGCACAGATATATGCACATACTTAACATTTAAACTGTATTAATTGCTGACTTTTTCAACAAATATGGCAAATTATTAATAAAGTCCCTTTTATTCGCAAATCCAAGGAAACTTCAAACTCATTCATGAGATATTTATTAAAATAACACATTTAGGGAAAAAAATCAATACAATGTATACATCATTACTGAAAACTGTATACCATCATACAAAAAAGGATTTTATTTTGGGAAATTGATTCCTAATTTATGGCAAGTTTTACTTTCAGAAATAAAACCACAAAACGACACAATCTAATTCAATCTTAAAGGCTGGCATGCTGAGCAAGGAATGTTCTTATTCTTTGTAGGAGCTCCTTCTTTACACTGTCAGGTACCAGGGCTGAAATATAAAAATAAAATATAAGAGTAAGAAGATTCCAATTAATATATGTCAATTTGATATTTGATATCTTATTCTGAATTAATAATTTCATGAATAACCCACATGCTTCAATAAAGAAATAGGTACAGATACCTGAAAAAGTATATTTGCAATTCATTATTTGAGTGAACTGTCCAATACCTAACTACACTGCACACCGATGAGAAAACATAAGAAAATTCTTTAAACTAGGAGTGGAAAAGGCTTTTTTTAAATACAGAGGTACAGCAGGTTAATAAATTTGGTTTAAATGCAACAGTGACAATTCAAGAAGTTGGTTAAAATCACCATAAACAAAGGCAAAAGACAAAAGTGGGAAAACACTTACAGAATTGGGCTGACCTCTCTACTATATAATTTCTCCAAATTGATAAGAAAAAGATCAGACTAAAAGAAAAACAAGCAAAAGAGATAAAGAAAAGGAGGAACACAGTTCTTGAACACAGAAGGGGTTTAGCCTCATAGTTGAAATGTAAATTAAAACCACATTCAGATACCATGTTTTACCAATCATATTGGCTAAAAACCAAAGGTCGGTAGTATCCTGTGCTGGCAAGATTGAGGGAAAACTGGTGCTCTTGTATTAGCTGGTGGGGAATATAAATTGGTACCGCATTTTTGGGCAGCTAATTTGGCAATACTGTAGAAGTAAGTGCACATACTCTCTGACTCAGCAAAGATGCAAAAACTGTGACAGGGGTTACATTTATGGTATTTTTACTTTTTCAATGTTGAACCATGTGACTATTATCTATTCAGAGTATCAAACTAAAAATGAAAAACAAAAAAGCCCTGCTCTTTGAAATTTCCATTACTATTAAATGTCAATACACGAATCTACACTATCATTTTTCCTTTTGTGGCTACTAATAAATAAGGACAATCGGGAATGAACCAGAACTTCTAATGCTACTTGCTTGTATCTAAAGGAAACTAAAAACTTCAGGTACAGTTCAACATTTGTATAGTGAATTCCATAAATAAGTATGCAAGTTAAATAAGACACCTATTCCCCTTGACAAAGTGTTTAATTTAAGCCTCTGAGAAATAAAGGCTACATAATTAAGATCACTAGAAATGGGATCAGTAGGTACATTAAACATACTTCAATAAAAATTATGGTGATGGAGACTAGATCAGTCTAGTTGCCTTGGAGTTAGGGATAAGGTGTGACCATAAAAGGATAGCTTGAGGGATAGGGGGTGGTAGTTACGTGAATCTACATATGTGTATAAAATTCATAGCACTGCACACTAAGAAAAAGTCAATTCTACTGTATCTTAAAAAAAGAAAATAAGTATTTCTGTTATAAAAGAAGACTAAGACATAAAAGAAAGGATTTATTTTGACTTCTCTGTTCTGTATTTGTTCATTTTCCAGCAGTGGAGTTATACGGGATTGAAATGTCCAGGATACAAGTGTTGAAAGAGAAGCAAAGGAAATTTCCATCCTGTATAACCAGCTCCTAAATGTTAATAGATTAAACATAAATTACAGACAGAAAATAGAAAAAGAAATTGGAGAAAATGATTTTAAAGTGTAAATTCGTGGGGAGAACAATACATACTGTTTCTTGTTTTGTTTTTCTTTTCCCTGAGACATGCTTGATGAAAAAGTCATGTTTTTTTAGCTGTGAACAGGCCTACAGATGGCTGGAAAGGACGATGGGATTCTGTAGCTCTTTCCCAGCAGATAGTTCAGAGAATTAGTATTCTCTAGCAATAATTTTCAAACTCATTTACTTTTCACACTTAAATTCTTTTCACTATTTCTATGTGAGAAAACAGATAATGAATCATCTAATTTATCTGCTTACACTTAAAATGACCAGAAAAACCCCTTTCTCAAAATAAATGAAAATGACACAGCTGCATCTGAGGTAACAATGTAACTCCTAACTCAGTATTTATTACATATCACCAATGTTAATAGATTTCCTCTCCTTCCTTTGCCTTCTGAAAGGAAATAAAGATGTTTGTAGTGTGAATTTTAAATACAGGTTACCCTGAATATGAAGTTTTGAAGCTGCCCAATTCTTAATTAGACAGTTAAGAAGACAGAACTTTTCTTTTTTAAATGTTTATTTATTTATTTATTTATTTTTTTTGAGAGAGACAGCGTTAAGTGAGGGAGGGCAGAGACAGGGAGAGAGAGAATCCAAAGCAGGCTCCACGCTCAGCACGGAGCCCGCAACCGTGAGATCATGACCTGAGCTGAAATTAAGAGTTGGATGCTCAACTCACTGAGTCACCCAGGTGCCCCAGAACTTTACTTATTTTTAAAAAGAAAAACAACAGCAGAGCATTGACTGTGGGGCTCGAGTAAAACTTTGGATTACTGAAATCAGGCCATATCTAATAAAACTTATGAATCCTAGCTTCAGGTACTACTTGACCCTACAAAATCCCATATTTTAAAAACTATCTGTCTTAACAACCATTATGAACTTATGTTTCTATACTGCTTTAGAGTGCAAAAACATTTTATACTTCTCATCATATTTATTACTCAAGACTATGCTAGAGAGGCAGGTAGCAATTATCTTTCCCATTGAGGAAAGTTCAAGTACCCAAATAATTTTAGAAAGGGTATTTTTCCCTGTAAAAAGAAAGAAAAACTGAACCAGCAAGAGAGAAAAAAATCATGTCTTCACACGTTTCCATCCACAAAATTTGTATTCCTTACCTCTGCCTTTTGGTGTGATTTCAGCCACCAAGTCATCAACAGTAACGTGTTCTAGTCCTTTTTCTTTAATTACCTCTTATGCAAAAGCAAAAAACAAATCATATCATTTAAAATCATTATCTGTAAGAAAGATTTTCATAGAGGAAGGGTTAAGATCAGGTTTTAGAGTGCAGACTGGTCTTTAAAAAAAAAGAGGACACTTCTTTTTTTCTTTTCTATTGAAGATTTAGTCAACCTTAAACACATTAAGTATTCACCAGATCAAAATCTTAAAAACCTATTCATCTCTCAGCTAAATCACTTGTAACTTAACAAATATAACAGAATGAATCCGAACTGTAAAGTCAAATCTAAAATGTGTAAAAAGCTGGAAACTTAGAACTGTACAGATCTTATTTCACTATAATAGCAGTTCCTGAATGTATGGAGGGAGGTAAAAGCTATTATTTGAGTCTAACTTGTAATTTCATATCCCTAAATTAAACTATACAACAACTCTTTTGTTCATTTCTCTTCTCTAGGCTAGGCCAAAAGAAGAAGAGGGAAAGGAGTTAACATTATTGGAATGCTATGTGCTGGGTGTTTTGCAGCATTTAATATTCACAACAATCTAATGGGCCAGGCATTTTTCCACTTCACAAGTGAGCCTACTGAGGCTTAAAGATTAAACACTCATCCAAACATGAGCTGAAGTCCAGCTGTATTTTCCAGTGAAGGTCTGTATGACCTCAAAGTCTATGCCTTTACTAACTCACCACATTGCCTTCTTAGGATTAATGATATAAATAGTTTCTATTATCATTAATTGTAGAAACAATTACAATATAATGGGAGTTCATTGAAAATATCCAGAATTGCATTATACCAAAGCTGAGCCAGAAAAGGAGGCTCATCTCTTGACATGTATAATTTATCTAGTGGTATCCTCATCAACACCCAGTAACTTAACAAGCTTCCACCCCACATTTTAAAAAATTAGTGTAATTATCTAGGATTTTTGTAGGTAAATTCTTCAAAAAATAATATTGTTAAAGCCAGAGATGTAATTCCTATAAAGTCTGCCAATGATAGTGTTCAATTTGTTATAAAGTTAAAACATAGGAATAATTAATGTTTCACTTTGAGTAGGTACACTGAAAAAGGCTGGATTCCATACTCTGATGAGAGAGAAAATCTTGCCTCACTTGGCTACAAAAAATACAAAGAAAATTTCTAAAGATTCAGGAATTACATCTACCAAAAGGAGACAAAAGGAGGAAATCATTACTATAAGATTCAATTTTCCGTATGTTTCAAATTATGCTCGGCACTCAACAGATCTTAAAATACTGCCTATGATTTTTCTAGTGAACTCCAAACCAACAAGAACAATGGAATTAGTTTATCTTGTAAATGAAACTGATTACCTTTACAGTGTGCCTTCAACTGGTCCTTCCAGCCACATTCAATTAATTTAGCTCTCAGCAACTCTTTGAGGCTGTTGAAAAAGAAATATTTTGATATTAAACTACAACAATGCACAATATTTTAGATAGGATGTTTGAAGCCAAAGTTCAAACGTTCAATTAAAAATTCCCTGCCTTCTAAACACAAAAACTTTAATTGTGGCCTAATCTTGGTTCTATTACTAATTTTTTGATCTTATGCAAATAATTTAGACTCTGGACCTCATTTTCATCATTATAAAGTTAAATGAAGTGGATGAGGGAGAAGTACTTCTCAAGAAACTCTACTCTCTGGCCTTCTCATACACTTTCTATTCCCCTCCACCAACAGGAATACTGTGAGTCTTGTACAATTTCTAGATAGTTTTAGTTGAACTCGAAGCAGGTGCACTTCAAAATCTTCAAAATCTATTCTTTGACTACAAACTCTTCTCCTTTAGCTCTCTTGCTTCCCCATATTTCTAACCTCAAAAACTTTCCCCTCATTTTTTTCCAACAAGCTTCCAAATTATATACTAAGTATGGTATTTCATTGATTCTAAGCCTGTTTCTCCCCCACATTCCAATAATTCAGTAATTGGTATGCCTGTCATAATTAAAAAAATTCTTTTTAATGTTTATTTTTGAGACAGAGAGAGACAGAGCATGAACGGGGGAGGGTCAGAGAGAAAGGGAGACACAGAATCCAAAACAGGCTCCAGGCTCTGAGCTGTCAGCACAGAGCCCGACGCGGGGCTTGAACTCAGGGACCGCGAGATCATGACCTGAGCCGAAGTCGGACGCTTAACCGACTGAGCCACCCAGGTGCCCTATGCCTGTCATAATTTAATTGGCAGAATTTTCTTTCTCCCTACAGGTTAAAAAAAATAATGGTGTGTATTACAACTAACTGCATCATGGGTATAATAAAATATTCCCTATCCTTCTGCCATACCCACTCTTACAAGTCTTCAATCTTTAACCTAAATCATGTCTCAGCTTCAACACATCATGTCCCAAACCAAACCATTTCTCTTTCAATATTCCTAGACATCCCCTATGTGACAGTTCCATCTTGGTATTTAATTAGGTCTTCCTTTTTTTTTTTTTTTTTGTTTATTTATACTTGAGAGAGAGCGAGAGCATGCACACTTGAGCGGTGGAGGGGCAGAGACACACACTCAGAAGCAGGCTCCAGGCTTGAGCTGTCAGCACAGAGCCAAGCCGTGAGATCATGACCTGAGCTGAAGTTGGACGCTTAACCTGAAGTTCCTCAGGCTAGAAAACCTAGGAGCATCTTTCACTCAACTCTGTTAACACTATACGTATAATCCACAGGAGCAATTCCTACTGGTTCCAGTTTTAAATATACACCTACAATCAAAATGTTTTCTTTACCATCTTTGCCATTACTCCCCTAGTCCAAGCCATCTTCTTCTCTTGGACTGGACCACTACCAATGCCCCTAAACTTGTCCCCCTACTCCTTTGCTCATATACTTCGCTCTCCTTCTTCTGCTCAAAATGGCCCAGTGCTTCCCAGTTTAGACTAAAATTCCAAGTTTTTGTTAGGCTTACTAACCTAACTAGCCTAAATAACCCTCCATGATCTTCCCTCTCCCCAGGTCTCTCTTCTTCCTCTCACTCAATTTACTCAGGCTGATGAAATTCTATGTGCTCCTCAAAAAACCAGGCAAGCTCCTGTCTTAGATCCTTGGCTCCTGAAAGTCCTCCCCATTCACTCATATCCTTCTGATTTCTTACCAGTGAAGCCTTCTTTATTTTTTTGTCTCAAATACACAACCCATTATTCTCTGCTTTATTTTTCCTCTAGAACTTACCACCATCTACATAAAACAGATGTAGTGTCTGTCTCCTCCCATTAGAATGTAAGCTCCATGAAAGGACAGACTTTATTTTGTTCACTACTGTATCACCAGCACCTTAACAGGACATAGCATATGCTAGAAACTCAGTAACTTTAAGCTGCACGAATGAAGAGACAAATAAACAATAATAAATAATCCCCTTTACACATTACTGCCAATACTACCGTCTCAGTTCCCCAAGGCACCATTCTGGATGTCTTCTTCCTCATTTCTCATATTGAGGACTGCTGATTTTACTTTAAAAATTTTTAAGTTCTTGTTTCCATTTTTGCTGTTTTTCATTTTTAACCTGATATAACCTGCTAACACATTCTTCTATAATGTATCTCTAGCCCTTTAAGGCTATCCTCACATTGCCAGAATAGTATTCCTAAAGAGCAAATGTGATGTAGTCATCCCCTTTCTTAGAATCTTTTAACTTCTCCCCCCACCCAAGGATAAAGTCAGATGTTTTTGCAAACCCATCACCCATTTTCCTGCCCTTTCTTTGACACCACTCTCAGTGTAATAAATCTGTGCAGGGTTCCAGCAATGGAAATGAGACCCAGGCAAGGCTGATCATAACTGGCCTATGTACCTAAGTAAGATGGTAATCAAGCCAGGTACTTTGCTGGAACTACTAGGAGAAAGGTAGTTTGAGCCAGAGGGATGTGAATCCTGAACTGCTGATCTCTGCCACCTTGTGGGTAGTCTGCTTAAGAATAAAGCCAACACAGAGGAAAAGAGAGCTGAGAAAGAAAAAGAAAAACATATTCTTGGTAACAATTTTTCAGCGCTTGGACCCAGTGGAGCCTGAAGTAATTTCAAGCTCTTGACTTTTTAGTTAGATGAGCTTATATATTTCCACTGATTAAGCAAGTTTTTGAGTTCAGTTTCTACCATTTACAAATGAAAGAATTCTGACTTATACCAAATCTACTCCTCCTGTCTACTGTTCCAGCAATATCACTTTCATATTTTACCTGCCAGCTTTAATTTTACAGTTCCTCAGAACATTATTATGTTGTATCAAATCTCTGTGACTTTGCACATTCTGTTCCATGTTCCTTGAATGTCTTCTCTGCTTTACTGGCTGGAAGAACTGCTAATCTTTCTTCCAGAACTGAAATACCTCTTATACTACTCTGATTACTTTAACCCCCAAGTACAGTTGAAAGATCTCTCCTCTTCCTTAAATATATTTCTCTTATGCAATTTTTCACCCTACTTCTGGAAGCCTTTCTTGATTCCTGGGCCTCTGCTTGGTACTTCTACACCTGTTCATTCTTCAAATATTTACCTGGTCAGTTATGTGCTAGGCATAATGCTGGGGATACAATGGTAGTTCTACTGTCAAGGAACTGAGAGTATACTGGAGGACACAAATACACAAAGCAGGTGGTTATAATACAATGTGATTAAATGCTAGGATAGAACAAGGCATCTTGGACTTAAGGGATTCCTGTAAGAGATGATATTTAAATTAAGACCTGAAAGATGAGCTAGAATTAAAGATCAGGGAAGAAGAATGTCTCAGAGAGTAAGAACAGCACAGCTGCTCTGAGATTAATAGTTTGGTAACTGAAACTGGCTCTATCATATTATCTCCCTATTAAAAACTGTAGTAATCTGGGTATATTTTCTTCTCTGTTAGATGATACATTCTTTGACAGTCATTTCTTGTTCATCTTTTTAAAGAACTCATTTTCGTTTAAGTCATGCAATACCAAACAGACCTATTTTTTATGGATATTAGGAACTGAAACTTTTGATAATCTCAATTTTCTGGAATTCCTTCCATTGACATCAGTTTGCTCCTTGATATTAGATTCTTACATTAAAATAACTGTAACTTAAAGATGTTAAATGTAATTTATTAACACAATCCATTGCTTACCGTTCTCTTTCTCCAGTTTCTATCAACTTTTGGTTAATCGCTGCTCTCATCTGCGCATCTTTGTTCATCTTGCTAACCTGAACATCAACATGTATTTTCAGATACAGAACACCCACAAAGCATTTTCTTCTAAATCCTCTAGGTAAGCATCCCATTTAACATTTAACATTCTATCAACTGAAGGAGTGATAAATTTCAACATTGTGTTAACAATGTCATTACTCTTAATATCGTTTACTGCATCCCAATGTCATACTGATTAACTCACAATTTTCTTTCCCCGTATACCCTTTATTAATGAGTCCTTAGATAATAATAATTATTGTCACATTTATGAAACACTTATGTGCCCAGTACTGGGTTAACACATTGGGGCTTTTTTTAAACCTCATTTAATTCCCAAAACTTATTTTTTTATGTATGAATTATTAACATAATTTGTATTTTACAATTGAGAAAACTGAGGCACAAAGATAGAAAGTGGTGAAGGCAGGATTTGAACTCAGGTACTCTGACCTGAGAAGCCCCCAAACACTTTAACAGCACATCATAACTGACTGCTAATAATTTCTGCACTTTAACTGCATTCAAAATTTCTGGGAAGCCATGTAACCTAAATACCAATAAAAGATCAAGTACTGTTGGTGAAAAATAAAATTTCCAGATTAGGTTCTAAGTGCTTTACTTTTCACTAGGATGCACCCAGAAGTACAACTCCCAAACTAGCTCCAAGTATGTGTTTGTGTATGCTCTTCATCAAAGCTGAAAACAAATCTCGAACTAATTCCCAACACAGAAAATTCTCAATTTTCAGTTAAAAAAAAAAAAGGTAGAAGAAGGTTAGAATGTAAAAACTTGGAATACAGTAACATAACTGCACTTAATCTGTCACTAACTCGGGACCACTTTTGTTGTCTCCCATCTTCGCCTATGTGAAAACTCAGGCTGGCAATGAGTTTTGAGTTGGGAA
Organism: Acinonyx jubatus; assembly: GCF_027475565.1. Taxonomy (NCBI): domain Eukaryota; kingdom Metazoa; phylum Chordata; class Mammalia; order Carnivora; family Felidae; genus Acinonyx; species Acinonyx jubatus. The sequence continues at coordinate 28,804,336 of NC_069394.1, forward strand.
AAAAATTTTTTTTGAGTGGAACAGGAAAAAGGAGGGGTTGAGAAAGGACTTAGTAATGTTTGCTTATGTCGTTGGAGGCTAACATTTTCAAAATAACTCTAAGGTCTAGTCGGTACCATTCCTAGAATATTGAACTGGATCTCGCCTTGGCCCCTAAAATACGGATAGTGACCTTGGACAAGTCAATTCTTAAAGGCCTCAGTTTTCTCACTGGTAAAACAAGGGCGCTAGGGGAATCCCTCCCAGTTCAGACATTCTTTGGGAAAATAGAATAGGGCGGAGACAGCGGGAGAGGCGGGAGGGGAGGAGCCAGAAAACAAAGCGTGGACTGGCTTCAGGCCAACTCCGGTTGCACGCCCTGTCGGAGAGCCCTACAGGCCCGCGAGCGCGGGTCGGGGAAGCTAACGAAAGACAGCACATCGAAAGGAGCCTGGGCTGGGCCCGGGTCCCGGCCCTGAGGACCACGGGCATAGCTCACCACCATCACCGCGGGCGAGGGCCGTCCCTTCCCAGCGACGAAATGACCCTTGCGCTGACGACCGTTACCTACCACACTCTTCGGCTGCCCGGACTTAGACCCTCAGTAGCTCGGGCACCTAAGCACACAGAAAGCTAAAACACGCATTTCCGGGGCGGGGTCTCGCCACCCTGCCTATAAATGTGAGAATTTAACCAGCGCGGGCCGCCTCCTGGTAGCTCAGCCCTCTGGGTAAGAAAGTCCATACCCTGCAGTCGTGCGGGCGTTAAGTCTCCGAAAGACTACATAGCCCGGCATGCAACAGAGTCAACTTTCGCATGGACACTACATTTCCCAGACGGCGCCCCACACCGCAGTGTTTTCTGGGATGGGAACCACGCCGCCTGCGAGCCTCGGTGCTACGAGCGAAGCGCGGACCTTTCAACAAGAGCTTTATTAATTTTCACGCTGCGACCTAGGAAGGCTATGGAGGTGGCTGCTAATTGCTCTCTGCGCGTGAAGAGACCTCTGTTGGATCCCCGCTTCGAGGGTTACAAGCTCTCCCTCGAGCCGCTGCCCTGTTACCAGCTGGAGCTTGACGCAGGTGGGAAGCGGCGGCGACCCCCGGCACTGTCCCCACTTTCGGCTGCTGGCAGCCGGACCCTTTCCTCATTTTCTTCCTTTCTGTCTTGGGCAAGCAAGGCGACCGGGGCCTTCCGTATATCCCGTCGGGCTAGCGTGGACCGGGGATGGCCGCCTATGGAGAGGGAAGCCCATCCCGGAACCCAGTGGGAGTCTCCTTCGCCTGGCTCGGCCCGAGTTCCAGGGTCCGTCACGCAACTGCTGCCTGGCCTCTGGGCGCTTGTTCGTCCCTGGCCTGGGCCCCGCTTTCGCTCTCTAGCATCCTCGGTAACCGTGTGCGTTGAGAAGCCACACCTTGGAGGACCTCCCAGATGGCGGAGATTCATTTCTTAGAAAAACTCCATTGCAATTCAGAGGATTTTCAGTTGCATAGGTGCTGTCAGTCTAAGGACACTATCTTAGAGAATATCTCTAGGAAATTTTGAGGAAACGTTGATTTAGTACCTACACTTCTATTTGTGTGTATTTGAGGCTGACCAAAATATTCATCCTTGTTCTTAGAACGTACCGAGTGGTATTTTCGTTAAAGATAAAGGGCCCAGAGATTTGCATTTTTAACACACCTCTACTGATTCTGATGCGTGTTGAGTGCATCACACTTTGAGAAATACTGATCTAGACTTAATAAATTTTATCAGATAAGTGTTTATTAATTGATTTATAAAATTCAGAAACCTCTATCAAGACCTTGTTTTATGTTACCTGCTGATATTATCAAGATAAATGAGGTACAGTCTGTGACATAAAAGTGCAGTTGGGTACTTGGGAAGAAAAATATAAACAGATAAATTTAGAGCAGTCTGATAAGGCAGTGATCTGGTTATGTACAGAACACAATGTTAGTACTTAAGTATCTTTCCAAACCAGCCTGGAGATCTGGGAAAGCTTCCTGGAGAAGTTGATATCTAAGTTGAGTTTTTAAGAATAGGTAAGATAAAATGAGCTTGGTTTTTCTTTTCATTCCCTTCCTTTCCTTCTCCCACCCTGTGTCAGTAAATGGTACCATCATGTTTAATTTATGCATGAAAAGGCCACCCAAAACTCAGTGCTCAAAAGAGTAAGCAGTTATTGTTGCTCACAGGTCTGTAAGTTAGGTAGGTGGTTCTTCTAGTCGTGGCTTGGGCTTATTCCTGCATTTTTGTTCAACTATGCATCTGCTTTGTCGCTCTGCTCTTGGCTGGACTTCCTCATATGTTTGGGGGTTCTCTGGCTATAGATTGGCATAGGATTATTTCAGATGGCTTCTACTTAGTTAGGTTTTCTCCATGTGGTCTCATTCTTTAGCAGGCTTTTTACTCCAAGAGAAAACCAGCAGTGCACAGGCACTTTTATAAGCTGCTGCCAGGAAAAAGTTTGCTCTTGTCCCATTGGTCAAAGCAAGTCATATCATCAAGCCTTAAAGTCAGTATAGCAAACTCATAGCAAAGACAGAGAGGCATAAAAAATTGGAACTATTAGTGCAAGTCTACATAATTGCTTATATTGGAGTCATGAAGTATTTCTTTTATCCCCTTGTTCAGTCTGTCAGCAAGTACAGTCAGCTCAAGATTGGACTTCTTGCCTCCACCCTTGTCCAAATCAGTTATTTTTTACCTTAACTATAGTAGCTTATTGAATAGCTTTCCTGCCATTTCATTCTCCTTCATTCCATTCTCTGTAAAGCAGTATTATCATAGTTTTTAATTCTATATTTATTTGATATCTTTTTCCTCCACTAGACTGTGACTCCATGAAGATAATGTTTCTCTTTTCTTCACTACTGTATCCCTAACGCTTAAGATTATAGGTACTCAATAAATTGAATGAGTGAGGAAAAGAAGTTGTTATTGAGGTCACTCCATTTCTGAGAAAGCGTGAGTAAAAAAGGGAAAGAGTAATTGGGTTTTGTGTAGGACACTGCTGCAGTCCTGTATTGCTGGAGGAAAAAATCTGGGGAATGAGAGATGAGTTAGAAAGATAGATGAGGGCACTGTTTGTTTTGTGGACTTTGCACCTCTGGTGTGTCTAAGTCAGTATTTCTTTTCATGGGCTTTTACAATGAAAAATAAAGTTCAGGGGGCGTCTGGGTGGCTCAGTCGGTTGAGCGTCCAACTTCAGCTCAGGTCATGATCTCACGGTACCTGAGTTTGGGCCCCACGTCGGGCTCTGTGCTGACAGCTCAGGGCCTGGAGCCTGCTTCGGATTCTGTGTCTCCCTCTCTTTCTGCTCCTCCCTGGCTCACACTCTGTCTCTCTCTCTCTCTCTCTCAAAAATGAATGAAGATTAAAAAAAAAATAGATAAAAATAAAGTTCAGCTGTCAAAGATTTGCCAACTTTTTAATTTGCTAAGTGGAGATGTTTCTTTTGTTTGTTTCAAGTGTTTATTTAAATTCTAGTGTAATATTGGTTTCAGGAGTAGAATTTAGTGATTCATCACTTACATGTCACCCAGTGTTCATCACAAGTGCCCTCCTCAATACCCATCATCCATCTAGCCCATCCCTCCCATCCACCCCCCCCACCCCAATCAACCCTTAGTTTGTTCTCTATAGTTAAAAATCTCTTATGGTTTGCCCCCCTCTTTTTCCCCCCTCTTCCCATGTTATCTGTTTTGTTTCTTAAATTCCACATATGAGTGAAATGGTATGGTATTTGTCTTCCTCTGACTGACTTGTTTAGCTTAGCATAATTAATCCTAAGTGGAGATGTTTCTTAAACACGGTGATGTCCTCACCCATTCTTTCATAAGTAAAAGGATATTTGAACATCAAAAAAACAGGAAGCAAACTCTCACAATAGTCCTCTAAATTGAATACATTAACTTTATTAACGAGTTCCTAAGTTGTCATTGTTTTTTCCTTTTTTCACCATTTTTGGTATTGGAATCTGTGTTTGGGATGCACAATTGGAGGTGGTGATGAGCTGTCATTTAGGGTTTTAAGAATAGAAAGCAGATAGATTTAGAGATTGAGTGGTTTACTCTTAGCATCTGTGGAGGCTGGGGGCTCCTGGGTTGCTCAGTCAGTTAAGCATCTGACTTTGGCTCAGGTCATGATTGCGTGGTTCGTGGGTTCGAGCCTCGTGTCGGGCTCTGCTGACAGCTCAGAGCCTGGAGCCTGCTTCTGATTCTGTGTCTCCCTCTCTGTCTGCTCCTTTCCTGCTTGTGCTGTGTCTCTCTCTGTTTCTCAAAAAATAAAATAAAATGTTAAAAAAAAAAAAAAGGATCTGTGGCAGCTGAATTTGGGAGATTGGAGGAATAGAGGCAGGGAGACCAGTTTGGAGGCTTTTGCCATAGTTTATGTGAGGGGCTTGCATTAAGAATTACTACCTGATGGGGTACCTGCATGGTTCAGTGTGTTAAACATCCAACTTCTGCTCAGATCGTGATCTCATGGTTTGTGGATTTGAGCCCCACATCGGGCTCTGTGCTGACAGCTCAGAGCCTGGAGCCTGCTTCAGATTCTGTGTCTCCCTGTTTCTCTGCTCCTGCCCCACTTATGCTCTGTATCTGTCTCTCTCTCAAAAAAAAAAAAAAAAAAAATGAATAAATGTTTAAAAATAAAAAAGAATTACTACCTGAGAATGATGATGAAGAGGTTAATTCTTTTATTTATTTATTTTTTTAAGTTTATTTATTTTGAGAGGGACAGAGATAGCGTGAGTGGGGGAGGGGCACAGAGAGAGAGAGAGAGAGAGAGAGAGAGAGAGAGAGAGGCAGAGAATCCCAAGCAGGCTCTGCACTGTCAGCACAGAGCCTGCGTGGGGCTCAAACCCATGAAACCTTGAGAGTCAAACCTGAGCCAAAATGATGAGTCAGACGCTTAAACAACTGAGCCACCCAGGTGCCCTGAGATTAGTTTGTTTAAAAATTATCATTTCTGGAGATGGTGAGGTATGATTGAGGAGCTCCTCTTGGCAACTTGATTTCTTTTATACTACCCAAGGAGTTTACATTATTTCAGCAAAAACATTAGTGGACGGTGTGTGAAGCTTTGCATTTAGAATGTGAGGTTGAAGATGTGCTTTCATCTTGAGGAGTTTTAGTACTGGCTCATTTTTATTCTCTTATTTTAAATAATACTAGCAAATTGTTCTAAAGTTCCCTTTGCTATATAAACAGTACAACTGTCAGTTTGTGTTTTTCTTTTTCTCCCCAAATTTTATTTATTTTGAAAGACAGAGCATGAGCAGGGGAGGGGCAGAGAGAGAGAGAGAGAGAGCGAGAGCGAGAGCGAGAGAGAGAGAATCACAAGCAGGCTCCATGCTGTCAGCACAGAGCCAAACACCGGCTTGATGAGATGAACCCATGAGATCATGGCCTGAGCTGAGATCAGGAGTCGGGCACTTAAGTGACTGAGCCACCCAGGCGTTCCAGTTTGTGTTTTTCTATGCTAAAGAACAAGCAAAAAGTTTTATAAAGTTTATTTATTTATTTGAGAGAGAGCATGAGTGGGGGGAGGGAGAGAGAGAATCCCAAGCAAGCTCTGCGATGCCAGCACAGAGCCCAACTTGGGGCTTGAACTCATGAAACGGTGAGATCATGACCTGAGCTGAAACCAAGAGTCGGATGCTTAACCGACTGACCACCCAGACACCCCTCTAGGCATCTATTTTATACAGATCTTCCTCTACTTAAAATGGGCACTTCCTGTGCCCTTCTGTTACTAGCACTCTGTTCCTCCACATACCCCTTCAGTCCCTAAGCAACTGCTGCTAGTTCTCTGTTACTATAAATTAGTGTGCATTTTCTAGAGTTTTATATACATGGAATTACACAGTATGTATTCTTTTTTGTCTTGTTTCTTTTACTCCGCATAATTACTTTTACCTCGTGCCTGCGTAAGAGAAGGATATTGAAATCTCTGACTACGATTGTAGATTTTTCTTTTTTCTTGCAGTTCTGTTCATTTTTACTTCATATATTTTGAAGCTCTGTTATGTTGCATAAACGCTATTGATTATTATGTCCTCACTCCAGCTCTTTTGCTAAATATTACCATAATGTGAGTATTTGTTTCCACCTTTTAACTTTTAACCTTTTGTGTTTTAGTATCTAACATGTATTTCTTACTGGCAGAAATAGTTGAGTCTTGTTTCTTTATTCAACCTGACGATCTCTACCTTTTCGATCTCTACCTTTTCGTTATGCTGTTTATATTTGATGTGATTATTGATTTTTTTTCAGTTTGATCTTTCATCTTGCTAGTGGTATTCTGTTTGTATTATCTACTCTGGGAAAATGGAATTTTCCTTTTTTTTTTTTTTTTTTTTTCATTTTGTCCATTTCCATTTTTCTTCCTTCTTTTGGGTTGAGTATTTTCTTTTCTTTTCTAAAATTTTTTAAATGTTTATTTCTTTTTGAGAGAGAGACAGAACACAAGCAGGGAGGTGCAGAGAGAGAGAGAGACACACACAGAATCAGAAGCAGGCTCCAGGTTCTGAGCTGTCAGCACAGAGCTGGATGCAGGGCTTGAACTCACCAGCTGTGAGATCATGAGCTGAGCCCAAGTCAGACACTTAACTGACTGAGCCACCCAGGTGCCCCTGGGTTGAGTATTTTCTTAAGAATTCATTGTTATCACATTTCTTGGTTTACTAGCTATTGCTCTTTGTATTTTACTAGTTGCTTTAGAGTTAATGGTATACACCTTTAAAGATTTTTTTTAATGTTTATTTATTTTTGAGAGATAGAGTGCAAGTCAGGGAGGAGCAAAGAGAAAGAGAGACAGAGAGTCTCAAGCAGGCTCTGTGCTGCCAGTGCAGAGCCCAATGTGGGGCTCAAACTCATGAGTCATGAGATCAGCACCTGAGTGGAAACCAAGAGTCAGATGCTTAACTGACTAAGCCATCCAGGTGCCCCAATATAATACATCTTTAATTTACTGCATGGTATGTTCAAATGTTGTTACACTTTGCTCATAAATATAAGACCCTAAAATAGTATACTTCTGTTTCTTTCCTCCTGGCCTTTATGCTATTGAATTTGTATTTTCAAAAGACATTTTGCCATGTGTAGGATTCTAGGTTTATACCTTTTCTTCTTTCAGTACATTTGACCCTTGAATAATGTAGGTTTGAAATATGCAGGTCCATTTATATATGGATTTTTTTCAGTAAATATAGTGGAGGACTGTAACTGTGTTTTCCTTATGATTTTCTTAATAATATTTTGTTTTTTCTAGCTTATTTTAAGACCACAGTATATACTGCATATACAGAATATGTGTTAACTGTGCTATTGGTAAGATTTCTGGTTAACAGAAGGCTATTAGTAGTTAAGTTTACAGGGAGTCAAAAAGTTATATGTGGATTTTCGAGGTGCTAGAGTCAGTGCCCCTTACCTGTGTCATTCAAAAGTCAAATGTACTTGGGGCACCTGGGTGGCTCAGTCGGTTAAGCATCCGACTTCGGCTCAGGTCATGATCTCGTGGTTCGTGAGTTCAAGCCCCGCGTCGGGCTCTGTGCTGACAGCTCAGAGCCTGGAGCCTGTTTCAGATTCTGTGTCTCCCTCTCTCTCTCTGACCCTCCCCTGTTCATGCTCTGTCTCTCTCTGTCTCAAAAATAAATAAACGTTAAAAAAATGTTAAAAAAAAAAAAGTCAAATGTACTTTAAAGATGTTGCCCCACTCTCTTCTAGCTTTTATTGGTTCTGATGAGAAAGCTGGTGTTTTCCCATCTTTATTCTTTTATATATGACATGTGTTTTTTCTCTTTTGCATTGCTTTTGAGCAGTTTGATTACATTACCTTGCTGTGGTTTTTTTTTTTCTTCATGTGCTTTTCAGTTTGTTGGTCTGTCTAGATCCGTGGGTTTATAGTTTTCAAGTTTATAAAATGTCCAGCCATTATTTTTTTTTTCAGTTTTTTTTTCTTCCTCTTCTTTATTTTAAGGAATCCAGTTGCCCATTTGTATCTTTTATTTTTATTTTTTTGAAATTTATTTTTGAGAGAGAGAGAGAGAGAACACAGGGAAGGGGCATAGAGGGGGGAGAGAGAGAATCTCAAGCAAGCTCTGGGCTAACAGCACAGAGCCTGACACAGGGCTTGATCCCATGAACTGTGACATCCTGACTGAGCTGAGATTGAGAGTCAGACGTTTAACCAACAAAGCCACCCACGCACCCCCAGTTGCCCATTTTTAGATTGCTGGAAATTGACCCCAGGTTATCAGTGCTCTTGATTTTTGTGTGTTTTTTGCATTCTTTTTTTTCCTCTACTTTATTTTGGATAATTTCTATTTTCATGCCTTTAGCTTCACTGTTGTTTTGCAGTGTCTGATTTGTTGTTATTCCCATCATGTGTATTTTTCATCATAGATGTTGTAGTTTTCATCTTTTACATTTTTCACGTCTGTTTTTAATGTATGGAATGTACATTTTACATCTTTTTTGTCTTTGTTGTTTTGGACAATGGAATGTACTTTAATATAATAACTCAGTGTTCTATTCTGCTAATTATAACTTATGTATCAATTATGTTGAGCTTCTGTTGATTGATTATTCTCTTCATTGTGTTTTTTTTTTTTTTTCCTCTTTGCCGAGTAACATTTGGACACTAGAAATTGTGAATTTTACCTTGTTGGCTGGAGAATAGATTTATATTCTTCTAAATCTTCTTGAACTTGATTCTGGGTTACAGTTGAGTTACTGGAAACATTAATTTCATTTAGTCTTTTTAATGATTTGTTACACTGGTCTGGAGCAATGCTCAGTCAAGGGCTAATTATTCCCCACTAGTGAGACAGTACTTTTCTGTGTATTCTACCCATTATCCCATGAATTAGGTGTTTTCTCCATTCTACCTGTTGGTAACAGTCACAATTCCGAGCCTTGTGTGAGTGCCCAAAACTTCTCTCTAATTCTAGAAGAGGTAGAAGAGAATGGAATAATAAGCAACCATGTGAGAATTAACCTTGGACAGAATAAGAGAAACAGGAAAATCACACTTCTCTTTCTTCATATGTACCATATAACAAGTATGGTACTTGTTTAGAATACCATTTACATGTTTGAAACTTTTTTTTTTAATGTTTATTTATTTTTGAGACAGAGAGAGACAGAGCATGAACAGGGGAGGGGCAGAGAGAGGGAGACACAGAATCTGAAACAGGCTCCAGGCTCTGGGCTGTCAGCACAGAGCCCGACACGGGGCTCAAACCCACGGACTGTGAGATCATGACCTGAGCCGAAGTCGGACGCTTAACCGACTGAGCCACCCAGGCGTCCCACCATTTACATGTTTAAAGTTAAGCTTGTTACTAATTTCATAGGACAAGTGTTATTGATTTTCATTACAGATGAGGAGATGGGGTGGAAAGGCTAGTAACTTAATAAAGCTACTTGACACTGGCAAATCAGACTCCAAAGCTCATGCCTTTTCTAATGATCTATGGGCTATTTCTTCAGGGGAGGGAGAATAGAAGCCGGTGAAGATTTAGGCTATAGTTGGACTAAAGGAAGAAAAGAGCTATGTCACCGTTGGATTTATGTAGAGTTTACTGTAAAATTGATATCTGCTCTTAGGGTGGAAAATATGGGGAAGAGTGGTAGATGACTGTGTTAATTTTTGCAGAAACATTGTATAAAATAGGTTAGTGGGAACAATGCTCAGAATTCTCTTTCTGCTGTGTTCCATAAGTCTTGCTTCAGAATTCATAATACAGACTTGCACAGTAGTTACAGTTTTAGTTTTGCTCTCTACAGTTTCAGTTACCCATGTCAACTGCAGTGTAGAAGCAGAGACGATCCTCCTTCTGACATACTGTCAGAAGATCAGCAGTAGCCTAACACTGTATCACAGTGCCTGTGTCATTCACATCACTTCACCTGATCATACAGGCATGTTATCATCTCAAGTCATCACAAGAAGAAGGGTGAGTACAGTACAATAAGATATTTTGAGAGAGAGACCACATTCATGTAGCTTTTATGATAGTATACTGTTACAATTGCTTTATTTTATTAGTTATTGTTAATTTCTGACTAGGCCTAATTTACAAATTAAACTTTATTATTCGTATGTATGTATAGGAAAAAACAATATATATAGGGATCAGTATCTGATTTTAAGCATCCACTGGGGATCTTAGGATGTATGCCTTGCAGATAAGGGGAGTGGGCTGGGGGGGCTACTGTACTCTTTTTTTTTTTTTTTTTTGCATTTTTATCTTTTTTTATACACAAATAGCAAACTCAGTAAGTAACTTGGCCAGAAGACTTAATTCATTGGGTGTGATTAAAAGATAATCTAAGAAGTGACCTCCATAAGTTAACATTTAATGTTCTTTGCCTTTACCCCTGCTTTTTTAAAAGTACTATACTTTGCTTCTATCGGTATTAGAATGAATCATATTTAATTGGGTCAAAAGAGTTGAATATTGGCAATTTCATGTGGTTCAGTGTAGTAGTGTATTTTGAAAGGACAAGAAGCAGTAATTGTAACCATTGTTAACACCATTACAAGGATCATGTCTGTTTTATACTTACTAGTGTTATATCCACTGCCAAGCACAGTACACATAGTAGACATTCAATACATAACTTATGAATGAGAAATACAGGTTTTTGAGGTTTCATACAGGTTTTGTAAGAAATTTAGGTAAAGATGGGGCCCCTGGGTGGCTCAGTCGATTGGGTGCCTGACTTTGGCTCGGGTCATGATCTCGCAGTCTGTGAGTTCAAGCCCCACGTTGGGCTCTATGCTGACAGCTCAGAGCCTGGAGCCTGCTTCAGACTCTGTCCCTCTCTCTCTGCCCCTCCCCCGCTCTCACTGTGTGTCTCAAAAATAAAATAAAAACATAAAAAAAAAATTTAGGTAAAGATTAAGGGAAATTTTCTTCTTGTCAGGCCCTAAGTTCTTTTTAAAAGACTGAAAGAGAAGGAATTTTTAGCAAAGCTCTTTTATTTCTAATGCAAGATAATAATAAATAATAAAATTTTTACTACTTGGCCTCTTAGCCTTCTGTTAAAGAGGTTCCCCTTCTTCCACCATTTCCATGAACCCAGCAGAGATTTAATACTCCTTGCTTTCCCCCTCCTTTCTTGGGAGGCTTTCCACTGCTTTTGCCTTTCAATTACTCTGCCTCTCCTTTTATAAACTCAAGGTGGTTGACATGAAAAATGCACTGATAACTTCACCTTTCTCATTTGAGGCCAGAGATGCGGCTTTTTTCTATACACTAACAGCTTTTACAAACTATTAAGTATGTAATATGCCCAATCCTCATTTCTGTGTCCAAATAACTTACATAAATTATCTTGTCAGAATGCAACAACAAAAGACTTAGACTATATCATAGTCATCTAATAATAGTTTTCCAGATCCTTATGTTCACAGATGAGAGGTTGTAATAAGGCAGAGGGCTAAGAAGCCTCTTGTTTGGGATTGCCCGGGGGCTTTGGCACAAATATGAAATAAATGTATTTGTCGTGTCATTGTCTAGTATTACTGCTTTGGGCCATTATTTTACCATGTACATTTCTTGCAGTATTGAGTTTCATCCACACAGTGGTGCTAGAAAACCAAGAATTGGTGATTGTTTCCCTCCTAATCAGTGGAATATGTGCTTCTAACTGTTCCTTATGAAATAAATACTTCCTTGAATCATATAATAGCAATTTCCTCAGCCTTCATCAAATCCATAACAAAGTTTATAATGATTTTATGGCATAAACCTTGAAAATAAAACACCCGGGGCACCTGGTGGTTTGGTCAGTTAAGTATCCGACTTCCTCTCAGGTCATGAACTCTCAGTTTTTAAGTTCGAGCCCCGTGTTGAGCTCTAAGCTGACAGCTCAGAGCCTGGAACCTGCTTCAGATTCTGTGTCTCCCTCTCTCTCTCTTCCCTTCCCCCACTCATGCTCTGTCTCTGTCTCAAAAATAAATAAACTTTAAAAAAAATTAAAGAAAAAAACCCAAGTTATTTTATCAGCAGAATGGGTTTATTTGGGATTATTAGAGAATTGTAATTCGGGACATGCAAACTTTGGCAAAACCATCGGCAAGTCCAGCAAACAAAGGAGAAGAATGTTATTTTATGGAGAAGGAGGAGGAAGTTGGGAAGGATTGTTTTGAATGAAAGAAAGTCATTGGAGAACAGCAAAACTACAGGGTAATGTTGATTTCTCATTAGCTATGTTACAGGAGTAGTCCCGCTTCTTGTAGGAGATGCAGTGTATATCTTTTCCCTGTTGGGGCCTGTAATTGAAGATTCTTCTATTGAACATTCTTCTGTTGTGGTCTGCAATTGCCAGCTCTTCCCTAACTGATGTTGAGTGGTGGGGTTCCCCCTTCTGGCCTCCCTTCTTTCTGTACTTCTAGTGAGATTTCCCTTTATTAATATTCACAGTGGATTTTACCTTGCTTTGCTTTCGTCTGTTACATACTGTACTTATAAGTAATCTTTTATAAATTTGAATCTGAACTTTACTCTTCTGCTTAAAAACTCTTAAATGAATTACGTTAAGTTTACCGATAAAGACAAGGTCTTTCATGATCCAATTCCTTCCTAGTTCCCTAGCTGTTTATCTGTAGCCTTTTCTTGTACAGTTCTCCATGGTGCTTTGTAGTTAGCCATCTTTTGTTTCTTGGAACACAAATTTTTCCTCCTGCATTTGCCTGCTTTTCCTTCTGCCTGTGGTAAGTAGGGGTGTGTGTGTGTGTGTATAGATATATTTCTTCATAAGTTAACTTTACCTTATATCCTTTCTAGCGTGGGTCATATTTCTGAAAGCTTTCGTTATTTCCCCTCCTCCACAGATCAGTGCCCAGTGTTATGGTACCCAGTAACTTTTTCTTCCAAACATTTATTGCAGTTTCATTATATATTTATTTATGAATTATTTGACTAATGTCCATTTCCTTACTGAATCATGAATGCTGAAGAGGTAGATTCTGTGCTCTTTGCTCATCATTGTGTCATTGGTGCCTATTGAATTATTGCTGAATGAATCAGAGAATAAATATAAGTCAGCCAGGCCTCAAAGCAGGTAATAGAAGTAGGAACAGATGAACGTTATGGAAAAAAAGAAAACACTTGAAATTAGAATACAGTAAGTTGAGTTTTATATTAAGGTAAGGTATTGGCCCAGCTTAGTTTACTTTTATATTTTCTGTCAGAGCAGAAACTAATTCAATGTCATGGGCAGCCCTGAGTGGTAAGGGTTCCTATCTGCATGTGAAGGAAGGAAGAGTGAGATTACATTTAGCCGAATAAAATTATGGAAATAGTAAAGAGAGTGGATCTTAAAAGTTCTCATCACAAGAAAAAAATAACTAGGTGACGGGTGATGTTTTAAGTAAACTTACTATGCTAATCATTTCACAATATGTTCATATATAAAGTATATTATGTTATACACTTTAAACTTACACAGTGTAATATGCCAATTATATCACAATAAAGGTGGAGAAAAGTAAAATAAAGTTATAGAAATCGCTTAATGCCCAGTGCAAAACACTGTTCTTCAGGAAGCCTCGTTTCTAGTCCAGGTAGAATATTTTGTTCTGTACTCTTGGGAAAAATTTGATAAAACATTGGAGAAATCACCACTTGTTCTTACATTTATTTCCATAATTATGAAACAAAATAATGAAAACATTCTCTATTTCTTAATGTGTGGTAAAAAAAATTAATGAGATATAGAGGTGAAAGCGTTTTAAAAACTATAAAAACTCTACATAAAATGGACTTAATATTTGCCCCAGAGACAGGAAATCCTCCAATTTTAGAATTTCCCCATTCTTTTTATTCATAATTATAAGGAAGAGGTGCCTAAAAGAAAAGATGTTATGGCATGAAAAACCCTATCTCTTATGGCCACTGTCAGGGATCATGCCAGTTTGATTCACTGTTTATCCTCTACACACAGTGCCTAGTGGGTGTCTAAAAATTGTTTTAGAATAAATAATATAGTGTATTTGTTCTTAAAGCCTTTGTGATTAGCGTTCTGTGGTTTCTTCACCTTGTGAGCATTCTGCAGAAAGAAATAATCAAAAGTGAAACCTGTATTTATGTTTATTTTTCTTGTATTTCAGCTGTGGCAGAAGTAAAACTTCGAGATGATCAATATACACTGGAACACATGCATGCTTTTGGAATGTATAATTACCTACACAGTGATTCATGGTATCAAGACAGTGTCTACTACATTGATAACCTTGGAAGAGTTATGAATTTAACAGTGATGCTGGTAAGAAAAATACCTGTAATAAGAGGATTTTCCAATAAATCTGATTCTTAATTTTCATTTTTAATCTGATGTCCAGGGGCACCTGGGTGGCTCAGTTGGTTAAGCATCCGACTTTGGCTCAGGTCAGCTCAGAGCCTGGAGCCTGCTTCTGATTCTCTCTCTCTCTCGCCCCTCCCTTGCCCCTTCCTTGCTAGCACTGTCTCTCTCTGTCTCTCAAAAATAAACAAATGTAAAAAAAAAAAAAATCTGATATCCAGAGAATTGAGGTACACATATCTTTAATCTATGGAATCCTATCGTTAATCTATATAAGGCTCTGTTCTGTTTAATTCAATTTTAATTTTTCCCTTTGTTCTTATCACTTATTATTCCCCTCCACACCCACCAATGAGCAACAATTCTAATGGATTTTATAGATCAATGTTAATGTAACTGTTCATGTCTGCTTTTTCTAATGTGAAGTATTAACTCTGACTATGACAGTGAATTTGTTTATTTTTCCTTTTAATTCTTGCTTTATGTATTTTTAATCATGCTAATTGAGGCACAAACATTTTGTCTGCTATGGATTTGTCCTTTTAGCATTATGAAATGCCCTTTTTATCTCTAGACTCTGGGAATGATTTTTGTCTTGAAATCTTCCAATATTAATATAGTGTGATAGCTTTTTTTATTAGTAGTATTCATCTTTTTCTGTCTTTTTTCTTTCACTTTATCAGTGTTGTTGTTTTTAGTCTGATGCCTTAGACCACTCAACCATCCTGACATGACAGTGTTGTTATTTTTAAAGTGTGTCTCTTATAAACAACATATAGTTGGGTCTTGTTTTGTATCTAGCATGACAATCTGTCCTTTAAATGAAGGGCTTAGGACATTTATATTTAATGTAATTACTGATATGGTTAGGTTTATGTTACCATTTTCCTGTCTTTTCAGTTTGTCCCATCTGTTCTTTGTTCTTTATCCCTTTGTTCCTACCTGTTTTAGAATTAGTCAAATTTTCTTAAAATTCCATTTAATTTTCTCTTGGCTTTTTATCTAAACCTGTTTGTACTATTATTTTTTTTTTTAATGGTTAATGTAGAGATTGTAGTATTCATCCTTAAATGGTAATAGTCTGCCTCTAACACTAAAACTTTACGGTAGTAATTCCTTCTATTTCCCTTTTACCATTCAAGCTATTTTTGTCCTATATTTTAACTTCATATGTTGTAAATTCCACAATAGATTGTTAATGTATTTGCTTTAAACGGTCAGTAGAATGATAATAGCTTCCTAACTGCTCTCTGCTCTTCCTAGCACACCTCTACTGTGCATCTACAGAATCATAGATTGAATTTTTTTTGATTCCACATGTAAGGTTAATAGGTTATTTGTCTTTTCTGACTTATGTCACTTAGCAAGATGCCTTTAAGGACCATCCATATTGTCACCAAGGTCAAGTTTCATTCCTTTTTATGGCTAAATAAAATATTCCACTTTTTATATAATGACACATTTCCTTTATCCATTCATCTATTGATGGACACTTAGGTTTTTTGTTTTTTGTTTTTTGACTATTGTAAATAATGCTGCAGTGAACATAAGGATACATATATCTTTTCAAGTTAGTGTTTTTATTTTCTTGGGATAACTATCCAGAAGTGGAATCACTGGGTCATAAGGTAGTTCTATTTTTACTTTTTGAGAAACCTTCATACTGTTTTCCATAGTGGCTGCACCAGTTTACATTTGCACCAACAGTACATGAGAATTTCCTTTTCTCCACATCTTTTCCAACACTTGTTACTTCTTGTCTTTTTGATAATAACCATTCTGGTAGGTATGCAGTGATAATCTCATTGTGGTTTTCTGCATTTCTCTGATGATGAGTGATATTGAGCAAGTTTTCATATAGTTGTTGGCTGTCTCTAGGTCTTCTTTGGAAAAATGCTCAGATGCTCTGCCCATTTTTTAAGCATGTTTATTTATTTATTTTGAGAGAGAGCAGAGCAGGGGAGGGGCAGAGAGAGAATCCAAAGCAGACTCTGTGCTGTCAACGCAGAGCCTGATGCGGGGTTCAAACTCATGAACTGTGAGATCATGACCTGAGCTGAAATCCAGAGTTGGACACTTAACCGACTGAGCCACCCAGGCACCACTCCCATTTTTTAATCAGATTTTTTGTGGGTTTTTTTTGGGGGGGGGGGGAGGGTGGGTTGCTATTGTATAAGTTCTTTATATATTTTGATACCCTATGATTTGCAAATATTTTCTCTCATTCCCTAGGTTGACTTTTCATTTTGTTGATCATTTCCTTTGCTTTGCAGAAGCTGTTTAGTTTGATGTAGTTCCACTCATTTATTTTTGTTTTTGTTGCCTTTGTTTTTGGTGTCAGATTCAAAAAATCATTGCTAAGACCAATGTCAAGGAGTTTACCACTTATGTTTTCTTTTGGGAGTTTTATGGCTTCAGGTTACATTCAAGTCTTTAATCCAGTTTATTTTTGTGTATGATATAGGGGTCCAGTTTCATTCTTTTGCATGCGGCTGTCCGGTTTTTTGAAGACCATTTATTGAAAAGGCTGTCTTTTCCCTATTGTATACTCTTGGCTCTTTCATTGTAAATTAATTGATCATATATGTGTGATTTTATTTCTGGACTCTGTTCTGTCTCATTGACCTCCACTTCCATACTGTTTTGATGATTGTAGCTTTGTAAAGTATTTTGAAATCAGGAAGCATGATGCCTCCAGCTTTGTTCCTTCTTTCTCAAGATTGCTTTAGCTTTTTGAGGTCTTTTGTAGTTTCATACAAATTTGAGGATTGTTGTATTTCTGTGAAAAATGCCATTGGAGTTTTAATTGGGATTGCATTGAATCTGTAGATTGCTTTGGGTAGTATAGAAATTTTAACATTGATTCTTCCAATCCATGAGAATGGAATATCTTTCCATTTATTTGTGTTTTCTTGTAAATTCTTTTTATTAGTTTCCGGTGTGTCCTTCCAGAGGTAGTTTGTTTTTTCTGTATGTCTGTTTTTTATTTTTTTTAGCAAGTGTAAACACAAAGTGATCTATTTTTAAAATACAAACTCCTCATTGGTATATACAGTTTATTGTGCTCTTCTCTCCAACCTTGTGTTTTGCCATTTTGTACACTAGTCTCTAGCAATACCAACTCTTGCAGTTACTGAGACATGCCCTGTATGCTGTTGTCCTCTGCTCATTTTTCATGTGATTAACTCTACCTGGAACATTTTTTCTTAGTTCTTGCCAGGTTGCTTCCTGGTCTTTACTTAAGACCTAGCAAACCATCTCTTCTATTAAGCTTTCCCTGACATCCTCACTTTGCTCCTCTGGGAATATTCAAACCATTGGCTCTCAGATCTATGTGGACTTTTAATTCCTTCTAGGCCAGAGGTTTGCAAGACTTTTTCTGCATAGGGCCAAATAATAAATATTGTACAGTTTGTAGGTTAGATAGTCTTATGTCACAACTGCTCAGTTTTGGTGTGGTAGTGTGAAAACAGTGAAAACAGCGTTAGACGATATGTAAATGAATGAATGTGACTGCATTCCAAGCTCAATTCCAAACTATTGACTATAGTTTGCCAACCCTTGGTCTAGGCCCTGGGTTTTTCTTATTTTTCTATAATCCTGCCATCTGGCAGAAGATTTGGTCAGTATGTTTGTTGAAATAACAACTGTTTAAAGCTTGTTCTTATCCTTTGTAGTTGTCTTTTCATTCTTGATAGGATCTTCCTCTTCTTATTTCTTCTCTGGGTTCAGGTATGAGTCTTTGGTTTATTGAGATAAATAACTTTACTGTATAATAAATATTTACTTCTATGTTATATATACTTAGTTATATATTTTTATTATATGTATGAATATCTATTATATATTACAAATATGTACTTTATATATATTCCTCAGCAAACATTTATTGAATGCTATTATGCTTAGTAGCCACATACACAAATAAATTGAATGTAACAGTGGAAGTAGGGATAAGATGCAGACCTAATACAGAGGAGGAAATGATAAATGTTGAGAGATGAAGTGTTCCAAGAAGTTTCCGAGGAGTTGTCACTTTAACAGAATTTTGAAGGATCAGTTAATTTGCCATGCAGATTGAGGCAGCTGTGTCTGCACATGACTTAAAAGGCACATTCAGCAAACTTCCACAGGCACATGTGTGCACTACAAGTACTCTAGATTGGTTTGCTAAAACACAGTGTATGTATGGAAGGACCAAAATAGTATGTATGCAGGCTTTGGTTAGAGATGAGGATGGCAAGGTGAGCAGAAGCCAGGGTGTGAAGGGAGGGAGGAACAGTCATGTGTTAAGCCAAGAGAAATATTAAAAAGATAATTGATGCTTTGATTTATTTTTGTACTATGCTTGGCTGGGAGAGGATATGGTAGGGTCACAGTTTTGGGCTAGAAGCTTGGTTTTATCAGTTTACTTGTTGATAATTGTGATTTGGGATACTAATTTCCAATTTAAATCACAAGATTGATTGGAAATGTGGAAAGAAAGTTTAATGGTAGCATTTGAAATACTATAAGCAGTGTGGACTGGTCAATATGGTTTTCTTCTCCCATTGGAAAGTCTTCAAAGGAAATCAAATACTGTAAATTAAAAAAATTTTATTACAAAAATTTTTTTTGGTGTTTATTTTGAGAGAAAGCGCACATGCACACAAGTGGGGGAGGGGCAGAGAGAGAGAGTGAGAATGAGAGTGAGAGAGAGAGAGAGAGAAAGAGAGAGAATCCAAAGTAGGCGTCAGGCTCTGAGCTGTCAGCACAGAGCCCAATGTGGGACTCAAACCCAGGAACTGTGAGGTCATGACCTGAGCAGAAGTTGGATACTCAACCAACTGAGCCACGAGGCACCCCTCAAATACTGTAATTTTAGTAAGAGTGCTTATTTGACATGGAATCTGGACAAAGACTAATATGTCTTTGATCCCTTTTCCTGACCTATTTGCTAGCTTCTGTGGACATATTAGAATAACTAGTTACAATTCCTTATTTAGTTTAGTTTCTCTACTTATAGGCTCATTAAAAATAAAAACACTGTATACATACACACTGTATATACACTATGTACTAGGATAACCTGTACATATGAGCCAAATGCCTGACATACATGTGCAGTGTATTACCTATACATGATTATACATGTCCATATTCTACATATGCATAATTCGTATTTTATTGTGTCTTTTAACTTTAAGGGCTTTTATATTTTTTAGATTCTGTTGTGTTTTGTTTTTTTAGGAAGACAAATCTAATATCTGTAAATTCCCTAAGAATATTGACTTCCAGAGCCTAACTCAGTCACATAGTCTGATTTGTACTATTCACTCAATCTTCAACATATTTATTGAATATCGGCTATATGTTACACATTGTCATAGGCACTGGGAATTCTGCATCATACAAAATAGTCTCTTCCAGTTTATTAATTCACAGCAGAATATGAACTACAGTTGACCCTGAACAACACTGGGAATCTGAGCATTAAACCCCTCCTCCACTGTGCAATAGAAAAGTACTAGTTTTGACTCCCCCAAAACTTAGCTAATAGCATACTGTTGACCAGAAATCTTGATTAACACATATTTTATATGTTGTATGTATTGTATACTGTATTCCTACAATAAAGTAAGCTAGAGAGAAGAAAATGTTACTGAGAAAATCATAAGAGAAAAAATAGGTTTACAGTACTGAATTGTAAAAAATTCACTTATAAGTGAGCTGTTGCAGCTCAAACCTTCATTGTCCAAGGGTCAACTGAATTTCTTTCTCTTGCTTCCCCAGTTTGAACTTGACATTGAAATAACAATCTCTTTTGTTCAAAAAAGTATACACCTTTCCATATGTATAATGTATATTTAAGTTTGTTTAGCTTCCTGATAAAATTAGGAAGTTTTTTTTTTTTAATTTTTATTGACAAGCAATAAGGTATCATAATTTAGAACACAGGGCTTGAAAGTTTCCTCAAGTTGCTTTCTTTCATAGTTCTCATTTATTATCTCATCCTTGAACTCTTTGAGCACTTCATATGCATTCTCTGTTTAGCTAAGGTCCTTGAATTATTCAGTATAATAGGGGCGCCTGGGTGGCTCAGTCGGTCAAGTGTCTGACTTCGGCTCGGGTCATGATCTCACAGTTTGTGAGTTTGAGCCCCACATTAGTCTCTGTGCTGACAGCTCAGAGCCTGGAGCCTGCTCCAGATTCGGTCTCCCTCTCTCTCTGCCCCTCCTCTGCTCACACTCTGTCTCTCTCTCTCTCTCTCTCTCTCTCAAAAAAAAAAATAAACATTAAAAAAAAAAAAAAGAAAACGTGTATAATACACACTCTAATATTAATTTATTAGATCTTGTAATGTATTAGATCTTGTATGGAAAAGACCTACATATACCTTTTTTTTTTCAGCTGGTGAGGTGACACTATGTTTGAGGATCCCTGGCTCCAAATTTTGGTTTTTGCAGGTTTATCTCCTGGGCTGGAGAGTTGTCCCCAGAGAGGAGTCCTCTAGGTTCTTGTCTGAGGGGTATAAGGCATGATCCTGTTTTCTGAGATGCAAGCAAAAGGAAAAAGTTTGTGGTACCATCTTTTAATATGTGGGGATCTAACTCATTCCCCTCTTTTCTTTCAGTAGAGTTCTTTACCCCTATGTTTAGCTGGGCCTGGTGGCCAGAGTCAGTCTAGTTAAAATTAGAGAAATCTCCAGTTTTTTCCTGCAGTGGGGAATTTATATTGTATTGGAGAGAAATGGTATTTTTGTGATTTTTTTTTTCCACCCCAGAACATGGTATGTCTTTCCATTTATTTAGGTATGCTTTTATGTCCTTAAGTAAGAGTTTTCTAGTTTTCCTTTGACTTTATGCTCATTTTATTAAATTTATTCTTAAGAATTTTGAGGTTTCAGCCCATTGTTAATAAAGTTTTGCTATTTTTTTAGATGCTTATTGTATAAACATTGAAATAACAGCCACCTTATTTGATAATTTAGTAATTTTTACTTACTCCCATTTAGGTTTTCAAAAGGTACAATTATATCGTCAGCAACAAGAAACAGTTTTATCTCTCCTTTTCTAATGTTTTTGAACATGGAAATAACATTCCCCTGCTATTCCATTTTTGTCTTATTGCTGTTACAAGATACAACCTCTGAAACAATGTTGAATAATAATGGGGGTTGCAGGTATCCTTGTTTAGCTCTTGATTTTAATTATAATGGCTTTTAAATTAACTTAAGAAAATACTGTTGGTTTTGATAAATAGCCTTTATTATTTTATTTTTTTAAATGTTTGTTTATTTAACACTTATTTATTTTTGAGAGACAGAGAGAAATAGAGCATGAGTGGGGTGGGGCAGAGAGAGAGGGAGACATAGAATCTGAAGCAGCTCCAGGCTCTGAGCTGTCAGCACAGAGCTCAACGTGGGGCTTGAATCCACAAACCATGAGATCATGACCTGAGCCAAAGTCGGACACTTAACCCATTGAACCACCCACATGCCCCTTCATTTTTTTAAAGTTGCTTCCTTCGGTTTCTGTTCTGCTGTATCTTATCAAATGCTTTTCAGCACCCACTTACTGTTAATGATTATATGATTTTCATTAATTATCAATGTAGTGAATTAAATTGATACATTTATTAAATTGCTTAATTTCCTGGGATAAACCTTTTTTGGTAAGAATATATTCTTTTCATACAATATTGGCTTCTACTTTCTGATATTTTATTTTTCAAATATTTGTACTTTCACAAATTATAGTGGTTTCTTTAATTTTTTTTTTGGTGAATATGTCAGAATTTCATTAAAGTTTTGCTGGCCTAAAGGAGAGCTTTCTGGAGCTAGAACAATTTAAGATTGGAATGATCTGTTCCTTATATGTTAAATAAAGATCCTTTTTGGACCTGTCTTCTATCCCTTTGTCCTTTTCAGTGTTAGTCTTCCAATTACCTATCCAATTTATTCTATGGTAATTGGTTTAGTCAAACTCTGTTTTCCGGGTAATTTTGTAATACGTTTTTTTGTTAGAGAAGATCATTCATTTCTTTTTAAGTTTTCAGATTTGTTGCTATAAATTTGCATGTTTATGCTCTTAAGATTATCTTGTTTTTCCTTTCTCTGTTCTTTCTTTTTCCTTAATCAAACTTTAGAAGGATATTTTTATTATTTTATTTTTACAGACCCATGTCTGGGATTGTTTTAGTTTTTTTGCTTAGTTCAGCTTTTGTCTTTGGTTTTCAAACTGTATGTAATGCACATCAGAATCACTTGGAGTAATTGATAAAAAGAAAGGCTAATTTAAGTTTATGGTTCTTCAAGATTCTGATTCAATATGTCAGGTTGGTCATGGTCTGAGAATCTGCATTTTATCAGGTATGTTAAATGACTGTGGCCCAGTGACCACATTTTTTTTAAATGTTTATTTACTTTTGAGAGAGAGACAGAGACAGAGCTTGAGTAGTGGAGGGGCAGAGAAAGAGGGATACACAGAATCCGAAACAGGCTCCAGGCTCTGAGCTGTCAGCATAGAGCCCGACACGGGACTCGAACTCGGGAATGGAGAGATCATGACCTAGGCTGAAGTCAGATGGTTAACCAACTGAGCCACCCAGGAGCCCCATCAGTGACCAAGTTTTGAAAAACTCTGCAACTGCGGTGTAGAAGAATACCTTGCTTCTTATTTTTCGGATCAGTAGCAAGAAATTGACTTGCTGTTTGAAGTTATGTGTTGGAGAAAGGTGGAGAGTGTTAGCCACTGGCTACACATTGGCTTTTTTTTTTTTAATTTTTAAGCAGAAAAGTTGTTCTGATACCCATTTTTCTGTCTGATTTTTGTGTTTTTGTTTCTGTTGTTTTTGTTTTGTTTTGTTTTTTTGAGTCAAAGGCACACATGCACAAAACCCTGAGAGGTTCTTTTGCTGTGGCTGGTTTATAAATAACTCCCACCTCCCCTTTGTTAAATCTGCGCTAAACACTATTGTGGTCAAAGAGAAGGCTATAAGGGCCCAAGAAAGGAAATCCACGTGTCTGACCTTGAGATGTTGTCAGGAGTCAGCAGATGGCAGCAGTTCCCAACACACAGGTTTATAGAGGCGTTCTACTTCCAAGTCAGTGTGATTTGTGTGTTTATAGTCCTCAGTTTTATAGAAATGCCAGTTGGGTGGAAGAGTGCTTTTAAGAAGTAGAAAATGCCTTTAAGAAAGCAAAAAAAAAAAAAAAAAGTTCTTAAAATTTTATTCTTATGTTGTCATTTTGTTAGATATTAGGACCTCTTTTAAAATAACGTGTTTTGTTTCTTAATATTTAGAGAATTCATTCAGTCTTTATGTTTCCATTTATCTGAAAAACTACTTTGTTTATCCTAAAGAAGTGTGTCATCTCAGTACGTCTTTAAATCGCACTTAGAATGGGAGGAGAGTTAGTGGATTCCATATGAAACCAGCATTTGTGAGGCTTTGTCATGGACTTAATGAGGTGCCTGCCAGTATCTCCAGATTAGCATCTCTAAACCTGCATCTTACCTTATTTTCTACAATTGCATTTATTAACAGGGAGCCACTTATTTACCCGGTTAAAGACAAAAATAAAAAGGGAGGAGTAAGGTTGAACTATATGTTCTTCATGAATTATTAAAAGTTTTATGTTATATAGAGACATTACTCATTCAAATTCCACTTAATGAAACATCATTTTTTTAAGCTTTAGCATAAAAAAGAGAAAGGGAAAAGGAAAAAGGATGTTTTGTTTTTCTTTCAAATAAACTTAACAGTTATTAGTGATAAAAGCCTTTCTCCAGAAAAGATCACTTCCTTATAAAAGGGCAAAATTTTAAATGTCAGTGTGTAATAATACTAGTAAATGGCTTCCTTGCTTAATTTTGCTTGACCATTTTGCCTTGAACTTGGGTAGTGCTTTCTGTAAACATGTGTATTAGAAAAATGCCTCGTCAATTCAAACCTCATCTTCTTAGCTGTTAACTAAGAGGCCCTCAAACTCCTGTTTAGAGATGTTTTTCTTAAATACATCCATTTCTTAAATACAGTTCATATATGATTTACTGTGTCATTTATATACACTATATTGACCTTATAATTTTTGTATTACATTTTATTTACCCAGGAATTTAATTAAAAATTTTATATAATGTGTTAGCCTGAAGAAAAACTGAATATGGTAGTTGCATTCAAAATGTTTTGTTTGTTTTTTGTTTTGTTTTGCTTTGTTCTTGCAGGGGGAGGGGAGTATTCCAGAAATTGCAGTGAGATCTGAGGTATCATTTGTTTAGAAAAACTTGAATAGTGGTTTCTTCTCAAGAAAGTGTGGAATACAGGAGAGACAATTTTTGGACTGGGGTCAACCAGGATTTGAATCTTAGCCCTGCCATTTTTCTTACCAGTGGAATTCTAGGCAAATTATTTAATCTTTTTGAACAGAGCTCTTTTTCTCTTAAAGTGTGCATAATGATTACAATTTCATAAGATTTTGTAATAGTTAAATGAGATGGCAAAAAGTCAAAGCACTTATTTAATATAACACTTGTACATGTAGTCATTCAGTAAATGTTCCATTCATCAATGGAATTTTAATTCTTCTGCAATTCAGCTGTGAAACGTTACTGCAGAATTATTTTCAATAGGTTTGACTATAGTTAAATAAACCTTTTTTTTTTTTCTTTTTTTTTTTTGGTCTGGAAGAAGAAAATGATTGGGTGGGACTAAGACATTATAGATGCCAGTATCATAAAGCATTATTATGAGGACACTTTGTAAAACTGTCAATGGAAGTTATTCAGAAATAATTTAATACCCTAAGATATACAGAAGAAAATATTTTTATTGCATACAGTCCATTTAAAATTAGATGTACCCTTTGAGACTTAGATTTCAAAAATTAGGAACATTCAGATCTCTTTCACTTAAACTATCATTTAACTTATGTAAGAGAGATACTGTGTTTTCTTTTGTATTTTAATTTATTTTAGCTTTATATTTATATATTTGAATGTCTTAGTCATTATAGTGGATATGAAATCATTTATCTGATAATTAGACTTCCAGCAATCTCAGTTATGTGTAACCTTACATTTAAAAGAAATTGGTTTAGGGGGGTTCAGTTGGTTAAGCATCTGACTTCTGCTCTGGTCACGATCTTGCTTTTCATGAGTTCAAGCCCTGCGTTGGGCTCTGTCCTGTCAGCCTGGAGCCAGCTTTGGATCCTCTTTTCTCCTCTCTCTCTGCCCCTTCCCTGCTGATTTTCTCTCTCTTTTTCAAAAATAAATAAGCATTAAAAAAAAATAAAGTGGTTTAAAACAACCTTCGTGATTCTGTATGAAGTGAAGAATAGTGATTTAACAGGCTTAAGCTCTGTGTAAAGATCTTTTTTTCCTTTCTAACAGACTAGCGTGTGTCTGTATACACCTTATTCTGTGCTGTCATACCACAACATTTAGTTGCTTAAACATATATGGATTCTTACTGTATATATTCTGCATCTTTTTTTTCCAGTTACTATTCTGGAGATCTTTTTAAATCCACTTCAGTGTATTTAACAGTTGTTTGTTATTCCAAAGGATGGAATTTTACAATTAACCATTCCTTCACCAGTGCTCTCCAGACAGAGATGCCAGGTACTCATCTGTAGTTGAACACATTGTATTTATGACGTTTTACAATAGAAGAGAATCCACACCATGGAGAACCACATAGTGTTTCAGTAAGAGGATGTTAGAAAGGATTATAGGATTGGGATTGTATTAGGTGATTTTTTTTCTGCTTAATTTTTTTAACCTTAGTTTTCCTACTCATGTTCTTTTTCCAGTTAAACATTTTGAGTGATAATGTATTTCTGGTTGAGTTGTTAAGGCTCTTTATATGCTATCGATACTAGTCCTGTGTTATTTTTGTGGCAAATATTTTTCTCCCTGTCTCCTACATGTCTGTTATTTTTCACAGGAAGACTTTCTCCACCCTGAGATTAAAACATGATTAATCTTCTAACAAAGTTACTTTACTTTTTCTTTAAAACATTTATATTTTTAATCTATCTGGAATGTGGAATTTGTGCATGCTGTCAGGGAGAGAGTAATTTTTTTCCAGAAAATCTCTAGTATTTGTTGACCACTCCATTGTTTTCTCACTAAATGGAAATACCACATGATGTTCTAAATGCCTATGTAGGCATCATCAACCTGCAGTAAAATATCTCTTTATTGACTCCATTTAACTGAGTGACTGGAGTAACTGGTATTCTCTATTTCTTCTATTTAATATACTGATTGAAGCCCAAAGTAAGCTTAATGTTTACTGCTAGTAGGCCACTCAGTACTTCTATGCTAATAATAGTTCTGTTTCTGCTAGTGAAGTTTTACATCACTAATACTCAGATTTGGTCATTCTAAAATCATTCTGCCGGCTGTGCTTGTCATTGTATTTTCATTATTTAATCAGTATTGTGTAAATCAGTAAAATATGAATACAAAAAGAAGGGAAGGTGCCATTTCAAAGAAAACTAAACTGGATGCTTTAGAAAAAGACAGTGGGTCACTACAAAACTTGTGGCTAGTAATGACATTTTGTATGGTTTACTTAAATTTTGTTAATATATACACAGATCTAAGTAATTATAGGAACAGAAAATGAAATACATGAATCAAGAATTATTTTGGGCCTGTAGGAAAATCTGTTAACTGAAAACTAAAGCTATACCACCACCACCAACAAATTATTGAGCTGAGTACATTTTGATGTATAAGGTGAAGTCTGTATCCTGAAGTGTAGACCTTTTGGTTTTTTTTTTTAAGTTTATTAACTTATTTTTAGAGAGAGAGAGAGAGAGAGAGCGCCAGCAAGGGAGGGGCAGAGAGAGAGGGAGAGAGAGAATCCCAGGGAGGCTCTGCGCTGTCAGTGCAGAGCCCCATGCAGGACCTGAACTCACAAACTGAGATATCACGACCAGAACCAAAGTCAAGAGTTGGATGCTTAACCAGCTGAGCCACTTAGGTGCCCCAGAAATGTAGACCTTTTTATATATTTTCTTGTAAAACATTTTAATGATGGAGCCATCTTACAGCTTTAAATGGTAAGGATATAGATAACAGTAAAAATGTGTTAACAATAACCTAAGTTGTTAATAGTCTAAATGTCTAGGCTGATGTCTAGGGAGGCATTTAGAACATGATGTAGTATTTCCAGTTAGTTAAAAATACTGATCATTAACTCTAAACTTGAGAATGAAGAGGGACACCTGGGTGCTCAGTCTGATTCTTGATTTCAGCTCAGGTCATAATCGTGGTTCCTGAGTTCGAACCCCACGTGGAGCTCTGCACTGATAGTGTGGAGCCTGCTTGGGATTCTCTGTCTCCCTCTCTTTCCACCCTGCACTTAACTCTCTCTCTCAAAAATAAATAAATAAACTTAATTAAAAAAAAGAGAAGAATGAAGACCAGATTACTACAATGTATTAGTTGTCTTTTGCTGTGTAGTATCTTCAACATGTAGTGACTTGAAATAAAAAACATTTGTCATCTCACTCAGTTTCTGTAGGTCAGAAATCAGAGTGGCGTAGCTGGGTGGTTCCTGTGAAGGTTTCTTATGACATTGTAAGCCAAGATGTCAGCCTGGAGAGCAGTGATCTCAAGGCTCAACTAGGGCTAGAGGATATACTCCCAAAACAGCTCACTGTGTGCTGGTTATTGTCAAGAGCCTTTATGCCCTCTCCATGTGGGTCCAAAAGAGCAAGATAGAAGATGTGATAGAAACTATGACCAAGTTTGAGAAGTCACATACCGTCACTTCAGTCATATTTTATTAGTTAGAAGAGAGTCGCTAGTACAGCTCATCCTCTAGGCACCTTCTCTTAAGAGACTAACCACTACACTGCAGATATTTATTCTGTGTATATGGATGAAGGGGGAGGAAGGATTCATTAATAATGTTGGGCTTCTTTTTAGGATACTGCTTTAGGAAAACCACGAGAGGTGTTTCGACTTCCCACAGATTTGACAACATACGACAATCGCCTTTGTGCATCTATCCATTTCACATCTCCTACCTGGGTTACCTTGTCAGATGGAACTGGACGATTGTATCTCATTGGTACAGGTGAACGTGGAAATAGTGCTTCTGAGAAATGGGAGGTGCGGTTTTTGTTATATATTTTTAAGACTTATGCAAAGTCTGGAAAGTATATATAATATAGACCTTAGTGATTTTGAAATAACACTTTCTGGGCATAGCTTATATGTGACCTCTTTGTTTTTATAATATATCATGTTTTGGAAATTTTTAGTTATATAGTATGTACCTTTTACACAACTGATACGTTAACCATTTCTGGTTTGATCAGGGGTCGTTGCAAGTTGTCAAGAATTGCATTCATATTTTCATCGCATGTTGAGTGCTTTATATGTGTGTAAAGCAGTACCTTAAGCATTGGTATTGCCTCCTTCTTGAAGAAGAGTTAGCCAAAAATTACATTGGAATATCTTTTCTCCTTTATTCATGTTATATTTGCTGATATCTTTATAAGCCCAGCACACTTCTGCATAACCACTCTGCTTGCTGTCTGGTAAGTTGCCATCGGTCAGTGAGTTGACCAGAGTATTCCCCATTTAGAAAAATACACTGTAATACGCATATAGTAATGTGCCAGTCTCTAAGATACTATTTTTATTTCAGTTTTCCTTTTTTTTTCCTTTTGTTTGTTTATTTTTGAGAGTCTGCACTTGCGTGCCCGCACCAGTGGGGTAGGGGCGGGGGGGGGGGGTGTGGGGGGCGGGGACAGAGGATCTGAAGCAGGCAGGGCTCAGACTCACGAACTATGAGATCATGACCTGAGCTGAAGTCAAGACGCTCAGCCTACTGAGCCACCTAGGTGCCCCTATTTCGGTTTTCTTAAAGCAATGTAATATTTTAAAAAATTATTTTTTGAGAGGTAGTGAGACAGAGCATGAGTCTGAAGCAGGTTTCAGGCTCTGAGCTGTCAGCACAGAGCCCAACATAGGGCTCGAACTCACGAACCGTGAAATCATGACCTGAGTCAAAGCTGGACACTTAACCGACCGAGCCACCCAGGCACCCCAACAATGTAACATTTTTAAATCTAAGGGGCAAATTAGGATTTTAGTAAGTAAGGAATTAATTTCTCCAGAGCCACAGTTTTTGAAGGTGGAAAAGAATGACACAGAGTTATACTAATAAGTATATTGTGATACTTCTGTCTAAATCTCAGCAGGTGGCCTTTAGTTCCAGGTAAACAAACATGAACTTAATAAATATATTTATATCTTATAAAATATTTTTATCAGATCAGATACCTACAATGATCAGGCTTTAATTATTTGAGAAAAACCAAGAAGGCCTTAGAACCAAATGGCTTACCTTCCTAAGTTATATTAAATGGTATACTACCAAATTGTAGTAATTCAAAAAACTAAACAAAAAACATGATAAATAACCAGAACAACGATACCCTGTTTAGAGGGGACCTTTGCAGGCCTTTGTAGTGGCAGATTCAGATATTAATTGGACATTGTGACATTTTCTGCTTTGGCCTCCAGTGATATTTTTTTTTCTTTTTTCTCCTTCCTTCCTTCTTTCCTTCCTTCCTTCCTTCCTTCCTTCCTTCCTTCCTTCTTCTTCTTCTTCTTTTTTTCTTTCTTTCTTTCTTTCTTTCTTTCTTTCTTTCTTTCTTTCTTTCTTTCTTTCTTTCTTCTTTCTTGCTTTCTTGCTTTCTTGCTTTCTTGCTTTCTTTCTACCTTTCTACTGAGGCAGTGTGGTATATAGCATAGCTACCTGAAACACTTGGAAGGAAAGTGATGGGCAGGAGAGATATGAATGAGAACTTATTATTATCAAGCTGTGGATTCTGTTGGTTTTGATCAGGAAGAGACACACTGACCGAACTCACCTTCAGCTTAAAAATGGCACCACATACTCTGCCAGAAGGAAATTCATTTGGGTTTATAATTTATTTGGTTTCTGCTGTGTACATCCCCATGGTGCATATTAGTTTTTAGTAATATTTTTTAAATCATAAATTTAAATCTACTTCATGCCTTCTTTAGTATACACTGGTGTAATGAAATAAGTACGCTCTGAGATGTTTGCAGTGAGTAATAGTTTTAACGGGTCTGGGAAGAGGGGGAATGGGATAGGGTTTGGATTTGGGCTTTCACTGAGGTGGGAGGGATACTGTGGAGTACTGGTCACTTTAAGAGAAGCAACTTAGGAGAGTTTTGAGACTTTGGGGAAATTGGTGTAACAGAGGAGGCTAAAAGTGCGAGTGGTTAGGGGGCACAGTAGAGCATACGGGGGCCAAGGAAGGGCAGTGATGACTGAAGTGTAGGAAGAGAAACAAAGGGAGATAGGAAGACTGCCTGCTTTACAGATGTGTTGGCTCTAGTATGATGGGTTGCTGTGTATCAGCAGTACCATGTTTGAGTTGCTGGGCCCGTTCAGGAGACAGGAGCCTTCAGCCTAACCATTTATAAAAGTTTAGACATCGACTCCGCGGTCTCATTCCACCCCTTTCACTCACATGAGAGATAGAGAAGAGGAGGAAGCAATAAACTAGCTATTTGTACCTGACAAAACTCAACCATTTTTCCTTCCTCCTTTTTGTCTCCCAATGTCAACCAACTGAAACCTATCTTTATCATCTCAGTTTTGAGTATGTGAGGTATTTTTGGTTGTTACTGCTGTTTTCTGTTTATGGAAGACTGTAGAATGGATTCCAAAGGTCTACCATTTGAATAATTTGAGGAGAGGTGCTCAAACATTTAGGGAAATTGACATTAAAGCACACTTTTCTTTATAAGGCTTTCAACTAGGAGCAGATAGTAAGAGATTCTAGATAAAAGGATTCCCCCCCCCAAAAAAGTTTTTTTTTTTTAAACTAATTTTTGTCATTTGGATGTTTTCCTTCAACTCATTTATTTGAAAATCTTGCTTAGCCGACAGTCTTAAAATATCTTTTATTTGTTATTTACTCTTAAATAAAATACAGTAATCTTTTAGATTATGTGTTTGTGATATAAAAAAGAATTTGTTAAGATTTTATGTCTCTATGATGCCTAAACTTGCTCTTTAAAAAGAAACTTTAATATTATATTTAAATAGAGTTTGTTGAATTATAAGTTTTTTTATTATAACTTTTAAATGTAAACGGTCTCTTTTGTTTTAGAGAAATAAGAGTTTTAGTGATATGTTTTCCAATTCCTTTGCCTCTGACCTTTGCAGACTTCCAGGAACAAACAGGAACAAACCAAAACAAAAACAATAGGAAAAAAACCATACACACGCACATGCGCACACCTGTGCACCAGTATGCACAACATTCAGAAAGTAAGAGGAACAAAGGAGAAATAAATCATATATGAGATAGGAGAAGAGACGAGGGAGACCTGCTTCTCTTCTATCGAGCACTGTAACTTGGTAATTCTTTTCTAGGAGGTCACTTCTAATTCTCTTTCTCCTTTTGATGCTGTTTGGATGCCTTATTGTTTACCATGTTTTTAAGCCAAGAGTACTGGCCAGGTTTCTCTGTGAAATAAATAGGTGTCTTTCAAAAGTTCTTTTTCAAAGAGTATTAGTTGAACTTGCAACCTTTATTTAAAGGCTTTTTGCATTTTTCTACTCCTTGTAATAAATAGCATCCAATTAGTTGTTATATTGTCAGAATTTTGTGCATTCCCGCTGTGCTGTGTTTGTAATATGTACATTTATGTGTGTGTGTGTGTGTAATCTTTTTTTATTTTAGATTATGTTTAATGAAGAGCTTGGGAATCCTTTTATCATAAATCACAGTATCTCATTGATGAACGCTGAAGAACATTCAATAACTACCTTACTTCTTCGAATAGAGAAAGAAGAATTGGATATGAAAGGAAGTGGATTCTACGTTTCTTTGGAGTGGGTCACTATCAGTAAGAAAAATAAAGGTAAAATATAACTACAATGTTAATCCACAGGGGTTGGTGCCATTTAGTAGATTTTGAAATGCAAAGCTGTTCCTGTAAATGCTGTTGTTGCTGTGATTCTAATACCCCACATCTAGTGGGATGAATTCCTATAGATAATTTCTCCTCAGGTATATATTGTTATAGAAAGAATAACTTCCGGGGAGCCTGGGTGGCTCAGTCGGTTAAACAGCTGACTTCGGCTCAGGTGGTGATCTCGCGGTCCGTGAGTTCGAGCCCCGCGTCGGGCTCTGTGCTGACAGCTCGGAGCCTGGAGCCTGCTTCTGATTCTGTGTCTCCCTCTCTCTCTGCCCCTTCCCCCATTCGCGTTCTGTCTCTCTGCCTTTCAAAAATGAATAAATGTTAAAAAAAAAAAAAAAGAAAAGAAACAATAACTTCCACAGTCAGTTATGCCTTTTGGTATAAAAGGAAACATTCTTACATAATTTTGAAAGAATTTAAAGTGTATAATTTCAGTATATACAAGACTGTACACATATATTCTAATGTGTATATGTATCACTTACAAGGATTATGTATATAAATGTAAATTATAAATTGTAGAAAAGTCTTGACTCTTGTTTGAAACTATCAGACTTCTAACTTGGACATTAGAAATTATTTTTCACTGTATTAATTAGGATTCCTTTAATGGTGTGGCCTTGTTCTTCACCAGTGCTTAGTTCTTACTATTGTTGAAAACTAAGGGAGCTTGTTTCCATGACTCTCTGCCCTTTTTCTAAGTTTTTATTAACTTACATAACTTACGGGCCTTAAATTACAGTTGACCCTTGAACAATAGGTTTAAATTGTGTAGTTTAAACTGTAGAGTTCAGGTCCACGTATACATGGATATTTTTTGATACAGGACATTACTGTAAATGTATTTTCTCTTCCTTATGAGTTCTTGAATAACCCTTTCTTTATTCTAGCTTACTTTATTTTTAAAAATACAGTGTATAATATATATACAAAGTATATGTTAACTGACTGTTTTTGTTATCAGTAAATCTTCCAATCAACAGTAGGCTATTAGTAGTTAAGTTTTTGGGGAGTCAAAAGTTATATGCAGATTTTTGGCTGCATGGGGGATCTGTGTGGTTTTTTTTTTTTTTTAATGTTTGTTTTTGAGAGAGTGAGAGAAACTTTGAGGGGAAGAGAGAGAGGGAGACAAAGGATCGAAGCAGGTTGGGTGCTGACAGCAGAGAGCCTGATGTGGGCTCAAACTGAACCATGAGATCATGACCTGAACCAAAGGCAGACGCTTAACCAGTTGAGCCACCCAGCATCTCTCATGTCATTTCTTAAGGTTTCATTCTTTTCACCCCCTTAAGTATTATTTATATAATTGTTATTCTTTTCCTTTTTCTTTTTCAATGAATATAACAGCAGTGCTTTTCTAAACTGTGTTGAGTGGAACATTTGATAAACAATGTTTTGTAGTTAAATTGAAAATATGGGCATATAATAGCCCTATTTCACATTAAACATGTTGAAGATTCTAAAAATGTTGAGTAAAAAAAAAAAAAAAAAGACAATTAGAGCAAGCATTTCCCAGCTCATTTAACCATGGAGTTCACTTGAAATCCACATGTTATTTTCTGTTGCACACATATTGGGAAAAGCCACCCTGTAAACCATGTAGTATCTAAGTCTGGGTGTTTGGAGTCCGGTAGGACTCTTTCCCTTACACGTACCTGTGCAGGAAGCATAGGAGTTTTTAGTTCATTTGTAAATTTACAAGTCTTTTCTTAAATATGTGTGAAATGAAGGTGAATGTAGGTGAAGATTTAGAGGAAAACAAGGACATATATTTAAAACAGATTGTATCATTATGTATAACACGTGACATTGGGTTACAATTTTTGACTACTTATTGTGAAGCTTGTTAAAGTAGTACAGCTCACTCTAATAGAGTAACAGTGTAAGTAAAGGTAAGGGCACACACAAAACCAAACCTGTTTTCAAGAATAAATTCAGTTATTTTACCAGTAATTTTCATGATACAGTTAATTTTATATCTTTTCTTTATATCTCATATCTTAAATTTTATATCTTAAAATCAAGTATTGGGGCACCTGGGTGGCTCAGTTGGTTAACTGTCCTACTCTTGATTTCAGCTCAGGTCATGATATCACAGTTCATGAGTTTGAGCCCTGCATTGGTCTCTGTGCTGTCAGCGGGGAGCCTGCTTGAGATTCTTTCTCCCTCTCTCTCTCTGCCCCTCCCCCATGAGTATACATGCGTGCTTTCTCTCTAGGTAAATAAACATTTTTTAAAAAATTAAGTATTGGGGCACCTGGGTGGCTCAGTTGGTTAAGCGTCTGACTTTGGCTCAGGTCATGATCTCGTGGGTTGTGAGTTTGAGCCCCATGTCGTGCTCTGTGCTGACAGCTCAGAGCCTGGAGCCTGCTTCAGATTCTGTGTCTCCCCCTCTCGCTGCCCCTCCCATGCTCATGCTCTGTCTCTCAGTAATAAATAAATATTTAAAAAAATTTAAAAAAAATTAAGTATCATTATTTATGCTTGATTCATTAGGCATATAGGTCTGAATCATTTCTACCATAAACATTTCATTTTAAGGAAACCCCCTTAAGTAGCTAGAATGAGCAGAAAAATAGTCCACACCATACCTTTACTTTATCCTTCGTTTGTGGCTCTTTTGAGCAGATGCCTATCATGTACCTGCTGGGGAAGTAGAAAGGCTGTAGTAAAGGAAAAGGTAGATCATTCAGAAGCTGATATTTAGGTAAGTCAGTCACTTTAAAGTCTAGAGCACTGGTATCCAATGGAAATTTCTGCAAAATGGACATGTTTTATGTGTGTACCATTTAATACGGTAGCAGCTACCCATGTGTGGCTGTAGAACATTTGAAATGTGACTAATGTGACTGAGGAATTGAATTTTAAATTTTACTTAATTTTCGTTAAATAGCCACTATGGCCAGTAGCTACCACATTGGAAAGCACAATCTAGAGCAAATTTCATCAGAGCTGGTATTTTAAAGTAGGGGTGAGTTTATAGAAAATTAGGTTATAAACTTTTTTAGCCCTATGAAAAGACTCTTGATAGCATGCCTTTTAATAGTACACTTAAAATACTTAATTTTAGGGGCGCCTGGGTCGCTCGGTTAAACGTCCAGCTTCGGCTCAGGTCATGATCTTCCTGTCCCTGAATTCAAGCCCCACCTGCATTGGGCTCTGTGCTGACATCTTAGAGCCTGGAGCCTGCTTGGGATTCTGTCTCCTTTGCCCTCTGCCCCTCCCGTGCTCATGCTCTCTTTCTCTCTCAAAAATAAATAAATGTTAAAAAAAATACTTAATTTTAATTAAAATTAATATACAAATATTTTCAGGATATTTTATAATATAGTGTTTTATTTATAATTTTTTGTTCTGAAATACTTTCTTTTTTTACAGACAATAAAAAATATGAAATCATTAAGTGTGATACTCTCCGTGGAAAGTCAGTGCCGCATTATGCTGCTATTGAGCCTGATGGGAAAGGTCTGATGATTGTCTCCTACAAGTCCTTCACATTTGTACATGTTGGTCAAGATCTTGAAGAAAATAAGAATGACAACTTGTCTGAGAAAATCAAAGGTAATTTTAGTGTTCATGGAGCTCATGTGTGTTTATGTACATTTATGTCTGGTTTGTCTTACTGGTTAGGTTATGGGTTCTACCAGGACTAGATAGAGGCTTAATTTTCCTTTGTATTTCTCAGAATTGTCTTTTGTAAAATGTGCTACCTAAATAGTGTGAATTGTTTTAATCAGTAATTTCGTAATTACCAAGAATGTTTTTAAAAAATTATGCCTTTATGAGATGTTCAGTAAATACTTATTAAATGAATAAATAATGTCTGCTTGTTATTGGTGTTTGTGAAGCTAGCATATTAGTATTGAATATATTAATCTTTTAAAATAAGCTAAACTGTGTTGATTATAGGTATATACTAGTGTACGTCTTCTGAATTTTTAGTGCTAAGCTTTAAAAAAAAAAGTTCTTGAGGGCCTAATTGTTAAGTTTTTCCAATGTTAAATGAATAAACGGATGAAGTGAATGTTTTAGAATGAGGACAGTAACAAAGTCTTTAAAATTTATATTTACATAGGAAGAATACTCTTACATTCAAGAGAATATCCTCCTGTAACCATTACTATTCATAATCCTGATGTTTACAACCAGAGAATAGTATATTTCACTTGAGATTTTCGCAATATTTTCAATTATACATATTAATCTTTGAATGTCCCTTTTTTGTTAATTATATAAAATAAAAATTAGTTTTACTATATTTATTTAGAACTTTCTAAAGAAAAAAATTCTTTGAAAAGTATTTGAAAACAGGGATGCCTGGGTGGCTCAGTTGGTTGGGCATCTGACTTTGGCTCAGGTCATGATCTCAGGGCGCGTGAGTTCGAGCCCCATGTCAGGCTCTGTGCTGACAGCTCAGAGCCTGGAGCCTGCTTCAGATACTGTGTCTCCCTCTCTTTCTGCCCTCCCCCACTCATGCCTGTCTCTCTCTCAAAAATAAATAAACAAACAAACAAAAAAAGAAGAAAAGTATTTGAAAACATTAATGTAATAAATATTTTAAAAATATTTTCCACAGGTTCATAAATGATATGCACCTTTGAATAAGAGAGTTATGCTTTGATGGCCTTTTATTTAGCCTTTTAACAACTTGGTTTCCCATGTGATGTGTTTTAATGTTAGATTATCTCTAAGATCCCTCTCTGAATAAGTTCTACTCTGTCTCAATTATACTGTTAAACTTTTCTAGAGCTTAGCCAAAAAGCTATTCATATCTCTAGACCACATGCCCCTTAGAACTCTTGGTGAGCAATTGCAAAGGAAATGAAAGAATGCCCTAATCTCTGGAAACATTCTGCCTAGTACCTGAAACTATGTGGTTCCAAGACAGATTGTAGCGTAGGAGGGATACAACATCTGTTTAAATCATAACTATCAGGTGTTGTTTTTCTTGTTGACATCTCACATTATATTTTGATTTCCTTCTGAATACATTAACATCTTTCCTTCCCTTTTAGTGTGAACCCCAAATCCCCTGTATTTTTCTGTGTACCTTGTAATAAACACACTTTACCTATAAAGGAGAAATGTAATTTTTAAAAAATTATGGATAGTTTGTCATTTATAGCATGCTTTCTTTTAAGTAATCATCTGAGAATATATATGGGTTTCATTTTCTATAAACCTCAAGAAGACTGATATTGTCTGTTGCCAATTTGGTGTTGTCATAATGATATAAGTAAGAGCATTTTCTTAGAAAGACTTAAAACAATTTCTAAAACATAGGCACTTAGCAACCAACAATTGAAAAAATTATTTAGTTGTTTGTATAACTTTTAGTGGACAGAAGCTTAAAAAATTCTGGCTTTCCATTTAGTCTACTTCCATGGACTTTAAGTTTTACTAGAAGCTCATGTGATTTTGCAGACTCCTCCCCTTTCCATATCTGGCAGAAGTTACCCATTGAATCATTGTTACATATAAACTGCCTTGTTAACTTTTGTGGTAGACAGAAAATTGAGTAAAACAGGTAACTTGCCTTAAGGAGGTTATAGTTATCAATCTTTTAAGCTGTAGTTCAAACTTTCTCAGTGAATTTATACTAAAAGTACTTCTAAAGAGATAACAGAGAAGATCTAAGAGCCTGCTTAAAGGAATATGATGCAAGTTAGAAATTAATCCAAAGTAACAATTTTATCCTGAAAATTTATGCATTTTTTATGCTTATTCCTATAGTATCATGCTTGTTAAATTTTATTTAACATCAAATAGAAGTGACCCTTTAAGAAGATACATCATACTTACTATTATATCTTTGAGCATAGCTAGTACTTACAAAGTTTTTACACAAAACAGCACAAAAATAAAAAGAATGATACCCCCCTCAGAAAAGAATAATAACCCGCATTTACTGAGAGTTTATACTATATGTAATAACAAGATTGATATTGAATATTTTATATGCATTAACTCATTTATTAAATATTTTATATGCATTAACTCATTTAAATTTTAACAGTTCTGTGAGATAATGTCATATTTTGTTATTTTATTTTACAGATTAGGAAAAAGAGGGTAGTAGATAAAGTTGTATACCAAGATTAATAAGTGGCTGAGCCAAGATTCAAGACCTAGGACTAGGCAACTCTGGAGTACTAGTTACTAACCACTATGTTATATGAGTGTGTGGACAGATTAATGTTTATGGATATCATTAAGCAAATAATTATTTACTTCTTAGCAAATATTTATTCTTTTTGCATTTAAGCCCTATTTTCTTATTTCATCCTATGGGTATTTCAACCTGTAGCATGATGAGTTTAAAGCTTTTTCTAAGAGAAGCCAAGGAGATCAAGAAGGAGGTGAAGGGAGGATACTTTTATTGGGAACTTGGACAAAATACACTGGCAACCGTTGAATTTCCTGTGAAATTGCTTTCATGCACAAAGTTGCAGAGTAGAATTTATAAATATATATATCTTTTATTTTTATGTGGGTATGTATCTCACCAAATAATAGTTGTCTTCTGTATCACAGAGTTACATTGTTAGGGCAAATCAAAGCAATGGTGAAAGTTTCAGACAGTGGTTTATGACATATTTGTTACTCCTTTGAAGTAGGAATCTGCTGTGTTTGTAAAGGGAAGAGAAAGGAGGAAGAAAAGGGGAAACTGGGAGGCAGGGAGAGAATGAATGGGGATAAAGGATTGCTGTCATTAGTATTTTATGAGTGCTTATGTCTTGGAGCATTAGGTAAGCCTGGAAGAGGAAATGTCAAGTGCAGTTGTTATAACTCTGAAAATTCCCCCAAAAGATCTGTGTGTGTTTGTTTATAATTACTTTGTTTTGTAAGAAGATCACTAGAAATTATGCTAAGATTCCTTTAGATAGGTGTTCTTTTGTGTGCTCCAGTGTCTCATTTTGTGTGTTCTGGTCTCCACTTTCTTATTACATAATGTATTTTTCTTTTCCCAATAGAACCTCTGTATTACTGGCAACAGACTGAAGATGATTTGACAGTAACAATACAACTTCCAGAAGGCAGTTCTAAGGAGGACATTCAAGTACAGTTTTTGCCTGATCACATCAACATTGTGCTGAAGGGTCAGAGGTTTTTGGAAGGAAATCTCTATTCATCTATTGATCAAGACAGCAGTACATGGATGATTAAAGATAATAGGTATACAGATAGAGTTGTATTTATATTTAAAAAAATTTTTTTCTTTTTTTTTTTTTATCTCTTCTACAGTGGTTACACCAAAGTTGACTACTACTACAATAGGTCTGTCTGTATTGCTGATTCTTTCTTAAGACAGATTAAAAATGGAATTACTGTATCAAAATACATGATTATCATTAAGATTAAAAATGCTGGTAAAGTTATAGTTTGTATTCCATGGTAGAGTTTTTATTATCAGCTCTGGAAAAATAATGACAGTAGTAACAGTAATAATAGATAAAAATGGTTATTTGTTTTAATTAATACTCTAAAATTTTTTAAGAGAAAAATCTCTTTTTATTGACTTCAATTTGCCAACTAGATAATACATTCCCATTCTTTAAATTTTAATATAAAAGGGTACACAGTGTGAAGGCTCCCTCCAGCCCAGGCCCTTCAGCCATCCTTCCCCTCATGCCCGTAACCACTGTTCATAGTTTTCCTTCTACAGGTATTTTATGCATATTCAAGCAGATATATGTCTGTTTTTTGAACAAAAAAGCTTTTAAAACATAACTATACATAGTTTTACAGCTTGCTTTTGTTGACTTTCAATAGCAAATCTTGAAGAACTTTCTATAATGTATATATAATGATTTATTTTATTCTCCTTTATGGCTATTTATGATATTTTACTTTGTCACCCACAATCTTTTTTAAAAATGGTCCTTTATTGTTCGATATTTTGACTGCAGTCCTTTGCTACAGTGAATAACTTTCATATGTATATAAAAGAATTTCATGTGTGCAGGAATATATATGGAGGACTCCTACAAGTGGAGTCAATATTTCTTTGAAAATTATAGAGAATATTTTTTTAATGTAAGTTAGCCGTGTACATTTTTTTGTAATTGTGTGTTCAGGACACGAGAAATAGATGATATGGTCAACTTATCCAAACAGAGCTTTTCAGTACAGCAGAACCGAGAATTTCTTCTCTTCTAAAAAAACCATTAAGAAAACAGAACCAGGCCATGGACTGGGAAAAAAAAATATTTTCATTATGCATATAAAACAAAGGAATTGCATTCTTCATATATAAGAAACCTTGTTAGAAATTTATAATTAAAAGATAACCCAATTTTAAATATGGTCGAATGATTTGAATTGACGTATCATGATAGATGATATTTGAATAGCTAGTTAAGCATATGAAAAAATAGAGGGAAAGGCACGTTAAAGCTAGATGAGACACCAGTGCATGGCTAAAACTAGACAGCTTATGGTATCAAATGTTGACAAGAATGTGGATCACCAGCCTCTTGTACATTGCTGGTGGGAGGGAAAAATGATAGTCACTTTGGCAAACTGTTTAGCAGTTTCTTAGGCTAAGCATATATATACCCACTTAGTAACCCAGAAATTCTACTAGATATTAGTACTCAGTAATACACAATAGAATGCTACTCTGTGATACAAGAGAATGGTGTGATAAACACAGCAGTGTGAATGAATCTCAGAAACATGCAGAGTGAAAGAAGCCAGGGACAAAAAATGTGCATACAGTGTGAGTCCAAACATATGGAGTTGGCAAACTGGCAAAACCATCTCTGGTGATACAAATCAAGACAGTGGTTACCTCTAGGATGTAGGGGGACTGACTAGAAAAGGGACACAAGGGAACTTTCTGGATGATTGAATAGCTTCCTTGGGTTATAAGGGTATATGCATTTGTGAAATTCCATGAATTCTATACTTCAAATCTGAATTTAGTGTGTAAAAACCTCAGTGAAAGGAATATGCAGAAAAATAGGTAAAGATTAAGTTTCTTATAAAACTATAACCCTTTGCTCCTACTTTTTTGCCCCTTTGTAAATCTTTCATTATAGATTGTTAGTAATTATTACATTCTGTGATGGGTTAATGGATGGTTTTGGGCACTTAATTTAAGAAATGGTCAGATTTGGGGGCGCCTGGGTGGCTCAGTCGGTTAAGCATCCGACTTTGGCTCAGGTCATGATCTCACGGTTCGTGAGTTCAAGCCCCGCGTCAGGCTCTGTGCTGATGGCTCAGAGCCTGGATTCTGTTTCAGATTCTGTGTCTCCCTCTCTCTCTGACCCTCCCCTGTTCATGCTCTGTCTCTCTCTGTCTCAAAAATAAATAAACGTTTAAAAAAAAAATAAAGAAATGGTCAGATTTGGTCAGAAGTGGGTTAAAATTAGTTATTTTTACTTTAAATATAATTTTCAATTTGTAATATAGGACCCATATGAGTCTTTGATTTGAGTCTAAATATTGGAAGTCTGAGAAATAGGTATCTAGTTCAAAAAATTTGAAGCTATATGCTTTTATATCCTGAATTCGTTTTATTGATGGGGAAATTTGGCGACTTTTCTTTTTTAATGTGGTAAGATAAATAGATTCATGAGTAAATGATGTTGTTTATAATTTTTTGAGAATTATTGAACTAAGAATCCAATATTCAGTGAATTCAACAAAAAAAGAATAATGATTTCCATGAATCTGATGCTTTGTCTTTCTCTCTTTTTGGATGGATTTTTTTTTTAACTGTTCTAATAATTCTTGCTAACCAGTTTTAATCATGGTATATTTAAATAATCACTGCAGTCCTTCCACATTTTTAATAATCACTCCTGCAAATGTTTACAAAAATATTTTTATTGTAATTCTCAGGAAAGTATTACTGTTTCAGAGGGAGAGTGAAAGATCTGAGCTAGATTAAAGTCTAATCTCGTGGACTTGATAGTTTTCGACAATCTCACCTTCAAGGTGATAAAAGTGGTTTCTAGAGTCCTGACCAATACTCAGTTATACCAATTGAATAAATACCTGATTTTGTTAACAGTTTATCCATTTACCTGGATAATGAAGATGTGGAAAAGGACACCCAGATGAGAAGTACCCTGGAATCTAATGTGTCCACTAATCACCGTCTGACTATAGCTAGGTTACCACAGTAAAACACATGGTTTTTGGTTCATTCTTCATGAACTTTGGCATACTAACACACTGAGTTCGTAACAGAATCTGATAAAATTACTCTTTATTTAAAAACATTTTGTTTTTATTTTGAGAGAAGGGGAGAATCCCGCACAGGCTCCACGCTCAGTGCAGAGCCTGATATGGGGCTTAATCCCATGACCTGAGCTGAATTTGAGTCAGACGCTCAACTGAACTACCCAGACATCCCTATTTTTATTTTTTATTGAAGTATAATTAACATATGCTGTTATATCGGTTCCAGGTGTTCAGTATAATAATTCAACAACTATACTTTACTCAGTGCTCATCATGATAAGTGTACCCTTAATTCCCTTTACACTTTTTAATATACTTTAAAAGCTTAGTTATGTGAATGGTTCTTTAAGAAACATTTTATATTCTACTTAAACATATTTTATGTGCATGAGAGAGATTGAGGGTAGCATTTATAAATTGGCAAAGCAGCTATAACATACTGTTAAAGTAGGTCATCAAACAGTAACTTAGCAAAGGTTTAGAATAGCTGGACCTCACACAAATAGTTTCAGCATTTAGTACATGAGCATAAACCTGTGTTGTTTTCCCATTAAATTTGAGGTACTTGATTACTATTTTACATTACAAAGGATAATTACAGTGATGTGTAGGTGGGGTCATTGGTTTAAAAACATGATTTTCTGTGCTTGATTAAATTATTCATATTTCTCATTTTCAAATGGTTAATGTTCCTTCTCACTTTGGAAGGATTTGTTAACTAGTCTGTAGGTTATTAATGTATGGGATTATATGTTCTTTTTGTCTGGATGGTAGGACATGATCCTAATTTTAAAATGTAGAAATGCAGTTGTGCTTAAAGGATTGCATTGATTAGGCGTGCAAACTTAACGATGGTTCAGAAATTCTCTATAACTGACATTGTGTGAACTGTTTTTAACTTCTTTAGGTAGCAGCTGACTAAAACAGTATTTATACATTCTGGTCATGGTAAATTTCTTTAATATTTACATGTATTTATTCAGAGAGGCAGAATAGTGCAGTAGTGAAGAGCATTGACTTGGAGCCACACTGCTTTACTAACTCATGACCTTGGCAAGTTACTTAACCTCTAAGTGCTTTTCTTACTTTGTAAAATGAAGATGAAAATAGTACTTACTTTATTTGGTTGTGGTGAGCAATCAGTGAGTTAAAACATGTAAAGTGCTTAAGACAGCACCTGGCATATGGGAAGCATTAGATAAGTATGAGTTGCTGCCGCGATTATTATCTTCATCATCATCATCCTTTTCAAGATTAGCTCTCTTTTAGAGAATAGATTATGATGGTAATTTTTAATGCTAATGATAGGAACTCATTACATAGAAAAGATGTTTTACGTCGTCTCAAAATAAGTAGTTTCAGAAAAAGTTAAAAGTGCTGTAATTAATTCATGAGGTGAGGATAATAACAGCCTTGAAAAATAACTGATAAGTTTGCATGTTCTATTTGGTAATTATGATTATAGTTATTATTGTGTCCTTGCAATTATTTCCTTGCAGTTGTGTTCCAGGGCATGGGTTAGTATGGCACACGTGTACCAAAGGTGGCACATGGCAAGGGTTGCTTTCCTATGGGACAGCTACCACCACCCCACTTTTCTCCGTGTTCTAGCAACGGCTGTGCCTAAAGCAGCTTATTACTTGAATTTCTCTTCCTATTCAAGAGGCACGTGGGGCAACTCCCTGTGCTCCTATGTCCACGGTCTGCCCTGGCTCAGCTCTCATTCTCTTTCCTGCCACATGAAACCTTAATCTCAGTATTCTGT
Source organism: Acinonyx jubatus (assembly GCF_027475565.1). Taxonomy (NCBI): domain Eukaryota; kingdom Metazoa; phylum Chordata; class Mammalia; order Carnivora; family Felidae; genus Acinonyx; species Acinonyx jubatus. The sequence continues at coordinate 28,848,573 of NC_069394.1, forward strand.
GATAGGCCCCTTTTAGTGTATTTGGAATTTGTTCAGTGGCTTAAATGTACAGAATTAGATTTTCATTTGATACAGACCACATTAACAACTTTTTTCTTATGTTACCAAATTTAATTATTTTATAATTTCTACCTTCTTTTCAATTCATTAAAATCTGTATTTTAAGAATTGATATTTGTGCTGATGTAACCTGCCTGATGTTTACATTAATATATATTATGGCTACTAGTTTAGGAAAATGAAGCTAATTATTGGATTCATGCATAAAGAAGTACCTTTAGTTATAGTCAGTTAATTTCACGTGCCCGCCCCAACCACCATCCTCATTACCACCACCATTCCCTAGTAAAAATATCTCAGAATCTTGGTGCCTGCATTTCTGTCTCTTAAGTTCAGTAATACACTGCATACCTGGACTACAACCGTATTTTCTAGGTGGTCTTACTCTTGCCAATCACTCTTCTCATCAAGTCATGTGACATACCATTTCCAGTGGTACTTTCTTGATTGTTTAGTAAGTATAAATTATTACCCTTGGATTATAGATTTTCCATCATATGCAATACCAAAATGAACACAAGTTTTGGTATCTTCTGGACACCAGGGTGGGTAAATTCAATGGAAGATTCTTCTGGTTGGTGTTGGTTATATAATTTGTATAGTTGGTTAATGTAACATTAAGCATGTTACAAGTAACTTCTTTTAATTTCTAGCTTGGAGATTTTCTTGATTAAAAAGAATGAAGGACTAACATGGCCAGAGCTAGTGGTTGGTGATAAACAAGGAGAGTTTATAAGAGACTCAGCCCAGTGTGCTGCTATAGCTGAACGTTTGATGCATTTGACCTCTGAAGAACTGGTAAGCAATTTAATAGTAGGGTGACTTTCCAAAGGCCCGAAAGTATGTTATGTGAGGGTTGTGCCATGTTTTTCAAACATTATTTTACACTTACTAATGTTAGAGACACAGATGAGGCACAGACTGGTGTTTGAATGTAGGTTAAAATTCTAATATTCATTCCTTACACTATGTGAATACATATCTGTGTGTGTGGGATTGCTGTATAAGGTGGATGTGCATGTGTATATTTATATATATGTATACACACACATAGATACATATATATTCTCCTTTAGAAGAATCAGACCGATATTGGCAGGGACAAAATTAGGATTTTACTGTATACCTATGCCAATAATCTTCTTGTCATCGTAAAATTTTCTAGGTTATCTTAGGATATCACGGGGGTATATATATATATACTACAATTAATTATGATTGACAAAATAATTCATTGTAATGATTACAGTGATAATACACTACTCATTCAACTGTGACATTTTGTTGAAAATGTTCCAATCTGATAACTTTTAAGATAATGTTAAAAATTTGAATAAAGCAGGGGTGCCTGGGTGGCTCAATTGGTTAAGTGTCCAACTTCAGCTCAGGTTATGATCTCATGGTTCGTGGGTTAAAGCCCCGTGTGGGCTTTGTGCTGACAGCTCAGAGCCTGGAGCCTGCTTCAGATTCTGTGTCTTCCTCTCTCCTCCTCTCCCCTGCTCGTGCTCTTTCTCTGTCTCAAAAATAAACATTAAAAAAATTTTTTTTAATTGAATAAAACATTATACCAGAATTTCAGTTATATGTTTATTCACCAAAAATTATATCAGCACATGTACAATGTCTGACTTATTGCCATTTGGAGTTAGAGTGATGAGGAAAAAACTGTTAGGAGGTAGTTTATATTATAGGGTTAATTATATCCTAAAGTGGAAAGGAAATTAGAATATTGAAAGTAAATGTCTCTGTCAAAAGAAAACATGGCCAAAATGGAGAAACCAAGTTTCATGTCTTCCAGCAATAGTTAAAAATTTCAGGGGGCACCTAGGTGGCTCAGTCAGTTGAGTGCTCTACTTCGGCTCAGGTCATGATCTTACGGTTCTTGAGTTCAAGCCCCACATCAGGCTCACTGCTGTCACCACAGAGCCTGCTTTAGATTCCCCCCCCCCCCCCCCAGCCATTTACACTCTCTCAAAAGTAAAAAATGTTGAAAAAAAAAATTTCAGGATCACTGCAAAGCATTTGTAAGACTGTGAAACTTTGATCTCCTAGCCCTGGTGTTAAAACAAGCCCATGCAGACTGCATTGCCCTATGTTCATTCATTAAGCAAGTATTTTTTGTGATAGGGCTCTGGGATATAATCATATAGTTACAGTAGTGGGGCTTGTTATGATATTGTAGATTATTGCTGCTAACTGCCTTTTAAACTTGATTATTTCAAGTGAATATTGGTATATATGAGTAAGTTATTTATGTCTGAACACCAGTGTATTTGGGAAAAACATAGAATCTTGTTATCTGCAGCTGAAGGCTGTCTTGCGTGTTTCAAATCTTTATACTTTTTGTTATCTTTCTGCATGGGTTAGAACCTTTAATCCATTGTAAAATAGAAATGGTGAATAGTGAAAGCAGACATTCTTGCCTTATTTGTAAGCTTGGAAAAATGAATATTTCACTGTTAAGTATGGATTATTTTTGTCATGTTGAGGAAATTTTCTTCTATTATACTGAGTTTTTAATCATGAAAGGCCATATAGAATTTTGTCAAATACACTTCATTTGTGGTGTAAACCTTACTTGGTCATGATGTATAATCCCTTTTAGGTATTACCAGTTTGGGTTTGCTAATATGTTATTGAGGAGTTTTGCATCTATATTTGTGAGGAATATTGGTCTGTAGTCTCTGTTTTTTCTTTTTACTGTCGTTATTCAGTTTTGGTATCTGGGTAATGCTGATGTCAAATGAAAAGGGAAGTGTTTCCTGCTTGTTCTATTTCTGGAAGAGATTGTGTAGAGTTGGCATTATTTCTTTAAATATAGAATTTTCCAGTGAAACTGGACTGGAGTTTTCTTTTTTGGAAGTTTTTAACCATGAATTTAATTTCTTTATTAAATACAGGATTATACTGGGCATCTATTTCCTTTGGCTTTTTTTCAGTTTCCAGTTTCATTTGTTATTACATTGATTATTTTCTCCTTTTTGCTTACTTTGGATTTATTTTGCTCTATTTTTAAAAGTGAAAGTTTAGATGATTGATTTTTTTTTAACCTACTTTTCTGTTGAAAACATTTAATGCTATATACTTTATTCCAAACATTACTTGACCTACCTCCTCCAAAATTTCAGCCTGTCTTCTTAATCCCATTAAGGATGATTTGATTTGGTGCTGTATTTCAGTATTTTATGTGGCTGATATTTATTCCTTGTTTGTTCTTTCTACTAGGGCAGAACTTTTCATGAATCTCAACTGAAAGTCTAGGATGTTTACCAGGGCTTCTCCGGTGTGGGCTCTGATCTCTAATTTTTGTCTCCCAAGCACTTTATTAATATCAGCACTCAGCTTTTGAGCCCCTTGCCTGCTTCTTTCCACTTGTCTTTTCCAGCACAGCTTGAAAATCAGTAAATGCCTAAAGACAAGTAGCAGAATCTTGGGTTCTCTTCTCTGCTGTTCCCCTTTCTCTGTAAACTTGTCCTGTTAAATTCTGGCTGCCTTGATAGTACTGAACTTTTTTTTTTTTTTAACATGTTATTTATTTTTGAGAGACAGCAGGGGAGGGGGAGAGAGAGAGACAGAGACAGAATCTGAAGCAGGCTCCAGGCTCTGAGCTGTCAGCACAGAGCCTAATACAGGGCTTGAACCCAGAAACCGTGCGATCATGACCTGAGCTGAAGTCGGATACTTAACTGAACCACCCAGGCGCCCTGATAGTCCTGAACTTTTCATTTTTGTCCTCTTGTCTTTAACATATAGTTAATGGAAAAGGGAAAGGAGGGAGGAGTGCAGAGGGTGCCTTCTCTATGCTACTGGACATATGTATATTTTTGAATCGCTGAAAAAATGGCCCCAGCTAATTGCTGATATTGCCTTCCCAGCCATTCATAGCAACCAGACTTGTTTCCATTGATATTTAGGCTGACTAAACTAGGTGGCTCCAAATCCCAGGTGGACATGGACAAGGTTCATCTTCTATCACTTCTATAACTTCAGAGATTTAGTTTCAGAGATTTTCTCAGGTCACTTCATCAAGTTTTCAATAACATGACTGCATTTTGGCAAACGAGGTGTGTGGACATTTGGTCAGTTGTAGAATTATGGTTCTGTTACATACATGTGTATACATAATTCATAATGCATGTATATGTGCAATTTATCACTTCAGCATTGATATCCTTGTACTCTGTGAGGGATATAAGGCCAGAGAGTACTTCTTGCATTTAAGCAATGGAACATATTAAAAGTACCTTACGTTTATCTCTACTTTTGGCTTATTAGCTACACCTTTGTTTTTGTATTAGTGTGTATGTGTGTATTTAGTGGTTGTTCTAGAGTTTACACTGTACATCTTTAACTCATCACCATCTTTCTTCAAAAATTATTACATCATTTCACTGTAACTAAAGAGCTTCACAATATATTTCCATTTCTTCATCCTTTCTGTTATTCTCATCAGACATTTTATTTTTACATGTTATAAACTCAATAACGTTATTATTTCAACTTTAATCAGTCAGTTCTTTTTTAAAGAGATTAAAATATGGGGGGGTCTTACATTGGCCCACATATTACACATTTCCTCTGTTCTACATTTCTTTGTGTTGATTCATATTTCCATCTGTTGTCATTTTTTTCCTGGCTGAATAGTGTCCTTTAGCATTTCTTGTAGTGTAGGTTTACTGAGTGAATTTTCTCAGCTTTTGTTTGCTGTAAAAATACTTAGGTTGTCTTCCTTTTTTAATATTTTTGGTAAGTATATAAGTCAATGTCGATAGGATTTTTCCCCCTTTCAGAACTTTTGTTATACTCCATTGTTTTCTGGCTTGCATAGTTTCTGATGAGAAGTTGACTGTCATTTGTATCTTTGTTCCTCTGTTCATAATGTGTTTTTTCCTCTTCTCACTACTTTTAAGATATTCTCTTTATTACTAGTTTGCAGCAATTTCATTATAATGTGATTTACAGTGGGTTTTTTAGATGTTTCTTTGACCTTCTTCAATTTATAGAGTTACAGTTTTCATCATTTAATGACCATTTCTTCAATTTTGTTTTTCCATTCTTCGTGCCCTCTTCTAGTTACCCATGTGTTACACCATTTGATATTTGTTCCACAGGTCATTGCAGTTGTGTTTTTATTTTTTGTCGTCTCTGTGTTTCATTTTAGATAGACTCTCTTGCTGTGTTTCAAGCTCACAGGTCTTCTGCCATGTCTAATTAGCTGTCAATCCCATCTTTTTTTGCTTTCCACTTCAGATATTATATTCTCATATTTACAGTTCAGTTTGGTTCTTTTTTTATATCTTCCATACCTCTCTCAACATATATGTACTTTTCTGTACATCCTTGATTTTGTAATAACTGTTTTAATGTCTTTGTGGTGATTTCATCATTCTGTCATTTCTGGGTTTTGTTGATTAGGATTTATCAGTCATGGGTCTGAAATTTAGTTTTTAATTACTGTTGTAATCTTGATATTTTAAGTATGAAGAAACCCATTCTCTTATTGTTGATGGTTTGTTTATTTTGTTTTCTGGCCTAAGAATCCAAATCCAGATAAAGAGAAACCTCCTTGTAATGCTCAAGAGTTAGAAGAATGTGATATTTTCTTTGAAGAGAGCTCCAGTTTATGCAGATTCGATGGCATTACATTAAAAACTACTCATGTGGTAAGTTTTTGATCATCATATTTCTAAAAATTTATGAATAAGTACAAGTTATAGGAGATAATAATTAACTGGCCACATATATAATTTGCAAACCTGGCTTGATTGCAAAGCTGAACAGCAAAGTAAATGACAAGAAAACCCTTGAACTTTTTGTTTGATCTTTACGAATTGGTGTGCAAGATACAGGATTTTTAGTCTGTTTTTGTTTTTGGTTTGTTTTTTACTGTTGACTGTTTTATAATATTTGGTGTTTGGGGTTGGGTGGCTATCATCTAAAACTCATTACTTCATGAAGTGGCAGTTTATATCACCATCCCTAATGAAACACTGTTGCCTTATTTTGGTACTGTTGCATATTTGATATCTTGTGGTAAGCTTTTTTCTGTTTAGGTTTTTATATGTGGTTACAACTAATTTATAATAACCTCATTTTTTCATTTGAAATTATGACATATTTCTTTATGTTCTCACCTGGTTTAACAGCTAGGTAATACTATACAATGTTATTGTTGGTGTTCATGTGTGTATGTATATGTAGTGGTTGTCCTAGAGATTATAGTATGTATCTTCAGTAAATTTTTTCCAATTGCATTATTTATATGCTATTTTTTAAGAATCCCTTCTTACGTAAAGCCATTTCTGTATTCAGGGGTTTTATCTAATAGAGTTACAGAAGTCAAATTAATGAGTCCTGGACTAAGGCTCTGACAAGTCAATTTCCACTGTATATTCTCATTAATAATGTTTGCAGTTATTACCTATTTCACTGCATCTTTACCTGTCCTTTCGTTTTTATGTTTGATCTTTACTAATTGGTGTGCAAGATACAGGATTTTTAGTCTGTTTTTTTTTGCTGTTGACTGTTGACTATTTCATGATATTACCTTTGACTATTTCTTTTGTGAAGAATTTTTTCATTTATTTATTTTGGTGTTTCTGACTGACTTGTGTGACCTTACTTCTTCATAAAATGTGTTCCTAAAGAGCATGCATGATAGATTTCTCTTATAAGTAGGTTCTATCATCAGAAAGTTAAGAAATGTACATATAATCCCTCATTGTACCATAGTTTTTAGAGACAATGTTTGATAAAACATTTCCAGCATTTTGCACATACTCAAACTGTTTAGTCACAGTTCAGTGTTAATTGCTGGTTTAACTCCAATGATTTGCTGTTTGTATATATTGCAAGATGACACCAATGATTTGCTGTTTGTATATACTGCAAGATGACCACATAGTAAGTCTAGTTAAATTTTCTCACCATACATACCTATAAATTCTTTCTCATATGATGAGAACGTTTAAGGTCTACTCTGTTAACAATTTCATATATTAAGTACAGTATTAACTAATAGTCATCATGCTATAAATTATAATCCCCTATACTTATTTATAATAAATGGAAGATTATGCCTTTGACACCCTTAATCCATCCCCCAGCCACCGTCAGATATGAGATGTAGAGGAAGGGAGAGAGAATCTTAAGCAGGTTTCGTGCCCATCATGGAGCCCAACATGGGGCTCGGTCTCATGACCATGAAATCATGACCTGACCCGAAATCAAGAGTTGTACGCTTAACCAGCTGAGCCACCCAGGAACCCCTGATTTACGTTTCTTGATGCTTACTGTTGTTGAGCACCTTTTCATATATGTACAAGTTGACCATATTTAGGTCTTCTTTGGAAAAAGGTCTGTTTAGTTTCTCTAATCATTTTTTTTAATTGCATTATTTTTTGCTATTTAGTTACAGGAGTTCTTTATAAATTTTGGATGTTAACCCCTTATCCAGATATATAATTTACGAATATTTTTTTTCCCATTCAGTAGGTTGCATTTTCATTTTGTTGACCATTTCCTTTGCTGTTAAGATTTTTAGTTTGAAATAGTCCCACTTGTTACTTTTGCTTCTGTTGCTTTTGCTCCAGAATACCATTGCCAAGACTGAGGTCAAGAAGTTCACGGGCTCTGTTTTATTCTAGGAATTTCAGGCCTTATGTTCAACTTTTTAATCCATTTGAGTGCGTTTTTGTGTATGATGTAAAGATAGTGGTCCAGTTTTGTTTTTTTGCATGTGGCTATCCAGTTTTCCCAAAACCATTTGTTGAAAAGACTGTCCTTTCCCCCATTGTATATTCTTGGCTCCTTTATCATAAATTGACCATGTATGGATAGGTTTACTTCTGGGCTCTCTGTTCCTTTGGACTCTGTGTCTATTTCTTATTTTTTACTTTTTTAAATATTTACTTATTTTGGGGGGGGGGAGAGAATGAGCAGGGGAGGGGCAGAGAGAGAGAGGGAGAGAGAGAATCTGAAGCAGGCTCTGTACTATGCAGGGCTCGATCCCACAAACAATGAGATTATGACCTGAGCCAAAATCAAAAGTCATATGCTTAACTGTCTGAGCCACCCAGATGCCCCAGGACTCTGTGTCTATTTTTATACCAGTACTATACTATTTTGATTACTATAGCTTTGTAGTATAGTTTGAACTTAGGAAACGTTTTTTAAGATTGCTTTGGCTATTTGGGATATTTTCTGGTTCCACACAAATTTTTGGATTTTGTTCTGTTTCTTGGAAAAGTGCCATTTAGAATTTTGATAGATTTATTGACTCTGTAGATTGCTTTGGTAATATGGACATTTTAATAACAATTTTTTCCAATAAATAAATGTGGAATATCTTCCCATTTATTTTTGTCTTCAGTTTCTTTCATTGGAGTTTTAACAGTTTTCAGTTTAGAAGTTATTCACCTCCTTGGTTAAATTTATCCCTATTTTATTCTTTTTGATGAAATTGTTAATGAGATTGTTTTGTTGATTTCTCTTTCCAGCAGTATGTATGTATACTGTACGTATGTAACTGATATATAGAAACACAACAGCATTCTGTGTATTACCTTTATATCCTGCAACTTTACTGAATTTATTAATTGTAATCATTTTTTTAGTAGAGTCTTTAGGGTTTTCTATATAATGTCACATCATCTGCAAATAGTGATAGTTTTACTTCTTCCTTTCTGATTTGGATGCCTTTTTATTTCTTTTTCCTACCTGATTGCCCTGCTTAGGACTTCCAATACTATGTTGAATAAAAGTAGTAAGAGTGGGCATCCTTTTCTTGTTGATGATCTTAGAGGAAAAGCTTTTAGCTTTTCACTGTTGAGTTTGATATTAGCTGTGGGCTTGTCATATATGGCATTTATTATGTTATATTCCCTTTGTACCCACTTTTTGAGAGTTTTTGTAAATGTTGAATTTTGTCAAATGCTTTTTTCTGCATGTATTGACATGATCATACAATTTTTATTCTTAATTTTGTTAATGTGGAATATCTCATTAATTTTCAGATATTAAACCCTCCTTGCATCCCTGCAGTAAACCTCATCCCTGCAGTTTACTTGCAGTAAAGCAAATTTATATATTTAGGTGCTCCTGTGTTGGTGTTGTAAATATTTACAAATGTTATATTCTCTTGTTAGAGTGACCTTTTTATCATTATTTAATGATTTGCCTCTTACTACATTCTTTGCCTTCAAGTCTGTTGTCTGATGTAAGTATAGCTTACCCCAGCTTTCTTTTGGTTTCCACTGAATGGAATATCTTTTGCGGTCTCTTCACTTTCAACTTTGTGTGTCTTTACTTCTGAAGGGAGTCTCTTCTAGGCAGCATATAGATGGGTCTTATTTTTTTCTTTCAGTCACTCTATGTATTGAGAATTTAATCTATTTACATTCAGATTAATTATCGATAGGTGTGTACTTATTGCCATTTTGCTACTTAATTTTCTGGCTGTTTTGTAGTTTTTCTATTCCTTCTCTGTCTTCCTTTGTGATTTGATGATTTTCTATAGTGGTATGCTTAAACTCCTTTATCTTTTATGTATCTACTGTAGGTTTTGCTTAATGGTTATCATGAGGTTTACATTTATTTTTTTTTTCAGTTTATTTATTTATTTTGAGAGGGAGAGAGCATATGCATGAGCAGGGGAGGGGCAGAGAGAGAATCCCAAGGAGAGGCTGTGTGCTGAGATCATGACCTGAGCCAAAATCAAGAGTCAGACACCTAACCAACTGAGCCACCCAGGTGCCCCAATGAGGTTTATATTTAAAAGCTTAGATTTATAACCATTTGTTTTATGTTGATAACAGCTTAAGTCTGAATGCATTTTAAAGCTATACATTTTTACTCCCTGAAACATTTTATGTTTTTGATGTCACAATTTATATTTTTTTATCTTGTGTATCCCATAATAAAATACTGTAGTTGCGTTTTTGCAACGTTTGTCATTTAACTTTTATGCTACCTTTCTAGGTGATTAACTTGCTATCTTCACATTAGATTTTGAAAGTTATTGTGCATTTACCTTTACCAGTGAGGTTTATATTTCCATATGGTTTTCTGTTACTATTTGGCATCCTTTTTGTTCAGCTTAAAGAAGTCCCTTGACATTTCTTATAGGGCCAGTCTAGGACTGATGAATTCCTTCACCTTTTGCTTCTCTGGAAAACTGTTTCTCCTGCCATTCTGAATGATATCTTTGCCAGGTAGAGTATTCTTGGTTGGAGGTGTTTTTTTCCTTCAGCACTTTGAGTGTATCATGCTACAGCTTTCTGGCCTGCAAAGTTTCTGCTGAAAAAAACTGCTGATAGTTGTGGTGGGGTGGTGGTGGTCCCTTATACATAACAAGTTGTTTTTCTTTTCCTGCTTTCAAGATTCTATCCTTGTCTTTAACATTTGACATTTTAAACATGACATGTCTTGGTGTAGGTCTTTTTGAGCTGATATTACTTCAAACTTTCTGGAGCCCAACCTTCTGGGCTTCCTGAACCTTTCCTTCCTTCCCCAGGTTTTCCCTTTGTTTATCCATACTTCTGTGCTTAGTGAATATCTTTATGACTGCTGTTTTGATCTCTTCATTGGGTAAACAAACCACTTACCTCCATTTCATTAAGATCTCTTTCTGAGGTCTTATCTTGTTCTTTCCTCTTTGCAACATATTCCTGTTTCTTCATTTTCCTCACTCTGTATTGGTTTCTCTGCCTTAGGTAAAACAGCCAACTTTCCAGGTCTTGAAGGAATGGTCTCTTGTACGAAGTGAACCTTATTGTTCAGCTCTTCCCTACCTCTTGGTTTTCTCTCAAACTTTTTTGATATTCCAAGCAGCCTATTTTACTTTTAGTGGCTCCTAGCATTTAGGGGTGTACCAAGAACTGTCAGTGTCCCTAAGGGGAGGATCTCAGTCAGCACCTACATTCAGACTGATTGGAAGCCTCAGGCAACAGCTTTTAAGGTATGCAAAATATATAGTCATAACTAGAAGTCCCACTGTCTGCCAGAACCAGGTAAACTAGAGGTGTCCCCTGGGTGGCAGCCATGAAAATCAGGGTGCCAAGAAAATGTACAAGTATCTTTCCGGGGGATCCTGGCACTCTGGAAGAATGCAGAGGGATAGTGCAATAATGCCCGCTGGTCTCTGTCTCCAAGAGTATCTCAGTAAGCCCCTGTATATTAAATTAAAAGTCTGGGGCTGAGGTTCCAGGCCAAGCAAATAAGCCTTTTTCACAGAAAGACTTGGGTTAGGTTTCATTCTGTTAGTGCAATGCCCTTATGGTGGTAGCTGGTCAAATGTGTAGTTTCTTGGTGTACCCAGGGGGGTACCAGTTGGCTTGTCATTGGAAGAAGGAAACAAAGGAGGCTATAATATTTCAGATGTTCACTGCTACATCCATTCTAGGAATCAAATAGTACTTTATCAACAATTTGTACTTCTTTCTGCAGTGTTTACTCCAAGTTCTCTCTTGATTTCATTTTTCATGACTTTGGCTGTACATGGAAAGGTCAGTATATGTCCTTATAGTTTTAGGAAACAATACTGTAAGCAAAAGGTCAGAACTCTATATTGTAAATGACCGATTTTTCAAAATAGAAGTTCCCTGAAAGAAATGGGAATCAGGGTTAGAATTTAGCATTTTGAAAATAAAATAGTGAATGAATATATGCAGCAGCACAATAAAAGAGAAATACTAAATTTTAAATTTGAGAAAGGAAAGTAATAAGATGTGGTCACTTGAGTAAAACTCAAGTCAGAATTCAAATACAGTTGATGAGTTATTTTTGCTTCTCTCTAGATCTGTACTATACAAAATATTAGCCCCTGGCCACCTAGTAGTTATTGAGCATTTGAAATTGTAGCTTGTCTGAATTGAGATGTACTATGAGTGTGAAATACACAACCAGATTTTGCAGTCTTAGAATAAAAAATATAAAATACGTTAACACTTTTATATGAATTTTTATGAGATAATAGTTTTTATATGTTTGGTTAAATAAATATATTACTAAGACTCCTTTTTCCTGTTTTTATTTTTAATGTGACTACTAGAAAATTCAAAATTACATATGTGGTTTGTAGTAATCTGTAGTGATCAAATTAAACAGGCTTGAGCAATCAAAAGGTGATAGGATATTTTTAAAAATTAAATTACAGTGAGTTTCTAAGATCAGTTGAGATGGTATTCATCATATACTGCTTAAAACAGAAAATTAAAATAGCTGAAAAAAGTATTTGCAACTTATTGATAAATAAAGCCATCAAGACTGGAAGCAGAGGAGTTGCAAAGAGGAAATAATTCTTTTAAGTTAATGTCATTATGAAAGCTAGTACAAAAGGCATGTATCTGATACACTAATTCTTTCCAAAAGATATTAAGGATGAGATCAGAAGTTCAGAGGAAGGAAATACATTTAGAAAGAATGTATTTAGAAATACATTTAGAAAAGAAATACTATTTAGATAAAAAGTATCTAAGCCTATGGTTCTCAAGCTTTTTGGTCTCAGGATCCCTTTATGTTCTTACATTCCCTGGGGTATCAATTTCTAATACTTGGTCAAATTTGATATAGTGCAAAAAAATTTAAGCTATACAATTTTGCTACTATGGCCGCCATAACAAAGTACCACAGACTGGGTGACTTAAACAATGGAAATTTATAGTCTCAATTCTGGAGGCTAGAAGTCAGAGATCTTGGTGTTAGTGTGTTTAGATTGTTCTGAAGCCTCTCTCCTTGGCTTGTAGATAGCTATCTTCCTTAGTCTTCACATGGTCCTCCCCCTGCATGTGTTTGTTTCCTAATGTCTTATAACACCAGTCATATTGGATTAAGACGCACCCTAATGACTCAGTTTAACTACCCTTTTAAAGGTTCTGTCTCCAAATACATCACATTCTGAGGTACTGTGGGGTTAGGACTTAAACATATGACTTTGGGAGGGATACAGCTTAGCCCATAAAAATATCCTTCACTTAGATTTTAGCACTTATTAACATTTTGTCACATTTATTTTTTCTTTGTTTTTCTACCTCCGTTTTGCTAAAATATTTAGGAACAGTTGCACATGCCATGTCCCTTCATCCCTAATATCTCACATGTGCACTAAAGATGAAGGCATTTTCTTATATAAGCACAATACAAGTCAGGAAATTTAACTTTGATATAATACTTTTATCTAACATAGTTCATAGCAATTTTTTTTCCCTGATTTGGAAACCTATTGCACTTAGTTATGATGTCTCTTTAGTTTCCTTTAATTTGGAACATCCAGTTACCCAGTCTTTATGTTGTTGACTTTATTTTGCACCTTTTATGGACTGTCTCCAATATTTCCTCAAGATCAGATTCACTGGCTACATTTTTGCCAGGAATACCACATAAATGACATTTCCTTTTTAGTGTCTAACATGAAGGAGAACTTCATGGCAATTTTCCGTACTATTATGGCATGAAATTTAATTGCGTGGTATTCACCTGGTTTCCCTGCTCCCAAGTTATCATCTTCCCCTTTGAATTAATAAGTACTTTGTGTGAAATGAAAATAGAAACACAATGGTTCAAAATCTTTGGGATGCAGGAAAAGCCTTTCTAAGGGAGATGTTTATAGTGATACAGGCCTATCTCAAGAAACAAGAAAAATATCAAACAATCTCACCTTACAACTAAAAGAACAAGAAAAAGAAAAAGCCCAAAGTTAGTAGAAGGAAAGTAATAAAGAATAGAGCAGAAACAAGTAAAATAGAGAATAAAAAAAAGACCAATGAAACAAAAAGCTCGTTCTTTGAAAAGATAAAATTGATAAACCTTTAGCCAAAATCATCAAGAAAAAAAAGAGGACTCAAATAAATAATCTGAAATTTAAGAGAAGTTAAAACTGACACCACAGAGATAGAAAGGACTGAGACGATGGCAAAAAATTATTTGCCAACAAATTGAATAACCTAGCAAATGGGTAAATTCTTAGAAATATACAATCTTCCAAGATTGAATCAGAAAGAAAAAAATCTGAACAGACTAATAACTAGTAGTGAAATTGAATCAGTAACCAAAAAACTCCCAAAAAAACCAAAGTCCAGGAATGGATGGCTTCAAAAGGTAAAATCTACCAAAAATTTAAAGAAAAAGTAATACCTACTCTTCGCAAACTTCCAAATTATAGAAGAGGAAGGAATGTTTACAAATTTCATTCCATAAGGCTAACATTACCCTGATACCAAAACCAGGCAACGACACTTAAAGAAAATTAGACCAATATCTCTGATGAATATAGATGCAAAAATCCTCAACAAAATATTAGCAAATCAAATTGAACAATACCTTAAAAGGATCATTCACCATGATCAAGGGGGATTTATTCCAGAAATGCAAGAATGGCTTATTATCTACAAATCTGTCAACATGAGATAAACCATATCAACAAAATGAAGAATAAGAATGCTAAGATCATCTTAATAGATGCAGAAAAAGCTGTTGACAAAATTTAGCATCCATTCATGGTAAAAAATTTCAATGAAGTTAGGTATAGAGGGAACATAACAGAGTAAATGTCATATATGACAGGGCCACAGCTAACATACTCAAACTGAAAATTTTCCTTTAAGATCAGGAATAAGACAAGGATGCCCACTCTTTCCACTTTTATTCAGCATAGTATTCTAGCTGCAGCAGTCAGACAAAAAAAAGAAAGAAAAAAGTCATCCAAATTGATAAGGAAGAAGTAAAAGTTAGTAATTCCACTACTGATATTTACCCAGAGAAAGCAAAAACACTAATTCAAAAAGATAAATGTTCATTGCATTATTTTTTACAATAGCCAAGATACGAAAGCAACCCAAGTGTCCATCGATAGAAGAATGGACAAAGAAGATGTGGTATGTGAATACACACACACACACACTGGAATATTTCTCAGCTATAAAAAAGGGTGAAATCTTGAAATCTTGGGGGTACCTGAGTGGCTCAGTTGGTTGAGCGTCCACCTCTTGATTTCAGCTCAGGTCATGATTCCAAGATTGTGAAATTGAACTTCGTGCTGAACATGTAGTCTGCTTAAGATTCTCTTCCTCTCCCTTTTCCCCTCTTTCCCCACTTGTGGTCTCTCTCTAAAATAAAAAAAAATTTTAAAAAGGTGCCTAGGTGGCTCAGTTGAGCATCCAACCTTGTCTCAGGTCATGATTTCATGGTTCGTGAATTCAAGTCCTGCATCAGGCTCTGCACTGACAGTGTGGAGCCTGCTTGGGATTCTCACTCTCCCCTTCTCTCTGCCACCACTCCCTTGCTTGCTCTTTCACTAAATAAACTTAAAAAAATCTTAGAAAAAGGATGAAATTTTGCCATTTTTTGACAATGTGGATGGACATTGGTAGAGGGTATGTGAAGTAAGTCAGACAGAGAAAAACAAATACCATACGATTTCATTTATATGTAGAATATATAATATATAATAAGTAAAAAGCAAAACAAGATCTGTAAATACAGAGAACAAACTGGTGAAAAGGGGAGGGGTGGCCAAAATAGGTGAAAGGGAGTGGAAGAAACAGGTCTAGTTATGAAAAGAATAAATCATGGGGATGGAAGGTACAGGTATAAGGAATATAGTCCATGCTATTGTAATAACACTGTATGGTGACAGATGGTAGCCACACTTGTGGTAGACATAGCATAACATAAAGACTTGTTAAGTCACTATGTTGTTCACCTCAAGCTAATAGAACATTAGATGTTAAACTGTACTTCAATTAAAAAAAAAAAGGTAAAACTGTCACCAAAATAATAAAATACCTAGGAATAAATGTAACTAAAGAGGTGAAAGACCTGTACTCTAAAAACTATAGAACACTGATGAAAGAAATTGAAGAAAACACAAAGAAATGGAAATATACACCATGCTTATAGATTGGAAGAATTTAGATTGTTAAAATGTCCATAATACTCAAAGTAATCTAGATATTCAGTGAAATGCCTATCAAAGTACCAATAGCATTTTTCTTACAGAACTAGAACAAAAAAATCCTGAAATTTGTATGATTCACAAAATACTACTAATAGCCCAGGTATTCTTGAGAAAGAACAAAGCTAGAGGTGTCACAATCCCAGATTTCAAACTATACTACACAAAGCCATAGTAATCAAAACAGTATGGTACTGGCACAAAAATAGATACATAAATTAGTAGAACAGAATAGAGAGTCCAGAAATAAACCCAAGCTGATCTTGTCAATTAATACATGACAAATTATATGACAAATAGGGAATATGTATATTCTCTATACAATGGGGAAAATTAATAAATGGTGCTGGGAAAACTACATTGTAAAAGAATGAAACTAGACCATTTTTTTTACACCATACACAAAAAACTCAAAATGAATTAAACATGTAAATATAAGATCTGAAGCCATTTAACTCCCAAAAGAAAACATAGGCAGTAAGGACTTATGTATCAGCCTTAGCAATATTTTTCTCAATCTGTCTCCTCAGGCAAGAGAAACAATAGCAAAAGTAAACAATTGGGAGTACATCAAACTAAAAATCTTTTGCATGGCAAAGGAAATCATCAGCGAAATGAAAGGTCACTTACTGAGTTGGAGAAGATATTTGTAAATGATATATCCAATAAGGGATTGATATCCAAAATATATAAAGAGCTCCTAGAACCCAACACCAAAAAACTAATGTTTTAAAAACTGGGCAGAGGACCTGAACAGACATTTTTCTAAAGAAAACACACAGATGACTAAGGTACCTATGAAACAACCTCATGAACCAAGCTCTGCTACCTTCAGACTTTTCTTCTACAGCTTCTTTACCTCTCTCAGCCTTCAAAGAATTGCAGAGAGTTAAGAGTCTCCCTAGGCTTTGGCTTCAGGGAATGCTGAGGCCGGTTTCATCTTCTATCCATACCACTAAAACTTTCTATCAGTTAAGGTTGCTTTGCTTTCTTATCACTGGTATGTTCACTTGAGTACCACTTTTAATTTCCTTCAAGAACTTTTCCTTTGCATTCACAACTTGGCTAACCATTTGGGGCAAGAGGCCTAGCTTTTGGCCTTTCTCAGCTTTTAAGATGCCTTCCTATTAATTAAGTTCATCTTGTATGGGTGGGGTTTGTGGCACCCCAGAATAATTACAATAGTTAACATCAAAGATCACCAATCACAGATGATGATAACAAATACAGTAATAATAAAAAAGTTTGACATATTGTTAAGAATTACCAAAATGTGACTAAGAGACACTGAGCAAATGCTGTTGGAAAAATGGCACCAATAGACTTGCTCAGCACAGGGTTGCCACAAACTTTGCGTTGTAAAAACAAAAAAAGCTGCATCTGTGAAGCACAAAACGAGCTATGCTGTACTGTATGCCATATTCAAAGAGAACTTTCTCCAGTGTTAATAAAAAGAAATGATGCATCAATAATTTATACCTTTCCTGTAGACCTTACCTCATTTCCTTTTATGTTCTTTGAGATGACTCTGGGTAAGATACTTAGCCCCTATCTTATTCTATAAATATGATGATAATAATAGTACTTATTTCACAATTATTATAATGAGTAAAATGTATTTCAAGCCACCTACACAGGGGTTGGCACTTAGAAAGACCTTAGTAAATGCAAATATCCTTTATTACCATTCTAGGCATCTTCTATACATTCTGCCTTAAATATTATAGTCATCCCAAATTAAACAAATGAAATGAGCAACATTAATGGGGAAAACACGGCAACTTTAGAGTGATCTTTATGGAGATCATAAAGCCTTTAAACAATTTTATGCCTGAGAAATTTGTGAATAGCTATTAAAAAAAACCTGACTCTGTGTTAATCTAGCATATTTAATTTAGAGACAAATTTCTAAAATCTTGCACCATTTCAAAAATAAGAAATGCAAAATTCATTATTCTGTTTGTCATTGTATTGTCAAATAAATTATATTTTATCTATAATTCTAACTGTAGGCCCATCACTTTCAATTTTATACTTTCCTATAATGCACATATTTCAGTAGTTTGTAGATCTGCCCATAAAAAGTGAACAAGTTATTCTTGAAATAAGCTTTGGATGCTTTAAATATACTCAAAACCAAGTTTCTGGAAGTTTTAAAATCAAGATTAACTAGTCTGATGATACTAACTGCAAATAATAGTATACTGTAAGACAAAACATACCCTTTAGATGAAGTAAATAATTTAGAATTCTTCTCTGTGTAGTAAGAGATTGTATAATATTCATTTTACTTAATAAATTCCAGCCTGCCTAGTATTCCCCAAGGTAAGTAGATCATGCCACTAAAAAAAAAAATGCCACTAAAAGATGTTTGATCCCTCCTCAGTTGGTCAGTGGCCATGATAGGAAAATAGGCTTATAATTCTATTCAAAGGTTGCAAACTAAGAGTAGCTAAAGGAATTGTGTATAAACAGTGATTTAGGATAACACCTAAAAATGTCTGGTTTCACTTTCTCATGATAGTATTAGAATCTCTTGATAATTATTTATGCTTTTCAATATTTTATTTAAATCTAATTTAGTTAACATATAGTGTAATAATTGTATCAGGAGAAAAATTTAGTGATCCATCACTTACATACAACACCCAGTGCTCATCCCAAGTGCCTTCCCTAATGCCCATCACCCATTTAGCCCATCCTCCCTACTCAGTATTCCTCTAGCAACCTCAGTTTGTTTTCTGTATTTAGGAGTCTCTTATGGTTTGCCTTCCTCTCTTTTATTTTTTCTTCCCTTCCCCTGTGTTCATTTGTTTTGTTTCTTAAATTCCACATATGAGTGAAATCATATATTTGTCTTTCTCTGATTGACTTATTTCACTTAGCATAATATACTCAGTTCCATCCACATTGTTGCAGATGGCAAGATTTCAATTCTTTTTGATCGCTGAGTAATATTCCATTGTATGTTTTTTCCTACTTTTTCTTGCCTTACTTCAATAGCTTGGATTTCCAGCATGATACTGACTAGGAGTAATGAGGGCAAATACCCTTTCCTGTTAGCAGTCTTAGTGGAGAGGAGCATTTGGTTTTTTACCATAAAGTACAGTGTTAATTCTAGGTTCCTCAGGGAGGCAGTTGCCTTTAATTTCTAGTTTGCCAAGCATTTTTATCATAAATGGAGGCTAAAATATTTTTCTTCGGTCTGTTGGTAATGCTGAATTTCACTGATTGATAATTTGAATGCTGAATCAGCCCTGAATTCCCAAGATACACTATATTTGGTCATGATGTATTATCCTTTTTACTTATTACTGGATTTGATTTACTAATATTTTACTGAGATTTTTTGCATTACATTCATCAGGAATAATAGTTTCTCTTTTCTTGTCATATCTTTGGCTCTCAGAGTAATGCTGGCCTCATAAAATAAGTTGAGAGTTGTTCCTTTCTTTTGTTTCCTGGAACAGTTTGATATTGTTTCTTTGGTAAAACACACCAGTGAAGCATTCTAGGTCTGGAGATTTCTTTGTTGGAAGGTTTTTAACAATAAATTCAATCCTGTTAAAAGATACAGGACTACTGAGGTTATCTATTTCTCCTTGAGTGAAATGTAATGCTTGTCTTTCAAGGAATATAACTTAAATTATCAAATATATGAAAGAGTTGCTCATACTACTTCATTATTACAACTTAGTGTCTTAGACCTTTATATACATTTTTATTCCTGATATTGGTAATTTCTGTCTTCTTTTTCCTTGGGTTATTCTGGCAAGAGACTTACCTTGATCTTCTCAAAGGACCAGCTTTTGGTTTCATTGCTTTTCTTAATTATTTTCAGTTTCACTGATTTCTGCTCTTAACCTTTATAAATTTTGTACTGCCTATCTCCTTTAGATTTTGTTTGCTCTTCTTTTCCTAGTTTAAGGTGGAACCTTAAACTATTGAGACATTTTTTCTTTTCTAATATAACCTGTAATGCTATAAAATTCCCTCTAAACATTGTTTTAGTTGCATCTCACATGCACTATGCTTCATTTTCATTCAGTACAAAATTTCCTAATCTCCTTTGTGAGGTCCACTATGACTCATGGGTTATTCAGAAACATGTTGTTTAATTTCCAGATTATTTGTGGATTTTCCAAATTTTTCTTTTTTACTAATATCTAATTTTTGAAATGTTTATTTATTTTGAGAGAGCATGTGTGAGTGGGGAAGGGCTGAGAGAGAAGGAAAGAGAATCTCAAGCATGCCCTGCACTGTCAGTACAGAGTCTGATGTGGGGCTTGAACTCATGAACTGAGAGATTGTGACCTGCGTGAAAATCAAGAGTCAGATGCTTAAGCAACTGAGCCACCCAAGTGCCCCTACTAATATCTAATTTAATTCTGTTATGCTCAGAGAACATTGTGTTTATGATTCTTATTTTTTAAATGTGTTGGTTATAGGACAGAATATGGTCTATTTTGGTGAATGTTCCATATCTCTTCTAGGATTCCGATCAGATGTGTGTTAGACTGTTTAATATTGCCTGACAGCATTTAGATGCTCAGTTTTTTGTTTTTAATCCCTGCCCCATCCCCCACTTTGGTTTAGGTTCTACTAATTTTTAATAACCTATTTTCAAGGTCACTAATTCTTTTTCCATAGAGTATACTGATGAGTTTGTTGAAGCCTTTTTCTCTTGCTGTGTTTTTTTCCCCTAGGATTTTTTTTTCCACCCTTTGCAGTTTCTCTCTGCTCTAATTCTGCATTTATTTATGTACATAACCCATCTCTTCCATTAAACTCTTTAAAATCCCATAGTTATTTTAAGTTCCTTGTCTTGTAGTTCCAAAATATAGATCATCTGAATCTGGTTACCTGGTCTGCTTTGTTTCTTGACAGTGGGATGTTTTTACTTTCTTCATTTTTTTGTGCCTTACAATTTTTGATTGAATACTGGATGTGAGAGCAGTAGAGACTGCTAAATAGTATTTATGCCTGGGAGTGGACATACTTCTGCTGGGTCATTAGTGTGGGTGGTTATGACAGGAGGGTTGTAAAAAGGCTGGTCTAACCTTGAGTTTTGTTGTTATGGTTACCCTCAGTGCATCCCTCGCTTCAAATTCCCCTAGTGTTAAGTTACACTCTGGTGGAGGCTGAGTTGATGGAAGATTTTCCCCAACTCTGCTAATTTGCCCTAAGCTTTGGGCTTTCACTGTACATCTGCCTCTCAGAGAGAATCTCTCTATGCTCTTACTCCTTCTCTAGTGGTAGACTGCTGTTGTCACTTACTTGGTGCTTCCCAGCCTGATTGGGGGGTGGGGGGTGTTGCACGGATGAGGGGTTCAGACTCTTGGCTCAGCCTCAGTCCTGGGCCATGTGTTCTTGGGTTTCAGGGTTTGGGACTTTTTAGTGATACTGCCCTTCCTCTAGAAAATTTGTAATAGTCTAGGCCCAGGATGATTTAATTTCTCCTCCAGGCACAGAGATGGTGTTTTTAAAAATTTTAATTTTTTTCCCCTCATCTGCAACAGGTCGTCTTCTGAGCTGTTGGGATGCTAAGATTTAATGCTCTCTCCCAACGGTTTAAGACTTTTGACACTTACAGAAAAAAATCCGAGAAGGACATTCTGATTTTTCCACAGAGGAAGACACTTCCTTCCTAAAACTCGGTACCATCAGAGCCGCTCCCTTTCTCCTGGTCTTTTTTGCTAGGAACTGGTCAAGGATCATAAGAAAATGTGTAAATCCAAAGAATTCTATACTTGCTGTCCCACACTAGGCTTTTGGCAATTTGTTAGTTGAATTCTCAATTTTGCGGTTCTTTCTTCTTTCTGTGCTCAGGTGGAACAGGTCTCCTAGCCCATCTCCTTGGTGACACCTGGTTTTCCTCAGATTTCAAGCTAGTTGGTTTCCTTGTAACCTCAGCTCTCTGATGAATTTTTTAAAAGTAATGATTCTACAAATTACCCAGCCTTTTCTTGTTACATTTGGAGTGACATTATTTCCAGCTTTCTTCATCCTAGGCAGAATCTGGAATTCCTTTGCTTACTATCAATAAACATGCCTAAAAAGCCTAGAACTTCAACTTATAATCAGTAAATTAGTGATGGTTCAGTATTCACAAGAGGTTCCATATACACAAGTAGGCAAATTGTGTACTGTAAAACTCCATTCCTCTGACCTATGCTAAAAAAAAAAATCAAGGGTGGGCATCTCAGAGGCAACCATCTTTTATCCAAGATTAAAGTGTTTTCTTGAACAGGTGCTTCCCATACTGGATGCTGGCTGGCCAAAACAAAATAATCTTGTTTGGGAAGTCTAAATGCCAAAATGAACAATAAACACAATTATTCAGCCAACAGAAGGGCAAAAGACATACCCAGAGAGAATAAAGTAAGTAGAAACCATGGTAGGAGGTAGAAAGTGACTGAGGTGGATACAGGTATGAGTAGCAGAAGGAAAGAAGATGGTGATATGATCACAATGACACCACAGTGAAGTACAGAACAAGGGACATGTGGTTCTCAAGAGATAAGTAGATTACATGTTCATCAAAACTAGGTACTGTTTTCTAAACAACATTCCACTTCTCCTTTAGACCTGACTTGCCAGTGCATTTGTTTGTAGAATGACCCAGTTCTTCATGAGATCTGATTGTTTCCACTGTTCCCTATGATCTTCACATATGTTCACGTTAAACATCCACCTCAAGATAATTCCAGAGGTTTTCTCTGTTTCCTGCAAACTCTAAAAATCCACACTACATAATTTTACCCAAAAGCAAAACAAATTAGTATTAAGATTACAAACTAAAGTAACTAGTTTTGCTAAGTGAATTAAGTAAATGAAATGAAGTGTGATAACTAAAAAAGTACACTTAAAATCAAGTGCACTTTTGTATGATCCTATAGAAGAAAAAAGCATCAACATAAGAAAATGCAGAAAAACAAAAATATCTGAAGCAGACAAAACGGGAAAGTGAAACATTATCCATTTACCTGGCATGGGCAAATAACCTGTAAGAGTCAAGAGTAAGATGCTCTAAGTTTCCCTGGATAGTCAGGAACAGGTACCACAAAGCCAAAGGTCACAATTTGGTATCCAAGAGCAAAATGGGACAGCAAATAAGAAAGAAGGAAAGGATGGCTACTTTGGGCAAATGCTGACAAAAAAAGTAGCCCCCAATAGCTTATTAGCAGTGGAAGGAAGGAACAAAAACAAACCACGCATAACCAGAAAATACGTTTTTAAAATGGAGAAGGCTGAGGTTACTTAGTGTAGTGTTAAAGAGCTCTACTCATTTCAGATGTCTCTAAGGGTATTATCATAGACATATACATTAATGTTTACCCTGATGACATTCAACCATCAATAAAATGTTACTTTCTCTTCAGAATGTTCTATATAAGATGTGCAAATAATAAATTTTAGCAAGATTTCATTTTAAAAAGGCTTGAAACATAGTCTTAGCACTTAAATGAGAAGAACTCATTTACACTAGACAATTTACTAATTTGGAAAACTCATTCTTTGCTAATGCCAAATTTATTGCCTTAAAAAAAAAAATCCTAAACCCATAAACTGGCCAATAAAATACAATTCCACATTCCTTCTATTTTCATGTTTATTAAAGAAAAGATTGTGTTTATCTTTAAAGTACTAGTGAAAACTACAATTAGTAAAATATTCTCTAGAGAAAATTTTGAAATGCATTTCAAGTAGTCAATTGATACTTTTTTTTTCTTTGTAGAACACTTAGCAATTAAAGACTTTTGAAGATTAAATGTCAAAGTAAAGACATTTAAAGAACCTCTAATAACTGCTATTACCAAATTAAATTAAAAATGAGTATCAAGAAAAAGATTCTGTCTGTTCAGAAACAGAGTATTTTTATGAGGCCAGACTGAAAAGTTAATGACCTGAAACTTTAATTCCAAAGCCTATTATTGAATTCAAAATTCAAGCATTCTGTACATAGAATAAATTGCTAAAATTTACACTGTTCTTACTATGCATTAAGTATTGGGTTGATATGCATCTACAACTGTATAAAGAAAAACAATTCCCTGGGTTTCTCCTTTACTCTCACAATGCTACCACACAGAACATTACTGATACCAGATGTGTGGGTTTTCCACACATCAAGTAGTTTTCTGAGACTAGTAGGATATCCTACACAATCTACTTGCAGGTAGTGTCACATCCCACAGGCTAAGGCCTCACTCCCGCAAGACTCTCCCAAACTCCCACTTCAGCTGCCAGTCACAAATCCCAGGTTCATCTATACCTGTGACTGGCCATACATCAGGGTTTCAACAACCCTCTCCTTGGGTTCTATAGTTTGCCAAGACAGTTAACAAAATGCACATTGACCAGTTTATTATAAAAAATACAATAAAGGATAATAACATCCAGGTGAAAGAGATGCATAATGCAAACTATAGAGGAAGGTCACAAAACCTCCATTCCCTCACCAGACATGCCATCTTCCTAGTACTTCCATGTGTTCAGCAACTCAGAAGCTCTATGAAGCCTGTACTTTTGGGACTTTTGTGAAGGTTTCATCACACAGGCATGATCAGTCACGATCCTATCCTAAAGGTTAGGAGGTGGAGCTGAAAGTTCCAAGCTCCTAATCATGGTGTGGTCTTTCTGGCAAACACCCCCTATCCTGAAGCCATCCAGGAGCCCACCAAGAGTCATCTCGTTAGAACAAAAGACACTCCTATAACTTAGAGTCAAATACCAAGGGGTTAGGAGCTATGTGTCAGGAACCTGGATCAAAGATCAAATATTACAACAAAAGATGTTCCTAGTGTTCTTATCACTTAGGAAATTATAAGAGTTTCAGGAACTGTGTGCCAGGACCCAGAGGCAGAACACAATATATACATATTTTCTATTATTTTACCAACTACCTTATTTAATCTTCACTACTTAAGAATTAGGAATATGATCCCATTTTATAGAAGAGGAAGCTCAAACTTAAGAGGTGAAGAGATTTAAGTTAGGAAGCTAGTAAATGGCAACTGGGATTTCAGTTCAGATGTGCTTCCAAACCCATGTTCTTAATCACCACCACAGCATGTTCTCCCAAAGCCCATTTTATTTTATTTTTTAAGTGTATTGATTTATTCTGAGATACAGCATAAGTGGGGGAGGGACAGAGAGAGGAGGAGAGAACCCCAAGCAGGCTCTGTGTGCCAGCGCCAAGCCCTGTGCAAATCAAAACCACAGGGAATCATCACCTCACACCAGTGAGAATGGCCAGTATGAAAAAGAAGAAGTGTTGGTGAGGATGTGGAGAAAAGGGAACGATTGTGCACTCCTTGTTGGAATGTACATTGGTGAAACCATTATGCAAAATACAAGAATGGAGGTTCCTCAAAAAATTAGAAATAGAAATAACTACATAATCCAGTTATTCCACTTCTGGGTATTTATTCAAAGGAAATAAAAACACAAAATCAAAAAAAGTACTAACCCCCATGCTTATGGTAGCATTATTTATGATAGTCAAGAGCCAACATAGGAGAACAATATGTGTACATTGATGGATCAATGGATTTTAAAAATATGTATATACATACAATGGGATACTTTTTATCCATGAAAAAGAAGGAAATCTTGCCATTTGTGACAACATAGATGCATTTTGATGGCATTATGCTAAGTGAAATAAGTCAGACAAATATATGATCTCACTTATATATGGAATCTCTAAAAACAAAACAAATGAACAAACAACAATAGATTCCTAAATACAGAGAACTGATGATTGACAGAGGGAATGGGGGTTAGAAGATAGACAAAATAGGTGAAGGGGATTAAGAAGTACACACAGCGATCAAAAGTACAGCATAGGGAATAATATAGTCAATCAAATTATAACAACTTTGGTGACTTTTGTAACTAATCATGGTGAGCATTTTGTAATGTATATGATTGTAGGGTCACTATGTCATATACCTAAAATTAATATTGTATTATATGTCAACTATGCTTCAATTAAAAATAAATAATAATAATTACTATAAAATGGGCTTTTGCAGGGGTGGGGGTGCCTAGCTGGCTCAGTTGGTTAAGCATCCGATTCTTGATTGGTTTCGCCTCAGGTCATGATCTCATGGTTCATGGGTCCAAGCCCCATGTTGGGCTCCATGCTCACAGTGTTGAGCCTTCTTGGGGTTCTCTCGCTCTCTCCTCCCACCGACCCTCACCCCTCTCCCCCATACACTCATTCTCAAAATAAACAAAAGAAAAATATTTTAATGGGATTTGAGGATGCCTGGGTGGCTCCTTTGGTTGAGGGTCCAGCTCTTGATTGCAGCTCAGGTCACAATCTCATAGTTTGGTGGGTTCAAGCCCCACATCAGACTCTGCACTGACAGTGCAGAGCCTGCTCGGGATTCTCTGTCTCCCTCTCTCTCTCTGCCCCTCCCTCCCACTCATGCTTACTCTTTCTCTCAATGACTCTTATGGAGATATGTATAAAGTAAGTGAGAGTGGAAGAGAAGAAATATTTAAGTCAGAATAAGGGGCCCATTTTTTTTTTCCTAAGAAAAATGTACCAGTTTTAAGTGTTTCAATGTTATATAAACAAAGCTGCAGTAAACATCGTTGTAGGTGTATTTACATAAAAAAACATGTATAGTCTGTGAACACTGTCTGCCATCCTCTTCCCTTTCTGAGGAAGACAAAAGTTCTATCCCCAGGCACTGCTGGGGCAACAGAAATTGGGTTGCTCTGTCACAGAATTCTCCTGTGACCAGGAGCCTATGCCTGCTCAGCTGTACCAATAAATCCTCTTCCTGGAGAGCCACTTCACAGTTTTCCCTACTGAATACAGGTCAGGTCTCTCTCATTGGAACCCAACATTTTATTCTCCAGTCTTCCCTGAAACTCATGAAAGCAATTCAATATTTATCAAGTACTATGCATGTTTTCTACATTTGATGTGATTTTGTTGGTGTGGTATTTAGGCATTTTTAACTGATGATAACATTTCTAGACAGAATATCATTTCAACCTATTTTCATTAAAAGAAGTATTCCTATAGGTAGAATTCAAATATGAATTTCAATCCGATGGTTTTGTATTAAAAATGAATTCCTTTAGTCATGAGTATTGCAATAAAAATTATTAGCATAATAAACATTCTTGACATTGATACTGAAATTAAACAGTACATCAACTTAAATATTTGTAAACAGATTTGAGTTTGAATCTCAGCTTTGTGGTTTTTCTTTGTATCCTAGAACAAGTTCTCAAACTCTCCCATGTTCTTTTATCTCTTAAGTGCAGATAATAACAAGCGTGTTGATTGTTGAAATTAATATTTATAACATGCCTTGTATATATAGCACATGCTCATAAATCTTAGCTATCATTGTACTTAGTAATTGTTACAAGTTCCCATTTGTAAACTTCATATTTGTAATTCTGTGGTTTAAAAAGTATTCTGCCTATAAACGAGTGTTTTATATTGTGTTTTAAACTAGGATACTAAGAGTTAAGAGGCAGTATAGTGTAGTGGTTAGGAACATAGATGCTGGGTTCAGTCTCAGCTCCACAACTTACTACCAGGCTGACCTTGGGCAAGTGACTTTGCTGAACTTTAAAATGGATATAACAGTAGCACATTTCTCCCAGGGGCATTTCTGAAGAGGTAATCAAACTGCCTGTATAAACAGTTTAGAAAACTTGCTGACATATAGAGCTGTGTGTCAGTTATTGGCATCATCATTATCATTATTAATTTGTTGAGTAAATTATTCTTTGTCACTATTTTAGGTGAATCTTGGAAGCAACCAGTACCTTTTCTCTGTCATAGTGGATCCTAAAGAAATGCCCTGCTTCTGTTTACGCCATGATGTTGATGCCCTACTCTGGCAGCCACACTCCAGCAAACAAGATGATATGTGGGAGCACATTGCAACTTTCAATGCTTTAGGTATAAAGCAAGCTCTTTGACAGCATTTTCCATTATGTCAGAAAGTAGGGTCATTTTTTTTTTAAGTTCATTTCTTTTTTCTTTTTCTTTTTTTATTTTATTATTTTTTTTTAATTTGGTCTGTCTTAATTACCTTTGGATTGATTTGTGCTATATTTGGTTGCTTTTACTATAGTTGATGAATGTTAGTACTTTTGGAACAGAACCAATCTATTTTTATGCTTGTACAGAAGATCAGCACAGAATAGAAATCAAAGTGGTTATCTCACCACTTGATTCTTCTAATCAGTCATTTGTTTATTCCAAATAAGCTATGCGGTATTAGAATATGAACAGTGGGTTTGACAATACCCTACATGGAACTTGTATTCATGTTTCTTCAGAGTAATCATCAAAAACATCATAGAATTGCTCTAAGGAAATGCATTTTAAAACTAGGGCTTGAAAAATGTTAAGGTACATAATTGTAGACTTACGCAATAATTGATTTTATGTCAAACTATATTAGTATTGTATGGGAGAAGTTTTTTTATATAAATTAGGCACAGTTACTGCTTTATTGAGTGATTATTTTAAACTGGGAACAGGAAGTAAAATTATATATTCTGAATACAACCTTAATTATAGAGGAGATTGGTCAATTATCCCTTATAGTTAATAATGTAGGCTGCTAAGCTGGTTAATTCAGACTCCAGATGGATTTTTATGACCTGAAATAAAGAGTTTTATTGAAAAATTTGAATATAAAATTTCTGGCCTCTATATAATTCCTCTTTTTTAATTCTGAATCTTCTTTTTTCAGTAAGGAAATCTCTGTCACATAATTTTTATATGCTTAGATTCTCCATTTGTATCCCTAAGTCTGTTTAGAATTCTGCTTAAGTTAAATCAACATTACATTTGATATGTAGTCTCAAGACATTATATACATTGTTAATTTTCTCAAGGTTAGCCCAGAGAGCTAATTCTAAAATACTCAGATATCTACATCCTCTTCACTGTTTCCTCTTCAAACCCTGTTTAATTATAAAACCAATATTGATCTTCCTGTGCTCTACCTAGAGTTCCTTTGCTCGTTATTTGATGAGATCACTTTACGTTAGTATTCTGTTTTTATCCCACATGTTCTAACATTCAGTAACCATGTCCCAGTCTGAAAATCCTAATTTATACTTCAGAACATAAATACCCTTTTAACCTGTAAAGATAATTTTTTAAAAGACAAGAATAAGATTTTACAGAGTTTAATTAGTTTTCAAGGGATGTTCTAATTAAGTTTTTAAAATTAGATGCTTAAATTTTCATTCCAACTTGTAGTGATCTCAAGGTTCTACTTCTGGGAGCTGAAGTACAACAAAATCCTGTTACACTGTGGGCACTGGTGTATAAAAATACCACTAACATAATAGAAATAATAAGAGAATGCATTGTCACATTAGCATTTTTAGGCTTGGGGGCTATATTATGAACACACTCCTGAAATAACTTTATAGTGGTATCCTATAAATATTTTCCCATTTATTTGATAAAAAAGATTCTGTAATGCCACATCTGTGATTGATGAGCTTAATTATTTGGCATTTAAAGATAGTTTGACATGTTTTTAGTCCTTTTGATTTTTAGATTTTTAGTGTCCTAATTATTCACGGAAATAAGGAACTATATTGTGTTTTTCTTAAAGAGATAAAACCCTACCTACTTTCTTCCTTAAGAATTAAAGCTCTATTTTGGCACCAATTGGGAGAAATTGTAAGTAGTCATTAATGGTTCAGAATTCAAACACTGTTGAATATTTATGGTGTATATTTTATCAAGGCACTTTAATTTATAATAAAAACTGGGAAATACTAAATGTGTAATCAATTTTCCTTCTTTTTAATATATGGGTTTTTATTTGTTTCATAACAGGCTACGTCCAAGCATCAAAGAGAGACAAAAAATTTTTTGCTTGTGCTCCAAACTACTCGTATGCAGCCCTGTGTGAGTGCCTTCGTCGAGTGTTCATCTACCGCCAGCCCACTCCCATGTCCACTGTACTTTACAACAGAAAGGAAGGTCGGCAAGTAGGGCAGGTTGCTAAGCAGCAAGTAGCAAGCCTAGAAACCAATGATCCTATTTTAGGCTTTCAAGCAACAAATGAGAGATTATTTGTTCTCACTACCAAAAACCTGTTTTTAATAAAAGTAAATACAGAGAATTGATCACCCCAACATGTTGGCTTTTCTGTACTGAGAAAAGTATTCAGTGGTAGCCAGAAAGCTTAGTAGTTATACTATAACCTGTTAAGTTTTACTATGTTAAATAAATTATCTTATATGAATTTTTTATTTTTTAAAGGAAATTGGAAGTATATTCAAGAGATTATGATTCTATAAAAGCTATGGAATGAAGCTGCAAATTTAGAGAAAATTTACTTCTGTAAAAAATGTAAAGTATTAGAATGATTTTTTTAAAAACAGTCTGGAATTTCATCTTTTATATGAAAGATGTACAATTCAGTGTTTAAAAATAAAAATATTTGGGGCGCCTGGGTGGCGCAGTCGGTTAAGCGTCCGACTTCAGCCAGGTCACGATCTCGCGGTCCGTGAGTTCGAGCCCCGCGTCAGGCTCTGGGCTGATGGCTCGGAGCCTGGAGCCTGTTTCCGATTCTGTGTCTCCCTCTCTCTCTGCCCCTCCCCCGTTCATGCTCTGTCTCTCTCTGTCCCAAAAATAAATAAAAATTGAAAAAAAAGTTGAAAAAAAAATTAAAAAAATAAATAAAAATATTTATCACATACTCTTTGTTCATTGATAGTTTCTTCCTTCTGTACCTATAGAACTTTTGGATTACAGTTAAACTGTTGGTTCTTGTAAATACTCATTTAAGTGGACTGAATAGCTGAGGTAGAGGGGAGGAAATAGAACAGAAGTACAGCAGGTCCAGTATTGTTAAAGTTTGCTGAAATACTAAGATTTGGGTTTTTTTTCCAAAAATTTTTTTCCATCTAATTTTTATTCATTTGCTCTTCCAACAGGCATAGACAAAGAGAGATGATAAAGTTCCATTAAGTGTAGCTCTTATCCATTGTTATACAACAAACCACCTCAAAACTCATTAAAACAAGACTGTTTGAAAATCTATGGTTCACTGATGTGGCTGTCTCTGTTCTGCATGGCTCCAGTAGGCTAGACTTGTCTTATTCCTGTGATAGAGCAGACATTGCAAGAGGGCAAGACTGATACACAAGAGCTTATTAATCCTGTGTTTCCATCACATTTGCTCTTCTTCCATTGAACAAAGCAAGTCACATGGTCAAGTCTAGAGTCAGTGTGAGAGGGACTGCACAGGAACACAGCAGGAGGTATATAATTCATTGGCGCCATTAATGTGACAGTCTGTCACACAAATTGTGATTTATCCTGGTAGTTTTCCTTAAACTTCTACAGTTAAAAAAAATAACCCTGGGGCACCCGGATGGCTCAGTCAAGTGTCCGACTTGAGCTCAGGTCATGATCTCACAGTTCTTGAGTCAAGTCCCACGCCGGGCTCTGTGCTGACAGCTTGAAACCTGGAGTCTGCGTCAGATTCTGTGTCTCCCTCTCTCTCTGCCTTTCCCCTGCTCATGCTCTCTCTCTCAAACATTAAAAAAAAATAACCCTGTTTATACATTAAATATATTGTGTCATGAATTGTAGTTT
Source organism: Acinonyx jubatus (assembly GCF_027475565.1). NCBI lineage: Eukaryota > Metazoa > Chordata > Mammalia > Carnivora > Felidae > Acinonyx > Acinonyx jubatus. The sequence continues at coordinate 28,880,201 of NC_069394.1, forward strand.
TTCATTTCCTTGGATTTTTTGGGGTTTGCATTTACCTGGAAAATTGTTTACTTTGGAGGAAAAAGATGGATGCTACATAAAAAATTGGGGAAGTCCAGAGAACTGGTAATGAAAGCCAGAGTCCTAACAGTGCTCTGAGTATTTAGGAATGAGATGGACTGGGTTTCAAGCATCATAAGGTCAGAACACAGAAAAATAAGACACAAAACTGTATTTCCAGAACTTTTCTGTGCTGTAAAACTTAATGACACAAAAGAGTATTGAGACAGTGAATTATTAAAAACTTTATTATGTGACAGGAGATTTAAATCTTTAAAATTTTCCCCAAGGATCATAAGTACCCTCTTAGGAAATATAAGAAAAATGCAGATTAATGTGCTCCTTAGTTAACCATATGGCTATGTGTGTATGTATGCATATATACACAAAGTTCCAGGTAGTAATAAATTTTCTTTTCTTCCTGTGATTTTTAACATAATGTTGAATTGGAAACTATCAGGATAAGTAGTCCTGATTTTTGCATCTTGACCTATCTTAAGAGAGTAATACATCCAGAGCAGTGATTCTAAGCTCTGATTTCTCGAAATGTTTTAAGAATCCCATAAGCCTATAAATCAACTGAAACAATTTTCTACACTTTAAAAAATAAACACACAAATGAGGCTCACCACAAGAGTTTCTTAATGATAGCTAACTATGGGTTAAAAGGGGGAAGTAGGTGAGAGATGGGCTAGATGAGTGATGGGTACTAAGGAGGGCACTTATGATGAGCACTATTGTATGCAAGTGATGAATCACTGAATTCTCCTGAAACCAATATTGTATGTTAACTAAAATTTAAAAAAATACTAAGGTATATGCTATAAGTCTATGGCATAATACAACTACCTCGTATTTTGCGATTTTTATCATAAATTACGAGCAGGAATTTATGATAGTAATAAAGTAGTACTTTATGTGCTTTTCATATTAAGAGTCTCTTAAAATATTCATTATTTCATACAAATCAAAACCACACTCCTATCACCTCACGCCAGAGTGGCCAAAATGAACAAATCAGGAGACTATAGATGCTGGAGAGGATGTGGAGAAACGGGAACCCTCTTGCACTGTTGGTGGGAATGCAAATTGGTGCAGCCACTCTGGAAAACAGTGTGGAGGTTCCTCAAAACATTAAAAATAGACCTACCCTACGACCCAGCAATAGCACTGCTAGGAATTTACCCCAGGGATACAGGAGTACTGATGCATAGGGGCACTTGTACCCCAATGTTTATAGCAGCACTCTCAACAATAGCCAAATTATGGAAAGAGCCTAAATGTCCAAGTGATGAATGGATAAAGAAATTGTGGTTTATATACACAATGGAGTACTACGTGGCAATGAGAAAGAATGAAATATGGCCCTTTGTAGCAACGTGGATGGAACTGGAGAGTGTGATGCTAAGTGAAATAAGCCATACAGAGAAAGACAGATACCCTATGTTTTCACTCTTATGTGGATCCTGAGAAACTTAACAGAAACCCATGGGGGAGGGGAAGGAAAAAAAAGAGGTTAGAGTGGGAGAGAGAGCCAAAGCATAAGAGACTCTTAAAAACTGAGAACAAATTGAGGGTTGGGGGGTGGGAGGGAGGGGAGGGTGGGTGAGGGGTATTGAGGAGGGCACCTTTTGGGATGAGCACTGGGTGTTGTATGGAAACCAATTTGACAATAAATTTCATATATTGAAAAAAATAAAAAAAATTTTTAAAAATTTTAAAAACCCTATATTCTTAAAAAAAATTCATTATTTCAACATTTAGTAAGCATCAACTATATACCGTAACCTCATGTTTCCAATGTTGAGGATAATGCATTGCTAAGTATAAAGAGACAAAGAGTCTACCTTACAGAGTTTTCCAGGTAAAGTTTCTCTTTGGAGGAAAAAAAAGTGGGAGGGGGTAGGTGGAGTAGTGGTTCTGTTAGAAAGAAGTCTGACCAAGTCCGGAACCCATACAAGAAGCAGGCAGAAGTGTTGCCAATAGGAAGGGGAGAAAGAGGATAAGGGAATTCAAAAATTAAGAATGGTAAAAACTGATGCTTTCAAGTAATATACAACTGTCAGTTTTCTGCATACAAAGGAAATTACTATACAGATTAAATCACCATTGCACAGGCATTTCTAACATTTTATATGTGATTAAAGAGATAAAACAAATGGTAAGTTTATGTATGGCAAATAATATAATAAGACTAGTATTGTACTAGTCATTGCTGATTACTGGAAGAATATTTTAATTACATCTTAGTACTAAGGGTGTCTTACCAAACAAGTAAATGTAATTTAGCTGGTAAAAATTATGCCTAATATTAGAATGTTGGAATAATAAATGAAAAATAGCCCCTCTCAAATTAGTATGAAGGAATTATGAGCAAAAACAATGAAGATAAAAGGTAACCAATCAGGTACCAAGATACATTATGAAGTGGTAAACAAGTTGGTATATCATTGGATCCGTAAATAGACATTTTTTTATTTACTTAAATGTGTATAATCTCAGACCCAGAAAACAAAAATATGAGAGAAACTAATGGATTATAAAATGTAAAATTTCTTTATGACCTGATTCTATAACAGTGGTAAAAGAAAACAGACTGAGAGAAGATATTTGTCAACGCATAATAGAGGAGGGTTAAAATCTAGAATAATCTAGAATGTCAAAACACTATTTTTTCATAATAAAAAAACTGCAAAATAGGGAAGCAGATAAAAGGTATTAATAGCCAATTTACTTTTAAAAAGATGCTCAGTCTCCCAAGTAATCAGGGAAATTGGTAAAAAATGTAAATTTTTAGAATATGACATATTGACCAAGGTGGGGGAAAATGGGAACTCTCCTACACTGTTGGTGGGAGTGTCAGTGGGTACCAAAGGACAGTTATAAAGACGTATTCAAATAAATAGTGCATTTCCCATAAGCCCAGAAATACTGGAAGACACTCAACATGTGCCCAGCGCAGTATATATAAGAATATGCATTGTGGTGATGTTTCTAATAAAAATTTGGAGAAATCTAAATTTCCATCTTAGGGAAGTAACTAAATTGTAATATTTTTACATTAGAATAGTATATATCAGTGTTTATTAAAAGCTTGAAGTTACATCCCTCTTTATGGGTCTGAAAACTCCCTGACACCCAGTGTGTAAGTAATACTTTTCCGCTTTCTCATAGGAGAAAGATGCAGTTAAATTTTAACACCTGGGCAATTTACAACAGGATCTGTGTGTTTTCCAAAAGGATAGATATGCCTGTGAGAACTCTTTCTTTGTTCATAAAAACGTATTTTTTGAATCGTTAATGTATATATTAAAGAGGGAAATATCCCTTAGTGCCTCAAAGGAAATAGGAAAGTTAAGATTGTATGTTGCCTTGTTTCCTAAGTTTCTGCCATGGGAAGGAAATAAAAAGAGCCAACCCCATGACTTTGCTTTGAACAAGTGTTTTGGGTTTAAAAGGAGGCAAGCCATGTTCCAAGAGAAGTCACTTGTGTTGGATCCATTACCAGCCACATCCATCTTGAGATTCTGTTCCACCTGTCCTTTCCTTCAGCAGACTAACCCAGGCATACAATATGACTGTGTCAGAATGTGACCGGCAAGATCAGTTGCACAAGTATTTATCAAGCCTCTGCTTGTGTCACATTTTCTCATATCATACTGGCCAAAGCAGATCACATAGCTTATCCCAGAGTTAGAGTGGAGTGCCCTGCAAAGTTCCATGGCAGAGGACCTAGATATGAGGAAGGCGAAGAAATGGAACCATTTTTGAAATCTATTACATGTACCCCATACTATGTCCAAACAATGTAGATTTCTAGCCTTTTCCCCTCACTTCATGGCACACAGAAAATTATACTTATAGCACACTACGGGTGCTCTTGGCCAGAAGTGATTTGGCTATCTAAGGACCAAGGGATTAAATATCTAGGTGACCTGTAACCTATTTGCAACACACTGATGTAAAGTCTAAGAGGTATGTGCATACTCTGAATGTCATTTATAATTAAGGGCTATACTCAATTTTCTTTAAAAAATTATTGAAAATTTTTATTTTAGAAAACTATACTGTGTCATTGATATCCAAAATGTATAATTATTACCATTTCAGATGTTCATACATGTCATTGCATGAGCTTTTGTTTTATTTATTGTTTAATGTTTATTCATTTTTTGAGAGAGAGTGCAAGTGGGAATGGGCAGAGAGAGAGGGAGACACAGAATCTGAAGAAGGCTCGAGGCTCTGAGATGTCAGCAAAGAGCCTGACGTGATGCTCAGACTCACGAAATGTAAGATCATGACCTGAGCTGAAGTTGGACGCTTAACTGACTGAGTCACCCAGGTGCCCCTGCATCAGCTTTTAAAGTGAACTTTTTTGACTTCTGGGGAAGATGGTAGCATAGGAGGATCCTAGGCTTACCTTGTTCCATGGACATACCTAGATAAAACCCACATCAGTGTAAATAACCCAGAAAATGACCCAAAGACTGGCAGAACAGACTGTCCACAGCTAAATGTAAAGAAAAGGCCATATTGAAGAGGGTAGGAAGGACAGAGACATGGTTCAGAGCCAAAGTGTTCAGGCAACTGTCCACAGGAGGGACACCATGGGCACAAAAGGCAAAAGGAGCAGGCCCTGCACCAGGCACCTCAGGCACAGGGGACCTGCACAGGAAAGATGAACACCCTAACATTTGACTTTGAAAACCAGAGGGGCTTAACTTTTGAAGTTCTTACAGTGAGGCTTAAAACCTGGAACTTTACAAATCATGGGCTCAGCTCTGAGAGCCAGAGAGTGACAGGAAACTGTCCCTGCCCTTGAAGAGGCAGTACCACAAACAGCCCCAGTTAGATACAGCACAGAAACAGCAAATTGAAAGACTCCTGGGGGTACAGGAGGGAGATTTGTTTGCTAATCTTGAGGCCCATGCTGATGGGTAGTTCTCCAAGAACAAAGGAGCTGGTGGGGGGGGTGTCTCTCCTCTCACTCCCCACCCCCTCCCACAGCCTAGATACATGGACACCTGTAGGAATGAGCATAGCTTGAACACTTTCCACTTAGCTTGCTAACAGTATGCCCTGGACCTGCATACTTGTGCAGATCTGCTCCCATCTCAGATTCCTCCCACAGCAAACCAGCACCAACCTAACACTGCATACCCCAAGCCCTGCATTCTCCTATGGACTTGCCGCCTCCAAAACACCCTTGGTATGAGTCCATCCAAAGATGTGTCACAAGCTTGGCAGTGTGCAAGCAGCCCCGATGGGTCAGCACCACCACAAAGTGACTCCTGCTCAGGGAGAGGAGAAGATAACCACCACCACACACCCTTCCTGTGGTCCCAGCAGTGGACTGCAGGCCTCTCCCAACAATGACAACGTCTCAGGGACAACACCAGGGAAGCACCCTGCAGTTCTGTGCTGCTGCAGCTCTGGCAAATGCCTGGTCTGACCCTACTCAAGCCCAAAGCAGTCCCATACTGGCCCACTAACACAAGAACCAAACCCTGCCACGATAGACAAAGAGAGCCATTGCAGCTGACTGGACTAAAGGCAAATGCAACTCAGCCACAAGAGTAGGGTGCATGCAAAACACAGGATGACAACCCTGAACTGCCAGGTTCTGGTAAACAGGGAACACTGTAGTGCAGGACACTCCAAGACCTCTGCTTTGTAAGTCCAATACTTTCAAGAGCAGAAGACATAGCTGACTTTCCTAACACACAGAAATAGACCCAGAGTTAGGCAAAATGAGAAGACAGAGGAGTATGTCCCCAGTGAGGGAACAGGGAAAAAAAAGCACAGCAAGAGACTTAAATGAAATGGATATAAGTAATATACCTGATAAAGAATTTAAAGTAATAGTCACAATGCTATTCTCTGGACTGGAGTAAAGAATGGAGGGCTTCAGTGAGACTCTCAACAAAGAGATAGAAAGCTTAAAAAAGAACCAATCAGAGATGAAGTACTCAATAAATAGTACCAGAGAAAAAAGAATGGATCAGCAACCTGGAGTGCAGAGTAATAGAAAGCTATCCAGCTGAACAAGAGAGAGAAAAAAGAATAAAAAATGAAAAGAGATTAAGGGATCTCAACAACACCATTAAGCGTAGTAACTTTCCCATTATAGGGATTCCAGAAGAAGAAAGAGAAAAGAGGGCACAAAATTTATTTTAAGAAATAATAGCTGTAAAGTTCCCAATCTGGGGAAGGAAACAGAAATCTAGATCTTAGAGGCACAGAAAGCCCCCAATAAAATCAACCCAGGGAGGTCCATGCCAAGACACATAGTAATTAAAATGGCAAAAAATGGTGATAAAGAGAGAATTTTAAAAGCAGGAAGAAAAAAGTTACATACAAAGGAAATCCCATAAGGCTATATCAGCTGATATTTCAGCAGAAAATTTGCAGACCAGAAGGGATTGTCCTGATATATTCCAAGTTATGAAAGAAAAAAAACCTGCAACCAAGAATACTTTATCCAGCAAGGCTATCATTCAGAATAGGAGAGGTTTCTCAGACAAACAAAAGTGGAAGTAATTCATCACCACTGAACCAGTCTTACAAGAAATGTTAAAGGGGACTCTGGAAATGAAAGTCCATAAGAAAATTAGAAAGCACAAAAGCAGGAAAATTAAGTATATCTATAAAAATCCATCAAGGGATTCACAAAATAAAATGATGTAGAGTATGACACTACATACTGGGGGAAGAGGAATAAAAGTTTAGTGCTTTTAGAATGGTTCAAACTTAAGTGACCATCAAATTCATATAGACTGCTATGTGTATGAGATGTTATATATAAACATAATGGTAACCACCAATCAAAAATCAGTAATAGATACACAAAAAATAAAGGAATCCAAGTAGATCACTGAAGGAAACCAGCAAACCATGAGAGAGAAGAGCAATAACTAGAACATGGAAGAACTACAAAAACAACCATAAAACAAGTAACAAAATGGTGGTAAGTACATACTTATTAATAATTATTTTGCATGTTAATGAACTAAATGTTCCAATCAAAAGACAGAGGGTGACAGAATGGATAAAAAAGCAAGACCCATCTATCTATATGCTGCCTATGAAAAGACTCATTTCAGGCCTAAAGACACAAGCAGATCTAAAATGAAGAGGGTGGGAAAAGCATTTATCATGCAAATGGAAGTGAAAAGAAAGCTGGCGTAGCAATACTTATGTCAGACAAAATAGATTTTAAAACAAAGATTATAACAAGAGACAGGGAAGGACATTACATAATCATAAAGGAAACAATCCAACAAAAAATGTAACTACATATAAAATATATATATTATATATAATATACAAATATATGTGTAAATATTTATGCCCCCAATGAGAGAACCCAAGTACCTAAAGTAGCTAATAACAAAAATAAAGGAAGTAATCGATAGTAATAAAATAATAGTAGGGGAATTTAACACCTCACCTACATGAATAGATCATCCAAACAAAATCAACAAGAAAATAGGGGCTTTGGATGACACATTGGGCCTGATGAATTTAATGGATACATTCAAAATACTCCATCCTAAAACAGCAGAATACACAGTCTTTTCAAGTGCGCATGGAACAAACTGGATTATACATTGGTCCAAAAAACAAGTCTCAACAGATTAAGAAAGATTAAAGTCATACTATGCATCTTTTCTGACCCAATCCTATAAACCTAGAAATCAACCACGAGAAAAAATCTGGGAAGAACACAACTACATTGAAGTTAAATAACATGAAGTAATGAATGAGGAAACCAAAAACTCAAAGAATAAATAAAAAATAAATGGAGACAAATGAAAATGAAAACACATGGTCCAAAATCTTTGGGATGCAGAGAAAGCTGTTCTAAGAGGGAAATTTATAGTAATACAGGTCTACCTCAACAAGCAAGAAAAATTTCACATAAACAACCTAACCTTACACCTACAGGAGCTAGAAAAAGAACAAACAAAACCCAAAACCAATAGAAGGAAGGAAATATTAAAGATTAGAGCCAAAATAAATGGCAGAAACAATAACAAAATAGAACAGATTAATAAAACAAGGAGCTGGTTCTTAGGAAAGATCACCAAAATTGACAAAACTTTAGTCAGACTCAGAGAGTGAGAGACACTGAGAGAGACCAATCTCAAATAAACAAAATCAGAAATGCAAGAGGAGAAATAACAACTGACATCATAGAAATAAAGAATTATAAGAAAATACTATGAAATATTATATGCCAACAAATTGGACAACCAAAAGAAATGGATAAATTTTTAGAAACCTATAACGTACCAAATCAGGAAGAGACAGAAAATTTGAATAGATTGATTATTAGGGATAAAATTGATGTAGTAATAAAAAAAAATTGCCAACAAACAGTAGTCTAGGACCAGAGTGATTCACAGGTGAATTCTACCAACCATTTAAATAAGAGTTAATACTTATTCTTCTCAAACTATCCCAAAAAAATAGAAGAGGAAGAAAACCTTCCAAATTCATTCTGTGAGGTCAGCATTATCCTGATACCCAAACCAGATAAAAATATTACCAAAAAAAAAAAAAAAGCAGAGAACTCTGATAAACACAGATGCAAAAGTACTCAATAAAATACTAGCAAACCAAATCCAACAAACATTAAAAAAAAAATAATAATCCACCATACTCAAGTGGGATTTATTCCTAGGATGCAAGGGTGGTTCAATATTTGCAAATCAATCAATGTTATACATCACATCAAAAGAGAAGGATAAAAACCATAATCATTTCAATGATAAAGAAAACACATTCAACAAAGTACAACATCCATTCATGATAAAAACCCACAATAAACTAGGTTTAAAGGGAAACTACTTCAACATAATAAAGGCCATATAAGAAAAACCCACAGCTAGCACTTTGCTCTATGGTGAAAAAATGAGAGATTTCCTCTTAAGATCAGGAATAAGACAAGGATGTCCACTCTCACCACTTCTATTTACCATAGTACTAGAAGTCCTAGCCACAGCAATCAAACAAACAAAATAAATAAATAAAATGCATAAAAATGGGTAAGGAAGAAATAAAACTTTCACAATTTGCAGATGACATGACACTACATATATAGAAAACCCTAAAGACCCCATCAAAAACCTACTAGAACTGATAAACGAATTTAGTAACGTTGCAGCATACAAAATCCATATATAGAATTCATGGCATTTATATACACTAATAATGAAATAACCAAAAGAGAAATTAAGAATCCCTTTTACAATTGCACCACATATTAAAATACTTGGGAGTAAACTTAAGCAAAGATGTGAAAAACTTGTACTCTGAAAACTGTAAAATACCAATGAAAGAAATTAAAGATGACACAAACAAATGGAAAGATATTCCAAGCCTGTGGATTGGAAGAACAAATATTGTTAAAATGTCCACACTAACCAAAGGAATCCACACATTTAATGCAATTCCTGTCAAAATATCAACAGCATTTTTCACAGAACTAGAATAAATAATACTAAAACTTGTATAGAACCACAAAAGACCCTGAATAACCAAAGCAATTTTGAAAAAGAACAAAACATGGTATCATAATCCCTGATTTCAAGATATACTACAAAGCTGCAGTAATGAAAGCAATACAGTACTGGCATAAAAGTAGACACATAGATCAGTAGAATAGAATAAAGACCCCAGAATGAAACCCGCAATTATATGGTCAATTAATCTTTGACAAGGGAGGCAAGAATATACAAAAGGAAGAAATCTCTTTAATAAATGGTGTTGGGAAAAACTGGACAGCTATATGCAAAAGAATGAAACTGGACCACTTTCTTACACTGTACACAAAAATAAACTCTAAATGCATTAAAGACCTAAATGTGATACCTGAAACCATAAAAATCCTAGAAGAGAGACAGGTAGTAATTTCAATGACGTCAGCCATAGCAACGTTTTTCTAGTTATGTCTCCAGAGGCAAGAGAAACAAAAACAAAAATAAACTGTTGGGACTACATCAAAAGAAAAAGTTTCTATGCCTCAAAAGAAACAATCAACAAAACAATAATAGAAGATATTTGCAAACGACATGTTCAAAAAGAGGTTAGTATCCAAAATGTATAACTCCACTAACACTCGACTCAACTAAAAAAAAAACCCAAAAACTTCTCAATAACCCAATTAAAAAATGGGAAGATGGGGCAACTGGGTGGCTAAGTTGGTTAAGCATCTGAATTTGGCTCAGGTCATGATCTCATGGTTTGTGAGTTCAAGCCCCACATTGGGCTTTGCACTAACAGTGTGGAGCTTGCTTGGGATTCTCTTTCTCTCCCTCTCTCTCTCTGCCTCTCCCCCACTCACACTTTCTCTCTCAAAATAAATAAACTTAAAAAATAAAAAATGGTAAGAAGACATGAACAGATATTTCTCCAAAGATGAGAAGATCTCAACATCACTAATCACCAGGAAAATGCAAATCAAAACCACAACAAAGTATCACCTCACACCTATCAGAATGACTAGAATCAAAAACACAAGAAGCAAATGTTGGCAGGGTGTAGAATAAAAGGAATCTTTGTGCACTGGCAGTGAGAATGCAAACTGGTGCAGCCACTGTAGAAAATAGTATGGAGGTTCCTCAAAAAATTAAGAGCAGGTTACCATATGATCTAGTAATCCCATTATCGAGTATTTACCCAAAGAATACGAAAACACTAATTCAAAGATATATGCACCCCTATGTTTACTGTAGCATTATTTACAATACCAAATTATGGAAGCAACCCAAGTGTCCATCAATAGATAAATGGAGAAAGAAGTGGTGTGTGTGACACACACACACACACACACACACCCACCATTATATATAACGGAATATTACTCAGCCATAAAAAAGAATGAAATCTGGATGGAAAATGGATGGATCTGGACAGTATAACGCTAAGTGAAATCAGTCAGTCATAAAAAGACAAATATATGATTTTACTTATGTGGAATTTAAGAAACAAAACAAATGAACAAAGAAAAAAGTTACAGACCAAAAAAACAGACTGTTAAAAACAGAAAACTGGTGGTTGGCAGGGGGAGGTGGGTGAGGGGATAGGTGAAATAGGTGAGGGGAACTAACAGTACACTTACCATGATGAACATGGAGTAATATACAGAACTGATGAATCACTCCATTGTACATCTAAAACTAACACAACACCGTGTTAATTATACTGGAAATTTTAAACCTTATTGAAGTATGGTTTGTACACAATAAATTATGCTTATTTAACATGTACAATTGGATCCATTTTAATACATTTTGGTATAAATTATACATATGTAATATGTAATGTATATTACATGTGTATTCATATATACTTAGTGAAATAATCACTATAAAATAAATCTGGAGTGGCTATATTAATATCACACAAAATCAATTTCAGAGCAAAGAATTATACCAAGGATAAAGAAGACCATTTCATGACAAGGGTCAGTTATGCAACAGGACATAAAAAAATGTTTAAAGTTTATGTATCTAATAACAAAGCTTAAAGATACACAAAGCAAAGACTAATAAACTATAAGAATAAACAAAAAATCAATAATTACAGTGAAGATTGGAATACACTTCTTTTGGTCATTGATAAAAATAAGCAGGCAGAAAATCAACAAGGATATAGAAAATTCAAGTTATGCTAGCAACCAAGTTGACTTGATTGAAATTTATAAAAACATACTATCCAACAACAGAATATTCTTTTTTTATTTAAAAAAATTTTTTTAGCATTTATTTATTATTCAGAGAGAGAGGCAGAGCATGAGCAGGGGAGGGGCCGAGAGATGGGGAGAATCCGAAACAGGCTCCAGGCTCTGAGCTGTCAGCACAGAGCCTGACGCGAGGTTTGAACCCACAAACCACGAGATCATGAACTGAGCCGAAGTCAGATGCTTAACCAATGGAGCCACCCAGCGCCCCGAGTAATATTCTTAATCTTAATAAACATTCTTAAGTGCAAACATCATATTTATCAAGATAGACTGTGTTCTGGACCATAAAAAAATCCCAATAAATCAACAAGTATCAAGACATGTCCTCTGAGCAAAATAGAATTAAATTAGAAATCAGTAACAGAAAGCCCTTTAGAAAATCGCCAAATACTGTGAAATTACATACAGACTTGTAAATAATTCAAATAAAAAATATCAAACAGTAATCAGAAAGTGTTCAAAATGAATATAAATGAGAACTATTAAAATTTGTGATGTTGTTATAGCAGTATTTAAAGGCAATTTGTAGCACTGAATGCTTTTGTTAGAAAAGAAGAAAGATCTCAAGTCAATGACCTTAGCTTCCAATTTCAAAAACTAGAAAAAGTGGAAGCTCAACCCAAAGTAAGTGGCAAAAAAGAAATAGTAATTATTAGATTATAAATCAATGAAATAGGAATCAAGAAAATCAATGAAACCAAAACTTGGTTCTTAGTAAGAATTGATAAAATTAACCTGCAGCCAAGCTCATCAGGAAAAGAAGAAAGGAGGATAAAAATTACCAATATATTCTATTCCATTGGTCTATGTGTCTGTTTTTGTGCCAATACCATGCTGTCTTGATGATTACAGCTTTGTAGTAGAGGCTAAAGTCTGGGATTGTGATGCCTCCTGCTTTGGTCTTCTTCAATATTACTTTGGCTATTCGGGGTCTTTTGTGGTTCCATATGAATTTTAGGATTGCTTGTTCTAGCTTCGAGAAGAATGCTGGTGCAATTTTGATTGATATTGCACTGAATGTGTAGATTGCTTTGGGTAGTATTGACATTTTAACAATATTTATTCTTCCAATCCATGAGAATGGAATGTTTTTCCATTTCTTTGTATCTTCTTCAGTTCCTTCATAAACCTTCTATAGTTTTCAGCATACAGATCTTTTACATCTTTGGTTAGGTTTATTCCTAGGTATTTTATGCTTCTCGGTGCAATTGTGAATGGGATCAGTTTCTTTATTTGTCTTTCTGTTGCTTCATTATTAGTGTATAAGAATGAAACTGATTTCTGTACATTGATTTTGTATCCTGCAACTTTGCTAAATTCATGTATCAGTTCTAGCAGATTTTGGTGGAGTCTATTGGGTTTTCCATGTATAATATGTCATCTGCAACAAGTGAAAGCTTGACTCCATTTTTGCCAACTCCAGAATTGGACCAACAAAAGTATAGCCAACTAATCTTTGACAAAGTAGGAAAGAATATGCAATTGAAAAAAGGCAGTCTCTTTAGCAAATGGTGCTGGGAGAACTGGACAGCAACATGCAGAAGAATGATACTAGACCACTTTTTTATACCATTCACAAAAATAAACTCAAAACGAATGAAGGACCTGAATGTGAGACAGGAAACCATCAAAACCTTAGAGAAGAAAGCAGGAGAAAACCTCTCTGACCTCAACCACAGCAATTTCTTACTTGACACGTCTTAAAAGGCAAGGGAATTAAAAGCAAAAATGAACTATTGGGACCTCATCAAGATAAAAAGCTTCTGCATTGCAAAGGAAACAATCAACAAAACTAAAAGGCAGTCAACAGAATGGGAAAAGATATTTGCAAATGACACATCAGACAAGGGCTAGTATCCAAAATCTATAAAGAACTCACCAAACTCCACACCTGAAAAACAAATAATCCAGTGAAGAAATGGGCAGAAGACGTGAATAGACACTTCTCTACAGAAGACATCCAGATGGCCAACAGGCACATGAAAAGATGCTCAGCGTCACTCCTCATCAGGGAAATACAAATCAAAACCACACTCAGATATTACCTCATGCCAGTCAGAGTGGCTAAAATGAACAAATCAGGAGACTATAGATGCTGGAGAGGATGTGGAGAAATGGGAACCCTCTTGCACTCTTGGTGGGAATGCAAACTGGTGCAGCCACTCTGGAAAACAGTGTGGAGGTTCCTCAAAAAATTAAAAATAGACCTACCCTATGACCCAGCAGTAGCACTGCTAGGAATTTACCCCAGGGATACAGGAGTACTGATGCATAAGGGCACTTGTACCCCAATGTTTATAGCAGCACTTTCAACAATAGCCACATTATGGAAAAGCCTAACTGTCCATCAGCTGATGAAAGGATAAAGAAGTTGTGGTTTATATATACAATGGAACACTACTTGGCAATAAGAAAGAATGAAATCTGGCCTTTTTAGCAACTTGGGTGGAACTTGAGAGTGTTATGCTAAGTGAAATAAGTCATACAGAGAAAGATAGATACCCTATGTTTTCACTCTTATGTGGATCCTGAGAAACTTAACAGAAGACCATGGGGGAGGGTAAGGGGGAAAAAAGTTACAGAGAGGGAAGGAGGCAAACAATAAGAGACTCTTAAAAACTGAGAATAAACTGAGGGTTGATGGGGGTGGGAGGGAGGGGAAAGTGGGTGATGGGCATTGAGGAGGGCACTTGTTGGGATGAGCACTGGGTGTTGTATGGAAACCAATTTGACAATAAATTTTATTAAAAAATTACCAATATAAAGGAATGAGAGAAGTGAAATTACTACAAATTCTACAGATATTTTAAAATATGAGAATATTATAAACAACTTTATTCCAATAATTGGAACAATTCAGAAAACATGGACAAATTCTTTAAAAGACACAAGTGACCAAAGCTGAGTCAAGAAGCTTCATATCTATGTCTAAAATGAAACTTATAGTTAAGAATCTTCCCACAAAGACTCACAGACCAGATGGCACCACAAGTGAATTCTACCAAATATTGAAGAAGTAATATCAATTCTACACAAACTTTCAGAAAATTGAAAAAGAGGGAATATTCCCCATCTATTTAAAAAAATCCAGCATTATCCTGATACCAAAACCCAGCAGAGACAATACAATAAAAGAAAACTATATACTAATATCCTTCATGAACATGAATGCAACAATTCTTATCACAGTTTTAGCAACTTAAAGGATTATATAAAGCATATAAAAAGGATAATACATTATGGCCAGGTAGAGATTATCTGAGCAATGAAAGTTTGGTTTTAGATTTTAAATACACCTCAATGAAATTTACCATATCAATGGACTAAAAAAACTAACAAACATAAGATCTTATCTGTAGGTATTTTAAAAGTTTTGGATAAAATCTAACATTCTCATGAAAAACTTACAGCAAACTGGAAATGAAAGGGAAATTCTTCAACCTGATACAGGTAACATAATACTTAATGGTGAAAGACTTAGCACTTTCCCCACTGCTACACTCCCCTATCCTTCCCACCAAGATCAGAAACAGGGTAAGAATGTCTGCTGTCACCACTTCTATTCAAAATTGTACTACCAGGTTCTAATTTGTACACGCAGGCAAGAAAAATAAAAGACATCCAGATTTGAAAAGAAGTAAAGCTGTCTTTCTCCACATGTAACATGATCATTTGTATTGAAAAGCCTTTGGAATTTATAAATAAATACAGAATAAAAACAAACTACTACAACTGTTAGTTTATTAAAGTTGCAGGAAACAATATCAATATACAAAACTCAACTATTTCCATATCCTACCAACCAACAATCAGAAACTGATGTAAAAACCGTAGCACAGTTAGTTGTGGTGAGATGTTTCCACAGGTTTATCTATAGACTTGATTCAATCAATCAAACAGTCCTAACATGCTTTTTTCTTTTTAGGTAAAATATGGTACAAAGGACCTAGAATACCAAAAAGAATAAAAAAGTCTTAAACCACCAGATTTTAAGGTTTATTATAAAGCTATAGTAATCAAGACAATGGACAACATGGTATTGGTATCAAAACAGATGAAGTGATTGATAAAATGGAGAGTCCAAGTACAGATGTAGATATATGGACATACATGATCAATTGAATTTAGACAAAAATATGAAGGCAATTCACTGGAGAAAGGATAATTTCATCTCCCAAAATGGTGTTGGAACAATTGGATATCTATTTTCACCTTTTTATTAGAGTGAATAATGGTTACCCAAAGATATCAGGTAATAATCCTTGAAACCTATAAATATTACCATATAAAGAAAAAATGATGATGTTAAAGATTTTACATGGAGAGATTATCCTGGATATCTAGGTGGACCCTAAATCCAATGACAGTGCCTTTATAAGAAAGAGGTAGAGGGAGATTATAAACACAGAGAAGAGGTTATGTGAAGATGCACACCAAAATTGGAGTGATGTCCACAAGTTAAGTATCCTGACAGCCACCAGAAGCTAGAAAAGGCAAATAATGGATTCTCCTCCAGATCATGCAAAGAGAGTATGGCCTTCCTGACATGTTGATTTTTAATTTCTGATCTCAGATCTATGAGAGTATATGTTTCTATAATTTTAAGTCACCAGTTTTGTGGTAATTTATTATAGTGGTCATAAGAAACAGCCTTGTACCAAAATTAAAATGGATCATAGATTTAAAATTTACATTTTAACTTTGTAACTTCTAGAAAATAAAAGAAAATCTTTGTAACATGAGGCTAGGCAAAGATTTCTTGCTTAGGACACCAAAAAGGAAGATCCATTGAAGAGAAAATTGATTAATTGAACTTTAAGAAATTATGTTCTTTGTAAGATTTAGAATGAAAGACAAGCCACAGACTGGGAGAAACTTTTGTAAATCACTTATCTAATAAAGGACTAGTATCCAAAGTTATAAATAAATCACTCAAACTCATCAAAAATCGGTAAGAAAATAATCAAACGAGGAGCACCTGGGTGGCTCAGTCGGTTAAGTGTCCAACTCTTGGTTTTATATCAGGCCAAGGTCTCACGATTTCATGGGTTGAAGCCCCAAGTCAGCTGACACAGAGCCTGCTTGGGATTCTCTCCCTCTCTATCTGCCTCTCCCCCACTTGCTCTGTCTCTCTCAAAAATAAATAAATAAACTTAAAAAAATAATCAAATGAATAAATGTTTTTAAATGGGCCAAAGTATTAAACAGACATCACATCAAAGGAGATATAGGAGTAGTAAGTATGCAAATGAAAAGATACTCAACATTATTACTTGTTAGAAATTGCAAAATGAAAACGTAATAAGATATGACTACATAGCTATTGAAATGCCTCAAATTTAAGACTGACCATATCTAGCATTGGCAAGGAGTAACTGGAATTCTCATACACTGCTGACTGGAATTGTGAAATGGAAAATCACTTTGGAAAATAGGCAATTTTCTAGAATGTTAAACCTATCTACCTCATGGTTGAACCATTTCACTTACCCATTCTCTTACCCAAGAGAAATGAAAGTATATTCCCATGCAAAGACTTATACATGGCCAAATCATTTGTAATAGTCAAACCTGAGAATAAACCAAATGTCCATCACAGATGACTAAATTCACTGTGAGCTATCTATGCAATAGACTGTGACATGGTAATAAAAATCTATTGATATAATTAACATGGATGAATCAGAAAATAATTATGCTGAGTGAAACAAGCCAGAGTATGTACTAAATTACTTAATTTGTATAAAATTCTATAAAGTGCCAACAAATTTATATTGATAACAAACAGATCAGAGGTTGCTAAGTGGGAGGCGTTAAAGGAAGATTATAAAGGGTCATAAGGAAACATTTTGAGGTAGTAGATGTGTTGTCTTAATTGTGATAGTTTTATGAGGGAATATGTAAGTCAAACTTTATTCAAGAGTATGTTTTAAATGTGCAGTTTATATCAATGAATTATGTCCATAATGCTATTAAAATTTTAAGAATTAGGTTTTGAATTTTATCAAAATGTCATTCTATTGGTATAATCATGTTTTTTACTCTATTCTTTTATTAATAACTTGTATTGCAATAGCATTTTAGTACACGTTTCCTATATTTTGGGCATCAGTATCCATGCCCCTTTATTTTGGTAGCTATTCCGTAATTTCTTTCTGAAACCATGTGCTTGTATGTTACTGGCTCCATTCTTGGCACCATCACTTAAAGCTAAACTAATCAGTACTTTGCCATGCACTGGTTATGGTGATTGGCTCATAAAAGGACACCTGATTCATTCAGAACCAATGATTCACGATGAGCATTTACTGTAACTTCTGGCACAAAGACATGCTGCTGGATAGGAGAATGAAGCGATATAAACAGAGCCAAATTTGTCACTATAGTAAGTTGAGAATGTCTCAAAATATGGGACCAACAGAGGGATGGAGCTAAGAGGCTGTGTGAGAGAAAATAGACCCTGATTATATCATCTAGTGTACCTAGTAGTGCATAAAGCTAGATCTATTCTTGGATGTTTGGGTAATGTGAGTCATAAGTTATCTTTTTGCCCAAGACTTTTGGTCGAAAGAAGCCTGATTCCAAGATGAGAAATTCTTTTAATATGTAACTATGCTCTTCACATTGAGATTTTATTCTAGATTTTTACATCTGAGTTTATGGATGATAGTTAAATTATGTTTTTATCAACAGCAGCAGTAAATATGGGTATGTAAATAAATTACAAGTGCTTTTGAGAAGGGGAAATATTTTTCCATGTCAAAATAGTTCTGCTACTCTCCTCAAAAATGTATATTTATGAAAATAAATTTAGAAAACAACTTATTTGGTACTAGGGAGGGAAGATAAAAGATTTATGAGATCCTTCAATTCTGAAACTATATTTTCTGACTTTGCCATTTTTTCCATGTGCCCACACTACAAATTTACTCTAAATGGGAGAAAAATCTGTAGAATATTGTATTTTTAAGCCATTTAAATGTTTTCTATAATTATTTTTTTAATTTGAAATTCATTTTAATGTTTGCTAAAATATCCAATAAAGGTATTTATTTCTGGAAAAATGGTACCAGGGGAATATTGAAGAAGATTGAATATATTCTTGACATTAAAACAAATATTGCTCTTTTAACTGCCATGTGTATTTTCCCCAGGAAAAATATGGTTTGGCATGCAATGTTAATTCAGTCACTGAAATTATGAAACGAACAACTCTGAAATAAATGTTATTCTTCTCTGGTCCTTTACTCAATAGCACATATGTTTTCAGTGTTTTTCTCTGTCTCCAAATACATACCTTGCTAAAGGAAAAAAGAATGAGGATATCTTAATGGAAGTACAAGGTAATAAAAGTATGAAGTGTATCCTCTAATGTTGGTATAATAGATTTTACTGGTACTTTGGGAACCCAGTTGGAACCAGATAGGAGGAAAAACAACTGAGAAATCAAGAATGGCAAACAAAACGGAAAGCTAAAAGGAAAACAGCCTGGCAGTTCCTTAAAAGGTTAAGCATAGAATTACCATAGGACCCACCAATCCCAAGCCTGGGTATAAACCCAAAAGAAATAAAAACTAGTACATAAATATTCATAGTAGCATTACTCATAATAGTCAAAAGTATAACAAATGGATGGATGGATAAATATGTGATAGATCCATACAATGGGATATTATTTGGCAACAAAGAGGCATACATACTACAGCATGTATGAACTTTGAAAATATGCTATGTTTTGAGTAACTTTGCTAAGTGTCAAAGATGATCAAAATGTGAACACAGATCTTCAAGTTTTGTTTAGTAAAATAAACATGATTTAGGGAGTTGGCTTTTCTCCAATACCTACTCTGTAAAATGGGGACAATAATACATTCCCCACAGAGTTGTGATGATTATAGATTATATAGAGTGCCTAATTATCCATATATGCTGCTTTCCTCAAAAGGCTTTATAGTGTCTTAAAGAATACACAACTGATAAATAAGAAATAATTACAACAGCATGATATTGGATGTTAGATAAGTTTTTTTCCCCTATAATTGGCTTCTAAGCTCACAGAAAGAGAATAAAGATTGTTAATCAGGTTACTTGTAGCCTTGAGGAACCAGCTGTTGAGGGCACCAGGGCTTGCTGAGAGGCCAGTGTTCCCAGAACCTATACTACCAGCATTCATACTCCTACTACCTCCAGGTAATTTTAGAGAACTTAGATGGAAAGAGAAATTTCCCAGTTGGAGAAGGGAGAGAGAGAGAATGCCTGACAAGTTTTCCTCCCTAAGGAGATGCTGAGAATTCCTTGTAAAGCTTGGAGGTATCAAAGAAGAATAATTGCATTTGTTTTCTAGTCAGATTTCTGCTTAGCTATCAGGGTTTTCCACCTGTCCTTTGCTACTGGAACAGGGTAAAGAGCAGTGTAGACAGATGATTTAGTGGTGGGATACCAGTGAGGAAAAGGGACAAGAACCCTGAAATGAGCTCCTGATGCCTAAGAGGCATGGAGAAAGGTTCTCTTCATGGCTGTAGGCACTAGTGTTAGGAGTAAAGACAATCAATGAGATTGGAAGCCAGCGATTCTCCAAGGACAGACACAGTACGTGACATTGAAGCACTATATCTGAGAGCAGCTGCAAAGTGGGTGCAGTTATATGGGAGTAAGGTAGACTATCTCACAGGGGCAACTGGTAAAACCAGAAAGCTTGATTCTGAAAGTCTCAGGGATGAGGGGAGATGGAATGAAGTTGGCTAGATATTTGCACGTTAGTAATAGCAGCAATAGATCATGATATAGTGGTTCAGCACCTGGCTACTGCAACCAGATTGCTTAGATTCATACACTCAGGATTAGGGGCAAGTTGTAGAAGGAATACATCGTCTTTAAGTTGGCACATCCTGTGCTAGAGGTCCAACCTTTTAAATTTCTTTGAAAACTTTCTGTAAGTTAAGGATAGAAAATTCTTTCAAAAACAACAAATAAAACCCCTTGGGATATTGAAATAGAAGATAGACTAACAACACTATGTTAAATTTACACATTCATCTAAATTACAGGTTGGAATCTTTGCCTCAAAGTACATAGGAGCCACAGGCATTTCAAAAATCTATTTCTTAAAGGTAATAACAATATTACAGCTAATATGTAAATAGTACCTACTATGTACCAGCCATTGTTCTAGTACTTTACATGTTAACTCTTTTCTCATAACGGTCCTATTATTCTACTAAAGAGGAAACTACGACATGGAATTTAAATAACCTGCCTTAGTTATATAGCAGTAAGTAGCAGAGCCTGGATTTGAACCAAGGCAGTATGGACTCTAGGGAGCTCTTAACCACTTTTTAAATCTGCTTTACGTGCACAGGTAGTGAAATGTCCACATACTTCTTGATGATGGTGGTGGTGGTGGTGACTTCTTGTCATATATGTCCCAAGTCTCTAGGATTTTAAACAGATGGAATTTTGGACATAATTATATTTCTCAATTATTGCTTTTATTTTATTGCTTGGTTAACTTTTCTTGGGGTTATCTGTATTCAATATCTTCAGATACAGAGGCTTTGGGAAAGTGAGTAATTAAACATATTTAAGTCAAAAAATAAATTAAAAATGTTTAATCAATGAGAAAATTTGGTTTACGATTTTAGAAATTCATGATTTCACCCCATGCTTGTTGCAGTGGGTCTAGATAATTTCAGTTGTGGTTTCCATACCATTGCTTTTGAATTTCTTCCAGGTGCATGCTTTTTAATGGTTTCCCCAGTGATCTGACAAATGGCCAGCCCCAGCTGTATGATAATTCCTAATGAGGCCTAACAGGGTTATTAAAGTTTGGGATGATGAGAAGAAAAACTACTATCCAACTGTTTTTGAAAAACCTTCATTAAGCAATCCTTCTTGCATAGTTTTTTTATTCTCTTTTCTCCAGGTTTTAGCTCCCCATCTCCCCCCTATTTTAACCTTGAGTATTTTAGTTCTCAAGGAATAATTTCAATCTATGTTGAATACTGGGCTAAAGGTACTTATTTAATTACCCAAAGACCATGTTTTACAAAGATAGCAGCCACCTAAGCCCCCAGATTTACCCAGCATCCATGAGTCATTAAGAAAGCAGGAGAGCCTGTTGACCTATTTGTCAAATCTGCCCACTGCAGAGTCGGAGGCAGTGACAGATTTTTGAAAGGAGTGAACTTCTTTGTAGCAATTTAACTAGTGGTTTCTACAACATTCCTGGTAGGACTCTGGAATGATGACTCCTAAGAATTGACTCATTGTAGGTAGCTAAAGAAAGCAGTACAACTCATCTGTCCCTTAGCAAGTGTTCTCACTGGTGTTAACCAGTATTGATCCTCGGTCTGAAGGCAAGCATAGTAACTTTTTAAACTGATGTGAAATTAGAAACTGCAGTCAGTTCATTGTCATCAAAAACCAAATATAATGGGTTGAGTTGGAAATGTAACTTTTAATAAATAAGAAAATTCAACATTGCCATAAGCATTGTAAGTGGTTTAAAGAGAGGCTTTGGCAACTGTACTCCTTAATTTTCTCTAAGAATTATATTTAAAATCATATTTAAAAACAATTATATATTGATATCATTATTCTGCTTTTACCTTCACTCAGATGGAAATAATAATTTTGTAAGTACACTAGCATATATTCATACAATAAAATACTATGAAGATATTAAATATTATTATGAAGAACTTTTATTCACATGGGAAAATGCTTATGGTCTAAAGTGAGGTGAATAATGTAGAATATGAAATTGGGTATGATTTATTACCACAAATATCCAAAACTTTACTTTTTAAAAAGAAATTAGCAGAAAATGTTATACAATATGTTAAAATCCTAGCTGGCATCAGACTTTGAAAGAGAATTTTATTAGGAAGTTATCCTAATAAGACATTTGGAAACACCAGCAGTTTTCATGGAGCTAGAACAAATAATTCTAAAATTTGTATGAAACCAGAAAAGACCCCAAATTGCCAAAGTAATGTTGGAAAGGAAAAGCAAAGTAGGAGTCCTTATAATTCTGGACTTCAAGCTGTATTACAAACTATGGTACTGGCATAAAAACAGGCATATAGATCAATGGAATAGAATAGAGAACCCAGCATTGAACCCACAAATGTATGACCAACTGATCTTCAACAAAGCAGAAAACAATATCCAATTGAAAAAAGACAGTCTCCTCAGCAAATGTTGGGAAAACTACACCAACATGCAGAAGAATGCAACTGGACAACTTTCTTACACCATGCACAAAAATAAATTGAAAATGGATGAAAGACCTAAAGGTGAGACAGGAAACCATGAAAATCCTAGAGGAGAAAGCAGGCAAAAATTCTCTGACCTCAGTTGGAGAAACTTCTTACTAGACACATCTCCTGAAGCAAGGGAAACAAAAGCAAAAATAAATGACTGGGACTTCATCAAGATAAAAAATTTCTCCACAGTGAAGGAGACAATCAACAGCTCTAAAAGGCAACTGACAGAATGACAGAAGATATTTGCAAATGGCATATTGCATAAGGGTTAGTGTCCAAAATCTATAAATAACTTATCAAACTCAACACCACAAAAATAAATAATCTGGTTAAGAAATGGGCAGAAGAAATAAACAGACATTTCTCCAAAGAAGACATACAAATGGCTAACAGACACCATGAAAAAATGCTCAACATCACTCACCATCATGGAAATACAAATCAAAACCACAATGAGATACCACCTCACCCCCATCAGAATGGCTAAAATTAACAACTCAGGAAACAACAAATGTTGGTGAGAATGCAGAAATAGGAATCCTCTTGCACTGTTGGTGGGAGTGCAAACTGGTGCAGCCCCTCTGGAAAACAGTATGGAGTTTTTCTCAAAAAGTTAAAAATAGGACTACCCCACCACCCAGCAATTGCACTACTAGGTATTTATCCAAAGGTTACAAAAATACTGTTTTGATGGGACACATGTACCCTGATCTTTATCTGCACTATCAACAATAACCAAACTGTGGAAAGAACCCAAATGTTCACTGACTGATGAATGGATAAAGAAGATGTGATATGTATGTAAGATGGAATATCGCTCAGTCATCAAAAAGAATGAAATCTTGTCATTTGCAATGACATGGACAGAAATAGAGTATATTATGCTAAGCAAAATAAGTCAGAGAGCAATTACATATGATGTTACTCATATGTTCACTAAGATGAACATAGAGGAAGGGAAGAAAAATAAGATAAAAACAGAAAGGGAGGCAAACCATAAGAGGCTCAACTATAGAGAACAAACTGAGGATTGCTGGGAGGAGGTGGGTGGGGATGGGCTAAATGGTTGATGGGTATTAAGGAGGGCACTTGTGAGGAGCACTGGGTGTTACGTGAAAGTGAAGAATCACTAAATTCTACCCATAAAAACCAATACTACATTATGTTAACTAACTTTAATTTAAATAAAATCTTGGAAGAAAAATACAGGTTTCTAGGTGAATCAATTACAGCTGAAAACCACAGATCTAACAGACAACAGGAACCACTGAAATTTTTTACCATTGTCTGGTATACATTAAATTAGTAATAAAAATGTACAAATGAATGAATGTTGACACTATACCACCAGATCCCCTTGTTATGGGTTATAAAGTTTTGTTCATGTTTTATTAAAAAAAAAAAAGACATTCGAAGTGAAGTTGAATAAGTGAGATGTAAAGGCAACAGATTGTGATTAATAAATCTCCATGTACAGGGAAATGGATTTAATTTTCTTAGTATTACTAATGAGAAAGGGAAAAAGGAGAAAGAAAAGGGTAGGAGATGGGAGAGAATGAAATGATGTTAAAAGGCAATGAGATATGCAACATGGCTGTGCCTCAGGGCACAGCCTTCATCAAACCTGTAGTGCAGTCTTCTAAACTCACAAATGTGATTTTTAGAGAGGTTGTTGATAGAAGAGGCTGTCATGTGCTGGGGTTTGTTCATGGAGTGATACATGAAATATGCAGGATGTTGGGCCCCCATCAATGCTGGGTCCCCATTGCAGGAGTGGTGGAGATAATGTAAACGTTGCAGGAATTGACTAATGTCTTTGGAGGGGTTGTGTATGGTTTTGGTTTTCATAAGTGATGGGTTCAGAACAGAGTTGGAGGGTGGTTAAGAAATTTCACTCACATTAGAATCACCAGCTTTATATTCACATTAAAAACTATTTTAAGCAAGGACTTTGATTGCAAATGACAGAAGCACTTGTTAAAAGGGTTTGAGCTGCATGAATCTGGGACCTGGGAGCTTGAAGGAGAACTTAAACACCACTGACGCACATGCTTTATTGATTCTCTATTGCTAGTGTATCAGCTTCATTCTCTCCTGATGCTCACTGAATTTCTCCATCTGCTATAATGTGACTGTCAACACTTTACAGTATTATATCCTAACAGCTTTGTGATTAGCTTAAGTTGGAAAAAATCAGCTGATGGCTCAGATGGGCTTGACTTGATTTGTGTGCTCATCTTTGTGTGTGTGTGTGCACGCAATCATCTCTCATTAATCACTGTGGCCAAATGAGCAAGTTTCTCTAATGGTTCAGTTGTGGAGTAGGGATTCGGCCTGATACTAGATTAGAGGAGGCCAAACAGAGCCCATAGGAGGATTCAGAGCCTAGCTGGTCTCCACAATACAAACAAGCAAGCAATAAAACACCCAAGTACAAAGAGCCGTAAATCAGGAATTTTAAACATTGTCATATGGCTCCAGGGGAAATAGCTATAACCATGGATTGTCTGAGGCCTACTAACCCTTCGGGCTATAAAGATCAGAATGTGTGGATGCCGGTTGTACAATCATCCAAGAACAGTTTTCCACATTACTCAATCTTTAGATCCATACGAGATCACATTCTAATTTGGACTGACAACCAGAAGATCATGTAATACGCATTTAATAAGTACATAGGAAATCTCCTAAATAAATAAAGAAGAAAACAAATAACAAAACCAATAATCTTCCCTAGCAATTCCATAATTCTTGAGGGAGTCCTTATCTCTCTGCAAGACAGCTAATCTTCCTTCCTTCCCCCTTACCTCTTCTCAGACTCCATAAAAACCACTTCTCCTGTGCCCTTCTACATGTCTTTGGGTTTTGCTCTTTGCTGGCAGCAGCTTATCAGATAAACTCATCTGTGCTAATGTGTGACTTCACCCAGGTAACAGGGCTTATTGTTGACTACAAAGGATAAATCTACCTTGTATCCAAACCATCCCCCTGGGCCAAATTACTTTCCTCTAAAATGCCAGTGTATTTTTCATTAAATTGCTTTCAAATCCTTCAGGTTATTAGGTTTATGGCAGCCCCATTAAGCAGAACAATAATGATTTATGTAAGCTGTTAAGCCAGAATCTTTGTTCTGTTCAATAAAAAGGTTCACGGGTCTGCTGCTGGGTTCTTAGGTCCTGTAGCCTTGCATTGTAAGATTGTTACTCTATGACTTAGATGATCTCCCTATTTTGTTTCCCAAAAGCCTATCAGCCCTCCGTGGAACTGTTAATCAGAATTCACAGCATAGAAAACATGGCTGTGATGTTCAAGTCTCTAACTAGCAAGCTGCAGGGCCTTTGAATCAGGAGAGAGACACCTTATAAAACTTCCAGATCTACCCCTTTATGGGCCTTGTGACTTAACATCTCTCTTTTTTCTTTTCTTTTTAAATTATTATTATCATTTTTATTTCAAAACAATTTTTTTAAATGTCTATGCACCCCTGAGAGACAGAGAGAGATAGAAAGTGAGTGGGGGAACAGCAGAGAGAGAAGGAGACACAGGATCCGAAGCAGGTTCCAGGCTCCTAACTGTTACCACAAAGCCTAATGCGGGTCTCAAACCCACGAACTGCCAGATCATGGTCCAAGCCGAAGTTGGCCACTTAATCAACTGAACCACCCAGATGCCCCTATTATTTTTTTTTAAGTATAATTTATTGTCAAGTTAGCTAACATACAATGTATACAGTGTGTGCTTGGCTTCAGGAGTAGATTCCCATGATTCATCACTTACATACAACACCCAATGCTCATTTCAACAAGAGCTCTCCTCGGTGCCCATCACCCATTTCCCACTCTCTCCCGCCCCTCCCCCAACACCCTCAGTTTGTTCTCTGTATTTAAGTCTCTTATGGTTTGCTTCCATCTCTGTTTGACACTATTTTTTCCCCTTCCCTTCCCCCATGGTCTTCTGTTAAGTTCTGAAATTCCACATAGAAGTGAACATGTATGATATCTGTCTTTGACTGACTTATTTCACGCAGCAGAATACCCTCCAGTTCCATCCATGTTGTCGCAAATGACAAGATTTCATTCTTTTTCATTGCTAAGTAGTATTCCATTGTATATATAAACTACATCTTCTTTATCCATTCATCAGTTGATGGACATTGGGTTCTTTCCATACTTTGGCTATTGTTGAAAGCACTGCTATAAACATTGGGGTACATGTGCCCCCTATGAATCAGCATTCCTGTATCCCTTGGGTAAATTCCTAGTAGTGCTATTCCTGGGTCGTAGGGTAATTCTATTTTTAATTTTTTTGAGAAAACTCCACAGTTTTCCAGGGTGGCTGCCCAGTTTGCATTCCCACCAACAGTGCAAAAGCGTTCCCATTTCTCCATATTCTTGCCAACATCTGTTGTTTCCTGAGTTGTTATTTTGGCCACTCTGACTGGTGTGAGGTGGTATCACAGTGTGGTTTTCACTTTTATTTCCCTGATGAGTGATGTTGAACATCTTTTCACGTGTCTGTTGGCCATCTGGGTGTCTTCTTTGGAAAAGTGTCTATTCATGTCTTTTGCCTATTTATTCACTTGATTGTTTTTTGGGTGTTGAGTATAAGTTCTTTATAGATTTTGGATACTAACCTTTATCCCATATGTCATTTACAAATATCTTCTCCCATTCTGTCAGTTGCCTTTTATTTGTTGATTGTTTCCTTTGCAGTGCAGAAGTTTATTTCCCTTGTCTTTGGAGAGGTGTTGAATAAGAAGTTGCTATGGCTGAGGTCAAGGAGGTTGTTGCCGGTTTTCTCCACTAGGGTTTTGATGGTTTCCTGCCTCACATTTAGATCTTTCATCCATTTTTTAATTTTTGTGTATGGTGTAAGGTATGGTCCAGTTTCATTCTTCTGCATGTTGCTGTCCAGTTCTCCCAGCACCGTTTGCTAAAGAGACTGTCTTTTTTCATTGGATGATGTTTGATTTGATTCCATTGGTCTATGTGTCTGTTTTTGTGCCAATACCATACTGTCTTCATGATTACAGCTTTGTAGTAGAGGCTAAAGTCCAGGATTGTGATGCCTCCCATTTGGTTTTCTTTTTTAACATTACTTTTTGCCTTTCGGGGTCTTCTGTGGTTCCATATAAATTTTAGGATTGTTTTTTCTAGCTCTGAAAAGAATGCTGGTGCAATTTTGATTTGGATTGCATTGAATGTGTAGTTTGCTTTGGGTAGTATTGACATTTTAACAATATTTGTTTTTCCTATCTATGAGCATGGAATGTTTTTCCATTTCTTTGAGGCTTCTTCAGTTCTTGCATAAGTTTTCTATAGTTTTCAGCATACATATCTTTTACATCTTTGGTTAGGTTTATTCCTGGGTAAATTATGGTTCTTGGTGCAATTATAAATGGTATTGATTTCTTGATTTCTCTTTCTGTTGCTTCGTTATTGGTGTATGGAAATGCAACCTATTTCTGTACACTGGTTTTATATCTTGCAACTTTGCTGAACTCATACATGATTTCTAGCAGCTTTTTGGTGGAGTCTTTCAGGTTTTCCATGTAGAGTTTCATATCATCTGCAAAAAGTGAAAGTTTGACTTCTTTCCCAGTTTTGATGCTTTGTATTTCATTTTGTTGTCTGATTACTGAGGCTAGAACTTCCAACACTATGTTAAACAACAGTGGTGAGAGTGGACATCCCTGTCATCTTCCTGATCTCAAAGGGAAAGCGCTCAGTTTTTCTCCATTGAGGATGATAGTAGCTGTGGGCTTTTCATATATGGCTTTTGTGATGATAAGGTATGTTCCTTCTATCCCAACTTTCTTGAGAGTTTTTATTAATAAAAGATGCTGTATTTTGTCAAATGCTTTTTCTGCATCTATTGACAGGATCATGTTCTTATCCTTTCTTCTATTAATATGATGTATCACATTGGTTGATTTGCGAATATTGAACCACCCCTACATCCCAGGAATGAATCCCACTTGATCATGGTGAATAATTCTTTTAATATACTGTTGGATTTGATTTGCTAGTATCTTGTTGAGAATTTTTGCATCCATGTTCATCAGAGATATTGGCCTATAATTCTCCTTTTTAGTGGGGTCTCTGGTTTGGGAATCAAGGTAATGCTGGCTTCATAGAATGAGTCTGGAAGCTTTCCTTCCCTTTTTATTTTTTGGAACAGCTTGAGAAAAGTATGTATTAACTCTGATTTAAATGTCTGATAGAATTCCCCTGGGAAGCCATCTGGCCCAGGACTACTATTTATTGGGAGATTTTGGTAACTGATTCAATTTCTTCAATAGTTATGGGTCTGTTAAAATTTTCTATTTCTTCTCATTTGAGTTTTGGTAGTGTGTGGGTGTCTAGGAATTTGTCCATTTCTTCCAGGTTGTCCAGTTTGTTGGCATATAATTTTTCAAATCATTCTCTAATTGTTTGTATTTCTGTGGTGTTGGTTGTGACCTCTCGCCTTTCATTCATGATTTTATCTATTTGTATTCTCTCTCTTTTCTTTTTGAGAAGTCTGGCTAGGAGTTTATCAATTTTGTTTGTTCTTTCAAAAAACCAGCTCTTAGATTCATTGGTCTGTTCTACTGTTTGTTTTTAAATTCTATATTGTTTATTTCTGCTGGCTTTGGGGTTTCCTTTGCTGCTCTGTTTCCAGTTCCTTTAGGTGTGAAGTTATGTTTTGTATTTGGGATTTTTCTTATTTCTTGAGATAGGTCTGGATTGCAATGTATTTTCCTCTTAGGACTGCTTTTGCTGCATCCCAAAGGATTTGAACTCTTGTGTTTTTATTTTCATTTGCTTCCATATATTTTTAAATTTCTTCTTCAATTGCCTGGTTGACCCATTCATTCTTTAGTAGGATGTTATTTAACCTCCATGCATTTGGAGGCTTTCCAAATTTTTTCTTGTTGTTGATTTTAAGTTTCATAGTGTGTTATTTGCAAATATGCATTGTATGATCTCAAATTTTTTATATTTATTGAGGGGTGTTTTGTGACTCAGTATGTGATCTATCTAAGGGAATATTCCATGTGCACTCAAGAAAAATGTATATTCTGCTGCTTTGGGATGAAAAATTCTGAATATATCTGTCAAGTCCATCTGGTCCAGTGTATCATTCAAGGCCATTATTTCTTTATTGATTTTCTGCCTAGATGCTGTTGTAAGTGGAGTATTAAAATCCCCTGAAATTACTATATTCTTATCAATAAGATTGCTTAGGTTTGTGATTGATTTATATACTTGTGCTTTCAAGTTGGGGGCAGAAACATTTACATTTGTTAGCTCTTCTTGATAAATAGACTCCATAATTATGATATAATGTAATTCTTCATCTCTTGTTACAGCCTTTAGTTTAAAATCTAGTTTGTCTGATATAAGTATGGCTACTCCAGCTTTCTTTTGACTTACAGTAGCATGACAGATAGATCTTCCAGAGATGATAGATCCCCTCACTTTCAATCTGAAGGTGTCCTTAGGTCTAAAAGGAGTCTCTTGCAGATAGCATGTAGATGGATCTTGGTTTTTTTTACCTATTCTGATACCCTATGTCTTTTGATTGTGGCATTTAGCACATTACATTCAGATTTATTATTAAAAGATATGGATTTAGTGTCATTGTGTTTATCCGTACTTCTCATCCTTGTGGTGATGTCTCTGGTCCTTTGTAGTCTTTTCAGCATTCCACTCAGAGTCCCCCTTAGAGATTCTTGCAGGGCTGGTTTAGTGGTCACGAACGCCTTCAGTTTTTGTTTGTCTGGGAAAGCCTTTATCTCTCCTCTATTCTGAATGACAGCCTTGCTGGATAAAAGATTCTTGGCTGAATATTTTTTCTAATCAGCACATTGAATATTTCCTGCCACTCCTTTCTGGCCTGCCAAGTTTCAGTGGACAGGTCTGCTACTACCCTTATGTGTCTACCCTTGTAGGTTAAGGCCTGTTTGTCCCTAGCTGCTTTCAGAATTCTGTCTTTATCTTTGTATTTTGCTAGTTTCACTATGATCTGCCATGGAGATCTACTCCTGTTAAATCTGAAGGGAGTTCTCTGTGCCTCCTGGATTTGGAGGTCCTTTTCCTTCCCCAGATTAGGGAAGATCTCAACTATAATTTGTTTAAGTAAACCTTTTACCCCTTTCTCTCTTCTTCTTCTGGAACTCTTCTGGAACCTATGTTATAGATATTATTATGTTTCATTGAATCGCTTAGTTCTCTAATTCTCCCTTCATGGTCTAGTATTTTCTTATCTTTTTCTCAGCTTCATCATTTTCCATAATTTTATCTTCTATTTTCCTTATTCTCCCCTCTGCTTCCTCCATCCTTGCTATCACTGCATCTAGTTTACTTTGTACTTCATTTACAACATTTCTTAATTTGTCGTGATCACTGCAACAATAGATTCTCTGCTGTCTTCTACGTTTTTCAAGCCTTTTTATGACTATTAATCTAAATTCTTGATCAGATATATTGTTTACATCTGTTTTGAGCAATTCTCTAGCTGTCATTTCTTCCTGGAATTTCTTCTGAGGCGAATTCTTCTGTTTCATCATTTTCGCTGGCTGTCTTTTACATCTTTTAATAGCTTGCTATGTGTCCTACACCTGTGAGCACTACTATTTTAAAAAGGGGTCAAATACTCTACAGGGCCTGGTCCTTCAGAAGGTGCTTTTGGAGTATGTTGTGCGCTCTCTGTTGTGGCTTTGGTTGCTCTTTCTCCCTACTTGTAGTGGTGACTGGGACCTTCCACCAGGTGTGCTTTAATTTGTTTGTTGAAGTAACCCTAAAAAAACTTTAAAAAGGTATGGTGGGGTGGAAGAAGACTTATCCCATACAAAGAGAGAAATGACAGGGGCAGGGAAAAAGAAAAGGTAAAAACAATGACCAGGCAGAGAGTCAGAGAAACTATACCGCTCAATCCAGACAGAGAGAGAGAGAGAGAGGGGAAAATAACGAAGGAGATACAGAAGAAGTGTAAAAGAATAGATTTAAAATGTCTGCTGAAACAAACCAAAAACCAGAATAACCAGAATAGAGAAGGATCAAATCAGAAAATGCAAAACTGCTGGACCAAAAATCTGATGGTGCTTTGGAACCAGTGGCTGTGCTGGTCTGGAGGAGGGGCTGTCTGGTTCAGTCAGTGTCAGTCTTGCTCTGTTAGATATGCAGTTACCAGGCATGGAGGGGTGTGGTTTGGTGTAGGTGGGTCCTGCCTCCACTGTGGTTCCCTTGTGCATTCCCAGAAGCCCCACCCTGTTGGTGATGGGGAGAAAAATGGTGACACCCCAGTCTCTCCTCCCTGGTCTAGTGTCCCAAACCACTCTGTTCAGGCAGTCCTCACAGTGCTGTGTGGGCACAAGCTGGCTGGTTTGTTCCACTCCCCAGTCTCCCGCACCCCCTAGGCACTTGTCTGGGTTTCAAACCCTTATGCCTTAAAGGATCCCATTCCACGTGCCCTGGTTCAGTGGTGTTGCTACTCTGCCCAGCCAACAAAGGGTCTCTGGCTGACAGGCACCTACAGGGTCTTTTGTTGTTGGAGCCACTATATACCTTCCTCCCAGAGCACTCAAAGAAGAGGACTGCTCTCTGAGCTTGCTCCCGAGACTGGGGCTGGCTCCCTCCCTCCCCAGGTGCATGTACAGGATGGCAGGCCCTAGTCCAGAGAAAGTCCTGCAACTCTGGATCGTGTTAGAAATTGGTTCTTTCTCTTTTTTCCCATACCCTGGCCCATGGTCTGGGGAGGTCTTTTTCTTGTCCAAATACAGTCCTACACTTCCACAGTCTCTCTTCCTCTTCCTTTTGTCTCTCCACAGAGGGGTATCCTTTCCCTCTGTGCCTACACAACCTGTTTTATCTCTCCCAATTCGCAATAATGCACCTATGGCTCACCAAATTGTCCCCATGGGCCCCTGGATATGTTTTGGTCACTCTGTAACCTGGATTCCTGAAATTCCAAGACTTCTGGCCTCAGTACTGCTGTGTTTGAGGGAGGAGGGAACTTCAGGTCCCCCTACTTCTCTGCCATGTTGACTTCTCCCCCTGGGTCTCTCTCTTAATGAACTTAAATTTCACAGCTGTAAGGTGGGTAACAATACCTCACTGAGTGTTGCACAAATTAAATACTGAATGAACCACTCTACCACGCTGGAGTGTTTCCAGCCTCAGTTCCATTTCTTGCCTTCCCCACACTTTGCTCTTCTGTTGCAAGTGTGTGGAGTTCTGCAGTCTGCATTTCCCTAGGTTCCCAGATTCCAGCGGGGAATCAGCCAATGGGGAACACTGATTTGGGATCAGAGGTATACTAAGAGAGGAGCCAAGGTATTTTCCCTATCTTCTCTGCCTTGGGTGATAATTATCTGGTACATTCTGTCCCCTTCATTGCCCCATTTCCTGGTGGTTAGATATACGATGGTGTTAGCTTCTTCCATGTGATCCCTGGCCCCTGGGATTTGGTAATTCCACCTCCTCTCTCTCCCCTTAGCCTACGAGTATTAATCCTAGTTTTTCTTTGTTTTTGTTTTTTTGTTTTTTTTTGTTTTTTTTGTTTTTTTTGTTTTTTTTGTTTTTTTTGTTTTTTGCTTTAGGAATCTCTGCCTTGCTTTAGTATGCCCTGTTTACCTTCTCAGCTCTTCAGTGCCCATGTAGCCAATTCCCTGCATTAAATTAAATCTTTTACAAATTCCGGTGGCTCTGCTTCCTGCTTAGTCCCTAACTGACATGACCCCATAACACTGTAATGGTACATATTAAGTATTTGCTTTGCTTTGTTGAGATTGCTTAAACTTGTACTTTAGGATGAGATTGCTAAAGAAACCCAGAGCTGGACAGCAGGTAAAAAGTAAAAACAGATTCCATTCAGGAATTACTGGAGTAGGGAAAAAGAGACCTCAGCAAAAAATTGGGGTCAATTCCAAATACAGCCTTGTCAGTGGAGATTTATACCCAAGGAGCAATGCAGGGATCAGTGAATGTAAATTAATTAAGAGGGAAACGTCAGGAGGAGGGAGGGAACCCTAACAGGATTCTTGCTAAAGGCAAGACAAAGTAATCAGATGTCAAGGATTGGGGGTGAGGAATTTCATCAGATATCAAGATGATCAGATATCAAGAAAGGGAGGGGAGTAGCTCTGTAAACTGCCTTAGAGAGACCTGGGAAGATGGCGGCATAGGAGGATGCTAGGCTCACTTCGTCCTGCTGATCACTTAGATTCCATCCACATCTGCCTAAATAACCCAGAAAACCACCAGAAGACTAGCAGAACAGACTCTCCGGAGCCAAATGTAGACAAGAGACACACAGAAGAGGGTAGGAAGGGCGAAGAGGCGGTTCATGCTACATGGACTGGTGAGAGGGAGCTGGGGCAGTGGAGGGGCAGCCCGCCCAGCAAGGCAGAGCCCCCAAAATCTGGCTGGCAAAAGCAGAGGGGCTGGACTCTGTGAGTTCTGACAGCCAGTGGGACTTAACATCTGGAATGGTAAAAGTCAACAGCTCTGCTCTCAGAGTGGGGAGGGTGAGAGGACGCTGGGAGCAAGGGTTGTTGAGCCCCGGAAGACAGAGCTCAGTTCAGCAGGGGAACAAAGGTGCTGGCCAGCACCATTTCCCTCTCCCATCCCCCAGCTGAAATTCCAAAGGGAACCAGTTTCCCTCACTAAACTTGCTTGCACCACGCAAATGACCAATGCTGTGCTTCTGTGGATCTGTCTTTCTGAAGGGCCTGCCTCCCTCCCGATGCTGCAGGGTCCCTCTCACGGGGGGCCACCGACAGCAAAGCTAGCTAAGTCTGCCCCTCCCTCCCCTGTGCACCTTGTGGATCCATCCCGGCTAATATGCTCTTGGCCAGATCCCATCAAAGCAGCACCACAAACCTAGAAGTGTGCAAGCAGCCCAGACAGGGGCCACACCACTCCGCAGTGAGTCCTGCCCCTGGGAGAGGTACACACCAGTCTGACTGTGGTCCCAGCAGTGGGCTGGGGCAGACATCCGGTCTGACTGCGGCCCCACCCACCAATACAAGTTACTCCAGACAGCACAGGGGAAGTGCCCTATAGTTTGGAGCTACCGCAGGGACTGAATGAATGATGAAATGGAAGAATTCTCCTCAAAAGAAACTCCAAGAAGTAGCGACAGCTAACGAATTGATCAAAAATGATTTAAGCAATATAAAAGAACAAGAATTTAGAATAATGGTCATAAAATTAATCGCTGGGCTTGAAAAAAGCATAGAGGACAGCAGAGAATCTATTGCTACAGAGATCAAGGGACTAAGAAATACTCATGAGGAGCTAAAAAAATGCTATAAATGAGGTGCAAAATAAAATGGAGGTGACCACAGCTCGGATTGAAGAGGCAGAGGAGAGAATAGGTGAATTAGAACACAAAATTATGGAAAAAGAGGAAGCTGAGAAAAAGAGATAAAAAACCCAGGAGTATGAGGGGAGAATCAGAGAACTAAGTGATGCAATCAAATGGAACAATATCCATATCCTAGGAATTCCAGAAGAAGAGAGAAAGGGGCTGAAGGTATACTTGAACAAATTATAGTTGAGAAATTCCCTGATCTGGAGAAGGAAAAGCCATTGAAATCCAAGAGGCATAGAAAACTCCCTTCAGACATAACTTGAATTGATCTTCTGCATGACATATCATAGTGAAACTGGCAAAATACAAGGATAAAGAGAAAATTCGGAAAGCAGCTAGGGATAAACAGGCTCTAACTTATAAAAGGAGACCAATAGGACTAGTGGCAGACCTACCTACTGAAACTTGGCAGGACAGAAAGGAATGGCAGGAAATATTCAATGTGATGAACAGAAAAAACATGCAGCCAAGAATCCTTTATCCAGCAAGTCTGTCATTTAGAATAGAAGGAGAGATAAAGGTCTTCCCAAACAAACAAAAACTGAAGGAATTCATCACCACTAAACCAGCCCTACAAGAGATCCTAAGGAGGATTCTGTGAGTGAAATGTTGCAAGGACCACAAAGTACCAGAGACATCACTGCAAGCATGAAACCTACAGACATCACAACGACTCTAAACCCGTATCTTTCTATAATAACATTGAATGTAAATGGACTAAATGGTCCAACCAAAAGACATAGGGTATCAAAATGGATATAAAAAAAACCAAGATCCATCTATTTGCTGTCTACAAGAGACTCATTTTACACAGAGGACACATTCAGATTGAAACTGAGGGGATGCAGAATTATTTATCATGATACTGGAAGTCAAAAGAAAGCTGGAATAGCCATACTTATATCAGACAAACTAGACTTTAAATTAAAGGCTGTAACAAGAGATGAAGAAAGGCATTATATAATAATTACAGAGTCTATCCATCAGGAAGACCTAACAATTATAAATGTCTACGTGCCAAATACGGGAGCCCCCAAATATATAAAACAATTAATCACAAACATAAGCAACCTTATTGATAAGAATGTGGTAATTGCAGGGGACTTTAACACTCCACTTACAGAAATGGATAGATCATCTAGACACATGGTCAATAAAGAAACAAGGGCCCTGAATGACACATTGGATCAGATGGACTTGACAGATGTATTTAGAACTCTGCATCCCAAAGCAACAGAATATACTTTCTTCTTGAGTGCACATGGAACATTATCCAAGATAGATCACATACTGGGTCACAAAACAGCCCTTCATAAGTATAAAAATACTGAGATCATACCATGCACACTTTCAGACCACAACGCTATGAAGCTTGAAATCAACCACAGGAAAAAGTCTGGAAAACCTCCAAAAGCATGGAGGTTAAAGAACACCCTACTAAAGAATGAATGGGTCAACCAGGCAATTAGAGAAGAAATTAAAAAATATATGGAAACAAATTGAAAATACAATAATCCAAACACTTTGGGATGCAGCAAAAGCAGTCCTGAGAGGAAAATACATTGCAATCCAGGCCTATCTCCAGAAACCAGAAAAATTCCAAATACAAAATCTAACAGCACACCTAAAGGAAATAGAAGCAGAACATCAAAGACACCCCAAACCCAGCAGAAGAAGAGAAATAATAAAGATCAGAGCAGAAATAAACAATGTAGAATCTAAAAAAACTCTAGAGCAGATCAATGAAACCAAGAGTTGGTTTTTTGAAAAAATAAAATTGATAAGCCTCTAGCCAGGCTTCTCAAAAAGAAAAGGGAAAGGACCTAATAGATAAAATCATGAATGAAAATGGAAGCATTACAGCCAATCCCTCAGAAATACAATCAATTATCAGGGAATATTATGAAAAATTATATGCCAACAAACTGGACAATCTGGAAGAAATGGACAAATTCCTAAGCACCCACACACTTCCAAAACTCAAACAGAAAGAAATAGAAAACTTGAACAGACCCATAATCAGCAAAGAAATTGAATCAGTTATCAAAAACCGCCCAACAAATAAGAGTCCAGGACCAGATTGCTTTCCAGGGGAATTCTACCAGACATTTAAAGCTGAGATGATACCTATCCTTCTAAGCTGTTACAAAAAATAGAAAGGGAAGGAACACTTCCGGACTCATTCTGTGAAGCCAGTATTACTCTGATTCCTACACCAGACAGAGACCCAGTAAAAAAAGAGAACTACAGGCCAATATCCCTGATGAATATGGATGCAAAAATTCTCAATAAGATACTAGCAAATCGAATTCAACAGCATATAAAAAGAATTATTCACCATGATCAAGTGGGATTCATTCCTGGGATGCAGGGCTGGTTCAACATTCGCAAATCAATCAATGTGATACATCAAATTAATAAAAGAAAAGATAAGAACCATATGATCCTGTCAATCGATGCAGAAAAAGCATTTGACAAAATTCAGCATCCTTTCTTAATAAAAACCCTTGAGAAAGTCGGGATAGGAGGAACATACTTAAACATCATAAAAGCCTTTATGAAAAGCCCACAGCTAACATCATCCTCAACGGGGAAAAACTGAGAGCTTTCCCCCTGAGATCAGGAAGATGACAGGGATGTCCATTCACCACTGTTGCTTAACATAGTGTTGGAAGTTCTAGCATCAGCAATCAGACAACAAAAGGAAATCAAAGGCATCAAAATTGGCAAAGATGAAGTCAAGCTTTCACTTTTTGCAGATGACATGATATTATACATGGAAAACCCGATAGACTCCACCAAAAGTCTGCTAAAACTGACACATGAATTCAGCAAAGTCGCAGGATACAAAATCAATGTACAGAAATCAGTTGCATTCTTATACACTAACAATGAAGCAACAGAAAGACAAACAAAGAAACTGATCCCATTCACAATTGCACCAAGAATCATAAAATACCTAGGAATAAATCTAACCAAAGATGTAAAAGATCTATATGGTGAAAAGTATAGTAAGCTTATGAAGGAGGGGTGCCTGGGTGGCTCAGTTGGTTAAGTGTCCGACTTCAGCTCAGGTCATGATCTCACCGTCCGTGAGTTCGAGCCCCGTGTTGGGCTCTGTGCTGACAGTTCGGAGCCCAGAGCCTGCTTCGGATTTTGTGTCACCCTCTCTCTCCACCCCTCCCCTGCTCATGCTCTGTCTCTGTCTCAAAAATAAATAAAAACATTAAAAAACAATTAAAAAAAAAAGAGAAAACTTATGAAGGAAATTAAAGAAGATACAAAGAAATGGAAAAGCATTCCATGCTCATGGTTTAGATGAATAAATATTGTTAAAATGTCAATACTTCCCAAAGCAATGTACACATTCAGTGTAATCCCAATCAAAATTGCACCAGCATTCTTCTCAAAGTTAGAACAAGCAATCCTAAAATTTGTATGGAACCACAAAAGACCCCGAATAGCCAAAGTAGTATTGAAGAAGACCAAAGCGGGAGGCATCACAATCCCAGAATTTAGCCTCTACTACAAAGCTGTAGTCATCAAGACAGCATGGTATTGGCACAAAAACAGACACTTAGACCAATGGCATAGAATAGAAACCCCAGAATTAGACTCACAAAAGTATGGCCAACTCATCTTTGACAAAGCAGGAAAGAATATCCAATGAAAAAAAAGACAGTCTCTTTAACAAATGGTGCTGGAGAACTGGACAGCAACATTCAGAAGAATGATACTGTACCACTTTCTTACACCATTCAAAAAATAAACTCAAAATGGATGAAGGAACTGAATGTGAGACAGGAAACCATCAAAACCCTAGAGAAGAAAGCAGGAAAAAACCTCTCTGACCTCAGCTGCAGAAATTTCTTACTTGACACATCTTCAAAGGCAAGGGAATTAAAAGCAAAAATTAACTATTGGGACCTCATCAAGATAAAAAGCTTCTGCACTGCAAAGGAAACAATCAACAAAACTAAAAGGCAACCAACAGAATGGGAAAGATATTTGCAAATGACATATCAGACAAAGGGCTAGTTTCCAAAATCTATAAAGAACTCACCAAACTCCACACCTGAAAAACAAAGAATCCAGTGAAAAAATCAGCAGACGCCATGAATAGACACTTCTCTAAAGAAGACATCCAGATGCCCACAGGCACATGAAAAGATGCTCAACGTCACTCCTCATCAGGGAAATACAAATCAAAACCACACTGAGATACCACCTCATGTCAGTCAGAGTGACTAAAATGAACAAATCGGGAGACTATAGATGCTGGAGAGGATGTGTAGAAACGGGAACCCTCTTGCACTGTTGGTGGGAATGCAAACTGGTACAGCCTCTCTGGAAAACAGTGTGGAGGTTCCTCAAAAAATTAAAAAAATAGACCTACCCTATGACCAGCAATAGCACTGCTAGGAATTTACTCCAGGGATACAGGAGTACTGATGCATAGGGGCACTTGTACCCCAATGTTTATAGCAGCACTTTCAACAATAGCCAAACTATGGAAAGAGCCTAACTGTCCATCAACTGATGAATGGATAAAGAAATTGTGGTTTATATACACAATGGAATGCTACCTGGCAATGAGAAAGAATGAAATATGGTCTTTTGTAGCAACATGGATGAAACTGGAGAGTGTTATGCTAAGTGAAATAAGTCATACAGAGAAAGACAGATACCATATGTTTTCACTCTTATGTGGATCCTGAGAAACTTAACAGAAGACCATGGGGGAGGGGAAAGGGGTAAAAAAAAGTTACAGAGAGGGAGGAAGCCAAAGCATAAGAGACTCTTAAAAACCGAGAATAAACTGAGGGTTGATGGGAGGGGAGGGTCGGTGATGGGCATTGAGGAGGACACCAGTTGGGATGAGCACTGAGGGAGGGGAAGGTCGGTGATGGGCATTGAGGAGGACACCAGTTGGGATGAGCACTGGGTATTGTACGGAAACAAATTTGACAACAAATTTCATATTAAAAAAATAATAAACTGCCTTAGCAAGTTTCTTTCTACAACTAAGTGATGCAGGACTGACAAAGATGAACATCAAGATCAAGGCCTAGGGAGCTTGGAGGAGCCTGACTAAAGTTAGTCAAGAAGAGAGTCCCTGTCAATTTCTAAATATATTTCACTAATCAGTATAAAGAAGTAATATTTATGATACCATAAAGGATATAGTAGCATGTTAATAAAACAATTTCAAATCCCTGCTTGTTATACCTTTATTCCAAAGGTCTGGAAACCAAGAGATAATAACCAGAGGAGCAAAAACAGTATACATACTATTTCTTTTAATATATATTAGTGGTATTAAATATCATCTCCCTGAATGTAACATTAAGAACATTTCGTTTAGCCATAAAATGACCAATATTCTGTGGGCTTAAAACATTTTTTTTAAGTAGGCTCCACATCCAGTGTGGAGCCCAGTGCGGGGCTTGAACTCACAACCCTGAGATCAAGAATCAGATGCTTAAACAACAAAGCCACCTAGTCACCCCTATTCTGTGGGCTTAATTCATTACTTGTATGAGAATTTAGAGACTGAAGAACTAATCCCTATATTACTGTAGCAGAGATGCTAAATAATCAAATAACACACAATTTCTTCTTTGGCTGATTATGCATCCCCATCTTGCTGGTAGCATCATCATAGCAATGGGACAGGAACCTGTCAGAATGCTTCATTATCATCCCCCAAAAGCTGCTTCACTTGGTCTCAGTTAATGGCATCAATGACCACCCAAGCTCCTCAGACAGCTACTTCAGAGTCACTATGGACCTTTCTCATGATCTTACTCCCACATTCAATTCACTTTTGGATCTCTACAAAAAGCATT
This sequence comes from Acinonyx jubatus, assembly GCF_027475565.1. Classification (NCBI taxonomy): domain Eukaryota; kingdom Metazoa; phylum Chordata; class Mammalia; order Carnivora; family Felidae; genus Acinonyx; species Acinonyx jubatus. The sequence continues at coordinate 28,921,465 of NC_069394.1, forward strand.
TAGTCCCCATAGCCATGATCTCAGACCAGCCATGATCTCAGACCAGTCATGATCTCAGACCAGTCATGATCTCAACCTGGACACTATTGATATTCTGGACTGGATGATTCTTTGTCATGGGGGCTGTCTAGTGCATTGCAGGAGGTTTAACAGCATACCTGGCCTCTACTCACTGGATGTCAGTATCACTCCTTGCATAGTGTAAATGAAAAATGTTTCTGGATATTGCCATTTTGTCACCAATAAGACCCCACTCCCGACTCCTCTTCTTCACAGGAACGTTAATCTAATCTTTTAGAGGCAAACAACAGGAAAAGCTCCATCTGGCCAGTTTGAGTTCAACCATTGGCTCACACCTGCATAGATGGACCATGAAGTGTCCAACAGTTACCTCTACTCATTATAATGTTAAAATCTCTGGCCCAAGAAGGAGCACAAACCTCACTAACATAATATGTGATGCATGTATAGGCATGTTTCCTAAATATATATACATGATCATATAACCACCTCTACATATGATGACAAAACCTCCCTTTCTGAATATTCATCATAACCCTAAATAAAAGGAACCCACTCATCCTGCCTGGGAGATTCACAGCTTTGGCTGTTATTCCCTAAGATCACCTTACTTGCTGCAAATAAAGTTTCCTTTGTGTGACAACTCCACCTGGTATAGTTTCTACCTGTAACTCATCAAGGAGCAAACTCGTGTTAGTTTGGTTACAAAATGTCCTGGGGTGTTGGAGGGCAATATTACCCCCATTTAAGAGTCCCTGTCTTAGACTAGAGTCTGGAGACTATTGTGCTAGCCTTTTATCTGCGATCTCTCTTATCTCCTGTTTTTGTGTAATCTAGTTTAATGTCATATGAGAAATTTTACAGCAGATAAAGCCTTTTGCAAAGTAGCTTCTAGCTCTTCGCAGCTTAATCTCCTGCTTCCACGTACCAGGCATCTTAAGCTCCAGTCACCCTGAAAACCACTCTATCAATACTCCAGATCCTTGTAGGCCTCAGTACTTTTGCAGAGGTGGTTTCTTTGGTCAGGTATGTATGGTATGCCTTTCTTTGGAGAGAACTCCTATGCATCCCTAAATACTTAGGTGAGAAGCTCTGTTACCATTTCCTGATGTCCTCAGGTACAATTACTAACTGTCTCTATTAAGTGGGCTCTATATTTGTTTTTTTTTAAATAATTATTCTTATATTAATTTAAGTGGACCGAATTGGTCACAAGCTGTTAAAACCTGAGCTTCTTCCCTCATAGTTTTGGACTTGAGAATGAACACATCATATCAAGTTTCTCTCTGGTGGCTGAAGGTGGACCCTATACAACTTGGAAGCTTTTCTTAGATAGCTGATCTAGAAGGAGAGAAAATAATGGTAAAGAAGTACAAGGAGAGAAAATATCAGTTCCTAATGAAGTTCAGGAGTCCAGTTCCAATATTCCTGAAACCCAACATGGTGGTGTGATCCCCCAACATCCTCATAATACATTCTCCTTTAGGCTTTTGATGGCTTGAGTTCAGCTTCTATTACTTGCTAGCAAGTGTCCTACTTAAGACACTGGCAGGGCTACTACATCACAAAAGGTAAGAAAAAAAATACTCCCCCACCAAAAACCAAAAAAAACCCATTTGTTACTAGTCTCAAAACAATGATCAAGACAGCATTTAAGACAGTGACTAAGTAAGGCTCTTTTCTGGTCTTCCCAGGCATATACAGGCAAAGGAGAGAATTTGAATTTTTACTTCAGATACTCATTCTTACAAAATTAGAAGATACAAAAAAATTTGTGTCTTCAAATTCTTCACTACTCAGCTTATGAAGTCTCAAATTTTGATTTTGTAAAATTTTAAACATTTAACATCACTGGTTTCTCTGTTGTATCTTTTATTCTTCATCAATTTCTTTCAATAAATCTGGCCTATTTCCTCAAGTTGCAACAAACAAAGATTTTTGAACAAAGAATACATAATATTTTAAGCTCCTTCCACTTTTGTGGATGAGTTGGTAACTACAAAATATTTGAGTTACTTTCAGCTTTAGTAAAGATAAACATGCATATTTCAGAAGAAGTATATTTTCATTGAAAAGTCACACTGAAGAAATAGGACATGTACCCAAAATAATCAAAACTAGTAAAGAAAAAAAATACAGTGCTCCTCTTGACCCCAATCTGTGGGTTGCCAAATGAAGTACTAGATTAAAAACAATTTTGAGGTACTTAATTCACCTACAGTTGGCTCTTGATAGGCCTTTTCTTTATTGCCCAGATAGCAGAGACTGCATATTGCTTACCTTTTTTCTCAAAGTTGAGTACACTGCCTGTCAAATCATAGATGTTTAATAAATGGTGGTCGAATAAAGAAAAACATCCTAGGCTCCTGCCACCTATATTGTTGGTCTTTGTCAAAGTTATAGTCATTATCACTCTATTAGTCAGAGGCCATTTCAGAAAACAGAAGCTATATTAGGTATTTCAAACAGAGGGGATTTAATACAAAGAAATAGTTACATGAGTGATAGAAGGTGGAAGCACAGCAAGGGGATGCTGAAGTAAGCTGGAGGTGATAGCTCCAGGAAGAAACCATTCCACCATTGCCCCCTGGAGCTGATGAAATAGTCGGGTTAGGGGTTAACAGTTGGAGTAACAGTTGGGATTACCTTGCAGGTCACAGCAGAGTCCCTGAGGACAAAAAGAGGGGCTGAAGAGTGTCTCTGACTCAGGTAGTGTTAAAGGAACCTGGAAACGAGAGCAACTACTACCACTAAAGCAATGCTGATAGGTGTTCTTCTCCATTTGTCCCTCCTTTCAGTCTCCTTGGAGTACAGTGTTTTTCAATTAGGCATGATTTTATTTCCTAGAGGATATTTGCAACTTCTGGAGACATTTTTGGTTGTCACACTGGGGTGGAAAATGTTATTGACATCTAATGGTAGAGACCAGTGAACCTCAAGTAAACAATGTGGAGTTCCTCTGCTCTGGCCAGACAGTGGAAGTCCCCCATCACAATGTTACCCAACACAGGAGAAGGATGTCACCAAGATGGTGACATAGGTCATTCCTGATGTTGCTCTCACCTCACAAGAAACATAACTAACAACTATCCATGGAAAAGACACCACGGAAAATCCTAGAATATAGGGGTGAGGCTGAAGTACCTCCACTCCCCCACCATCCTGGCACCACAGAGGCAAAGATAGGCTGGTGCAGAACCACATAATTCTCCCATGAGCCTATGTTCCTCCAGTGGGAAAAGAGAATCCAGGGTGGACATCCAGCTTCCTCAGCATTGTGGGTCACTTATTGGGACCCCAACTCTGGTCCTGCTAGACAGGGCTTGTGGGGGAATCTGTAGGGCTTGACCACTGGGAATCTCATTGTGATGGAGACAGGGGGAGGAGTTTGCAATAACCAGCACTCAGATCATGGAAGACAGAATTCCTACCTGCAGTGTTCAAGTAGTAGTCCCAATCAGCAGTTTTGTCCATCTGCAGAGACAAGATGGTGGTGCAGTATGACCAGGAAACTTGGTAGGTGCAGGTCTGCCTGATTTGGGTTCTCAGATGAAGAGTCTTGATAGCTGTGGAGACTGGTCTGTTTCTGCTAAGGCAGGGGAGCTGAGTCATAGTCCTAGACCCACAGCTGAGGGTAGCTACATAGGCCAACTGCATAGTCATAGTCTGGCCTGCTGCTGAGTATATTTCCCAGCCCTAAGTGACCAAAAAGCCTGGTTGGAACACCTAGAAGCTGTGTAGTTCAGCAACACTTGGCTAAAGAGTTCAGCAAGCAGAGCTAAAGGTCCCCAGAGCAGAGCCCAGTCACATAGATTGGCCAGGAAACTGGAGGAGCAGGTTGGCTTGAGTTAAGATGACAAACAACCTTTTAGAACTTTGAACTAGTATGCTTGTCCTACCGAGGCAGAAGGACTAATTTATAGCCCTACCCACTACTGAGTGCAGCTCCTAGCCCTTCCCAACCAGAAAGCCTGATTGGAAACATTTGGGAAGCTGTTTGGAGTTGGTCCTCATGTTTTACTAAGGCAGAAAAGCTAATTGATAGCCCTACCCACTGCTGAGTGCAGCTCTCAGTCCCTCTGAACCAGAAAGCCTGACTAGGAACACCTGGGAGGCTGCTTGAAGCTGACCCTCATGTTTCACTCAGGCAAGAGAGCTAATTCATAGTCCTTCCTACTGCAGAATGCAGCTCCTGGGCTTCTTCAAACCAGGAAACCTGACTGAGAACCCTTGAGAGGCTATTGGGGCTGGCCTTTCCATTTTGCCCAGGCAGAAGAGGTAATTAATAGCCATGCCCACTCCTGAGTGTAGTTCCTGGTCCTGTATGACTAGAAGGTTTGGCCTGGACACCTAAAGGGGAAATAAAAAAGTATCTTGAAACAAACAAAAATGGAAATACAACATACTAAAACGTAAGGAATGCAGCAAAAACAGTTCTAAGAGGGAAGTTCATAGCAATTAACACCTATCTTAAGAATCAAAAAAATCTCAAATAACCAACCTAACTCTATGACTCAAGGAACTAGAAAAAAGATCAAACTGAGCCCCAAATTAGCAGAAGGAAGGAAGTAATAAAGATTAAAGCAGAAATAAGTGAAAGAAAGAATAGGAAAATAATAGAAAAGATTAACAAAACTAAAGAGTTGGTTCTTTGAAAAGATTTTTAAAAACTGACAAATGGTAGCTAGACTAACCAAAGGAAAAAGAGAAGACCCAAATCAATAAAATTATAAATAAAAAAGGAGACATTACAACTGATACTGCATAAAAGCAAAAAATCATTAAGACGCTACTACGAGCGACTATATGCTATCAAACTGGAAAACTAGAAGACATGGAAAAATTCTTAAAAAAAAAATACAACCTACCAAGACTGAATTGGGAAGAAATAGAAAATCTGACCAGACCAATTATTAGAAGGGAGATTGAATCAGTAATCAAAAGTCTTTCAAATAAGAAAAACTCAGGACCAGATGGCTCAAGTGATGAATTTTACCAAACATTTAAAGAATTAACACCAATTCTTTTCACACTTCTCCAAAATATCAGAGGAAGGAACACTCCCAAGCTCACATTACCAGGCCAGCATTACTCTGATACCAAAGCCAGAAAAGGCAACTATAAGAAAAGAAAACTACAGGCCAATATCCCTGATGAATATAGATGCAAAAATTCTCAATAAAATACTATCAAGTTGAATTCAGCAGTGAATTTAAAGAATCATTTACCATAATCAGTGTATTTATCCCTGGGATGCAAGAACAGTTCAACATACCTAAATCAATAAATATGATATATCACATTAATAGAATGAAATAAAACTTATATGATTAGCTCAATAAACATAGAAAAATCATTTGACAAAATCCAACATCTGTTCATGATAACAATTCATAACAAATTAGGTATAGAAGGAATGTACATCAACATAATAAAGGCCATATATGACAAGCCCACAGCTAAAACCATACTCAGTAGGGAAAGGTTGAAAGCTTTACCTCTAAGATCAGGAATAACACAAGGGTGTCCTCTCTCACCACTTTTATTTAACCTAGTACCTAAAGTTCTAGATAGAGCAAGCAGGTAAGAAAAAGAAATAAAAGGCATCGGAATTGGAAAGGAAGAAGTAAAACTGTCACTATTTGCAGATGGCATGATACTATTTATAGAAAATCCTGGACTCCACCAAAAAGCTGTTAGATATAATCAATAAATTCAGTTAACTTGCAGAATACAAAATTAATACACAAAAATCAGTAGTGTTTCTATACACTAACAATGAATTTTCTGGAAAAGAAATAAAGTGATCTCATTTACAATAGCATCAAAAATAGTAAAATCCTTGGCACAAAAACAGACACTCAGATCAATGGAACAGAATAGAGAGAACCCAGAAATGGACCCACAAATGTATGGCTAACTAATCTTTGACAAAGCAGGAAAGAATATCCAATTGAATAAAGACAGTCTCTTCAGCAAGTGGTGCTGAACTGGACAGCGACATGCAGAAGAATGAACAGGGACCGCTTGCTTACACCATACACAAAAATAAACTCAAAATGGATGAAAGACCTCAATGTAAGACAGGAAGCCATCAGAATCCTTGAGGAGAAAGCAGGCAAACACCTCTTTGATTTTGGCTGCAGCAACTTCTTACTCAACATGTCATGGAGGCAAGGGAAACAAAAGCAAAAATGAACTATTGGGACCTCATCAAAATAAAAACTCCTGCAGTGCAAAGGCAACAATCAACAAAAGTAAAAGGCAACCGACAGAATGGGAGAAGATATTTGCAAACAACATATCGGATAAAGGGTTAGTATCCAAAATCTATAAAGAACTGATCAAACTCAACACCCAAAAAACAAATAATCCAGTGAAGAAATGGGCAAAAGACATGAAGAGACACTTTTCAAAAGAAGACATCCAGATGGCCAACCAGCACATGAAAAAATGCTCAACCTCACTCATCATCAGGGCAATACAAATCAAAACCACAATGAGATACCACCTTACACCTGTCAGAATGGCAAACATTAACAACCCAGGCAACAACAGATGTTGGCGAGGATGTGGAGAAAGGATCTTTTTTGCACTGCTGGTGAGAATACAAGCTGGTGCAGCTACTCTGGAAAACAATATGGAGGGTTCTCAAAAAATTAAAAATAGAACTACCCTATGACCCAGCAATTGCACTACTAGGTATTTACCCAAGGGATACAGGTATGCTGTTTTGGAGGGACACATGCACCCCAATGTTTACAGTAGCACTATCAACAATAGCCTAAGTATGGAAAGAGCCCAAATGTCCATCGATGGATGAATGGATAAAGAAGAAACACACACAATGGCATATTACTCGGCAATCAAAAAGAATGAAATCTTGCCATTTGCAGCTATGTGGATGGAAGTGACTAACAAAATTAGTCAGTCAGAGAAAGACAAATATCATATGGCTTCACTTATATATGTGGACTTTAAGATAAAAAACAGATGAACATAAGGGAAGGGAAGCAAAAATAATACAAAAACATGGAGGGGGACAAAACATAACAGACTCTTAAATAAAGAGAACAAACAGAGGGTTACTGGAGGAGTTGTGGGAGGTGGAGGTGGGCTAAATGGGTAAGGGGCATTAAGGAATCTACTCCTGAAATCATTGTTGTACTATATGCTATCTAATTCAGATGTAAATTAATAAAAATAAAATTTTAAAAATTTAAAAAAAGAGAAATGTTTGCGCATCTTGCAGAACACTAGTAGAACAAGTTACTCACAATCCAAGGTTTTATTATATTTAATAAATGTTTTTACAAGTTTACAGAAAGTAATAAAATCCTTAGGCATAAACCTAACTAAAGAGGTGAAAGATCTCTACATTGAAATCTATAAGACATTGATAAAACATATCAAAGAAGACACAAATAAATGGAAAGGCATCCTGTGTTCATGGATTGGAAGAATTGATATTGTTCAAATATCCATACCACCAAAGGTATCTATAGATTCAATGTAGTTCCTATCAAGAGTCCAATGGTATTTTTGAAAGAAGAAGAAAAAAAAACCTTCAAATTTATATGGAACCACAAAAGACCCAAATAGCTAAAGCAATCCTGAGAAAGATGAACAAAGTGGGAGGCATCACTTCCTGATTTCAAATGATATTATAAAGCTATGGTAATCAAATACTATTGTACTGACATAAAAATTGATACACAGACCAATGGAACAGAATTGAGAGCCCATATATGGTCAGATGATATTTGATAATGGAGCCACGAATACTCAAAGGAGAAAGGCAGTCTCTTCAATAAATGGTACCGAGAAAATTGGATACTGACATGTAATGAAACTAAACCCCTATACTATGCACCCACAAAAATTAACTCAAAATGGATTAGACTTAACTGTAAAACTGGAAATCATAAAACATAGGAAAAAGCTCCTTGACATGGGTGGTGGCAATGATTTTCTGGGTATGACACCTAAAGCACAAGCAACAAAATTGGAAATAAATAAATGCGACTACATCAAACAAAAAAGGCTTCTGCAAAGCAAAACAATCAACAAAATGAAATGACAATTGATGGAATGGGAAAAAATATTTACAAATTGTATATCTGATAAGAGCCTAATATCCAAAATATATAAAGAACTCATACTACTCAATAGCAAATAATAATAATAATCCAATTAAAATGGGCTGATGACCTGAATAGACATTTGTCAAAAGATTTATAAATTACCAACAGGTACATGAAAAAGTGTTCAACATCAGTAATTTCTAGAGAAGTGTCAATTAAACCACAACGAGATATTACCTCATACTACTTAGAATGGCCATCATCAAAAAGATAAGAGATAACAAATGCTGGCATGGATGTGGAGAAAACGGAATCCTTGTGCACTGTTAGAGGAAATGTAAACCGTTACAGCTACTATGGAAAACTGTATGAACAAACATTCCTCAAAAAATTAAAAATAGAAATGCCATATGATCTAGCAATTCTACTTCTAAGAACATATCTGAAGGAAATGCATCCCCATGTTTATAGCAGCATTATTAAAAAAAACCATTTTTTAAAATGATTATTTATTTTTGAAAGAGAGAAGACAGGGCGCAAGCAGGGGAGGGACAGGGAGAGAGGAAGACGCAGAATCCAAAGCAGGCTCTAGGCTCTGAGCTGTCAGCACAGAGCCCAAGGTGGCGCTCAAACCCACGGGCCATGAGATCATGACCTGAGCTGAAGGCCGATAGTTAACCGACTGAGCCATCCAGGAACCCCTATAGCAGCATTATTTTTAATAGTTAAGACATGAAAACAACTTAAATTTCCACTGATGGATCAGTGGGTAAAGAAGTTGTGGTGTATATATATATATATGTATAATGAAATATTATTCACCATAAAAAAAAAGGAAACCCTGTCTTTTGTGACAACATGGATGGTCTTTGAGGGCATTAGGCTAAGTAGTCAGCCAAGACAAATGCTGTACTATCTCACATGTGGAATAAAAACAAACAAATAAGCAACAACAACAACAACAACAACAAACCAAACTCCTAGAAAAAGAGAACAGAGGTGGGGATGGAGGAAGGGGGAATGGTACAAACTTACAAGTAAGTAAGAAAAATAAGTACTAGGGATATAAATAAGATAAATAAATACTAGGAATATAATTTACAACATGATGACTACAGTTGACACCATTGTATGGTATATTTAAAAATTGTTAAGATAGTAGGTCCCAAGGGCTCTAATCACAGGAGACAAACATTTTATTTTCTTTTGAAAATATCTATATGAGATGATGGATGTTAACTAAACTCAGTTGTGGTAATCATTTCACAATATATGTAAGTCAACTCATTATGCTGTATACCTTAAACATTTGGGACTATATATCAATTATATCTCAATAAAACTCTATTAAAAAAAAAAGAATCATCTAGCCTAAAATGTCAACAGTGCTGAGGTTGAGAAAGCTTGCTTTAGCATGACCCAAATGAAGGCAGATGAGAAGGCAGTTTGGAAGTGAAGTTTTCAGTCTTTGCCCCGCAATATTAGAGTAGAGCATAAAAGAGTAGATTTGGATCTCAAAGATAAGTAAATGACTGGCATAATAATCTGTCTAGGAAAATCTCATTCCTGAATATATAGGGGGTGTAAGTGTCCATGGGCCAAATAAAAGAGAAGAAATGAGACTAATTTTCAAAAACAAATATAAATGGTTTAAAATTTTTCTAGTGTTTGCTTACATGGCATAGTGGTTAAAATATGAAGGATATGTTTGACATGATATGACTTGAAATACAGCTTAAATGGTGTGCATGCAATTCACTTTGAACCCACGTCGGGGATCCTCAAAGCGAAAAGCAGGCATCCTCCATAAAGTTACATCTGAGGTATAAGGAGAGGACATTATTATTGCTGATCTGGAGGATGATCAGGTTAACATCTTTGTTATCACTCTAAAGATATTAAATCCCACAGTGAAAGAGTTCTGTGAATCTGTTTATTCTTGGTTTTTCTGGTTCTAATGCTGTGTAATAAATTTCTTACAAACGTGGTGGCTTAAAACAATGACATTTTATAATTCTTATGGATTCTGAGGGTCAGAACTTTAGTAGTTTGGACATAGTGGGATGACATGATGCCTGTCCACAATGTCTGGGACCTTAGCTGGGAAGACTTGATGGTTAGAGGCTGGCAGCATGAGGCTCCCTTATTCACATCTATGGTTTGGGTTTATCGAAGACTAGGGAAGGTGACCAGAACACCACCCATGGCCTCTCCACGTGGCCTGGCTTCCTCTGAGTATGGCGTTCTCAGCGTGGCCAAACTTCTTAAATGGTAGCATAAGGCTTGAAGCCCAAGTGTTCCTGTGAACTCAGAAGAAGCATATCACTGTTACGATTGAGCCCTGTAGCTACAGAGCATCACTTCACTGTATTCTATTTATTGAAGCATTCACAAGCTTGCCCTGCCTCAAGCAGAGAGTGACTCCACTTCTAGATAGGCTGGGAGAGTTGTCAAGGTCACATTACAAAGAACACAGAGGTGGATACTGTTGTTGCCATCAACAACAAAACGCATACTCAAAATAAGTATTTTGAGAGAGCACGAATGGGGTTTTCTTCACAGAAAGAAGGAAAATCTGGTATAAGTGGAGAGTGTCCTGAATCCCAAGTGCTATGTTCAAATTTAGTTCTGTCCCTCCAATTCTAGTTGTATAATCTTGGAAAGATTACTTCATTGTTTAGCTGCAGGTTTTTGTTTTGTTTTGTTTTGTTTTTTAATCTGGCAAATGGATGATACTTAAAGCTTTTTAAAAATGTAAGATCCTTGATCTCAATGAACTCTACTCGGGAAAAGATCACATGATAAGTGAGTATTCACTGTGCATGTGAGTTAAATAAGAAAACAACAGAGGTTTCTCAGGAAGCCAAAATAGAAAATGTACGAAAAACAAACAACAAAAACAATGGGGATCAAGTGGGATGAAGAAATATTTCAGTTTATAATCATTACATTTTTATTGCTAAAAAGATGATCAGAAACTTGTTAATCTAATCTCTGCCATTTAATAAGAAAACCAAGGCCCAGAGAAGTGAAGTGAATGAGGGAAGAACATATATTTTTTTTAATTTTTAACGTTTATTTATTTTTGAGAGAGAGAGAGAGAGAGAGAGAGAGAAAGAGAGAGAGAGAGAGAGAGCGCGCGCTCAAGTGGGGGAGGGGCAGAGAGAGAGGGAGACACAGAATCCCAAACAGACTCCAGGCTCTGAACTGTCAGCACAGAGCCCCACGCGGGGCTTGAACTCACAAACCATGAGATCATGACCTGAGCCAAAGTCGGCCACTCAATGAACTGAGCCACCCAGCGGCCCCAAGAAAACTTCTTTTTTAGAGAATTTATAAGAAAAATATTTGAAGAATCTTTTATATTCATTTCAGATGCTTACTTTTGTACTTACTACCAGGAAAACAAATGAATATCTGAAGAGACTTAACATAATCCTTTGAACAATTTAAATTTGTAGAAATATGTATCAAATTTTTTGTCTTGGTCTTTTTAGGACTATTTGAGGTATGTGCAAGGGATCTGTTAAAAATATAGGGTTAAGTCCAATCCAAGGAGAGACTCTTGGTCATTCTGAAACATGGGCAGATGGGCACTATTTGGGGTCTCCATGTATGCTCAGATTGGTGGGCTCTCTCTCTGAATGTATTTTAGTCTCTGCGGGGAAAAAGGATTTCCTCAATAACAAAACATCTGCACCGGTGAGCTTGGGCCTGGCGATGTGGAGGTCTTGAGATGATCTCTAGTAGAAGATCATCAACAGACATGAAAGAACCTGGACTGAAGATCAGGTGGTAGGAACTCAGTCCTGGCCCTTCCTCACTGCCAGTAAATCATAGAAGCCCTCCCTTGGCCTTTCATTTCTTCCATTTCAACTTAATTATGTGCTTTTTCCTTTCTTTTTTTTTTTTTTCAACATATGAAATTTATTGTCAAATTCGTTTCCATACAACACCCAGTGCTCATCCCAAAAGGTGCCCTGCTCAATACCCATCACCCACCCTTCCCTCCCTCCCACCCCCCATCAACCCTCAATTTGTTCTCAGTTTTTAAGAGTCTCTTATGCTTTGGCTCTCTCCCACTCTAACCTCTTTTTTTTTTTTCCTTCCCCTCCCCCATGGGTTTCTGTTAAGTTTCTCAGGATCCACATAAGAGTGAAACCATATGGTATCTGTCTTTCTCTGTATGGCTTATTTCACTTAGCATCACACTCTCCAGTTCCATCCACGTTGCTACAAAGGGCCATATTTCGTTCCTAGTACTCCATTGTGTATAAAAACCACAATTTCCTTATCCATTCATCAGTTGATGGACATTTATGCTCTTTCCATAATTTGGCTATTGTTGAGAGTGCTGCTATAAACATTGGAGTACAAGTGCCCCTATGCATCAGTACTCCTGTATCCCTGGGGTAAATTCCTAGCAGTGCTATTGCTGGTCATAGGGTAGGTCTATTTTTAATTTTTTGAGGAACCTCCACACTGTTTTCCAGAGTGGCTGCACCAGTTTGCATTCCCACCAACAATGCAAGAGGGTTCCCGTGTCTCCACATCCTCTCCAGCATCTATAGTCTCCTGATTTGTTCATTTTGGCCACTCTGACTGGCGTGAGGTGATATCTGAGTGTGGTTTTGATTTGTATTTCCCTGATAAGGAGCGACGTTGAGCATCTTTTCATGTGCCTGTTGGCCATCCGGATGTCTTCTTTAGAGAAGTGTCTATTCATGTTTTCTGCCCATTTCTTCACTGGGTTATTTGTTTTTCGGGTGTGGAGTTTGGTGAGCTCTTTATAGCTTTTGAATACTAGCCCTTTGTCTGATATGTCATTTGCAAATATCTTTTCCCATTCCGTTGGTTGCCTTTTAGTTTTGTTGGTTGTTTCCTTTGCTGTGCAGAAGCTTTTTATCTTCATAAGGTCCCAGTAATTCATTTTTGCTTTTAATTCCCTTGCCTTTGGGGATGTGTCGAGTAAGAGACTGCTACGGCTGAGGTCAGAGAGGTCTTTTCCTGCTTTCTCCTCAAGAGTTTTGATGGTTTCCTGTCTCACATTCAGGTCCTTTACCCATTTTGAGTTTATTTTTGTGAATGGTGTGAGAAAGTGGTCTAGTTTCAACCTTCTGCATGTTGCTGTCCAGTTCTCCAGCACAATTTGTTAAAGAGACTGTCTTTTTTCCATTGGATGTTCTTTCCTGCTTTGTCAAAGATTAGTTGGCCATACGTTTGTGGGTCTAGTTCTGGGGTTTCTATTCTATTCCATTGGTCTATGTGTCTGTTTTTGTGCCAATACCATGCTGTCTTGATGATTACAGCTTTGTAGTAGAGGCTAAAGTCTGGGATTGTGATGCCTCCTGCTTTGGTCTTCTTCTTCAAAATTACTTTGGCTATTCGGGGCCTTTTGTGGTTCCATATGAATTTTAGAATTGCTTGTTCTAGTTTCGAGAAGAATGCTGGTGCAATTTTGATTGGGATTGCATTGAATGTGTAGATAGCTTTGGGTAGTATTGACATTTTGACAATATTTATTCATCCAATCCATGAGCACGGAATGTCTTTCCATTTCTTTATATCTTCTTCAATTACCTTCATAAGCTTTCTGTAGTTTTCAGCATACAGATCTTTTACATCTTTGGTTAGATTTATTCCTAGGTATTTTATGCTTCTTGGTGCAATTGTGAATGGGATCAGTTTCTTTGTCTTTCTGTTGCTTCATTGTTAGTGTATAAGAATGCAACTGATTTCTGTACATTGATTTTGTATCCTGCGACTTTGCTGAATTCATGTATCAGTTCTAGCAGACTTTTGGTGGAGTCTATCGGATTTTCCATGTATAATATCATGTCATCTGCAAAAAGTGAAAGCTTGACTTCATCTTTGCCAATTTTGATGCCTTTGATTTCCTTTTGTTGTCTGATTGCTGATGCTAGAACTTCCAACACTATGTTAAGCAACAGCGGTGAATGGACATCCCTGTCATCTTCCTGATCTCAGGGGGAAAGCTCTCAGTTTTTCCCCATTGAGGATGATGTTAGCTGTGGGCTTTTCATAAAGGCTTTTATAATGTTTAAGTATGTTCCTTCTATCCCGACTTTCTCAAGGTTTTTTTTTTTTTTCAACGTTTATTTATTTTTGGGACAGAGAGAGACAGAGCATGAACGGGGGAGGGGCAGAGAGAGAGGGAGACACAGAATCGGAAACAGGCTCCAGGCTCTGAGCCATCAGCCCAGAGCCTGACGCGGGGCTCGAACTCCCGGACCGCGAGATCGTGACCTGGCTGAAGTCGGACGCCTAACTGACTGTGCCACCCAGGCGCCCCGTAAAGGGTTTTTATTAAGTAAGGGTGTTGGATTTTGTCAAAGGCCTTTTCTGCATCGATTGACAGGATCATATGGTTCTTATCTTTTCTTTTATTAATGTGATGTATCACGTTGTTTGATTTGCAAATGTTGAACCAGCCCTGCATCCCAGGAATAAATCCCACTTGATCATGGTGAATAATTCTTTTTATATGCTGTTGAATTCGATTTGCTAGTATCTTATTGAGAATTTTTGCATCCATATTCATCAGGGATATTGGCCTGTAGTTCTCTTTTTTTACTGGGTCTCTGTCTGGTGTAGGAATCAAAGTAATACTGGCTTCACAGAATGAGTCTGGAAGTTTTCCTTCCCTTTCTATTTCTTGGAATAGCTTGAGAAAGATAGGTATTATCCCTGCTTTAAACGTCTGGTAGAACTCCCCTGGGAAGCCATCTGGTCCTGGACTCTTATTTGTTGGGAGATTTTTGGTAACCGATTCAATTTCTTCGCTGGTCTGTTCAAGCTTTCTTTTAAAAAAAAAAAAATTTTTTTTTTAACATTTATTTATTTTTGAGACAGAGAGAGAGAGCGCACGAACAGGGGAGAGTCAGAGAAAGAGGGAGACACAGAATCTGAAACATGCTCCAGGTTCTGAGCTGTCAGCACAGAACCTGACGCGGGGCTCGAACCCACAGACTGCGAGATCATGACCTGAGCCGAAGTCAGACACTTAACCAACTGAGCCACCCAGGCGCCCCTGTTCAAGCTTTCTATTTCCTCCTGATTGAGTTTTGGAAGAGTGTGGGTGTTTAGGAATTTGTCCATTTCTTCCAGGTTGTCCAATTTGTTGGCATATAATTTTTCATAGTATTCCCTGATAATTGTTTGTATCTCTGAGGGATTGGTTGTAATAATTCCATTTGCATTCATGATTTTATCTATTTGGGTCATCTCCCTTTTCTTTTTGAGAAGCCTGGCTAGAGGTTTGTCAATTTTGTTTATTTTTTTCAAAAAAACCAACTCTTGGTTTCGTTGATCTGCTCTACAGTTTTTTTAGATTCTACATTGTTTATTTCTGCTCTGATCTTTATTATTTCTCTTTTCTGCTGGGTTTAGGCTGCCTTTGCTGTTCTGCTTCTATTTCCTTTAGGTGTGCTGTTAGATTTTGTATTTGGGATTTTGCTTGTTTCTTGAGATAGGCCTGGATTGCAATGTATTTTCCTCTCAAGACTGCCTTCGCTCCATCCCAAAGTGTTTAGATTGTTGTATTTTCATTTTCGTTTGTTTCCATATATTTTTTTTAATTTCTTCTCTAATTGCCTGGTTGACCCACTCATTCTTTAGTAGGGTGTTCTTTAACCTCCATGCTTTTGGAGGTTTTCCAGACTTTTTTCTGTGGTTGATTTCAAGCTTCATAGCATTGTGGTCTGAAAGTATGCATGGTATAATTTCAATTCTTGTATACTTATGAAGGGCTGTTTTGTGACCCAGTATGTGATCTATCTTGGAGAATGTTCCATGTGCACTCAAGAAGAAAGTATATTCTGTTGCTTTGGGATGCAGAGTTCTAAATATATCTGTCAAGTCCATCTGATCCAATGTGTCATTCAGGGCCCTTGTTTCTTTACTGACCATGTGTCTAGATGATCTATCCATTTCTGTAAGTGGAGTGTTAAAGTCCCCTGCAATTACCACATTCTTATCAATAAGGTTGCTTATGTTTGTGAGTAATTGTTTTATATATTTGGGGGCTCCGGTATTCGGCGCATAGACATTTATAATTGTTAGGTCTTCCTGATGGATAGACTCTGTAATTACTATATAATGCCTTTCTTCATCTCTTGTTACAGCCTTTAATTTAAAGTCTAGTTTTTCTGATATAAGTATGGCTACTCCAGCTTTCTTTTGGCTTCCAGTAGCATGATAAATAGTTCTCCATCCCCTCACTCTCAATCTAAAGGTGTCCTCAGATCTAAAATGAGTCTCTTGTAGACAGCAAATAGATGGGTCTTGTTTTTTTATCCATTCTGATACCCTATGTGTTTTGGTTGGCGCATTTAATCCATTTACATTCAGTGTTATTATAGAAAGATATGGGTTTAGAGTCATTGTGATGTCTGTATGTTTTATGCTTGTAGCGATGTCTCTGGTACTTTGTCTCACAGGATCCCCCTTAGGATCTCTTGTAGGGCTGGTTTAGTGATGACAAATTCCTTCAGTTTTTGTTTGTTTGGGAAGACCTTTATCTCTCTTCTATTCTAAATGACAGACTTGCTGGATAAAGGATTCTCGGCTGCATATTTTTTCTGTTCAATACATTGAAGATCTCGTGCCAATCCTTTCTGGCCTGCCAAGTTTCAAAAGAGAGATCAGTCACGAGTCTTATAGGTCTCCCTTTATAAGTTAGGGCACGTTTATCCCTTGCCGCTTTCAGAATTTTCTCTTTATCCTTGTATTCTGCCAGTTTGACTATGATATGTTGTGCAGAAGATGGATTCAAGTTATGTCTGAAGGGAGTTCTCTGTGCCTCTTGGATTTCAATGCCTTTTTCCTTCCCCAGTTCAGGGAAGTTCTCAGCTATTATTTCTTCAAGTACCCCTTCAGCACCTTTCCCTCTCTCTTCCTCCTCTGGGATACCAATTATGCGTAGATTATTTCTCTTTAGTGTATCACTTAGTTCTCTAATTTTCCCCTCATACTCCTGGATTTTTTTATCTCTCTTTTTCTCAGCTTCCTCTTTTTCCATAACTTTATCTTCTAGTTCACCTATTCTCTCCTCTGCCTCTTCAATCCGAGCCGTTGTCGTTTCCATTTTGTTTTGCATTTCGTTTAAAGCATTTTTCAGCTCCTCCTGACTGTTCCTGAGTCCCTTGATCTCTGTAGCAAGAGATTCTCTGCTGTCCTCTATACTGTTTTCAAGCCCAGCGATTAATTTTATGACTATTATTCTAAATTCAGTTTCTGTTATATTATTTAAATCCTTTTCGATCAGTTCATTGGCTCTTGTTATTTCCTGGAGATTCTTTTGAGGGGAATTCTTCCGTTTGGTCATTTTGGATAGTCCCTGGAGTGGTGCGGACCTGCAGGGCACTTCCCTGTGCTGTGGTGTATAACTGGAGTTGGTGGGCAGGGCTGCAGTCAGACCTGATGTCTGCCCCCAGCCCACCGCTGGGGCCACAGCCAGACTGGTGTGTGCCTTCTCTTCCCCTCTCCTAGGGGCGGGATTCACTATGGGGTGGCGTGGCCCGTCTGGGCTACTGGCACACTGCCAGACTTGTGGTGTTGGGGATCTGGTGTATTAGCTGGGGTGGGTAGGCAAGGTGCACGGGGGCAAGAGGGGCAGGCTTAGTTTGCTTCTCCTTAGGTGATCCACTTCAGGAGGGACCCTGTGGCAGAGGGAGGGAGTCAGACCCACTGCCGGAGGGGTGGCTCTGCAGAAGCACAGCGTTGGGTGTTTGTGTGGAGCGAGCAAGTTCCCTGGCAGGAACTGGTTCCTTTTGGGATTTTGGCTGGGGGATGGGCGAGGGATATGGCGTTGGCAAGCGCCTTTGTTCCCCGCCAAACTGAGCTCTGTCCTCCCAGGGCTCAGCAACTCTCCCTCCCTTTGTCCTCCAGCCTTCCTGCTTTCCGAGCAGAGCTGTTAACTTATGACCTCCTAGATGCTAAGTCCCGCTTGCTGTCAGAACACACTCCATCTGGCCCCTCCGCTTTTGCCAGCCAGATTCGGGGGCTCTGCTTGGCCAGCGGGCTTCCCCTCCACCCCGGCTCCCTCCCACCAGTCCCTGCAGCGCGCACCACCTCTCCACCCTTCCTACCCTCTTCCGTGGGCCTCTCGTCTGCGCTTGGCTCCAGAGACTCCGTTCTGCTAGTCTTCTGGTGGTTTTCTGGGTTAGTTAGGCAGGTGTAGGTGGAATCTAAGTGATCAGCAGGATGCACGGTGAGCCCAGTGTCCTCCTAAGCCACCATCTTCCCCCCTCTGTGCTATCTTTTTCTTATGATCTCTCAAGGAATCTAGCTCATCATTTGGCACTTATTAAATGCATGTTAATCAATTAAAGCTTTCACTTGAAGGGGACAGGTGGAGAAGCATCTTTCAGTTGGAAAGACATGATCAACATCTAATCATCAAGCTTTGCAATAACTGTGAATATGTGTTCTCCCAGAGCAGAGTGACAGAATAACATCTTCCTGTCTTTGTCATATTGTTCTGCTAGCTTAAGAAGTACTCCGTGCAGGTTCACATGTTCTCTTCAGTGAGGTTCTCTGGATCACCAGTGACATCTTTCTCATCTCGGATTCTAGGCAATAGATGGGCCCCCCTGGGACAATAGTCGGTAACACCTCTATGATTGGTTGTCAATACTTTTCTCCTGTTTAATTCCTAGAAGTGACTTTATGAGCCTTTGGTTCATAGGCTACCACTACTGAGGTGGCTGCTTTTTTTTCTCATCCCCTTTTAGTATCATTTCTGTTCAGTATCATTTTTCTGTTCCAACTGTCATCTTGATGAAGTGAAAAAAGGCAAGTTCTCCTCCCTAGCCTCCAGATAAAATTCCCAGAGAGAAAACCCTAGGGTAAAGGGCAGTTGGATAAATTTGTGCCTGTTGACACTAAAAACTAACTTCTCAGTAGGCTTAAGGTGAAGGAGGTAACACCCCTGCAATACTCCCACCACCCTGCAACCCACCTGTCCCTCAGGGGTAGAGGAGGGACTCACAGCATTAAAACATATCTTCTGGAGACACACTCCCATAAAGCCTTCTTTTCTTCACTCTGACAACCGTTTATATAATTAATCTGGCTGAGAATTCACACTGAAGGAATATATATGCATATGTGATATGGCTTTGGAAATGATCATTTATTTTATTTCTGTGTCTTTGTTATAACTAAAAAAAATTTGGTTAGAGTTGCTATTCCTAAGAGTTTTTTTTTTAATTTTCATTAAAAAATATAAATATGTAAAAAATATAAAAAAACATAGAACAAATTTAATGAAACTTTCTTACTAAGAATGTAAAACAGTCAAACTTAGAGAATGTAAATAGGAAGTGACTTAAGTCACATTGGCCATTTCTTTTGCAATTGCTTGTTTACTTTTTGTTATAAACGAGTAGCAAGGGATAGACATTTTAAAAGGACAGAAAAAGGGAAAGAGAACATACATTACCTTTATGTGATGTATTGCTTAATTCTTTATATTTGAGAAAGGATTTCCACAGCCTTGTTGTTTGCTGGCTGTTGACCAGTGGTCCTTCTCAATTTCCAGAGGACACTTGCATTCCTGAGCTTGTAACCCTTTTCTTCATCTTCAAGACCAGCCATGCCTGTTAAATGCTTCTCACACTTCAGATCTCTCTCACCTCACTTTCTACCTTATCTCTTTTACAATTACTTATAGAATTTTATATTTTAAATAGGTGCAGCTCCAAAAAGAATAAGATATCTGAGAATAAACTTAACCAAAAGATGAAAGACCTCTACTCTGAAAATTATAAAACACTAATGAAAGAAATGAAAGGTAACACCAAAAACTGGAAAGATATTATATGTTTATGGAATGGAAGAATGAATATTCGTAAAATGTCCATATTACCCAAAGCAATCTACAGATTCTATGCGATCCCTATCAAAATACCAATAACATTTTTCACAAAACTAGAACAAATAATTATAAAATTTCTGTGGAACCATAAAAGACCCTCAATAGCCAAAGTCATTTTGAGAAAGGAAAACAAAGCTAAAACAAAGTATTATAATGCCAGATTTCAAGATTTACTACAACGCTATAGCAATCAAAACAGTATGGTACTGGCACAAAAATAGACATGTAGATCAATAGAACAGAATAGAGACTCCAGAAATAAACCCACAATTATATGAACAATTAATCTATGACAAAGGAGGCAAGAATATACAATGAGGAAAAGATAGTCTCTTCAATAAATGATGCTTCAGCTACATGCAAGAGAATATAACTGGACTACTTTCTTACACCATACTCAAAAATAAACTCAAAATGGATTAAAGACCTAAATGTGAGACCCGAAACCATAAAAATCCTAGGAGATAACCCAGGCAGTAATTTCTTTGACAATGGTTATAGAAAAAAATTTTTAGATATGTCTCCTGAGGCAAGGGAAACAAAAGCAAGTATAAACTATTGGGATCACATCAGGCTAAAAATCTTTGCATAATGAAGTAAACCACTGGCAAAACAAAAAGGCATCCTACTGAATGGGAAAAGATATTTGCAACTGATATATCTGATAAGGGGTTAGTATCCAAATTATATAAAAAACTTATGCAACTCAACACCAAAAAACAAACAAACAACTTGATTAATATATAGGCAGAGAACTTGAGTAGACAATTTTCCAAAGAAGACATACAGATGGCCAACAAAAACATAAAAAGATGTTCAATATCATGAATCATCAGGGAAATGTATATCAAAACCACAATGAGATACCACCTTAAACCTATCAGAATGGCTAAAATAAAAAAGACAACTCATAACAAGTGTTGGTGAGGATGTGGAAAGAAAGGAATTCTTGTACAATTTGGTGGGAATATAAATTGGTACAGCTACAGTGGAAAATGGTATGGTACAGGTACAGTGGAAAATTGGAATATAAATTGGTACAGCTACAGTGAAATAGAAATATCATATTATCCGATAATTCCACTATTTACACAAAGAAAATTAAAACATGAATTCAAAAGAATATATGCACTCCTATGTTACTGCAGTATTATTTACAGTAGCCAAGATATGGAAATAACTTAAGAGTCCATCAATAGATGAATAAAGAAGATGTGATAAAGGTGTGCTTGTGTGCATGCGCACGCATGTGCATGTGTGATGGAATATTATGCAGTCAAAAAAGGATAAGATTGTGCCACTTGTGGCAACATTGATGGACCTAGAGAGTATTATCTAACTGAATTAAGTCAGACAGAGAAAGACAAATAATGTGTGATTTCACTTATATGTGGAATCTAAAAAAGCCCAAATGAATAAACAAACAAGAAGCAGAATCAGACCTACAGAGAACAAACTGATGGTTGCCTGAGGGCATGGGATGAAGAAATGGGCAAAATGAGTGAAGGAGTATGGGAGATACAGCCTTCTGGTTATGGGAATACATAAGTCATGGGAATAAAAGGCACAGTATAAGTAAGATAGTCAGTGATATTATAATAGTGTTGTATGTATACCTGTGGTGAGCAGAGCATAATGTATATACTTGTTGAATCACTATATTGTACACCTGAAATTACTACAACATTGTGTGTCAAGTATACTCAAATAAAAAATAAAAAATAAATAGGTGTAACTTATTTTTTTTATAAATGATCCTCAAAAAGGTTAATTTAGGGGTGCCTGGGTGGCTCAGTCGGTTAAGCGTCCGACTTCAGCTCAGGTCACGATCTCGCGATCTCGCGGTCCATGAGTTCGAGCCCCGCGTCGGGCTCTGGGCTGATGGCTCAGAGCCTGGAGCCTGCTTCCGATTTTGTGTCTCCCTCTCTCTCTGCTCCTCCCCCGTTCATGCTCTGTCTCTCTCTCTGTCTCAAAAATAAATAAACGTTAAAAAAAAACATTTAAAAAAGGTTAATTTAAAATACAACTTATGAGACTATAAGACTAAATATGATATTTGAGGAACACAATATAAACACAAAATAAACCAATAAAAATTCAAGTACTTGAAAAAATATTTATGAAGTCAAATTTTCAATAGTCTTATTTATGGTTAGTCTTCTTACTTTTTAAAATTTGCTGTTTTTAAAAATGCTTTCCTATGAGGAAATTTTTAAGGTGATAAACTGTTTTGTATCATAACTGTGGTAGTGAACAAATTGTGTTGTCAAAACCCAGAAACTGTATAAGGAGTAAATTTTACTGTATGTCAGCTGAAACAAAACAAAACCCCCCAAAACAAATACAAACATGTAAACACCCGCCACCAGAATGTGAAACGAACTCAAAAGGAAATACAAACTGTAACAAATAAACCTAATTGAAATACAAATGAACATTACCATACTGAGAGGGGTGGAAGAGTAAAGAATAAACCTATGCTACTTTGCAGGACAGTATTTTGCCTGGGTAAAGACAAGAAGAATTGCACAAATTCCAGTATTTTAGTTAGTAAATGCTTCCCGCAGCATATGGATTAGCAACTCTATGTAGTAAGGTTCATTAAATAAGTAAATATATTTTAGCTAATGCAAACCAGATTTCTCACTGCTGGAGAATAAAGTTACAAATAAAGAAAGGCAGACTGGATTAAATACTTTGAAATCTGAGGCATTGATATAAACTCACTGTTTGTTAATATATGTATTCAAATAGATAGATACAGAAATAAAATTGCTGTGTATATTCATCGGTGTGTGTGTGTGTGTGTGTGTGTGTGTGTGTGTTTGTGTGTGCGTGTGTGTGTGTGTGTGTGTGTGTGTAAATAAGCCCTGTCTGCTAAAAGGGCCAATGGCCAATGACACCCCATTAGTAATAATTCCACCTAGCCCCCAGATCTTGGTTTCTATGTGTCACACTCCAATATAAGGAACGAGGAATCCTGGAATATGTGCTTGATTCCAGAACTGAGACATGGAAAAAACAAGATTATCCTGGAGCATCTTATGGTGTCAGAAAGTAAAGAAACACTCAAAAAAGGATGGAGTGGAGGCTCATGTTGAAAAACAATGGAGCCAATCTGAAAGAGCTCCCATTGGCCAAAGCTGGAATACTCTGAACTTTGAACAACAACAAAATAATAATAGTGTTCAGTTAATGACTCTGGAATAAAATTAAAATGGATGAGTTCATATTGTTATAAATACATTATTCAGTAAATAAAAAAATAAGGGAGAAGGGATAGCTCTTCCTTACAGAAGAATTCCAGCTCATAAATATTGAAGAGATGAGAAGAATAAAAAAAAATCATCAGGATATTACAGTAATAATTATTGCAGTCAAGAACCATCAGCTAGCTTCAATCAATGCTAAAATTTGTGGACTCATGTTTGAGGAGAAACAGGATATTTGCACAGGTTTTATTCCCTCAACCCCAAGATATTAATTACAAAGGGAATACCACTCTGGTGATATTCTTATCAAAATGTACAACTTCAATCTAATCAGGAGACAACATCAGAAGAATGTAAGGAATAAAGTATAGAATAACTGACCATTGCTCTTCAAAAGTGTCAAGGTTATTATAAACAAGAAAAGACTGAGGAACTGTCATAGATTTTACAGGCTTACAGTTCTTTATACTGGAATTTATTCAAAGTGTTGACAAATCTCCAATCATAGCAGATTTGACACATATCTTTCAGGAATTGATGGATCACAAAAAAATATAATAAGGATTGCTCATTGAAGTATTTTTATAATAGCTGCTTTGAAATATTTTTCAAATAATTCCAACATCTGTGTTACCTGGCATTGGCATCTATTATTTGTCTTTTCCCCAAGGGAGGTAGTAGAGAGTAAAATTATTTTGCAGGGAAAATCAGCAAGTCTTGATGGTTTTGTTTGCACTTCATCAGAGGTATATATGAAACAAGGGTGGAGAGAGAGGGTGAATAAAGAGGTAACATGTAGCCTCAACAAATTTTCAAGGCCTCTGGCTTGGATAACTGGGTAAATTTTGCTATCGTTTATTGAAATTGGTTGTAAAAGAGGACAGAAAGTGATGAACTTGTTTTTTGTAGTTAAAAAAAAATTTAATGTTTATTTTTGAGAGACAGAGAGAAAGAGAGAGAGAGACAGCAGGAGCAGAGGAGGGGCAGAGAGAGAAAGGGAGATACAAGAATCCCAAGCAAGCTCCAGGCTCCAAGCTATTAGCAGAGAGCCTGATGTGGGGCTTGGACTCATGAACTGTGAGATCATCACCTGAGCTGAAGTCAGACACCCAACCAAGTGAGCCACCCAGCTGCCCTGATGAACTTTTTTTTTTTTTTTATATGCAGAGGTTGAGATGCCTATGGAAAACCCACACCTAATAGGGGTATCCATCCAACAAGAAGTTGGGTGTTCAGGTCTGAGCTCAGAGAAAGAGATAGATATAGAAATATAATTTGTGAATTCTTTTTGCACAAGTAGTGCTTAAAGCAATAAAAATGGTTTACAATGATTGACTAAAGAAGTTAGGAAGAGCAGAAGTCTTTCAGAGTAGATAGAAATGAGGAACCAACAGAAATTAATAAGGAATGGTTAAAGATGTAGGATGTCCAGAATGTGTGACAAAAGTCTAGGGAGTAAAGAGTTTCAAGAAAGGGAGAAATGCACATAAGCAAAAGCAGCAAAATAGCAGCTTACAAGAACATGACCAAAAGGGGTACTGGTCATGGTGACATTTGCCAGTTTCAGTGTCTTGGCAAAGACAGAAAAAGAGATCAATGGATTATGAAATAAAGAAAGCAATAAAGCAAAGAAGTGAAGTTAGTAAGTGAGGCCCACAGTTTCTTGAATCTTGGCTTAGAAGGGGAGAAATGAATGAGGCATATGGTGAAGAAGCATATGGAAGAAAGGCATGTGATTTCTAGACTTTGTAAAAAATACACTTCCAAATAACCGTTTGTATTTGTTTCATCTCATACGACTAGAGTGCCATCTTAGAAAATGAGAATGGTCTGAGAAAATTTAGGCAACTAAAGTCCTAGTAATATGAAGCCACAAATAGATCTTTGGGAAGCCTAAATCCCTAGAGCTGCTGCTTGAAAACAAAAATTCTCCATTAATTTTTATTTGCTTTTGTCATGCAAACGCAGCCAGAAGTAGCTATGGCTTCAGAAATTAAAGGTAACCCCTGGAATCTCCTCTTGTACACACTGCAGGACATGGGTACAGACCACTTCCCTGTCTGAACTCATTAATCAAAAGTGGGTGGCTGCTTTCACCTCCTGCCATGTCCCTGGTGGTCATCACACTGTTTAGAACACCAAATAGACCTACTACCAAGCAGAGATTTCCTTTCTCGCACCACATGTTAATAATAGCAACTGCATATTATGCTTGTTCCTCTCATTTCTTTCTTTTGCTGTTCTCAATATTGTTTATAATGTGGGTTCAATTAGTTTCCTCTACCCTTCTAGGAAGAAGCTGATTTGCTAAGGATACTCTGATTATCAAAAATAGAAATGCAACAACACAACTCCAAATCTGCAAGAAACCGTTTGCCAATTCAGAGAATGCTTTCATGCCATAACTTTTCTAGTTTTAGGGAAGCTACAGCATCATTGGACATTTATCTTTTTTCCAGAGCAAAGCATCCAACCTATAAAAGCCAAAAACATTTTTTTTCTATTTTCTCTCTGTCTCAGTCTTGTTTTAACAACAACAAAAAATTATTTCCTTCTTGACTTAGCATGGTAGTGGGTGATGGAATATTTCTAATATTGATTATTGTCCCAAAGCCAACAGTTGTCTATAAAGGAACCAAAAAGGGAAAGAGCTGAATCTGGATCTCAGTTTTTCCTGATAACACCATCAGAGATGTCATCCTTGAATAGGAAGTACGGGCAGGATGATTCTGGTATTGTGTAGCTCTGCATTACTCAACAGCCCACAAAGGAGCTAGGGTAATAATTTAATAATTAAAAACTGAGTGGATGAGAAAAGGATTTCATTTATATAATTGGTATGACAGAAATATAAAAAAGGGACTTTGTGGGAGATCACAAACTGCTCCCAAAGTAGAGTTCCTATTAGCTACAAGCTGAATGGTGGTGACCCCAAAGAAAGCCTGTGTAATTACTTAACTCTCAGGAATTTAACATGTGGGACAAATTCCCACATATGTAAAAATTATCTTGCATGGAAAAAACAAATGTACTAGATGAACTAGACCACTAAAGTGTCTTATTTACTTCATAATGTAGATTTTATGTAAACATTGAGTTCACAGGTATAGCACTTGAAAAATTTATGGTGTGGTCCTCAAACCATAAACCATTTGGGCAAATAATATTGGGGGAATAAATAAAGATTCAGGGTGTACAATCTTGGACAATTTAGAGGAACTCCATTGTTTACTTTTACCCTAAACTGAGGGGCTTATCATTTGATTTCTAAAAATGTACTAATTGACAAAAGGACTTCAAGTAAAACATTACTCATTCTCTACAGATACTCTCTTGGTGTCTGAGTAACCATTTAGAGATAACCAGAATTATTCAGAATGGAAATTACAGTTTCTGTTTTATTTCTTAAAAATAAAAGCATATTGAAATAAAGGGCATTGCCATGTGAACTGCTCCTGAATTGAAGCAAATGCTTTGGAAACGATAAATTAAGACATCTATTTCTTATCATCATTTATAGATATTTGTAGAGATGGTCATAGCAAAACCTAATCTCCTGAGAATGTATTTCAGTAAATTATAAATAGCAAGAACAACAATAAAAGCAATGTGTGGCTGGAGAAGACAAGGCTCATGATTCAGGGAACTGGGCAACTTTCATAAACCACCAAAGCACAAGAAGACTTGAAGACTTAGGCTTAATGAGAGCTATTTATAGATAAAAAGTATATTGAGAAATTAGTTTGGCTTCTTTTAGGACATCAATAATTGGTCAATTGCTGGTCAGTGTCATATATATAAGAACTGTGGAATTGTGCTACAAGTAATACATAAAATATCTCATTTCATTTATTATTCAACATATATTTACTGAGTACCAACCACACTCTAGACACCGTTGTGGATGCCTAGGACACAGAGACAGAAAAACAGATGATACTAAATATTATGGAGGCAATAAAGAGTCACATGACAAGCTGTAACTTGAGGGAGGAGGTTACTATGTGTAGGATGCTTGGGGAATGTCTCGGCATTTTGGTCTGAGTTCCAAAAAAGCCAGTCAAGAAGAAGAGCATTCCAGGCAAAGGCCCTGAATCAGGAAAGAATGTGACATGTTCCAGAGACTGAAGGCAGACTCCTTCTCCTCAGTGTGGCAGTTGGGATATTTGGATAAGATGTAGTTGGAAAGTTGGGCAGGGGCCAGAATATGTAGCATTTGATGGACTGTGGTAAGAAGTTTGGGATTTATTGTAAATGCAGTGGAAATCCTTTGATGATATGGTTCATGTTTTAAACAGGTGATTGTGGCTGCTCTGAGGTGAGGAAATCATCATGGAGAATAGTTGGGTGGCTACTGCAAATTGCCCAGGTGAAAAAATAGTGGCGTCTTGGGCTAGGCTTGTGGCAATGGAGAGGAAGAAGAGGATAGGTTTGGAATGACTTTAGAGGTAGAAGCATCAAGGTCCCCCTCCTCCCCTCATCTCCTAGTTTCCATTCTTTTTCTCAGTGATTTTCTTTAAGTCACTATGGGAGCTTGTACTAATTTTTCACCTTTTATTTTTTAAAAGGAGACAGTAGAGCATGGTGGATAAGAGTGATGTTCACATCTTTTAGGCAACAAGAATGTGGGTAGGCTACTTGGCCTCTTTGCACTTCAGTTAAATGATGAAAAAAAAGTGTCTATCTCATGTTATTGTGAAGGGTAAATGGGTTGGTATATGAAGAACTGTTGGAACAGCACTTAGCAAATTTGGGTGCTCCATAATTATTAGCAATGATTATAATTAGCCTAATAAAATGTTCTATATGAGACTTGTCTATAACAGCTCTTTGACAGATATAATGTTGAAATATCCAGTGATAACATGGAAGAATTTTCAAATTAAATCAAACTTATTAAGCATTTCAAAATAATGAGGAAGGACTTAATTGCAGAACACACAAATGACCATAGGGCCACTTCTTCCATTGAACAGTAGGGAATGTGGAGAAGAATGGGTACATATACAGAAAGGTTGATAGATATGATGATGATGGAAAAATATTTACCTTGAAATAACATTTCAGCAAATATTTATTAAATTCTTACTGTGTGCCAGGCATTAAATTACCATGCCTAGCCTAAGCAATAGCACTGAGCCATACAAAATCCCTGCTGCCTTGGAGTCTCATGCTAAGGAGTTTAAAGTGAAGTTATTAATGAGGTAGATGGGTGAGAGAGGAGATGGGAAAGGCTTGAAGAGAAAAAAAACCCAGAATACTCTAGGGAAATATAATAAATTTCTGATATTATGTTGAGTATATGAGTGTTAAATGAATTTAAAGTGTAGCTAATTTAGTCCAGTTGTATGATTTCTCTAGCAGCATGTGGCTGCCTAGTGTGGGCACTGAGAAGATGATAGCTGAGTTCAAGGAGTGTTTGGTTGGATTTGGAGCAGATGACTTGCAAATGAGTGATATGATGAGTCATGGAATCCAAGCTCAGGCAGCCATCACAAGAAGAGAGTGTGTTGGACAGGGAAAATGATGAGACTTAAAAATTCAGAGTCTAGAAGAGGTAAATGAAGAATTCCAGCAGGAGTTATAGAGTGGGGCAGTTGGGGGAATGAAGATTGTAGTCACAAAGGGTTATATGAGGATTCTGAAGGTGATTTACTGGTGATAAGGTGCTGAGGGCAATATAGAAGTGTGAAACTTGAGATGAAGGGGGGGCAAAGTTGTAGGTAAATCAGGAAATTTGATCCCAAGGTGTTAGATGGGTCACCCAGAAGCCGTTGAAACCACTGGCAAAGATAATATATTGGGGCAGAGATGGAAGGAGAGGAAGGGAACCAGAAATTCAGACTCAAGTATCTATCACACCCACATAAATGAGGAAGCAGCGCTCCAGTTGAGTGTTGCCAGGCAGGAATATATACTCAATATGGCCAGAGTTCATGATTTTTTTCCAGATAAGCCAGAAATTTGGATTTAATTTATATAAACTGTCCCAATTTTGAATGTTGGCTATTAATTTAATTACAAATCCCGGGCAGCCCAGATAAAACATATTTTCAGGCCTGATTTGGCCCATAGACTTCCACTTTGCCACTAGTGAGCTGAAGCCTTCACTGGAAAAGGAGGGGTAACTGGCACTCTGATATAAGCATCATTGAGAAGGAGTAACACGTGTTACAAGGCCATTTTGTGGCAGTCTTGATGAAGAAAAACCATGACCACTCTGTAATCACGTCTGAAAATAGACAAACCATGAACATTGTCTAAGCTAAATGGTGAAACATTCCCCTGGCATAATATGAATGAGTATTAGTTTACTAATTACATATTTAGCCTTGCTTCATTTCTTCTAATTTATAGATAAGATTTATTAAGATATCCAGCCCTAGAATTTTGTAGTCAGACAACATGCAATCCAGAGCAAAACCCTGTTTGTTTGGACGTGCCCAACACGTGGTCCCACTACTTGCTCGAACAAACCTAGTAATAATCAAATTCTAATAATAATCAAATTCTATAGGACATTTGTAAGACCTCCCTACTGAGATGTCCTATAGTTCCCCATGGTATGTAATCTTCCACTGGGAGCAAATCAATAAACTAAACTTTGATCAACTGTAGGTGTGTTCCTGGTATTCTTTGGCCAGAGGGCAAAAGGCCACATGACCAAGGCTTTCATCTTATAAAACCTTTTCTCCTATTATAACATTCAACTCCCATCATTTCAATTACCATAAGAGCTGTGGACAAATGTGGATTCATTGTCAAAAGAGATAGAAAGAATAAATTTCATCTTAACTGACCTCAGAAATATCACCTTAACTTCTACATTTATGTCTGTGATGGTTTGAAACCTTATGACACATTACAGAACCAGAAAATGAAAAGTTTTCAGATAGATTTTCATTTTACTTGAGTTTTGGCACTAACGATCTCATTGGAACTTTCCTATATCCACCATTAATTAATTCAGAGATTTTTTAACAATAAAAAATTCCATGTATTAATTAGGATAAAAGTAAAGGTCAAACGTTCTAAGACAAAGTCAACAATAATTTGTCATCAATTGGCTTTATTGGATAAGGAAATGCATTCATTTCCTCATTCAACAGTATTTATTGTGAATTTATTATGTGAAAGGTATTTTATTGTTACTGGAGATATAATGATGAACAGAGCATATAGTTCATAATATCCCAAGGATCAGCATAAGGAATGAGAAGACAGATACACAAATAAACTATTTTCAGATGATAGTAAGTACTATGAAAAATATAATGTAAATTAAGGAGCTAAAGAGAGAGGGAGGGGAGCAAATAGAGAGCTATTTTTAATAGGATAATCAGGGAATTAATCTTAGTGGTGACATTTGAATAGAGACCTAACTGGTATGAATGAGTATAAGGGTCCTGGTGTACAAATGGTCCAGTATTTTTGTGGCAAGAGAATGGTGGCCAAAAGGTAGATGATGAGGAGCGGCAGGTGACGAGTTAAGAGAAGTGGGTAGGGGACAGGACATGTTAAGGATTTGGACTTTATCATGGGTGAGATGGGAAGATATCAGAGGGATTTAATGAGGGAGATTATGTGATCTGATTTACAATTTTAAAAGATCAGTTTGGCCGTGTGTGGAGATTGGAGAGGCAAGAGGGGACACAGGGTGATCATTTAGGAGATGATTGAAATATTTAATGTTAGAAGGGATGGTAGGTTGTACTAAGTCAGGGAGCAAGGGAGGTGGTAAGAAATGGTCAGACAGGAAATATTTGAAAGGGAGAACTAATGTGACTTGCTGATGCATTAGGAGTGAGGTGTTGAATAAAAGGGATCAAGGTGGGATGCCTGGGTGTCACTTAAGCATCCAACTCTTGGTTTCAGCTCAGGTCATGATCCCATGGTTCATGAGTTTGAATCTTGCAGGCTGGCAGTGTGGAGCCTGCTGGGGATTCTCTTTCTCTCTCTCTCTCTCTCTCTCTCTCTCCCTCCTTCCCTCCCTCCCTCCCTCCCTCTGCCCTTCCTGCTCTCTTTCTCTCTCTCAAAATAAATAAATTAAAAAAAAGAGAATCAAGGCTGATTCCTAGGCTTTGACCTCAGTAATAGTAAATGATGTGGCGTTATCCATTGAAACGGGGGACAATTCAGGGAAGAGTGAGTTGGGTGGGTAGATGGACTTCTCCTCGGTTATGGTGTATTTATGGGGTTTAGAGGGTATATGGTATGTTTATAGAATGTTACAGGGCTATGCCTAATGTTGGAACACAAAGGGGAAGAAATATTTGTTTACTTTAGTATATGGAGTATGAGGCCATTGTCTATTAGTACTCTAAGGAAAGTTAGTCACCCCATCACAAAGATGTAAGCTTATTCATCAGAAAGCAGTCCAAATCTACCTACTTAGTTCCATGTAAGAGGTCTCTTCCAGGTTTTTTTAAAAAATTTTTTTAACGTTTATTTATTTTTGAGAGAGAGAGAGAGAGAGAGAGAGAGAGACTGAGCACAAATGGGGGAGGAGCAGAGAGATGGAGACACAGAATCTGAAGTAGGCTCCAGGTTCTGAGCTGTCAGCATAGAGACCGACATGGGGCTCAAACCCACCAACTGTGAGATCATGACCTGAGCCGAAGTTGGAGTCTTAACTGAACTGAGACACCCAGGTGCCCCTCTTACAGGGTTTTAAGGACAAAGGCCTATTATAACAGATCCTATTTAATAATGTCTAAGTCTTTTCTCCATTCACCATGACCTCCCTATTGTGCCTGGTTAGTAGGAATTCCAGGCATATTTAAAAGATCTTTAGGCATGACTATCCCATAGATTTAATAAGCATTTGTCTTTTCCTTGCCTTCAGATTCCTGTTTCCTACAGACATCGTCCTCTGGTGTCCTGCCTCCACCTGGAGGTTATTTATGTTCTGCTTAGGGAATGAGAGTTGCCATGGCAGTAATACTGCAGAGCAGTGTTCCAAAAAAAATGAGGAACTTTTAAAAGATCTGTGGATTTAGAAATGAGAACTTTACATCAGAGAAATTGAAGCAGAACAAAGGAGACTAAGGCACAGGGAATGTAGACCTGAAGAAAGGCTAGTCACGGAATTGCAGGTGCTGGAGTCCAGGAAACACAGGGCTAGGTAGTAGGTCAATTGACTGTGAGGGAACAATTGATCTAAATTAAAGTACTAGGTCTGGAGCTTAGAAAAGGAATAGCCCTACTTCCCTAAAGACTTAGGGAAGTCTCTTGCTGAGAAAGAGCTTAATTTGGAATTGTAGAGACAACCAATAAGAAAGTATAATTATACTAGGAGTGGGGCCCAAAGGTAGGACCTTTTTAATGAAAGGGAGTGAAACAGAAACTCAAAGAACTTGTTTGTGTTCAAACTAATTGTGTTATGGAAGGCCTATAGCAAACCTAACCTCCATGCCATCCATGTTTCAGACAAAACCATTCTTCCCACATAGGTCTAGGAAGATTCGCTCAAATGCCCATCACAGGACATGTGGAAAGTTTCCCCATTCACAATATACTTCTGCAGTTTCTCAGCACGCTTACCTTCTCGTGGTCCTCTTTGATTCTAAGTTCTTGCTGCTGCTAAAGGAGTAATTCAATAAAGCAGTCAGAAAAGAGCACACACTCTGGAGTCAGACTACCTCGGTTCAAATCTTTTATCACTAATTGGCTGGGTATCCTTGGGCAAACTACTTAACCTCTCTGTGCCTTAGTCTACAGTTTGATAAATGGAGTCCTTCCTTGTACCTACAGGATTGTAATTAAGATTTAAAAAATCGATATATGTAGAGCTTTTAAAGCTGTGCCTTGTGTGTGTTATTACTCAGTTTGTGATGCCATCTTGCTGTGCTGTCTTTGATTTCATGCCTTCTTGTATCTCACCAAAGATCCATTCACATGAAGTCATTGAGTATGTGGCAAAGATTACTGGAGCAGTACTCTCCAATAGAAATATAGTGTGAACCAACTACATAATTAAAAATTCCATAGTAGCACATTTTAAAAAAGATAAAATTAACTTTAATAGTATGTTTTATTTAATATGTCCAAAATACCAATATAATCAGTTTTGACCAATAAGATATTATTATTAATGAGATTTTAAAACTTTCTTCTTATTCATATAGCCTTCAAAATCTAGTGTATAGTTTACACTTGGAGTGCAGTTCAATTCTTTCCAGTCACATTTCAAGTACTGAACAGCTACCTATCGTAGCCATTATATCGGACAATGCAAGTCTAGGGAGCCAGGCAACTTACATTTAATTATTAGATATCTTTGTTTCCAAAAGTCTCTCCCCTGAGGAACTTTTAAAGGCCCTGGCATTCTGTGGAATGTCCTGGCCTCTTGATATCAGTCTAGTTTCTCTCTCTTTTCTCCCCTGCCTGTGTTTTCAGGACCAAAGAGAAAGAAATCAGAAGGAAACAAATGCACCCAATGATTATGTAGAGCAAGTCAGCTTTCCTCAGCCCTGAGCTCAGATCCTAGCCTCTCCTTGAAAGACAGGCAGTCCTTGATTTGCACAGCATTGTATTAACTCAAACTTGCACATACCGGAACTGTGTATTTGCTTTGCACATTGTTTTGATAACTGAGCTGGGACTGCCTGTAGTACTTCTAAGGTTTTGATTTATTTAAAAAAATTTTTTTTATGTTGATTTATTTTTGATTGTTGATTGATTTTATTTTTGAGAGACAGAGACAGGGGTGGGGGAGGTGCAGAGAGAGAGGGAGACACAGAATCCAAAGCAGGTTCCAGGCTCTGAGCTGTCAGCACAGAGCCCAACGTGGGGCTCAAACTTACCAACCATGAGATGGTGACCCAAGCAGAAGTCAGATGGAGGATTAACTGACTGAGCCACCCAGGTGCCCCAAGATTTTGATTTCTTAGACAAAGACTAATCTTCTTCTGGTCTCTATGTGGGGAGTAGGTGGGGACAATGATTTTGTTCTTTTGGTTATAATTTATTATTTACGATCTGAGGTTTTTGTGCACAGATTTAAATTCTCTTGTTCCCATATATTGATTTAGTGTGATTTATACTGCTGGGGAAACACTAGACAAAGGATTCCATTGCAGAAATAAAACAGTGTAGTATTCCCAGTTTCAAAGAAATGCCATTTTCTTCCCCCCTAGGGTCAGAGTGGCAGAAAGTTGCCCAAATAGTAGGAGGGAGTCCCCCTGGGGCTTCCTTAGGTTTATCCATTTTATCATTTGTTATTTTCAGAGGAAATTTAAGATTGTAAAAGTGATTGAAAAATCTCTATTTTAATACCTGAAATAAATTTTTGAGTGTCATAGTTCGTAATCAATCAAACTTAAGACATGCTTTAAAGGATAATGCATGATCAATGAGTCAATCAATCAAATTAACAACAAACTTTTACTTAGAGCTTTTGTGTTGAATGAGGTACCAGAAGATGAAATCTTGAAGTGATAGCATTCTACTGTTCATTGAAAAGATCCTTGATATAGCAAAAGCTAACTTCATTATAAATGTATTTCATTTCTAATGGATTTATTATTATGCCTCCTCAGGAAATTCTTGTGGCCAGACTCCTTTGTCTTTGCTCAGGTAGAGTATAACTGATGGCCCAGAATTTTTATATCAGAAAAACCAATGAATCCCATGCTTTGACACATTACCAGTCCAATGAAAATCCATGTATATAGTTCATATTATATCTTTCTAGAATGAATGATTGAACAACTATATCACTTCACTCTGGTACCATAATATATAAACAAATTTATTGTAAACATAAGAGCTATTTTAAAATACTATCATTATTATTATAAGAGGTTATGGAAATATGCTTTGATAAAATCTGTAATTGAGATTTTTTTGAAGAAAATATTTTGGGGAGAAGCATTATTCTATTTGTGGTACTCATGATCTCTGTCAACATTTTTTTTCTCCCTCTCACACATTCATCTGAGACTCAAAAGTGAAAGAAACCAGTTGAGATCAAGAGGAAAACTAGCCATACAGTGCTCTGACATTTTATCTACTGGACATGCAGAAAGAATCTACACAGTGGAATGTTTTTGCCCTTGAAAAGCTTTTTCATTTTCCTTGCTTCTCTGACCTGCAGTGTGTAAACAATTCCTAATCACTAGCTAGCTCTGATCTCTCTCCTGAGCTCAGGTCCTTTATTCCCCACTGCCAATGGACATTTGCACTTGGCCCACATTAATGCTCAGCATGTTTACAGCATGTCTATAGTTGAATTCCCATTCTTCCCACCTACTATTTCAATGGTAACCATTCTCCAGCTTACCTTGACTGGAAACTGCAAATTCACTGCTGAAGTCTTTTTTTCCCTCTAACCTCTATCTGTCAGTCAGTTGATCCAGTTGTTTCTTTGAAAAGTCTTTAGCAGCTTCCTGTTTATTCTGCCCTTCTTCTAGTTGAGGCTCTTATCCCATATATGTGAACCACAATAACTTTCCCATCTGGCCTCCTTGTGGCGTGTGTTTTCCTCCTTCAGCTTGTTCTACTGCTTCCACCATAATTAGTATATTAAAATAACCAGAGGGAATACAGACAGTTTGAGACCAATCATGAGAAAATAGGACCAGAAAGGGTGTGACTGATGAATGCTGTAGGACAGCCAGATAAAAGGTCAAATTCAAAGAAGCATAGACAGGGTGGAAAGATCAGTGGTTTTTATAGGTTGAGCAGGGAAGAAGTGGAAGCTCAAAAGGTTCTGGTGAGTCAGGAAGGATCAGGTGGTGAGACAGTTAAAGTTCTAGAAAAGGAAGATCTTGAGTCTCAATGTCAGAAACAGAAATAGTACAAGGGACCAGGCAGGATAGCTATTGCATCCCAAATAGTTGGTTAGTTCCCTCAAGGCTGGAACTATTTGCTAAAGATCTTAGCACCGTCCTTTCTTTACTAAAGCATGTCTCACACACACACAGAAAGTTTTAGTCTCAGCTCTGTTTACTTTCCCTACTGCTGCTGGATTACCCTGGACCTGTTGTTGATAACCATAACCAGAAGCAATGATAGGATTGGGCATGAACTTTAACCCTTAAACAGATTCACTCTACTACTTTTACCTAGAGGTCCCCTCTATAGGTGGTAATTCCTAATTGTATTAATTGTATTAATTAGCTACCTTTTAGTAGCTCCCTATTCTCAACCAGATGAAGTTCAAACTCCTTATCTTGGTATTCAAGGCTCTTCAGACACTGAATCCAACCTAATTAATTCTCTATCCCGCTAACATCTAGTATTTCTGTCTAAATGCTCTTCTCCTCTGCTTTGTCTGTCAAACTTTATCATGTTGATCTGGAGTCAGACTGAATGGAATGAAATCTTTGTTTTACCATTAACTAGCTTTGTGATGTGAGAAAATTACTTAACCTGTCTAAGTTGTAGTTTCCTCCTGTGTAAGAAAGTAATGATAATGTACCTATGTCATACAGTTTTGATACAGATTAGATGAGATAATAAATGGAACACATTTATTATACTTGCTGGGACTTAGTGATAATGTAAGTAATAAAAATGTTAAGTGAATAGTATTTCCCCAAACTTACTCATCTTTCAAAGTCCAAATCAAATACTACTAGATAATATGCTGTGCTGATAAAGAGTATGGGTTCTGCATTTGCATCCTAGCTCTGCCACTTAAACTAGTGATAAAACTGTGCAAATTTCTTCACCTCTGCAAATGGTAGTAATAGTATTTCCTACTTCATAATTTTGTTACTCGGTTCTGGTAGAGGCTAAAGCCTGACCATGGAACATAATGTGACTGAGTTGTTCAAACTGCATTATTGACTAGCGTTATCTGAGCTGCTGAAGCATAAATTAGACAGGAGCAGCAACATTCTCTTATAATATGGTAATGGCTATTGG
Source organism: Acinonyx jubatus (assembly GCF_027475565.1). Taxonomy (NCBI): domain Eukaryota; kingdom Metazoa; phylum Chordata; class Mammalia; order Carnivora; family Felidae; genus Acinonyx; species Acinonyx jubatus. The sequence continues at coordinate 28,958,553 of NC_069394.1, forward strand.
ATATTGGGTCTGAGGAGGTCCAGAGGCATAAGGAAATTGCATAAGCAGGTGGTTCAGATTCATATTATTGGCTCTATTGCTTTGATGCCTCTCTCTCATCTCATATCTTTAGTGTCACAGAGAATTCCTCTGACTAATTCCTGGAGGAGGGAAAAAAAATGTGGGCCTAGCTTACTCTTGTATCTGCATGGTATACTGGAACTGGGCAGGAGTAGATGCTCTTGCACTGAAGCCTTACTTAATGGAGGCTCCAAAAGACAGGGGTAAAAGTGGATATATATAATTTCAATAGGCAGAACTTTAGGTCAGACTGGTAACTCACTTTGGAAAGTGGGTATGGAAAAAGAGAGCCTTAGTCACAGATCAAAACTTATTTGTGGCCAGGGGCTACTGGGCAGGCCAGAGGATCAGGCTCTTGGAGATATATATAAATGGAAAATTGAAGATAAGAAAAGATATATACTTGGATCTCCTAGAAGGGCTTTTTCCTCTTTGAGGAATGTTTTCCCCATGATCTTCACATGACTTCTCATCTTTCAGAAGGAATGTGTTTGGAACACAGGGGTTCTCTTGGGTGCCTGTTTATACTTCCTTGTCTAATAGTTCTGTTCAAAGGAAAATACCAACAGACCCAAAATGACAAGGCCACCAAATACTTAGATCCTACAGGTCACACTTCCACATAAAAATCCCTCTGCAAGCACCTTGGCTGTAAAAGAAACATGGACTGTGTAGTGGAGGAAGGCAATTTAGTTTCTTGACCAGCTATAGGAGTGGGGACTGAAACAGCCATGTTTTACATTAATTGATAATTTTGTGATCCCTCTTTTTTTTTTGCCTTATTACTTAATATAGAAAATACTGGTGATTTCTAATGTTTGAAATGTGGTAGTATAGCCAAATTATCAACTTATGATGGATGTTTAGTCCCCTAGGTTGAAGGTATAAACTTTTTAACCAGATGAAGGACAAACATAGATGCTGAAGAACAAACGCAGTAGAATTTCATGGGTGGCATCTATTTATTCTTCTGAAATCACACTGCCTTTCCCCCACTCTACATCTTAAGAAGCTGACCTCTCTAGATAATACCCTTAGCCAGAGCTGTAACAGAGTCCAAGACCAGTGTTTTATCCACTAAATCATACAAAGTTGCCTCCTCCTGAAGATGCCTTTGTTCTCTCACTCAAGGATAGGAGACCCAAGTTAGCTGTGATGGAGCAGCTGAGGTACCCTGTGGCAGTGTCCAGCAACAGTGGATGCATCTAATGCCAGTGATGGTCAGGTACCATGATGATATCAAGCGAAACTATTGGTGCATAGCTGTGTCTGGTGGTGATGTCCTGGATTATTCTTCCTGATGTGTAGCCCTCAGAGCCTCCTTGGTTTCAGCCTAATTTTCCAACCTGCTCCTTCATCTTTCTGCCAATTCTCTGAGCTACTAGGTATCTTTAAAATGATCCAATAAATTCATTTTATTTTTTTGTTTTAGACTGCCAGATACAGCTTATATTCTAGATGGTGGAAGGGTGGTGTCAACAAGCAAAGAAATAAGCAAAAGGAATATCAAAAAGTGATGGTTATATAGAGAAGACTCAAACAGGTTTACTGAGAGATTATTTTATATCAGGTGTTCTGGGAAGACCTCCAAGTGGAGATGATATTTAAGATGAGATCTGAAAGATAAGAAGGAACCAGTCATGTGAAGATTATGAGGAAAAACATTCTTTAATAAGGAAGCAGTTACTTCACAGGTAGCCTCAAGGTGGGGAAACAAGCTCAGTATGTTTGAGGTACCAAAGACAGAATAATTGACAGAGAGATATGAAATACTAAGAAGGGAAGGATTACAAGGCTTTAATGCCCGTGGTGAGGAGTTATTCTAAGTGTGATAGGAATCCATTAGAGGGTTTTAAGTGGGAGAGTGATGTGATGGCATTTACATTTTAAGACCATGCTTGGGTTACTGTTTGGAGAATTGACTGAAAGGGGAGAAGAGTGAAAATAAGGAGATTATATGAATTAAGGTCATAGCCTAATGATCTCATCTCAGAAGGTTCAAGAAACTTTAGTGAAGGAATTACTTATAGAAGAGTGGGGAGGTTCAAGGCAATCTGCAAATCTATTAAAGCACCAAAAGACTGGCAACAGCAGAAAGCTTCAGGCCTCCCTTGGCCTGAAAAAGAAATGGTAAGAAATCATGGAACCAGAGCTCTGGGAGAGTCAGAGCTGCAAGAAGTTGTTCCACAGAGACTCTAGTCAAGGGGAGATATATCTTCAGCCAGAAATGTAGTGCCAAAGAACGATGGAAAGGGAAAGAAATATCTTGGCTTTTCTTTTACTTTCTGATTTTCTGCTGGTGTTTCTTTGACCAGAATCTGGCTGGCAAAGGAGTCTGGATGTTGTAGTCTGTAGAGCTGGACTTCTGGGGTACAGAGCAGGACACAGAAGGATTTAGATTAGATCCAGAGAAGGTAGTGGGATGATAAATAGAAATAACTAGCACAGAAACCAATTAGGAGGCTAATCGCAGCAGCCCAAATGAGAACAAACTTAGACACTTTTAGGGACTTTTTCTGCAAATAAAGAGAAGTGGATGAATTTAAGACATTCTCCAAAGATAGAAAAAATGGGACCTGTTCACTTGACCAGATATGGGGATGGGTGAAGGAGGGGAAGGAGGAAAAATCAACAATCAATATTATTTTACTGTGAAACACAAATAGTTGTACCTAGGGAAGATTCTGTGGGTAAAAAGCTAAGACCAGAAAGATGCTCCCTGGATATCTCATAGCAAATAGGCTCTCTGGGGTTTTAGATTGAGTGTACTTGAGTTGGAGACATGAAACATCCAATAATAATTTATTAGGAAGTGTGTTAGCCCATATGGTAAAGTAGGGTGGTTCAGCTCCTTCCAGAGAAGTCTTAAGGATGACATTGAGATTGCTGGCTCAAACTGGATTATTAATTTATCACATTTTTTCATAATTGCATAAATATGCTTCTCCTACTAGCTGATTCAGGGCAGGGACTGGGTCTTATTTATCATGTTTTATCCAGTTCTTAATCCATTGTAAGGGTTCATAGAATAGGAATGGAATAAATTCTTGCTAAATCGTCCTGAGTTGACTTTGAATAATAATAATAATTAATAATAAAATAATAATAATAGTAATAAAAGTGTTCTTATTTAGTTATTATGGCAAGTAGTAGAGACCATTTAAATACTACTTTCTCTTTTGTTATGTTTTCATTTACTTTAATTTGGGTCATTTTTTTAGATGTAAAAATAGCTGAATGAAGCAGAAGAGAAGAGACTCAGATATTATATGTTGAAGTAGGAACTTGCTTTACCTTTTGCAGGACATTTTTGTCCTCCTAATTTGCTTTCTTCTTTTGATTGAGAATAGATAAAAGGACAAAGATGGAGAGGAGGGAGACAAAAAGCAGTGGGGGTGATGTATAACTCGAAGTGAAGGGAATATAGAGAAGATGAAGAAGGGAAAGGAGAGTGGGGGCCAAGAGAGGAGGGAATAAAAGCAACAAGAGAGGAGCTGAGGAGTCCATCACTTTTCCTGTGACTCCATTCCCATTGTTGTTGGTTTACATTCAAACCCAGCCCACAAACACAATTTAAACATGAAATCCTTAATGGAACAAGAAACTCTTGGGTGCATGCAGGTGGTACATCTAGATGAAATGACTAAGTTAGAACTAATAGCCTTTCAATTTTGGTTTCATAGCTTCAATTTAAATGCTCCTGCTGTGCTTTGTGAGGTCTAAATATAGTCAGCATATCTGTTCCATAGCTTCTAAGTTATTAAGTGTAGATTTGTCTCCATGAGACCATGCTACCAGCTGTCTCCCCTGGGCATCCTGTGGAGAAGTATATTCGGTAAATGTGGGAGTGGAGAGAGTCATGCAGGTGTGAAGGTCATTTACAACTTGAACTTCTATGGGTCAGAGAGGGATTATTTTTCCCCTTTCCCCTCTTTTATGCACTGTAGAAAATTAAAGCAAAAGGATATTTACAATCCAGGTAACAATGTTAATGGCTGCATTGCTCAGCATTCGGCTGTGAACAAAATTGTCTAGCTATATAGTTGGAATCCACCCTAGTGAATTTATGTAGAAAAGAATTTATTCTAGCATATCAAATGGCTTACAGAATTGTTGGGTGGGATGAAGCAACGAATAATATGTTGTGCTTTCAGGAATGAATCGCAAAGCCACATGCAATATTGGACCTTTAAAGATGTTGCTGCTTTTTCTGTGATCAGCAAGCTGTTGATTTCAGCTCAAACCACCATTGCCACATTCAGGATAGTCTATGATTAGGAAATTCTTGCTACTGCTGACAGAGCTGGAACCACACCACCTCCTACAATCTGTACCTATACCTGTAAAATGGATGGCTCGTATGCACCATTCATTAAGGTGATGACTGGAACCTTTGTAACCTTTTCAAATATAGCCAATGGAAAACAAATGTCTCCAAAATCTTGGTTGACAGCAAAAACAAAAACGACACCAGAAAAAGAGGAGAAGAGAAGAGTGGCATATTTCTCACTTTTGTTTTTCACTTTTAGGCAAGTTACTCTTACTTCCAAAACTACATCACCTTCAGGTTTTGGCAGTAATTTCTTCAATATGACACCAAAAGCACAGGTAACAAAACTGAAAAAACAAACAAACAAAACAAAACACAACAAACGGACAAAAACAAATTATCAACACAGTAAAAAGGCAATCTACAGAATGGGAGAGATTATTTAAAACCATATATATGATAAGGGGTTAATATTCAAAACATATAAGAAAGTCCTACAACTCCTTTTAGTAAAAAGCAAAAAACAAAACAAAATAAAAAACCCAAACAAACCCTTCAAATAATTCTCTTAAAAAATGGACTTGAACAGAGATTTCTCCAAAGAAGGCATGCAAATGGCCAACAGGTATATCAAAAAGTACTCAACATCTCTAATCATTAGGAGATGCAAATTAAAGCCACAGTCAGAAATCACCTCACACATCTGTTAAGATGGTCATTATAAAAAAAAAGACCCAGAAAATAATGAGGGTTGGTAAGGATTTGGAGAAATTGGAACCTTTGTATACTGTCAGTAAGAATATAAAATAATGCAGCTGCTAAAGAAAATAGTCTAGAGGTTCCTCAAACAATTAAAAATAATTACAAATTTAGGGGCACCTGGGTGGCTCAGTTGGTTGAACATCCGACTTCAGCTCAGGTCATGATCTCACAGTTCATGGTTCGAGCTCCGCATCAGGCTCTGTGCTGACAGATTGCATCCTGGAGCCTGCTTCGGATTCTGTGTCTCCTTCTCTCTCTGCTCCTCTCCTGCTCGCACTCTGTCTGTCTCTCTCTCTCAAAAATAAGTAAACAGTAAAAAATTTTTTAAAAATTACAAATTTAAAATATGATCTGGCAATACCATTCCTGGGTATTTATTTCAGAGAATTGAAATTAGGATTTCAAGGCGATATTTGCATTCCTGTGTTCATTGCAACATTATTCACAATAGTCATGAGGTGGAAACCACCTAAATGTCCTTCAAGGATGAACGGATAAAGAAAATGTGATTAAATGTATCTATCTATATAATGGAATATTATTCAGCCATAAAATAGAAGGAAATCTTGTCATCTGCTCCCACACTGATGAACCTTGAGGTCATCATACTAAGTGAAATAAGCCTGTCACAGAAAGACAAATACTATATTATTCCATTTACATGAGGGATTTAAAGTAACTGAACTAATTGAAGCAGAAAGTAGACTGGCGATTGCCAGAGATAAGAGGGAGAAGGAAATGGGGAGTTGCTGTTCAATAGAAAGTTTCAGTCATGCGAGATAAAAAAGTTCTAGAGATCTGCTCTGCGACATGGCTCTTATACTCTGCTTACACTGTCTTAGCAATACTGTACTGTACATTTAAACATTTGTCAAGAGAATTGATTTGATCTTATGCATTTTTTTACCACAATAAAAATACATTTATGAACTATATTCTATGTGCTAGGTACAGTGTGCTAGAGGATAGATAACCAAAGGGAAAACAAACAGAAACAAAAATGTGCTGTCACCGTTCTGGAAAACAGCGTGGAGTTTCCTCAAGAAAATTAAAAACAGAACTACCTCATGACCCAGCAATAGCACTGTTAGGAATTTATCCAAGGCATACAGGAGTGCTGACGCATAGGGGTACATATACCCCAATGTTTATTGCAGCACTTTCAACAATAGCCAAAATATGGAAAGAGCCTAAATGTCCATCAACTGATGAATGGATAAAGAAGATGTGGTTGATATATACAATGGAATACTACTTGGCAATGAGAAAGAATGAAATCCTGCCATTTGTGGCAACGTGGATGGAACTGGAAGGTATTATGCTGAGTGAAATAAGTCAGTCAGAGAAGGACAGATATCATGTTTTCACTATGTGGATCTTGAGAAACTTAACAGAAAACCATTGGAGAAGGGGAGGGGAAAAATAGTGTCAAACAGAGAGGGAGGGAGGCAAACCACAAGAGACTCTTAAATACATAGAATAAACTGAGGGTGGATGGAGGGGCCGTGGGGGAGAGGGGGAGGCCATTTGTTGGAGTGAGCAGTGGGTGTTGTATGTGAGCCAATTTGACCATAAATTATATTAAAAAAGAAAAAAAAGAAAAAAAATGTGCTGCCAGCCCTCACAGGACTCTTGGTATCTGGTAGAAAAGGATTTAAAAAAGAGCAGTTATATAGGATGAATAATTCTAGAGATCTAATGTATAGCATAATGACTATAATTAATAATATTGTATCAAATACTGGAAATTTGCTGAGAGTACGTTTCAGGTGCTCTCACCACACACACATACACACACACACACACACACACACACACACACACGATAAATATGTGGGATGATATTCTAATTAGCTTGACTGTGGTAATCATTTTACTCTGTATGTATATATATATATATGTATGTAGATATATATATGTATATGTATATATGTATATGTATATCTATATGTCTATATATCTATGTATATACAGACATAGATATATATGTATATAATACAGATATATATATCTATATATATAGATATCTCAAATATATATATCTATATATATATCAAATCATGTATACCTTCAATATATAAAATTTTTATTTAAAAATAAAATTTAAAAATGAACCAAAATGAAACCTTATAGTTGCTATTAAAATAAACTAAGCCACCTAAACAAACAATGAAATCACCTTCAGAATCCTACACTCAAGGGATTGTGGGAAATACAGACTTTAGCTTTCTAGCTTCTGTAGTAAATAAAGGAAGGTATGCTAGGAGGTGGCTAGAATGATAGGTAAAACCAACTCACTATATCCACTACAATATTTCAATTTCTGGTCTTTGCATTTGGGGCAGATGTTATTACACATAGGATGCAAAATAAATTTCCAAAGGAGTATTCAGATGGCAATTTAGAGTGTAATAGAGAGAGAAAAGTGTGAGCCTCAGAATAGGACAGGCCTGATACTCATTATCTTTGTGACCCAGGGCAAGCCATTGAACCTGAGTTTTCCCATCTGTAAAATAGAGATCATAAAACTTATCTTGCAGTATTATACAGAGGATTAAATGTAAAGCTTCTGGCATATTGTGAGTGTTCAATAAAGTTACTGCTGTTGTTGTTTTAATGAACAAAGAGGAATGTTTAAGGTTAAAATTAAGTTTAAAACCCTGAGATTATTTCTAAGTTCTAATGGAATCTCTGGAAATTGAAAATTCTTTGTATAAGACACATTTTCTTTGGAATCAGCTACTCTGCTTGGTGTTAACAATGCAAACTTCATGTGCATCATATCCACACCCTCTTGCAATGTGATTTTGTAGCTCCTCGTATCAAGAGCCTATCTGTTCCTGCCTTAAATCTGGGCTGGCTTCATGCCTTGTGTATACTAATAGGATATAGCTGCAAGCAGGTCGTGCCCATTCTCCAGAGGCCTTGAATGCTTCCATCCGTTCCCTGGGAAGCCTGCCCCCACCATGGGAACGCTAGCCTGCTGGGGGATGGGAAACTAACTGAGCAGAGGGCAGTAGTTACAGTTGAAGACCCCTTACGCAGGCCCCCAGTCTGCTCTGCAGTTGACACATGAATGAGCCTCTTTGTGACCAGAAGAGTCACTCAGCTGACTCTCATCTAAATTAGCCATCCACAGACTTTTGAAACAAATCAGTGGTTATTATTTTAAACCACTAAATTTTTGTGTTGTTATACAGCAAAAACTAATTCAATAGGTTACTATCATTATTATTTTGGGAGATGACCGGAAGGGAAGTTGTTCAAGGAAAACCCTTTTTGTAGATTTGTATAGTCTTCCACTCCCACCCAAACCAAATTGAACATTGTTATGCTCTGAGAGCTTTGCCATTGACACTGTTTCTCCTTCCCTCTGGTCTCCTTGCTACAACTGCCCCTAGGACCTCCATCACCATTTCCCACTTTATCAGGACACCCTTGCTGCCTACTTCCCCAATATTTTGGCTTACATATCTTCTGCCCTTTTTAAAAGTGCAACTTTGGCCCAGCGAGAGGATAGAAGAGAAGACAATAGTGAAGAGTCAGTCTCAAATTCAAGACAAGTGTCCTACCTTGAAAAAAGAATGATCCAAGCACCTCAACAAATGGGGAATGGTAGATGGTTGCAGAAAGGCATTGTGGCAGCTGCACTAACATGAAACTTTTGTATGTTCTCTTGGGCATGACAGGCAGAGCATGAGTTAGAAGCTCTCTTCTATTCTGAATTTTCAAAGTGTCATCATTGTATTAGAAATCACAGATAAGATGGGGAAAAGATAGGCTTGAGCATTTAACAGATGTGGGCTTATATTTCAGCTCCTTTACTTAATGGAACCTGAGATAACTACCTTTCTCAGATCAGTTTCCTCTTTTATAAAGTGGGTATACTATCATCTTAAAATGCAGATAATAATAGTCTAAGGATAATATCTTCCTTGTATGTTTATAGCAAACAGCACGATGGAGCACATAAAGGACTAGAACATTTACTGTGCCAGGCCCTGTTTCCAAGGACGTTGTTTTTATTCCATAGAAACACAAAGCACATCTCATCTCATCTATTTGCACAAAAGTTTTTGGTGCTTACCAGTAGACAGAGCTCTATATCTTGTTTACTGATGAACTCTAGTGCCTCGCACAAACTTAGACATTTGATACACATTTATAGGATTGATGAAAGAATTAAGGATTGCGTGAACCAATGGTTCCAAGTTAGTTGTTCAAAGTACTAAAAAAAGTGATGAAGTAAAAACAGGATGGGATTTCAATTACTTTTTTTCACATAGACAACAATTATTTGGTGTCTTGTAAACAGGCAGATGTTTAAATGTTTGCATTCTTCTGCATAAAATGGAAAAATGATTTAAATAAATGAAAGTAAGTGATACATGCTCTACAAAGGATTTGCAAAAATAAAAATGAGATATCAGATGTAACTGTGAACTGAAAACTTTAGTATCTGATGTAAGAGCTGTCAGTTACCACTACCAGTTTATATTACAAGGAGAACATAAATATTATTCCACTAGCTTCATAAACTGTATTGGGATAAATGCTCTTTGGGGGAAAAGTTGTTCACTAAACAAATATTTACTAAGGGCCAACCAGGCATTGTGCTTGTTGCAGATAAAGAGCTTAAAAAGCCATGGTTTCTACCCTTGAAGAGTTTTCATTCTGAAAACGGAGGCAGACATGGAGCCACTCAAGTGAAATTTCAGTGTTTCAAATGTTTCTGCAAGGCTCTTTTGGCACTGTGAATGCTTTTGCAGACTTGCCTTGCCCTCATTATGCCTTTTTCTCAATATTTTGATTATCAGTTTCTTTGACATTATCGATTTAATATTCAGTTCCCGGTGGATGGTTTTGAGAAGGAAAAGTTGATAGAGGTTGACCTTGTAGCCCTTAGTGGCTGTGAGGCTGGACTTCCATCTCCCGTCGGGGTACGCCCAAGGCTTGTCACCAAGAGTAGACATAAGTTCCTTTGGGCTGCGTGCAGGGCTGGTGCTTGGTGTCAGGGGCTGGGCACTAAGAACTGTGCACTGGGGAATAACAGAAGGGTATTGGGAAGGTGGTGCTCAGACCTTGAGAACACCTTTTATGCATGTTTCTTGATTATCAACATCTAATTAGGTTTCTTGTTCTTACCAACTTGTAACCTTTTCTCAGCTATGATCTCAAATACACTCATAAACTTCTACTTGCAACTCCTGGATTTGACATGTCTATTTATAACAAAAATAATACCAATAACAACCACTTGTATTTGCTGACTACAAGAAGACCCTCTTAAAAATCCCATTAAGAAGTAATTTTTTAGATGGGAAAACTCAGGCAGAGAGAAATTAGGTCATTTGTCCCATTAAATACAGTTAGAAAGTAGAGAAACAAGAATTTGTGTGCTTAAAATGTTTTCTTGTGGATAGTCGCTTAATATTTTTTGAAAAACGATGTACCTTCTTGTACATTGTTAGGTTTACATCTATTTTTAATTTATTAATTTTTAAACAAGGAGTATTTTTTATTACTATTATTTTTTTTCATTTTACAGAGAGACAGAGAGAGAGTGAGCACACAAGCAGGGGAGAGGGATAGAAGGAGAGAAAAAATCTCAAGCAGTCTCTATGTTCAGTGCAGAGCCCACACGCAGGGCTCAATGCGGGCTCCATCCCACGACCCTGGAGTCAAGACCTGAGCAGAAATCAAGAGTCATCTGTTCAACCAACTGAGCCACCCATGTGCCTCAAAGATTATTTTAAAGAACAGTTTAATATATCCAGGAAACTTACAAAGATAATAGAGAATTCCCCTACTCCTACAGCTAGTTTCTCTTATTATTAACAGCTTATCATTATTATGGTACTTTTTTTTTTACAATTAATGAACCAATATTGTTGCATTATTATAAACTAAAGTCCATAGTTTATTCAGATTTCCTTAATTTGTACCTAATGTCCTTTTTCTGTTCTGAGGATCTCATCCTGGATACCACAGCACAGTTAATCATCATACCTCTCTTTGGCTATGACAGTTTCTTAGACTTTGTTTTTGATGACCTTGACAGTTTTGAGTAGTACTTGTCAGATATATTGCAGGATGGTCCTCTACTGGGATTTGTCTACTGTCAGGATTAGACTGGGAGTAATTAGTTTTAATCATTATTTTAATTTTTAATCATTAAAGAAATGTAAAGAATGTAATTTCTGAAATACTTCAATGTGCATATTTTAAGCAAAACTGTGAAAATGCTCTTTTAAATGTACCCAATATAATATAAATACCATGGCAATTTCATAGCCACCACCAATCAGTTTAAAAATAAAAGGAGCTCTTTTTTCATTGTAGGAAATTGAACATCATTTTCTCCCTTAGCTCTAAATTTTAGTTCACTTCCCTCACAGAGTTTTGTGTTAAGAAAACATATTTTTATTCTTAAAATTCTTTTATGGACCCCTCATCATACTTATTTTTCACAAAACTATGTTTATACATTTAAATTAAAATGTTTTATTATATTAAAACATATGATCTGGATCATTTTTTCACTGAATTGTGGGTATGCAATTTGATCTAAATAATATGTGCATATTATAATTTTGATAGCTATTTAACAAAGATAATTTAATTAAGCACTTAATCAATAATTTGTACTTTTTTTCACTAATTAATGTACTTCTAGATAAATATTTGTTATTTGAGTAGCATAGGGAGGGTTCAGCATCAATTCACATAGATAAGTAGATGAAATGGCAATGGATTTTGTTATAGTGATGTTCGTTAGTTTTTTGAACACTTTTTGAGTAACACACCAAACATCTCAAAGTGGTCTAGCATCAAAAATCATTTTTAATGATATATTAGATGAATATTCTACTAGGTTTGCCTTCAATTTTGTTGAAAGCAAATAATTGAAAATCAACTCACTTGCAAAGATTTGTCACCCAATTGTTGGGGTCATTCATTTTCTCAGTTTCTGGGAACTGTACCAAAAATGGTTTCCAATACTTTTCAAATGGCTGTTTATTATATCTGTTACTTTTGCCCTTAGAGGCATATGGCTTAATCCAGTGCACTCAGAAAGAACTGAGCCATGAAATAATAATTTCAATATATGTTGCCAATATAATAGTTTTATAAAATGCTTGTCTCTTTCATATTCCCTATGCTTTAAATATATTTTTGTCAAAACCTGAGGCTTCAAGTTTAGTTCATTCAGTTAACTGAAAATTTCTACTCTGCAACCTAATTAACAAAGCCTGTCCTCATTGACAAACCAATCAATCAAATTAAGCTCAGTCATTGTTAGAAAAAGTCTGGCTTTATTTTTTTAATTCAACTAATAAGGTTAACACATGTGCTTCAACAACTATTATAATGAACACTGAAAAACAAATTATGGAATGAATCTTACAGGATAGATCACCAAAAGCAGTCAAGTCTTATTTAAAATTGTATATAATCAGGGTATCAATTTTTATAAATCATGAAGCAAAATATAATCAGGGTATCTTTGTGAATCATAAAGCAAAATATATCTATATGCTATTGTTTTTTAATAGATTTTATTTTTAGAATAGTTTGGGTTCACAGCAAAATTGAGAAGAAGGTGCAGAGATTTCCCATATAATCCCTGCCCCTATGAATGCATAGTATCCCCCATTATCAATATTCCCCACCAGAGCAGTTCATTAGTTACCATTGATGAACCTACATTGACACATCATCACCCAAAGTCTATAGTTTATATTTGGGTTCGCTCTTGGTGTATACATTATACAAATGTATAATGACATGTATCCATTATTGTAGTATGATACATTGCTGCCGTAAAAATCCCCTTCTCCTATTCATCCGACCCTCCCTACTAACCCCTGTCAACCACTGATCAGTTTACTGTCTCCATAGTTTTGCCTTTTCAAAATGTCATATAGTTGGACTCATACACTATATAACCTTTTCATATTGGCTTCTTTCACTTATAATAGACATTTAAGTTTCCTCCATGTCTTTTCATGGCTTGATAGCTCTTTTCTTTTTAGTGCTGAATAATATTCCATTATCTTGATGTATCATAGTTTATCTATTCACCTATTGAAAGACATCTTGGTTGCTTCCAAGTTTTGGCAATTATGAATAAAGCTGATGTAAGCATATGGGTGTAGGTGTTTGTGTGGAAATTTCAACCCCTTTGGGTAAACACAAAGAGTTACGATAGCTGGATTGTACAGTAAGAGTATGTTTGTGACTGTTTTCCAAAATGGCTATACCACTTTGCATTCCCACCAGCAATGAATGAGAGTTCCTGTTGCTCCACAACCTCACCAACAATTTGTGTTGTCTGGATTTTGGCCATTCTAATAGAGTGCAGTGGTATCTCATTGTTCTTTCAACTTGCATTTCTCTGATGATATATTATGTGGAACATCTTTTCATTAGGGTCTTTTGCCAATTTTTAAATAACCTTGTTTGTTTTGTTAGTGTTGAGTTTGTATGTTTTGGATAGCAGTCTTTATCAGATATTTCTTTTGCAAATGTTTTCTCCCAGTTTGTCGTTAGTTTGCAGAACAAAAATTTTTACTTTTAATGTAATTCATTATTTCTTTCATGGATCATGTCTTAGGTGTTAAAAATTTATTGCCAAACCCAAGATCATCTAGGTTTTCTCCTATATTAACCTCTAGGAGTTTTATAGTTTTGCACTTTGAATTTAGGTTTTTGATCAATTTTGAGTTAATTTTTGTGAAGTGTATAAGTTCTATTTCTTAATTTATTTTTTTTTTGCACATGGATATCCAACTGTTCCAGCACCATTTATTAAAAGACTATCTTTTTATCATTGCATTGTCTTTGCTCCTTTGTCAAAGATCAGTTGACTATATTTATGTGGGTCTATTCCTGGGCTCTCAGTTCAACTCCATTGATACATTTGTCTATTCTTTCACTAGTATCACACTGTCTGATTTTTGTCGATTTATAGAAAGTCTTGAATTCATGTAATATCAGTAGTACAACTTTGTTCTTCAAGGTTGTGTTGACTATTCTGAATCTTTTGCTTCTTTATATAAATTGTAAAATCAGTTTGTCAATATCCACAAAATAACTTGCTGGAGTTTTGATTGGGATTGCATTGAATCTATAGGTTATGTTGGGAAGAACTGACATCTTGACAATATTGTGTCTTCCTACCCATGAACATGGAATATCTTTCTTTTTATTTAGCTCCTCTTTGAATTCTTTTATCAGTTTTATAGTTTTCCTCTTATAGGTCTTATACATGTTTTAAGTTTATACCCAAATATTAATATTTTAGGGTGCTAATGTAAATGGTATTATGTTTGTAATTTCAAATTCTGCTCGTTAATTGCTAATACATATAGGAAAGTGATTGATTTTTGTATATTAACTTTGTATCCTGAAACTTTGCTTTACTGCTTATTACTGCTAAGAGATTTTTTTCTTTTGGTCAATTCTTGGATTTTCTACACAGGTAATCAGGTCATCTGTGAAAAAAGACAGTTTCATTTCTTGCCTCCCAATAAATATACACTTTATTTTCCTTTCTTGTCTTATTACATTAGGTAGAACTTATCGTGTGATTTTGGAAATGAGTGGTGAGAAGGGACATCCTTGCTTTTTTCCTGATCTTAGTGGGAAAGTTCCTAGGTTTTCACCTCAAGTATGATGGTGGGTTTTTTGTAGATACCCTCTCTCAAGTTGAGGAAATAGCACCCTATTTGTAGTTAACTGAGAGTTTTTGTCATGAATCTGTGCTGGATTTTGTCAAATGCTTTTTCTGCATCTGTTAATGCAATCATGTGATTTTTTTTCCTTTAGCTTGTTGATTTGATACATTACACGAATTGAGTTTTGAATATTGAACTAGCCTTGCCTACCTGGAATAAATTCCACTTGGTTATGGTGTATGATTCTTTTTATATACATTTTTGGATTTTATTTGCTAATATTTTATTGAGTATTTTTGCATTTATTTTCATGAGTGATACTGGTCTGAATGCTTTTTTCCTGTAAAGTCTTTATCTGGTTTTGATATTAGGGTAATACGCCTCATAGAATACATTAATAATTATTCTCTATGTTTCTATTTTATGAAAGAGATTTTATAGAATTGATTTCTTCCTTATGATTTCTTTCTTAAATATTTGATAACATTCACCAGTGAGGCCATCTGGGCTCATTGCTTTCTGTTTTTGAAGTTTATTAATTATTGATTCAATTTCTTTAATAGTTATAGGCCTACTCAAATGGTCATTTTCATTTTGTGTGAGTTTTGGCATATTGTGTCATTCAGAGAATTGGTCCATTTCTTCAAGGTTTTCATACTTGTGAGCATGGAGTTGTTCACAGTAGTCCTTTCCTGTTTTCAATTGCATTAATTTCTGCTTTCATATTTATTATTTCTTTTATGCTTACTTTTATTTTCCTCTTCGTTTTCTAGTTTCCTAAGATGGATATTCAGATGATTCATTTTAGACCTTTGTTCTGTTCTAATATAGGCAATCACTGCTATAAATTTCCTCTAAGCACTAGTTTTGCTATATTCCACAAATTTTCATGAGTCATATTTTCATTTTAATTTAGTTTAAAATATTTTCAATTTGTCTTGAGATTTCTTCTCTGACACATGAATTATTTAAAGGTATGTTATTTACTCTCCATGTATTTTAGGATTGTGCAGTTATTTTTCTATTATTGATGTTTACTTTAGGTCCATTGTGGTTTAAAAGCAAGGATTGTATGATTCCTATTCTTTTAAATTTGTTAAGATGTGCTTTCTGGCCTGGAATGTAGTCTATCTTGGTGAATGTTCCATGTGAGATTGAGAAGAAAGTGTATTCTGCTATTGTTGGATAAAGTAGTATATATATGTCCTTTATATCCAGTTGATTAACGTCGTTGAGTTCAACTATGTTCTTACTGATTTTCTGCCTACTAGATCTGTCCATTTCTGATAGAGTGGAGATGAAGCCTCCAAATATAATAGTGGATTCTTCCATTTCTCTTGGCAGTTCTATCTTTTGCCTCATAAATTTTGACACCATTGTAGGAGCATACATATTAAAGATTGTTATGTCTTCCTGGAGAAATGACTCCTTTATTATTATGTAATGTATACCTTTATCCTTGATAACATTCTTTGCTTTGAAGTGTGCTCTGTCTGAAATTAATATAGCTATTCCTGCTTTTTTTTTTTTAAATTAGTGTGGTATATCTTTCTCCATTCACTTGCCTTTAATCTATATGTTCATTATATTTAAAGTCGGTTTCTTATAGACAGCATATAGTTTGGTTTTGCTTTTTGATCCACTCTGACAATCTGTGTCTTTTGATTGGTGCACTTAGATCAGTGATGTTCAAATTTATTGTTGATGTAGTTAGATTAATATCTGTCATATTTGTTACCATTTTCTATTTGTAGCCTTTGTTCATTGTTTCTACTTTTGCTGTCCACTCTTTCTGCAATTTTTTTCATTTTATTTGAGCATTTTACATGATTCCCTTTTCTTTCCTTTCGTAGCAAATTATTATTATTATTATTATTATTATTATTATTATTTAGTGGTCTCCCTAGTGTTTGTAATACACACTTGCAACTAATCCAAATCTGTTTCAAATAATACTATACTACTTTACAGGCAGTGTGAGTAATTTATAATAAAATAATCCTAACTCTTCTCTCCCATCCTTTGTATCATTGCTGTCATTCAATTCACTTATATATAAGCATACAAATATGTATATATACACACACACACACACACACACACGCATATATAGAGAGTATATAGGTCTGAGTTTCTGACCTATATTATTTTCCTTTTCTCTAAAGACTTCTTTTAACATTTCTTGTAAGTCTGGTCTACTGGCAACAAACTCCCTCAGTTTTTGTTTGCTGGAGAAAGTCTTTATTTCTTTAGTCTTTATTTATTTAGAAGCATAATTTCACAGGGCACAGGATTCTAGGTTGGTGGTTTTCTTTTCTCAACATCTTAAATATTTCATTCCATTCTCTTCTTCCTTGGTTTCTGAGGAGAAGTTGGATGTAATTTTTTTCTCTTCTGTAAATGAGGTGTTTTTTCCTTTGGCTTCTCTCAGGATTTTTTTTTTCTTTATCTTTGATGTCTGTAGTTTGAATATAATATGCTTAGGTATATTTTTTTTCTTTGGCATTTTCCTGGTTGGTGTTCTGTGAGTTTCTTAAATCTGTGGTTTGGTGTCTGACATTAATTTGGAGGAAATTCTCAGTCATTTTTCTTCCAAATATTTCTTCATTTCCTCTCTTTCTTCTCCTTCTGCTATTCTTATTATGCATATGTTATACTTTTTGTACTTGTCCCACAGTTCCTGGATATCCTGTTCTGGTTATTTTTTTTTCCTTTTTTCAGTTTTTGTTCTCATTACTTTTTAATTTTGGAGATTTCTATTGTGATATCCTGAAGCTCAGAGATTCTTTAGTTGTGCCCTTTCTACTAATAAGTCCATTGAAGACATTCATCATCTCTGTTATGGTTTTTGATCTCCAGCATTACTTTTTTTTTCTTGGAATCTCCTCTCTTCTTACATTGTTCATCTGTTCTTGCATGCTATCTACCTTATCCATTAGAGACCTTAGCATATTAATCATAGTGATTTGAAATTCTGTCTGTTAAGTCCAACATCCCTGCCATGTCTGGTTCTGATTCTTGCTTTGTGTTTGCAAACTGTGGTTTTTGTTTTTGAGTATACCTTGTAAGTTTTTCATGATAGCTACACATGATGAACTGGGGAAAAGAAACTGCTGTAAACAGGACTTCAGTAAAGCGGTGGTGTGAGGGAAGGGAAATCTTCTATGGTCTATGATTAGGTCTCAGTCTTTGAATGAGCTTATGCCACTGGGCTGTACACTTCACAAGTGCTTCTTATTCTGCTTCCTCCCAGGCCTCCCCACAATCCCCTCACCTCACCCCCACCACTCCCCAGCTTAGGTAGAATAGACAGGGTGGCTAGAAACAGCTGGCATTGGATATTTCCTTTCCCCCAGGTCAATTAGATCTGATACCACCCCAGCAGATTAGGATCTGGTTAAAAACTTGTCCTGAGGGCAGACCTTGTGAAGAACAGAGAACTCTGGCATATTTCAAAAACCGTTCATTTTTCTCTCACCCTGCCAGCAGCATGAGGGAGAGTTTTCTCCAATATTTACTGTGAGAACCTGGTCAAGCTCTTACAGGGAACGTTTGGGACCCCTCTGACTTGAACCCCCCGGAGATTTTAAGTCTCCAATATGTCTACTCTGGACTTCTATCAGTTTGTCAATTAGAGTTTGAAGTTTCCTGCTCTGGCACAGTTTCCGCGGAGGTTTTCGCTCATGTGTTTCTGCTCTGGTAAGCTGCAATTCTCCGTGTTCTTCCATCATCCTCTTTGACGTTGCAGGCGGTAGTGTGCTCTGTGACCTTACTTCTCTTATACCTTATACCTAAGAGTTCTTAGGTAAGAAGAGTTGTTGATTATTCAGTTTGTTCATCTTTTTACATGTTAGTTAGGAGTGGCGACCAGCAAGCCCCTTGCATGCGGAACTAGAAACCAAAAGCTTATGTCGTTTTCATTTTTAATTTGTGTTAATGCAATGTGATGGATAGGTAAAATAGGTAGTTGTGAAAAGCATAATAAATCAAACACAGTGTGCCTTTCCCAATGGGTTTTTAAACATGTATTGATTTCTAATATGAGTTTCTGGGAAGTGTTAAATAATCATATATAAATATTCATAACTCTTAATTTTTTCATATAATGATAACATTTTTCTATGTATTTTCTGAAAGAAAAATATTCTTATTACTATACTTACCTGGCAACTGGCATATAATTTTATATTATTTAATAGGGGATAGAAAATATTAACCACTTTATAAGATGAACTATTATATCATTAGAATAAATATTTTACAGTCTAATTTGATAAGCTCCACTTTAATATCCTCACTGAATAATGCACATAAATCTAAAATAAATCATAAAAGTTTTATTTGTGAAAGTACTTTCCATTTAAACTTAAAAAATTGAATAGACTTAGAGAATATTCTTAAAAGACTGAGCATCACCAAGCTATACTACTTTGGCAAAAAGTACTTTTCTTTTAAGAATATTATGAATATCCAAAAATATTGCTCATTTTATAAGAGCAATTTTTAGCTTTTAGTGCTTTTTAACAATGCTCTTTTTACTTTGTTCTCCTTAGTTTCTCTCACAGGGAAGCAATTTATTTTTTGAAAAGAGTCTGGGAAAGGCAAGAGGTGGTGACTGCCCACTCTGTAATATATGTAATTCTGGAACATTCTTATAAGGGTCAACTACTACCATATTTCTAATACCACATACTTCATTGTTATCAGAAATATATGTAAGACGCAGGAAGATACGGAGACAGAATCTTTATTAACTAACCAAGGAGACATTCCTGCAGGCACACCCTAATCTTTTGCTGATGCCCTAGATGTTTTTACACCTTAGAACGATGGCACAGTTAGATTCAGGATGAGCCATTTCTTATACAAAATGGGAGAAGACCTACTTTAACAGGGGAAGTTGGGGAAGGAATCTGATGATAGGAAAGAGTGCTCATGAAAACTGAGGATATGAAAATAGATTCCCTTAAAATTATGCCTGAATATGAAGACCACATCTTATATCTATCCTGTTCCCATTCCAGCTTTGTTTTTGCCACAGAAATTTTGTTATCTTGACATTGCTAAGTGATATTCCATCCCTTCTCTATTTCCTGCTTTGTATATTTTAGCTCTATCTTTGAAAAACAGAGAACAAGAAAAGAGCCTGTTATAGTCATATCTTTCCTCAACAAATAATGCCCCTGACCTCATACCCAGTGTTTCTAGTAACATTGCTATTCTTTCTAGTTGTGTCAACTCTGGCCCTTCAAGGGCACTCTAGTAGCATTGGAAATTGCAATATGACCAAATTAGTGTGCTAAGGTAATAACTGTAGACTGAGTACATCTTCTTAAAAAAGTCCCAAAATACATGCACAAAATAGAAAAATTAGAAAATATAGCAGGAAATCAGAGAAATATTGTCACCCAGAAATAACTACTGTGAATATTTTAAAGCATGTGTTTAATTCTATATAGATCTACCTACCTGTCTATCCATCTATCATCTATCTATATCAACAAATCTATCTTTGAAATTAAACAATGCAAACTATTTTAAAAATTAAAGTTTTAACTCTCCAGCTCAAGCACATCTTTTTAAATAAATGCACCTCTACAATATGATTTTTAATAGCTGCAGAATGTTCCATTGTATTATTGAATCACAATTTAATCAATCATTTCAGTACAGTTGGATTTTTAAGTTGTTTTTAATTTTTTTTACAGCTCCAAACACTATGTGATTAACATCTTTGCAGCGAAATCTTCTCATATCCCCTTAGTTATGTTCTTGGAAATTACCCATGGAAGAGATAATTCTGTATCAATATTTAAGTCTTTGATACATAACCTCCAGAAAATCATATCCATATACACTCCCACAAATGACATATGAGAGTCTGCTTAAGAGATTATTCCCTTCACTTGAGTAAAGTTAACAAACCCAGCTTTGGTAAGGAGTGTGTGTTAGAAATAAGAGAATGTGTAAGTTGCCTACTGATTTATGTGTGTGCAAAAATCTTTTTCTAGATGAAAAATTACAGAAACCTTTGGATTTCCTGCCTTGCTTGGTAGTCTCTTCATGTTGCCTGTATTTATGGGCTTTTAAAATAGATCTTTAAATACATACAGATTTGTGGCCAACCAGTCAAGATAGTTATTCTGCCACATAGGAAAACATGTTTTGCTCTCAGCATCTAGATAGTTTGAAGCTTTGGTTAGCTACCTAAACTGCAGGGTCCTGAAGTTTGGCTTACATTCTTGTCTGAAGAAAGTTTGTCAGCTTGAATATCAGGAAGTAGCAGAGTCAGCAGATTTACAGGGGCAAACTATTTACACAATGCAGATGAAAACCTGGTTTTCTATTCTTTATTTAAAATTATGGCATCAAAGCACCAGTGTCCCCAGTGAGTCCAATAAATAGTTATTGCTTTAAAAAATTTCTAGCATTGATGATGATAGAAATGGGATATTGAGAGAGGTTGTGACATTTCTTTCCTTAAAAAAGCATGGAATGAAGCCTCGAATTGTCATTAATATGGAGTTATTTTCTTCCACAGCTATAAGTATGACCAAAAGAAGGATTATGAAACACACAATATGCATCGGTAAAAAGGCTGTCTAAAGATAGAATAAAACCAGGGAAGCATGTGTCATAGAAAAGAAAAATCACTGAATTTGCATTTGGACTTGAGTTATTCATTTTTCCATTCATTTTTTTCTTTGAATTTTTATTTAAATTCTAGTCAGTTAACATATAGTGTAATACTGTTTTCAGGAGTAGAATTCAGTGATTAATCACTTACATATAACACCCAGTACTCATCACAACAAATGCCCTCCTTAATACCCATCACCCAGTTAGCCCATCCTCTACCCTTTCTGTCCATCTCCACCCCTCCTTTTGTTCTCTCTTGTAAAGAGTCACTTATGGTTTGTTTCCCTCTCTTTTTTCACCCTTTCGATATGTTCATCTGTTTTGCTTTTTGAATTCCACATGTAAGTGAAATCATATGGTACTTGTCTCTTTGCCTGACTCATTTTGCTTAGCATAATACATTCTAGCTTCATCCATGTGGTTGCAAATTTCACGATTTCATTCCTTTCGATGGCTGAGTAATATTCCATTGTGTATATACACTACATCTTCTTTACCCATTCATCAGTTGATGGACATTTGGGCTCTTTCCATAATTTGGCTATTGTTGATAACGCTGCTATAAGCATCAGGGTACATGTACCCCTTTGAATCTATATTTTTGTATCTCTTGGGTAAATACCTAGCCTAGTAATGCAATGACTGGATCATAGGGTAGTTCTATGTTTAACTTTTGAGAAACCTCCATACTGTTCTCCAGAGTGGCTGCACCAGTTTGCATTTCCACCAACAGTGCAAGAGGTTTCCCCTTTCTCTGCATCCTTGCCAACACTTGTTTCTTGTGTTAATTTTAGCTATTTTGACGGTGGTATCTCACTGTAGTCTTTTTTCTGTTGTTGTTTTTAATTTATTTTTTTTAATTTACTTCCAAGTTAGCATATAGTGCAACGATTTCAGGAGTAGATTCCTTAATGCCCCTTACCCATTTAGCCCATATCCCCCCTCCCACAACCCTTCCAGTAACCCTCTGTTTGTTCTCCATATTTAAGAGTCTGTTATATTTTGTCCCCCTCCCTGTTTTTATATGATTTTTGCTTCCTTTCCCTTATGTTCATCTGTTTTGTATCTTATAGTTCACATATGAGTGAAGTCATATGATATTTGTCTTTCTCTGACTAATTTCGCTTAGCATAATACCCTCCACGTAGTTCCATCCACGTAGTTGCAAATGGCAAGCTTTCATTCTTCTTAATTGCCAAGTAATACTCCAATGTATATATATACCACATCTTCTTTGTCCATTCATCCATTGATGGACATTTGGGCTCTTTCCATACTTTGGCTATTGTTAATAGTGCTGCTATAAACATTGGGGTGCATGTGTCCCTTTGAAACAGCATACCTGTATCCCTTGGGTAAATACCTAGTAGTGCAATTGCTGGGTCGTAGGGTAGTTCTATTTTTATTTTTTTGAGGAACCTCCATACTGTTTTCCAGAGCGGCTGTACCAGTTTACATTCCCACCAGCAGTGCAAAAGAGATCCTCTTTCTCTGCATCCCCACCAACATCTGTTGTTGCCTGAGTTGTTAATGTTTGCCATTCTGACAGGTGTGAGGTGGTATCTCATTGTGGTTTTGATTTGTATTTCCCTGATGATGAGTGATGTTGAGCATTTTTTCATGTGCCGGTTGGCCATCTGGATGTCTTCTTTGGAGAAGTGTCTCTTCATGTCTTTTGCCCATTTCTTCACTGGATTATTTGGTTTTTTTGGGTGTTGAGTTTGATAAGTTCTTTATAGACTTTGGATACTAACCCTTTATCTGATATATCATTTACAAATATCTTCTCCTAGTCTGTTGGTTGCCTTTTAGTTTTGCTGATTGTTTCCTTCGCTGTGCAGAAGCTTTTTATTTTGATGAGGTCCCAATAGTTCATTTTGTATGAGCTATTGTTCATATAGCCATACATTCCATTTCATGAATATTCCATAAGATATTTATCCATTTCATTGTGGATGGACATTTACGTTGTTTCCAGTTTGGGGCTATTGTAAATAATACTTCTGAAATTACACTTGTCATTTTCATTTGGCACATACAGTATGCATATCTTTCTGGTAAATTCTTTCAAGTGACAATCTCCATCTTTTAGTTAGAGTGTTTAGTGTAGATACATTATTAGTATTTTAATAGCTTCCTATCTTATCTTCTTGCCTTTCTCTAGTGCCCTTTTCTACACTATAGAGCACTCCTTCTAAAATTCAAACCAGATCATTTATATTCTTAAACCATTTCAGTTGTGTTCTGTTCCTCTGGGAATAAGTTGCAAGCTCTTTACACGAGCCACAGGGCCTTCTATGATCTGCCTTCTGCTCACTGCATCTTTGACTCTGCTCTTGACAAGCCTTGTTTCACCTCTCTTTCATAAAGTGTGCTCTTTCATAAACCATTTATTCTGCTATAAATCCAGTTTTCTGTCACTCCTTGCCCATCTCCCTTTATGCCCCTTACCATGGACATACATACATACATACATTTATTATTTATTTATTTATTTATTTATGAGAGAGAGAGAGAGAGAGAGACAGGGACAGAGACAGAGAGAGAGAGAGGAAAAGACAGAGATGAGCAAGGGAGAGGGGAACAGGGAAGGAGAGAGAGAATCCCAAGCATGCTCCACCCAATGTAGGACTTGATCCTACGGCCCTAGGATCATGACCTGAGCTGAAATAAAGAGTTGGACCCTCAACCGACTGAGCCACCAGGTGCCCCTCTCACCATGATTTTATATGATTACTCCTACTTAATTCCTTAAGTCACATCTTATAATTTCTGAGATGACACTGAAGGTTGAATTGTCAAATTCAGAGCACGTGGGCAATTGCAACACTAAAGTGGAACATGAAAATGCCTGACCCATCAACAAAGTTACCAAAGTCTGGTTGTCCCATATTAGGATGCATATTAGAAAATGTGAGGTTCTAAACAATGCTTGAATAATATGTACAAAGGAGCTATTTCAGTTGCAGAATATCTCCTGTATACACCCCATTAATCACATAGCATACACGACATTTTCTAGTGAGCTGTAAATTCCAAGTTTAGTTATAATAAACACACTAGGTACACTATAGTTAGACAATTTCATAAAAAAGACTTGCCTCCTGCCCAAAAATATACCATTAGGTCTCATGTTTACAAAGGGATTTAACTGTGGCATCTTTTTCTAGGCATCCCCCAGAGGAAGAAAATAGAGTTCAGACCTGTTGTAAATCCTTCCATGTCCAGCTTCCTAATATAAGCATATTTGACCCTTTAAGTCTGGTCACATGTCTCTGTTAATATTTTCATAGTTTCATGTATCTCCTCTCCAAATGATTTCTGGTGTCCTAGAACTTCTTGGTTATTTGTTTCCTGTAGCCCCTTCAATACTGTAAACCCCCTTAAGATGGGGATTGCATATATTTTATTCACCATTGTATGTCCAGTGCCCAGCACCCTTTTGGGGCATGTAAGGACTCAAAAACATTTGTGAATTGTTAAATTGTTCAAATATATCTACTCCTTTAAAATAAGGTCATTTGTTTACTCAGTATGATATTGCTGGTTTTTCAGCTCATTTGAATAAAGTTTATATATAGATAACTTTGATGAATGATTCTAGCACAGCAGGAAGAAAAAGATTCATGGGTTTCTTGTCTAAACCTTGTCATAATAATTAGATTTCATATTCTCATTGAATATAAGACATAATATGT
The DNA here is from genome assembly GCF_027475565.1 of Acinonyx jubatus. Classification (NCBI taxonomy): domain Eukaryota; kingdom Metazoa; phylum Chordata; class Mammalia; order Carnivora; family Felidae; genus Acinonyx; species Acinonyx jubatus. The sequence goes on from NC_069394.1 coordinate 28,983,662, forward strand.
CTTTGACCTTTCCAGATATATTTTATTCCCAGACATATTTCCATTGACTTTCTTTATTTAATTGTCCTTTTTGGGGGTCATTTTCCCAGTCTTCTCCTGTTTTCCACCCATATCTACTTACAATTTACATTTCCTTTATGTCTTTCTTTAAAATCCATTCCCTTTCCTTAGTTTTTGTCACCTCATTGAGAGGATTTTAAAAATTAGATTTCCCTTGCATTTGAACTTCAGATTGAAATAGTCAGGTTCTTGTTTCTGTCATTGGTGCTTTAGATCTACCTTTGTTTCACAAGGCTGACCTCCAGTTTATCCGTGAAGTTGACAGATAAGATTATGATATGATTGGTAAGACTCAAAAGATTATGGGCTCTGCTCTTTCTAAATGATGCCAAAGCATCTCAATGAAAAGAGATATATTCATTCATTTATCTGGATTCAAACAATACCTCACTGTAATACAATTCATAATAATAATATCAAGTTTATGTGACAGCTGACATTTTTCTGGAACTAAAGCACCATTCATGAACAGAATATCGTTCTGATTGCTATTACATGCGTTCTTTGAATTTGACATGCTTATGCTTTCTTGTGCCATGGAATTGTCCAATTGTGATAGTCCTTTTCCTTTTCTCTATTCAAATTATTGGTAAGTCTGTCCAAACAGCATTTATAATCTCAGTTGGTCTTTACTAAGAATACACCATTTATGTGTCTAGTCCATCTCTGTTCTTAAGCCATTCGCCAGTCTTATTACTGGCAACGGAGGTAGTATTCTCAGTGTCAATGTAATTATAATCATAAATGCAAATATGGGAGCTAAAATTATATGGCAATAGTCAACAATGAGGCAGTCATTCACATGTTTAGTTTTCTTCAGATACTTATCAAATAGATACACAAAATTTAAAAATTTTGTAGAGAGCTACTGGACACTTGAGATCCCCAGAGGTCTGCATATAGTGGTTTGAGAAATCGTAGGCTCCCCTTTCATTCTGACACCAGTGACTCTCAAAGTTTGTCCCCAGAACAACAGCCTCTGCGTCACCCAAGAACTTGTCAGAAATGTAGCTCATGGGCCCCATCCTGAACCTACTGAGTCAGCAATTTTGGAAGTAGGGCCCAGAAATCTGTGTTTTGGCCTCTCAGGTGATTTTCATACATGAAAGTTTGCACTGTCTGAGGAAATGCCATTTGCCCAGGATAGAAAATGAAAGTAGGGCAATATTGTTGGGTGTGTTCTAAAATATGCATGTGACTTGATGTATATGGTGTGAGTCATTTAAACAATTATGCAATCTCAACTAGACAGTAGGGTAGGGTTCTCACAAGTTTCAAGCCCCATGAGGTCAGTGGCAAAACTAAAATAAGGCTATTCTAAGACCAAAAGATGAGGAACTGATACTTACCTATGAAGATGACACTAAGCCAAAGTGGGGGTCAGAGAGCAAAGATGTGAAAGTCAGCAATTAGGAATTCAAGATCACTGAGTATGGATAAGCTAAACCTAGGTTCTTAAACCAGTGGCAGACAATAATTTGTTGACTTTCTGCTGCCATGCAGCATTTTTCGGACCAGGAAGACCCTGTTATTGTGAGAGAGCATGCCTCTGTTATCTTTAAAGCTTTCGTATCCTGACAATTATGGTTTAGAGAGGTATGTTAAAGGCTATTATATGATATTATATTTGAGGATGTATCATAATCTTAAGATCAATTGCATCCATCTGTCTACCACCTAATCTTTTAGGATTCAGTGGGAGCTTCCATATCTCCCAGAAGATTTTCCTGACCCTATAAGGATAGGTGAAGGGTTCCTTCCATGTGCTCCATGATGCCCTGATTTTCTCCTGTCACAGAAATCACATACTGTAATATAAGGGGCTTTTTAGCTACCTGTCTTCATACATTCATGACTAAGATTTATTATGACTTGTGTACTTAATAATACACAGCGAGATGTGAAGGGAAAAGACACTGGTAGAGTCTGGAGGACTCCATGTTCAGACTTCCCATGTTTTTTCTATCCCATCAGGTAACACATGTAACTCATTTCTCTTTCCCTAGCAATGAAAATAAAGTAAACTGTGTGCAATGTTTCTGCCTAGTGAAGTGCATTAGAGACATAGTGCCCACAACTCTTAATGGGGGATGGTCACATAAGCATTCTGCATAGCGCATAACAAAATTCTGGATGCCCAGAAGGAAAGCACGTGTATGGCATAAGCTTTCTAGCCACAGTCTAGTCCTGGTCGGTTAACTGTTGACTAGGAACACTCTGAGAGCCAAGTACTCACATGCCAGACAAGGGTGTATCTTACAAGCAGGGTGTTCTGGAGATAGCACTGTCAAACCTTCTATGCAAGCTCTTTTCTGCAGAAGGCCTATATCAGCCATAGCCCCTGCTATTTTCCCAGCAACTAGTACACTGTCTGAGACATAGAAAATCTTTAGGAAATACTTGCTAAAGGAACTTACTAAGTCAGAAATGATAGATCCACATAGTCTAGAAGTTTAGGCCTGATCGTTTGTGTTTGTGTGTGTGTGTGTGTGTGTGTGTGTGTGTGTGCACAGCATGGCACATACACACAGTAAACATGCCAAACACTAAAAAATGCTCCACAGATTGACTTTAAACCTTTCCTAAGAGTTACTTAAGTGCCACAGTGCTATAATGCTATAGAAGGTTGTGTTTCTGGATAATTTGGTATATGTTTTAGGATGTAGGTCACTGACTCACTGGAGCTCTCTTATTATTAATTTTTTAATGTTTATTTGTTTTTTGGGAGAGAGAGAGAGAGAGAGAGAGAGAGTAGGGTAGGGGAGGGGCAAAGAGAGGGAGACACAGAATTTAAAGCAGGCTCCAGGCTCTGAGCTGTCAGCACAGAGCCTTACACGGGGCTTGAACCCACAAACTGTGAGAGCATGACTTAAGCCGAAGTCAGACGCTTAACCAACTGAACCATCCATCCAGGGGCCCCTGAGCTCTCTTATGACCTGACAGAGGATCTAAGGCTTGGTCCAAACCTTAGAGCACCCTTCAGTGAGGCCTGGGGGTGGGGATGGGGCTGAGGATAGATATGCAAAAGCATAGGATTGAAACTGTCTTCTCTTCCAAATTATTTTTAGGGGTAAGGAATTCCTTCCTTCTTCCCTCCCTCCTTCTTACCTCTCTCCTTCCCCTCTTTCCCACCTGCCTGCCTTCTAATCTCTTGCTTTTTCTTGCTTTCTCTTTAACACATGGGGCTATGTCAATCCCCTTCTTGGGATTCTCTCTCTCTCTCTCTCTCTCTCTCTCTCTCTCTCTCTCCTCTCTCTCCCTGCTCCTCTCCCATTTGTGCTCTCTCTCTCTCTCTCTCAAAATGAATAAACGCTAAAGAAAAGCAACAGGACTTAAATTCTTTCTGTAATATTTTTCTTACTTTCTTGTCTGCTAGATACTATACTAGGAATCTGGTGGGGAAAAGACAGGTATGATTTGGCCTCTGCTCTCAAGGAACTTAGTGAGAAAAGCAGGCCTAAACAGACATATAAGAAGATTTCAGTATGATAAGTACAAAAAGGGAATGTTGTGTAATTATAGAAATGGCAGACAGGAAGAAGTTATTAATTCTCTATATAGAAAGGTTTCAGTGTGAGGTTATTTGTAAATTGGGTTTTGAAGAGTGAAGAAGAGTTGCCTAAATAAACAAAGGGAAGATGTGGGCAGGAAGAGGGAGTTAAAACCAGGATCCTGTTCATAATTAAAAACACAGAGTGAGACCATTTACTTCCAGCAGTATTGTGGACTGACAGACTATTAGCTCCCTGCCACAGCAAAACACTTTCAAAATTATGTGTGTGACTCACAAGAAAGTATAGAAAACCTTCAAGGGCCAGAAAATAAGAAGAGAATGTTGAAATCACAGAACTAGATGGACACAGACATGGAAGCTGATGCTACTTTGGGGATAAAAGCCTTATTATTAACCCAGTGTTGTAGGTATCCATGATGGCTGGGCGGAAAGACTAAGTTTGCAGTATGTGACTCTACGTTAGGCAATACTCACAAATTGAAAAATGCTAATAAAAGCAGAAGACTTGTACTAGAGATTATCTTTATTTGCAAATCTCTTTGCAAAAAGGTAGTATTGCATAAATATGCAGATGATCCATATAAAATAAAAATGCTATGGGATTGATTATGAATATATATTCAAATTTCTGTCTGTGATAGTCAGTGTTTTTGAAATTATATTGGCAAGTGTAAGAACCAGAAGATATGAGAGAATATAAATAGGAGGAAATGAAAAGTGGAAAGGTGAGCTAAAACTAACTTAATAATTCTAGTCCCCAGTCACTGTCAAGAGCTTGGATAATAACGAATTTGTACTTTCCGTGCTTCAGCCTTTTGCTAGGAATCAAAATCCTTCCAAAAGCTAAGATAAATAGTAGTTCCCAAGACAACTCTCTGAAACTGTACAAGCAAACCCTTTGAAGAATTTCCATAAAATACAAATGATGACTGGAAAAGTATGGAGTGATTTAGCACCCACACAGGAACATAAATGAAAATAAGTGAAATGCTGTCAAAAACGAATAGAAAGTGGCTGCAGAAATAAGTCACTAAAAGCAGGGAGGTGGTGGAGAATAAAGTCTTTGAAAGATTTTCCTATTGCCGTAGAAAGTTTGAATTTCATAACTCACTCTTTTTGAAAGCTGTTCATTCATTCAGGCGTGCATTCTTTCACTTAATAAACACTAGAGTCCAAGTATGTGACTATGTCAAAAGCTGAAGCCACAAAACTGAACAGAACTCATTCTGTGTACTTCTGGAGTTCACGGTCTGAGGTAATGCCTTCATGTTACAGGTGATTGTAAGACTGGGAGCTAAAGGCTATAAGAAGAAATAGCTGTGACACACATCCTGGGAAAGGGAGTGGGGAGGAAACTATATTATCTGTTTATTTGAGAGAGCTGCATGAACTGGGCTTCTTGTCAACAAATATGTTTAAGTGTACACTATAAACTGATGAAATAGAGCCACACTCGAGTGTGTCCCTGAGGACCGAATGAAATGATCCCTGGGATAAACATCTGCTTATTTCCAGCATCCTCTCTTCATCTTTAGAGTGGGGTGCATGGGCAGAATTGTGCGGAGTCAGTGAACAAGGCTATTTCACATCCTTTAGTCAAGGTTAAGGAGCCATCATTTTCCTTAGAGTGGTTCCACATGCTCTGCACACGCCATCCACCCCAGAGAGGTTGTGAAGTGGAGAAGCTGGAGAAGACATAGGTTTGGGGGCTTCTGAGTCCCTTTCTGAGCTTCATAAGTGAAGTTGTATACAAATTGTACTCCTATCTGTGTATATTCATGTCTATGTATATTCCAGCCAGTGTATATGCAATATAACAGCAAAATAAAAAGATAAGCAAAGCAAAAACAATAAACAAAGGTACAATAACATGTATCAAAAGAGTAAATTAAATCATATGAATTTTTGGACATGGGGCTGTGTCCGAGCATAGCATCTTCCCTTTTCTGCCCAGCACTGGGGTTACACAGAGAATTCTAAAACATATGACTACATACTCATGGAGCTGTGGTTAGGGTGATGATTAAGAGTGTAGGTTCCAGAACCTGGGTGGCCAGGTCTCAGTCTAGGCAGGGCCACTGCCTACTCCTCAAAGACCCCAGGAACAGCACTTAATTTAGCAAAGCCTTAACTTGCTTATCTGAAAAATGGGGATGTAATTGCAATTTTCAAAATGTTATTTATCGCAAGGATTATGCGATGCGTGCAAACAGCTTAATATGTGTGAAGATGTTGAGGAGTGATGATGATGATGGTGGTGGGACCACCCAAGCTACAGGACTGAGGCCTAAATGAGGAACCCCTTGGTCCAATGGCTCTTGAAGTTTTTAGCCTATTAGCATCATGTGATGCAGGGCCAGTCTCATGGGTGTGTGACCTGTGTAGTTGAATGGGGCCTCGTTAAAGAAGGGTTTCATACTTGGTTTCATGTTCCACTGTTGCCATCCTTAACCTTCTTAATTTTTAAACAACTGTCCTATATTTTTTATTTTGAAATGAGCCCTGCAAATTATGTAGCTGATCCTGCCTGAGGAGTATTTAAACATCCCAGTGCCTAAGTTCCAACCTATATCACCACATCAGAGTCTCTGAGGCTGGGACCAGAGATTCCTTTTCATTTTCTAAGTTCCATAGATGAGACTCATATGTAACAAAGTTAAGATCCAGGGCCTTGGTTTTCTGGTGGATTGTTAGCAGTTCAGGGAATTTTTTGCCTCTGTGGTCTATATGACCTTGATGAGGGAATCTTGTGTTTTTTTTTGGTATGAATTTCTATTGTAGGAGAATTAACATATATTCTCCAACTTTGAATCATATCTAGAACAAGCCTGCACACACTGGGATGTCTGCTAATTCGACTGCACAATGATTGGCCCTAAGTCAGATCATAGCTAACTTACTGTCTTTAATCTGTAAAATGGGGTTTATAATAACACCCACATCATATAATTGTTGTAAGAATTAAATGAGATAATTAATATTAGATGCTTAACAGAAAGCCTGACACGTAATAAGTATTCATTAAATGTGAGGTATTATCAATGTTATAATTTTGACAGGTTGTTTTTGGCTTGATTAGTGATGGGATCCTTTGATGACCTGAATGGCTCCTATCACAGCAATAGCAAGATACTTGTTTCAAAGTCCATATTTAGCTATTTTTTTTAATGTTTCCTTATTTATTTTGAGAGAGAGAGAACGCATGAGCCGGGGAGAAGCAGAGAGAGAGCAAGAGAGAGAATCCCAAGTAGGCTTCATGCTCAGCACAGAGATCATGACCTGAGCTGAAATGAAGAGTTGGTTGCTTAACTGACTGAGTCACCCACACGCCCCCATATTTAGCTATTCTTTAGAGATAGACAGCAGGCATTTAGTCAGAGGAGGACGAGGTAGAGTGGCTCGAGGCAAGCCACAGCACAACACAGAGGCAAGTGGTGAATAATTTACTTATGCTGCCTAGCCTTCAAATTATTGGAGTTTTCCAAAGCATCATCTGACCAGGTTTCTCAGACACTCCTCTTTTAAGGAAGACATGGCTAATTGGAAGAGAAACGGTCCTCAGTCCTCATGCTCTGTGCACATCAAAAAGTGCCATCTGGGGACACCTGGGTGTCTCAGTCCGGTTAAGTGTCTGACTTCGGCTCACGTCATGAACTCGCAGTTCGTGGGTTCGAGTTCCATGACGGGCTCTGTGCTGACAGCTCAGGGCCTGGAGCCTGCTTAGGATTCTATGTCTCCCTCTCTCTCTCTGCCCCTCCCCTGCTCATGCTCTGTCTGTCTGTCTCTCTCTCTCAGAAATAAATATTAAAAAATAAAAAAATAAAAACATGAAAGTGCCATCTATCACTCCTTTCCTCTTAGTCACTACCCCAGCCAACAAAATCTTTCTATCGTCAATTGATGTACTTATATTTTCTCCTTGATCATTATTTGCTTATTCTGATGGCCTTCATTTTTAATAGTAAAATGACAGAGTGGAAACCACAATTCACTTTATTTAGAGCCTCAAATACTGCTGTGATGCAGAAAGATAAGTTTTAAGCCTTAGAGGGGGATGAACACAAAGAGATATATAGATGTTGTTGAAAGGCATAAACAAACCATAAAGTTACAGCCTTTGTTTAAAATTTTTAACTTCCTATTTCCTCCATTTGAGAGATCATTTGGCATTTTGCTACTACCACAGTGAGAAAAAGTTATGAATGCCTTTTGGTAGAGAATTACAAACAACTGTGTAAATACTAATTTAATTAGAATTCAGCAGGAAAGCCAAAAGCCAGAAATCATTTATCTGCCTGACACCTGGTTGTCGTGTTTATTTGGCAGGGTGGTTCTTAACCTGGAAGCACTTCAAAAGCACTTGGTGAGCTTAGATAAAATCGCACTGAAGCTTTGGCCCTACCATGGGCTGGTTGAATTTGAATTTTGGGGATGGGGTCTGGGACATCATTTTTTCCCCTTTTAAATAGACACTTTTTTAGAGCAGTTTCAGGTTCACAGAAAAACTGAACAGAAAGTACATTTGACCCTTGAATAACCATAGATTTGAAATGCACAGTCCCACTTTAAATGGATTTTTAAAATAAATACAGTATAGTTAATATATTTTCTCTTATTTATGATTTTCTTAATAGCATTTTCTTTTCTCTAGCATACTTTATTGCAAAGATACAGTACATAATACATATAACACACAAAATCTGTATTAATCAACTGTTGATGTTATAGATAAAGCTTCCAGTCAACAGTAGGCTATTGGTAGTTAAGTTTGGGGGAGTCAAAAGTTATATGCACGGTTTTGACTGCGCAGGGCCTTGGTGCCCTTAACCCATGAGTTGTTTGAGGGTCAACTGTACAGAGAGTTCCCATACCCCCTGCCTCTACTTATAGCCTCTACTACTATCAACATCCTACACCAGAGTAGTATATTTGTTACAACTTATGAACCTATATCAACACATAATTGTCACTAAAATTCCGCAATATACATCACACTTCACTCTTGGTATGCATTCTATGATTTGGACGGATGTATGATGACATGTGCCCGACAATGTAGCATCATACATTTTCACTGCCTTAGAGGTCCTATGTGGTCTCCTATTCATACCTCTCTCCCTATTAATCTCTGGCAATCGCTGATCCTTGTACTATCTCAATAGTTTTGCCTTTCCCAAATGTCATATTGTTGAACTCAGTGTGTAGTCTTCGCAGGTTGGCTTCTTTAATTTAGTAATTTGTATTTAAGATTTTTTCATGTCTTTTCATGGCTTGATAGCTCTTTTCCTTTTAGCACTAAATAATAGTCCATTGTCTGGAAGTACCATGGTTTGTTTATCCATTCACCTATTGAAGGACATTTTGATTGCTTCCAAGTTTCGGCAATTATGAGTAAAACTGCTAAAAATATCCATGTGTTTTTGTGTGGATATAGGTTTTCTACTCATTTGGGTAAATACCAAGAAGCACAATTGCTAGATCATATGGTAAGAGTATGTTTAGTTTTGAAAGAACCTGCCAAACTGTCTTCCAAAGTAGCTGTACCATTTTGCATTTCTACCAGCAGTGAATGAGAGTTCCTGTTTCTCCACAACCTCACCAATATTTGGTGTTGTCAGTGTTCTAGATTTTGCCCATTCTATTAGGTGCATAATAATATCTCATTATTGTTTTCATTTGCATTTCCCTAATGCGGTATGGTGTGGAACATTTTTTCATATGCTTATTTTCATTTTCATTTTTTTTTGGTGAGGTGTCCATTCAAATCTTTTGCCTATTTTTTACCCAGGTTGTTTATTTTTATATTGTTAATTTGTAAGGGTTATTTGTATATTTAAGATAATCTTTTATCAGATATGTGTTTTGCAAATATTTTCTCCCAGTCTGTGGCTTGTCTTTCTTTCTTGTGATGGGTCATCAAATAATAATAAAAATTTCCCTAGGTGATTCTAACATGTAGCAGGGTTGAGAACCTCTAATAGAAATGAGAGGAATTCTTGTAGAACTCTCAAGGTCTACATGTTTTAAGGGTTTGAGAAAATGCAAAAGCATTTTTTTTCTTTTAAAAAGCTGTATTTGAGTCTAGTTGAACTGTATCTGTAAACAAACAATAATATTGACACTTGGTTTAAAAAGTACACACAAACATACCTTCAACCATGTAGGCATAAGTAAACTATTTGTTGGTGGAACCAACATGCTCAAAACAACTTCAAGGCTCCTAGCTCCCTGGGCATGAGCAAATTTGGTGCAAAACACAGTGTGGCTTCTTTTTCTCAGTTGTTTCTCACTTTTAGGCTTTTCCCCACACAGCTCAGCTGTTTGGAGTTCCCCTTGCACACCTATGTTGGACCTGAGTTCCCCTGAAAGGCAGCTGCCTTAGCCTTCCTTCATTCCCAGCTGAACACGGGGAGCTGTTCTTTATTATTGTTTCTGCAATGAATCCAGCCCCTATTCACTGCTGCCTTCAGGTGCCTGAGGGACCCAAACTTGCCCCTACAGAATTGAATATTTCCAGAAGAGACTTCTGCTTTGACTCTCTACCTTTACAGAACTGCCTGCACAAGTGTAGAAGGAATTGCAAATGTCTCTTTGTCTTTAATTCCTAAAAGCCTCCATCGGTCTAGAACCTGCTTGCTTCCTCTAGGCGTGCCTTCCTGGCCCCTGTTAGATTCTGACACCAAACGGTGCCCAAAACTGCAAAGGCTGTCCTTCCAGGCCAACTGTATGCAGGGGCAACTGTATAAAGGGAGAGCAGGAAAAGGACAGAAGTGGAAAGCATTTAATTATTTCATAACCACTTAGAGTGAGCTATGGTATAAATTATCTGGATTAACCCTGCGTGAAGTCTCTTCACACAGTAGCCAATGATCCTTACTTATATAAGTTAGAGCAAGTCACCCCTCTTAGAAATCTCCAATGGTTTCTTAACTCACTAAGTCTAACGTCCTTATCATGGCCTGGAAAACTCTATGGGATCTGTACCCCATTAGTATTGCTTCTCAGTCTCATGCTGCTCACTGAGCTTCACATGGTTTGGCCTCCTGGCTGTTTCTGGGACACACCACACACCTCAGTTTTATTTGCCATTTCCTGAGTCTTGGCATGGTCCCCCCTTCCCTTCCTTATGGGAGAGACAAGTTGACCCTGTCCATTTAAAACACCATCTCTACTTACCTCTCTACTCTCTCCCCTTACTCTGCTTTATATTTTTTCGTAGCATTTATATTCACCTGACACATCATAAAGTCCTTGGTTTATTGTCTGTTTCTAGAATGCAACCTTTAATATAGCAGAGGCTTTGTGTTGTCTATAGATGCTTTTCCAGTGCCTAGATCAGTGATTATTAAATCTACGTTGGTCTCAGGTAAAGTTACAGGACATGTGTGGAGGGATCTTTCAGATGGCACCTCTCAGCAGAGATTTCTCTCTGGAATGCTAAAGACAGCTGTCTGACATTTCCACTTGAATGTCTTAGCATGTTAATAGATTGTAAGTCACAGGAGGATGGGGACTCTATGTTTTGTTTACAAATTTCCCTTCAGCACCCAAGAGAATGCTGGTCTATAGCCTGTATTCAATATATATTTGTTGAGTGAATGTTCAAAATTGAGTCCTCTCTCATCCTCCAGTCCAGCCATAAACCTGGGAGTCAATATTGACTTCTCCTTATTCTTCATCTTGTACATCAAATCATGCATCAGTCTTTATAGACTGTATCCCATTTGTATCTATGAAATATATACATTTCTCTCTAATCCAATGGCCATTGTTCCAGTCTAGGCTTTGCATATCTACAATATTCCTAGGCAACAAAATTTCTGATACAAAAATATCAAAGATTATTCATTCTGGAAAGAGAACTAGAGAATGTCTGTGGAGATGTTTCTAATGGAGATAGTCTAAATTTTCAATATTGGGTACTTCATGGTATGAATTTTAGCGATTTTGATGTAAGTCACAGATTAAGACTTGTTTTGGGGTGGGGGCATCAGGTGGATATTTTTGAACACTGCGACAGAAGATGAGTGTTGAGGAATGACTGGTGAATATACTGCACATGACTGATGGCAGAATGCAACACACTCTTCAGACCTTGCAGCCTATGTAGAAAATTGGAAAAAAATCCCACAACTCTCCACAAAAAATATATACATTGAATTTTTTGAAGCTCATCAAGACAGAGCAAAGGAGCTGACGTCCCAGAAGGCTTTCTCTAAGTTTCAAGTAATGAGTCATTTAGAAGGAACATCTGTTGCATCTAGAAATGGACTATTGGGAGCAAAAACATTCATTGGAAAAGAGAATTTGAACCTATGTCACAGGCAGTTTCACAAATAGTTTCTAAGACTAAAATAAAGAGAATTAGATTCAGCTCTCATGGTTACCAATGTTCTGTCGCATCATGCCAATTTTACTGTTTTTGTTCTATTTTTGAGCTCTGATCTTTAAAATTCTCCTGAGAGAAATGATCAGAATGGAATTCTGAATGTCATTGTCATTTGATGACATGTCACCCAAAACTCTGTTCTCTAAACTCAGCATGCACATGCATTTGTTTTTCTGAACAGTGCTTAGAAGAACACCTGTCTAAATTGAAATCTACACCATCTATCTAAAATAGGCTGTCAGTGGCATTATAAGGTGATGAAAAGGTAGTGGGCTTTGCAGCAAGGTCTAATATGAATTTTGTCTCTGCCACTGATGAGCCATGGGAATTAGGGATTACTTCCCTTTAATCAAATGAAATTGCCTCATATGTAACATGGGGAACATACAACCTGCCTTATAGATCTGTTGTAAAGCATATGTGAGTATTTGATGTGCTTATTACAGAGTAGTTCTAAATGTTTTCTCTTCTCGCTTCACAAACTCTAGGCCGACTCAAACACAGTCTCCTCATGAACATTCTGGAAGGGATTTCTGATGGAAATGCATCTCGCCATGTTCCTTGGACTCTGTGGGCGGCCACTGTCACATGTGGTTTTCTGATAAATGGTATTTCAGAAGGGATCTCATGTACTTGATAATCAGAAGAAAAAAGTTTATTAACCATTTGCTTGACATTTGATTTTGCATACAAACAATTAAGCACTAATATTCCACTTATTTTTTGACTGATTTCTATGATGCAGGAAATTTTTATACAATATTTCATTTAAATCTCAAAACAACCAGACTCCATTTGCATCTTTATCACTGCTATCTACAGAGGGAAGCCAGGAGATGCAGAGTTTTGCTTACTGGAAGTAAGTAGCAGATTCAGTGCTTAAACCCAGGCCTGGCTCATTCTAAAACTAGGCACTTTTCACTTCACCACTCTGCCTTCCCAGATCATGCCTCCTGAAATGTGTGTTTTGAGGCTCTGGGATTATGTAATATACCCTAATCAATATGTTCATATTATAATTTTAAGACGTTGCTTTCCATTGCTCCCTTCTGTGATCATTAAACACCTCCATGTTATCTTTTATCACTTCAAAAAATTTTATTTCAACTTAATGTCTAAATAATCCAAACTCATACTTCTAAATTGTATTCCTCCTTCCATTCCCATGTCCATCCTTGCCTCTCTCCCTTCTCCTCTCCTTCCTTTGGCCATTCCAGCCCATTAAATATTATATGTGAATGTGTAAATATATAGAAATGTATCCAAGAACTCCAGATGTCCAGTCAAGAAATAATGCTGAGACAAACATGGCTCCTTCCCAGTTTTGCCTGTTTCTGGGTCTTTCTATGTACCATTCACCTTGTAAACTATGGGCATGTATCTCAAAACTACAGCAGCCTGGACTAACACTTCTTCCATGTCTTCTCCATGGTCAGGACATATCTGGTCCAGGCCAATTGTCTAAAGCCCTTTCAATTTTAGATGAATACCCTCTAAATGAAAAAAGCTATTTAATAAGCTGACTTTTTACTCCTTTTCTTCTGCAGAAGCAGATTTTATCTAATTTTCTTCTCCTTGGACACATTTCACTAATCATTTAACTAGAGCTTTTGTAGTTTATTCATGACATACTGCATGAAGAGTTGGAAATACCCTGGGCCTAAGTCACTAGATGATGCCCTAAGGTACAGAGGATTGCAGAATGGGAAGGAATGAAGGGTCAACATATATACAAAAAACTAACTGCAATCCAGTGAAATGAAATGAATTCCAATAAAAAGGCATTCCTATGGGTATATGTGATTTTGTTTAAAACTAAGTTTTATAGGGGCGCCTGGGTGGCGCAGTCGGTTAAGCGTCCGACTTCAGCCAGGTCACGATCTCGTGGTCCATGGGTTCGAGCCCCGCGTCAGGCTCTGGGCTGATGGCTCGGAGCCTGGAGCCTGTTTCTGATTCTGTGTCTCCCTCTTTCTCTGCCCCTCGCCCGTTCATGCTCTGTCTCTCTCTGTCCCAAAAATAAATAAAAAACGTTGAAAAAAAAAACATTAAAAAAAACTAAGTTTTAAAGAAAAAGGGAAAATAACCCCTTAAATGATTAATAATTGCTTCATGAAATTATGATATTAGTTAAAAGGAGTTTTCTCTTGGGGTGCCTGGGTGTTGGTTGGGTGTCTGACTTTGGCTCAGGTCATGATCTCATGGTTCATGAGTTCAAGCCCTGCATCGGGCTCTGTGCTGACAGCTCAGAGCCTGGAGCCTGCTTCAAATTCTGTGTCTCCCTCTCTCTCTGTTCCTCCCCCACTGGCTCTCTCTCTCTCTCTCTCAAAAGTCAATAAAGATTTTAAAAAAAGGAGTTTTCTCTTGAGTTTTTCTGTGAAAATGTTCACCTAAAGTGATTTACCTGGCTTACTGGTTTCAAGGCCTCTGATCTTTTCTTTGCATTTGGTTAGAAGTCCTTCATTCACAGGGGTGCCTGGGTGGCTCAGTCGGTTAAGTGTCCGACCTTGGCTCAGGTCATGATCTCATGGTTCGTGAGTTCGAGCCCCGCGTCAGGCTCTGTGCTGATGCCTCGGAGCCTGGAGCCTGCTTCGTATTCTGTGTCTCCCTCTTTCTCTCTGCCCCTCCCCTGCTCATGCTCTGTCTCTCTCTGTCTCTAAAAAATAAATAAATGTTAAACAAAAATTAAAAAAAAAAGAAATCCTTCATTCATAAAAATATCACCTGTGTAATAATTTAATGAGGTTACAGAGAACAAAAATCACAGTTGAGCTCCTTTATGTTGCTCATGTCTTAAAAATACATGCTAAAGAATATGTATGCTTCAAAAGTATATACCTAAAAAATATATTAAAGAATATGTCTAATAAAGGATAGGTATATGTTAAGGATGATGCTTTAGTTGGTAGAATCAACTTAAACATGATGGAGATCACATGTGTTATCAGAGTCAAATCCTCAAGCACCATGACATATATACAATAGTTATATGCCTATTTCAAAAACAGTCCTTATTTTCATATCTTCTGCTATCGTATCAGATGCCATGTACATGTATGGCACATGTCTCAAGTTTTGGATTGGGAAATACTATCAAAGTATACCTGAGTAAAACAAGAAATAAAACAAACAAACAAACAAACAAACAAACAAAAAACACAAGAAAATCCAACTATTTCCTGTTTTCAAGAGACCCGTCCAAGGGAAAGAAAATCAGGACGCAGAAAGGCTGGGCTGGAAATAATAAGATGACAAAAAAATGTACTAGGAAAATAATACCAAAATAAAAGAGAATGTGGTGATATTAACAGAGAAAAATCACATCTCTATGAATTATTATAATGCAT
Source organism: Acinonyx jubatus (assembly GCF_027475565.1). Lineage (NCBI taxonomy): Eukaryota > Metazoa > Chordata > Mammalia > Carnivora > Felidae > Acinonyx > Acinonyx jubatus. Next base: position 28,998,969 of record NC_069394.1, read on the forward strand.
TTTTCTGGAATGAGAGTATTAAACAAGACAAAGATATTGCAAATGTTAGAGGACAGAGATTTTATATCAAAAAGTAGATATGGGCTATATAAATCTAGATGCACAGTTATGAAGTATGCAAGCAAAAATATTAGAAATATAAGAAGAAATGTACACACCTATAACTGTTGCAAAACAATTTAACACACTTTCCTCAGAAATTAACTAATAAATCCTAAAAAACAATATAGCAGACTTAAATAATATAACTATCAAACTATATCTAATAAACATATGGAAAACTTTGTATCCATGAACTGAGAATATACAACCATTTTATATATAACTGTATCTATATATCCGTATACATATATCCATGTATATGGATATATCCATATCCATGTGTGTGTGTGTGTGTGTGTGTGTGTGTATGTATATATATATATATATATATATATATATATATATAGGCAGTCTCACTAAGAAAAGATTCTACATATTAGTCCACAAAATATAAAACTTTAAAAATGGATGTGATAAGGAGTATGTTATTTGATCAGCAATCAAATTAAAACTAAATAAATGAATGGCAAAAATCTAATCACTTTGACATTTAATTCTTTCTAAATAAATTTCAGGTTGAAAAGGAAATCAAGAGAAATTAAAATTTATACTATAAGCAAAAACAGGTGAGAACATAATTTGAGCATAACACTGATATCAAAATCGAGGTAAGAACAATACATGGGCACATTCGTATATACATCCAAAGGCCGTTAGACCACTAACACAGAAGACATAACTGTGTATTTACTTGAAGATGATAAGATTGGAAAAGCAAAACAAAATGAACAAAGAAAAAAAAAACCCAAAAGATGTTAGCTGTCTAGATTCAAAGTCAACATACAAAATTGGTACAATTTTCCATATATCCAGAATAACCAATTTAAGTAAAGTCAGTGGAAAAGAATACCATTTATAGTAACACCAACAATCTATAAAGATCTCAGGAAAAAAACAAAACAAATAGTAAGTAAGTGTTGAAATCCTATCTGCAGAATACTACTTTAGTGAGAGACAAAAAGGGAGACTTGAAAAAAAATGGAAAAACACCATATTTTAGCATGGGGAGGTTCATGACAGCAAAAGTTCACAAATTCATAATTTGATTCATTTTAAATTAAAATCATGGTAGAAGTTTTCATGGAATTTGATAACTGTAGGAGAAACACACAACAAATTTGCTAAAAGAAAAATAAGAGGGTAATTGCACTCTGAAATTTCAAATTAAACCATAAAGTTAAGGTAATTAAGATACAGTGGTACTGGGCAAGAAAGAAATGAATAGATTAATTTACATGAGGAATCTAGAACCAGGAAAAAAATATGTGTGTGTGTGTGTGTGTGTGTGTGTGTGTGTGTATGTATTAGGGTGTCAGCCCAAATGAATTCTCCAAACAACTTTAGGAGTTGTCTGATTCTCTGAAAGCTGATGCCAAAGGAGCTGGCCGAGGAGATGTGACCAAGAGTATGGATGGTGCATATGACAAATGGACGCTTTCAATCCTTGAGAAAATAAGAAATGCTTTAATTGATGTGTTATAACAATTGACTTTATATTGGAAAGATTACTAAATCTTATTTCTTTCACCATATTTTAGGTATTTCAAAACATTTCAAAATTTAAAAAATAGCACTAGTGACAAACAGTAGTGAAATTTTTAGCACTTTGACATGGGCAAGACTTTCCCAAGGAAGGTAGAAAGCACAGAGATTAGAAAGGAAAAGATTAACAAGTTTTACTACTAAAGAATTTAATTTGCACACTAAAAGATACCATAAAGCACATATGACCAAAAGGGAGAGAAAAATAACCACTTAGAACATTTTCTAACCACTTAGAACATTTTTTGCTATAAATATAACAAAGAATATTCAAAGTATATAAGGAACCTCTATAGAGCAGTGAGAAAAGTCAGTCAATCCAAGATAATGGACAAAGACCATGAAAAAGCAATTTACAGAAAAAAATAATAAGGTGGGGGGAAGAAAGAGAGGGAGGGAGAAAAGAGACAGAATGCCCACCTTTATTAGTAATGAGGAAATTGCAATTTTAAATGATTTTTTTGGGGGGAGGTCAGTCAGTTTTAGGAAAAAACCTTAAAAGATTGATATATTCAGTGTGGGTGAAAGTGTGTCATGATTACTTTCGTGGATTGTTGGTTGGAGTGTGAATAGGTATAGCCTTTTTGGAGGCCAATTTAGCAGTATATTTATATTTATAATGTGTTTCCCCTTTGACTTAGTAATTCTTTTTGAAGCAGATATAAGTTTTCTGGGAAGTGTATGCAAAAACATCTTCATAATGATGCTCACGGAAACATTGTTTGTGACAGTAAAATGCTAGGAACAAGCCAGAAGTCACTGAGAGACCAATGAAATTAAATCATGGTATAGCCATCCAGTGGAATAGTATGTAGTTAATCAGTGTTTCCAACTTGAATAAAGTATGGATATTCTCTAAAGAAATTTTTAAAAGTTAATTCCCACAGTAGCATGAGGAATATCTACAAGAATAGACTTTAACTATATAAAAGTAACGTAAGTAAAAAAAAATCAGGTTACAGAATTACATATTTAATACAATACTTTTTAAGACAACAAACTCAAGCTACATATTTGCTTTCTCTCTTTGAATGCAAAGACTAAAAATCGTATCAAAGTGTTGATAGTGGTTACCTTTAGGGTTTGAATTAAGATAATAAAATATAGTACTTTCTTTTTCTCTTGTTTTTTTTAAATCTCTATGATTATACTTTCTTTTATTTATGTTTCAATAAAATTGTGTTCCCTCCTTAACTTAAAAATAAAAATAATTTTAGAAAAGAAAAAACCAGAGGGTGCCTGGGTGGCTCAGTTGATTGAGCGTCCAACTTCAACTCAGGTCATGGTCTTACAGTTTGTGATTTCAAGCCCCGCATCAGGCTCTGTGCTGACAACTCAGAGCCTGGAGCCTGCTGAGAATTTTGTGTCTCCCTCTCCCCTGCTCCTCCCCTACTCACGCTCTGTCTCTCAAAAATAAATAAATGTTAAAAAAAATTAAAAAGAAGAAAAAACACCATTTTTCTAGGATTTCTTTTAATCTTAAAAAATTTACTCAGGGATGGGAGTTTTGAGATTTCAGAAGCAAAGAGAGCCATACTTAATTCGAACGCATCATTGTAAAATGAATTTTTCATTAGTGATCTCTGAAACCAAGTAATCAAATCATGAGATGCATGAGAAAGTCAAACATTCTTTGTTAGATTTTTGAAACATCATTTGTCACTCTGGCTCACTCTGAAATATTCTGTTATCTGCCTCATTCCATGGAGTGCTGTGGACAAAGTTCAGCATTCATTTTGCTACATATGAAAAGTGCTGCAGGAAAGAGTATAATAGTAGGAGCCAAGGGACCTCAGAGCTCACCACAGTTTAGGGCCCAGGAACTAGTCAGAGAGGACTCAATGGCTGTAACACCAGACAAACCCATCTTTCATTCTGATGTAAAAATTAAAATGTGTGAATTCCTAACTTGGAGAGCAGGAATTAATATCTCCATTTTGCAGATGAAACTGAAATTTAGAGGACTTCAACTGAATGCAAAGTCAGAGTAATTTATCCTGTCTGGTAGCACATTAATTTTTGGTTTCTTATTGGTTACAAGACTTACCCAAACACCAGGAATCGGGGGGAACGAGTGAGATGTACTGAAGAAGAATGCTGGCCTGAAAAATATTAAGGTCAAATTGAGTAAGTAACAATTCACATAGTAAGAATTAGGTAATAAAAGAATGTAGTCACTTCTTCAGGGCTGGCAGGGTTAGGGCTGGTAGTGATGGGATGAGCAGCTAGCAGCATGCTATCTATGATGGGGGGGGGAATGAATTAATAGCTCACTGGATGGTATGGTACCTTAATCTCCTTTATAAAGTGACATTAATTTTTTTTTAATGTTTATTTCTGAGAGAGACAGAGACAGAGTGTGAGCAGGGGAGGGGCAGAGAGAGAAAGGGAAACAGGATCCGGAACAGGCTCCAGGCTCTGAGCTGTCAGCACAGAGCCCGAAGCAGGGCTCGAACTCACAAACCGTGGGATCACAACCTGAGGCAAAGTTGGACGCTTAACCAGCTGAGCCACCCAAGTGCCCCTGTAAAGTGATATTTTAAATTGCTATGATTCAAAATTTACATACACATTGCAACGAGGAGCTCCTATATTCATAATTATAGTTATTTATTTATATTTATACATCTAAAAATATATTTTATATGAAATTTATCTAAAAACCAAAGCAAATAAACAAAAACCAGAAACCAGAATCATAAATACAGAGAACAAATTGGTGGTTGCTGGAGGTTAGGTGGATGGGAAAAATAGGTGAAGGAAAGGAAAAGGTACAACTTTCTAGTTATGAAGTCACAGGAATGAGTACAGAGTCGGGGATTAGTCACTAATATTGTCATAATGTTGTATGATGACAGATGGTGACTACACTTATGGTGGTGAGCATAGCATAATGTATAGAATTGTTGAATCACTATGTTGTACAGCTGAAACTACTGTTACATTGTATGTCAACTATACTTTAGTAAAAAATGGCAATAGGGAACTCCTGTATACCATATATATTTATATTTACATTTATACTTTTTTCCAACTCATTTGAGAGTAAATTGGAAACATCATACACTTTTACCTCTAAATAATTCATTGTACGATTTATAACAATGGAGATGTTATCTTAAATCACTATAGTGCATTGGTCAAAATCAGAGAGATTAACCTTGATACAGTACTATTATGGGATATGAATATTTGAATATGGACCAGAGTCTGTATTCAAATTTTTTCAGTTGACCTCAAAATTTCCTTCACAGGTATTTTCTACCATAGTCCAGGATTCAATCAAGTATTACCTTTACATATTTTAATCTTCCTAGTAGTCAAATAACTATTCAGAAACTAGTTCAGCCCTATATCTGCTGGGTATCAGTGCTAGGCACTGTAACCCATTAACATAGGCTAGTGTCCAAATCTCCCTCAGAGGAGATGGAGGGAGGCTGGGGCTGGTAGAAACAAGTGGGTCTAGGGCAGGGGCTATATCTGCTACAGTATGGTCAGGGTTCACCTCGTGAAGCATTTAAGGTAGATTAACATCAGTAATCTACAGGTGAAGAAAGAGACCTAGGCTATAACGTGGCAGAATAAAGTCTATAATCTCTTATTATTTACTGACTCCTTTACAACTTACCTATTCCTTTCCTGGAATAATCTTAACCCGTTTTCTGCATAGTAACATTCTTTGACATTGCCATGCTTATTCATATCTTGTGCTCTTGCCCATAAAATTCCCTTTTTCTCAAAATGCATTTTTTCAGCTCTTTTCTCTATCTTGAAATTTTACCTCTTTTATTAAAAAAAATTTTTTTTAATGTTTATTTACTTTTGAGAGAGACAGAATGTGAGCGGGAGGTGGGGGGGCTGAGCTGTCAGCACAGAGCCCACCTGATGCGGGGCTTGAACCCACCCGCTGTGAGATCATGACCTGAGCTGAAGTCGGGTGCTCAACTGACTGAGCCACTCAGGCACCCCAAGATTTTACCTATTTTAAAGACCTTTCTTAAACATTGCCTTCTTTGTAAAAGCTGTCCTGAGTTTACCACTTAACTTTGTGTGATTCCAAAGCACTTTGAAGATCTGTAGATTAAAAAGCACACTTTGGGATGCCTGATTGGCTCATTTGGTTAAGTGGTTGACTCTGGCTCTTGATTTAGCTCAGGTCTGGATCTCACAGTTCATGAGTTTGTGCTCCACATTGAACCTGCTTCAGATCCTCTGTCTCCTTCTTTCTGGCCCTCTCTGGCTCTCTCTTGATCTCTCAAAAATAAATAAACATTAAAAAAAAAAGAAAAAATTGAAAAAAAAAAGCACGTTTCATTGTAGCTATACATAGGTCAATTCACAATTGAGGATAGGGGTGTTTTGACCTAGCACAGTGCCTGACACAAAGTAGATACTTAATAAATTATTACTTAATATGAACTTTCATAATTCATACATTCACTGCCTCCAATTGGAATGGGTTCATGAACTGGAGAATGTGGATTCTAAGCAAACTCTCAGAAGTTAACACTTTCAGGCAGCTGATATCTGAAGGGTTTATAAACTCAAATCATTGCCTTATATCACAAAGTCTGATTAAAAAAACAACAGCGACAACAAGTAGTTTTCGGAGTCCAGCAGCCTAGGCTTTAATCAGATCACATCAATTCTTCCAAACAGTGAAATGGATTTTAGCCTGAACAATCATTCATTCAGTTTCTACAGAGTACAGCTTGGATTTGGATATATGCAGGCTATTTGATCATACCAGTTTAATTCTATTTTTAATTCCGGAGAATGCTAGGGGTCCTGGCAGAAACCCAGGGTGGGTACCCTGAAGGGGTTCAGGTTCAGGCATATCCAGCTGTGTCTGAATGGCTGACAGGGTGGAGTCACCAGCAATCGATTTCCTGGAGGTGATCTGAAAGCCTTATTGTAAGAAGCTCACCGCCAGTGATAGAAGAGTAAAGGAATGAAGTCTTGTATCATGGCATATTTTGAATTTAGCAAGAATATGACTTCTGGCACAACACTACTGGCATCAATTAAGTAAAATGTGAACTCAGACCATAACCATTTTTCTTTTTCATACTACTTGAATACCGATGACAGAAATACTTTTAGACTTTCAGAAAGTTGCTCTCTGAGGTTGCTCAAAATATAGATGTATGCCTGCAATTTTCTGTATAAGCTACTCCCAGGTAATGTTGGTTCATAGCTCCCCTTTTTCCTACACCCATTTCCTCAGAAAAATAATCTTCCCACACAGCTACTAAGCCAAGGACGGCTGGCTAGCTACTTGACATTCATCGCCCTTTCCTCTTTCCTGCCAAAGTCCTCATTTTGCTCAGGTGTCTATTTCTGCCCCTCACAGTCTATATGATTAAGAGGAAACTGACACAATCCCCAGAACAAAGGTGGATAATAATTAATCTTAAAAAACCAGTACATGGCATTCCCTTGACAACCGTTTCTGATGCAGGAGCGGGCTTTTGACTTTTTTGGCTCAGACTAAAGTGAAAGACATATTCCATCATTGGGCACTCATTCTGCTCTCTCGCTCTCTCTTTCTAGATGTGAACAAGAAACCATGTTGCTATAGTTGCTGCTGGCAACCATCTTATGACCCAAACAAGAAGGACTCCGAGGACAGAGCAAGCCTTCTAGATGGCAGAGCAGAAAGTTAGAAAAATCTGAGTGCCTGAGGTCACAGCTTGAGCTACTGAACTCACATCACCCTGCAGTTGACTATTGTATTTCTTGCTATTTGAAATAAGAAAGTTCCTTATTGTTTATGCCTGAATGAGTCATGTCTTCTGTTACTGCAGTCGAAACCATACCAACTGATGTATTATAGAAACAGCTAATTATGAAGGCGGAGAACACAAAATTTTGTGTTACACTCAAAGTTAACCTGACTCATTTAGTGATTGCATAATTGTTATCACACCCCATAATAATTAGATATAGATTATGAACAATGCACACAAAGAACTAATATTCCAAGGAAGGTGACATGGAGCAATAAAAAGCATACCTTGTTCAGAATCGTGGGTAGAAATCCACTCCTATTTCTAAGAAAAGGAGCTACTCGTGAATTTGTGATCAGCTCCCAATTGGAAGGGCCTGTTGTTTATTGAGTACTTGCTGGAAGTTGGGTGCTGTCCTGCGTGGTTTTACACAGCCGGATTCCAGCAGTCATTAAGAGCAGGAGATGTGGAGTCACGCAAAACTCGCTCCATTGGTGCAGGTGCTGGGGCTGCTCAGTTTTGAATTGAAAGAGCAGAGGGGCTGCACATCTTCCCTCTGCTTCATCCAAATTCCACACTTGGATTCCCAAGATTATGGACTGTTCTCTTAGCTAAGTCACTGTTTCCCAGTGCACTATGCTCCAAGGCCCGGCTCCAGAGGAATTTCCGATCAGCCAATGCAGTGTCAGAATCAAATCTTCCATACAAAGTGCTAGGCTCCAGTGTTAAGACTCTGTCAAAAGCTTAAAGAGCTACCCTTTTCATCAAGGTAAATTTATCTCAGCTGCCCCCTTGCTAGTCTTTCCCAATGAAACCTGATCAGTGCACTTCCAGAAAGTTCCATCAGGCCTCCCTGAGTTCTTGTCTAAGGGGGCTGTGCTTGGGCTGTGACCTCTGGATTCCTACATAACTCTTCTGAGATCATGACCCAATCCAGCTATGAAAGGTTTTGTTTTACACTAATCTAAGAATGCTCACTTTCCTATGCTGGAAAAAAAACAAGGGGGCTGTTCAAGTAATCCTTCACTGGATAAAAGATTTTAAATATTTACATAAAAATAACATATTCAAATTATAAACATAAATAAGCATGGAAAATCAGATCATTACACAAATGTATCTTTTTATTTCTATTTTTAAAAATTTTTTTTTCAACGTTTATTTATTTTTGGGACAGAGAGAGACAGAGCATGAACGGGCGAGGGGCAGAGAGAGAGGGAGACACAGAATCAGAAACAGGCTCCAGGCTCTGAGCCATCAGCCCAGAGCCCGACGCGGGGCTCAAACTCACGGACCGCGAGATTGTGACCTGGCTGAAGTCAGACGCTTAACCGACTGCGCCACCCAGGCGCCCCTTTATTTCTATTTTTAAAACATGTTTATTTATTTATTTAGAGAGGTAGAGAGAGAGCATGCAAGCAGGGGTGGGGCAGAGAGTGAGAGAGAATCCCAAGCAGACTCTCAGCTGTCAGCTCAGAATCCAAGGTGGGGCTCGAACCCACGAACCATGAGAGCTGAAATCGAGTCGAACCCTTAACCTGACTAAGCCACCCAGGCACCCCTACACAAATGCTATATCTTTTTTAATGGTCCTATGAAATTCCATCTATAAGAGTACCATAATTTACTTAATCTTCTAATGTTGAAATTTTAGATTGTTTATAATATTTCTGTTATAAATTTCTTTGCAATGAACATCAGCATAAGTTTAAATGCTCCTACAACATTTAAAAAATTATTTTATTTATTTTACTTTATTTTTTTGTTCCTGTGACATTTTAAAAAGGGTTTTCAAACTGAAAGACTGAACTCAGAGAAATCCAGGCTTATTGTAAAATGAGTTCGGGGATTGCTTTAGAACATGTCGCTATGTCTACCAGAGAGATTATGAGCTAGAACCACATAGCTGTTCCTTTTCAGTACAAACACTTCCCAAGCAATGGGTCCTAATTCCTCCTCCTTGACTGTTCCTTTGCCTCTGTCATGTTGGACCCCATTTGACCCCCAAATATACTTCCTCAGTCTTCTGTGTCTCCTCATTGCTTTCCTCAAGGTGACCCTTCTTGATGCAAAATGAACAAATCTTTTAGAATCTCTATAAGAAATAAAGAATTTTCCTTGAGGCCAAGTTAGGACAGCTGCCCAGGAAACACAATCTTCACAAAGAACAGAGTACTCTGGAGAATGAACAGTTTTTACTGTTCTATGCTTTTTACATCTTGTGAAAGCTCAAAAGATTAGGAATCACCAGTGTTTACATCAAAGAATGCAGGGGGTAGGAGCATTGATCGAGGTTCTAAGGACAAATGGTTTTCCTTTAGGCTACTCATTCATACAACAGATGTACAATGCATGCTTGGGGGGCCGCAAGTGAGGCTTTTGGTTTAAACAAAGTTTTTGTATAGTCATGCTGACTTAGAAATCTAAAATGGCTTCCCTCACATATCAGGTATTTAGAGAGTTTTCTTCCATTACCCTTGATCAAAGCCTTGCTGCATTTTCCCAAGCTAGGCACTGGGATGCTCCCATGAGCGGAGGTCGATGCTTCTCTGCTTTCTTCCTCAGCTCTTTTTAGAACTGACTGCTTGTATCAGTCCTGCTCTCAGCTGAAGCACAAAGAGGTGAACACACCACACGAGAGTTTAAAAGCATTCAGGGCTGGGAGCACCCGGGTGGCTCTGCTGGTTAAGCTTCCAACTCTTGATTTTGGCTCAGGTCATGATCTCATGGTTCCTGAGATCGAGCCCCTCAATGGGCTTTGCCCTGACAACATGGGGTCTGCTTGGGATTCTCTCTGCCCCTCCCCTGCTTGCTCTCTCTCTTAAAAAAAAAAGGCAGGGGGTGGGGAAGTGTTCAGGTAGGGAAGAATGAAGAGCAGTGCTGAGGCCACGTAGCTGAAAACATGGGAAAACCCATTTTTAGAGCACAGATCTGGCACTTTCCTGGGGGCCTGTCAGCCATGACATTCTGCCATGGTGCTTTCTGTCCTCTTTCTGACCCAGGATAATATATCAGCAAGTGTACCTGAGCTGCAAGTTTTACTCATTTTTATTTGCTATCTGCAAGTGTCTGGGCTCCTACATTTTACTGAGATGCATTGGCTTCTGACTCTTTTTCTCCTAATTCTTCTTGGGTCTCCTGGAGCCTAGGTGCCTCTCTGGCATCAGGCTCTCTTCCCAGTGGAGAGGCCGCGTTGCCCAGTGATTTATGCAGTCATACATATTCATAGAAAAACGTAAAGACGGTTTTCTTAATTATACTACTTGCTGCTGCTGTGTGTCTCCCAATTTTCTGTGTGTGGTTTCATCTGTGTAACAGGCTCTCTGCATGAATTCAGCACCTCTAATTGCTGGGCAAGTTCTCCAGGAGAGGAGGGAATATGCAAGAAGAAAAATGGACTTCCAGGATTCTGTTTAAAGAATGCTTATTTGACTCGTCTTAATTGGGTTCAGGGGGCCAGGCTGAGCTGCTGCTTTGTGATTTGCATGTACGAGCCAAAATTAAGCTTCTAATTTGCATCCTTTGTTTGCTAACGAAAGTTCTATTATGTATTTACCAGCAACCCAAGATTTAGACCTCACTTGCTCCTGAGACCACTGTAAATGGAGGCAATGAATAATTTGATGGTCTCTGACACATGGAGAGAGAAATGCTATGGCCTTTCACCATAAAATTGAATTTTGTGAAGCGATCAGTAAACAGTTACAGATTGTGGAAAAAGTAGAGTGTAGTAGATTCAGTGGCCTCTCTCTAAATGCACTGGCTAAAATCAGTGGATCTATGTTTGTTGGTTAGAATGCTGTAACCTCAGTCTGGTCAATAGGATTTCAAAAGAACAGCTGGAAGTCAGAATAAATACCACTGAATACATTTGCTTTTAGCATCCTAATAGCTAAATTTCTCTGTTTGCTTTCAAAATTCCATTTTGATCAGATGTCAGTTGGCTAAACTAAGCAGCTTTTTTTCTTTCTGTTCATTTGTAGATTAATGAGAGCCAAATATATTTAATTTTGGCCCTTCCTCATTCATGCCATCTGAATGCTTGAGGTGACCACTGACTGAGAATCTGAGGCCATGAATGATCATGTCTAAAGTTAGTATCAAAACTTCTTGTTTGGGTCGTGCTGAACTCAGATTTGAAGCAAGCTCAGGCTCCCTTGAACTTTTCTTTCCTTTAATGTTTGCTCTCTCAAGTCCCCAAAAGAATCGAACTGGCACATCTACTTAATTTGTTTTCAATACAACTGTAATTTTCACTGTATTTAAACTGGGATTCAGTCTGTCCCTCTGCTGGGCCAGGGACCTTCATCATTTAAATTCATGAGTTGATTTATGTTAAAGGAGTAAAAGACCAGAGACAGAAATTTTGTGAAAAGTGTCTGAAAGCAAAGATTGGAAAGAGGCAAAGGACCGTATGGTGTTCTTCCTCAGCCTTACACCTAGGTTGGATTTGATCTTCTAGCAAAAGAATGTTTGCAGGTGGAAACCAGAGCCGATTTTTATAGAACTCATTGTTATACACAGAACATAAGCAGTGATATACAGAGCTGAGTTTATTACAAAAAACGATATAAAGTAGGGGAAAGAAGCATTTTATGTGGAGCAGAAGAAGTCGTGCAGCTCTTTTTGGCAACTCAAGAGCCTTGCATCTTTTGAAGTCAAAAGAGATGGTTCCATGGGTAAAAGTATTTTATCATGGTGAGAACTGGCAGTAGGATAGCTGAGAGATGCTAACTGTTGGTGGTTTGGATTAATGAGGAGGCTGAGGTTGAAGAACAAGATAACACAGGATCTGAACAATGTGATACATCCCCAGATCTGAATATAATAACTGAATGGGACGTTGACACTCTCTGGTCAGGCAGCTCGGTTGACCAGCCAGTGAAATTTAGTATTAATGTGGTTTTATTTGTGTCCATGGACTGGTAAAATGCAGGAAAATTCAGAAAAATGCTTCTTCTTCTTTTTTTTGGTAAAGTTTATTTATTCTGAGAGAGAGAGGGACAGTGTGAGTGGGAGAGGGGCAGAAAGAGAGGCAGAGAGCAGGCTCCACACTGCCAGCATGGAGTCCCACGCGGGGCTCAAATTCCAGAACTGTGAGATTAAGACCTGAGCTGAAATCAAGAGACAATGCTTGAAGTGCCTGGATGGCTCAGTCAGTTAAGTGTCGGACTTCAACTCAGGCCATGATCTCATGGTTTATAGGTTTGAGCCCCACGTTGGGCTCTATGCTGACAGCTCAGAAACTGGAGCCTGCTCTGATTCTGTGTGTGTGTGTCTCAAAAATAAATAAGCATTAAAAAAATAATAAAAAAAGAGTCATATGTTTAATCAACTGACCCACCCAGGTACCCCTGAAAAATGCTTCTATTTCAGACAGCACAAACACCTATTGGGGACCCCAGATTTCAATTCACTTGGAAACAGAGACATTGCACTCTTACATTAGGGGACTTAGAGTTAATGTCAAATTATTGGCAGAGAAGATCACTCTTTTGCTGCATCTCCATCATTTCAATATATTTGCACTTGATATGCTTTTCTAAAATCTGATAGGAAAGACTTTTTTATTTGCTTTGTGTCATTTCAACCTGTCGTTTCAAGACTGAATGCAGTATCCTGCGGTGTCCTCCTAGGACTGATACAAACAAATGCCTTTGGGCAGTCTGGATGGTTTGCGGGATGAGTCGCTACCCTTTGACAGAGAGAGAAGTGAGAAGGGAGGAGGAGGAGGGAATGGGAAGGGGGTTTTGGTGAAACTTCTAGAATGTGTACTTACAATGAGAACAGTAAGAAGAGGTACTAAGAGAAACCCTTCAAACATTTAAAGAATCTGTCACCCTTTAGCAACTTAAATATTTGAGTAACTGCCTATCTAGTACATGTAGTGTATTTTGTATGCCACCAGCCATACTGTTGGTGCATTGTAGATGCTTGCTACCCATTTGTTGCCTTCAGTGGAATTATGTGGATGCCATTTTTCCTAATGGACTGAATTCCCTTTCCGATTTTATAGATAGATGGCCCTTACCTCAACTTCTTTCTCAGTGCTTGCTTTGTGGAAGCAGCAGTTTTGATGCTGCATCTCAATCCCTCTAGCTCTTCTAGGTGTTACTCTATTTACTATATAATGCCAGTCACAAGACATAACAATATTCATTTTTATAAAAATCCAAACGTATGTAACTGACATAAGAAATGAAAGGGCAGCAATTCATACTGGTTCAAACTAATAATGTACATCACCCTGTTATCAGCAAACAGAAGGACAGTATGAAGTAGAACCTGGATGAACAATGCGTGATGTGGGTCAACTTGGCAAATGTCCAATTTGAAAGAAGCTGTAGTCCACCATTTGGCTACCAAAATCAGTGTTTCCCCACCCTTCATATCTTGGCATTAAAATGAATGTGTTCAATGTTCCATGCAAAGGCACTGATTCTTGCAGCTGTCTCAAGTCCTTCTGGTAACTCATTACATCCTTCCCAGAGAAAATGATCGTGAATGAAATAAGGGCACTTTTATTAAATACTGAATATTAAACACTAAAAGAACTTTTTCCCCAATAGGTCCAACACAGAATATGCTATTTAGAAGAGTTATTTTCATTGACCCTGGGTTTATGGCGGTGTCTCAGGATATTTCTGTATATCTCTGTCCAGTCACAGCTGAGAGCATTAAGAAGCTAAACAAACAAAAAATGAATATTCTAATAGTTATTATTGTCACCCATTTTCATTTTTTCCCCCAAGTTCAAGAGTTAGTCTTTCTCAGAATTTGGAAGTTGCCACAACCATGTCACCTACCATAATAAGACATGTGATATTCAAGGTTAGTGTGGTATAAAAATTGAAACACCATTTTAATGATCAATGCTGGAGTTTCTCTGAGAGTAAGTTGGTGAAGGCAGTCATTAGAAACACCTTGGAGTTAACTAGAGTCCATTTTATTATACCTGAGAATGACCAAAGTTGTATACTAGATACATAATATATTTTAGATGATGAATAAATGTGTGGATAAAGTGAAGAAACAAAGATGTCTATGGTTATTCTCAGCTTCCTATTATTTTATACTTATGTAAATTCTGTAATCTGGGAGTGTGTGTGTGTTTGGGATTAGGATGGAGCTTTTCTGGTTTACACTGCTATGTAACAAAATATGAAGCTGACTGACTCCAGTGAGAGCATGCAAAAAAATCCCTGTTGCACTTGAATTATAATTTGACAGTTATACACTTTGTTAGTGATTCTGATAAGAGGATTGGCCTAATTTTTCCATTTGATTAATTTCTTAAACAAAACTATAAATGTCAAAATGATTTTGGGACTCATAGGGGAAACATTCTAGATCAAACTGCTTTCCTCTTGGACTTTCATTATCAACATTAAAAATTTTTGTAATAGACAAATTATTTTGGAATAGTTTAGATTTAAAGACAGGTTCAAAGTGAGTACTATCACTCTGCTTACTTTCTATTCATTCTAAACCAGAAACAAGTTAAGCAAAATAGTATTTGTCTTAGCTCATTTGCGCTGCTATGATAGAATACCATAGACTGAACGGCTTATAAACCAGAGAAATTTTTCATAGTTCTTGAGTCTGGGAACTCCAAGATCAAGGTACTGATAGATTTGGTGTCTCCTGTATAGATGGTAGCCTTGCTATGCCCTAATCATGAAGAAGGAGCAAGGAAGCTTCTGGGGTCTCTTTATTAGGGCACAAATCTCATTCATGAAGGCTGTGGCCTCATGACCTAATTACCTCCTGAAGGCCCCACCCTCAAATACCATCACTTTGGGGGGTAGAATTTCAACATATGAATTTCAGGCAGATACAAATATTTAATCCATAATGTATTATTATTTTCATGCCTGATAGTTTCAGGATGTGTTTGTTTGAAAGAAAACAGCCCAACAAAATTCCACTTTTGAATGAGCACTACCTGATTTAGACTGTTATTTTTGTTTTTGATGTTTTATTGCAAACAAGTGAATTTTCCACTTTTCTACCACACTCTTCTGTCACCACACCACCTTATGCCTTCTTCGTTTGTTGAGGTGTGTTTTGAATGCCTCCCTTTCTGTCTTTTCCACCTGATACCTTCTCTGCTCTTTCGTATCTTACTACCATTGAATGTTCAGTTCATGTCCCACCACCTCTCCAAGGCCTCCTCTTGCTGGCTTAACCTGGAGTACTTTCTATCTCTTCTTAACTTCTTTTGGCAACTACTGTCTGTTTGTAAATAATTGGGGAATTCACCATGCATTTCTCTTTTATTTCTCTTGGCATTTTGAACTGCTAGTTAAATCTTGTGCTGTTACCTAAATTTTAAATGTTTGCATTTGGTCTTTTCAGCCAGATCATAAATTATTGAGGACAATTCTTAATTGCCTTTTTTAAAATCGTAGCACATAGGAAAGTGCTTTATACACAACATTTCTCAGTGAATATTTGTAACTTGATATGGCTGGAATTCCTTGTTTTGAGTCTGATTAGTAATGATTAGTGTTGAATGTATATCCTTGGTCATGTATCTTATCACTACTTTTATGTATAATTTAATTTAATCCTCACAGTGCATGAATAAATCAGGTGTTTCTATCTCTGTTTTACAGATGCAATGATTTTATGTTGGGTTACATACTTACAAATTGCATAAGGGAGAATGAGGGGACAAAAATGAATTGATAGGACCTAATGTGGTTCAATAGTTACAGAGAAACAGCGTTTTTTTTGTGAATCATAAACTGTGATATATTAGAGGTGTAATAACTGATATACACATGCAATGTTAGCTCTTTGAGATTTTAGAAAGCAATCTCTGATTGGAAATACAATAAGATCTATTCTTGGTGTCATTTTTTGATGATGGCAACTGACCTACTGCTTATTAGACATCCATTTAAAAAATCGTAGCACTGAATGGTACCTAAAGCAAAGCATCAGACAAGGATCTGGGTGGAATCATTTGAAGGTAAATTCAGGAAGCAGAAGTGAGAAAGTTGGGAAATTGGGACAAGGAAGGCAGAGAAGTTAATGAAGGGTATGTTTCTGAATTGGTTGCTAATAAGGAGAATGGAGGCTCCACCATGCTGAAGAACTAAAGAACCATTTTGAAGATGTCTCAGAAATATTCCACCAAAAGAGAGCGTGGAGCATGTATCCATCATTTCTTTTCTCTCACTGTTTCCATCGCTTTTCCCTTATCATTTCTTGTCCCTCACTGAAGAGGCATTAACTCTTTTCTAATCCTTGGCTACCTATGCTCAAGCTGAGTAGTTTCCACAGCTTTGGAGAAGGCTGTGACGAAGAAAAGCAACCTCTCTGGAAAACAGTGTCAAGGTCCTCAAAAAATTAAAAATAGACCTACCCTATGACCCAGCAGTAGCACTGCTAGGAATTTACCCAAGGGATACAGGAGTACTGATGCATAGGGGCACTTGTACCCTAATGTTTATAGCAGCACTCTCAACAATAGCCAAATTATGGAAAGAGCCTAAATGTCCATCAACTGATGAATGGATAAAGAAATTGTGGTTTATATACACAATGGAGTGCTACGTGGCAATGAGAAAGAATGAAATATGGCCTTCTGTAGCAACATGGATGGAACTGGAGAGTGTTATGCTAAGTGAAATAAGTCAGACAGAGAAGGACAGATTCCATATGTTTTCACTCCTATGTGGATCCTGAGAAACTTAACAGATGACCATGGGGGAGAGGAAGAAAACAAAATGATTAGAGATGGAGGGAGCCAAAACATAAGAGACTCCTAAAAACTGAGAACAAACTGAGGGTTTATGGGGGGTGGGAGGGAGGAGTGAGTGCGTGATGGGTATTGAGGGCACCTGTTGGGATGAGTACTAGTTGTTGTATGGAAACCAATTTGACAATAAATTTCATAATAAAAAAAAAAGAAAGAAAAGCAGTCACCTTGGTTTGCTGGATATGGGAGAGTAGCCTTGTGTGAGGAGCTGTTCACCACAGCTGTGCTGAAATAACAGGAGCTAAAGAGGAGATGGCGCACAAGGCTCCACAAGTGGCTGCTACCCACAAAGCAGACCTATTTGCACAGATTCATCTACGTTATCTCACCTCGTATAACAAATCTAGAAGCAAATTTGGCAGTTTTGTGGAGTTTATGGGGTAGACACATTGAATACTGAGTAGATTTTCATGTCAGAGGAAACAGTATTGAATCATGAACCTGAATGTTTTAAGATTAACATGAATAAGTGGGTGGTGTTTGAGATTTAGGAGGTCTGGGACTTTTCAGTGTGTATATGCAACCTACAAACTTAATAGGTATTATCTGTGGTATAAAATTCTTTCTTTTCGTTAAATTTAGTTCTTTAATAAACACAGTCATATACATCCCTTAATAGATATAGTGGAGCATTCCTTTTATGCCAGGCACTGTACTAGTCACTGCACTTTGCTGACCACAGGGAGCAAACACATGTCCTCATTGATTTTTTACAGCGTTTTCAGGAGTTCTGAGAAAGAGGAATATGCTACTTGGTATAATCCCACTATACTAATTATCTGGAGAGACTAAGAAAAATTTACATAGGATGCAAGTACTAAGCATCATATATAAGAACAAATACTTTGAAAGGTAGGTAGTGTTAGTGGTAGCAACAGTGTTTTATTATTGAATAAAGAGACTCAAAGAATCCTCTTTTGTTCACTGAGTGCTACCGGGCTTCAAGTATATTTTTTATTTACTTTTCCACGTGTTCTTCAAGTGTGGAAGAGTGAGGTCATTCAAGTGAAGCTTGAGATTTACTTCATCAAGCATTTCCTTTTACATGCCCAAATGAACTTTATCAAATGGAGTCTGTTTACTAGAATGATGGCTCCAGGGACTAACTAAACCCACTTTCACACAGAGCTGAACTTTATAGTCTGTGTATTTTTGCCCTATTTCACATATATTGGAGATTACTTGGAATCAAAAGGTAATGGAGCAATCGGCTTTACAATAACATACAAGTATTTGAGTTTACTTTGCTATTGTTTAAAAAGAGACAGAGACATTTGAAAGAATTACTTCAACAGTGTTGCTCAAACTTCAGCTTATTTAACCCTTATGGTTTTTGTCTTAGAACAACATTAAGTGAGTTCATTAATATGAATGACATCATGAATTTGATGAGGTAGTTATATTTATTCATTCCAATACACATTAAACTTATTATTAAAATTGGAAATGTCTGTGTATTACTTATAATCATCTCAAAACAAATAAACAAACAAACAAACAAACAAACAAACAAACCCTCAGTGCTCATGTTGAGTGCCACTGGATTAAAATGAAGTCTTCTAGGCAAGTGGTTTAGGGTTAAGTTACACCCAAAATTAAATAATTAGGAAAAAAAGAAAGCTAAAGAGCCAGACCTTTCAGTTTGATTCTTTATTGTTCACAGTACACATATTGGAACACACACACACAGTTTCTCACAGCAGCACACATAATACTGCACTTTCTTATAGAAGAGTCTTTGTCCCTCATGGACACAGCAGTTAATTCCCACGAAGCGAGTCAGCATATAACTTTCTAAAACTGATAGAAGGAAGCCAGTACATTCAGAAGCACACCATAAGCAACATGCAGGTCTTTGATGTTGTCAGAAGTAATCTGAAGCTAAGCAGTACATGCTTTTTGATTTTATATTTAATCCTGAAGCTTAAGTTCGTGAAGGGCCTAGGTTCCTGAGCTAGCTCTGATCTCTATGTTTATCACAATTTGATAAGTCCAGAGTTGTTACGGACCCTTGAATAATATACATAGGTATAAATACTTTTATATATTGTGACAATATGATATAGAAACAACACATATGTATACACATATATTTTTCACTTGGAATTTCAAGACTATAAGAACGCTTTTAGAATTATAACACTTATGAGACAGTGTAGTATATTTTCTATAGATAGCAAAATTCACAAAGTTTAGAAAACAAACAGTGCTGACCTAGAAGCTTTTATTTCCCTCCATATTCATATTCATATTCATAGCATATGGGTGAATATTTTCTCACCAAAAATAACTTGACTTCATTCATTTTTTCCCCTTACTTGGGGCTTTATTGGTGGTGGCAAATATAAAGGACTAGCTGTCTTCCTTGATTAACCCCTTAGGAAATGGACTTGCTTCAATTTTTTTTTAACGTTTAATTTTGAGACAGAGACAGACAGAGCATGAACAGGGGAGGGGCAGAGAGAGAGGGAGACACAGAATCTGAAACAGGCTTCAGGATCTGAGTGGTCAGCACAGAGCCCGACCCGGGGCTCAAACTCATGGACCGTGAGATCATGACCTGAGCCGAAGTCGGACGCTTAACTGACCAAGCCACCCAGGCGCCCATGAAAATGGGCTTGCTTCAGATATCTATCCTTAATGTCCAGAGGTCTTCTCTAAGATCTATTGTGTCTCCCTGCCTTCACTCATCTTATTTCTCCCATGTGAACTGTTTTTCCTTTAATGACCTAAATCAAATGTATCCTTAAAAGAAGTCCTATCTTTTTTCCAAAGTCCTGCTTAATTAATCCAAGTCCCACTGAGGCCCCTTTTCCTCTGAGGCACTCAGTTATTTATAGTCTGAAATCATACAACTTGGCTTCCAATTACATATTCAGTATTTCTTATGTATTTCTTTGTTCATATGTTGTCACTAAATTATAATCTCCTGGGGACAAAGACAATGTGTTTGCCTTCTTAATTTTTCACTATTAAATTAGGAGAATTATTAAATTAGGAGATGAAAGTGCTACTGAAATTTCAAGCATTATGCATATATAAGGGGTTGTTCTGACCACGATCCAGTACACTTAATACACTTAATGCACTGCCTTTCACTGAAAGGAAACTGTTTAAAAACAAACAAAAAAACCCAAATAGAACTAGTTACCTTATTGTGAGGATAGGTTTATAGGCAAATTGGGCATCATCACCAGATTTTAAAATATATTCCTTAGTTTGGGATTCGTTGATTTGTTCATCCATTTAACAGACAGAGACATCATCCAAGTCTAAATAACTTGTGGAATACAAAGATGAAATAGGCTTACTCTCAAGAGATTTTCCATGTAGTTGTTTATTAAGAATTGTGCAATAAGTAAGAGCCCCGAAGGCTCTACCTGAGGGACCAGCACTCAGTGGTTTTCAAGATGTGGTCGGGGACTACAGGCATTAAAATCACCTAATAAGTGAGAATCTATTGGGGCAGGGCCAAATAAAGTACATTTTAAGATAAGTTTCCAGGTAATTCTTAAATGTACCAAAGTGGGAATGGTTTATTATTCCTGGCTATGGAGTGAACACTTAGCTTCTCACTGGAGCACTTAATGTCATTCCAGAAATATAGAGAATGTTCTTGTTGACTTCTGAATTCAGACCTCTAGTTAGGTGGATTCTTATTCTATTGCCATGTTGTATCTGTTTTTCTATTTTGTTTTTAAAATTTTTTTTTAACGTTTATTTATTTTTGAGACAGAGAGAGACAGAGCATGAACGGGGGAGGGTCAGAGAGAGGGAGACACAGAATCTGAAACAGGCTCCAGGCTCTGAGCTGTCAGCACAGAGCCCAACGCGGGGCTCAAACTCACGGACCGTGAGATCATGACCTGAGCTGAAGTTGGTCGTCCAAACGACTGAGCCACCCAGGCGCCCCTGTTTTTCTATTTTGGAAAGTCTCCATTTTTATCAGTATCAGTCCATAACATTCTTGAGAAAGTTCATACTCTCTCTTTGTTGCAAGTCAAAGAAAAGTCATATGAACAAAAGGTCCATTATTCTGAGAGGAACAAAATAATCACTTATGAATGTTGCTTCAGGTATCAAATAAGTTGCAGCTCTAGCCAGCTCCACTGCTTAGCACATCCTTCTATTATAATTTTCAAGGTACTTTCATTTCCATTATCCTAGTTGAGAGCCTGTGGTATGGACTTGACCCAGATGTTCCTCCATGAGGTCATACAGGCAACCATTATGTGAATTTGCTCTTTATTGGTCACAAAACTGTCTTTTGTTTTCTTGCTGGATCCAGATTTGACAGTTATAACAATGTGTTGTCCCAGCTGTACCATTTCACTGAGCCCCTTTATTTTTCCGGACCTGATTTCTGGAACATAAATCATTCACTCCAGATTGGATTTTCCATGAATGTATTTGGTATAGAAGAATGTAAATAGGCCTAACAACACTGTAGACAAATATTTACAGCTACTCTTTTCAAAAGAGATTATTTGAATATTAGAATTAGAACCATCAAGATTTATATTACATCAGATAGCTAACCAT
Source organism: Acinonyx jubatus (assembly GCF_027475565.1). Taxonomy (NCBI): domain Eukaryota; kingdom Metazoa; phylum Chordata; class Mammalia; order Carnivora; family Felidae; genus Acinonyx; species Acinonyx jubatus. The sequence goes on from NC_069394.1 coordinate 29,020,653, forward strand.
CTCAGAAACAAAACTATTCCCCAATGTGCAACTTTGTAAATGAGATCTTCTGCTGAGTGATTTGAGATTATTCTTATAGACCAAACATATAAACAAAAAATTACAGGGCCTTATCTGACCTTTTCCCCCCTGTGTAATCAATGAAATTAACATTTAAATTAATTGATACTTCTAAATATAATTCATAAAATAGAATCACAATACATAAACTATTCTAACAACTGCTTCTTAAAAAAACATTTCTGACATCTCCAATTCATATTCTAAATATTGCCAACAGTTATATCTTGAGATATCACATTGGTTTTGTATTTCCTCACTGGATTGTGAGATCCTTAAGAATAGGAAGAGCCGTTTGTTCCCTTAAACGAATTCCTGCAGTAGTTTTCATTTATGAAGCCACTATTGGCTTCTCACTGCAGCTCTGAAATGCCAAACCTCGGCTTGTTTCTGTGAGGAAAAAGCCACATCAAGCAGCTCAACACCACACCTGAGCCCCACTGTGATGCCAGAAGCATCAGTTTTCCCATACTTGAAACATGATCTCAAGAAAGTGTTCAGAAGAACAAGATATTTTCTTACATATAAATATATTTGAAAGAATATTTACACTTTCACTTAATTCATGTCCAGGTTTAGTCTTGGATGATAGTCTGATGAAATAAAGTCCGATGAAATTGCCTGTTCAGAGGAAAGTCATCTTTTAGGAGAAACAAAAACTTGATAGGCAGGAGGGGGGAGGAAGGGAGGAGAGAAAAATGTATTTGTTACTATAGAGCTCTGTAAGACTTTTTCATGAGTATTATTCTAAACACTTACATTCCCTCAGCCAAATCTTGGTTTGGATGGCTATTTACTGTGGACAACTAAAGATAAGAAAAAAATAAATTGCAAGAGATTTTCATCCTCTGCTTCCTTCAAGAGAAATGAGTGATTCCAAACATTTGAAAAAAAAATTTTCTTTGAACCTAGGGCTGACTAGTTGTTTCTGGATGCTCTCTCTTTCACATTGAATGTCCTTATTCCATGCATGAAGATTCCAACTCCTTTGTGAGTTGTAGTTGAGAGGCAAAAATAATGTTGACTACAGTATTTATAGAATTTACAGAATCATTGGTAGACAATTTAAAATCTGATTTTCCTCCAAAAAGTTAATCCTTTCTCTCTTCTATCAAATTTATAGATTTAACAGTTTATAGTGATGTAACTCCTTCAATCTTTAAGAGCAGACCAAAAGTGTTTGGATTCAGTTTTACTAAGATGTATTGTCCTTAGTATTCCAACACATTCAGCTGAGAATTATAGAATTCAAGTTTAAGATTCAGATTCAGTCACACTAAACCTTATGGCCATAGTTTTCCTTTTGCTTTACCAGTTATGTAGCTCAAACCAGCCACTTGTTTTGAAATATTTTCAAGGTGTATTGTTCTGTTCACTTAGCCCGTTTAAGGGTGACGATGGTTTGGACTTCTCTCATTTCTCTTCAAAATACCTGTGTTGGAATTAAACTCTAGAAATACACTCCCAATACAGATGGAAGAAATCTTAAGAGGTAATTTACGTTTGCTTGTTTTATTTGTAATCTGTGACCTTTACCTAATTACCTCAGGTGCAAGATCTAACCAAAGACACTCAACAATTAATGAAATTGGAAGTAATAAAATAACCCAAGGGATTTTATTAAGGGAGGCCTTTAATAATATTGCTCTACTGCATCAGCAATTTTTTTCAAGTTCTTTATTTTTCATTTGATGGTGTATTAAGTTTTTATGATTTATGGAAATACTTTATGATTTAGTACGGTGTGATAAAGAATACTTTAGAAAGTCATATCTTTTCTGTGTAAACCCAGTTATCTATTGGACATTGCATGGGAACATTTAATTTCATAATGACATTTGCTTTAGAGTTGAAACACTATGAACTATGTTCTTTTGAATGTCCCATGTGGTCTAAAACTAACAGGTTATTAAAAGTGGAAATGGAGGGGCGCCTGGGTGGCACAGTTGGTTAAGCGTCTGACTTCAGCCAGGTCATGATCTCGCGGTCCGTGAGTTCGAGCCCCGCGTCGGGCTGTGGGCTGATGGCTCAGAGCCTGGAGCCTGGAGCCTGTTTCCGATTCTGTGTCTCCCTCTCTCTCTGCCCCTCCCCCATTCATGCTCTGTCTCTCTCTGTCCCAAAAATAAATAAATGTTGAAAAAAAAATTTTTAAAAAAAAGTGGAAATGGAAAGACTGAGCCCATCAATGAAATTTCCAATGGTGGGCAGAGTATATTGTGTTCTGTGTACAACATGTAAAACTAATTGTAATTATTTTTCAACATCTAATATTACCACTTAGCAAAAATATATATATATATATATATATATATATATATATATATATATATATAGTTTAGTTATTTAGGCCATCAGTTCACAAGCTGCTATTAACATGCTGGATTGAAAAAAGAGAAACAAAAAAGAAACACATTTTTCATTTTCAGTATCTACACAATTTAGAGAAGCTGTATCAATCCCTGATCCTTGGTTTTAGCATCAGAGAAATAAATCACAGCTATAGTGAGACTGTGATGAAGATAATGTGATTTAAGTATCTACCAGCAAGCCTGAGACATGCTCAGTAGATGCTCAATGATATCAGCTCCTTTCCCTAATGAAAAAAGCTAATATATTCCAATGCCTTCTGTTAAGCAATTTATGCACACGTGAGTATGAGTTTGTATGCATCTGCACATGTGCCTGTGTGATTTGGGGTTGGGTCACTCTGGTGCTTCTATTCATATGATTCTAAGCTTAATATTTAGTCCAGGATGAAAAGTCAGTTAAAATAGATTTCTTGGTATCATACAGATAGACTTTTAGTGTATTTCCTATAGATATTTGCTTGCATTTGCTTACTCATACAGGGACAGGATAAGAATGTCTTCCTGGAGGAGATGAGGCCAGTTTTCTCAAAAGCATATTCTGCTCTGATGCTCTAGATAGCAGAGTCTCCATGTAGCAGCATTTTAAAACTGAAGTTTCCAACAGAGAAATGATGTATTCTTCATAAAGAAGGTGGGGAGGGGTCATTGTCATTAGCAATTAGGTCTCAAAAAAATCCATGAAATAGGAATATTGGCTGGAGCGAGGAAGATGCCAGTCTATGGGGCACCCAGGACTTTTTGACTGTGTCATCAAAAATGAAATATTACTGAACCATCACCAAGGAGATACACTTGGAGATGCTGATTGACCAAATACCAGTAGGTGAGTCATCTGGAAGGAATTAAAGTAGGATCTTGACACTATGTCTTGGACAGATTCACATTCATACCTCTCTCATAATCACAGGAATAGAATAGCAGGTCTAAGTCATACCTAGAAAAAGATATCAATAATGAGATGAAATCAGTTTTAGCTCTATTGAAAGTAAAGCCAACAGACTTTTGCATTGTTTTGACTTAAAATCTGTAAACAAAATATCACTAGCATAAAAACAACAACAACAACAACAACAACAACCTTCCAAATCTACAAATGACAAGCAGGTGGGAAGGAAAGGTGGTTGCAGACAAATTAAAAGTCCATAGACTACAATGCTCTGTGGGGAGTCTTCATCTGGAAGTGTAATAGTCAGACTCTGGCTGACTTATAACAGCAACAAAGCTCTTGAGCATGCTTCAAACTTTTTAAGCTAGATTGACTAGAAGGATTCGCTTGACATGGCTCAGTAGTTTATACACAAAGAATGCTCAAAAAGGATTTTCTTCCTTAAAAATTTTAGAGAAAGAGTAAAACCTTATTTTAAATACTCACTCTTGTCCTGTCTCTGCATTTCAATATTACTCACACATTAGTTTGTATCTTCATAGTTATTTAATAGATTTCTCCTGTCTCACCCATCATTTAGGAGGTTCAAAGAGTTGGTTCAGAGTCGGATTCATCTAAAAATGAAATCTACATGTCTTCCCAACTTGTAATTCCAGCTATATTGAGGTTTATTTTCCATTAAAGTTGAATGATGACATCTACTTTATAAGACATAAGAATCTTCCAGGGGATGAAAGGTGCAGCATAGGGAAGATAGTCGATACTATTGTAATAGTGTTGTACGGGGACAGATGGTAGCTACGTTTCTGGTGAGCACAGCATAACATATCCAGCTGTCAAATCACTATGTTTTACACCTGAAACTAATGTAACACTGTGTGCCAGCTGTACTTGAATTAAAAAAAATCATCTCAGAATTTTATAAGCATTATGACATTTGTTTTTGTTTTTCATATAGTGAACATATTTGTCTGAAATCTCATTTTTACTCAATAAACAATTTTTTTCTATTTTCCCCTGTAGTTTCAGAGATGCATGAAATAGCACTGTACTTTGTTAAAATGAAATGTTAAATGCAAACATTTAAACACTTACATGTTGCAAATTACCAAATGGACAAGTAATTTGGGGGAGTTTGAGAAATTACATTTATTATGAATAATGTTAAATCGATGTCTAGATTTTATCTAAACTTCGCAGCCCCAGGAAATATAGTGAGTTTCTCAAATTAAATGGAAAGAGCTTCACTGTCAGTTTCTACCATTTGGCTCTTTCACAAATCTGCTTCATTTTTTTGTGAAACATTTTTGTGATACTAGAAGGAAAATATGAATCATGTGTTAAAGTATCTTGGGCCAGGATTTATTAGAACGTTGGCAAAGACTTTATCTGCTCTGTCTTCACGTACAAGTATTGGCTGTTTCCTCTTGGGCTGATAACGGCACAGATTCTCATTTACTTTGTGGTCCATTTTCTTCTTATTCATGAATCAGCTTTGATTAAAGGTTATTTCAGAAGCCAAGCAGGTATCATCAAAAGACACTTTTGTGGCAGACAAGTAAGTGTCAGTGACAGTGATATCATCAAGCTCTGTGCTGAAATGATCTGACTCCTTGATGACACTGTAATTTAGGGCCACACTGTAGTTAGCGGGTTTCTCCACTGGCTTCTGCTTGCAGTTGCAGAGCTTTCTGAAGGCTGCACGGAATTTCTGGGACATGAGATTATAAATCACTGGGTTGATGGCACTGTTGAGATAAATGCAAATTCTGCAAAAGAGCAAGAACCAATTTTCTTGGAAAGGGCTGGAGAGAAACGAGTTGACAACGACAAGAGTCCTGTAGGGCATCCATAAAAGGGCAAACAGAATTACAACCACTGCCAGCATCTTGGTGACCTATGGAGAAATAAAGAGAAATGCACTGCAAACACAAATGAAAATAGAACAAACAAATGAAAATAAAAATAACTCCCTCCCCCCACCCCCCTGCAATTAGTTCCCAAGATGTAGTCTGAGACAAGGACTTAAATGCAGGTGGTTTATTTGTGAGATCATCCCAGGAAACAGGATTAAGGGTAAAAAAAGAATGTGATGGAAGAGGAAAGCTAAGATGGGGTGATGGCTCCCACTGTGCATTTCAGGATTATCTGTCCAGGGAAAGAGAGGCCCTGGCATCTGTCCACTGGCTGCCATCTCCCTTTTGTTGAGGGGTACCCTTAGGGGCTTTAACTGGTCCATACATTCAGAATTCTCCTGCTTGGAAACTCCTGGGGGCTTTAGAAAGAAACTTGAGGCAGAGAAGCTAGACAGGGGACAGTGAACACCAGAAACAGGATGCTCTCTGCAAATAGGAACCATCCACTATAACAATGGCTGCAATCAGAGTCCAGCTGAGAGAATGTGACACAGGCCACCATAAATGTCTGTGACAAGTGTTGGGAAACCTAGGGCCTAATCCCATCTTTACTTACCTTATATATGGCCCTGAGAAATGATTTTAACCTTATAGCTTGTCTGCAAAATGGAGCCAGTATTGCTCCCTTAAATCCAAGGAGGAACGTAATAGTTTGAAAAGGAGAAAATGTCTTTTTAGAAAGCCAATGGTTATTGAATGTCTGCTATGTGCCAGACACTAGACTAACTGCTTTGCATATGTCACTACATTTAAAAAGCTGAAAACACAGGGTGCCTTGGTGGTGCAGTCAGTTAAGCCTCTGACTCTTGATTGTGGCTCACGTCATGAACTCACAATCATGGGATTGAGTCCTGTGTTGGGCTCCCCACTGGGTATGGAGTCTGCTTAAGATTCTCTCTCCCATGCTTGCTCACGCACATGCTTTCTCTCTCTCAAAAACAAACAAAAAACCCACATTTAAAAAAAGAGCTGAAAACCTCCTAAAATATGTATGGCATCTTCCACTTTTCAAGTTAGAAAACTAACGTGTAGGTGCTGGTGAGTACTTTGGCAGAAATGGCAGAGTCTTAGAGTTGGGATCGGAATCTAAGTCAGCCCAGATCCAAAGTTTTGCCCTTCTCAATGCACAACTTTCCTTCAGCGTAAAGGGAGATGCAAGATGGAGAAAATAAACTTTGAAATTTTACGTGGAGCTGACCTTACTCCTAAGAACAGCAATGCACAGGAGCTAGGACAATAGGTAGGATGGACTTGATATCCAAGATTGCCCAGGGACAAGATTACCAAATAGCATCGTTTAGAAGATTCTTCTCTCACCTTCATGCTTGGTGAGCAGCTGGGGCTTGACCTGGACCCAGGGTTAGGTCATTTGGCTTTGTCTATATTAAGTGGTTTTAAGACCTTAATGAAATCATTCATATGTACTTCCATTTCTCTATCTGAAAATACGCCTGATCATAGTGTTTCACTTACGTCATAGAGATATTAAGAAAATAAAATTTAAAAATAATGAACATGTTCAGGGCTTTGGAACTCTAAACCACTATGAAAATGCTATCCTTTGATTAGTGACAGTATAAAGAGGACACAATATTTCAATTCTGTGAAGGGCATATTAAAATTGTAGCTGTGGTTATCTTTTGGGTGGGGAAGGTAATTGATTGCTCTTCTTCTAAAGCAACACTTTACACATTTAAAAATAAGTTTTCAGGGGTGCCTGGCTGGCTCAGTTGGTGAAGCATGTGACTGATGATTTCGAGGTTGTAGATTTGAGCCCCATGTTGGGTGTAGAGATTACTGAAAAATAAGAAAAATCTTTAAATAAATAAATAAGTACATACATACATAATTTTCAGTTATTTTTAGTCTCTCACAGAGTTTGAGAATTTTCAGCTTCCTTGGCCCAGACCTTCTAGATGTTCTGAGCTTGAAAACTACCCCAAATGGAAGGAACTGATTCTTCCCTCCTCATCCCTCCAGACTTCCCAGCTGTTTTACTGAAGTTAATACCAGCAGCCTCTATCTTGTTCTGGCATCGAGGGGAATCCTGTTTTCAGAGAGGGCTTTTTAAAGTTCTTTAGTGTAGAAATAAAGATTCCGCATCTAGACATCTACTCTGTCATCAGTATCTACTATAAATTCATCTCCCTACCTTGTAATAGAATCTATACCTGGTAATAGAATCCATCAGGGTCTCCTGAGTTGGAATACCTCCTTTTATCTCTAGCACTTAAAAAAAATTTTTTTTTAACATTTATTCATTTTTGAAAGAGAGAGACAGAGTGTGAATGGGGAAGGGGCAGAGAGGGAGACACAGAATTCAAAGCAGGCTCCAGGCTCCAAGCTGTCAGCACGGAGCCCGATGTGAGGCTAGAACTCACAGACCATAAGATCATGATCTGAGCCAAAGTTGGCCCCCCAACCGACTGAGCCACCCAGGTGCCCCTATCCCTAGCACTTTTAACCTTCTGACACTGGGGCTCTGTTTCACTCTTAGCCATATCTCGTTTGCCTCAGCTAGGAATTCCCCTTGCATCCTACATTGTGGAAGTAGATACTTTCTTGCTGTTATTCTTTCCAGATCTATAGCAACTGTCTCTTTCCTTGACTCTCCAAATATAATCTATGGCTACAAATAGCCTTTGTCTGTCTTTCTTTCTTTCTTTCTTTCTTTCTTTCTTTCTTTCTTTCTTTCTTTCTTTCTTTCTTAAACCATTACAATCTCTTTTTGAACAACTCCTACTACTTCCTTGCAGTGATATCTATGAGCTATCCACCTCCTCTCAGGTTCCTGTTTCCTCCCTTCTAGGGCCATCTTATCACTTTCTTGAAGCTCTCCCTGCCCTCCAAGAATGGTCCCATGTCCCCTCTTCTGCTTCACTCATTGTACCCTGAGCTTCTCTTCAGACTCAGTGCACAGAGTTAACACTTCATATTTTGCTCGCTGTGGGTAGAGAAGTTGTTCCATGAGATGGTGTAATTTTCACATTGGTTCATATAATACCAAGTAAAATATTCCAGAGATTCTGACTTCTTTCAGAGATAAGAAGGATTTACTCAGTCAAGAGGTTAACTGAAGCCTAATGTTTTTCTAAGAAGATTTTTAAGATTATAAGTAAATACTTTAATTGGTCCTAGGAAATCACTTAATCCAGTGATTAAGTATTCTGAGCTTCAGAGGGAGCTACAGTAATTATCATCTTTGTCATCATCATCCCTGCCTTTGTCTTCTCTCTAGTACTCCAGGTTCTCTGACATCAGGTCACTGCTTCACACTCATTAACATCTTCCCACTCCTTGCCAAGGACTCAGCATTGGATATTTGAATCTGTGCTTCCTGAACGATGAGATTGGTACCATCACATTTAAGTTCTTTATGATGGCTCATCATAAAGGTACGTAAACATTATCTTATTTAATGCTTATAATAACTCCATGTGTAAGCTAGTGTTCGCTCCATTTTGCATATTGGGAAACTGGGGTTTAAAGAATCTGTGTGATTTGTCTAAGGACACTACATGAGTAGTGAGTGACAAAGTTGTGACTCAACCTAAGTCTACTTAAACCAAAACCCACGCTCCTTCCTTTATACTTTGCGCGCGCGCTCTCTCTCTCTCTCTCTCTCTCTCTCTGAAAGTCTTTTGCATTTCCAACTATGAGATTTCTACTGGGTTATCCCCATTCTGGTCACTTAAACCTTTAACTTCTTCTAAGTATAAATCCAACATACTTATTGCTGTTAAATTTCCAACTTAAAGGTTGAATTTCATCTGCCTTTGTGTTTTTCTCTACAATTGTCAGGTGAAACATTGAACCCACATTTAATAACTACCTACCTGTTTTCACTTAATGTCACTGAGGGAGCATTGTTTTTAAGAAAAGCAACATGCTTCAAGGTTAATATTTCTGCCATATGCTTCCACAGTTCCCCAGGAAAACTTTGACATCACTACCAAAACTTTTTATTGCAATGAGCTATATCTGTCCTCTTCTCCAATATATGGTAATCTTCTTCAGGGCATGGGTAAGTTTATTAATTTCTTTGTCCTCAGGGATTTAGTACAGTGTGTGACATAAGATAGCCCCCAGTAAATGCTGAATAAATTCAGGCATGGAAAGAATTATTTCAAAATATAGCCATGATCCTTTTCTGGATTGTAATTCTCTAACATATTGTTAGGGGATTTTTGCAAACATTTGACTTTGTAATATTAAAAAATCTGTTTTAAGTGGAGATTGGTTAATTAATGAGTTCTAAATACATTTCAGTTTTTGTTGAAATAAATATATTTTTAAAAATGTAAGGAAGTGTGGAGTGAAATATGTTTCTAAAATTGATGAACTGGAAAATACATCTCCAGCGGGATAATAGAGAATACATTTAACTCCACTTGTAATTATTTTTAGTTAATTCCCAGAATTTTTTATTGCATTTAATCACTTTCTAAAATATTCATAAGTTTTTAGTGTAACCATAGCTTGGATTTTAACAGCTCTTATTCAGTATAGAAGCAAACACCTAGGAAAAAATGTCCTGGTGTTTGTCTTTCATACCCAATTAATTTCACTGTGGTTGTTGAAGTTTTATTTTTGTTGCTATTCCTTATCACAAATAAAGTGACAAATATGCAAATTTGAAAATATCTTTGGGCCATTGTTTTTAAGCATTGACATTTTTGCTAGGGCAATGTATGGGATATGTGTTAAGGTGAAAGATTGCTTCTTTACAAGCCTCTGTACCAGAATGTGAAAGTCCTTGAGAAACAGTATGACACAATCTTCAGGGAAAAGGATTTCACAACATACTTTTGATTGGGAAGGAATTTATCCATTCATTTAGGAGATTCATTTGCATCCCTACTGGGTACCAGTCAATGTCCTGGCTCTTGAGGATTTGACGGTGGTCCAGAGAGACCTTGCCAACGGCTTCATGTACCTTATAATCTGATGGGCAGATAAAATACATTGTGATGAATCCTAAGACAGAGAAAAGTTTTGGTTCTATGAGAGTACCTGATCTGGAATTGAGGTTGAGTGGTGGTTTGTGACGGTTTTCTGGTCTCAGTGACATCTAAGCCAAAATCTGGAGGTAAAGAGAGGCAGGAAGAGTGTTCCTGAAGACACTGGATGTGTATGGTAACTGGAGGCATGAGATAGCGGGGCATATCATGGGGGCCCGAAGTGATTTAGTATGCAAGTCCCAATTGCAGATCATGTGACTAAATGGAGCTCTCTCTCTCTCTCTCTCTCTCTCTCTCTTCCTCTAGGAAGATTTACAAAAAGCCATTATTTTTATTACATTACAAAAGCTATCAGTTTTCTCTGATGAGGTGCTGTCACACTGTAGGGTGCCTGGCCTTCCATGGCTAGGCCAGAAGGAGAGATGGAGCTGCCAAAGGAGACACAGTGGTGAGTTCTGCAAATGTCAGCTCCATGAAGCCCCATTAGTCAATGAGGAGGTAGGCAGCCATTTTTGCACAATATACTGAGGGCAAGAAAAGGAAGCTGGAAAAGTCAATTGATTAAAACATAGTGTTTGGAGAGAGAGGGATTGCATACAGAGATGGTTGAGGGGAAGAGCAGGGTGGGAACAGGAGGAGCTAAGCAAGGGCCTCTGTCTTTGGCCACCATGGTGAAGGGTTATCTTTCTCATGAGGATCAGCTTGAATATTTTAAATCAAGCCCTTCTAGGGGTGCCTGGGTGGCTCAGTCAGTTAAGCATCTGACTTTTGCTCAGGTCATGTTCTCACAGCTCTGTGCTGACAGCTCAGAACCTGGAGCCTGCTTCAGATTCTGTATCCTCCTTTCCCTCTGCCTCTCTCTGGCTCTCTCTCTCCCTCGCTCCCCACCCCCACCTCAAAAATAAATAAACGTTAACAAAATTTAAAAAAACAAATCAAGCCCCACTATTTACACTTTACTTTTCACCGTAATTATGTGGAACAGTGGCATACAGTGTTCATAAAAGAGTTTGGATTCACTCCTTTTCAACACATCCTTTGTAATCATTATAAAGCCTCTAGGTAAAAACTTTAGTAGAGATTTTCTTTCTTTTCTTTCCTTTTCTTTTCTTTTCTTTTCTTTCTTCCTAATGTGAACTGCACAAATTTCTATCTTCTGACTGTTAAAGTTGAAATTATGGTTCCTTCAGGAAATACTAGTTCAACTCTGCATATATGTGCTGCATGTGAAAAACCAGGCCTTTTGGGTTCTTTATTTCAGCCTGCTAAGGATCCTTGTATTACTAACTACTATCCCATGTACTATGATGTTTACTATAAATTCTAAAACTATTAACTAATGTTTGTATATTGTTTTTTAAAAAGTGTTAGATTTATGTACGGGAAAGTTGCAAAGATAATGCAGAGTTTCCATATACTTTACACCAAAGTCCCCTGTTATTAATACCTATCATTAACACACCTAAAAGTGTGGTGCATCTGTCACAATTAACAAACCAATATTGATTATTTTTCTATGGAATTAGTTAACTTCATACTTTATTCAAATTTTATTGGTTTTTCCTGGTTCACTTTTTCTGTTCCAGGATCTTGTCCAGGATACCATGTATTTATTAATCATCACATCTCGTTAGGTGCCTTTGAGCAGTGACAGTTTCTCGAACTTTCCTTACTTTTGAGAAGTACCAGTTAGGTATTATATAGAATATCCCTCAATTAGAGTTTGGCTGATATTTTTCTCACACTTAGAATGAAGGTATGGATTTGGGGAAGGAGGGCCATAGAGGTGAACTGTCATTCTCAACACAATACATCAAGGGTGCATGTTATCAGCTTGACTTATGACTAATGTTAACCTCATATTTTGTTTTATTGAGACATAGATTACATATAATTAAATTCACCCACACTTAAAATGTATAGTTCAAGTTTTTAGTATACTCACAGAGTTGTGCAACCATTACCACAACCTAATTAAAAAAATTTTTTTTTAATGTTTATTTATTTTTGAGACAGAGAGACAGAGCATGAACAGGGGAGGGGCAGAGAGAGAGGGAGACACAGAATCTGAAACAGGCTCCAGGCTCTGAGCTGTCAGCACAGAGCCCGAGGCGGGGCTTGAACTCATGGACCATGAGATCATGACCTGAGCCGAAGTCCGACGCTTAACCGACCGAGCCACCCAGGCGCCCCACCACAACCTAATTTTAGAACATCTTCATCATTCTGAAAAGAAACCCCGCATCCATTACAAGTCATTCCCACCTTCCCCAGCCCTAGGTTGCCCTAGGCAGCCACTAATATATTTAAGTCCCCATAGATTTGCCTATTCTGAACATCTCATATGAATAGAATTAGTCTTTTGTGGTATGAATGCCTTCTTCCACTTAGCATAATGTTTTAAGGTTCATCCACAGTTGGGGCATGTATTAGTACTTTATTTATTTTTATTGCTGAATAATATTCCACCCTATGTATATGCTACATTTTATTTATCTGGTCATGTGGCTGGTTTGCACTTTTTACCTGTAATGAATAATATTGCTATGAACATTTCTGTATAAGTTCTTAATGTGGATATATGTTTTTATTTTTCTTTGGTATATACCTTGGAATGGAGCTGCTGGGTTGTATATTGCATTTTAAGTTATAAAGCATTCAAGAATATTAAACATTTAATCATTAGAACAATTCTGAGAGATAATTATTAATATAATACCTGGTGAAAAATACTAATTGACTTTATAGACATATCAGGACTCAACAAAGATACAGAATAAAGAAACACAAACCTAAAACAGTTGGGATTAGTCTTAGGCTGCTCTTGAAAATTGGAGAACAACAGCAAGACAGAAAAACATGAGTGAGAGAAAATGGATATTTTTGGAGAAGTTTATTATTTATTTATACTTATAAAATTTTCACTTATCAGGTTAGCCTGTTTGGAGTGGGTTCAAGAGATGGTAGAAGAAGTGGATAGTGACTATAAAAATATCTTTTGAGAGTTTTGCTGGAAAAGGGACTGGTAATATAGAAGAGTTGCCAGAGTGGGATGCAGAGTCAATCGATTTTTTTCAAAAATAGAAGATATTATATCTTTGTTTACTGAAGGAGCAATCCCATAGAGAGGGGAAATTTTGTGATCCAGGAGAGAGAAAAAGAAGACAATTGGAAGAACTGTGTTCATGAATAGGGAATAGTACAGGGTGCACAAGTGGTGAGGTTGGCCTCTTCTCAGACATATACATGAAAACACTTTTTTAATATCTTCCCATTTTCTCCTTAGCCACACTCAATCTAAAAGATCAAGATAATGCAGGAGAAAAATGTCACTTTTAAGTCAATACCCTAAATACTGAATAGGGTTCTAATAGCAGCAAATTATTTACTTCCTTGGAATTAATGAAGTACTTTCATTGTCATCAAGTTATTTTGTATTTTTTCCCTATGAAATCTGTAGGACAGGTGTTACTGTTCCCATTTCATTGAAGAGGGATGGAAATTGAGCTCAGAAAAGTGCAGAAATAAGGTCATACAACTCGTATATACGTATAAACAGCAAAGCTAGTTATTGGACTAAGGTCTTTTGATGCTACAGCTAGTTTTCTTTCTAGATAATTCCAAAAATCAACATGTATAGTGAGTTGAAGACTTCTATTGTTGTAAACAATATTGATGAAATATTTGGAAAGCATAATATTATTGGCAGGAATCATTGGTAGCCCTAGGATTACGTGTGTTTTTTTGCCCAAAATTGGAGTGCTACATTTAGAAAGTATTGATTAGGGAGAAGACAGTTGTCATAACAAGGCAGATAGGGATCCTTCACACCAATCTACTTCCTAGGGAAAAAAAACAAACAATAAAATTTAAAATGAAAAAGTAATTAAATGGAATAAAAAATAAAGTGAACTGAAAACTTCTATTTCAGGGGTCACAGTGCAATTAGCATGTCATTTGTGAAAATCTGGTTACATGGGATTTGGGGACATTTTGATTCATTATCAGAGATTAGCTTATTAGTCTGCCCAGGAAGTCACAGGGAGTTAATTGATACCTCAGTTCTCTGGAAGATCTTGTTGGAATTCTTGTACTGAATCAGAAAAAATTCTGACTTTTGATTTTATGTTTGATTCAGAAAAATTCTGTGCATGGTCATGGGTCTTGCTATTATCTAGACATTCTTCCTTGGGAGAGAATCGTGGTGGCATAGTCCTGTATGTTAGTGAGTGGCAAAGTGGAGTGGGTACAGAGGAAAGAGTTAGGGTTGGGGTGCAGCAGCTTGGTTTCACAATCCATCTCTGACTCTGAGGAGATTGGGCACATCGTATGACCTATGTCTGAACCTCATTTTCCAGAGCCGGTAAATATGGAATCTATATTTATCTCAAAAGTCTCTCCAGTTCCAACATTCTAAGAAGATATAACTTATATATTATGGTAACATAATATGCAGACATATTTGTGCTCATTTTCACATAACTGGGGGTTATTTGGGGGCTGTAAGGCCAGGCAAAGGGAAATGGTCCCTGGAGCATATGTATCCGTCAAAGTGCTGATAAACTATAGGAATAAATTCAATTCCTAACAACAGTGATTGTCAGTCATCATCTTAATTGCTGCATTCACAGGGAGGATTCTCTGATGTTTCCTGAAGTGCTGAAGAACTTACAAGAATTCATTTTAACTTTCTATAGCTAATTAAGAACAAGGTGCATCTCTAGACCCAAAACCGTGGTCTCCTAACCTTTTATTATTTTCCCTTAAAAATTTTTTTTAAAAAATATTTATTTATTTTTGAGGGACAGAGTATGAGCAGGGGAGAAGCAGAGAGAGAGGGAGACACAGAATGCAAAGCAGGCTCCAGGCTCCAAGCTGTCAGCACAGAGGTGGATGTGGGGTTTGAACTCACGAACCGTGAGATCATGACCTAAGCCGAAGTCGGACGCTCAACTGACTGAGTCACCCAGGCGCCCCTATTATTTTCCCTTTTAAAGTTTATTATAAGTGGGGCACCTGGGTGGCTCAGTCGGTTGAGCGTCCGACTCTGGCTCAGGTCATGATCTTGTGGTTTGTGAGGTCAGGCCCCACATCAGGCTCACTGCTGTCAGTGCAGAGCCTTCTTTGGATCCTATGTTGCCGTTTCTCTCTGTCCCTCCCCTGCTTGTGCTTTCTCTCTCTCAAAAATCAATAAACATTTAAAAAATGTTTTTTTCCTTAAAGTTTATTATAAGTGAAATACTGTTGAAGAAATTGAGTTATAGAGAAGTATTGGGACATCACTTTAAGAAGAAAGCCAAATAAGTGAATCCTCTTTAAGGAGTACTGTCAACGTATGTATGTATGTATGTATGTATGTATTATTATCATTATTATTATATTTATTTTTAAGGAATACTGTCAATTTAAAGACTGAAGCTTTGAAAGGAATGCTGAGCCAAAAATTATTTAATAACAGGTACCAGGGTCCATTCAAACATTTGGCCGAAATTAACTGGCAGAATATAAAGATTTCAGGGCCATCTTTTTTTTTTTTTTTCAATATATGAAATTTATTGTCAAATTGGTTTCCATACAACACCCAGTGCTCATCCCAAAAGGTGTCAGGGCAATCTTAAATACTAGAAAAGCTTTCTTAAAACTAAAACTTTAAACTAGACTTAAACTAAAAGCTTTCATAAAACAAAGCCATGTAAAAAGAGATGACAACCATATCAGTAACTTGTATTTGAAGATATTTACCACTTTTATAATGAATGATCTTCACGAGTGTCATCACAGGTAACTTTAATTTGTGAATCGTACGCTCTTTATTTGTTTTGGATCCCACATTCTATAACACCAACGTTCTGGTTTTGGCTTCATGACCAAAGTAAATCATCAACAAACTTTTATTGGATCTCTAATACATAAAAGGTTGGGAGAAGTCCTTAGTAAACATGCCTGCCACACAATGAGGGCTCAATGTACAGTCGAATCATTACTGAGTAAATACTTATTTTTCTTTAATATTTATTTTTCACATCTGTTAAAATATAATTGAGAAGGCATTTATGGGTTTAGGACTCTTTAAATCAGCAAAGTGCTTTAGTTCCTGTACTTCTGGCTGGAATATTCCCAATTTCAAAAAGCATACTCCTTCTGGACACATTTTCTTGGTCAATGAATACAAAACCGTTAGCTTTAATATTCTAATGCCATTCTTTGAAGAGTAACAATATGTTCTGTGTTTGGATCCTGTCCATGTTCTCCTGTACTGCTGCATTTTAACAAAGTGTTCTGTTACTGGGAATATTTTGCTCTCAGATGGCCTTCAGCAAAGTGATCAATGACCCCTTGCATTTTGTTACATTAATTGAGCCAGTTGAGGAATATATTCGATGAGACAATTATATAAATCTGAATTTAGGTTAAGTGTCTACACTGATTGGGAGCTCTGGGATTTTCCTCGCCGAGAGTGTTCTGTCTGCTTTGTTTTGACTTGGAGCCTGGCAATACAGTTTTTAAAAGACAGTTATAATCAATGTGGGGTGCTTCATACTAAGGAGTGAGATCATTGGTAAGGTTTAAAAATTGAATGATGGGGCCACCAAAGGGCTTGGAATCAACTCAAAGTCAGTTAAAGTACAATAAAAGTGAATGAAGTCTGAGTGGTGATTCATGGTGGAGAGACCATGGAACGTCAAATCCTGCCTTGTGGATTACTAACAGATTTCTTGGCAAGAAGCCACCTAGGCAGGATAACGCATGGGTTCTTTATTCCACCTGTGAAGTACTATATCTAAATATTCCAATAAGAAGAGTCACTCTAGCTAGAGGTACAAAGTATTTTCTGGGCTCTATTCTTATTAAGAATGTCCATGGAAAATATTAGCAGAGATTCACAGTAGAGAAAGCTTGGTTGTATTTAGTGATGCTTGAGGAAGGCGTAGTGATTAAGGGAGAAGAAGGGATTAAGGAAACAAATAGTGGCACAAGATTTTTGAGTATAAATTTGCAAGTGTGGTGTATCCAGTGAAATTGAAAGAAAACTTTCCTCCACAACTGTATAGGTGCTGAGAAAATGGACTTGTCAAGCAGACCTGTTTTCTGAGTAAGACATTTGTGGAGACAGGAAATTGGGCTCTATACCCCGGGGGGGGGGCTTCATGGGCCAGTGTGGTCATGAGCTGGCACTGCCCTTGGTAAGATACCTGAGCATGGCTGAGGGGTGGAGTTATAGAAGGACATACTTCCATGTAGAACACCATGTGACCATTCCTCTGTGACATCCACAGTGTTCCACAAAATTTACAAAGCATCACCAAATACCAAGTGTGAGGGCACTTCTTATGGGAAATAGAGTTCTGCATCCAAGTCTGATGTGGGATGAACCCTCAAAGCCTGTACTTTCTTTCATGAGCAAAGTTAGAGAGAGGTACAGACATGTGAAGAGTGGAAAAAAGCGATGGAGCACTGAGATGTTCTAGTTAGTGGAACTCGAGTTCAGGGCTAAATTATACCAAAACCTCTCAGGGTAAGAGAGACACTGAGTAGCTGTAAGCCTCATTTTTTGAGAAATTCTGAGAGTCTCTGTTAGAGGAGCACTGTGCAGTATTTCTTAACATGTTTCAGTATAGAGATAGGAAAACAGGATGAAAGTGCAAGGCATTCTTTACAAAATTTTTTTTTTAATGTTTATTTTAGAGATAGAGAGAGAGACAGAGCATGAACAGGGGAGGGGCAGAGAGAGGGAGGGAGACAGAGAATCTAAAGCAGGCTCCAGGCTCTGAGCTGTCAGCACAGAGTCCAACGTGGTGCTCGAACTCACAAGCCGTGAGATCATGACCTGAGCTGAAGTCACTTAACTGACTGCCACCCAGGCGCCCTGAAAGTGGAGGGTATTCTAATCTAGCAATAGGAATTAGCAGACGAAAGGGGAGTAAAAGCATCCAAATATATGCAATGCCTACTGTGTGCCAGGCATGCGCTTGGCATTTTCTTCCTAAAAGCCCGACTTTGTCTGCACTTTACTGGACAAGACTGATGCTTAGAAAGTCGTATGCTGATGAATGAAAGCCACACTTTAAGGGCATGTGTATTTCACTGCAAGTCTCCCTATTCTCTTTACTATAAGACCTTGAATTTGGGGAAAATTTTTTTAAAGTTTGCAAAACCAAAAAACAAAACTTGGGTTGAAAGTCGGGAAGTGCTGAAGGCTGTTAAGAGAGTGGAGCAGGGAGAATGAAAAATGAATTCCTAGTTCCACCCAAGGGTTTATGCCTCAGCCCCTAACAGCGATTCCATTCTTTCTGTGCCACTAAGTTCTGAGGGAGCATGTTTTTTGAATGTTTCCGATTTAGGGGCTCTTCTGCTAACAGTGGAAAACAGCCCAGGGCTAGGTAGCGTTTCTAGCTAGCCTTGAGGATTTGCTATAAAACTTCCCACAACACTAGCAACTACTGTGGTGTGGAGATTTCAAGGTTGGTTACAGTCTGATAATTGGGAGTGATGAAAGGCTGGCTCCCCTCCTGTTGCTTGTATGTTTTCTTGTTCATAGGATGCTGATGTTTGGAAACATGCTGGGAAGGGGAAAACTCAGCCAGCAGAATTGGGATTCAAATTATAATAACATCTCAATTTAGAAAATAAAATGTCACTCTAAATTCTTTCAGTATGAGCCATACTGGAACAATGCTACAGTTCATCTGCTGTGGGTTGAGTGTGCTATTTAGCTTCTAAATGTTCTCAAACTTCCAGGTAAATTATTGGCGAATGGCTAAGCATGTGGAAAAGCCTGCCCTACTGCCTCGCTTGGGTTTTCTTACCTTTGCTCTCTAAAATGTGTTTAGTTCTTCTGGTCATTTTTCTCTTTGGAACCAGACCTTGGAGATTCTGAATGAGGCATCTTGGCTGGCTCTGAGCTGAGAGTCCAGCAGCAGGCTCTAACACTTCTATGAAGGTATCGGTCTTTTCCGAGGGAACTATTTCCCAATCTCATCTCTCCCCTGTGCTTCCCTGGCCATGCAGCCTGGTGAGGGTTGGCACCATAGAGAGTGACACACACACACACACACACACACAATCCCTCAGCTCACCCAGCAGGGGATGGGAAATCAATGAGAATATTTTAAAATGTAAAATGTGAATGATGGAGGGGGAGAGAGGTAATCTCTAAATAGAAGTAAAGCTCTCAGGGCTGCCAAAGTTTTAGTGCATATTTAGTTGTCTTGCTCCTAAAGATCTTGGACATAGTACCTCATCATAGGGTTGAGAGCACCTGGAAGGCAGCCACCTTCTTCTCTACCTGTGTCTCTCCTGGGGGAGACCGCCTGTAGCATGCTTGGGCCTGTCAGGAGGTATGGAGCTAATGTTCCAGCTGTCCCAAAAGAACTCACAGAAACAGCCAAATGGGGAAAATACATTTCTTTTCTTCAGCAAATCATAAATTTAGCACCTTTCCTTGATTTTTAGCTCTCTGATGGGCTAAACATGGGACTCAGAATCAGATGATGTGGTTTGAAATGTCAGCTTTACCAATCGTTGCCACTCAAAACTTGCTGAGCCTTGATGTCTAGTTAATAATATATGAGGATTAATTGCAAGGAGGATGTGAAATCACATTGAAACATATACTAGACCTTTCTACTATGAGGTGCTGTTACATCCCTTATCCTGTCTTGAAATGTGCATCCTTGGTAAGGGGTGCTAACTTTATCACTCCTTGTTAGCCTAACAGATTGAGTGGAGCTACTTTGCATTTATCTGCTTTTACTGGTTTGATTAAAAACCTACATGAGTCTACAAGGCATATGATGCAAACCACAGCATGCTGGGCCTAAGCTATGATGCCCACGCTTTTATCACAGATTATTAAATCATTAGAGTTTGTTTTCAATGGTCTTGTCCAGGTTGTGTTAGTATAGTAGTTGAGGGAACAGGCTGGATTCTAATTTTAGTTCTGCCTCTCTCTAGCTATATTGGGCAACATATCTCATGCCTGTAAGCCTCAGTATACTCACCTGTGAAATAGGATTAAGTGTACAGAATACATGAAGTAATTTAGGTAAAGCACCTGCAAAGAGTATGGTCTTCAATAAACAACAGGTAATTTTAACCATCTCTGGGAAAAGTGGAGGATTTAACCAAACAGCAGAGAAGACTCTGACAACAACAACAACAACAACAACAACAACAACAACAACAACAATTCCTTATTGTATGCAACAGATCTTAAACATAACACCAGGGACTTTATTGAATTATTTAATCTTTGCAGTATTTATCAAGTAGGTATTATTTTCATTTTATAGATGAAGAGAAAGAGATACAGAGAAAAGAATATTAACTTTCTAGAGAGTGGCAGGTACTAACCTTTCCTTGGGTTGCTTTCTCACATATCTCTCTGTTTAGTTCATGTGAACTAACCGTCCCATTCTGAGAGGATGCTATAGCTTCATTTGTTTATTTGTTTATTGTCTCTTTTTCCTTCTTAGAATGATAGCTCCTTCAGGATCCCTGCCCCACCTATATACATGGAGCAACACGAAGGTCTGGCATTTAGTATGTACCATGAATAATCAAGAAATTAATGAATGAATGAATAAACAATTAACTAATGCTATTCTAACTTTTGCTTCTTCCATGCAGTTCCATCCACATGGTTGTTTGGTACTTCCAGCCCTAATCACAAATGTCATTGTTATTTTAGGTCTGATTGCTTTTCTGACACATAAGATCTTGCTGGCAGGAATCATGTGCACTGCATATTTTTATCTCTAGCCTTTGAATCAAGGTTTGGCATAAAAAAAAGTGCTTGGAGTTAAAAATGAAAATCAACAGGAGTAGGGGCCAATATGGTGGAGAAGTAGGGGGATCCAAAGTTCCCTCCTCTCACAAACAAAGCAGTGTTGAAGCTAAAGGATTTTGAACTCCAAGAATCTGGGAGGAAAAGAGACAGTCACTTCCAGGGACCCACGGGGACAACCTGACAGGCCATAGGTGTGTGATTGTGAACTGGGAGAGATAAAATAAATGGATCCCCTTCTGCGGAGAGACAAAGGAAAGAGAAAGAGAGTCTGGGGAAGCATAGAGTCTGGGGAAGTATCTGGACAAGAGAGAAACCTCCGGCTGGGACTGAGGAACATCCAATCTCTAACTGAGGGGCTTTCTCAGGACTGAGGCTGGCTGCCCGGATCGTGCCCCTGGCGAGGAAGGGAGCCAGTCCCAGCCTGGGTGGCTATGTCAGGGGTGCAACCCACAGTAGGAGAAAGTGATCCCCTCCCTGGAATGCTGTGGGACAGAACAAAGCCTGCCTGTGTCTGTCAGCCGGGACCACACATTGGGCCGTGCAGAGCGGTGCTTCCCCAGTACTGGGGCACGTGGAGCAAGAGTTTGAATCCCAGCTGAACACCAGGGCACAGGAGTCCATGGAGCAGGACAAACTGCCTGGTTTGCACCCACAGCACAGTGAGGATGGCACAAACAGAGTGGTTTGGAATCTGGTCCGTGGAGGAAATACTAGGGGGGTCATCATTTTTCTCCCCACAACAACCAAGGTGGGGCCTCAGGGATCAGACCTGGGGGCCCACAGTGGAGGCAGGACCCACCCATACGAAACCACACCCCTCGGTGCCTAGTAACTGCGTATCTACTAGAGCGGGACTGACGCTGAGGATCCCAACGGCCCATCCTCCAGACCAATGCTATTGCATTGCCTGACTTCACTCTTGGACAATTTTTATTATGTAGATATATTCTTCCTTCCTTTTCTCCTTCTTATCTCTTCCCTCCTCTAGTCTGGTTACTCTGGTTGTTGGTTTGTTTAAGCAGACATATGCATTCCCTTGATACATGTTCCACACCTCCTTCTTTATTCTCTGTTCTCTGTCTCTGGATTAAGCCATATAGTTTCTCTGGTCAACTTTATTCTTTCTTTTTCCCCACCCCTGTCATTTCTCTCTTTGTGTGGGGTAAGGCCTCTTCCATCAGCACCTCTCCACCCTATTGTTTACTTGTAGCTGGTGTTTCTGGGTTTTTGTTTTTGGGGTTTTTTTTGTTTGTGTGTGTGTTTGAGTGTTTTTGTTTTGTTTGTTGTTTGTTTGTTTTCCTTTACAGGGGTACTTCAACAAACAAATCAAAGCACACTTGGTGGAGGGTTCAAAACATCACTACGAGTAGGAAGATAAAGTAACCAAACTCACAACAACAGACAGCAAATAACACTCTCCAAAAAACACCTCCTGAAGGACCAGGCCCTGGACAGTGTATGACCCCTCTTTAATATAGCAGTGCTCACAGGTGCAGGATACATAACAAGTTTTAAAACACATAAGGGACAGAAAACTAGCCAAAATGACAAAACAGAAGAATTCTCCTCGAAAGAAATTCCAGGAAGAAATGACAGCTAAAGAATTGCTCAAAACAGATATAAGCAATATAACTGAACAAGGATTTGGAATAATAGTCATGAGATTAATCACTGGACTTGAAAAAAGCATAGAAGACAGCAGAGAATCTATTGCTGTAGAGATCAAGGAACTAAAACATAGTCATGATGAATTAAAAATGCTGTAAATGAGGAACAAAATAAACTAGAGGCGGTGACAGCCAAAATTGAAGAGGCAGAGGGGAGAATAGGTGAAATAGAAGATAGAATTATGGACAAAAATGAAGCTGAGAAAAAGAGAGATAAAAAAATTCTGGATCACAAGGGGATAATTAGAGAACTAAGTGACTCAATGAAATGGAATAATATCCATATCACAGGAGTTCCAGAAGAAGAGAGAGGCAAAGGGGCCGAAGGTGTGCTTGAACAAATCATAGCTGAAAACTTCCCCATTCTGGGGAAGGAAACAGACATTGAAATCCAGGAGGCACATAGAACTCCATTCAGACATAACTTGAAAGGATCTTCTGCATGACATATCATAGTGAAACTGGCAAAATACAAAGATAGAGAATTCTGAAAGCAGCCAGGGATGAACAGGCCTTAACCTACAAGGGTATACACATAAGGGTATGGATGGACCCATACTTGAATGGACCCATAACCAGCGAAGAAATTGAATCAGTTACCAAAAATTTCCCAACAAATGAGTCCAGGACCAGATGGCTTTCCTGGGGAATTCTACCAGACATTTAAAGCAGAGTTAATACCTATCCTTCTCAAGCTGGACCAAAAAATAGAAAGGGAAGGAAAACTTCCTGACTCATTTTATGAAGCCTGCATTACCTTGATTCCTAAACCAGGCAGAGACCCCACAAAAAAGGAGAACTACAGGCCAATATCCCTGATGAGCATAAATTCAAAAACTCTAAACAAGATACTAGCAAACTGAATTCAACAGCATATAAAAACAATTATTCACCATGATCAAGTGGGATTCATTTCTCGGCTGTGGGGCTGGTTCAATATTTGCAAAAAAACCAATGTGATACATCACATTAATAAAAGAAAGGATAAGAACCATATGATCCTGTCAATCGATGCAGAAAAAGCATTTGACAAAATACAGCATGCTTTCTTAATAAAAACCCTCAAGAAAGTTGGGATAGAAAGAACATACTTAAATGTCAAAGAAGACATTTATGAAAAGCCCACAGCTAATATCATCCTCAATAGGGAAAAACTGATCGCTTTTCCCCTGAGATCAGGAACATGACAGGGATGTCCACTCTCACCACTGTTGTTTAACATAGTGTCGGAAGTCCTGGCATCACCAATCAGACAACAAAATGAAATAAAAGGCATCAAAATTGGTAAAGACAAAGTCAAGCTTTCACTTGTCACAGCTAACATGATACTCTACATGGAAAACCTGAAAGACTCCACCAAGACTCTTAGAATTGTTACATGAATTCAGCACAGTTGCAGGGTACAAAATCAATATACAGAAATCGGTTGCATTTTTATATACCAATAATGAAGCAACAGAAAGAGAAATAAATAAACTGATCCCATTCACAATTGTACCAAGAACCCTAAAATACCTAACCAAAGATGTAAAAGACATATACGTTGTAAACTATAGAAAGCTTATGAAGAAAACTGAAGAAGACACAAAGAAATGGAAAGACATTCCATGCTCATGGATTGGAAGAACAAATATTGTTAAAATTTCAATACTACCCAGAGCAATCTACACATTGAATACAATCTCAATCAAAATTGCACTGGCACTCCTCCCAAAGCTAAAATTTGTATGGAACCAGAAAGACCCCGAATAGCCAAAGTAACATTCAAGAAGAAAACCAAAGCAAGGAGGCATCACAATCCCAGACTTCAGCCTCTACTACAAAGGTGTAATCATCAAGACAGTGCTACTGGCACAAAAACAGACACAGAAACCAAAGGAATCAAATAGAGAACCCAGAATTGGACCCACAAATGTATGGCCAACTAATCTTTGACAAAGCAGGAAACAGCATCCAATGGAAAAAAGACAGTCTCTTTAGCAAATGGTGCTGGGAGAACTGGACAGCAACATGCAGAAGAATGGAACTAGACCACTTTCTTACACCATACACAAAAATAAACTGAAAATGGATGAAAGACCTAAATGTGAGGCAGGAAACCATCAAAATCCTAGAGGTGAAAGCAGGCAACAATCTCTTTGACCTCAGCTGCGGCAATTTCTTCCTCAACACGTCTCCAAATGCAAGGGAATTAAAAGCAAAAATGAACTATTGGGACCTCATCAATATAAAAATCTGCATTGCAAAGGAAACAATCAAAACTAAAAGGGAACTGACAGAATGGGAAAAGATATTTGCAAATGACATATTGGATAAAGGGCTAGTATCAAAAATCTATAATGAACTTTCCAAATTCAACACCTGAAAAACAAATAATCCAGTGAAGAAATGGGCAGAATACATGAATAGACACTTTTCCAAAGAAGACATCCAGATGGCTAACACACACATGAAATGATGCTCAATGTCACTCATCATCAGGGAAATACAAATCAAAGCCACACTGAGATACCACCTCACACCAGTCAGAGTGGCTAAAATGAACAAATCCGGAAACTACAGGTGCTGCTGAGGATGTGGAGAAACGGGAACCCTGTTGCACTGTTGGTGGGAATGCAAACTGGTGCAGCTGCTCTAGAAAACAGTATGGAGGTTCCTCAAAAAATTAAAAATAGAGCTACCCTATGACCCAGTGATAGCACTGCTAGGACTTTACCCAAGGGGTACAGGAGTGCTGATGCATAGGGGCACATGTACCCCAATGTTTATAGCAGCGCTTTCAACAATAGCCAAAGTATAGAAAGAGCCTAAATGTCCATCAACTGATGAATGGATAAAGAAGATGTGGTTTATATATTCAATGGAATACTACTTGGCAATGAGAAAGAATGAAATCCTGCCATTTACAGCAACGTGGATGGAACTGGAAGGCATTATGCTGAATGAAATAAGACAGTCAGAAAAGGACAGATATCATATATTTTTACTCAGATGTGGATCTTGAGGAACTGAACAGAAGACTATGGGGGAAGGGAAGGGGGAAAAATAGATACAAGCAGAGAGGGAGGGAAGCAAACCATAAGAGACTCTTTAATACAGAGAACAAACTAAGGGTGGATGGGGGAGAGGGAAAATGGGTGATAGGCACCAAGGAGGGCACTTGTTGGGATGAGCACTGGGTGGTGTATGTAAGCCAATTTGACAATAAATTATATTCATAAAAAATGAAAATGAATGTGTAAATATTCAGTCTCAAAAAGGGGCACAAGAGATCAAACTGGAATTAGGGTGAAGAACATTTTCTGGGGAACAGTCTGCTATTCTGTAAAAATAAACAATTGTTAGAAATAATGTTATGAAGAACTTAGGGAATATGAACAACTGAAGAGATGCTAAGTCGATATGATTTATGCTGAGGTCACTGCCCATTACTGATGGTGACTGATACTGCATTAATATATACCAAAGTGGGGTTTTCCTTGAAAAGACACAAATCCACTTTGACAGTCATTCTTGTGCTGTCTTACCTCTCTGCTGTCACATTAAGTCATCTGTGGCTTCTTAGTCACTCATAAAGCTGTAGAAAAGTATTTTTCTGTATGTCACTCTGCATTTTAGATTTGTATTTTTAAATTTTTAAAAAATTTTTAACATTTTTAAATTATTTTTGAGAGACAGAGACAGAGCATGAGTGGGGAGGGGCAGAGAGAGAGGAAAACACAGAATCTGGAGCAGGCTCCAGAATCCGAGCTGTCATCACAGAGCCCAATGTGGGGCTCAAACCCACAAACTGTGATATCATGACCTGAGCTGCAGTTGGATGCTTAACCAACTGAGCCACCCAGGCATCCCAAGATTTATATTTTTAGAGTCCATTGAAATCAAGGATTCTCCCATAAAATGGACAAAGAATTTTCTTTAGGGGATATAGAGTCAAGATGATGGCAGGGGATCCACAAGCTGCTAATTTAGGTTGCCTGTGATAAGCTTGAACTTTCTCTTTTGTGGTAATTCTTGTTTTCGTAGTATTTGTTTAATATTTATAATTTATTTCTTGAGTACCTTTCATGAACCTGTACTAAGTATATATTTTCACAAATAAACTTTTATGTATGTATTTATTTATTGATTTTTAAATGTCTATTTATTTTTGAGAGAGACAGCACACATGCAGGGGACGGACAGAGAGAGAGAGAGGGACAGAGGATCCCAAGCAGGCTCTGTGCTGACAGCAGCGAGCCTGATGGGAGGCTCAAACTCATGAACCATGAGACCATGACATGAGCCAAAGTCAGACACTTCACCGACTAAGCCACCCAGGTGCCCCACAAATAATCTTTTAAATAGGAATAGTTCAAGGCCAGCAAACCTCTACTGTAAGGAGCCAGAGAGTAAGTATTTTAGCCTTTACGGAGCCCCCAGTCTCTGTCATAACTATTCAACTCTACTGCTATGATGCAAGAGCAGCCATGAACAACACGTGAATGAACAGACACGGGTGAACTTTATTTAGAAAAACAAGCAGTTTTTCTTGGACCTGGATTTGGCCCACGGCTGTAGTTTGCCAACCAATGGAATAGTCAAAAACTTTCAGTCAAACAGATAAATGACATATAACCCATTTCAATCCACTGTTATGATTTATGGCTATTTTTTCCAAATTATTCATCTAATTATCAATAGCTCCTATGAAAAATATGGACCAATAATGCTGGCTCTCAACTTTGGACCAAGGTTGTTTTAAAATTTGATTTCTCTTATGACAGAAGCATCATGAACATTACCACTCTAAAAACTGTCACCTACAAAATATCATGCCAATACAGTCCTTTTAATAATCCTGGAGCAGCTTTCCCAGAAGACAGAAGACGTGTGCTCTTACGGATGATGAGTTCAGGTACCAGTTGGAGACAGTGCACTTCCAGATTGATGGTGGTGGACCCGGCTGGCCCAGAGCAAGCCTGTCCCTTGGATCTCATATCAGATTCTAATTTCCCTGTGCCAAATACTCCTCTTATAGAGCAGCCACTCTGTGCCGGAATCCTGGCTTCAGCATTTACCGGCTGTTGGACGTTGGGCCCCTTTCTATTTCTGAGTTTTAGTTTTCTCTTCAGTAAAAATGGTGAAGGACATTCTACCTATCTCCAAGCGTGGTTGTGTGGATAAATTAGATCATGTTTATCAAGGGCTTCTGTAGTGTTTGGAACATAGTAAAAGCTGTAAAAGCAAAGCTCATTTTGAAACTAACAACAAAAATCATTCATCACTTACTGTGCATCAGACCCTGTTCTAAGTGCTTCATTTACATATCAGCTCATTTAATCTCGACAATAACATCCTGAAGAAGGTGCTGCCATTAACCTCCATTTTACAAATGAGGGAACGCACATACACTCACAAGAGGCAAAGCTGGGATTTGATCCATACAGTTTGCCCCCCTCTGTGCTTCACCACGCTGGCTGCCATTGAAGAGCTGGAAGTCTCTTGTCCTATACGTCCCTAAAAAGGCAACTGCTTCTTACTCCTTAGGTGGAACTGGGTAGACATTGTCATATTTTCTCTGACAAGAAGGAAGAGAACAAGCACTGTATACAGATAAGGTAACACCGGTCACGAACCTCTCTCAGTGCCTGACCTACCTAGAGGCCCCTATTCCCACCATTGGAAACTGTTTCTGTTCTGAATTAGAATGAAGAATGGCTTTTCCTCTAGAATAAGTGTTATAAAAGTTCATGAAAGATAATTGAATAGTATCACTGCTATACTTCCTGTGCATAAAAGCTAAATGATGTATGTAGGCCAGCCTGGTGTTGTAACATTTCCTTAATGGGAAAAATCCTGTTGTTTCAGGCATTGATTTATAAAGGACATTAGCTAGTGTCGGCATATAGAATCAAAACAACACTCCATTCTGACGATGGGCTATTTATTTTAAATCACTGACTACCCTATTTGAAATCATCTCCCTCTTATTTCATATCACCCTCATATGCTTAATTTTCTCCAATATCTGATATACTATGTGTATATGTTTATATACTGTGTGTATTTATTCTGTTTCTATCCTCCTCCTTAGAATGTAAGCTCCACAGGACAAGGATTCTTGTCTTATTTATTCACTCTTTCAATTCTGAAACAGTGCCAGGAACACTCAAGACTGTGTTCAGCACATTTTGTGGAATAAATGAATTGATGTAATTGTCACATATATAAGAAGTTCCCTTTATCTTAAAAAATTTTTTTTAATGTTTATTCATTTTTGAAAGACAGAGAGAGACAGCACAATCAGAGGTGGGGTGGAGAGAGAGGGGGACACAGAATCCGAAGCAGGGTCCAGGCTCTGAGCTGTCAGCACAGAGCCCGAGGCGGGGCTCAAACTCACAAACCGCGAGATCATGACCTGAGCTGAAGTCAGATGCTCAACTGACTGAGCCACCCAGGTGCCCCAGAAGTTTCCTTTTTCTTAGGCAGGTATGGCCTAAGATATGTACCTCATCTCTGAGATACTAATACAGTGGGTAAGTGGTGGGTAAGGGTGAGGAAGTAGAGTATAATGTTACTGTCAGAGGCTTTAGATTAGATGCTAGGATTAGATCCCTGTTCTTCCATTATTTAAAAATGTTTATTTATTTATTTTGAGAGAAAGAGAGAGAGAGAGAGAGTGTGTGTGTGCACACAGGGGGAAGGGACAGAGAGAGAGGGAGAGAGAGAATCCCAAGCAGGTGCCATGCTGACATCACTAACAGTTCATAAGGCTTGAACTCACAAATCATGAGATCATGACCTGAGCAGAAATCAAGAGTTAGATGGC
Organism: Acinonyx jubatus; assembly: GCF_027475565.1. Lineage (NCBI taxonomy): Eukaryota > Metazoa > Chordata > Mammalia > Carnivora > Felidae > Acinonyx > Acinonyx jubatus. The sequence continues at coordinate 29,050,112 of NC_069394.1, forward strand.
AAACTGACAGCCATCCGAGGTACCCCTCCGTGTTCTTCCATTTCTTGATTGGATGACCTTAAGGTTAACGTTGCTAAATCTCAGACTCCTCACCTTTAAAACTGAGATGATAAATTATACCTATGCTATAGGTACAAATGTGATGATGTGCAAAAATTCCTGGGCAGCATACCTAGCACATGGAATGAGCTCAGGAATACCAGTCACCTGAAGGGTGGATAAGCGACTGCCAACCAGGCATGAGACATGCTATTTTCTAGGTTATATTGGCAGGAAGCAGCCTGATGCATGATATTAACTGAGGCATCTCAGCTATAATATTGAAACAGCAACTCAAACTGGGATGGGGAGGTTTTGAGGGTCACTTGAGGGAAATTTTCAAAACCCTCTATGCTCCTGGGGAGTTGGCATCATTGCCTCTCTTTACAGTTTGGGTTGGGATGTGTTTCTGTACTGAAGGGAACATTCCCTGTTCCTTAGGGATTTGGAGTAAAAAAAATCTGAAAATAAATTTACAATATATTACTAAGGTATAATATGATCAAATCTTTCCGATGACTGTAAACATGCAATATGTATGAAATGTTGGCTAGTTAGTACACATGGGGTGAATCACTGCTCACTCAGAAGCTTTTGTGCACAACGTTTCCCTAGCATGACTATACAACAGCTTACCAAGATGTTTTACTTCCTTCTTTTTTTTTTAATTAAAAAATTTTTTTTTTAATTTACATCCAAATTAGTTAGCATATAGTGCAACAATGATTTCAGGAGTAGATTCTTTAATGCCCCTTACCCATTTAGCCCATCTGCCCTCCCACAACCCCTCCAGTAACCCTCTGTTTGTTCTCCATATTTAACAGTCTCTTCTGTTTTGTCCCCCTCCCTGTTTTTATATTAGTTTTGTTTCCCTCTCCCTTATGTTCATCTGTTTTGTCTCTTAAAGTCCTCATATGAGTGAAGTCATATATTTATCTTTCTCTGACTGACTAATTTCACTTAGCCTAATACTGTCCAGTTCCATCCACATAGTTGCAAATGGCAAGATTTCATTCTTTTTGATTGCCGAGTAATACTCCATTGTATATATATACCACATCTTTTTTATCCATTCATCCATTGATGGACATTTGGGCTCTTTCCATACTTTGGCTATTGTTGATAGTGCTGCTATAAACATTGGGGTGCATGTGTCCCTTCGAAACAACACACCTGTATCCCATGGATAAATGCCTAGTAGTGCAATTGCTGGGTCATAGGGTAGTTCTATTTTTAATTTTTTGAGGAACCTCCATACTGTTTTACAGAGTGGCTGCACCAGCTTGCATTCCCAGTTTTACTTCTTTTTTTAAAAACAGTTTTTATGTATTTACTTTGAGAAAGAAAGAGAGAGCACGTGAGCAGGGTAGGGGTACTGAGAGGGAGAGAGAGAATTCCAAGCAGGTTCCTTGCTGTCAATGTAGAGCCTGCTGTGGGGCTCGATCCCACAAACCATGAGATCATGACCTGAGCTGCAACCAAGAGTAGGACATTTAACCTACTGAACGACCCAGCCACCCTAAATGTTTTACTTCTGAGTGAAGACATTTCTATTGCTTTTTAGGAAAAAATGATTTTGTGAATTTTATCATTGCTAATTATCATATTCAAGTCAGCTTTATGATAAATTATTGTTTTTGAAAAAATTATTTATATTCCTCAGTGTTACTAAACAATTTGATTCTATCCTTAATATTGAGATCATACTGGGCCAGTTTAGCTGAGTCAGAAAGGTAATATTCTTGAATAAATGGAATTCTAATTATAATAGCTTTACTCTAACTCTTTATGAAAGACAGCAGGACTGTCTTAAAGTGGGCTTACATTTAGGTATCAGTTTGTCAAAATGAGAGTACCTTCCTTTAATGCTACTAAGAACTTTGTTTTTAAAAATTTTTTTTAAAGTTTATTTCTTTGTGAGAGAGAGAGAGGGAGAGTGCAAGCAGGGGAAGGGGCAGAGAGAGAGAGAGGCAGTCTAGAACTTCTTAATGACCATTAAAAATTATTTGAGAAGATAATTCATACTGTCACAGCCCAGAATTTTCTGTCTTTTGACTAACTGGGCATAATAGGAACATGGGTTTTCTTTTACTATCTCAGTCTTCATGATTAAAGAAATAAATTCAAGACTGCATTTTCTACTTGTGGTATGCACATAGATAATTGTCTACATCAAAGCATGTTTAGGATGGGTACAATAAGCCTGATGTGATTTAATAACCAATCTTAATTAATTATTCTGAGGAAATGAGTACAATTGGGAAGGAGCCAGCAACAGAAACTATTCATTAGCTTAAAAGCCATAGTCCATAACAGAGTTTTCCACATGTCTGAAGTTGGGGTCTGCATTGGATTTTGAGTGGCCGCCACAGACTCCTTGAGTTGGGAGAGCTCCCCGCAGAAGAAGCAAACATCGTGTGGGATCTAGTGCACTGATAAAGAGAAGGTTATATGGAACCTCTGTGCCTTTTGCCTTTCGTAGCTCAAGAGTCTTGGTGAGGCACAAAAACGCAGTATGCTTGCATAAGAATGAGAAGAGCCAAGCACCCTTGATCCTGCCAATCCCTGTTTATTAAGAGTGTTTGCACTTCATAATGACCTCTTTCTATGACACAAAGTCAGGAGCAAAGTAAAGTCAAGAACTGTCTGCAGAATGGAGTTGCGTTACTTTTGTCAAAAGGCTAATTGCTTTTAAATATGTTCCCAGCATCCTTCAATTATATATTGGAAAGAGCCGGGATGTTTGAGGGGAAGGAAAAAGAATGTGGACACCAGACACATCAGTTGAGGGTGCTGATAAAAGAGAGACCTGGCTCAAGATTGTGAGAAAGGAGTTGTTGCCCATGAGCTGGTCCTGTTCACAACATTTTTGAGTAAGGGAATTATTGAGGCACCTGGCTTCTATCGATTTGGAGCAGGACTTCAGATGGAACTTTTTGGCAAATGTAGACATCTCTGCCCTTGGTAATGCATCAAATCTTATCTGGTCACACCCTTTACCATAAGACCCTTGCCTCAACAAAAGGGAATGAAGTGCTAAATGTAAATTGTACTGGCTGTGGGTGTGCCATTCTTTGTAACAGAAAAGGAAACAACCTTGAAGGCAGTGAACTGGATCATCTAAATGTGGCACCACACACATAAAGACCTTAAGGATTAGTGTTTTGGTTGCCTAAACAAAGGGATGGACTTTCCTAATTTGCCTGAGATATTTACTGGGAATGAGTCCAAGAACTGGCCCATTGCAAAGTGTTAGATGTCACTAAGAAATTCAGATTGCCTGTAATATACTATCACACCAGCTCCTTGTTTCTAAACATGAACTCTGCCTCTCCCACTCCCCACAGTGGACTGCCATGCCTCCACCACTGCCTCTTCATTCTCAGGGCATGATTTTCCATTTGGTTTCACCAAGAAAAGAGAGGCCAGCTTTTGAGAATTAACCACCTCCTGTCCCCTAACCTAAAAATAATCTGCCACCATGATCTTCCTTACCTCTCTTCCTGTATCATTCATTCCTTCTTTAATTGACTCATTTATCCATTCATTTGACATTCATTGAGATTTCTATGTGCCAGACACTGCAAGGTGCTGTAAGTGGATGAGTGAATTCCACTCAATCCCTGCTGCCAGGAAAGGAAAGAAGCCCCCTTTCCCTCCCCAAAGTGATTGCTTTGCTTATGCTCTTTCTGGTATTCCTTCGCACTTCCTCGGGGACCATGCCCTCTCAACAGCGAGTCTGGCTTGTGTATCTGCAAATAATTCCTCCCACTCTGCTAGCTCTTTCCTATCAGGATTTAAAGGCTTAAGGTTTCTCCTGTATTAAGCAGTAAACAAAATAAAATAAACAAGAATACACTGTCTTTTTTTCTCCCTGTCATTACCGTGCACCCCCCCCCACCCTTCTCTCTTATAATCGAATTTGTTAAAACAGTTGTCTACTCTTACTCTCTGTATTTCCCCTCATCAATTCATTCACAACTTCATGAAATCTAATTTAATTCCTCTATACTTTATGGAAATTGCATTCACAAAGGTGACCAATGCCTGTTTGGGGTGCTTTTTCAGTCCTTACCTTTACCTCTTTCTATTGACCTTTATAGAAATTCTCCTTCAGCTTTTGTGATTCTACTTTCTCCTGGCTTTCCTCCTCCCTCTCTGACAATTCCTTCTCTTTATTTTATAGGCTCCTTCATCCCATCTCCCCAGAATTCTAGCCTCTCTAGGGTTTCTTTTCTATTCCACAAAGTCTACCCCAGAGTCCCCAGCAAACCATCTGGACACTGATTGCCCCAAATCTGTATCTCCAGGCCAGGTGTTTCTTCTAAGCTCGAAATCTATACTTCAAACTGCGCCCTTGTGTTCTCTAGACACTTGAAATGCAACATGGGCAAAGCTAAACTTAATATGCTCACTGCCCTGAAATGTGTTCCTCCACTAATTGTCCTCATTTAGGCAAATTACACTATCCAATTAATAATAACAGTACCTAGCGTTTATCATTTCCATGTTCCAGGCACCATGCATGGTGCTTTATATGGATTTTTTCACTAAATCCTAATAGTTACCTTGAGAGATAAGTCCATTATTAGTGTCCTTTTTACAGGATGTGCAAAGTGAGCCAAATTAACTGGCTCACATCTCGTAGTCAGTGGCCAACCCTGGCTCTGCTGTAGTGCACGGGACTCCAGAATGCAGACTGTCAAGTATCACACTACTTTCTCAATGGCTCAAGGGACTTATCTTTCATTCTCTCTGTCCCACTTTCTGCACATCTACTCACACAAACTCTATTGATTAGATTCTAAATGTATCTATTTCTCTCTATTCTTACTGCCATTTACCTTATAATGTGAAGCCTGTGTAGAGTCATTCAGATTATACCATCCATATTGTTGCAGCCCTCTCCTAGCTAATTCCCTTGACTTTGGTCCAATCCTTTGCCTACAAGAAGACAGCAATCTTCCTCAAGCACAAATCTGATGATAATATGCCTCACCTTACAATCTTCTGATGACTTTGCATAGCCCTTAGAATATTGTTTAAATCATTCAATATCTTAGATAAAGATTTTGTTTCCTTGTCCCTGCCTGTCTCATTAGACTCATATTTTGTTGTCCAGTCTTAATGAGCTATGTGCATTTCTCTGGGTTGATGGCATTCTTTCTGGACTCCCAGCCTTCCCCTGTATAGTTCCCACTGCATAAACCATCTTCCTTCCCTTCTTCACCTACAAAACTTCTATTAATTTACAAGGTGAAGCGTAAGAGTCCTCTTTTCCAGAAAGCCTTTCTGATGCCCATCTGCCCCTAAGCCATCTAGGTCAATAGAACAGAATACCACTCTGCTTTTTCTGATGATAACATTTATTCCTTTGTAGCTTTAATTACTGGTTTACTTTCCTGTTTTTTCCTACTAGACTGTGAACTTTTTGTGAGCAGGAACTGTAACTTGTTCATGTTTGTATCCTAATCCCTAACACAGTGCCTGATATATAGTAGGTTTTCAATTAAACCATAGATGAGCAGGTGCAAATCTGTCCTGACTTCCACTCTTTTCCTATTCCATATGATAACACACTGAAGGGATTGTAATAATCTAACAAGGACAACATCTCCACTGTGTACTGCAGTTGGTTGATACAAAAGTATTGATTTGATTGCTCTTAATTAATTTAATAGAGAAATAGCTGGAGATCCATCCTAGCACTTTATAGTTTCTGGTTAAATATTTCTCCTGTAAGTTCACCCTGAATCTGAGCCCATTCCCATCTTTCCTGATAGAACAGAAAATATTTCAGTGCCCGTTTTTTTCTCCCGCCCTCCCTCATCCACATTTTCTGTATGCATAATCTTCCACGTTTGCCAGGTTGAATCAGTCACAAAGCCGAACTCCAATCAGAGCAAGATGGCAGGGCATCAGTCCTGCACAGTACTGGAGGCTCCAGTTACTTGACTTTACAAATGATCCTTAAAAATTCATGGGGTGCTCTGCCTTTACCCTGCTTCTGTTCTCTCTCACTCTCAAGATGGTGCTGCCTTTCTCACTGAGTCACGGCCACCTTCCCTAAGCTCAGAGCTGCTGCCTGCAGAAAATATGCTGAGTTCTCCCAGAGCCATAAATCCCGATAGAGCTCCAACGCCGAAGTGCAGAATGGAGAGGCACAGGATGCTTCACCTACTTGCAGTCACTACACAATTATGCTCAGGCGAGCTATCCTAGAGGGACAGCCTCAAGTCACCGGTGCTGCTTATGAAAGGTTGCAGGATTTTCTTTCCCAAAATGACTTTTTTTTCTATTTCACCTAAACAGGGCTGTCAGGGGTTTTGCATTATTCATTCTATTTTGTGTGCACATTTAATCTTGTCTAATTTTCAGAGAGAATTTAATTTGTAGTTTAAGTTCTCATGCACCTTGCATGCAGCTATGAAGAGCTGTGTTTGACTCTGGTGGCAAGGCCATGACTTCCCAGATTTAGATAAATCCATTGACTCTTATAATGGAAACTTCCCTCTCTCCTTGGCTCATTCTTCTTTCTTTATTTTCCCTCCCAACTGGAGGCAAAGCATCTATTATAATTCTGCCTTTGGCCCTCTGGCCATGTTCCAAGAGGGGAAAATAGGTCTTTTTATCCAGCAAAGACTCCAGTCCCCTTCCAGCCTCCTAATTATAAAGATTCCTCCAGAACTCAGTTTTTGTTAGTCTGTCCTTCACTCTTTAGATTCAATCCAAATTACACCTTCTTTCCATTATTCTAATGATCTCTGAAGGCACATATTTGATCCTGACCACTCCATTCACAATGTAAAAACTTCCAAATCCTAAACACAATGGAAAAATGATCCTCCTCTGACAGTGAAGATTTCGGACAGTGCTTTTGACATCTCTCCCTCAATGTTTCTCTCAATTTCACCATTTGCAGGCTTCAGAAAAGAACTGCCAGAGTCATATTTGACCCTTCCATCATCCTCATCCTTTCCACCCAGTCCTTACCCGTTCAGTCATTTATCAGTATGTCCCGAGGCACCACAACAGGCAGTGTGGACACAAAAACAAACCAGATAATGTTGCCGCCAGTGTGGAACACACCATCTGGTGGCAGAGACATCTGAACAAATTATTACATCAACACAGTGTGCTGCACAGATGTGAGAACAAAATGCTGCTGAGGGGAGGGAGAAACCTCAAACACTTGCTGCCAGTGGGCTCTGGAAAGCCTGCTCCGAGAGGAGATCAGTGAGGGGCGGATTCAAAGTAACGGGTCCAAGAAGGAGCTGCAGAAAGCTTCCAGCTCAGGGTTTGCATGCTGGTTTGGACCCATGACAGAGCGGGTCAGTTTAGGAAACTGCTCCTGGAATGGGGTGCTGGGGATTGAAGGTGGGTTTGGGGGAGTAGACAGCAGATCATAAATGTCCCAGTATACCGTAATAATGATGCTGCATTTATGCCTGTAAGACACAGGATATTGGTGATTCCAGGCATCATAGGGATGTTATCAAGTGTGCATTTTAGAGGATCTGAGCAGCACTCTGGGGGATGACCCAGAGGAGGGAGATTAAGGGCTGGGAGACTGGTTGAGAAGCCCGGGCGAGAGCCTGGCAAGGCAGGATCCGGCCTCCCCAACTGCAGCGCAGAGGGGCAATGAAACACAGGTGTGGAGGAAGCAGTGGTAGAGAGAAGACAGATGTCAGACAGGGGAGAACTTTCAGTGGAAAACGTTGCAGGTATAATGGTATGAAGAAATCAGGGAGCTTTGAAATAGGCATTTCAAGCACAAAAAGAAGGAACTGCTTATGGTCCTGTACAGGGACAGAGGTTGCCAAGGCTGGAATGGAAACTCCAAGGGCGGCTGAGCAGCTTTGTACAACGTGCACTCTTCCGTGGCATCGCTCAATGGAGAGACAAGGGAGCCGCCAGCTAGGTGCTAGTGGGGATGCTGTGCTGGGTTCCTGGTCTCATCGATCCATTCCCAGCCTGCGTGTCCTCCACACTTATATCCCATGTCTCACTAACATGGATCTTTGGCTCACATCTAGCTCACCTCATCACTATTCTTCAGACAGAACACACATTTTTAAATTCTGGGCTTTTTTCTCCTATGGATAATACTGTCACATCTTTCCCTTCTCCCTCTTTTATCTGGGAGAACCTCTGTTATCTCCCCTCCGTAACCCTCTTAAAACCTCTGGACCCCTTTCATCCTACCAGCTCCAGGAAACTTACTTAAACCTCCACCAATCCTACCTTTATTTTCTTTTTTCTTGCCCTATGACTGATATTGTATCAGCTCTGGAGCAGGAGTGTGGGTTCAAATCCTGGCTTGCCATAGCCAGCTGTGTGACCCAGAGCAGACACTTAGCAGCCCCCGATGACTTCGCATCCTCTTCTATAATTAGTTACTACTTCCCATGATGGTTGTGAGAATTTAATGAGTTAGTTCAAATAAAAGAGTACAGAATACATAGTAAAAAGTCAGTGACACTTAGCTTCTGTTATGTGTGTGAGTTTTATATTGCACTTATATTTCTCTCTGGGCACGTAGTAGGAACTCAGGAAGTCTTTACTAATTTGATCTCATCAATATGCTGTTAGATGATCCTGGAAGATCTATCTCTTTTATAGCCTCTAAAATTTGTCTTCTTTGGGAAAGAATTACCCGTTTATATTTTTGCTATGTCATGAATAAGGAGGGAGTAATTGACATTTCAAATATAGCATACAATTTAAATATAGTAAAAAGAATTACTGAATACTTCTTATGGACTAGGCATTGCCTCACAAGAATCTTATGAGTGGCTATCATTAGTATCCTATTTTACATATGAACAAACCGAAATATCAAGAAGTAAAATAACTTATCCAAAGTAAAAGAGCTGGGACTTATGTTGTTCTTTCTTTCTTTTTCTTTTTCCTGTTTTAGAGAGACAGAATGAGCAGGGGAGAGGGATAGAAGAGAGAAAGAGAGAAAATCCCAAGCAGGTGTGGAGCTGGACGCAGGGCTTGACCATGGCCCTGGGATCATGACCTGAGCTGAAATCGAGTTGGATGCTCAACTGAGTAAGCCACCCAGGTGTCCCTATGTGTTTCTGACTCTAGAGCTCACGCTCACCTACCTTCCAATATATATCCAATATACGGGACCTGTTGATCCAACTGCAGCCAGAGGTTGAAATGTGAGATGCACAGGTAGGTGTGGTAGCGTAAAGAGTGGAGATGGCTTTACAGGTGGGAAAAAATTGCATGAACAAGGTTGCAAAATATAAATGAGACTGGTGTGTGCAGGAGAATCTGGTATGACATGCCTGAATCTACGGGGAAGGAATGAATACAGATAAGTCTACTCTTTTTTGTTCTGTGCAGGTGACTCTTACTCTGTGGGAGGCTTGCTTTCCAGACTTAAGCACACTGTTCACCACTCTCTGTTGCCTCTTCTGCACACTGTACAGCCTAACCTTCTATTTTTCCAACTGTCTTTAGTGGTGATCTTTGATATTTCACTAGAAGTTCCTTAAAATAGTGACTACCATTGGTTTTCCAGAGCAATCCCCGGCATGAAATTGGCACTCAGTAAATGTTTTTTGAATTGAAGAAATAATGGATAAAACAAAGCCAAAATAATGATGAAAGGGTCAGACTTTAGAGAGTTTTAAGAGCTAGTCAGAGGATATTGGGAATATTCCTTTTGAAAGAAAATGATGTGTGCAAATTGTTTTAGGAAAATTAGTCACATAGGGATGGTCAGATAGATTTATTCTCATTTTTATACCTCTGCTAACATTATTTTCCTTCCCTGAGGTGCTATCCCCCTGCCTCTCTGCACATCCTGTCCAGTGCAACTCTTTCATTACAGAGGGTATTTCAAAGGCTCATTGGAAAGCCAACAGGATTTTGTATAAAAGGTAAATTATTACTTGTGTCTTCCATATTTCTAAATTAGCCTATCCTGTCTGGGAGGGGAAATATTCATAAAAAGCTTTGTCTACTCACATAGTCACCATCATACTGGGTAGTTGCTTGTGTGGCTACTTTAGAATAAAAAAGGGATTCAGCAGGGGTGCGGGGCTGGCTCAGTCAGTGGAGCATGCGACTCTTGGTCTTGGGGTTATGGGTTCGAGCCCCATGTTGAGTGTAGAGATTACTTACAGTGAAATAAAATAATTTTTTTAAAAAAAGGGGATGCAATAAAAGGCAAGAAAATTGTAATTAAAAGCAGAGAAGACTGTAGCATAAATTCACAATGATTTTTCATGGAGCAAAATAATATTGGAATTGACCAAGCCCCAAAGTAAATGCGCATGTACTCTTTCACACTTTCATTCATTATATATGTAAAATTACATATGATACACACATACAAGTGTGCTGAAAAATACTTAACAGCTGGCTTGCCACAAAAAAAGGGGAAACACTGAAGTGTCATACTTGCTGATTTCTGTAGTTAAAAAAAAAACAACAAAACTACACCCATGGCCAATTTTAAGCAACCCGTGTGACCAACACAGAGTTGGGAAGACACGCTAACAAACTAGTCTTCCAAAGCCTGTATTTTTTGGCTGTAACATGCAACTACGTATACAGACTTTTGGAAGTCTGCTCTGTGCCAGACACAGTGCTGAGGTCACTGAGGATACAAGACCTTACTCTTAAGGATGTTTGTGGCAGTAGGAAGCTGGACAGACTAACAATAATGATGCTAAGAATTACTAAACCAGCAGTATATGCAAATCATTATGGAAACATAGCTAGAATACCTAACATACATAGTTACAGCTAGGCATTCAGTTATATAAATTGCCTGAGAAATTCAGGGAAGGCTTGGTGGGGTAGCTGGGGGTACCATTTGATCTGAGACTCAAAAGATCATTGCGAGTTTGCCAGATGAAGGGCATTCTGGCTGAAAGAACAAGTTCAGAGAGCTACAAATAATTCAGTATCACTACAGCATAAAGCATAAGTTAGGAGAGCCACAAGAGAATAAGCTGAAAACATAGGAAGGAGGCAGGATCTTATTTGTTAATGCTAAGATGTTTAAATTGTAGACCTCAGAGAAACATATAAATCACTTGGATAACATATCTCTATGTTAGAGCAATCCCCTAGTGAGCAGTGTACAGAATGATTTGGGAGAGATTGGAACTGGAGCCTGAGAGGCTGCTGAGGTGTGTGCTGAATTCGAGCAGGTGGGCAGTGGCGAGGGAGGACAATGGTGGTGTGAACGGGCTATGTACAATATGAGAATTTGGAGCTAGAACCACTCAGACTTGGGTATACAGGGCAGAAGGCACCTTAGAAGGACTCTTGGATTTCTGGGTTGGGACTCTCAAATAAGAAAGAAAGAGGAAGGTAGAGGTTATCAAGAAAAATAATGGGTTTAGTCTCAGACATATTGGATTTGATGCACTTACATGATGTCCAGAAAACAATAAAGTGTTTGCTAGAGCTGCGTGCTGCAGACTCGTAACTGAGCATGGATAAAAGCAGGGAGAATTACAAAGGGTAGGATTGTGGAGGCAAGAAGGGAGTCAGATGCAACAGGGTCAGGTGACCTTCATTGGACAACTGCTTTTTGTCGCTCCACTGCAACGACACCAGCTCTAGACCGTTCTGTCCCTGAACCTGCCCAGCCATCTCCCAGCCTCTGTTCTCTTGGGCTCCATTCCTTCTTTCTCTCCTGGTCTTCTTGGTGTGGCTTTTAGACCTTCTGTCCATCTATACAGGCTCAACTCAATGCCACATACTCCAGAAAGCCTGCCTCCTTTCTCCCTCATTTCACCTCTCCCCTCCTGATGCTGTGTCTTCTGTCCAGAACACGATGGGCTGCTCAGGCTAGTGTGTGCACATCATCAATAGTGAGCTCCTTGAAGGTGAAGAGTTCATCTCTCTATGTCCCTGTAGCCTCCACACTTAGGACAGTGTTAGGTGCTTTTTGGATTATGAGTGGATGTTTCATTAAAGTGAGGAAGATACCAAATATAAAATGCCCTACTGCACGATTTTGCTTAGTGTTGACCTTGCTCTAGCTTTATATTTCTCACCCTTCCCCCAACCCATAAAGAAAGGGTAAAGGAGCCTAAAGACATGGTGCCAGCCCAGCCTTCCTGTGTCTGGAGCTTGGGATATCTGCTCGCAGCTTGAAGAATTCACAAAAGGCTATGTAAAGAAATACAGTTTGTCATGATCAAGGCTAGCTGATTTTAAGGTGTGCGTGTGTGCGTGTGTGTGTGTGTGTGTATGGCCAAATTAAGAATGCCGTAGGGGTACATAGGAGGCATATAGGAAAATTTATTTTTCTCTACTGATGAAATTATGGCTCGAAGCTGCAAATATAAAACTAGGAATAAACAATGTTCATCTAACCAAGGGACACAAAGCACATAACTGCAGGGGATTTTCAATGAGTTGGTTTATGGGGTATGTACAGAGTCTTTCCTTATACAGGATGTGAATGGGAAAATATAAAGCTATTCTTTGATAATAAAAATAAGATGGCTCACTTAGATACCTGTGTGCCAAGTGACAACAATCGTATTTTCTTCCATCTTCGAGACCTTTGTACTATGAAGGATATAATCGATCCCAGACAAATGAAGCAAATAAAACAAATAGAAATCAAAAAAGGAACTGTGGAAACAGTCACAGTAAAACTTGAGAAACCCCTGATTTAGGCTTAACGCTGAAGAGTTTAGTACCATTAATTTGCCTGATAAGATTAGCCATTGATGAAGCTGCCTAGACAACTTACAGGATTTTATGCTTCCAAATACCAGCACTACTGCCTGATATTACACCATTATGCCTTCTTTCCCTCCCTTAAGACCCTTCCAGTGTCTTAAAGGATTTTCCTTGTTCAAGGTGTTTTCTTTAAAAAGTAAGTAGCACATTGGGGGGCCTGGCTCTCGGTTTCGGCTCAGGTCATGATTTCATGATTCTGTGAGTTCGAGCTCTGTGCTGATGATGTGGAGCCTGCTTGGGATTCTCTCTCTCCCTTTCTGTCTGCCCCTTCCCTGCTCACACTGTCTCTGTCTCTCTCAAAAGTGAATAAACTTAAAAAAAAAAAAAACCAAAACACCTTTTAAAAAAAGTAAATAGCACTGGAGCCAGGAATCGGAGGCAGGAATGAGGAGAAGAGAAAAGACACATTTAAGCCCTTTCTCTATCTCAGTTTTGCATTTTCCAGGAGCCCATCTCACTACTGGAGTGTGCCAAGGGGCTGGAGATCAGTGAGAAAGGACAGACAGGAGGGAAGGGGAGGGGAGGGGACAGGTGGAAGGAGCTAAGATGAATTTTGTCACATGCATCTCATTGGATTTGGACAAGGAGTCTGTGAGTAATTGCTATTCCCCTTTTATTGATTAAAAAAATCAAGACTAGGAGAAACTGACTCAGTCTTACCCATTTTCTTTTACTCTGCTATTCTCCTTGAGAATATTAATTTCAACATTTTATGTAAAGGCAGAGTATAAAATTTTATGTATATATATGTATTTCTGTATTTATATACAAAAGATCAAGTGAAAACATAAGGAAAAGAATATAAGCACGTGCTAATAAACTGTGGTTTGGGGAGGTGGAGTAAGAGATGCCTTTTTCTTAATCCTAGTTTTCCGAGTTTTCCATAATATGCATGATTGCTTTTATATCATCAGCAGCAATAACAGTAGCAACAACAACAAAAGGCATGTATCACTTTAAAAAGGAAAGCTGTGGGGCACCTTGGTGGTTCAATCAGTTAAGCATCCAACTTAGGCTCAGGTCATGATCTCGTGGTTCATAAGTTCGAGCCCCGCGCCGGGCTCTGTGCTGACAGCTCAGAGCCTGGAGCCTGGTTCAGATTCTGTGTCTCCCTCTCTCTCTTCCCCTCCCCTGCTCATGCTCATGCTCTGTCTCTCAATAAATAAATAAATGTTAAAAAATTGTTTAAAAAGGACAGCTTTGTTTCTTGGGCTAGCAATGTTCCTCTGGTAAGGTAGAAGGCTGGTAAGAAATGTATGGAAACAGAGACTGGTATTTTAAAGGCTTCTTTAGTCAAATAAAACCCATAATGGAAAATGTGCCATAAACTCAGAGCATCTATCTGGACTCTGTTCCACAGTTTTCCCACCAGAGAAAAGAGAAACTAATTAGAGTCACTGAATGCAAAAGAAAACTGGTAGTCTGATCCACACAATGTTCTGAGCACCCCTGCATTCTATGGAAGGTAAATGCTTGTACTGAATATGTGTATCCGTAGTACAGTCCATTACCAAGATGTTTCTGTGCCTCCAAAGTACCGAAGGATCCAATCAATTCTTTTGAAATATACAGCCAGTAACAGAGATATTTTATCTACACAATGCCCCACATGGGAATTGGCACTGAGTGAAGAGAGCTGAAATGTGACAAATGGGACCATTTAAACCTTATCTCCTCAATATCAAAACACCCAATTATAAAGCAAAAGATTTAGTCAATCAGAAAAATATTTTTTCTACACAGGCCCAAGCCTTGATTTTGAGTAATTTATTTCATTGAATTTCATTGAAATTCATTGAATTTATTTCATTGAATTTACCAAATATTTAGTCGGTTTCCTAAAATATATTTGAATCTCTAAATAATAGGGGGGGGGAAGATATGATCTGGATTTTCTGCATGGGGGATAAAAGTTGAAGACAAACGAAAATGCACGTTTGTCCCTTACATATAAATGCTCATTTATTTACTTTTTAAATGGAGATCTCTTAGGCTATGCATATTTGACTTTAATAACTTGGTTTAAAAGACCTGGCCCAGACAGAGTATTTATTAAAATGTAAATTAAACTTGCCGGAAAGAAAAAAAATGCAGAGAAAATATGGAAATAAAAGACCCTGGTCATAGTAGGTGGAGGTTTCAACCTTTCGAAGATTTAAGAAAAGAACAATTTTAGAAGAGAAAAAGGCCAAACGAAAGGTACATTGATTTTGGACAAAACGGGCCCCCCTGCATGGCTCTCACTCCCACCCATCGATCAGGGCAGCTTGCGTCTTCTAGGCTCAGAGCCCTGACGCTGTGTTGTCTCCAGCCAGTGTGTCCTCTATGTTCACACTTCACCCTTTCTTTCTTTGAAACATATCTCTGGTTCACACCTTACTTTAAGTTCTCCTGATAGAGAATCTTACTACCTCATGCCTGAACCACTACCACCCATTTACAAAGTGGTCTTTCTGCCAATGGTCTCCTGTTTCATCCACACATTGATCACCCCCCTGAATCATGCTGCGGACTGCTGCTTTCTGCTCACCACCCACAACTCCCTTCTCTGCCTGATAGTTGGGATCCTCCACAGCCCCTTCTCTGTCTCTTAACCACCCCCCCCCCACACACATTAATACAATCTTTCTTTTTACTGCTTCCCCAAATACATCACTCATTTTAATCAACCAAATCACTTAATACCATAAAAATCCCACTCCGTGTGCCCTTCCTTGTCACCTTTCAAAACCCATAGCATTCTCACCCCAGCCAGGTCCTTTCCTGTGTGAGTGCTGTCCTCTTAACTTTTACTTTGCAAAGGAGCTCCATTCTTTCAGAGCCTTTTCAAATGCCACCTCTTCCAGGAAGCCTTCTCTGATCCCTTTAGCCCCATAATTTCCTTTCTTTTCTCTGAATTGCTATCGCATCTGTAATCAAGACTGAATTTCATGACATATTACTTAAATGCACTTCTATTGATTTATATGCCATCCTGTGTTTCTCAATGAGGGCGTTATTGGCATTTGTGACAGGGCACTTCTTCAACGCGCAGGCCTGTCTTGACCATGTCAGGACATTTGGTGCCTGTCACTCTTGAATGCTATCAGACAGTGATGTTATTGTGACAAACCCAAATGCTCCGAATACATTCCCAAATGCCTTCATTATTCAAAAGTTCCTTAGAGAGGGTACTATATCATATACACATCTGTTCAACAACTAAGCTGTTTAAATGGTGACTGTACATAGTATTTTAAAGAACAAATCTTTATTTCTCTTACAGTTGCCCACAGATTACAAAACTAGGAAGGAGGCTAATTGACAGTCAGGTGTTAATCACTGTTCCATTTCATACGATGTTTCGTTGAACCCTCATACCAAGCCTGGATGCTATTTATCTTTATTTTATAAATGAGGAGACTGAGGCTCACAGTGTTCTGCTTATTCAATGTCATCCTGTTTGATTAGGGCCCTGGCATTTAAGCCCGGGATTGTTTGGGACCAAATCTTCAACTTTGTCTCCTACCCCCAGCCTGTATAAAGAGACTATCTGTAACAGCTTTGAAATAAGAGTGTGAACATGTAACATAATTAACAATTTAAAATAGGTACTAGTGACTATAATTGAAAAGAGGACATTAGTGCAAACATTTTTTTTAGAATTTATAACAAGAATATAAATTGGAGTCTAATGAACTTAGACCCCCTTTGCTGCAGATATTAAACCACGTTTGATCTCTAATTGAGATGTACATATTCTTTACTTTCTTAATGTATTTGTTAATATTTGTCTTGGCAGATGGACAACAGATCTCTCTAAATTTTCCTTAATCAAGTTTTGGGTAATGGATGGCCAAACATGCCCTGTATTAGCTAGCACTGCTGGACCCAAAGCAATAGGGATCTAAGAGCTGGCACTTCCCACATCTTCTCTGTCTAGTATCGAGGTATCTTCAATAATAAATGTTCTATAAATCAAATCTCACAGTATCATTTAAAATGATACTCCTTTTAAATTACAGTTTCTTATGTATGCCATGCATATCTACAACACCTGTAATTATTAGTAGCTCACTTCAGTGTGTGCCCATATGTCCAATTAAAATTCTTCATATCTCAACTAACCTAGAGTTTAGGAAGTAATAGCATGTATAATCTATATGCATACTTTTGAAAGCATGCTTCCTCAAGTTCTATCTATGCACACAGGAAGAACTGCATTTCATACAGGGAAAGAGAGAAAGAGAGCCAGTACTGTTAATTTCAAGTTTTCTTTTTCAGCCATGAGAATAAATGTTTACCATGTGTTTATTGTGTTTAGCAGAGAAGGGAAAGGAACTGAAGGCTAAGTTCATATGTAAATAGAGCTGAACGTGTATGTGGTATAAAAGTATTTCATTCCTATATTGTCTTACAAGCCTTTTCTACTGTAACAAAGTTGCACTCCATTCACTAGTAAAACCACTATTCAACCGTAACCACATCCACATTTGGTGATCTGAAAGCATAAAGGGATTTTTAGTTATGCTTACCAGGAAAAACAGACATTTAAAAAAATAAATCATTCTTTGTGACAAACAAATTGAGCTTGGTGTTAGCCTTTTTATCAGAACATTTCCTGAGCAAAGTGCTTTTTCAGCTTCTGCATGCTGGGATACTTTGCAGGGAGCTGGGGGAGAGGGTGATAGAAACTTTCCCCACTAAAACTAGGAAGTCCAGGAACTGAACCCCTCTCATTTATATATCTCAGTGAACAACTGTAGAATTATTGCTTTGACTCATCTTTTCTCAAACTACCTTATCAAATCTTTCTCATGTAATAGAACTTCTAAAGATATCCAGAAGCCACAAATGGTGTAGTTTGATAACATTTCCCAGAGAGTCACGAACATTTTAAAGGTGGATTTCTAGAGTTTCTGTTTATATTTCCCTCTATCTTAACAGCACCTAAACTGATACCTGCTGATATGCTATCACATTTTCCCCACCTATTTTTAGGTCTTTACTTGCTTTAGAGATGGATTTAATATGTAAAGCAGAAGCTTAAACTGTGAAACATTTGCATGACTGTATTTTCATTTTGCCATCAGCTAAGTAAGGCAAAGTGGACCCCATCCTGCAAGGGACTCTATCCCACATTTCTTCTGTGGACTTGGAGGCTTTGGTTTGCTTACCTGCTTCCTTGAAGATACTGTGCTGTTGAAACATCTATTAGAGGTCTTTGAATTCATATTCTTGCTCTGGTGGGTTGAGTCATTTTTCCATGTCTTAGAGTTTTCTTTAGGATCTGAAGGAATGGGATTTAAGAAGAGGATCCTAGCTATGAATCCATAGAGGACGGTGGCCAGTATCATCGGCACAACATAAAAGACACCAAAGTCCATTAGGTAAATAGGTGAGTAGTAATTCCTGGAGATCTTGTAGCCACAGGACACCACAATAGCATCTTTGTAGGTGCTAATATTGAGATCCAGCAAGAAGAACCAGAGCATACAGTAAATCGATGTGAAAGCCCAGACAAAGATGATGATCTTTTTGGCTCTGGAAAATGTGCAGAGAAACTGGGCTTTGATGGGGTGACAGATTGCTATGTACCTCTCAATGGTAAAGGCTGTGATGGAACAAGAGGAGGCATTAATGCCCAAGTACTGGAGGTAAGTGATGCAGAGGCATCCCACATAGCCGTAGACCCAGGACCCATAGATACTGTCTGTTATGTTGGGGAGGCCAGCAGCCACCAGGACCATGAGATCAGCTACTGCCAGACTCACCAGGTAGCAGTTTGTGGGGGTCCTCATGTGCTTGGTTCTCGTGACCACCAGGACCACCATGATGTTGCCCACGATGCCCAAACCACAAATAACGAGCACAAGGAAGATGGTGACCACTTGGTATTCTAGGGCCACCACTGCTCTGGGTTGAAGCTGTGTTTGGTTCAGTTCACTTACTGTCTCGTTTTCCATCTTTAGTGACTTGAAGTTTCTCTGAAACACTTCTCAAAACATCCTCTTCCTGGTGTTCTGCCTTTATCTCAGTGGTTCTCTCCCCCTGTGAAGAGTTATAGTCCAAATTCATCACCGTTTCAAATGGGGCCAGTCACTGACAGTAGCTCTCTCTTCCGCTACTTTCATCTCTCGTGTTTCTACAGTAACAGGGCTCACATGTACTTCTGAAAACTCCCTTTAAGGCAACCCTCGTGTAGGAAAGAGCAACTGTTTTTGACCAGCTTAATAAGAGGCACCTGTTTCCTCTTAATGGAGAAAAAGCTCGTAAGAGAAACAGAGAAAGCTCCCTATTTTGAAAGACTGCCCAGAAGGAAAAACTGAATGATACCTGCTCTCGCTGAAAAAGAAATACAAAGAGACCTCTTAGATGCTTGGGAAAAGTGTAAAGAAGAAAAATGTACCAGGGGGAAAAGGCTCAATGGTGAAGCTTGGTAGGATTTTAGCGTTTGCCTCCTTTGCTCTCTGAGGGTGGGATGGCTTGGCTACAAAATAGTAAGTCTTTGAGCCTCCATTTCCCCATGCCCCCTGCCCTGCCTTCCCCGTAGAGGCCAATTTCTTCTCTTACCTTTTCCTCTGTGGCGCTGCCTGCTTTCTCCAGGTGGATGAAGCAGTAATAAGTCCAAGTTTCCAACCCTGCAGGGGGTCTCGTCTACTTTGTTGACGGGGATACCATTTAGCAGCGCTCAGTCTTCAGACCTGCAGTTCCTCTAAACCCTTGCAGTTCTTTCCAGCTGCTGACAGACCACACAGCCGCAGCAGGGGCAGCGGCAGCAACAATGAGGCTGTCGAATCATACAGCGTCCCCTAATGAGCACACATGCTCTCTCTCTCTCTCTCCCTCCCTCCCCCCGCCTCCCTCTCTGACACACACACACACACACACACACCAGCCAGCCAGTCCTCACTGATTCAGTCTTCTCCCCTTGAAGGATTTCCTTTTAAACATGCTGATGACAGGGTCCTCGGTCTGTCTGGAAGGCTGAAATCACAAGCAAGGGTTCCAGAGGCAGCTGGGACTGTAGTCTCTTCTAGTCTAAGTGCCACAGGAATTCCAGTACCTGAGAAGCCCTGAAATATGTTCACACTCCCTGTGTGTGATGGGACTTCCGGGAGAGCAAATCCTTCTCCGTACAGACACAGCCCTTGAAGCTTGAAATATCTGTCTGAACTGAAACCAACTTCTTTCTCCACTATGGAAACCCTTAAACTATTTCTCAAGTGAACCAGTGAAATTGGCTCCCTCCTCTCATATTACATGAATGGAAAATGAGTTAAAATTGATTTTAAGCCATGGCAGCTGTGATCTTCTGAGGCTTATAAAAATCAGTTTTTAAAAAATTCTTTGAGCTAAAAATATTGATTTAAACCTACATATGATCTGTTAAGTTTGTTTTTCAACTCTGGCTCTGCATAACTTCTTAGAATCTCTCTAACTGCTCTGGGTGCCTTTTCCCTATTCATCCACTTCTTGTATGCCAACCACACATACTACCCAGCAACGTTTTGTGTTCATTTATTTCCAGGTGGAAAACGCATCCTGTGGAAATCTAGGCCAGGGCAACTCTGGTACCACACCTCTGAAACGAAACTTCATATTTCCATCTCTTTCTTTCTTTTTTTCTTTCTTTCTTTCTTTTTCTTTCTTTTTTTTTTTTTTTAGAAAACTGTACTTCCACTTGATTTTTATTTGTCTAAAATCCTTATGGTTTTTTTTTATAGAGGCTCAGAAAACATGTCTCCCTTCCACAGGCACCAACCTAATACACCAAACGTTAATGTTGGTCCACTCTTATTTATTAACTGACAACGAAAAACAGCCCTTAACCAAATTCCCTGTATGGTAAATGGTTTGATTCTCTGTTTTAAGATGTTTAGATGTTCTTCTTTCTAGATATCAATGGAAGTGTAGATTTTGAGTATACAGAACCATGGGGTGATCAAAGCCATGTTCAATGCTAGGTACCAATAAGATGCAGGGGAACTTCTGGATCATATTGAGTAATTTCACTCTCTGAACCACCGAGTGCTCCTTGACTATCTCCTTCTCTTTTCAAATCATCATATTACAAATTAATAACCCATGACCCAGATTCAGCTTTGAGGCATTTATTGTTTGGCTCATACAATGTAGGCTCAAGTGTGATTTAAAATAATTAAATTATTGTCTACTTTTCAAAATTGGGAGATTGTGTACTAAATCTGAATTTCCGCCTCTCATAAAAATTAGAAAGATCTGGCAAATGTGGGGCCACATTCCTGAATAGAAATAACCACCTGGAGTTGAGTAGTGGTTGTGGGTGGTAATTTGTGGGGGTCCTTGATACAGGATGTGCCCTCTTCTATTATCCTTACTCCATACTTGCTCCCTATTGTCTGTCACACATTCCAGCTTCACTTAGTAATCACACATACCTGGCCTCTGTAACCATCTGCGTCTTGGTTCCTTATCATAAGCAAGTTTCTTAGAGTATGAGCCAAATACTCGTTCCTTCACCATGAGTAGGATTTCTGCTAGCATTATAGTTTCTTCCTCCAACTTGTTTAGCAGACTGGACAGGAGATGCCCTCCATGCCTCTCTTTCTGGACTAGAGGACAGAGATTACTCTGAGCACCCCTTTTCTTGCTTAGCCATTTACATTCTGGAATAAAAAAATGCTTTCTAAGGAGAAGGCATTGCCTCCCTACTCTGCCCCAATGTCACCATCTCCAACCCAAAATACCTTTTGAAAAGTCGTAGTTCATATGGCACATCTTCCCCTCATTCCCCCCCCCCGGATTTTAGTTGGCTTTCAGGGCTCCTGAGAAGACCTTACTTCAAGTCTTACTTTTGGGTCGTAAAATGAGGGCAGAGCCCATCTATAATGCTCTCTGCTCTGGCAAATCCACCTTGACTCCAAATCTTAGCACATTCTTCAGCGTTTCTGCAGGATGTTGTCAATCTGAGTCTCTATTCATTTTTTAGCTCATAATTGTCATGCTCCTACTATGTACCAGGCACCCAGTATGTAAAATTTTGTTTTTATTTTCAAATAGGTCATGGTCTGGTGGGAGAGAAGCAGACTTATAAACAGTTACAGGGATCTAGGCACTAAAAGCTTATGTTGAGAAGGTTCAGAAGTGCAGGGGAAGGCATCCATGGTGGGGGGGGGGGGGCGGTGCAATGAGCTAAGGGACCCAGGAGGGCTTCAGAGGCAAGGTAACATTGGAAAACATTCCTGAAGAGAAGTACAGGTGCTTTTGACAGGTGAAAGGAGGCAATAGGATAGATAAGGTCCAGCTGTGTAAAGTGGCAAGGATGGGGGGGTGCAATTTTATGATCTTGCTCTGGCCATGAGGAGGTGGCACTGGTGATGAGACAGCCAGTGATGGTAGTAACCAGGCAGGTTTTCTCGTGAGGAGCCCTCCCTTCTGCTCTGACTCAGACCATCTTCCCCCTGCCCTGCCCCGTACCTTGCTGTTCTTTCAACTCTGGAGGGTCCAAACTCTGACCTCACCGTCCTGTGAAATTGTGGTTCTGTCTGTTTTTAATCAACTTCATGCTCTGTACAAAATTATATTTTCAAAGTAACTGAGATTCCATAAGCTAGGCTTTTCATTTGCAAAGCTCAATCAGATGATATCAAATAAATGTTCCCTATGTGTAAAGAACTGCACAAAATCGGGTTCAGTTAAAATAAATCGTAGGGGCCCCTGGGTGGCTCAGTCGGTTAAGCGTCTGACTTTGGCTCAGGTCATGATCTCACAGCTCGTGAGTTCAAGCCCCGTATCGTGCTCTGTGCTGACAGCTCAGAGCCTGGAGCCTGCTTCGGATTCGGTGTCTCCCTCTCTCTCTGCCTGCCCCCTGCTGATGATCTGTCTTTCTGTCTCTCTCAAAAAAAAATAAAAACATTAAAAAATAAAATAAAATAAACCTTACATTTGAGTTGATTTTTTTTCTCACACTAGTACCTTAAATTGTAAACCAACTGCAGATTTTATATCTTGTAAGTACTTCAGACTAGAGAGAAGTTTGAAGACAGTCCAGTGGCATCTGTTTTGAAAAAAAGGCTGATAAGTCCCAGCTAAGCCATGTAGATGGCAAACCCACACACTGCATGCATTTCTCATGCCCATTTCAGTCCCAGACTATTTTCTCTGACCTTATGCCCATAGTTAATGCCTTCTCGCCCACATGCCAGCCAGCCAGCAACAATAAAAACAAGCATCCGACTTCACAGCTTCCTTTGTAAGAATGTCCTTGGACCCCTAGTCAGGGCTTTCTTTTTGGTCTGGACTCAGACTTGCCCCTTGAGCTTCAGGAAAGATTTAGCGCTTCTGCTTCCCACTCCTGGCCCTTCTAATCACACGGCTTGCTCTCAGAATCTGGCTTTCCTTTTCGTGGGTACCCCAGGAAACCATCTGCTTGGTGAGTGTCTGCTCCTGAGACACATTGGCTAACATGATATCACATTTGCTGGGCCTGCCTACCTCTGCACAGGAAGAATTAGGGCAAGCCCCACCCTCATCTCTGGAGGTGATCTTAGCCATCTTGGGAGTAGGTGGCTGTCTACTGGTTGCCATGAATACAATTAATAGATAGATGACTATTTATACATTTAGCAGTTCTCTAACGTTAGCATGCATCTGAGTCTCCTGGAGAGCTTATTAAATCTAGATTCCTGGTTCCATCCCCAAATTACTGTTTAAGTAGCTCAAGGATGGGACCTGAGCATTCCTTATAAACTTCCAGGCAATGCTGATGCTGCTGCTCTGTGGACCACATTCTGAGCAACACTGTACTATATGACTTAGCTCAATGGTTCTGATGTGAGAGGTGGGGAGCGATGATGAATCAGAGTCACCTAGAGTTTTAAAAATGTGCATATTGGGGTGCCTCAGTGGCTCAGTCGGTTAAGCATTCAACTCTTTTTAAAAATTTTTTTTAGCATTTTATTTATTTTTGAGAGACAGAGAGAGAGAGACAGAGACAGAGCATGAGTGAGGGAGGGGCAGAGCGAGAGGGAGATAGAGAATCAGAAGTAAGCTCCAGGCTCTGAGCTGTCAACACAGAGCCCGATGCAGGGCTCGAACCCATGAACCATGAGATCATGACCTGAGCCGAAGTGAGATGCTTAACTGACTGAGCCACTCAGGTGCCCTGAAGTGTCCAACACTTGATTTCAGCAGAGGTCATGATATCATGGTTTGTAAGGTCGGGTTCTGCACTGTCAGCTGCTTGGATTCTCTCTCTCTCTCTTCCTCCTCTCTCTCTCCCTCCCTCTCTCCTTGCCCCTCTGCCACTCGTGCTCTCTCTCTCTCTCTCTTAAAACAAATAAGTACACATTTAAAAAATCTAACTGAAATATTAATAAAAATAAAAAGGAGGACTAGCTTAGTCCTCCTACATATTTTGGATACAGGTGTGTTTCCTGGAATCAGACTAAGACTTAAGAAAGAGATTGGGACCCTGGACAAAAGCAGTTGACTTGTTCTTCATATATATACCATTGACCTAGTGGAAAGCGCTACATCATCTCTGACCCAGGGGCCAGTTGTCTGTAGAGAGCACAATTTCCCACCTGCTCACTACGGTCAACTGGCACTAGGGTCAGAGACGATGTAGAGCATCCGACTAGGTCAGTGGTTTGTACGGCTCAGACCACGATTAGGAGACAGCAAAATTTCAGGGGACACCCTAAACCTCAGCACATAATGTAATCAATATTTCCATGGACTGTTTTCTAAATTAGTATAAATGCAAATAAGCCTATGATGAATAAAATACCAAAATTTTAAATAAAGACATGATCAATATTATGAAAATTTCCCTTTCAACTCAGGCTCCAAGCCTTTACTTAAAATTTTACTTTTTTGCTTATTATGGTTTAAAAAAATAGTACACTAAAGTTACATCCTGATTACTGTTTTCGTGGACCCCCCCCCCTTAAATTTAGCACCCTCCCTTGCCTCGCCCTATTCTCAGCCTGAGTTTGAGAATCATCTGGAGGGTTTTTAAAAAATGCACATACTTAGGTCTCACTCCCAGATATTCTCTAATTAGCTAGCAAGTGAAGCCTACGCATGGTTAGGGCAACAGTGGTCTAGAATCACTGAGCTGTACCACCACATGTTGGTCTCTGGGAATGAAGGATTGGTGGTTCTTGGTGGTCCAGGCTGTGGGAGGATGAAATAAACTGTATGCAAAGCATGTGCAATGATTCAGAAAGGTGACAGCATCAGAACAATTTGGCAACAGAACAGTAGCACAGGACTCAGGTTCCTGAGAGAAACTGTAGAGCTATGCAGACTTCTAGGTTTAGACGTGCTGAACATGGTATACAGTCTATCAACTTAAGGTTCAGACACAACACCAAGGTAAAGACTTGGTCATTGGAACTGAGATAGAAGGTCTGGGTTTTGTAAGTAGAAAGCAAAGTCAAAACAGAATTCGATGCTGAATCACCTAAATGCTGACCTAAGGATCCTCCAGTTTCCTCTGTGCAGGTATAGGCTTCAGCCTAGAGCCTGGAGTAGGAGAAGGCATTTGGCAAACCACAGACAAATGTCAAAATCCATTTTTGCTGAAATGCAAATATTAGCTGGGGAAAATTGTTGGCTGTTGATCAACAAAAGAAAATACTTTATGTAATGGGGTTATGAAGTTGTGTTTGTGCTATTGGAAAAGACATGGTATCTTTTTACCCTAAATTGTAAAGTAAGATGTACAGTGAATGTGTCTTTTGGGCACAAGCTGCCCTTCCTTTCTGTTTCTCTATAACATATACTTTTATATTACCTAATGTCTCAGTTTGTGGAAAAAAGTGGATCTTAGATTTAAAAACAAAACACGGTGGGGGCACCTGGCTAGTTCTGTTCGTTAAGCGTTCGACTTCGGCTCAGGTCATGATCTCGTGGTTCGTGGGTTCAAGTCCCGCATTGAGCTCTCTGCTGTCAGCATGGAGTCAGCTTTGGATCCTCTGTCCTCCTCTCTCTCTGTCCCTACCCCACTTGTGTTCTCTCTCAAAAATAAATAAACATTAAAAAAAAAAGCACAGTAGAACTCAACTGAAAAAAACCTAAAAGTGAAAAGTATAAACACAAACACACAGCTCCTGCTTCTTTGCAGTCTGTAGCATTTGTAATCTGGTCAGGTGAAGCATGTTTAGGAAGAGTTAACACCATTTAGAAGTTTCCCTGAAGTGTCACTTGGAAGCATGACCCAAGTGGGAGATTTAAGAATGAGAATTTTAATCACAACATCCTACTTCTGAGCTTGTGTTTAATCTTGATTCATTGCATGCTTTATGGTACACTAAATCTATTTTTAAATATTTATATAATTCAAAAATGTACTGAAATTAAGTTATTATAAAATTCCATCTTGTAGCTGATCATATTTTATTCTGTATTCTGGCTGCTAG
The DNA here is from genome assembly GCF_027475565.1 of Acinonyx jubatus. Classification (NCBI taxonomy): domain Eukaryota; kingdom Metazoa; phylum Chordata; class Mammalia; order Carnivora; family Felidae; genus Acinonyx; species Acinonyx jubatus. Next base: position 29,076,271 of record NC_069394.1, read on the forward strand.
GGATCTCAAGTCCAAACGTATGTCCTTACATGAATAGTTGTATAAGGCCTTCCCAATAAAATTTGTTTTTGCCTACTAAATCTATCGATTTAGTACTCGACCTTTGGTTCCTCCTTTGTTCTGATTTCTTTATTATGACATACACACAAATGCAGACACAAAACACTGCTTCCCAGATGTGTATATGTAATTTTTAAAAATCAATTTTATTGGGATAGTTTACATAAAATAAAAATAATTCACTTTAAGTGTAGAGTTTTATGAATTTTGACAAATACCACTACAATTAAGATATAGAAAACTTCCATCATTCTAAAATGTTCCCTATGTTTCTTCCCAGTCAATTCTATATCCCTTGAGCAATTCTGTGTTCAGGTAAATGCTGTTCAGCTTTCTATGTCAAGATTATATTTATCTTTTGAAGAGTTTCGTGTAAGTGAAATTATACGATGCACACCCTTTGGTGTCTGGCTTCTTTAAATCAGCATAATGTTTTTCATAAATATCCATTTGTTGCATAAGTCAGTAGTTCTCTTTTTTTAAAGTTTATTTATTCTGAAATATATAGAAAGAGAGCATGGGAAGGGCAGAGAGAGAGGGCAAGAGAGAATCCCAAGCAGGTTCTGCACTGTCAGCACAGAGTCTGATGCAGGGCTTGAGCTCACAAACCATGAGATCGTGACCTGAGCTGAAATCAAGAATCAGACGCTTAACTAACTGAGCCACCCAGGTGCCCTGTTTTCCTTTATTGATGCATAAATTTCATTGTATGGATATATGGAGATATCATATTTTGTTTATACATTCACCTATTGGTGGACATTATGATTACCTTTAGGTTTTGGTCATTATGAATAAAACTTTTATTAATATCTATGCAAATACAATGTTTGTGGAAATATTTTGTCATTTTCCTTGGATAAGAATTACTAAATTCCCAAAGAGTGAAATTATTGGGACATAAATTTGGCATATATTTACATTTTTTAAGAAACTGCCAAAATGTTTTCCAAAACGATTGTACCATTTTCACACAAATCTACATATTTTGTTTTCATAAAAATATTCATAATGGCTAGAGGTAAAAACTTCAAAGCAGAAAGTAACCATGTAAGTTAAGGGTGAAAGCTGTTTTGTGCATTTGTGTGCCCGCCAGCACGCAGCAGAGAGAATGTACAAAGTACACAGAAAAGGGAGTTTGTGCACAACACAAATTGGTGTATAAATGAGTAAATTAATTTTCTCAAATTATTGACTTAAATTCTTAGAATAGATGTAATGAGTAAATGGTGTAATACATATCGAACACTCAGTCCAGCACTTGGTACATAATAGCAGTGTAGTGTATTTACTCCTCTGTAAATACAATGTGTTTGTCGAATATAAAACTGATATTATTAAACTTGATAAAACACCATCTAGAAATTTTCAAATATCTAAGTCATAAAGTGTGTCTTGCTGTATCCAATGGAGTTTTTAGCGGTTTGGGTAGGTTATATCTCTATGGAGATCCTAGTGGTATATAATTTTTATTCTTTAAAACTGAGTTAATGTAAAATATAACATTGCATGTTTTTATGCCTCAGTAATTTTATTAACTAATTAACAAAAATGCAAGCATTTGTTCATTCATCATAATTATGTTCATGGCAAGTTAGAGAATTTGCAGAATTGAAATTCTTACTGATGCCTTTGAAATTATGATTGTGATATAGAAAACTCTGAAAAATTATGGCCAACTAATCTTTGACAAAGCAGGAAAGAATATCCAATGGAGAAAAGACAGTCTCTTTAGCAAATGGTGCTGGGATATCTGGACAGCAATATGCAGAAGAATGAAACTAGACCATTTTCTTACACCATTTGCAAAAATAAACTCAAAATGGATAAAGGACCTGAATGTGAGACAGGAAACCATCAAAACCCTAAGGAGAAAGCAGGAAAAAAACCTCTCTGACCTCACCCGCAGCAATTTCTTACTTGACACATTTCCAAAGACAAGGGAATTAAAAGCAAAAATGAACTATTGAGACCCCATGAAGATAAAAAGCTTCTGCACTGCAAAGGAAACAATCAACAAAACTAAATGGCAACCAACAAAATGGGAAAAGATATTTGCTAATGACATATCAGACAAAGCGCTAGTATCCAAATCTATAAAGAACTCACCAAAGTCCGCACCCGAAAAACAAATGAACTAGTGAAGAAATGGGCAGAAAACATGAATAGACACTTCTCTAAAGAAGACATCCAGATGGCCAACAGGCACATGAAAAGATGCTCAATGTCACTCCTCATCAGGGAAATACAAATCAAAACCACACTGAGATACCACCTCACGCCAGTCAGAGTGGCTAAAATGAACAAATCAGGAGACTATAGATGCTGGAGAGGATGTGGAGAAATGGGAACCCTCTTGCGCTGTTGGTGGGAATGCAAACTGGTGCAACCAGTCTGGAAAACAGTGTGGAGGTTCTCAAAAAATTAAAAATAGATCTACCTTATGACCTAGCAATAGCACTACTAGGAATTTACCCAAGGGATACAGGAGTGCTGATGCATAAGGGCACTTGTACCCCAATGTTTATAGCAGCACTTTTAACAATAGCCAAATTATGGAAAGAGCCTAAATGTCCATCAACTGATGAATGGATAAAGAAATTGTGGTTTATATACACAATGGAATACTACGTGGCAATGAGAAAGAATGAAATCTGGCCTTTTGTAGCAACATGGATGGAACTGTAGACTGTTATGCTAAGTGAAATAAGCCATACAGAGAAAGACAGATACCATATGTTTTCACTCTTATGTGGATCCTGAGACACTTAACAGAAGACCATGGGGGAGGGGAAGGGGGAAAAAAAGTTATAGAGAGGGAAGGAGACAAACCATAAGAGACTCTTAAATACTGAGAACAAACTGAGGGTTGATGGCGGGTGGGGGAGAGGGGAAAGTGGATGATGGGCATTGAGGAGGGCACCTGTTGGGATGAGCACTGGGTGTTGTATGGAAACCAATTTGACAATAAAAAAAGAGAAAGAAAACTCTGAAAAAGTGATTTGTTTTAGTTGTTAGGAATTGTTGGCTAAAGAGTATCCTAAGACAGAAAGAAGAGTACAGATTATTGAAGTTATATATAACAATTATCTAATGATCAGGTCACTTAATTATCAGGTTGTTAGTTGCAGCAGGGTATTTGGTGTCACTGATGAGATCATCCTAGCACTGATGTGCAGAAGGGACCAGGTCTCCACAAGGAAACGATTTCTAACAGCCTCACAAGTGGTTCAAAGTCACAGGAAAGTGGGTGGGGTGGAAACTTGGGGGTGAAAGTGATAGGAATGGAGGCTTATTTGAAGGAGTTAAGTAAGATCTGCCAAAAATCAGAAGAATAGCATCTTTGAGAATCAAAGGCCACCCTAATATTGGAAATGATTAAAAAACAAAAACACAAAAAGAGGCATCAATGTGGGACGAATTTTTGGTTTGTGAAATCATCATAGTAATTTCTCCTAAGACAAGATGTTTCTGAAGTATTTTATTATATTTTTTTCTTAAACTTCCCAGTCTGGGGGGAAATCCTTTGCCAAGAAGGACAGCAGGGAAGCAGTGTAGTGGATGGATCAGGAGATGACATTAAAGAACAATTTCTCGCCGTCGAGGGAGAGGTTCATTGGTCTGTCCACCTGTTTTCCATTCACACTTGTTAAATGCTTACTTAGTGCATGCCAACTATTTGATGGGCTCTGTGCCAGACACTATAGATAGAAATGTAAATACGAAAAGCACAGAGCCGCTCCCAGCCTGGCGGGAGTGACTTACATAAACCACCAATTATATTCCAGTGTGTTAGCTGCTATAATTGAGGTGTGTACACTTTTTAAAAGATGTACAGTGTTAGGAGAGACTAATTGCATGTAAAAAGGTTTAGAGTCATTTCAAAGACCAGGGAGAAGGTCAACAGGATGCAGGGCCAGGAGAAAAAAAAAACAAAAAACAAAAAACAAGCAATAAAAGAGTTGGACAAAAGCCCCTGACCAACAAACAGGAATAGAGAAGTTAGGAGACATAGAAAATTCTCAAAAAGAGAGCAGCAGGTTCCTGGTCTCTCTCTGAGGATTTTCCGCAGTGAATGCTAATTTGTAACACACAGTACCTGACTCCCCCACCCTTGAATGTAGAACCCTGCTGCTAGGGCTAAGGCATATGTTAAGTCCAGGGTTCTTGACTCAGACTCACTGGTTTTCAGTCCCAGTTCACTTACTGTCTGTGTGACTTTGGCAAATCCTTTAGCTTTTCTGTGTCTCAATACCTTCCATTTTAAAGTATGGATAACAGTAGTAGCTCTCTCACAGGGTCGTGTGTTCTTTTTAAGGATTACATGAAATAACATGAGTTAAAATTATTAGAACTCTGCCCACACACAGAGTGTACTGAGTAAATTTTAACAGTCAGTATACTTAAAGTAGAAGAAAAAGACTGCTGATTTTTGAGATGTGGGCTTCTGAACTTGTACCTGCTAACTGGTTATTGGTTTCAAGAAGCGGCAGGGCCAGCTACAGAAGCTAAATGCTATCTATACTGCAGAGAAATGATAGAAAAAAGACAGGATATGAGTCTATTTAACGATGAAAAGCATGGATAGCATAGGTCCTTTAGTGTTGAACAATTTTTTTGAAATAAGTCAGGGAGGCTAGAGTGTCTAGCTAAGCATTATTATTTTCAAATTGCAGTTGAAACCCAGTATTTGATTGTGAAATCAATTTAAAGTTTCATGAAAAAATTTTAGGATGCAGATAATATAGTATTATTTCATAAATTTCTCATTCAAATAAGTAATAATATAATGGTTGACACTGACAAAATAACACTATATATGATAGTAAGAACTTGATGTATACTCAGTTAATTCTCATAACAATCCTAGCAGATAGATCTTATTTTCAAATTCATTTTGCAGATGAAGAAACCAAGGGGTTAAACAACTTTACAAGGACAGAGATGATATATTCCAGAACCAGGGTTTAGACCTGGAAGTCTGGCTCTAGAAGCTATGAGGTGTATGATTATAATATAAAATGTACATCTTACTGTGGGTCTGGGTCAAAAGAATTTCAAAGCTACTATGATGAAGAAATGTGCAACTCCCATCACGCAGCAGCTCTAGGTAAGTGCACTGTCTTTGCAGAATTTCCACTGGCTTGAAAATCATGTTAATGTTCATGTTACTTCTGAGTTTTAGTCATGTGATTTAATCTACTTAAGAATGAAAGAGGAACATAAGAGCATGCAAAAAAGTAAGACGTCAAAGTATTCAAGGACATGCTTTCAGAGAGAGAAAATGATGAACTACTAGAATGTGCAGGCCATAAAAAATTCCATTGGTATCATTCATGAAATGTTATTTCAGAAAATAAACATGTATTGTGCATCTCCTATTCCAAGTGTTGTGGGGAGCAAAGATAAATAAAACAGGGTCCCTGGTTCTCAAGAAGTTTACAGTCCAATGTGAGAGACAAACAAACACAAAATCTGAGTTACAATATTACCTGGTAAGTTTGATGATAGAATGTGAAGAAATGCAGTGAGCTCTTAAGTTGTATGTAAGAGTGGCCACCAACTTGGCCTAAAGGATGATTATTTAAAAAAAATTTTTTTTAACCTTTATTTATTTTTGAGACAGACAGAGACAGAGCATGAACGGGGGAGGGTCAGAGAGAGGGAGACACAGAATCTGAAACAGGCTCCAGGCTCTGAGCTGTCGGCACAGAGCCCAACGCGGGGCGCGAACTCACGGACCGTGAGATCATGACCTGAGCCGAAGTCGGACGCTTAACCGACTGAGCCACCCAGGTGCCCTGAGGATGATTATTTTTTTATATTAAATATAATTTATTGTCAAATTGGTTTCCATATAACACCCAGTGCTCATCCCAACAGGTGCCCTCCTCAATGCCCATCACCCACTTTCCCCTCTCCCCCCGACCCCCCATCAACCCTTAGTTTGTTCTCAGTATTTAAGAGTCTCTTATGGTTTGCTTCCCTCCCTCTCTATACCATTTTTTCCCCTTCCCCTCCCCTCTGGTCTTCTGTTAAGTTTCTCAGGATCCACATATGAGTGAAAACATATGGTATCTGTCTGTCTCTGTCTGACTGATTAAGCCTTGCCATGATTCTTGAGAGTGGGAAAGAGAAAGGGGTATTTCAGGCTGAGAGAAGAACATGTGTAATAAAGGAGTGAGAAGGTGGAGCATGTCTATGGAACCAGGAATTATTTCACCTTACTACTGTGAGAAGGTCTTTTGAGATAAACATTTTCTATGTTTCTACAACATCCTAATAACTGAAGAAGTGCCAAACCTTGCCAAGGTGGTGGCATTCTGCTGGCTCTATTGAGTATGTATAATTGAATAGTAGTGCAGCTGGAAAAAAGAAAATTTCTACAATATTATGCCTGTCCTTAATAAATTCTGGTTGAAATGGCTTACCTAAGGGGTTAGTGTATTTCAAAGATCAAAACACTCTCTGTTGATTGATTGTCTGACTTTCAAGGGAGATGCTGCAGGCAGCAACTTTAAACTCTCCTTGTTTGTGTCAATTAGATGGCGTTGTGTTCACCGCCTCTCCAGGGCACAAAAAGCCACGAGAATATTTTCTCCTCATTCTAGATACATGCTTTTAACAACATGTTTCAACAAGCAACATGAGCTTTTAGCAACCCAGAATTCAGTATAATGGGTAGTGATCCAGTGTCATTTTAAAAATTATTTTTCATGTTTATTTATCTTGGAAAGAGAGAAAGTGCATGAGCAGGGGAGGAGCAGAGAAAGAGGGAGACACAGAATCCTAAGCAGGTTCCAGGCTCTGAGTTGTCAGCACAGGGCCTGACATGGGGCTTGAACCCATGAACCATGTGATCATGACCTGAGGTGTAATTGAATGCTTAACCGACTGAGCCACCCAGGCGCCTCCAGTGTCATTTTTTTAACTTTGTTTATTTATTTTGAGAGAGAGAGAGAGAGGGAATGCTAGTGGGGGAGGGGCAGACAGAGAGAGAGAGAGAGAGAGAGAGAGAGAGAGTGGGAGAGAGAATCCCAAGCAGGCTCCATACTGTCAGTGCAGATCCTGATGTAGGGCTCAAACTCAGGAACCATGAAATCATGACTTAAGCTGAAGTCAGACGCTTAACTGGCTGAGCCACCCAGGTGCTCTGATCCAGTGTCATTTTTAAAAGGAATCAGCCCATGCTTGGAAGAATAAGGAGACAAGGTGGTATGTGTCATAGAAATAAAAGCCTTGAGTGTCCCATAAAAGATGTGAGGATCCTATAAATCAGCTGGATGACCCTCAGCAATTTGCTTCAGTTCTCCGAGCCTCAGTTTCCTAGTCTATAAAATAAAGGTGTTGGAATAATTGATGTGTCCCGGTTTTAAACGTCTGATTTTGAGAGTACTTTAGGCTATTCTTGAGAACCAAGAGAAGAGATGCTTACGATTCAGGCAGCTAAGAGTCCTACTATAGCATCTCTCTTACCCCATCATCTCAAAGGAACCAAAATGGAAGAAGTCAGTTTCCTCTCTGAAGTTGGACAAAGCTGTCTTCTGAACCGAGCCCAGGAAGTTGAACCCTCTGGTTGTGCCTCTGGAATTTCATCACATTTGTAAAACTGCTGGGCTCCTACTAACAGCAGACAGGGGTGCTCTATTTGGCTCTCCTGTGTTGGTTTACCTCCACTGTGGAAAAGGCCCAAAGCTCTTCTGCATCATAGACTTAATGCCATTGGCTTACAGAGTCTGTGGAGACCAAGAGCTGCAGAAGAGAACCGAGCAGAAAAACCCACATGATGCCAAAGAATCAAGCTCATGGGGACCTTTAAACCCACTGTACGTATGCAGATAGGTCCCCTAGAGAATACAGGGTAAGATCTCCTCTCTGGAGATAATAACTTTATTTACCCCCTTGCTTTTTGTTCTTACAGAATGCATATTAATGCAAGAGAAAAACAGAGCTCTACTGGTATACTGATGCATATTTTATGGTTGTTATGTTGTAAGTTCATCTCTTTTATTGGTTACTCCCTTCACTGTGGCTAAGGAAATGCCAAATCCTACTCCTGTGCGGTTGCTATAGTGATTCCTGAGCGATAAAAGCCAGGCATGAAGTATTCAGGTGAAATTTTTATCCAACTAATGTTTAAATTAAACGTGGATTTTATTTATTAAAATATTTGAAATCCAGTGATCAGGGAAGATGAAGCACTACTTTCCCAACTACCTTTGCCGCTTCCTCTTTGATTGTTGTTTTAGGCATGTAGTTGTCTTCAGCTAAAGCCACGTACTTGAATTTTCTTATTCTCAGGTGAGAATCGTGCAGCCGCAGGGAAGGCAGTTGGGTGACTGGCTCAGCAACAGTTTAGCCTATTCTTCAATGGAGCAATCTAATTAAAAAGAGGTTTCATTGTTATTATTTTATTATTTTATTTGGGTATAGTTGACACACAGTGTTACATTAGTTTCAGGTGTATAGCACAGTGATTCAACACCTCTATACCTTATGCTGTGAGCGCCACCAGGGTAGTTAGCATCTTCTATCATACAACGCTGTTACAATACCACAGACCATTTTCCCTGTGCCTTACTTTTACCCCTGTGCCTTATTCATTCCCTAACTGGAAACCTGTATCTTCCACTCCCCTTCACCCATTTTGCCCATCTCCCCACAGCCCTGTTCTCTGGCAACTACCAGTTTGTTCTTTCTATTTCTAGGCCTGATTCTGCTTAAAAAGAGATTTTAAATGCTTCTTTCCCCACCCACTTGAACACTGGCCCCAGTATTCTTATAGTTGCAATAACTATCCTTTGGAAACTTGTTTTTATGTCTGGTTCCATTTCGTAGAATGTCCTTATCTAGTTTTGCTGGGATACTATGCTTATATTTCTATCCACACATTTCGAGACACAGTAAGCTAACCCACGGGTGGTAGGTCAGAACTTTGACACTGTGTCACATTCACACACGGAAGCAATGATATGAGAATGAAATGGATGGGAATAGATGGAATGGAGGTTTTGCCAAGACAGCAGTAGAAGGACAGATCATCACTTGGGTACAGCAAATCTGGAGAATTCTCCTCAGCCCTTGCTCAGCATTGCATGGACCAGGCACTGGGACTTTTTGGTTTTTTTTTTTTTTTTTTTGACTGGGAAACTTTCTCAGTACTAGGCCAGAGAATAAATAATTTTGGCTTTGCAGGCCATACCACCTCTGTTGTAACTGCTTACGTCTGTCATTGTAGCGCAAAAGCAGTCATGGGCAATAATATATAAATGAATACATGTGGCTGTGTTCTTATCAAACTTTGTTTATGAACAATGAAATTTGAATCTCTTGTGATTTTCATCTGTCACAAAATACTCTTTTTTTGGTTTTTGTAGCCAACATTTAAAACAATGTAAAAACTATTCTTTGCTCATGGGCCACTAAAATAACAGGCAGCGGGTCTATTTGGCCAGCAGGCTGATGTTTGCTGAACTCTGGCATTGTATGTTAAGGAGATGGAGTCTTGGGTGAGATTGTCTCTGAATTCTGGGCTCTTCCTATTTATCTGTTTTACCTTAGATAATTAATTTCTCCATGATTTGGTTTGCTCATGTGTAGAGCAACATTGGTAATGGTACCTACTCACAGAGTTTTTTAAGGTTTAAATAAAGGGACAGATAAAGAGTGTTTTTCACATAAGAAGTGCTCACTAATAGATGTTATTATCATTTCACAGAGGGCCGCAGGGCACTATGGGAAATGCTCTGTCATCCTGGGACTGGACTGAAGTAGCCAGATTTGATATCATCAAAGATCCAGGTGACCTAGAAAGAGAGTATGACTGTCCTGCCTTTCTTTAGCAGTCACTAAAGTATTAGAGGCCTCCTTCCTTCCACCTGCCCTGGCCGCCTACCCCTGGCCACTGCCTACTGGCCATCTACAGCCCACTTCTGATGAGTGTTTCCCTATAGAAATGGCTGCTTGTGTTCTGCCTGCCAACACCTTCTGCCACCCATAATTTAATCATCTTCATTTCCCTTCCACTGCAGTTTCTCAATGTTGACACGGTGATTTCAGGACTGGTATCATCATTTCAGATCTGATGATGGCTGTGTTTTACACCTCATAAATCCAGAGAGGCAAATTTTTGCTGAACATTATGCAGCTGTTGGGCAGCAGAGAACTGCCTTCCCAGAGTTGTATATGAAAATACAAAGTTATTTTTTTAATGATGCTTGTTGTTTTCTCTCCTCATTTAACTGTTCCCATTTATTTCTGGTTCCTGGTCCTTTAGGGCAGCTTAGAGCTGAGGAATATTTGCTTTGAGGAGGAGTTTAAAGGATCCAGACTAAGCATGTTTATTTGGAGGAATTTTGAAAATATCTAGAGGCTATTCTTTTGATGATTTGCTTTCTTTTTTGATAACTGGTTTCAAATCTTTCAAATCTCTTTCTCTCAAGAGAGGCCAAATCAAAATCTTAATTGATTTTGTTTTAAATATACAAGCCACAAGAAGGAATGCTGTACCAAAATATTCACTCTCATTTAGGGAGAGCCAGAATTTTGAAGAATTTCATCATGGAGGCCTGTGACAACTTTTTGTTGCTTCTTAGGAATGAAAAAGAATCTAGGTCTGTGATTCTCTACTGAGTTGCGTTGTAATTAGTTCATTTTCTAAAAACTTAATTATTCATTGATGAAACTTTGGTTCTCTAATCGTGGTCCCGCCACTTACTAGGCTTTGTGGCTTTGAATATGTTATTAAAGGTCTCTCTGCTCAATTTCCCTCTCTAAAAAACAGGTGGTTAATAATCACCCACCCTGTAAAAGAATTGTAGAATTGTAAAGAATAAAAGTCACAATTCAGATACAGTTTAGAAAGATGCCTAGCACAGAAGAATTCAGGGGCACCTGGGTGGCTCAGTCTCTTAGGCATCTGACTCTTGATTTCAGCCCAGGTCATGATCTCAAAGTTCTTAGGACTAAGCCCTGCATGGGAGGGACTGCCCGCACTGACAGTGTGGAGCCTACTTAGGATTCTCTACCTCTCTCTCTCTCTGCCCTTCCCCTGCTTGTGCTCTCTCTCTCTCTCTCTCTCTCTGTCTCAAAAGAAATAAATACACTTAAAAAAAAGAACTCAATAATGTTGCAGCTCTTTTTACTCATTTATAATTCAGCAGGGAGTTCGCTTGTCTGTACTATGCTCAGATCTTGCTCCCTTTCATTTACTGGGTGTGTTTTCTTGGGCAGGTTGCTTAACATCGCTGAGCCTGAGGTTTCTCATCTGTAACGCGAAGATGATAATAATGCTTAGGAGAAATTGAGTTAATACATTTAAAGCATCTAAATCAAGTCCTGACACAAAGTAACTGCCTAATCGGTGCTAGCTGTTATTATATTTGCAATTTGCCAAGGCCCTATGGTAAATTCTGGATATTTTGAGACAAAAGACATTGTCACTCAGGGACAGTGTGGCAGACTCCACAAATGGTAAAGAAGAGCACGAGTAAGTCATTAATTGTAACACAGGGTGATGATGGTGATGACAGAGGTGTGCAGTGGCGGTGATTAGTTTAAGGTAACCGCCCTTAGGAAGGCAGGTAAACTCACGGTGGAGGGAGGTTGTGTGATGCAGAGGAGAGCTGGTGGAGTCAAACAGACCTGGGTTTGGTTCTTCTCCTTGCTCCTTACTAGTGAAGTTCCTTAGCACCTGAGAAGCTCCGTTTTCTTCTTAATAAAATGGTGGGTGATCTTACCCGTCTGCTTCTCGGGAAATGCTATTCACTCCACAATGGGCAAAGGGGAGATATGTGTAAACTATTGTAATTTTTACCTGGGAGTGGAAGAAGAAAAGACCATTGCCAAATTAGTACTAGGGTTAGAAAAGTAATTATCTCTTGATTTAAATAAGGCTTCATCTCCTGGTTTCTACAGACAAAACTTTAACATTCCAGTGTTAGCCTCTGAATTTATAGAGGTTCAAACTGCACAAATGACTACTGTACAGACAAAATAATTTAGCTCACAGGAAAAATATGATTAAAGTTTCCAGGAGAGTTATTTAAAAATTAATGCATTGGCTAGTCCTTGGTACAGACCTTACCTGGTGATTACTGTTTTACTGAGAACTCAAAGTGTTTTACTGAAAACTCAAGTCCAGCTAATCCCAAATAATAAGGATTCTGTGGTTCAAACACGTGGAGAAATTGTCGGTTAAACAGATTTCTTCATTACAGAGTGTTTCATACCTTTTAAAATTAGAAAATGTATTGGATATCTCTATGAAGGGATAGAGTATATAACATTTCCCCAATGTATTTGACCATGGAATTCTGTCTTCTCTTCCTTTCCTCCCCACCCTGCCCACTGTGTGTGTGTGTGTGTGTGTGTGTGTGTGTGTGTGTGTTTCATGTCCTAGTCCAGTAGAACTCTTTTGGAAAATGATGCTTTACCTTTTTATACACCCATATAATGCTCATATATGTCTGCTGCCTCCTACTGACATCCCTGCTAGTGTTCTGAAGGTCAAAATATACTATCATACCAGACACAAAAGTGTTCTTCACATCTCCTGAAACTTACAGGAGTCCTAGAGATTTTCCTTTGAACTGCTTATAGTGAGTTCATAATGAGCATCTTAAATTTTTTTTTAAAGAAAACTTTCTCAAAGCATCAGATTAACACTTTGAAACAGGGGGAAAAACAAATAATAGGGGAAAAAAGGAAAAACTATAGTTGAAATCCATTGCAAATGTGTACTCTGAAAACAGTCTTTCATCTTGATTTGAAAGAATTCTGCTTTGTGCATTAATAAAGGTTTTCCCCTCCATCTGATTCAAGCTCATTGTAGAAATTACTTTCAGGTACTGTTTGTACAATGCTCACAACCAGAAAGAAAGCCTATACATGTTGCATAAATAAGGATATGCTGCCTGAAAACAAATGTATCCTTTCAAAGATGAATGAAGAAAACAGCCATGGCCAAGAACTAGAACGTTCTAACCATGGCCATGAGTTGCGAAGTACCTAAACACACAATCAAGGACCCATGTGAATTCTTCAAATCTGGGTCTATCTGGGAAAAAAGAAACACACTTTTGGTCAAAACTAGCATTTCCATACATTTCCACACATATGAATTTACATACTCATGCAAAACCCCAAATGCACATAAATATTTCTGGAGCGTGTGAGCAGTTTCACGGCAAGACCCACTCGATGCTGGCAGGCACACTTGGTTGGTCTGCTGTCCTGAGCTCTGAGAGAGTCATGGAGCCCGATGGATCCATCTCCACCGGGGCCTTGTAACTACACAGATGGCAGTCCTGTTTTTACATGTGGTTTGGCGATAACCACTCAGTTCTTAATGAGGAATAAAAATAGATTTGATAAATTCAGTAAGACTGTAATTAATCTGTAAAGACTATAAAAAATCTCCAATTTGAAGATCTTTAAAACTACCCAATAACTCATTCTACTTTTCCAATTTGTTCCCTCAAATTAAATTTGACCTGTCAAGCTGACATAATTCCATGTACATAGGATTACTGAGGGGTCGCAGTAAGATCATTCCAGAGCATAGAGCTTAGACTCCACACGCTTGAAGGCAAGCTAAATGAGGAACGTGAGCCTCCCCCTTCATTTCTCAGTAACTTTTAATTTGTCCTCAAAACAGGAATGCTAATTTAGAAACACCTTGTTCTGCTCTTTCTTTACATTATTGAGAATCTGTTATTTTTAAAAGATTTAAGACATGAATTATAAAAAATGCTCCATTTTTATTTTTTTTTAAATAGCAGGTACTTGGTTGTTCAGATTTATCTTAATTGCTTAAGAATATTTTGTGAGGAAATAATAGAAGTTTAATGTTCTTACTTATCAGCAATTCCATATTCCTCTTTTTGTTGTTCCCAGGGATCTTCTCCTCACAGCTAAAATAACTTAAACCTGACCCGGAGCCTCAGACCTGCCCAAGACCCTTTGATGTAGAACTGTTTTTCACATCCCCACTTTGCTAGTAAGAAAACAGACAAAAAAGGTGGTAAGAAACTCACCCGGCTTCTGTGGAGCAGAGCTGGGATTTGAACTTGGGTGCCCTGTCCTTGGAGCCTGTGCCCTTAACCACATGCTCTGGGCCTCTGCAGTGCCTACCATTTGAACAGACTCATTCTTTGGGACCTCCTTTACTTAAGCGGGATGGAAAACAAGAAGCATATGTGAGAGTGCTCCTCGCCCCCCCACCACTGTTGAATTCTAGAACACGAGCTCCCAAAACAGCCACTGTAACTATGCTTTCTTCCCCCATGACACTGTGTTTTTAAAAATGTTTGTTTGTATATTTTTGAGAGAAGGAGAGACAGGCAGAGCGTGAGTGGGGAGGAGCAGAAAGAGAGGGAGACACAGAATGTGAAGCAGTCTCCAGGTTCTGAGCTGTCAGCACAGAACCATACTTGGGGCTCAAACTCATGAACAGCAAGATCGTGACCTGAGCCGAAGTTGGACATTTAACCAACTGAGCCACCCAAGCGCCTCAGCCCCCACAACACTTTGAAAGAAATGGTATTCACTAGGATGCATAAATGCCACTGCATCTGTGAGAGACTAGTCTCGTTAGAGTGTCATCATATTTCATATATAAAAATCAACATGGCTAAGTGACAAATACTTTTTTTTTGAGAAACCAACTTCTTTTTTTTTTTAATGCTAAGGGGGAAGGTAGTACAAAGACAGAACACTGAATTGGTTTCATCACAGTTATGTTTTGCCTGGCATAACACTCTTAATGATGAAGACAGGAAAGTGTTTCGATGCTGGTATGATCAGGTGGATGAATCACTACCTTTAAAGCAATACTTGTGAGGAATTGTGGGTAATTCAGGCTCACATGCTGTAATATTCAACAGACACTGATCTGTGTCCAAAGTAAATTCCTCATAGCTTCCTCCACTTCTGCAGGTCTCTGTATCCTTATCAAATTTTTCTTCTTAGGGCCCCTTCCTTCTCTTGACTGGGAAAAGGCCCTCTGATACACTAATAAACCCCTGTGTGTTTGACCCCTGCACTCTCCACAAGCTCGTTGAAATCGTGATGGCTTCACGTAGATCTCAACGTGCAGTCTCAGTCCTGTATTCATCAGTGTCCAGTTCCTGCTGATGGGCACCTAGCGCCCCACTGAGCTCTCATAACTCTCTGCACAACTTTTGCAGTAATTCACATTTCCTGCAAAGACTGCAAAACTTCTGTATCATCTCCACTGCTTCAGCTTCAGTGTTTGAAGACTTTCTTTGTAATCTCCATACTGTAAGTGCACAGCTTCAAAAGTATTTGTTGGCAATGTTGAATGAAGTCACCTGACACAAAATTAACTGTTTTCTTAAAGCCCACCCTCATATTGGATAATATTCTCATTCCTAAGGAAGGAAGTAGTATGTCATCTTGGGAAGTATGATTTGTGTAGGGAGTATTTCTTCTTAGAAATTGCAGCAGATGTTGCTATTTCCTTCTTAATATTCATTTCCCGCTGAGCAATGTACTTTGCTCTGGCTTTAATTCTCAGCTCCTCTTGAAGCTCTGAAATGCAAGTGGAAGTTGCTCTTCAGGATTTTCAGGAAATCTTCAAGAAATCTGTAAGGGAGCTGGGAGGTAAGTTCTTTGAGTTTTTGTCTCTTCCTGGAAACTAGGTGCAATGGTTGGAGATCTAGCAGCCTTCATGGACCGTGAAGTAACTTTACAGGTGCTAGGATTTATCTTATTGATAGAAGAAGCCTGAGTTTTTTATGTTCATGGACAAACCAGCTCAAGACTCCTACTTCTTTTACGTGAAAAAGAAATACTTTTTAACTTTGTTTAAGGTATAATTTTTGTTTGTTTCTTTAACTTTAATGTTATTTGCAGAGAAATGCAATTCTAACCAATAGAGAAGTTAATTAGGCTAACTTAAGTGAGTATCCAATTAAATTTTAAGTGGCATAGTACAGGCAAAACATAGGAATTCAGTAATACCTTAAGACCTTCATAAGAGAATAAAGCAAGTTTCTAGTCCTAATTAGGGTGGGTTGTGAATCACTGGCAAAATAGGAAATGCAACTCAAAACTGTCATGAGCAATTAATTGGAAAATATGAGGAGCAGCTTTGTAATGCATCAACTTCGCTAGGCTGAACTACTTTTCTCAGAATTCCTTTTTCTGTATGTTTCCAGATATGTTTCTGTATGAGCCACAAGGGAGCTCCTTGCAAGCTACGTGGGGGGCAGAAGGGAAGCTACACACACTTTGTAACTCACACAACATGTCCAACCCATTCACTAGAGGCAGCAGTCAGGCCTGCAAGCATCCCACCTTCCTCGGGATCCTTCTTCAGCATCTCTGAATCCTGGGCCAGTTGTGTGTGTTTAAGTCCGTGATGAAAGGCCCTGATTTCCGTAGATACTTACATCATCAAGGTCAGACAGAGGCAATAGGCAACCTGTGTCAGAGGAAACCTGTGTCATCACAGGGATTTCAGTCTTTCCTTGTGGATTCCAGATCATGTTCATGGATTCCAACTTTTCCTTGCTCTCCCCTCCTTTATCTCCATCTTCCCTTCCTGGGAATGACTGTCTAACGAGTAGATTTTAAGCTCTAACGAGATGCAAAGACATTAATCTTGAAAAGACCACTTAACCAGCTGCCACAGTTGCAGAAGTTCCAATCTCTGTGACAAATCCCTTCAGTAAACTGTAGTGGTTGCTGTTTTTATTAGGATTGTGTCATAGGGATTAAAAAAGAGAGAGAGAAGATGTGATACAAATCCATGGAAGAGGAATCATTAGAACTCAATAACTGATTACTCTTGATACTTAAGGGGAGATCGAGTAATGGGATGTGAATTCCAGCCTCCAGAATACAAGGGACTTAAAAAAAAATAAAGAAATGACTCTCCATATTGGTAAGATAGTAAAAGAAAAGCTTCATTAATTAGGAGAATCAAACAAGCAAGTGTGGAATATGGCAGAGATAAAAGTAAAAGATAGGGATATCTGCTTTATCCAGAGATAAAGCATCTGGAATGTGGCAGAGAAATGTGTAAATGAACATAAGGAAGAACATTAGCCATCCATAAGACAAACCCCTGGGTACATTGCTGAACTTGAATCTCTGAAGAGCCTTAACGGGAAATTTAAACAGGCGAAAATTGACTGATTGGGTCACTTTTGTTTGGAGGAACCCAACTCCAAGCTTGTGTAACCCCATGATCTTCTACTTTGGGGACGATACTGCTGCAGTTACCTGAACGGGACCATGAAGGAAATCAGGAAGGTAACCAGGGTTGTAGTGTGGCTGAGTTGAATCAAGGGCCACTGTGGCCATTGGTACGTTAGCTCTGTGTAGCTCTGGAGATGGGTTCCAAGCTTGGAAAATGTCATGCAAGCTTCCCTACAGTCCCTGCACCCTCCTTAGATGCCATTCCCATTGGCCCGTAATGATTAAATACACCAGGTAGAAAAAAGTGAAAAGATCTCATTACCTTCTTTAAGACACTTTTGTTTCTCCGATGAAGAAGACTGAGTAGTAGGTACCATGCTGTTGAAAGAGTTAAAGGAAAAGTTTGGTAATTAATAAAACCAAATGAGATATGATGAGCTGCATTTCAGCAGTAGTGCAAGGAATAATTGCACTTTCAATAGTTGTTCCCAGCAGTACATCACTGATCATCTCCCCTGTGTAGTGAAAGAATTAGGAAGGGACTAAGGAGAGGGTGGGGAAGCAGGGATAGCAAGACAGGACTGCGGAGGGGCTGTGCCAAATAGTCACCATGACCTCGCCTGATGACAGCTCAGCTGTCTGAGTGAGACATCCCCAATTATACCCACATTTTTACTGAATTAAGTGGGAAACAATTCTTAAGCTTTCTAATGGAGAAAATATTGATGTTCTGGCAACGTTTCTTTGAAGGCAACCTATGAAAGGGTTAGGATGAAAACAATCTTTTGGCTTAGAGCACCGAGGAAGCACATTATTAACACAAATATTCAGAATAGAAGGCACTGAGATAGAGACAGAAACTATTTTTGTTGACCCTGGTATGTGCCTGAAATGTTCAAAGTTCTGATGTCCTATTTGGGAAGAGAAGTTATTGAAGACTAAACATATCTGAAACCTGGAAATGATTTGGGATTAAGGTTTTCAACAGTTGATTCTATAAAGCATATAAGGAAATGAATGCAGAGAAAGGTTAGGCCCCTTTTCTAAGTTAAAGGAAGAGAATAAACATGGTGTTCTTTGTGGTCACCTTGCTTGACCCATGACCCAGGATCACTTCCCCCAAAGTGTATATAATGCTCCTTGAGTGCCATAGTCAAATTTAGTCAATATCTTGTCCTCTCCTTGAGGGCAGTGAGTGCCTCAAAGTAATAAGCATGATAAAACACTTTTTAGAATAGTTGGACTGGTCCAGGTATTGTTCAAGGCTTTTCTCCTGTATCCATCCATGTAGTCCTCATAACAATCCTATATGGTAGGCACTATTATTATTTCCATTCTACAAATGCAAATGCACAGATATAGGCACAGCAAGGCTATACAACTGGCTCAAGGTCACAGAGCTTGTAAAGGGCTAACTGGAAGTCTATTTTCAGAATCTGGTTGTACACAAGCACATTGTGTAGTTACAAAGAAATGGGTTACCCTAGAAAAATAGCATCTGTATAATTATATGTGAAAATGCTCACTGGTGGAAGCAGTACTTAACATGATCTTTTCTTACTGATTCTTTTTGGACTAAGAAGCCATTTGCACTACAAAAGTTAAAGGGAGAGTTGGGCAACTCTCTTATGACAGAATAAATTGGAATGCCAGAAGAGATGTGAATTTTTATTATTGATTAAACATAAAGCTGTTTGTGTATATGTTTGGACATGAAATATCTGCAAAATGAACTTTAACTTCATGTGTAATACTTCATTTTAACTTCTAAATTTTAGTTACCACCATGAATAGGTAGGAATACCACTTAGCGACTTCTGTGCTAAATTTTAAGATCAGATGAGAAAACATATGTGAAACTTTTTCTTCATCAAGATTCTGTATGCATGACCATTATTACAATGGCCTTGACTATAGCCCTAGTGTAGCAAAGACCAATATTCCAGTTTCATTGTGTAAATGAGAACCTTGAATGTTTGACTTGTTGAAGTCACAGCAAAAGTTGAATGCAAAGCCAGGACTTACTTGAAACCAGCAATTCTGAGTCCCAAGTCCAATGCTATTTTCATTATGCTTCATTATGTAACGATTTGGGATATGATAAAGACAATTGCTATGTATTTGTCCAATATGGATAATGTAGAAAGACCAAGTGTCTCAATTGGTCCAGGATCAAAAAAGTTCTCTGGACGTGGGACTTTTCAGTGCTTAAATCTAGAAAGTCCTCAGAAAGCTGGGACTAGTGGGTCACTTTCTGTAACTCTAATTGTTTATGTGATTTAAAAGAAATACAACAGTTGTTGGTTTTAATGGCCATATGTTTATATAGGGGGAAAAACATGAAAAGATTAACATGCCATTAGGTGGGTTGTCATTGAGAGTGAATTAAAAAATAAATGGAAATATTTATTACTCACATTAAAAACTGAAAGAAATAAACACGGCGGAGTGTGACTGCTCCTCTTTCAACTCATTAAAAACATGTCACCATAAAACGTAGGAGTATGGAAAAGCTTTGAAGGTGGAGGGAAGTTAGTGACCAGTGAGGTTTGAAATATTGTTCATAGACAGATGGGATATTTTTCCCTGAGTACTTTATGAGAATCTAATGAAGGTTGGAACAAAAACCCTGTTTTTCACAATTAAATTGAAAGTGTCAATGGAATTTTTATAATTATAGTTGACTCCTGAACAACATGGGAGTTTGGGGAGTCAACCCTTGTGCACTCGAAAATCCAGGTAAAACTTTTGACTCCCCTCAAACTTAACTACCAGTAGCCTCCTGTTGACTAGAAGCCTTGCTAAGAACATAAACAGGCTGTTAATGCATATTTTGTACATGATATGTGTTGTATACTGTATTCTTACAATAAAATAAACTAGAGAAAGAAAATGTTAATAAGAAAACCGTAAGGAAAATCCATTTACAGAACTATACTGTAAAAAATCTGCATATAGGTGGATCCACGCATTTCAAATCCATGTTGTTTAAGGATAAACTGTACATGGGTATGGAAATGGAGAATTTAGATACTACTTCTTGATCGCTAACATGTACTGAAAACCTACTCTGTTCCAGACACTGTTGTTCTACATTTAATCCTCACAACTCTGTGAAGGAGACATTATCATCCCCATTACATATATGGAGAACTGAAGCATAGTCAACATGCCCGAGTCTATGGCAAAGCTATGATACAAATCCAAGCCAAACAGCTCCAGAGTCCATGTTCTTTTTTGTTTTTAATTTAATTTAATTTAATTTAATTTAATTTAATTTATATTTATTTACTTATTTATTTATTTATTTTATTTATTTTTTTAAATATATGAAATTTATTGTCAAATTGGTTTCCATACAACACCCAGTGCTCATCCCAACAGGTGCCCTCCTCAATACCCATCACCCACCCTCCCCCCCTCCCACCCCCCATCAGCCCTCAGTTTGTTCTCATGTTCTAATCTCTATGCTGCATCTAGTTAAGAGCATGACAGGAAGTGGGGGAAATGTTTACTTATATAGCTCTCACTTTGAAATCATTTCCAAATGTATAAGAAGTGAAGTATCCGGGAAGGGCCATAAGGAGGAACAGCTACTGGCAGATCAGGGATGTAGTGGGGAAGGGTTACCGACAGATACATTATTAACGGGAATCTTAGAGGCACCATTTTCCCTTCCTCTTCGTCTTCTTATTAAGCAGTCTCCCCTTCAGTGGTATACTCTGAGAGTCCATAGCTCTTGCGTTGTTTGAATACCTAAACAAGACGAAAAGAAAAAGAAATCCATGAAGCAGTTTCATCCTTGGCCCTGCCCCTGCCCCAGTTTCCTTGAGGAAATCTGTGGTTCATTCTGCACCTTATTTCTTTTTTAAATGGAATTTTGTTAAGGAAGATTTTCCACAATTGGAATATGGGAGGGGATTATGGTTAATTTGTTATAGCAATAGCAATATTCTTGTAGAAAGTGTCCTGTAGAAATGACTCACATTCAAGATGGGGGTGAGAGAATGTTCTCTGCCTCTGTGATTATATTAACAACCACAGATATCAATTTTTGTCTATAGAATAATATTTAAATGTGAGACATAGTAAACAGAGTATATTCATTCTTGTCTCTTCTATTCAGAGTACTTTACACAGACTTTTCTACAGGGGTAGATTATTTCAGACTTATCCTCATAATGATGAAGTATCTACCTCCTTTGTTCTGAAGGAAAGACAAATACTGATAGATGAGCACCAGGAGTAAAGTTCCTACACATCCCAAGCCACTAATTGCATGTTTTAAAAGGCTTATGTAAGATTGGTGCTTTGTGGGGAGAGAAGAAAAAGCAGAGGCTTTGGGGTTAGACTTCGATTCAAATTCTGGTGGCTTCTCTTCTTAGCTGTGTCATCGTTCAAGTTTGTCATCCTCATTTTTCCTATCAGGAAAAAGAGATGATAAAACCAACCTATCTAACTCACAGAAATGTGAAAATTAAATTAAATCATGGAATTAAAACTTTAATAGATAGAAGACAAACAGTAGGCATATATTTATTATATAGACTTCCTGTGGAGTTTCCTACAAGCCTTAGACTTCCTTATGGGCAAAAATAGAGCAGAAATGGATTATCAGTAGTAGTCAAGTTTGTCAAAGTTTCCCTGCCTGTGGACTTAAATCTATCTGCTTACACAAGCATCAGTTTGAGTGTGCTGTTCCATCCTTAGATGCCAATTTGCAGAGGGAAAATGTTGTGCTTACAGATTTCATTCAAATAGGCTTCACTTCTAATGCTACTTGTGTGATTGCAAGTCTAGCCAGAACCCTTGAATTTTTGCTTCTTGAGAGCTGGTCAGGAAACTTTCCCACATGCATGCCACATCAACCCGAGATGGCAGAATTAATGTTCTAGTCATTAAGAAAGAGAAATCTAAATTTTTTTTACAGTTAAAATATGAGCCCATAGGTTAAAATGAGTAGAGGTTGGCACTTGGCAATTTATTTTCTTCCAACTTTTTCGCAAGTATATCTGAACAAGACAATAGAGAGTTAAGAGCAAGGTAAGGATTAACCTTTTATTGTCTAGTATACTTTAAAATTAACATTGTTTATCCTAAACTACTCACATTGATACACATACCCTCGTATGCACTTGTTTACCCATTTATGTGAACCACCTGGAAAAACTCCCAAAGTATAATTGTTACTAATACATTATATGTAATTCAGATTTTCTTCTTTTAAGGGAGATGGTGAATTCTGAAGGCAATTACAAGAAACTGAATAATGGTTGCCCTTTAGAACCTATCTCTTCAGTGTTCTCATTTCTTTGCTTTCATTCCTGTCTTTTTACATCTTCATTAGAGGCATTCATTATAATTGGGCATTTCTAATTGAAATAAAGTTCTCAGAAGTTATTGCTGCAAGCACAAGGAAGAAAATGTTAATTTTCAGATTGATTAACAGTATTTTTAAATTACAGAATGATTGTCCAAACTTCCCAACCATGACAACTCAGATAAAGTAACTAAGATTGGGGAAAATAACGAATACATTATGTGTTTTAAATCTGTATGCTTCTACTCACAATGGTAGATTTGTTTATCGATACCCCATAAATGCAGCTTGACACACAGGAGGTGGTGTAATGTTTTATTAACTAGATATTATGACATGCTAGTGAATGCTTACCCAATCCATGGAAAGGGAAACAGTTTATTCAACAAGTCATGGTGCTAAATGATTGAGTAGACCAGTGATTTGACTCAGAATTACACTTATAGCTTTCACATCTTATTAACCTTTTCATACTCAACTCTAACTAGTCTCATGTAAAATTTTCAGGTCCCGGAACTTCTGATACTCTCTCTTGCTTTTTTTTCTTCATATGCTTTTGCATATGCCGTTCAGTCTTCTTGGAACATACTTTCCTGTCTACTGAAACATCCGCATTCCCTGGCTAATATTTTCATGCATCTATCATTCAGTCATCCATTTATACATTTGAGAGTCAAGCACAGTCCAGCTCCAGCACATGCGCAGCATGTGGGTGGGAGGGGGATATAGTCATGAACAAGACGCTCATGGCTTTTCCACTCAAGGGATTTGCAGCTCTGGCAGAGGGTTTCTCCATCCAATCCCTTTCCTGTGTTTCTTCTCAGCTTTGTCACTGATGGGGAGAGTCTGTTACTCTAATAACTTTGACATTAAAGAGAAAGACAGTCCATAGTCACAGACACAGGTTTGTTTGCCGTATAGATTAACTTACCTAAGAGATCTATAATGAACCAACACCTCTAAGAATCCACCATAATCTTCCCATAAAGGAGCCAGGAACAAGGCCATTCCTGCCTTGACCTTCAGTGCAGCACTATTTCTGGGGAGCAGGAACCTTAATTCAGTAGCAAAGAGAATTAGAATAATTCTAATAGAATTATTAGAATTCTATAAGAATTCTAATAGAATTATTAGAATTCTATAAGAGAATAGAGGCAAATCCTGACATTCATTTCTTTCTCTGAGTTAGAAGTCTCTTGTTAGAGTTATTGTGTCATTCTGCTCTCACTATATTATAATTATCTGTCCCTTTGCTCATTTTTCCCACTAAACTCTAAGATTCCTCCTAATCTTTGTGTCCTCAGAGTCTATCCCAGAGCTTAGCACATAGCAGATGCTCAGTAAATATTTAATGAATGAACCAGAGCAGCCACCAGGTATGGTAGCGAAGGTAACCTGATGTATATCCACAGGGAAGCCACTCACATGGACCACAGTGTGTGTATTATTGACTAGAATTTCTCTGTTGTACAGCCACATGCTGTGACTCTGGAAATAAGCTAACAGTGTTACTGTCTGATAAGTGGTAATATGGTAGTGTGTCTAATTTCAGGTGCTAAACGTATTGTACTTCCATTGTTAGTGCTTGATCATACATTTAAGGGTGAGGGAAAATAGATTAGAAAACTCGTCTGTTCAAAACACCCCACAGTACACAATGTATTCTATTTACTGCTGATGAATATAAAATGGAATTTAGACTCAATACACTTGGGTTTGAGTTAAGATGCTGTCTTAATAGGTAGATAACCACAAGAACATTTATTCTCTACTTTCAGTCTCAGTTTCTTCATTTGTGATACCAAGGTAAAAATATCTAGCTCTCCTATCTGAGGTCTACAGGTCTATCCACTTTATTGTTCTCTACAACCATATTTTGGTTTTACTGATATTCTGCATTGATCTTTCTGTTTTCAATTTCTTTGATTTCTACTCTTCATAGTTTCCTTCCTTATGTGTGATTTCAGTTTAATTTGTTCTTCTTTTTCTATTTTTTTAAATGTAGAAATTGATCATTGACTTCAGAACATTCTTATTTTCAATAATAAAGAAAAGAGGGTAACTCTAAGGGGTGCCTGGGTAGCTTAGTTGGTTAAGCATCCGACTTTGTCTCAGATCATGATCCCACAGTTCATGAGTTCGAGTCCCCTGTCCCGTGTTGGGCTCTGTGCCGGCAGCGCGAGCCTGGAGCCTGCCTCAGACTCTGTCTCCCTCTCTCTCTCTGCCCCTCCCCTACTTACTCTCTCTCCTCTTTCTCAAAAGTAAATAAACATTAAAATTTTTAAAAAAGAGGACAACTTTGAATTAAACAAAAACATTTTTGAAGTGTATTTGTCAACATGTACATAAAGCTATTAGTAGATAATTGAATGAATATTTAAAAACATTTTTCTAACAAGTTTGCTGGGATACTGTTTTGGCCAGATTAAAAACAACTAATCAAAAGTTGTCCACAAATAACTAGTTATTTAAAAATGGGTGTCTAGGTACTAAAGAAACTATGGGTGAGTGGAGAAAACATTAAGCTTCAAAGCAGAACATCTGATATTTTTTTTTAATTTAAATTTTAGTTAATATATAGTGCAATATTGGTGTCAGATGTAGAGTTCAGAGATTCATCACCCACATACAACACCCAGAAGAAAAATCTCAATTCCAGTCGAAATTTCCTGAGCAATCTTGAGCAGGTCATGTCACCTCCTTTCAGAGGTGTGCAAATTATGACCCAAAGACCTGTTTTGTGGATCTGCCATCTCTTCTGTGGAAACAGTTCCACTGGAACACCACCACATTCATTCGTTCAAGTATGGTCTGTGCCTTTCACATTGCAGTAACAGAGCTGTGTAGTTGTGACAACGACTTAATGATCCACAGTGTCTAAAATAATTACTCTCTGTCCCTTCATAGAAAAAGTTTACTGACCTTAGCATTACTGCCCCTGCTTCTTTATCTGTAAAAAAGGAACGATAGCTCCGATTCTTCACAGGGCTTTTGCCAGGATGCTCACTTTGGTAAATTTGTGTGGAAACCTTTAGTGCAGTGCTTAGCATATAGCCATTGCACAACTAATGCCCTTCTAAAATTCCCACCCACCACCCCATGGTTGATTTAAGACTACGCTATTCTCTTTTTAACCTTATGTTTATAAGGCAAACAGTTATGTGCCAGAAAGCAAAATTCCACATTTTCCTTTTTAAAAACACTGTTATTTGCTTGTCATCATGGCTTTGTCAAACGGTATACTCTTTATCCATCTTTGTCATAAATAATTAAAATAACTAGAGGAGATTTTTTTTTCAACGTTTATTTATTTTTGGGACAGAGAGAGACAGAGCATGAACGGGGGAGGGGCAGAGAGAGAGGGAGACACAGAATCGGAAACAGGCTCCAGGCTCTGAGCCATCAGCCCAGAGCCTGACGCGGGGTTCAAACTCACGGACCACGAGATCGTGACCTGGCTGAAGTCCGACGCTTAACCGACTGCGCCACCCAGGCGCCCCGAGGAGATTTTAAATGCTGTAGCTGATGCAGTGCCGAACTCCAAACTTCATGCAAATGGAATGAGATAGAATATTTCTGAGTCTTTAAGTGGTAAAGATCATAATTTTCCTTATACAGCAGCAAAAAAAAAAAAAAAAAAAAAAAAAAAAAGCCTATAATAGTAGTCAAGATTCTTGGTGGTTCTTTCCTAAATGACAGTTAAAGATACAGGATTTTTTTGCTTTTGTGCTTGATGTTTAGAAATACATTGCATGCACAATGAAATGATAATTTGGAAAAAAATAAGGGGCTGCTGCATGCTGTGTATACTGTAATTCTTAGCTAGTCATGCTGATTACAGCGAGTAGGTAAATAAGGAGAGGAAGTCACAGGGGGTATTTCCTCTTTGCAGAATTGCCTTTATTAAATTGTTCTCTACTGTGATCATCAGCCTATATTGAGGTAAAATATAAGAACATTAGTAAGCACGTCCTGTCTGATCTTAGGACAATAATCATGTATCCATCCTGATAAATTGCTGTTTCTATGTTATAAACCCTGTACATCGAGGAACTGATCAGATTTCCATTTGCCAGTAAACTTGGTAGAATGCTCTGAGCCAAATTTGTGATTTAGTTGTAGCAATCATGTGGGTCTTTACGATGTACATTTTACAATCATCTCTAGTCGTGTTTTATGTCCGTTGTTTCTTCCTTTTGATCTGTTTTTATTTACGCTATCTAAGTAGTAATTTTGGAAGTCACATTCTATCGTTTCTGGAACAAGATTGGGTATAAATAGGTAATAGGGTAGTGGATAGATAATTTCCAGTGAAGTGCTAATATGTCTTTTGGTTCTCTCCTCAAGATACCTTATAAATAACACAACAAAATAACTCCCAGCTTAACACTTGATAAGCCTTATAATTTATTAAAAAAATTTTTAAATGTTTATTCATTTTTTGAAAGAGAGAGACAGAGTGTGAGTGGCGGAGGAGCAAACAGAGAGGGAGACACAGACTCTGAAGCAGGCTCCAGGCTCTGCCCCGATGTGGGGCTTGAAGTCACAAAATGTGATATGACCTGAGGCTGAAGTCAGAAGCTAAACAACTGAGCCACTCAGGCACCCCAATAAGTCTTACAATTTAAAGAGAACAATTTAGACGATGCGGGAGCCACCTGCTCTCCGAACTAGATCGCAGCACAGAGGGGATGTCCTGGGTTATCCTTCTGGAGTCGTCCACAGCCAACTCTGGCCCCAGGGCAGCGGAGGCAGGAGAGATTAACAAGATTGTGGCTGTTGTCTTCTTTCTCACCAGGCTAGCTCGAAAACATGGTAAATTGAAAAAAGGGGCAGTTGAGAGGTTTGAAATTGACCCTTAAACTTCAAGAAAAATACAACATCACTGGTACCCAGAAAAACCATCAAAAGAACAGGTCTATGGAGACATCTGTGTCAGTACAGTTCAGAGAGTTGATCCTGATGTCCTGAGACATCTGCATGAGAACAGCTGCATCTCTTACACCCATCTAGGTTTGCCAAAGGACTCTGGGTGGGTCTACGTGAGGTGTGATGTGGGTACAGAGAGAAAAACAATGTTGCCAGCTTTGAAAATGAGGATGAGAACAAGATGAAATCTCCAAGAAAGTTACCAGGACCCTTGATAAGGTTATCTCTGAGTTCAGGATCCTGACCTAACAATGAGGAAACAAGCAAGAAGTGAAACCCAATTCCATGACTGCAACCTCAAGCCCCTTGTATCACATTTCACAGTGGATATTCCTGCATCTTCCATTGTGGCATCCTTTGCTCAGAAAAAAAGCCAGGAATGTGCTGAGGAAATGGCCATCAGAATCAGTACCCTTCTCCTATTCCATTTGTTATCCAAATCACAAAAGGAAGAATGAACCAGTTATCACCCAAATCCCTCCTGGAATGCGTTGTGACCAGAATCACTGGATTAATCCTCAGGTGTTAGCACCTCACTAGCTGCTTTTGATTCTGTTGGTGTCAATGATGAGAGAAGGTAGAATAAGTCTGACCACATATTAAAAATAAACGTTCAGGGGCGCTTCGGTGGCTCAGTCAGTTAAGCATTGGACTGTTGCTTTCGGCTCAGGTTGTGATCTCAACTGTTTCGTTTAGTGGATTCAGCACCCCCGTCAGATTCTGTGCTGGCAACTCGGAGCCTGCTTGGGGTTCTCTCTCAACCTTGTACTTATTTGCACTCCGTCTACTGTTTCGTGCCTTCTTCCCTTTATGTAACCTGCTCACCTGTAAGGAATTCTTTTGTCCCTTATCCTAAACTCAGGCTTCATATTCTCTAGAAACTTCCCTGTTAACCCAGGTTGAATGAAATGATCTTTGTTGGTTTTCATACTGCCCTGTACCTACCTCCATTATTTCTCTCAGCATATTACATATGAAATTCTCCTTTGAAGTGTCTGCCACAATTAGACTAAGAGGCTCTTTGATGGTGTGGGCCCTACCTTATTTCATTCTCCTCAGTGCCAGCTACTTTAGGTGTTGAGAAAAGATTTATTGAATTAAACTGAACTGAATCAGGCAAGCAGTAAAGAACCAGGGAGCACGTAGGCACTATATGCACCATAGATCACATACTCAAACACAGAGCATGACAGATAATATAAATAAATAAGTGCATGTTCTGTCAAAGGGGGGCAGCTCCTCTAATCCAGATGATCAGTTGTTACCAAGTGGGATTGCAGTCCCATCTTGCCAGATCTGTGGTTTTGGAGAAGTCAGAAGGGTCAATTTTTTAAGTAAATATTTCGATCTTAGATCTTAGTGGCAATAAATTCAGTTTTAAAGACTGTGTGGGCCAAAAAAACCTGGCTGTTTCCAGCATGAGGCTGCCAGTTGTGTCTCTGCTGTGATATTTCAACTAGGAATTTTGTTGTTGTTGTTGTTACAAATTACAAAAAAACAACTCTAGATATCTGACACAAAACAACAAACAAAAGAAAAAAAAAACCCCAAAGAAATGTAGTGGAAGGATCTAGGAGAAAGGGTAGTTAAAGAATTGGAGGAACAGCTAAATAACTACATTTGAAGCAGGACAGAGCCTGGATGGTGATAGCAAATCTTGGAGACAAAAAGTAATCAACAGAGGAGTGACCAGACTCAGACAGGCTTCTGTCTGTGTCAAGAAGTTATGATTTCAATTACTGAGAGGGTTGCCAGATGTAGCAAGTAGAGTATTGGACACACAGTTAAGTGTGAACTTCCAATAAACAACCAAATTTTAGTATAAGCATATCCCATGCAAAATCTCATTTTAGCAATTCTAATTAGTAGAAGTCAGAGTCTGAGTTGCTTAATTTGGGTCACATGTCTATCCTTAGTCCCCTGAATGAACCATCTAGGAGCACTTAAAGTAATGGATGATAGGCTTTTAAAAGAAAATTGGGTTTTTCAACCACAGGAAGAGGCAAAGAATGTTAGGATGTCAAAATGGACCATTCTATCTATCTATCGATCTATCATCTATCATTAATATATATGTTTATCATTGTCTTTTTACATAAACATGTAGTAGGGTGATATTAAAAATATTTTTTATTTAAAAAAAATTTTTTGTATAGGGGCACCTGGGTGGCTCAGAAGGTTAAGCATTCGACTTCGGCTCAGGTCATGATCTTGCGGGTTGTGGGTTCGAGCCCTGCGTCGGGTCTGTGCTGACAGCTTGGAGCCTGGAGCCTATTTCAGACTCTGTGTCTCCCTCTCTCTCTGCCCCTCCCTGTTCACACTTTGTCTCCCTCTCTCTCTCAAAAATAAATAAACATTAAAAAAAATAAAAAAAAATTTTGTTGAATATTTATTTATTTTTATTTATATTCAAGTTAGTTAACATATAGTGTAGTCTTGGCTTCAGGAGTAGAATCCAGTGATTCATCTCTTACATATGACATCCAGTGCTCATCCCGAGACATGCCCTCCCTAATGCCTATCACCCATTTAACGCCCCCCTAGACCCCACCCTAATATTTTTTTAGATGTTGATAAGTCTGGATCAAGGTTCTCTGCTGTGCTGCATGTTATCTGTGCTGGATTGTGGGCAGGAGGTCTGGGGAGGATCTGAGGATCCAAAGAAGCCATAGAGAGGCACAAGGAGCTCTTGTTAACATCTGTTTACTGCTCAATATACAATTATTAGATGGTACAGGGGTGCCTGGGTGGCTCAGTCAGTTGAGTGTCAGACTTCGGCTCGGGTCATGATCTCACAGTTCATGAGTTCGAGCCCCACATCAGGCTCTGTGCTGACCGCTCAGTGCCTGGAGCCTGCTTCGGATTCTGTGTCTCCCTCTCTCTCTGCTCCTCCCCTGCTCACATGCTGTCTCTCTCTCTCAAAAATAAAGATTAAAAAATTAAAAAAAAAAAAACATGGCACAAAGGTAAACCTTAAGAAAGTGACTGTCCTTGTTTAGAAAAATACCTTGATGTAATGTTTTGACAGAGTTCGGGTGTCGCCTTTAAAAACAGAGGAGGAGAAAGCTAAGATATTCTGTGAAGGGTTAACATGAAGCTGAATCTGTGCCAAGGAAGAAATTAGAGAGTAGTAGAAGAAGACAAGAATGTGAGGATGCACACAGTCACTGGCCAGACTCTGGAAGGATGGTCATTGAGGAACGCCTGGTGGCATGACAGTACAGGACTTTTAAATGAGAATGGTTAATATTAAAATTTAAATTGGTTGTTGTGCTAAAGTATGCCTTATGAGAGCAATTTTGGAAGAAATAATATAAAAGGAGGTATGCTCTGCATGTGGGTTAGCGGAGACAGGAGAGAAGGGAGCAGTCATGGGAAGTGGGATGTGAGTGAGTCTGAGAGCTCAAGGGCTCAGAAATACAGAATGTGGGCATCAGAGGAAATGTGAGCTGTCAAAAACCCTTTTGAATTTTGTGTGTGTGGTGGGAGGAAGAATCTAGCATTTTATAACAATTTAATTAAATATCGGAGTACAGGGTGACTCCAGCTGACATTTGAGTCATAGATATGACCTAGATGGATAATTTACATTATGCAGTTGTAGCTTTCAAAAAACTTTCATTTGTTTATTTATTTTTGAGAGACAGAGAGAGAGAGAGCACGAGCAGAGGAGGAGCAGAGAGAGAGATGGAGACACAGAATCTGATGCAGATTCCAGACTCTGAGCTGTCAGCACAGAGCCCGACGTCGGGCTCAAACTCACAAACCGCAAGATTATGACCTGAGCTGAAGTCAGACGCTTAACTGACTGAGCCACCCAGGCGCTCCCGTTGCAGCTTTTATATTAACCACCAATTGTTTCATTCTAGGGATTATTAACATGTTGGTTGTCAGGAGTGGCTGGCTGTCAGTCCTATTCCTGGTTCCCAGAGTCTTCTATGTCATTCTTTTTGTCCCAAACCTTGTGATGCTCAGATCTTAAGTCTCCCTCTTTCTTGTGAGGTACCTAGGTTCTTTGTTGCCCTCTGTGTTTACTTGTAGTCTAGTAGTTATGATACAGGGCTTTCTCAGTGCATGTCTAATATATGTGCCTATGTACAGTATATGCTGCTCTTGCTGCTACTATTCATACTATTATATTTCTTTACTTTTCTCTTTCATACATGCATATTCCACTTGGTGCCGATATTACTGTGAATAGGAAACAATTCCACCCTTTTTGGAGCGTATGCCTGAGATCATGGGCTCTGGGGTCAGACCACCTGGAGTAAAAATCTTGCCTCCACCACTTGTTATCAAGCTCCGAGACCTCTCTCTGCCTCAGTGGCTCCCTCCTGTAACAAATTGAATGGGGTTATTTTAATTGGGTCTCAGAATCATAGAATTGGATGAATATGATTGTTGATTTAGGACCAGCTCTCATTATTGCTCATTCAAGGTGACTTTTTAAGCCTCCCTCTAGGGTGACCCTTAGGAAACCGCCCCCAGAAATCCGAAACTAGAACACTGATAATAGCGGATTCTGATACATCTTTCTTTCTCTTGTTTATGGCAACTCCTCTCCCAGGTGTGCTGATCATTCTCCCTCTTTCCTTAGAGCACATTTCTATTATATCTGTTCACCAAACGTTTTTAGTCATTTTTAAGTTTATGAAATCAAAATATCAGACTGCATATAAACTTCTGCAGCTTATCTTTTCACTTAAAATTATATTGTTGAGATTCATCCATACCTTTCCTTAAAATTTGTTTTCAATGTTTATTTATTTTTGAGAGACAGAGCACAAGCAGGGGAGGGGCAGAGAGAGAGGGAGACACAGAATCTGAAGCAGGCTCCAGGCTCTGAGCTGTCAGAACAGAGGCTGACGCAGGGCTCCAACCCAGAACTGCGAGATCGTTACCTGATCGAAGTCTGACGCTTAACCGACTGAGCCACCCAGGCACCCTGAGATTCACCCACATCTTTGTGTCTAGATGTTGTTCATTTGTTTTGACTGGTGTAGAGTACTTTATTGTATGAGCATACCAAAATAACATTATTTATTATTCATTTCTTCTTTCAGTTTTCTTATTTCAGTTTTGTTTTGTTATTTCTTTACTACTAGGCAACAGGGTTACCATACACATCTGTGTATAGGTTTCCTGGTGTAGGCATACAGGAGTTTCTCTTAGGGAGAGAATTACTGGATCATAGTCTATGCATATGTTCCACTTTACAAGACAAAACCAACTAATTTCCAAAGTATGGAGGCATTTGCAATTGATTTTTGGTATGGTATAAGCCTTATGTATAGCCTTCTTCCAACTCCATTTGTTTAAAAGACTTGCCCCCAAATGATTTGGTGTGCTAATCTTTTTTATATATCAAAGTTCCACATACATACATGTGGATGTATCTTGCAATCTATATTTCATCGATTAATTTTTCTGTCCCTCTACCATGCCAGAATGGCTATAGCTTCAAAACAAGTTTGGATATTTGGTGGTGGCTGAGATCGCTCTCTTTTTTCTTGTTAGAGAGAGGGGGAGAGAGAGAGAGAGAGGGAGTGTGAGAGTGTGTGCTTGAGGGGGAGGGGTAAAGGGAGAAGGAGGGAGAGAGAATCTCAAGCAGGCTCCGTGCCCAGCACAGAGCCCAAAGAGGGGCTCAATCCCACGACCCTGGGATCATGACCTGAACTGAAACAAGAGTCAGCCGCTTAACCCACCCAGGTGCCCTAGTGTGATCTTTACTGTAAGGTGTGTTGCTGTTCTTTAGATACCCTTTATGTTGTAATTTACTGAGGTTTTATTTTATTTTTTTAAAGTTTTTGTTTGTTTATTTTGAGAAAGAGAGAGGGAGAGACAGAATCCCAAGCAGGCTCCATGCTGTCTTGAACCCATGAACCACGAGATCATGACCTGAGCCGAGATCAAGAGTCGGACACTTAAGCAACTGAGCCACCCAGGTGCCCCTACTGAGGATTTTATTAACTTTTTTCTCAGTATATGAAAAAGGTCTTATGGCTTTTCTCCTTTAATCTGTTAACGTGGTAAATTACGTTTCCAGATTTTATAACACTAAACCAAGCTGCGCATTCCTGAGATGTACCCAAGTTATTCATTGAGTATTGTCACTTTTTATGTATTATTGAATTAAAATTATTAATATTTAGTTTGGGATATTTTGCAGAGAAATGAGAGAAATGGGTTTCCTTTCCCTACTCTGTCTGGCTTTGCTGTCTTGGTCGCTGTCTTCACAGAATGATTTTGGGAATCTTTCATCTTTCTATTCTCTAACACGTTTGAAGACTGGGTTGATCAGTACCTTAGCAAAATGTAACTGTACTGTCTGTGAAACGATATGCACCTAGTGGTACAGGGAGAATGCTGCTAAATGTTTAATATCTAGCTTTTGGTTGGGGAGAGAGGCAGAGTTGCTAATCTGTAGTGTCTGGCAATTTCCATGGTATAAACTCTCCCACCAAGACTGATCTCAAGCTACTGATGTCAGTGTGACAGCACTGAATAAGGATGGTGATGACATCACTGAACAAGGATGGAAGCTCCAGCCTGCCACATCATGATCCATAATTTCTGCTTCTGCCCTGCCGTCACACTAAATGCAAAGGCAATTTCAGTGCAGAAATTGGAGTCAGAGGCTCTAAAGGGAATCAAACCCTGGACGATGATGTGATATTAAACCTCTCCTCACGCTCCTCTCCCAGCCCGCCATGGGCACTGGGGAAAACTTTATTAATTTAATTAATTAATTAATTATTAATTAATTTAATTAAAATTTATTAATATTAAATAAATATCACATTAACATATTTATGTTAAATATTAATAACAATTTATAAAACAAGAAATTTTCTAATGACTATTTTACAATGACATAAAATAATAATTTACAAAATACAGATAAATATTCATTGAACACCTGTTCTAGTCACCAGAAGAAGCACTGCTCTAGGTACTAGGAAAACAGCATGAATAAAAGAGACACAAATATCTGTATTTTCCAGATCAGTTCTCTTTCCATCCCGTTTCACAGAAAAATAATCACACATTCTTTGATTCACCCTAAGAATATAGTCACTTTGGGCAAGCTGTGGAAACTTGCCATAGCCCCCACTCCAAAGCAGCCCTTGAGCTCTCTGCTGACTTCCAGATTTCCAGAGACAAAAGCCTGCTCAGTCTGCTGTGTCCCTAATAATGAAGATCTTCTGAGTGGTCTTGTTGAAACACCTTCTCCAATCCTTTCTCAATCATTAGACTTGTTTTGAGGGGACTGGAGCCACCCCACTCTTTCTTAAAGGAAGAGGGCTTGGGGCTCAAAGGGTTGACTTTGCCAAAGAAACTACCTCACAAAATCCTCTTTCTCACCTGTGCTCTGTTGGTGATGCAGGGTCATTGAGAGCAATGGTCAAAAATGCACTCTTGAGAGTGTTATTTTTAAGTTGGTGAGGGGTGGTAAGGGTAGAGACAACAGGAAGTCTCTAAGGGGATTTCTGTGTGTTAAAGATGACTAACAGGATCCCGGATGTCTGGCTATTGTTTTTAGTCTACAGCTAAGGTTGTTTTTAGTCTACAGCAAGGCATTAACATTAAGGCAGCAGTGGGTTCCTTGTGGAATGTCCCATTCTGCATGTCTTAGGTATTTATCAATGGGCTGCAAGTTGTAAGGAAATTTAATTTTATCTCTATTTCTCTTGGCTTTGTTCTCCTCATCCCTGGTATTCTCTTCAATCACCTTTTGTGGATAAGATCTTGTTCCTAGTGTTGTAAAACCACCTTTCAGCTACAATTTTTCAATTTTGGCCTTCGTCAATCCTTTGAGCGACCTCAGTCTTCAATGTAACATTTTTGGCCTGCACTCTAAATCAGAATGTCTGGTTTAAATTGTAATCTGAGACTGATGACAGTAGCTGTGAGACATTGGGCAAGTTACTTAACCCGTCTGTGCCTCAGTTTCCTCATCTATAGAATAGGGTTTACGGAAGTTCCTGCCTCAGGTCTTTACCGTGAGAGTTTAAGTATGACAAGTTCTTACGATAGGGCTTGGACCACTGTCAGCCATTGTTATTTTATAGCCTTTCTCTGCGCATCAGTTGAAACTGCTAAATTAACATCCTGTTGCTTCATTATGTTTCCTCTTAACCTTTTTTATTTTCCTGTCTTTAGATAGGACAGGATTCAAGTCCATCCAAGGCACTCATTCATACCTAGGCCTCTGCTGGTGATGCCATTCTCCCACGTAAGAGATTTTCCCCCTTTCTTGTTCACTATGTACCGTCGACATAATTATGAAAAATGAGCCTCTTCATTAAATTTTCCTAAGCTTGTCTTTGAAAGAGCAACTTCTAAGCTATTACCAAGCAAGGAAGAGAGTACAGTAATCATTTTTCTTTTTTAGTGGCAGCTAGAAATTAAAGCTTTCTGTGGGAGGAATTTAGTAGTAACTTTCAATACTGGTTTCTTTATTTTGTCTTTCAAGAAGGTAATTCTTCAGTAAGAGTGAGTGACTCTTTTAAAGAAGTTAAGGCAATAACTTTTTATGATGTTAATGATGGTTGGAAATAATATTGCATTATCAATTTGTGACATATTCAAGGAAACACATCTCTATTAAATTGCTTTTCTCTGATTTTTCAAGGGTTATAATAGTTGAACTCTAAGTTCACAATAAGGTCATTAGAATCATAATTCAAAAAATGTGAAACTGGACCACATGATGCAAGGTTTCTTGATTTCTTGATGCAAGACCTCTGGAATTGCAAAGTAATCAAATTCAATATTTTACCTACTTAGTAGAATTCAGGTGCCAGAAAAGTACTTTGCATTTTTTTCTCACTGAAGGTCATGGAATCTTTGAATATTCTCCAGTGGAGATCAAGCCAGGTTATAATTCATACAACTTTAGGTTAGTTTTGTGAGCAGAAAAATTCCCATCTATAAAAGAAGTAGGAAAACAACTCCTCTGAGGAATTAGAACCTCATATATTTCAGCAAATAGAGATTAAAGCTATTTTTGTGGAATGATTCTGGTTTTACTTCATATAGTAAAAAAATTTAGTTCAAACATTTTTTTTCTGGATTGGTTTCATCAACCAAATCACTGGATTTATGTTTTTCCTTTCCTGCTTCTTTGAATTTAGTTGATTGTTTGAATTAATCAAATCTACCTGTTGTTTTGGCATTATAATTCCTGATTGTTTTTCATGGGATGATGCTGGTCCTGCGAGATATTCATTCATTCATTCATTCATTCAGTGTTTATTTATTAAGTACCTGCTATATGTCAGGGATAGTTATTGGGGATAAAGAGGCAAACAAAACAGAAAAGATCTCCGCTGACACAGTTTACACTCTAGTAAAGGTGATGAGAAATAAGCTAATAAAGTGGTATTTCTATAAGATCATGTAGTAAATAGTACTCTGAAGAAAAATAAGGTAAGGAGCTAACAAACAGAGAAGGAGCTTGTTATTTTAGAAATGATGCTTTTTGTAAATGGTAAAAACTTTCTGATAAAGTGATACCTGAATGCATATCAGAATAGGGTCCATGAGAAAGGCATAGAGATATCTGGAGGAAGAATGGTCTAGGCAAAAGAATAGCAGTGGGAAGAGTTCTAAGGAAAAAGAGTGCTTGATGTATTCCAGACATGGCAAGGCAGTCAGTGTGGCTCGGGGAGGCATATGTGAGACAGATACTGATAGAAATGAGGGATCGGATCACGTAGGACTTTCTGGAGCTTGGTCAGAGCTGTGATTTCCATGCTGAGTTGATGTGAAGCTATTGGAGACTTTTGAGCTAAGAGAGGGTGACATAAAAGATGACATAACACATATTTGATTTATACTTTAAAAAAGAGAATTTTGGGGCGCCTGGGTGGTGCAGTCGGTTAAGCGTCTGACTTCAGCCAGGTCACGATCTCGCGGTCCGTGAGTTTGAGCCCCGCGTCAGGCTCTGGGCTGATGGCTCGGAGCCTGGAGCCTGTTTCCGATTCTGTGTCTCCCTCTCTCTCTCTGCCCCTCCCCCATTCATGCTCTGTCTCTCTCTGTCCCAAAAATAAATTAAAAACGTTGAAAAAAAATAAATAAAAAATAAAAAAGAGAATTTTAATTGCTAAGTGGAAAATGTATGATAAGTTGGGAGTGCAGGTAGGATATTCTAGTATTTTTTTCTCATGATTCTATGGTCAAACAAGATTTAGAAACATTATATTAAAGATGAGTATTAAGGGACTTTTTTTGTAGAGCTTTGATATGTTGATGTGTATTGTATATCTCAGTGTGATGGAATATGCAATTCCCAATGTTAACCATGAAAATATCTTTAAGGACCCCCTTTGGAGATTAGTGTTCATAGACCTCAGGAGAGTGATGCTGATGCAGACACCACATAAATAAATCATCTGTCTTTTGAGAAACATAAACACTTTCAAACAAAGCTGAGAGGGAAGTTTTCAATCAGAGTTCCTCATAATTTCTTCTGCAACCTTAATTCCTAACCCTGGTGAGATTGTTTCCTGTTTTTTAAGCAAGGAATTGTTAGGATAGATTTTTTCAGAATTCTGTGTTGAGAAACAGCGCACTGAGTATAATTCTAAATCCTTATGGAGTCTTGGTCTGTGTCTTTTGGAGCTAGCTTTTGATTAAATATCCACATTCCATTTACCAAAGGAAATAGTGCATAGAAGATACGTGTACATCAGTGGAAAGACAAGTCTGCCTTCTTGTGGAATGGCTAGTTTTTAATGGGCAGGAGAACCCTGGATTTGTCAGGAGAAATATTATGCCCTTTTGGGCAGGATGTTAACCTGGAGACAAAGTTATTCACACTAGGAAGTATGCTCATTATTTTAAAAGTAGTTCTTTAGCTAATGGAAAAAGCAAGTCATGGAAACCTTAGATTTTTCTTATCTCTTTGACATGATACGTGTGTCTCTTAATTATCTATGGAAACCAATTCAACACATCACTGTGTCATCACATTTTATTATCTCTGAAAAGATACTGGAAAAATTTCTACCCTATAACATTGCTAAATTAAAATGTTTTAAAGGTTAATTGTCAAATCACTGCAGGGGGAGGGAGGACATTTCAAAAGGTTGAGTTTCCAGACTAAATAATGGGTCTTTATCCTATCTAAAACCATTTGCTTAAGGTGGTTTTGGGTTTGCTTTATAGAAGGTTTGGTTACATGGGGGGGGGGGGGGGAGGAGGGGGAGAATAGATGTACAAAGTGGTAGTTTGAAATAACCCACATACTTGGGCCCAATGAGGCTCCTTTCCTTAGGACAGGAGGTAGAATATGCAGAGCATGAACTGGGCACCAGGCTATAGAGCAAGGGCTTTGGAATCAGGCACTGTTTGGCTGGAACCCCAACGTTTTCACTTCCTAGGTGTGTGGCTACTGGTTGTTGTTTACATTCTGAGCCTCCGTTTCCTCTTTTAATAAGAAGATGGTGATGGGTCCTTAATAGGTCTTGTGAAGATGTAACAGGATAATACATTTGCAACTCATTTGTTGCTATCCCTGGGTGGAGCTGATGTTTTCCCCCCAGCGTGCCAACTTTGAAGCAGAATTTGGCTGTTTACATTAACTAGAAAGGAACCACTCCAAAACACTAGTGAACAATGTGTATTTTACTAAATACATTGAGGGAAAGTTAAAAGTGGGCGTTCACACAGCACAGGATATATACCATTTCAAGCTGAAACTTGGAATTAGCTATCTCTTGCCAAGTGGGCAGGACTGCTAATTGTAGCACTATATCAATATATCCCTTCTTCCTTTTAGCAACAGAAGCTTCCAGGTTTTAGCTGAGAACATGGAAACCCAGCTAGAGATGACATATTTTAGTTTCTCTTCATTCAGCT
Organism: Acinonyx jubatus; assembly: GCF_027475565.1. Taxonomy (NCBI): domain Eukaryota; kingdom Metazoa; phylum Chordata; class Mammalia; order Carnivora; family Felidae; genus Acinonyx; species Acinonyx jubatus. The sequence continues at coordinate 29,115,611 of NC_069394.1, forward strand.
GTTACCAAGTAACCAAGTCAGGCCCATGGGGTATGAACAATGATGCTTCCAATTGTCCTGTCATCTTCTCAGAGTTAAAGCTGCTTGTCTTGCACTCTTTTCCATTTCTTGTGGTTTAAAGAATACTGACAAACATCTTTAGAAGTTTAGAAGTTCCCAACTATTTATCTTTGAACTATTAAATGCTAGCAAAATATGCCATCTCATTTAAGCCACTACATCTTGAGTTCTATTTGTTAGAGCAGCCCTCTGATCATACACAGACGAGTTCTCACTTTCAAATCTCTTCTCTCCTTGTCCTCCAGGGCCTGGTTTTCCAAGTTTGTCTCTCCCTTCCTGCACCTAATGCTCCCATCTCACCCCCTTTTACTCCCTTTATCATGCAGCTCAATTTAACTCTTATCCATTTCCTCCAAACATCACTCCTCAGGAATCATTCCTTTCAGTCCACAAGGAAGCCTCCAGTCACTGGGGTGTATCTTCTTTAGAAGGTAGAAGAGAATTATAAATTACAAATAGCTTTTTCCCATGTTACACATGGAAAACACTTCACAGACTATGTAACTACCATGTAACAATTGCTCAATGATGGGTTCTTCCATTTTCCATTTGGCCCTGTGCCTTCTCCAGGAGTTGACATTAGTTCTGGAACAAACTGGAAAGATCTAATGATCTACTTCTACTGTGGATCAAAATCGAGCCATGTGAAAGATTCCGATTAGCGATAACCTGAGCCAGGTTTACACACTTTAAGAATGCTTTGGATGAAAGAGAATCTTCTCGGTGAATCCCAAACATGATTGTTAATCCAAAGGTTAAAAATATGTAGATTCTGGGGTCCCAATACTGGAAAGTCTGACTTTATGAATTTGCTGTAGGGTCAGGAAGTCAGCATGTTAGCATATTATCTCAGGTAATTTTGATGCAGTTATTTAGCTGGTGCATGAACTGACTAAAATCTTGGATATTATGCGTCTAAGATTTGGCAAAAAGCAAGTTAAGGGGAGACAAATGTCAGGTAATGCTCATTTCCACTACTTTCCCCCCTAACTCTCACCTCCCCTGGTAACACCAGAAAGATTAAACTAATAATTCAGCCATGGGAGAAGGAGCCTTAAAGGTTTCCAACTACATCAAACCATGGGTCAGATTGCACTCTCAAGTTCTGCCATGTATGGCCAAGGACGATAATGGGCTTTGATGCTTACACATCCAAGTAAGCATCACAATTTGGCTTGGTATACACATAGAAATTGCCAATGAAAGACAAAGGGAGAATAACAGGAAATGGGAACACATCTGTTTGGAAGCCCAGCTACCTGATATGTTAGCTTTGGCAACCCTTGTACACTTTGTCCTGCCAGTGAAGCTACTGTCAGGGAAATTGAAACACTGACCTCATATGGCTGGGATCGGCACCAGTAATGCCTCTATACATATTAGGCCTTCAAAACAGTTCCAGAGGTTGATCTGGGGCTCAACTTGGCAGCCCTAAACCACACAGATCATTACCTATAATGGGAATTATGTATGTTTATTATTGAGCTGATTTCTTTTGAAAATGTTCATGGCTTAGAGCTGTAAAACTCACATACAGAAAATAAATTCAGTGTTTCAATTAAAAGCAGCAACTTCCAAACAGAAAAATATGTGATAGAGTTTCAGAGTCCTAACATGCTGCTGCAAACGCTGAAGGTCAGAAGAATATATTAGGAGGGAAAGTGCGGGGGCATCAGAGGCAACGAAACAGCCTTTGGAAGCTTTCTCTTCCATTCTCTGCAAAGAGTTGGGTGTCCAACAAGTTTCCCATTGCTGACCATCCCCCACCCTGCCCCAAGGGATCATAGGAGGCGGAGCTGTAAACTGCAGAGCCCATGTTTAGAGGACCTTCACTACAGGACCAGAGCCATGGGATTTTATCCTCTTTGTATATTTTAGTTTTAAGGAACATCAAGAGGCACCATTTATAATGTAAAAAGTCTGGGGTTTCATTACATTTAACTTCATGAAAGAGTTTGTACAACCTTCTGGTGCTACTTTTGGGCATAGCTGTGAGTATTGAGCTGGCAGATGAACAAGAGCTATTAATAAAAAGGCTCATCCTCTAGATTAGCACATTGGATTATGTGATTTGTCAAGTTGTCAGACATGAAGAAGAAATTATTTGGTCTTGTTTTGACAGAAATATGCTCAAGCATTTTGGATTACCTTCCAGGCCCTAAGTGTTCAGAGAATCTCAACACCTCTTGATTCAGTGGATCAAGAGACCTGTATCATTTCAAATTACGCTGTCATCTCTTTTTGTGAAAATTTGTTTATGTTCTACATGTCTGGTGACCATTTCTCTGGACGACTGTCTAATAAAGACCTTCTCATCTTTATCTTGTTGCTCTTCTCTCCCTGCACTCTCTCACCAAGAATCATGTACCTCATCCCCTAGCAAGTTTCTAACAATAATGTTTATTGAACCCCTACTTTGTATCAGGTTTTGTACTTGGTGAGGCACACACATATGTTTATTTCATACTTTAAACACGTCTAAGTAAGTGATATTCCCATTTTACAGATGAAGAAATTGTTACTCCGAAAAGATATATATATATATATATATATATATATATATATATATATATACACATAAAAAGCTTGGTCAAAATAATGAAACTAGACAATGTCCAAGCTACGATTTGAATCTATGTCTTCTAACTCCAAACCAGTGATGTTTCCATTATGTCATTCTGCTCTGCCACCATTGTAAGTAAGTACTTGGAATTTAAGCATATACACTTATGCACTTATGCACATATGCACTTATGAATTCCAGTGCATATATTATGCAGTCTAAATTCAACCTGGTAGAATGTTGTTTGATTAAAAGATTAGAATACACAGACCATAGACTATGGTACTAAAATCAAGTCTTTTTGTTTTATATCAACTAAGGAGTTTCAGGGATAAGAACCCCAGGTGGTCTGAACCTGATAGAGCATGCTCAGTTGCTCAGGGGACAATGATGCAAAATAAAGGACATTTTCTTACCTTTGTAAACAGGCACCTATGCTGATGTGTTCTTGGAAATCCATGTTATGATGGAGCCTGTCAGGTAAAATAGTATTAGTTCCTGTTATAAATATATTTTGATAGAAAAAGAAATAAATTTAGTTATAAACCTACTATTGAGCTCTTGGTCTGACTCCTAAAAGTTAAGTGAATTTGGCAAATCTCAATCTCCCTATACTACTGTCTAGTTACCTATAAAATGGGCATTATAACACTAGGCAGGCCAACACTCCCATCCATGTAATACTAGATTATACACTCTGGATTAGGGGCCACTTCTGTGCGCCTTAAAGAGTACTTGGCACAATAGGAAGGTCCATTCTTTATTGAAATGATGAAGCTAAAATATGCTAATGGGTACGAAAGTAACTTGGAAACTATAAAAGGAATTGAACTAATTATTTTTCTTAAAAAATAAACATTTTATTTTAGAACAGTTTTAGATTTTAAAAATTTGAAGGCTATATATAGGTTTCCCAGTTTCTCCTATTGTTAGCATTTTACATCAGTGTGGTGCATTTGTCACAATTAATTAACCAATATCAATACATGGTTATTAACTAAAGGCCATACTTGATTCATATTTTCTTAGTTTTTATGTAATATCCTTTTTCTTGTTCCTTGCTCTAGGATCCCATCGTAGTACCACATGACATGTAGCCATCTTTAGGTTCCTTTTGACAGTGAAAATTTCTCAGACTTTGCTTGTTTTTGATAACCAGGAAGTACTGGTTGAGTAATTTGTAGACTGTCTCTCCAATGGAATTTTCTATGACTAGATTGGGGTTATGTGTTTGGGGGAGGAAGACCACAGAGTTAAAATACCATGTTCACCACATCATATCAAAGGTACACCCTATCAGTATGCCTTATCCTTGTTGGTGTTAACTTTGATCACCTGGCTGATGTAGTCTTCACAAGGTTTCACCACTGTAAAGTTACTTTTTTTTTTTAATCCCCTTTCCATACTATATTCTTTATGCTTGTAGCGATGTCTCTGGTACTTTGTCTCACAGGATCCCCTTAGGATCTCTTGTAGGGCTGTTTTAGTGGTGACAAATTCCTTCAGTTTTTGTTTGTTTGGGAAGACCTTTATCTCTCCTTCTATTCTAAATGACAGACTTGCTGGATAAAGGATTCTCGGCTGCATATTTTTTCTGTTCATCATATTGAAGATCTCTTGCCAATCCTTTCTGGCCTGCCAAGCTTCAGTAGAGAGATTGGTCACGAGTCTTATAGGTCTCCCTTTATATGTTAGAGCACGTTTATCTCTAGTTTCTTTCAGAAGTTTCTCTTTATCCTTGTATTTTTCCAGTTTCACTATGATATGTCGTGCAGAAGATCGATTCATGTTATGTCTGAAGGGAGTTCTCTGTGTCTCTTGGCTTTCAATGCTTTTTTCCTTCCCCAGATCCAGGAAGTTCTCAGCTATTATTTCTTCAAGTACATGTTCAGCACCTTTCCCTCTCTCTTCCTCCTCTGGAATACCAATTAGGCGTAGATTATTTCTCTTTAGTGCATCACTTAGTTCTCTAATTTTCCCCTCATACTCCTGGATTTTTTTATATCTCTTTTTCTCAGCTTCTTCTTTTTCCATTTTATCTTCTAGTTCACCTATTCTCTCCTCTGCCTCTTCAATCCGAGCCGTAGTTGTCTCCATTTTATTTTGCAACTCGTTGAGAGCATGTTTTAGCTCCTCCTGGCTGTTCCTTAGTCCCTTGATCTCTGTAGCAAGAGATTCTCTGCTGTCCTTTATACTGTTTTCAAGCCCAGGGATTAATTTTATGACTATTATTCTAAATTCACTTTCTGTTGTATTGTTTAAATCATTTTTGATCAGTTCGTTAGCTGTCGTTATTTCCTGGAGGTTTTTTTGAGGGGAATTCTTCCGTTTCGTCATTTTGGATAGTCCCTGGAGTGGTGCAGAACTGCGGGGCACTTCCCCTGTGCTGTCTTGAATAACTTGCGTTGGTGGGCGGGGCCGCAGTCCGACCTGATGTCTGCCCCCAGCCCACCGCTGGGGCCACAGTCAGACTGGTGTGTGCCTTCTCTTTCCCTCTCCTAGGGGAAGGATTCACTGTGGGGTGGCGTGGCCCTTATGGGCTACTTGCACACTGCCAGGCTTGTGGTGCTGGGGATCTGGTTATTAGCTGGGGTGGATCCGCAAGGTGCACAGGGGTGGGAGGGGCAGGCTCAGCTGGCTTTTCCTTCGGAGATCCGCTTAGGGAGGGGCCCTGCAGCACCAGGAGGGAGTCAGACCCACCAGAGGGATGGATATGCAGAAGCACAGCTTTGGGTGTTTGCACGGTGCAAGCAAGTTCCCTGACAGGAACCGGTTCCCTTTGGGATTTTGGCTGGAGGATGGGCGAGGGAGATGGCGCTGGTGAGTGCCTTTGTTCCCCGCCAAGCTGAGCTCTGTCCTCTGGGGCTCAACAACTCTCCCTCCCGTTGTCCTCCAGCCCTCCCGTTCTCCGAGCAGAGCTGTTAGCTTATAACCTTCCAGATGTTAAGTCCTGCTTGCTGTCAGAACATACCCCGCCCGGCCCCTCCGCTTTTGCAAGCCAGACTTGGGGGCTCTGCTTGGCCGGCGGGCTGCCCCTCTACTCCAGCTCCCTCCCGCCAGTCCATGGAGCGCACACTGCCTCTCCGCCCTTCCTACCCCTTCCGTGGGCCTCTCGTCTGTGCTTGGCTCCGGAGACTCCGTTCTGCTCATCTTCTGGCAGTTTTCTGGGTTATTTAGGCAGGTGTAGGAGGAATCTAAGTGAGCAGCAGGATGCGCGGTGAGCCCAGCGTCCTCCTACGCCGCCATCTTCCCAGGATCCTCTCCATACTATATTCTTTAAAAGGAAGTCACCCATACTTAAGCCACCTATACTTAGGTAGTGAGGTATTATGTTCCATCTCCTTGAGGGTGGAGATGGAACATAATTTATTTGGAATTCTTTTTCATGGGAGATTTGCCAATTCTCCCCACTTGTTTAATTATTCAATAATTTATTTATATTCATATGGATCATGGATATTTCTTTTATACTTTGGGCTATGATTCAGTATTACTTTATTTTGTTGCTCAAATGTAATTATTAATTTTACTATTAATAGTAACCAAGGAGAATCCATAGTGGACTTGTATTCTGCTGAATTCTATTCTGTAGTTGGAAAGGTGATTGTGAGGTTCAGGACTTATGTCTATTTTGCTCACCTCCGTACTCTCAGAGCCTGACTTTTGGCTCATGTTATGTGCCTTATAAATACTTTCTGGATTAATATCTGAAATACAGTATTGAGTTATAACTGCCATTGATTATAGAGATCATGGGTAAACAGATTTGTTGTTGCAGGACTTCTATCCAGGATCACAAATGTTTGATAGCCATGGAAACAACTTGCAAATTTATCACTAGACTCTAGAATGTCCTTTTCCACCCACACCACACTATACCATAATCACAGCTGGAACACAAAATGCCACTCTTCAAAGAGCTCCCACCGTGGGTATCATAGAGAAACATCACATGTACTATTGAGAAGGCACATGTATCCCATGAAATTCTCTGTAACATAAAATGGCCATGATGGTTTTCCCCCGCCAGGCTCTGAAATACAGTACAATCACAAGGCTGAAATAGCAAGCACTTTGTGACAAGAAAGAAAAACCCTGCTTCTTATCTGACTTCAAATCTCCCTTCATTTATCAACTGCAAGCACTCAGTTTGAGTTTGGAGTGGGAGCCTTTGACTACGTACTCTGTCATGTTCAGTTAGAGAATGAATCTTGAAATTCCAATGGGTGCCAGCCATAGTGGCACAGGCATTAAGTTGAGTCCATCCCTCTGGTGGTACTACACAGTGGATATTTGTCTAAAACTAGGGGCAAGTCCAAGCACTGGCTTTGATTTATAGTGTCTGGCAGTTTCTACTGCTGGGATCTTGGCCAAAGCCAAGTTCTCTCCCTCTGTCTGTCTTTATCCAACTCATTTCTCAGTTAATATTTTGAAGTATTCTTCATGAATCCCAAAATATGCCTTTTGGAGTTTCACCATGATCCTCCCAACATCTGTTATGCATTTACTTCTAAATCAATATTTTGCCAAATTCTAGCTCCTTCTGGATCAGTAAAATATGGAATTGAATTCTAGTTCTGTTATGAACTAGGCCAGTCATGAAAGCTCTCTGAGTCAATTTCCTTATCAGTATGACAAGTAAAATAATGCCTACTTGAATAAGATGGTATTGTGAGGGTTAGAAATTAGTTAATAAAAGTACTAGCTCATTACAGAAGCTAATTAAACAGTAAACATTTGTTTATTTGAAGGTGCAGAGGGAACTCTTTTCATAATATAAATTCAATAACACACTAATAAAAAAAAGTGGGAAATGTATTAGGAAATGATTCTTCAGGCGTTATTTGTATCCCTCATTGATGGGAAGTTGAACAGGTCATTGTGCTGATGTGGCCAGTTTATATTTTCTTGCTTGAACATTATTTTATTATCATGTCTGAGAATAGTCCAATTACTGAATTCTTTGGGATAGAAGAAAGTTGAAGGAGTTAAGACCAGGAACTAGACTCATCTCCAAGTATAGGTCAACAATGAGAACAATAGATTTGGTTTTGGATTCTACCTTAATCCTGAGTTAAGTAGAATCAGGTAGTGGAAGCAGCAGGGACAGAGAAGGAGCCAGAAAACCAAATCTGAAAATCAAGAAAATGTAAGAGAATATAAAATATAAGGGAAGGAGTAAGGCAGACTTAAAAACCAAATCTAGTGGATATGGGAACTGATCAGGTAACTATGAGCAGATCTGGGATCTTGAATAAGAAGAATTGATCAAGGATTTGTTTCAATTCTCATCAGTTTCTTAAAGAAGTTATAATTTTTTTAAATTTCTTTTTACATTTATTTATTTTTGAGAAACAGAGTGAGACAAAGTGTGAGTGGGGGAGGGGCAGAGAGAGAAGGAGACACAGAATCTGAAGCTGGCTCCAGGCTCTGAGCTGTCAGCACAGAGCCTGGTGTGGGGCTTGAACCACGAACTGTGAGATCATGACCTGAGCCGAAGTCGGACACTCAACTGACTAAGCCACCCAGGCGCCCCAAAGAAGTTATAATTTTTAAGGGTGCATATTACATAATTTCCTTTTTCCACACCATTGCATCTGCAAACCCATTCTGTTGGCTTGTTTTTTCCTTCGTACTGAATGAGGTTTTAGATACATTTCATAGCTTCTGCACACATTCTAAACAGTGACACGAAAAGTCTTAATTTTTAAGACCATAAACTATCCAATTTAACCTAATGTTATCACTACAGACCCTCCTTCAATTTAACACTTCTAGACTCCATCCCAACCCACATGCTGGACTTGACCCAAGCTAGTGGAGGAGAGAGCATGGCTAGCCACTTCTCCACCTTTCCCCAAAACTGCTTGGCTGCTTTTTCTCCCCATTTATAATTCTGCATCCAAGGTTAGAGGGGAAGGGCAAGGGCTGTAGCATGGAGGGAGGGAGTATGTGATGGGTACAGTTTTGCCCATCACAGTTGCATCTCTGGGACATTAGACACCTAAACATTCTTTATTGATTGGTGTTTTGTGGGTATTTAGATTTGGTTTCCTTCCCCTATAGAAGTCCACCCAGGAGGTCCCTTGACATAGGCAATTGCTCTGCTGGTTGACTGCTCTGCACCTTAGCTGAGATGAGCACAACTCCTCAAGGAGTTTGCAGGAGTTAAGTCCATAGAAGCTTCATTGTTGGAGTGCAGACAGCTCCAGAAAGCCCATTTTAGTGCAGATTGGGTATCCCTGATCAGCCTTCTGCCTTTAGGCTTTGACTTTTCTAAGAACTGTGACTAAATTTTAAATGGGCTCCTTCGCAGGGCTTTTCAAGGGCAGCAGTAAGTCTGTCAACAATCTTGCGGCTCTCCTCTAAAGAAATAATCCCTGCAGAGCTTCAAACCAGCTTCACCCCACCCATCTTCTTTATATAACCTGGAGATAAGCAATGGGCCAAGTATCACAAAATTGGAGTCAGAGTTTCTTGGCAGGTTATACATAGATGATATGGTGCCTATTGCTTATGGCCTTTGGAACTTGACCAACATTCCAAGACCACAAAAAGTCATATCTAACTGGTGATTACACAATAAGAAGCCTCTCTAAAACATTTTCCTGTGGTGCTGCTGTCTTAGCTTCTATCCTTGCATTTCCTTAGGAGAATATTGAAGGTGTCTGACAGTTTCTCATGCACAGGCTAATTTCTTCTTCTCAGAAGTCATTGCGTAAAATTCTTCTGTGTTTATCATTCATCTAATAAACTCTACCCCTTATTTCCTGAGTTATCTAGTATAAACAGTTTAAATCTCTCTGTGTCAAGTGTTTTCAAACTTTTTGAAGCATAATACCTAATCCTTTGGATTGTTATGAAGATTTGAATGAAACCCTGTTAGTTCAGTACTGACCACAGCGCCTTGTCTATAGAAAGCACTCGGTAAAAGATGGTTGAAAAAAGTTGTCTTTGGGGCACCTGACTGACTCAGTCAAAAGAGCATACGACTCTTGATCTCAGGGTGATGAGTTCAAGTCTCATGTTGGGTATAGAGTTTAATTAAAAACAAACAAAAAAAAAGATCAAAAAAGTCTTTGTGTGATGGATCAGCCTGTTTGATGGAAGGCTCTTCTTGTGAAGTTCTGGGAAGTAAAGTAGGGTTAATTCTGTATACTGGAGGTTTTGGTTCAAGAGTACCCTTCTGTAGCAGGGCAGAAGCAAGGTCACATTGATACATGCATGGCCCAGACAGAATGTTTTGGTGAAAAAGGAAAATAAACCAGAGATATTTTGACAGAACAGTCTGTTTTACATATATACAGTTTTTGAAGGACCAAATCTTGTCTCTTTATTTATGATGAAGCGAAACCGTGATAATAAGTGCTGTAAATCTGCCTGTTGGGATATAGTAGGAAATTATCCTGGTCAAACATTACCTGTGTGAAATGCATCTGAGTTGAGAGACAGAAAAAAGCTCCAGTGTTCATACCTTGAAAACAGTTGTACTACCAGCTATAAATGTTTTCAGTCTCTATCTCATCTTTAAGAATATTCTATGAGATTTTTCTAAATATCCTGCCAAGTTTCACAGATATTTCTGAAAAGGTGCCACCTATAAACTCTATCATCCTAATTAATAGTCATGAATGTGGTTTATTTAACAAGCTCCATTTTAGGAACGACACCTGCCCAATAGTTCTCTGTATCCTCTTATCTATTACCAATAGGTATATTTAAAGTAACCTAGCATGGACTTCCAATTTTTTTTTTTAAGAATCCAATTCCTAGCACTTAATGTTTTTACTATTTTTTGAGATAGTAGTTTAAATATATGGAAACCACTTGCATATAAGAATGGTCTAAAACAACATTTATTAGCCCTGAAGAAGTGTTTAGGCACCCACCTGTGACCCAGTTTAGGAGAAATTATGTGGCTAAAAGATTCAAACAGGGCTGATGAATTCAACTCAATTCTTTGAGAGAAGAAACGCTGACTGGGTTCGGTTTAACGTATATTATTGTAATCAAGACAAAAGCATTACCAGAGTAAAACTGGTCCCAAATATTTTTTAATGGACATATTTTGAGTTCCTGCTTTCCTGTTGATGAAAGGGAATTTTTTAATGGGCAACACAGTGTTCTAAAAAGGAAACCCTAATGACAGGGACAATTGTGGGACTGCATTCACATCTAAATGTGTATGTGGTTCAAGCTTTCAAGTAACTATTGCAACACTAGCTTATTCTATAATATGGTTAAATTATTCAAAACCAAGTTATTAAAAATTTGCAAGTTATTCAAAACCAAATAGTTAAGACATTTCTATGTTTTTTCAGTATTTTCTTTTTACATTATCTCTCTTCTATGAGAGGCTCAGAGACCTAGAAGATACAGAGTCTTGAAGAAAGTAACTCTGTGCTCCCTCTCTCAAGCCTCCCCATAATATTTAGTATATAAACATGTCTAGTATAGGGACAAGTGCTTAAAAATATCTTTGGAATCTTAAAATAGGAAATAAGTAAAAATCATAAAAGCTAAGAGAAGTAGAAGTTGAGAGAGGGATTCTCATCTACCTTGTCTGTGTGATGGACACATAGAAGGGTGAGTTGCAGGGTGGATGGCTGGATAGATCTGCTTTTCCACATATGCTCAAGTCTATTTCAACAGGTCAGGTAACACTTAGGATGCACCCTCTTCCAAAGAGCCTGGACATATCTGCCCTACTTATCAGAAGACAAGAGGAGCAAAACTGTCCTTGGGGAAAAAAAACAAAGACCTTTTTGTGTTTGAAGTCCAATTTGGCTGCTTAGTGATTATGTGAGCTGAGAAAAATCCCTCAGTATCTTCAAACTTCAATTTATCCAATATAAAATGGGTGCTTTAATACATACTAAACAGAGGTTTTGCTAAAATTCAGTAAGATAATGTATAATCCAACTTTTCAGACAAAGAACATTTGGACACATTACTTGTTATTTTCCTCACTTCATGGCAGGTTTCTTTAATAAAAAAGATACAGTGTAAGTTTCAAAGATGGGGATGTCTAGATTCAATACCCATCAAATATATTAGAAGCATCTTAACCATCAGCAGGCCAGGCTCTGATATCTCCTATGCAAATCTGGCTGCCTCAAAAGAAGTTCATCCAGACCCAAAGGCTATTCAATAGTCAAATAAATCCATTCAGTCAAGAACTATATGTTGGATGACTGCTCTGTGCTAGATACTATGCTGAGTTCTGTGCATACAATTTTTGCCTGAGCAAAGGTAAACTGACATACAGGATGACTTTAATTAAGACAAGTAGCTCCAGAATTAGAGCTATAGTTGCAGTTCCAAATTAAATATGTGATATGGCCATGTATATAAACATAGGAATGGTGGGGACTAAGCCACACCAGAGAGCTCAAATCTATCCTAAAGACAGTCACATTCAAATTAATTAGAAAGAAACTGTACTTCCCAAAGAAAATATGGCAGGCTGAATTTGTCCTGGTAGTTCTGAGTTTATGGTTCTGTTACATGGCCAGTTATAGAGATTAGATTTATAGCAAAAACCAGGAATGGGCTAAGCTTTATATTCTCCTTAGAACTTTTTTTAATGTTTATTTATTTTTGGAGAAAAAGAGACAGAGCGTGAGCGGGGGTGGGGGAGGTGGGCAGAGAGAGAGAGAGAGGGAGACACAGAATCTGAGGCAGGGTCCAGGCTCTGAGTTGTCAGCACAGAGCTCAGTGAGGGACTTGAACCCACGGACTGTGAGATCATGACCTGTGTTGAAGTCAGATGCTTAACTGACTGAACCACCCAGGCACCCCATATGTCCTGCTTTATGTGATATGGAAACAAAGAAATCCTAAGCAATTGAGAAATAGCTGTCTTCCAGATAACACATAGTGAACTAATTGATTTATTTGTTTCAGAATAATACTCTTATTCTGCCACGTGATACTCTACAAATCTGGTCCAAAAATCTTTTGATTTTCTTCTCTAACATTTTCTCATCTATGCTATTCTGGCCAAATGACTCTACTCATTATCCCTGTATGTGTTTTGCACTTTCCCACTTATGTGTCCTTGCTTCACCTGGACCGATTTTCCCACATTTTATCAAACCCAAATACTTTCCTCCTTTTAGGACTAAATCAAGTGTACTCTTTGCTTCAACTAAACCGACATTTTGTACATAATAGTTCTTCTTCGTGATATATATTCTTTCCTTGTTGCAGACAACAGAATCCACTCCAACTGGCTTAAAGAGAAAGAGATTTATTAAGTGGTACAGAACATCTCAGTGGCTGGAACAGTAGGAGGAGCAGCCTATAGGCTGGTGGTCAGTTCCCAGAAGACCACAGTACTCTCTTGGTACAGGAACTATTGCTACAACCCATCCCACACCCTTACTACTTCCCCTGCCACTTCAGCCATTAGAATGAATAGTTAGAACCTCACTTATTTTTTCCATAGCTTACTTTTGAGCCAAAGTTTTATACCAGCATATCTGATTGGCTGAGCACATATCACACATTTGCACCTTAGAGACCAGTAGGCGTGGGAAATTAGGTGTTCATTATATTGAGATTCACAGTGTGGGGGAACTTTGAAAATGTGGGGCAGGTAATCAAAAGATTTGGGTAAGCCCAGAGTGACACATGTCCATTGAATTTGGACTCTCTTTTACTCTGGATTTTGGCTCTGCTTGTATTCATTCATTCATTCATTCATTCAGTAAGGAAGTAAGTATTTTTATGAACTATGATATACCTTGTATTATGTTGTCTCTAGAAATCATTATCCTTAAGAAGCATACAGTTGGGAAACCCATAGAACTGTACAACACAAAGAATGAATCCTAATGTAAACTATGGACTTTAGTTAAAAAATAATGTATCAATATTGATTCATCAATTATAATAAATGTACCACATGAATGCAATATGTTTATTATAGGGGAAACTGAGGGTAAGAAAGGGGTGAGGGAATACAAGGAAATATCTATACTTTCTGCTCAATTTTTCTTTAAATCTAAAATTTCTCTAAAAATAAAGTCAGGGTGCCTGGGTTGCTCAGTTCGTTGAGCATGTGACTTTGGCTCAGGTCATGATCCCATGGTTTGTGACTTCGAGCCCCACACTGGGTTCACTGCTATAAGTGGAGAGCCTGCTTTGGATCCTCTATCCCCCTCTCTGTGCCCCTCCCCTGCTTTCACTCTCTCTCTCTCTCTCTCTCTCTCTCTCTCTCAAAAATAAACAAAACATTTAAAAATAAATCAATTAATAAAAAAGAAGCTTACAATCTAGAAGGTTGGAAAAACAATAAAGCAACAATTAAAATATAGGGAAAATAGTGTTATAGGACAGAGAAGAGAGTTTAAGTCATATTTTAAGGAGATTTGTTGTAGGAGTAATGGAAAAGTGAGGAAAGGTTTCTGAAAGAAGTAACACTTGGTTGTAAACTGCAAATGGGAGGGAGCACAGAGAAGGAAATTAAAGAGACTGGTGTGTGCAAATGGAGGATGTCTGAAAGTGCAGGACAAGAGAGAAACTGAAATTAGCTGAGCATGGCTGTAGTAAAGAGAGTGATGAGAGGGTCATATAAGATCAGACTGGAGACACCCAATGGGGTCCGGGCCATAAGGGCCTTAGATAAAAAGCCTCAGAGGTTTGGACATTGTCTTATCTACACAACAGTGTCTGCTTTTGGAAAATGTTTATCCGCAGAATCCAGCATAGCACCAAGCATATAGTGCTGTATTCATTGATGATTTGCAAATGCCATTACTTCTTCCATATCTATTGACATTCTACTTAGGGAAGGGCTTTCTCTTTTCCTCCATTTATTTATTTATTGGTTTATTTCCTTTTATCAGTATGGGCTCATGGATTTTTATTTTATTCAATGGGTTATAATCTGTTATTATAATGAATTATTTTGATGCTCTAATTGTCCCAGATTTGACAAATAGTAGCCTCTTCAAACTGGCATCTGCATCCTTCAACATGTCTCCATCATTCTTTGAGGACTTCTTTATTTTTTGGCAAGACAAAGTGTTCTGGATTAAAGAAAATAAAGAAACATGGCAATTGAATGCAAAATGAATCCTGGCTTAGTTCCTGGACCAGAAAAGAAAGGTTTTCTATAAAAGTTATTACCAGAACAAATGGCCAAATTTGATTAGGGCTGTAAATTAAATTATAGTTTTGTATCACAGTTAATTTCTTCATTGTTAACTGAGAGCATATTCTTATTTAAGGAAAATACACACTGCTGTGTTTAGGGGTAAATGGGGATCAGATCTGTGACCTACTCTCAAATGTTATTTAGGAAAAAATATCAATAGAAGTTGTATATATATGCATATTTATGTACATATGTAACATATTAAATATTATATATACATGAGAGAGATTGATAAAACAAATGTGGTAAAATTTTATCATTTGGGAAATCTTGGATATGGATATATGGAATTTTTTACACTGCTTTTGCTATTTTTCTGTAATTCTAAATTGTGTTAAAATGCAAAATTTAAGAAAATTAAGCAAACAAACAAAAATATGTTGCTTTTCTAGGGAGCATAAATTGTCTGGAAAGAAAAGGGGAGAAAAGAATCCAAGAAGGGAAGCTATTATAGGCATCTGAGGAGAAGTGGCCATGACATGGACCAGACAATGGAAGCAGTGGATATATCGGGTTGTAAACAGACTTCAGATACAAATTAGAGGTAGAATTGTCAGGACTTGACTATGAGCTGTAGGGAGGATGAGAAAAGGGACACTTATAGGAGGGTGCCTGGGTTTGGGGCTTTAGTAATTTGATGAACAGTAGTATCATTTACAGGTATAAGAACCTAAAGAGGGAAATTTTGCAGCAAAGGTGAAATCAAGAACTTTTATTTGGACATAAAAATTTGAGATGGGTATTAGTCATCGAAGTGCAGATATATGACATATGTGAGCAACTCAGTGGAGAATTTTGTGCTGGAATAAAACTTACGGGAGTAGCTGGAATAAAGGTGGTATTTAAGGGGCGCCTGGGTGGCTCAGTCAGTTTAGCATCCGACTTTGGCTCAGGTCATGATGTCACGGTTCCTGAGTTCAAGCCCCGCATCAGGCTCTGTGCTGACAGCTCAGAGCCTGGAGCCTGTCTCAGATTTCTGTGTTTCCCTCTCTCTGCCCCTCCCCCACCCACGCTCTGTCTCTCTCTGCCTCTCAAAAATAAAGAAACGTATTAATTTAAAACAGATGTTATTTAAAACCATAGAACTAGATAAAATTACCTACAAAGTGCGTGTTAAGGGAGAAGACAGTTTTGAGGAACTACCATATTTCAGAGTGGAAACATAGGACCTGCCAACTATGGGGCTCAGTGCAAAATAGAATTGCAGAGTCCTTTGTTAAAAAATTATTGAAAATTTCAAGATGGTGACAACAGAGCATTAAACCAAGTTGGAGGCCCATCTAAGGGGGGCGGATGGGCAGCCTGGTATGACTACCCAGGTTGCACATTTATGAAACCAGTCCTGTACACAGAGAAGGAAGCTCCAGTAAAGGACATATAAAAAGGAGCATTCAGAAAGGTGAATCTCTGACCTCATAGAAGCCAGGTTAAGAGAATTTTCAAGAAGAAAGGATGTTGGCTATTTTGAAAATGTTTAAGTATTTTCATCAGAAGTAAGAGAAATCTCTGTGAACTTGGCCACATGTTTTACTGGACAAAAGTCACTTATGAATATTGGACAGAAAGACCAATAGAATAAAGCAAAGGTAAAGAAGCAGATAGAGTGAGTGTACTTTATCTGTTTGAGGAAGTTTTGCTCTGAAGAAAAGCAGAGAGGTTAAGTGATAGATGGAGAGGAACTTGAGTTTTTAAAGTGAGAAATGGAAGAATTTGTAGGCTGATGAATATAATCCAGTAAAAAAAAAAAAGAGTGGTAAGAGAAGGAAACATCTGTTTAATTGGATGACATCTTTAGCAGTTTCTCTGACTGCTTGGATACAGGCACAGATGAGGTTTTTGGGAAATTCTCCATGGCACTATTGTGTCTCTGCACAGATTGTGAGCAGAAGCACTGACTATCTTTTCAGGGACATTTGTGTAGTGAAAGGGCTTGGAGAATAGAAATAATAGACTCTCCCTCCAGAATAAAAGGCTGGCATGCTTACTCTCCAGCATAATAAAGATAATGTCTTTAATATATTGGGCATGTTTCCTGCCAATTACACCTGATTCAGGTTCTGTACGATTAGGGCTCCTCTTCTGTAACGCAGCCCACTGAAGGTACAGGTGTCACCCAAACCTCGCTGTGTCACCCTGTGGGAACTGGGACTCAGGGAACCAGAGGAAAAATGCCGATGCTCTGGCTACCACTACTGCAGAGTAATAAAACTCTTGTCTCTGATTCAGGAGGCTGTGTCTTGTGCCAGCATCCATGAAATAGTGGCAGGTTGGCTTGTTAACTTGCAAGTAGTAAAAATAATTAGACACTTTACAGTTCTTGACAATGAGCTCCAAAGGAAGCAAGAGGCCACATAGTTGAATAGTTTAATACCTGAAGAGAGGGATTAAAATCCTGGGATTATAGACTCTAACCTGGAAAAAACAGGCAAGTGATGGGGCACCTGGGTGGTTTAGTTGGTTGAGCATCTGACTCTCGATTTTGGTTCAGGTCATGATCCCCGAGTTGTGGGATCAGGCTCCACACTAAGCACGGGGCCTGCTTAAGACTCTCTCTCTCTCTCCCTCTGCCCCTCTCCTACATGCACTCTTCCTCTCTCCTTCTATAAACAAACAAGCAAGCAAATAAATAAGCAAACAGGCAAGTGAGGTGAAATATGGTGATGAATAGCAAATCTGTGTGCGAGGGAGTGTGTCTGTGTGTGTTGGGGGCAGGTAGATGTTGCAGAACTTCGTTAGTTGGAAGAATTGTTTGGCTGTATCATCTTAGGTAGGGGTAATACATCATAAGTTCAATTCAGAGTGTGGAATGCTTGAAATCAGTATTTCAGAGGTGGCATAGTTGCTGGAGGCAAGGTCTGGATAAGTGGCTCAGGTTGAGTGAATAAAAGTTTGGGGAATGTTTCTGAGAATGTCTCAGAGCAAGGAAGGTATTCAGGCTTTGATACTAAATACTTACCATGCTAAGTCCCTAGACAATTTCTCTTTGCCACAGCTTTTTAAAAAAATATAATTTATTGTCATGTTAGCTAACATACAGTGTATACAGTGTGTTCTTGGCTTTGAGAGTAGATTCCTGTGATTCACTTACATACAACACCCAGCGCTCATCCCAGCAAGTGTCCTCCTCAATGCCCATCACCCATTTCCCCTTCCTCCTGCCCCCCGCTCCATATCAACCCATAGCACTTAAAGAAGTTTGGTGGAAGTGGTCAGGGTGAATGTCTAGTTGTTCTCTTTGACCGCACACCCCTGTGATTCTTAGTCCTCATCTGTGCCCAACACAATCAGTTGGTCTCCTTTGCCTTCAGCCTTCTTTTGGAGACAATGAAAAGCACTCACTAAAGTTTGGAAGACAGGAGAAGGGAAAGGATTTGGTCGTTTCCCTCCTCCATTTCCTCCTTGGTTTTGCTGTGGTTCTGCTTGTGACTACATCTCTCCCAAATTACAGTTTCTGTCAATCAGACCCGCTTCCATGACCTCCGCTCTAGCACCTTTTCCTCATTTGTCCCTTCAGGCTTGTGAGCCATAAATGCTTCCTAAAATTGCTAGTTACTATGCACCTCAAAATCACAGGTTGGTTCCCTTAATCCTGCCACACCTCAATAAACAGCTTCTCCATTAGAAAGCCTCTTCCAAGTTCCGAGTTCCCAGCTGTGCCATCTGTTACATGCTGGGACCCCAAGTGATGCAATGTTATTGGGCAGGGAGTTAGTGTCACAAGGTGGGGTACGCAGAGAACATTCTTACTGAAAATAGAAGAGACAGCTGTTCTCTCACCCAGCTGTGATAGGGTGTTTTATCTGCCAGGTTTGGTGTCAAGGTTATGGCTACTTTAATACAAATGTATTAGAAAGTCTTCATGTTTTCCTAGGAACTTGAGTATCATATGAAGTTTATCATGAAAAGTATTTATTCTTTGGAAATTTGAAAGAAGTAATTGATTCAAATATCTGGACTGAGTATTTTTTGGAAGTAATTTTAGAAATGTTTTAAAATTTATGTTATTGTCTTCTGTTTTTCAATTTCATTGTGAGAATTTGACATTTATATTTTTCTTTCAAAAATGTCCATTTAGAGATGGTCAAGTATGTAAGCATGTGCTGTATATAGCTTTCATTCAACACACTCATCAGACATTTATTGATTGGATTTTATGTTCCAGGTACTTCTCTAATTTAAGATATCCATATCTAGATTTTTCCTCTTCTCATTGGATTTCTTTCAGTTATATTTGATTATATATACCTATTTTGTTCAATGTTTCTAGAAATTAATTCTTGAATTTATTAATCTATTTGAGGAAATTTTGCTTCATCTGCTTTTATATTAATGTATTCATATACTATCTTTATGATTTCCATATTCTTACTTTTTAAATTTTTATTCTATTTCTTAATTTTCAAATGAGCACAATTTTCACTTACTGTTGTAAAATTTTTAACTTTTTTCTGTTTCCAAAATTAAAAATAGCTGTCATATAAAATTAAAAACAAGGTTAACATTAAGTACTTCCAATGAAATGAAAGTTAATATTTTAGTATATATCCTTCAATATCTTTTTCTGTCCGTATGTGTCAGTATTTTGGGGTTTTTTTTGTTTTAATTTTTTGCAAAATTCAGAGAAGGATATATATGTGCAAAGATTTATAATTTGTGTTTTTTCACTTATAGTAGAATGAAAACAGGTCTTTATACTGTTGAATATTATTCCAAAATTTATTTTTAATGCATGCTTACTCAAACACTTCATATGTCAATTCTTATCCTTCATTGTTAAAAAGTTATAGTAATTCCCAAACTCAGGTATTATAAATAGAATTTCCATAAAGATCACTGTCATTTTCATAGTTGGCATGTATATACTTGATACTTATTAACAAATTACACTCTCACAGAAAGTACATAAAAGTGCCCATTCTACCCACCCTCAAGAAGATCTTTTTTTTTTAAGATTGTTATTTTTTAAGTAATCTCTATGCCCAACATGGGGCTCAAACTCACAACCCTTAGATCAAGAGTCACATGCTTTACTGCCTGAGCCAGCCAGGTGTCCCTATTTTTTAAAACTATTTAGTTATAATTTTTTTGTTTGAGTATCGCTGATACACAATGTTACATTAGTTTCAGGTGTACAACTGCATGATTTGAAAAGTTTATACCTTATACTATGCTTACCACAAGTGTAGCTACAATTTGTCCCATTACATCACCATTATAATATTGACTGTATTCCTTATGCTGTGATTTTTATTCCTAAGATTTATTCATTCCTTAACTGGAGGCCTATGTCACCCTCTCCCCTTCACCCATTTGGCCCAATTCTCCACCCTCCTCTGCCTCTGGCAACCATAAGTTTGTTCTCTGTATTTATAGGTCTCATTCTTTTTGTTTGTTTATCCATTTGTTTTGTTTTGTTTTCCTTTTCTTAGATTCCATTTATGAGTGGACTCATATGGTACATGTCTTTCTCAGTATGAATTATTTCACTTAGCATAATACTCTCCAGGTCTGCCCATGTTGCCTCAAATGGCAAGACCTCATCCTTTTTTTTTTTTTTTTTTTTGGCTGCATAATATTTCCATATATGTATATACTACGTCTTCCTTATCTATTCATGTATCAATGGACAGTTGGGTTGCTTCCATTATCTCAGCTATTTTAAATAATGCTGTAATAAACATAAGGGGCATATATCTTTTCAAATCAATGTTTTCATTTTCTTTGGGTAAATACCCAGTAGTGGAATTATTGGATCTATTTTTAATTTTTTGAGGAATGCTGTACCTGTTTTCTATAGTGGCTGCACCAGTTTTCAGTCCCACCAACAGTGCATAAAGGTTCCTTTCTCTTCACATCCTCACCAACACTTGTTATTTCTTGTCATTTTGATTTTAGCCATTCTACCTGGTGTAAGATGATATCTCATTGTGGTTTTGACTTAACGTTTCCCAGATGATTAGTGATGTTCAGCATCTTTTCATGTGTCTGTATGTCTTCTTTGGAAAAATATCTATTCAGGTCCTCTGTGCATTGTTTAATTGAGCTGTTAATTCTTTCGATGTTGAGTTGTATAAGTTCTTTATTTTTTTGGATGTTAACCCCTTAATGGATATATCATTTGCAAATATCTTCTCCCATTAAGTAGGTTGTCTTTTTGTTTTGTTACTGATTTCCTTCATTGTGCAAAAGATTTTTATTTTGATGCAGTCCCAATAGTTTGATTTTGATTTTGTTTTCCTTGCCTGAAAAGACATATCTAGAAAAATGCCAATAGCATTTTTTTAACAGGACTAAAACAATTCTAAAATTTTTATGGAACCACAGAAGACCTCAAAGCAATCTTAAGAACAACAAAGCCAGATTTCAATATATACTACAAAGCTGTAGTAATCAAAACAGTATGGTACTGCCCCAAAAGTAGACACATATATCAATGAAACAGAATAGAGACTCCAGAAATAAATCTATGATTACATAGTCAATTACTCTATGACAAAAGAGGCAAGAATATACAATGGGGAAAAGAGAGTCTCTTCAATAACTGGCACTGGAAAAATTTGACAGCTGCATGTAAAAGAATGAAATTGGACCACTTTCTAATACCACACACAAAAATAAACTAAAAATGGATTAAAGACCTAAATGTGAAACCTGAAACCATAAAAATCCTGAAAGAGAGCACAGGTAATTAATTTCTCTGACATTGGCCTTAGCAACATTTTCGTAGATAGAGTTTAGCACTTTTTGGTTATTAGTAAAGCTGAACATGGCTTCAAGTTTAATATCTGCTCATATTTCTTCTTCTTTGAATTATGTTCATATGTTGTGCCCATTTTCTCTCTTAATGTTAGTGTAGAAGATTAACTATTTGTCCCCTATATATTGGAAATATTTTTTTCTCAAGTTATGATTTTGCTGTTTTATGTTGCTTTAAATATTGAAGTTTTATGGAATTTTTACAAAAAACTTTTTTTGTGTAGACATATCAAAGTTTTATTAAAACTTATTTATTTATTTATTTATTTATCTATTTATTCTTATGCTTAACAAAATTTTTTCTCCACAGAGATCAGACATATAATTTCCTTTTGTTTTTCTCATTCATCATGATTTTTTACATGTATGTGTATATCTATAAACATATACATAATTATCTCTCTCTCTCTCTCTCTCTCTATATATATATATCCTCTTGGTTCTGTTGCTTTGGAGAACACTAATACATGTGGTAAAAGTCATGAGGAGGGACGCCTGGGTGGCTCAGTCTGTTGAGCGTCCAGCTTCGGCTCAGGTCATGATCTCACTGTTTGTGAGTTAGAGCCCCGCGTTGGGCTCTGTGGTGACAGCTGAGAGCCTGGAGCCTGTTTCAGATTCTGTGTCTCCCTCTCTCTCTGCTCCTCCCCTGCTCGTGCTTTGTCTCTGTCTATGTCTCTCTCTCTCAAAAATAAATAAACATTAAAAAAAAAAGTCATGAGGATGTTCTCTTCTGCTTTTTTTTAAAAAAAATCTATTGCATAATCTTAAACACTAAGATCTACAATCTATCTTGAATTAATATAACATTTTGTCTTTTTAAACTACATATAAAATTTGTAAATATTCAAAAGATATAACTGAGAGCATCTTTGTATGATTTGTAATCTTAGTAAGTATCTAAAATGCTTCACCATTAAAACCTGGTTTTGTCTATCTTCTTGAAAGAATATTTTTATAAATTCTATTATGGGAGTATCACTGGATTATAAAATTACTGAATTGTTTTTGAGATATTCAATTTTACAAAGTGACATTTTAGCCTTTACTGAAATTATATCATTGGTCTCATGATTCTCACTTGCCTATTTCTATAATAAATTATGCTAATAAATTTCTCAAATTTAAATTAGCATTAATTTCTTGATGTATAATTTTCATTATATTGTTCTGCTAAATCTAATTTTAAGATTCTGATTTAACCTTTATTCATATGTAAGATTGCCTAGTGAAAAATTTTAAATTAAGGATATATCCTATTATTCACAAAAAGAGGGAAAGAAAGCCTAAATACACATAATTAGTTTTTTCTTCTTTAAAAATCTATTAATTTAAAGCCATAGATTCTATCCTGAACATTGCTTTGGCCAGAGTCCATACTATTTCTTTTTTATGAAATTTCCATTAGTGACATCTAAATGATCTATAATAGATTGATCCAAGAATAATTTGGAATAGTGTTTTAAATTTTTTATGCAACCATTTATAATACATTTAAACTTTATTGTTTTGTGATTATAGGATGTGCTTTGTACATATTTTACTTTTGAAATTAAGGTTACCTTTATGACCTATTGTATGGTTAATTATTGTAACTACCATGGTTTTGTTAGGAAAGAATATACGGTTTTTATGTGGCAATGTTAGCTATTAGGTCAATTTCATTATTCATAGTATTCATAATTATATTACTAGTCTATCAATAGTTACTTGTCTACTTAATCAGTTAAAACCTAAGAAAATATATGAAGTTTAATGTGTTTGTATCATAAAAATTTCTCCTTATATTTCATCAAGTATTGATATGAATCTGTATACATATACATTCACACATGTATTCATGCAGTTTTAATGCTTAGTATGGAAATTTATGAGTGTATAGAAAAGTATAGAGATAAGATATGACAAATTTGAATTACCTTCCGCTGAGCTTCAACAATTATCAATACATGAATAATCTTATTTTATTTATCCACTCCTATACCTGATTATCATCCCATATCATCCACTCGCATACCTGATTATTTTGAAGCAAATCCAATCAAATCATCTGTAAATACTTTAATGTCTATTTCTAAAAGATAACTCTTTATTAAATGTAATATGATATCATTATTATGTCAAAGATAAATAATTGTTCAATATCATTAAATAGATAATCACATGCACTTGTTTCATAGTTTTTTTTTAAAGTGTATTAGCATCTAAGTAAGAGCATATATGGACTTAATATGTCTACTAAGTCTCTTTTGAGCTATTAATTTCTAACTTTTTTCTTACAAATGTTTATTAGGTAAAATAGGTCATTAGTTCTATAGAGTTTCCCACATTTGGGGTTTTAGTGATTGCACTTCTGTGGTGTCACAGTGTCACTTAAATATATTCCTCTGTCCCTTATACTTTCTGCAGATTGGTAATTAGATCCAGAGCTCCTGGTCAGATTGAGCTGTTTGTTTGACAAGATCTCTTTACTGTGGTGGTGTATGTTTCCATCAGATATCATTTTAACATTTTCTTGTTTCTCCTTTTGTTGTGCTCTCAGCCATCAGGGCTTGTTCTAAAATCCATTAATCATTAGTACTGGTAAAACTGTAGTATTCAAGTTCTATTACCCATTTCTTTATTAGTTGGAATAGTTCGATAAAGAGAAACTTCCTTTATCAACTATTTGATTATTCTTTAAGATTTATAATCTTCCAGATTATATAAGACGGTAGAGTGTATACTTGAGTCAGGCAAGGCACCCTATCAAGGTCATGGTTGAGGACAACTGGAAAATATAGACCACTTCTCAGAATTGGTGTCAGAAAAACAGAAGGCAGTAGTACTTAGCATTTGTCCATTAATTC
Organism: Acinonyx jubatus; assembly: GCF_027475565.1. NCBI lineage: Eukaryota > Metazoa > Chordata > Mammalia > Carnivora > Felidae > Acinonyx > Acinonyx jubatus. The sequence continues at coordinate 29,139,999 of NC_069394.1, forward strand.
TAATCACCCTTTGGTGGAAGGCTGTCCTAAGGGATGTTAACTCCCTCAAGTTTCTGAGCTATGCATGAACAAGAGGCAGAAAGCAACAACACATTGCAAGCTTGAGAAAGTGGCTCTCTACATAATGTGAGACATAAACCCACAGGGGATTGTCCTTCCAGTGCACTTGAAGCTTCACGCAGAGGTGTGTTCATGAGAGTGTGAGGTAGAGCATCAAAGGCAGTTACATACTTGGTATCTTAGCATCCTTCAAAAGTGACAAGTGTGAGTTTGTGTGCATGTGTGTGTGAGCTATCAAGAACCCATAGATTTAAGCATATTTATATTTTTAATGGATTGCATTCATTTTTTAATTGATGCTCAATTATCCTTTATATGGCTAGCAGGAATTGCTTCACGTTGGCTCCTGTGTCTTTTTGACATGACCCTAGTAGTGGTGGATAGCATCATTGATATGTAGCATGGTGAGATACTGCAGGCTTATTATAAGTACTTCTGCATGAGACTTAGTATCAGTCATTTCTCAAAGGCTCCCTGGTTTCTTTTAATGAGAAATGGTCATTTAAAGATATGTTAGGATCCCATTGCTACTACACCAATTACGTCTTCTAGGCCTTTATGGTAAACAGATCTAGGAAATAGGTTTGCATCATTAAAAGAAAATAATCTTTTGAAGTGCACAATACCGTATCATTAACTATAGGCTCTATGTTGTACAAGAGATCTCTAGAATTTATTCAGCTAGCATTCTGAAACTTTGTACCAATAGGGAAAATTGCATTAAGGGGTCTTACCACAAAACAAAGAACAACAAAAACCAAAATGACACAGAGAGATTTGGGGAGGTATTGGATACATCAAGTAGCTTGATTGTGTGATGGTATCATGGGTCTTTGCATATTCATACTCACTAAATTGTATACATTAAATATGTGAAGTTCTTTGTATATCAATTGTAGCTGAATAAAATTATTAAACATTTTTAATAAATTTAAAATAAACTTTGAATAAATCAAGAAAACTTTTTTAGTGCTTATTTATTTTTGAGAGAGAGGGAGACAGAGCACGAGTGGGGAAGGGACAGAGAAAGAGGGAGACACAGAATCTGAGGCAGGCTCCAGGCTCCGAACTCCAAGTCATCAGCACAGAGCCCTACAAGGGGCTCGAACTCACAAATTGTGAGATCATGACCTGAGCCAAAGTTGGAAACTTAACCGACTAGGCCACCCAGGCACCCCATAAATCAAGAAAATTTTAAAATATCATTTTCAGTTTATAGTGACACTTTCTATTCAAATTCAGGACCAGAAGGTTTTTCTTTAATCTCATCAATTTTAGTAACAATCTTATCTATCTTCTTTATCCAATGCCAAAAATTTGTGACAATATAATCATTCACTTGATTTACCCCAAAATACACACACAACAATCTCAGAATAACAATAAAAACACTAGCCACAAAAATATGACCATGGAAGAAAAGCTCAAATTTTTTTCTCAATTATTTTTGTCTTTTGCTTATATCCTACTAGGGATACATAGTCTAGTGTATGAACTACAAAGAGTCATTTTGGGATTGTTCATCTCCGTGTAGTTAGGCCACCAAGTGGTTAGACAATTAGGTTTATCTGTTTTAATTTCCATTTTATTCTTAGGTATTTAAAAAGATATTTGATTTCTTAAACAATGTTAAATGGTGTTAAGTTAAATCAACAAAATAAGCTAATTTCTCTCCTTGTTGATATTATTTGCTTCTTCCTCCAATAGGTAAACATTACAAAAAAAGATTATTATCCTTTCATTTTTATTTATTATTATTTTTTTATTTTTTAAACAGTTATTTATTTCTGAGAGACAGAATGTGAGTGGGGGAGGGGCAGAGAGCGAGGGAGACAGAATCCAAAGCAGCTCCAGGCTCTGAGCTGTCAGCACAGAGCCCGATGCAGGGCTAGAAGCCATGAACTGTGAGATCGTGACCTGGGCCAAAATCAAGAGATGGATGCTTAACTGACTGAGCCATCCAGGCACACCTATTCTTCCAGTAAAAAAATAAAATTAAGTGTGTGTGTGTATAATATATTTGTGTATATAACAAATATGTATATGTATGCATGCATATGTGTGTATCTCCCCATCACCTTTCTTACACAATGGAACTCTATACACTTTTATTCACTTTGCTTTTTTCACATAACATCACATTTTGCATTTTTCAACTTTCATTGTGATCTCCTTTGTATAACTGAGAGTTGGGTTTTATAAAAATAATTTATATTTTTCAAATTCAGGTCTTTCTTCAACTTAGGAGAGTTTTCTTCTATTTTTTTTCTTATGAGTTCCTATTGTTGGTTCTAGTATCTTTACCAGTATACATAGGAGAAATTTCCTTTCTGTCTTTTATGTCTCTCAACTCATTTTTAACTCATGATTGAACAAAGTCTCTTCCTCTGCTTTCCTAGAAAGCTTGAATCCCAAAAGGATAGGTTTGCTTTTCCTTACAGGTATTTATATCCTTTATTAAATACTGCTATTGCCAAAGAAAGAAACTAGCTGAGTGATTCTTACACATTGAGTGAATGCAAAAATACATCCAAAAAGGTAGGAAAGGCTGAGACACAAAGGACTGTAACAAAGAAGCCATCTATCTTTTCTTAGTTCTGATGACAGTGTAAGTCATTATAAACATCATCCATAAGGCAAAGATAAAGAGAAGATGGAAAGACAGCCCAGGGAGACTGTCATAGTTGTGCAGGGCTAGATAACACTACCTAGAGGGACAAGCCTATTGAATTAAACCAAATGACCCACTTGAATCTTGCCTCCTTCCCAGGACTTTACTACTCTAGTGAATTGATGCAAAACAACTGGTTTTTGAAAGCTAAGGAATGCTTAGTATATATAAGATACAGCAAACATTTATTGTCCATTAAGTATTAGGTCAGGAGAGAGCAGATTAAAAACATTTCTCTTTTTTGGGAGGGGTGGGAGGGAGGAAAAAAAGCAAAGGTTGTAGAACTTGGTCAAGATCATAGTGAAATCCCGTGACTTGCAGAATCTGAAATAACATATTTCTCCAGCGCTACCTTGTACCCTAACCACAAAGTAACACTAGATTCTTTATAAACTAAAACTACTGGCAGTCCCCTGTGTAATCTCAGCAATATTTTGGCAGAAATATAATTCTTTCTTGAGGAGTTATCACTCAGAGTTTTATTTGTCCTTTTCTGAGTGGAACATTGAATCACATTGTAGATAGCTGCATTGTAGCTTATTGATTTTAGTTTCCCTTGTTGTCTACATGTCTTCTGTTCTTTTCCCCTCTCCTTTAACAAAGTTTAAATGAAACTTAACACTTTTAAGCATAAGTCTGTACAACACAAACTTCGAAATACAAATTTGCTGAAAGGGCTCCTTCTCAAACAATGTGATTACTATGTATTAGAGTAGATATGCAGATAAAGAAACTATATAGCTTATTAAAGGTATATAAGACATATGTCTTAGTGTTTATTGCATAGGACATCTTTAAATACAAAATTACCATATCAGGATGGCCCCTTGGAACTCCATGAACTGTTGATTAGGGAGTGTAATACAGTCTTGAGACGCACAGAATTTAAGAGAATACATAATTCCCTAAAGTTGAATGTAAGAGTTTCTGCATATATGCATCTTTCTGTAGTTAAGTACCATAGAATTCTTGAAATTTGCAAAGGGGCTTGTGGCCACCTCTCTAATCTCCATGTGAGAATTAATGCTATAGAGGAAAACAAAATATATTATCAATTTTTAAAAATTTGTTATGGAAAATGTGCTTTGTAGATTTGAATATCTTAATCTAGTTGCTATAGTCTAATATGAGCATATATTATTGTGCATTTCTATTTCTATTAAATGGTAACTGCCATTCACTAAATGTCTATTACTTTAAATGTTTTGTCTTTAATCCTCATAGATCTGTCTAGGGTAGATAATATTCTCCTGATTTTACAACTAGGACACTGAGTCTCCAAAAAGTCTGATGGACTTTTAGAGTAAGTAATTGGTAGAATCTGTTTGGCTACAAATGCTGTATCCTTTTTTTTTTCTCAAAAGGTGGTAAAATGTCTTGTTTTATTGAACAACTACTATATCAGACCATGAACTAAAATCTTTACATTTGTTTGCTCTTAATACTCATACTCACCTTGCAAGATGATATCATTATTCTCATTTAACAGGTAAGTGCACTGAAGCTAATGAGGTCTCACAAATGGAAAGAGGCAGAGCTGGGTTCAAATACCAAAAAGTTGTAATATGTTTGTTGCCTCTTACATACTCAATAATCTCTTCAAAGTAGGTTGCCTGAATGGGTTAGAAATGTGTTCAGATGCAAGTTTAAGCTTCTAGGGTAAATAAGGAGCTTATTCTCTTATAACAGGAAATCTAGAAGACAGTAGTGGCTCAGGGATGCTGCCATGCCTGGAGGAGATTTAGCAACAAACTAGGCTCATCCAGTCTTCCTGTTCTATCATAATTACTATGTAGTTTTCATCCTGGTAAGATGGCAGCTTTACTTCCATGCATTACTTTCTTATTCATCTTAGAAAACTGGGAAGTGCAAAAGGCAAAATAAAGCAGGCTTTTCCTCATGAGAATTAATTTGGGAGGGGGAATTCTCTGAGAAATGTCTTAGTAACCAGAACTTAATGACCACTCTTAGAAGCAAGGCTGGGAGATAATCAACTATGAATTAGGTACACATTACTGCCCTGTACTAATTCTGGGTTTGGTTAGTATAGAAGAAGAAGAATGGAAATGGGTAAGAAACCAGTGAGGCATGCTAAGTGATTTTTTTCTCTTTGACTTTATTGGTGGCCTATTGGTGACCTTATTCAATAACTGTAGAGAAAACACTAATTTAGAAGACATGGAGTCCAACTAACCAATAGAAACCTAAGGAATTGCTAAATAATAGGACCTGATTCTGTAATCTTAGGATTCAGTGGTCGACAAGATATGGTTCCTGACTCTATACATTTTAAAACATTGTGAGGAAAATGTTCAGAATGTGTAGAAGTACAATGATCCCTGCCAAAATGGAATATAATGTTGAATATAAATAAATATTAGGGGGACCTAATCTAGTTTGACTGTCAAAAGATGAGATCTAAAAGATGAATAAGAGTTTGTAAGTATAAGACCTAAGGGAAGGCAGGAGAGTTTCAGGCAGAAGAAACAGTATCTGTGAAAGATTTGTGGGAGAGGAAGGAGATATGGTACATGGAATGCATGGAGAAAATGCAATGTGCCAGAGCATCAAGAATTTAAAAGGAAGAGTCAGAAGAAAAGAGGCAAGAGGTAGAGAAAGGAGCCAGATTATGATAGGCTTCTTAGGTGTTTAGGTCTTGGATCCTTAACCCAAGGTCAGTGAGAAACCAACAAAGAGTTGTTTAAATATGAGTGATGCATGATTGAATTTTTATTTTAAAAGATCACTCTGACTTCTTCTCAAGAGTGGAAGAGTGAGAGATAATAGGGCATTTTATTATTCAGAAATGAGAGAATGGAAGCTTAGATTAGTATGGCACTGGAGAAAGTGGATGGATTCCAGTGATATTTAGGTAGAAGAGTCTACCTATCTGGGTCATGGATTGGGCTAAGGTTGTTGAGAGCAAAGGAATAAGACTTAGGTTTCTGGTTTAAGTAACTGAGTGACAATCATAGATTGGTAAGAATAACAGATTGATAAGCTTGGTAGGCATCATTTAGTCCAACTAATGAATCAATAACAACCAACTAATGAATCACAGTCCAACTGTGAATCAATAATTCATAGACGGGAACTTGAAGCCAGGATGTGAAGAAACTTCTATAATAGCTGTTTTTTAATGGTTGAGTTGAGATGGATTCATTTACCAAAATGTATTGAGCACCTATAATTTTTCAGACCATATGCCCAGCACCTGGAGGTGCAGATAAAAACAATAAAGAATTGGTTCCTGCTCAGCCTCTCAGAATTTAAGCCCAAGATGATTAACTTCAGCCCAAGGCTTCCTTGCAAAACATGAATTTATTTCTTCATTTCTGAGCATCTATACAGAGTGATACTTTATGGTATTTTGTCCATCTTTAAATTAATATATTGAGACAAATTATTTTAATAATTTGAATCTGCATAACTATGCGTAATTGCACTTAAATCTTACCAACATTTATCCATACTAACTACACAAATCATCTTTTTAAAATATATCCAAAAAATAAAATAAAATAAAATAAAATAAAATAAAATAAAATAAAAAATAAACCTTTCTGTAATATTATTTTAATTTTCTAGTTGTAAGCTTTATCTGCTCTATTATAGTTTAAAATAGTTAAAAGCACAATTATGTCCAATTTTTTGTATTCTATCTTAGTGCTTAAAACAGTATAAATAATTGTGGTTGAAAATTTAATTTTTTAGGTTTTAAAATTCCACTAGCTTTACTTAGAGAGTGTCATGAGATTCAGAATTCCACTTTCAAAGTTATTAATGATTTTTTTTCAATGCTTTATATGAGAGTTTAAAATTTAAAAATTAAGTTCTTTAGGGGCACCTGGGTGGCTCAGTCAGTTAAGCCTCTGACTCTTGATTTCAGCTCAGGTCATGATCTCATGGTTTGTGAATTTGAGCACCCATGTTGGGCTCTGCACTGACAGTGTGGAGCCTGCTTGGGATTCTCTCTGTCCTCTCTCTCTCTCTGGCTCTCCCTGGCTCATGTGTTTTTTTTTTCTCTCTCTCAAAATAATTAAGTAAACATTAAAAAATTAAGTTAAATTTTTATGAATTTTTTAAAAGCCACATTTTGTTGGATTTTATTTCATACTTTGGTGTTTATTCTGTTTATCTTTCAGGAAATGTATTTCATTAGAAAATCAGAGAAAGGTTTCCTTGACAACCATAAAAACAGGTAAGAGCTTTTAATCTTAAGGTATTTGTTGCAATAGTGATTTTTTTGAGTGTTATGATTGATTTTGTGCCATGTGAAAGTTTATGTGCTTTCAATATGGGAGTTTTCCTGGAAATAAGTCTGCAGAGTCCCTGACTGTCATATTATTTTACATTAATATGTTCTATCAGTATGCGGGTTTAGCTTTAAAATGGCTCCAAGAACAAATAGTGGACACTAAACCCAAATAAATGAGCTGTGAATCGAGAAAGAATGAATATCAAGAAAGAAAGAATAAATATCCTTTATTTTCAAATAAAGTAACATTTCTCCCATATTCTATATCAGGGTACATTCTGAAGGATTGATCTTAAATTTTATTTATAGCTTGGGGCACCTGGGTGGCTCAGTTGGTTAAGCATCTGACTCATGATCTAGGCTCAGGTCATGATCTTGCAGTCGTGGGATCAAGCCCCACAACTGGCTCTGTGCTGACAGCGTGGAGACTGCTTTGGATTTTCTCCCTCCCTCTCTGCCCCTCCCCCCACTGGCACTCTCTCTCTCTCTCAAAATAAATAAATAAACTTAAAATTTTTTATTTATAGCTTGATTTTGAAGTCTTAATCAAGAGTCTTCAACAGTAAGATTATACAATGATAGAATTATTTGCCTCTTGAGATATTTAGTTCCTATCATTAGAGAAATTTAATGATATGATTAAATTATTAGCATAGTAAATGTGATAGTTCAGAATCCAGGTACATAGTGCTCATTAGAAGTAATGTTAGAAGTAGTGATAGTGGGGCGCCTGGGTGGCTCAGTCGGTTGAAGGTCTGACTTCGGCTCAGGTCATGATCTCAGGGCTCATGAGTTCAAGCCCCGCGTCAGGCTCTGTGTTGACAGCTCAGAGCCTGGAGCCTGTTTCAGATTCTGTGTCTCCCTCTCTCTCTGCCCCTCCTCTGTTCACGCTCTGTCTCTCTCTGTCTCAAAAATAAATAAACGTTAAAAAAAATTTTAACAACAGAAAAAAGAAGTAGTGATAGGGACAGTAATGGTAGTAGTAGCAGAAATATATAGTATTTACCGTTATTATAATCGCCTGAGGTGGTATATTGTAGAGCAAGTTCCAATATAAGATAGATGGCCAGATTGTATGTAAATTAGGAATATTTCCATACTTTAGATATATTAGATCTCTAAGACTTAAGTGTTTAAATTGTATAAATGAATATTAAGGACTACTCAGTGAGTAGTTTCATCTTTCTAGATTAGCTGAGTGGAATTTTAAATCAAAGTTAGTACATGAAACACTTTAAAACTTTGTATTCTATACTGAGGAATTCTCTTTACAACTAATATTAATAAATATTACACACAGAATTAGTGTTGCAGTCATTGTGTGAGTGTAAGGCTGTCCCATATTTTAAGGTCTTGCCCCGTCTTAAGTGGTGCTGGATAAGTGGTTTTCCTGGGTGCTATTTGCTGTTCTAGCAATAGAACTGAATCAGCTTTGCCCACTATACAAGTAAAAGTCCAATATATGGCCCAGAATGGTGTGTGGAGATGAGGTATTATATACACTGGAGGTATATTGATAAGAATGGGCTGAACTGTTTTAACAGAAAGGCCTCCATATTTGGTGGTTCCAATAAGCTATGAGTTTTATCTTCCTGTCATGTAGCTGGAGTGGGATGGGGGTATCAACAGGTGACCAGGAACCACCCAATCATTCAGGGAACAATTTCCTTCCATCTAGCTTTTTCACCATCTTCTAGAGTATTTGTTGCAGTATAGTCAGAATAGAGTCACTGATACATTTGGGTTTCAGACAATGCGAAGGGCAAATGTTTGAGGGAAACCGCCAGGAAATCTCACTCACCCCTTTCGCTTATGCTGGAGACTCTACCTAACCACAAGTGAAACTGGGAAATGTCACAGAGCTGGGCAGCCCTTGGCCTGGCCTGGCCATATTACTGTGGAGGGAAAGATTAGATTTCTGGCAGTGCCCTCACGGAAGTCAGGCTTTTCCCCCAGCTGTGCGATGGGGAGCCTTAAAGATAAACCACAATGGGCTCTCTATCTCTGACAAAGAACTCTTTCCTTGAAGATCAGAACAACATCTGTGATGCACACTTGTGAGAAATAGCCTTTCAAGGATGCTAAAGATGGAGATATTGTTTACAGACCCTTGGTCTCGGATATTGATATTTTAAAAATAAGGTGTCATCTTGCTAAGCCTGAGTTTGATTTTAGAATCAAGAAGGACACAGATGTCTGTAAATGTTTTCCATTAAGGATACAGGTTGTTTACATTCTCCCAAAAGTGTAGTGAAAGCCACTAGTATAAAAGGTTGTGTCACATCAAACACTGAGTTTCTCAGTTCCAGCAATGCCTGACTTTGGGCTGACATTGTCAGCTGCTAAGGGAACCTGTGCAATAGGTGTTTTATCTGCCCCTGCTTCTAGAGATGACCTTGCTGCTGATAAGCCCTTTGGAAGTTTTTATTGGGAATTGAGAATTTTATCTCACTGAAAGTGGAATATGTATGTGGCCTTTTGCCATGAATCATATATACATATATATGACATTATATATATTATTAGATGCACAATTTTTGTTATAATATATAACAAATAAATTATATATTATATATATGTATATATATATATTTGTTATAAACCCTATATATTTTATTTTATTTTTCTAAAGTTATTATTCTGAGGAGAACATAAGCTTTACCCAAAGGGATCAATGAAACAAAACAAACCAAAAAAGAATCATGAAAGCTTGAATGAGGAAAAATTGAAAGATCAAGAAACATATGCAACTTAGATTCAAATTGAGACTTCCTTTCTTCTCTTTCAATTATTTAATAGAATTTGAGCTGAACCTTCAGACACCTCTTTATATGGTTGCAATCTACTGAAATTCCTTACCCCTACGATCCCACAGTATTATGTTTATTCTAGGACGTCTCGATTCAGTCTGCAGAAGACGCAAACTTTTGAGAGCTCAAAATATTTGAGCTCATGGAGATCTGTTACAGGCATGTTCTTTAAAATCATGTGGTACTTGGAAATTTTAACTTAATTGCCCTATCTCAAAATTTGTTTTAATTGTATAACAACTTTTCAAAGAAGTACAATAAGAATAGAGGGCTCTCTGATAGAGATAATGAAATCAAAAGCACCACATTTTCTATCAAAACCGTTACAAATCTAGTCATGTCTAACAATCATTTGTGGTAAACCTTTAAATCTTTTTTAATGTTGATTTATTTGTGAGAGAGATAAGGGGGTAGGGGCAGAGAGAGATAGGGAAACACAGAATCCAAAGCAGGCTCCAGTCTCTGAGTTGTCAGCGCAGAGCCCGACACGGGACTGGAACTCATGAACCGCGAGATCATGACCTGAGTGAAGTCGGATGCTTAACCGACTTAGCCACCCAGGCGCCCCTATTTGTGGTAAACCTTTATTGCTTGCTTATTTATTAAGGCCTTACTTGGGTAGTAGATAAACTTCTGAAACAGAAATTAAAACACACACACAATTTAACAGGAAAAGGTAGTAGAATATCTGAGAATCTCTATTTGAAAATTTACTTGATTTTTGACAGTCAAATGTTTTATTTTTTTAAATGTTTATTTTTGAGAGAGAGCAAGCAGAGGAGGGGCAGAGAGAGAGAGAGACGGGAAGAGAATCCAAAGTAGGCTCTGTGCTGACAGCAGAGAGCCGATGTGGGGCTCAAGCTCATGAGCCTTGAGATCATGACTTGAGCCGAAGTCCGAAACTTAACTGACTGAGCCACCCAGGTGTCCCTGTCAAATGTTTTAAATTGAAAAATAGCATAATAGGCAAGGAGTAGCTCAGAGTTGTAGCAAGGAGAGTAGCAGTGGTTTGTTTTGTAGACTGCGTCCTTAAAAACTGGATTTTGCTCTTCACTTTCTGCATCGCACCCTACTGGCTTCCTAAGTTTAGTTTCCTTCTACTACTCTCAGTTCTGATAAGGCATTCCTAAAAGTAGGGCAAAATCCTCATTGATCTCACAGCATGAGGTTTTCCTTGCTTGCTTGTTGCAGTATCCTGTATATCTGGCTTACCCTGACATCAGGGAAGTTTAGGTGGCCGCTCTGATGGAGATTGTCTATCTCATCGATTGGATTATGGAGGACTCTAACCCAGCCTGGGTAGAGTCTGGGACATGGCACATCTATCAGTGCTGGATCATTGATCTGTGGAGTATCATTAAAATACCAATAGAAAATCTTGAACTAAATGTCAAAAAGAGGGAGAGAGACAGACAGACAGACAGACAGAAACTACTACTGTGTTAACTCTTTTTTAAGCCATATTTACTTTATGAGAAAATGCACCATAAATATTCCTTTTTTGGTAGAAATGTTCCAGCACTCATAGAAAAGCTTCTTATCTTTTCATTTCCCAGCTGATAATGTGATTTGAGATAATCACCTGGAACTTAAAGTGTGGATCATAATAGTTGTGTTAACTATTATTGAATATAACTCTGGTCTTTTTTTTTTTTTTAAGTTTTTTGAGAGAGAGAGAGAGAGCACAAGTAGGGGAGAGGGGCAGAGGGAGGAAGTGAGAGATATATAGAGAATATTAAGCAGGCTCCACGCTCAGTGTGGAGTCCAAGGCAGGGTTCAATCCCATGACCCTGGGATCATAACCTGAGTCAAAATTAAGAGTCAGATGATCAACCAACTGAGCCACTCAGGCATCCCATAACTCTGGTCTTTTAAAGAATAAAACTCAATCAATACTGAGAAAGAATTGCCAGACATTAGCCAGATCCCATTTATGAGCATATCATAGTTGGCTGAGTTGTTTTAAAAGTTATTTTTCTTTGTCCCAGTGGTCTATAGAGTTTGAGATGTCTCCCATCAGTGATAAATCCATTTTGACCTTGCACAAAGTTAGTGCTAAAGCATAAAATAGAATTCCATATTTCAAAGTCTACACTTTGCTCAACAACAACAACAAAATATATTGCAAATGATAAACTATATGAAATGAAAGTGTCAATAGTTATCCACCCATTTCGTTCCAGTCTAGATGATACAAAATACAAATATTCATTATGATTGCAGCAAATTCCATTCTTTTAGAAGCCTTTCAGGAAACCAAGGTTGAAGCACGATTTACACTGTGTTCTATGTGTGTCACTGTTCCAACTCGTTTAAAAGAAGCTTTGTCTACACAACTTTGGTTATAAATTAGGATATTAAAAATTAATGACTGTGCTTCATCTTTCTCTTTTTTAGGACTTACAACTAAAATCTAACACAATTAGTTGTTCACGGAGTCTCAAACTGTCCCTCAGCAGAGAAGCCCAATTGCATCAATAATTTTTTAAATGTATTTATTTATTAAGCTTCTCTTATTTAAGGATTAAAATTCTACCACAGACACTAGCAGGGTATAATTTGATTTTTGAGAACATATTTTGTCAGTGTTAACTGTATAAATTGATTTTGCAGATATAGAAAACAAGTACCAAAAAAGAAACTTTGAGGGAAACTGAGCATCAACATTACATGTTCCTTTTTATTTTCATATTGTACTCTGAGATCAAGAGTTTGCTAAAATGCCAAGTACCCTCCTTTTGGTCATAGCAGTGTGGGTAGACTAAATAAGTCATTTTTTAGAAATGTTCATTTATTTTTGAGACAGAGACAGTGCATGATCAGGGGAGGGGCAGAGAGAGAGGGAGACACAAAATCCAAAGCAGGCTCCAGGCTCTGAGCTGTCAGCACAGAGCTGGAAGCGGGGCTCGAACTCACAAACCATGAGATCATGACCTGAGACGAAGTCGTTTGCTTAATTGACTGAGCCACCTGGGCGCCCCTAAATAAGTTCTAATTTTTAAAGAGGAATGAGATTATTTTTGTTTAGAAAATATGTGAGTTAAAAATAGCAAATATTTGGAGTGCCTAGGTGGTTCAGTTGGTTAAGCGTTTGACTCTTGATCCCAGATCAGGTCTTTATCTCAGGGTTGTGAGTTCAAGCCCAGCATTGGGCTCCATGCTGGGTGTGGAGCCTACTTTAAAAAAAAAAAAAGGTAAAATAAAAATAAATAAATAAAATAAAATAAAAATAGCAAATATTCTCTAGAAGCTAATATATCACAAGCTCTTCATAAGGTATGTATGTACATTTTAACCTTTAAAAGTTTAATAGCTAGGATTGAAGTTATGATGGGGGAGAAAAGTGGCGAATTTCATTTGAAGACAAATTGTGTGTGTGTGTGTGTGTGTGTGTGTGTGTGCACGCGCGTCTGTGTGTGTGTGTGTGTGTGTGTGTTTATAACCCTGTAACTTCATTCTGCTCACCACAGAACATAATTTGCCTTGGTAGTCATCATTCACTTTTCACTAGGTCTAGAGTATGTTGTTCATGATTGAGCAATGCTATTATCCTAAACCAGTAAATAAGTTTCAATATGCTACTTACAGTGTATTTCTACAACTCACATTAATAAACAGCTAAAGAACACAAAGATATCATGAAATGCTTTACCATATAGGATTGCAAATTAAATGTCAGATTTTAATATTTAAAGATGCTCAACTTTATTCATATATTTAGAAGTGAAACTTGTTTATCCTTTAATAATTGAGTTTGATTTAGGACTAGCTATTACCCTGTTTTTTAATAACATAGCAAAACATTTTTTAAAAGAATAAAAAGTTTTAGACTTAGTGTTTTTAATCACATTTAATTTGAGAAAGGCAAATGGGAGATTTTGGGCTACTTCTGAGAAGACACCTTTGAGGTAGATGGGAGGTAAATAGTCCTTTTTTTGTAAAATAAGAAATGTGGAGTGACTGAGTTTTCAAAACTCCCTTAGAAGCAGAAGAGGAATGAATTCCAGGGCACGGCGCTTATGTTCCTGGTGTATTTACCTTGTAAAACAGCACATCTCCACACTTATCAATCTGCCCACCTTCCACACCACTAAGCAGTGGGAACCTCAAGTGTCTCTGTTGACAAAGGGCCGAGAAGATCTGCACCTCTGGGTCACAGAAAGAAGTTTCTAGGACAGTGACACATTCTTTACCCTATACTTCTTCCCTTGATCTGCTTACTCTTTTGTTCACACTCATACCATCGGCCTTTGGCAAAGGAGAGAAAATCCATTTGTAAAGGGAATTTGTAGATATCAGGACTGATATCTCTAGATAGTGATAGAGTTTGAGTTACCCATTTGCTGATGATTTCTTAGCATGGGTTTTCAACTGAGTAGCAAACAGTGTGGGTAATCTCATATCTACAGAGTCTGATAACTTCGGCCCACTCAATTATCCCATGAGAATTCTCTAGTTCCCCTCTCCCTCTATCTATAGAGAGACTATAGCAGAATGAGTAATCAGCAGGAAGAGTAATGAACTAAATGGGAGCTATGGTTTCTCCCTAGCTGAGGACCAGATAATACCCAGGTAAAGAGTAAGGTCCACCTACAGTCAGGTCCTGCATCAGTCAAGTATTTCTGCCTCAGAGAATACAAACTTAGGGTTCTTAATTTGGAATTTCTAAGGAAACAATCTATTTAAGAATAACAGAAAAAAAACCAAAAATGAATAAAGTGCCCGTGAAATTTATATTTATGGTTCAACCAAAGATATACCTTTAATTACAAAGACCTTTAAAAATAAACACATTTTGTAAAGTTCAAGTTTATTCACAGGTTATTTCTCCCAGGGGAGTTATATTGTTCGGTGATTTAGAGAACTAGGTTCTTTCTCACACTATGTTAAAATCCTTTGGAGTTTAATTTTTTGTGCTCTCTCCATGTGTACCATTTTCTTCTCTTGATGCTGCTTTTATCTGATTATCATCTCTTCAGACATCTCTTGTATATATTTTAGAGAAAGCTTGCCGAATCTCTTTGAGCACCTTGAAAACCAGCTTTTGCTAGCACTAGCAGGGTTTATTGCACTTTGTAAAATGCCTAATGATTTCTCAATTTTTTCTTTTAAAACCAAGATATTGATGCTGCTTTCTCCTTATTGGTGATACATCCACTTCTCTTTATTTGGCTCAAATGCCCTTGTAAAAATTATTTTGGTTTTCTATTCTTGGCTTATTTTTGGCTCTGTTCCTGGAGGATTGAGTTATTTATATTTCTCTTATTTGGGCAGTAATATATGGATTTACAGGTGGTGCCCCCAGAAGGAGAGAAAGACTTGGGAAACAAAGCAAAGTATTTCTTGATGGTACCTGAGGTTTCTTCTGCCAGGTTTTTGGAAATGACTTTATAGTACATCAGAGAGTAAGATGACAAAGTTCTGTCACTGCACACAACCCACTGCACATTATGTGGTGTTTCCGAAATATTTAGAGGTCTAAAAGATGAGAAATGTCACTCATTATTTCAAAATGTAATCCATTTTCTTCCTGTGGTTAGCAAAACAGTGTAAGACATATATGTTTTTGTGGGATTTGTTTTATTTTATTTATTTTTGTTTACCCAGTATGTGTTCTTATGTTTATAACACTGTAATTTTGCTTTTAGGTCTTTTATGACCACCTACAGTGTGGGTGACACTACAGCCAAGGACTCTGGTGTTTCCATGCTCCTATCAGGTTTGTAGGGCTTCCTGGAGAAGGCGATTGAACCAGTGCTCTTCAAAGCTGGTCAGCATAGGGTGATCAGATCTCAATAAGAGGATTTCTCTCCCCAGGCTCCATGGGCTCAGGGACTGGATCAGGATCTTCTGCCTGAATCTGCCCTTGCCTCTCTTGTCTGTCCTTTGCTGGTGAGCCACTGCTTCAGACCTGGTCATTGCCCTCTACTTGCCTCTTGGATTTAACTCTCCACAATGTTCCTTGTAAGCTTGTTCTTGTCCACAGTATGACTGCAATTCCCATTTTCTCTCTCCTTCACAGCTGAAAGTCAATGTTAATGACCAGTGCATCAGCCAGGCTGGACGGTCCTCTAGTCCCTTGCTTTTTCAAGATAGGTGATTAGCACAGATTACAGCTGAAAAAGAAGGAGCTGACCACTTAGGAGTGAATAGGGGGAATATTCTGGGTTTCAGAAATGATTTACCTTATTGGATGAGTTCCATATGTTGAATAATCTTTTTCCTGTTTTAAAATTTTCTCTGGAAACATGCTTCTTTCTGGTATTATGGGCTCTGAGGTAAGAACCACAGGGGTCACACAAACCTGGGGAATGTCACTCAGCTAATTCCTTTCTACTCGTGGCTATGCTGTGACTACATTACTAATTAAAGATTGCTTAGTCGACATACTCTCCAGCCAACCTTGGGTTCAACAGAATCTGAACTTCAAAGAAAAAGGTACTTCAAAGAAAAAGGTGTTCCTTGCTTTATTGGTCTATCCATAATTCTCTGCACACTATAAAAGATAACATCGTATTTCAATCAACACCTATGTCTTTGTGGGTTTTTCTTCCTTTTGGTATTATTTATAAATAGATTTTTAAAGTATAATTTATACACAATATTATATTAGTTTCAGGTATACAACACAGTGATTCAACAACTCTATACATTATGCTACGATCACCACAAGTGGAGGTACCATCTGTCACCATCCAATGCTATTATAAATCCATTGACTATATTCCTTGTGCTGTACCTTTTATTATTACCTTGTGGTAGCCTATTTTTTCTTTTCATCTGTGTACTTTCTTCCTTCCTCAGTCCCTTTGGTTCTACTCAGATTGACACCACCCTCAGCAGTATTGACCCAGTCTTGGCCATCACGGCATCAGGCTTCCATTAGCCACAAGATTGGTTCAGAAATAGGCATGCGTCAAAAGCCAAGCAAATCAGTGTAAAGGTAAGGAATTTCACCTGAGTTTCTAAGGAAAGCTGCACTCTTTTCCAGTTGGTGTTCATAAGCTGGTAGCTTACAGCCTGAAGCTTCTGGTCATTATCTTAGCCATGCCATACAGTAAACCTAGGAATAAAGCTCACACACTGAAGAGCAGAGAGGGAAGACCCAGAGGAAGCAGAACTTGAGAAAATCATTTGAGACTACATCTCAGCTAAGCTTGAAGCCATATCACCTCCCTATCCTGTTTTATAAGTCAATATTTTATTAAGCTAGTAGAAAAGAAGAGAATGTCATTAACTTTATTAGAAAGGCAAACAAAAAAATTGAGTAGGTATTGTCCTGCCAAAGAAATCTAGTGTGTTGTTGTTGTTGTTGTTGTTGTTGTTGTTGTTTTTCTTTCAATATTTAATGATGATTGTCTATAGTCTTTCAATTTAATAGGAAAATCATTATACCTTTTATTAATAGTCTTTGGTGTTAGGTTCTCAATTACACAAAAGAGAAAAACACCATAATTGAGGACTACCACCCTGCTCAACATCATTTTTCTATCTTTTCTCTGAGATTATCACCTGTGAGATCTTCCTGACTGTGATACAGAAAGTCTCCACCCTCTTAATGTAAAGAGAAGAAATTTAGAAGCAAAGAATGTTCTAGATCTGTTTTCTCTGTAATTATAAATTTATTACTGATGTAAGCATATGAGCATACACCACAGGAATCTTCCACCATACTATCTATGCATGTCCTGGGTTTATCACTTATCATATGATTTTAGAGGTGTGGTAATAGTTGTTGCTCAAATGTACATCTTCCTTTCCATCTGTACCTCAGTATCTAGTATTCCATCCAATAGGTAAGGGTCATCCCAGTGGGTTGAAACTCTGTCTTTTGCTGTCTCTTAGGAAACATGCAAGGATTACTTATAATACAAGAAACCACTAATCTGCCACCAATATCCTGGCTTGAATTAATATATAAGATTATTTTTCAACCAGTGTAGAGAGAGCATGGTTTTGAGGGACAGGTCAAAAGACAGGTAAGTTTTAAAAGTGACGGAGAGCCAATTCTACTTTAAGTGGCATGAGCTTTGATGAGTTTAGAACAAAACATCTTGAGAAAGGAAGATGAGAGGGAGTAGGAAAAGAACTAAAGTTGGATCTAAAATATTTAGTTTTAAACTCTCCATGTGATCTATTACATACCCCTTGCGTGACCTTGAGAATATACTTACCATTACTGAATCTCAGTTTTTTAATTTATAAAATGTAAATGACCATATACTCCCTGGAGTTATGTTGTGAGAATTAAGTGGGTGCAAACCACAACTGGCATATGTGAACATTTAGGAATTACTAGGAAAGCACGCAAGCAAAATGGCATATCAGAAAAAGCAAAGCTTATGAAGCTACGTAAAACAGAGTTCATATCCACTACCTACTAACTGAATGGCCTTGGATTTGTCCTTCAGTTTCCACATTTGACTACTGAAAATATAATGTCTAAAGAGTTATTGTGAAGATTAAATGAGGTGCCATACTGTTCGCATCTGGTGCACACACTACTTCATGGTGTATCACCCGTTGGAGCTCAGTCAACTTGAATTTCACTGGAAACTCAGAGCATCATTGGCTTTAATTAGTTAGTTTGTTTGTTTTTACCAAAATGTAAATTTCAAAGAAGTCTTCCAACACTATTGTGAAAGTGAAATCCTGTAGGAAGTAATCAACTCTGCATCTGTGCCTTGTGATTCCCTGACATTAATCAGCACACACTTGAATCTACAAAATTGAGTTTATTTGGTGACCAAGAAACCTGCATTACACAAGCTGTGATCCCAGACAACTTTTCCATCTCATGATTTTTACTCTTGCTTTGTCTAATCTCCTGAAATGTAATGGGAAGATATACCAGAGTGAAGTCACTTTTAAGAAAAGAATGTTCCCTGATTTCTACTTGATGTAACTCCAATTTGACACAAAGACTTATAAATTTGTTTGGAATTCCAAGCACCCCCCCCCCCCCACTGGAAATAATACTAGACATGGTGATGAGGTCTCCAGGTCAGTTAGAAGGAAAAAGGAAATCAATACAAGCCACAAGGTCCCTGAGCTGTAGGATTCATGGTTCTACTCTCAGGGCTGCTTTCTGCGGAGAAAGGACCATGGCTGCCAGAGGCAGGATCAGCCGAGGAAAATATTTAACACAGTGAAATTTGTATTTGGCTTCTTCACATTTTCCATTCAGTACTCTTTAACCACTGTTTAATCTTTCTTTTCCCAGGACTCGCATGCTACCTTGCAATAAAACACTTCATATAATTCTACTAGATTTCCTTCCTCTCTCTGTCCCTCCCTCTTAAAGCCACCACACTTTGGAATAATCCACCTTTCCTTCATCTCTAATTCAAGCTCTTGCTCCCTCTGTGACACAATTCCCAACCAGGGAGAGGCGAGATGATTGCATTAATTTGTGTGAAGTGAATTATCCATGGTTTCATTAGCTAACAGTTCTTTACTTCTTTAGAGAACAATTATTTTTTCCACATTAACACATAATTAGTGTTATTTCATGTCATGTAACAGATAAAGTCAAAACAAAGGACAAACTGTGTGTGTGTTGTGTGCAGGTCTTCTGCCTAAGGTCATTCAGGTTCAAGGCTGGGGGGAACACAGGAGTTCCCCTATGTTAGGGGGTGAAATCCAGTCTCTGTTCTCCTGGCCAAGCCTTATACCCAAGTGTTGAAGTGCCTTCAGGGGGGAGGGAGACATCTAACTTGTAAAAAGATGTGGCAAGTTCCAGAAGTGGCTCTGAGTGAGGGCAAGCTAAGTTTTTTGGCAAAGGATAGACTATACAGAGGCCAGCTCTGTACTGGAGAGCATAGCCTATGGGTGCCATTTCTGCTTTATCTACCTAGTTTCTGTCTTAACTTTCTGATTCATAACATCTTGAAATGTTCCAATTTATTTTTCCCTCTGGAATGGATACTTGGCAGTATAGTAGTGAGAGAAAACATAATGAGGATCATGTGTGGGTCTGTCTTGGATCAGAGTCCATCAATGCTGAGAAAGAGACATTTTCTTTGGTAACACTGTGTCCTGGTGAGCAGCCTTACTGCATATTACTTTTTTCTATCAGTGGCTATTGCCTGAGAATATTTTCCAAACACTTTGAGGAGATTTACACAATTATTTAGAAACTACACTGTATTTACCTCTTTTACCTTATTTATCTCTTTTTTTCCTGTCTCTGTTTTTGTCACTCTTTCCTTCACTTCTCTAGTCACAGTGAAATACTTTCATTTCTTCCAGAAGCCAGGCTTTCTCTTGCTTCTGGAGTCTAGACCTTCATACCCTATTCCCTTTATTGTGATCCCTTTCCCACATTACATTATCTGGCTAGCTCTTATTTAGTTTTCAGATTAAATGTCACTTTGGTAAATTGTCCATGTCCTTTATATATATTTAACTCCATTCAACCAAGACTGGGCTATATGCTGTCACCAGAAGATCTTAGAGCTTTATTACTTTCATTTTAATTACTTGTTATCCTAGGAAGACTGGAAGCCCTGTGAGGTGGGGGAGGGGGGCACTCTCTCTTCTCATGGCTGTGTCTTGAGCACCTAGCATATCAGATATGGTCAATGAATTTTTGTTGAGTGAATATTATTGTCATACATCTTGTACCTTTAGACCTACAAGCCTGTGCGAGAACAAAATCACCATCTGGATTTGAGGCAATGTACTTCACCATGATTAGAAAATTTAGTCGTATTAGTGAAGGGCTATGCATGCTTCCAATCATTCAGTCCTGTATCTTCAAAATCATTTAATGTGAAAAGCATGTGAAAATGTAAAATAGGAATTAAGGGTCATTTGGAGGTCCCAGTTGACTTGGGCAGGAAAAGGGAAAAATATGTAAGTCACCTGGTAAGGATTTGGGGGTGGGGGTGGAGGTGGGGGTGGGAGTACGTGTCCCTTAGCACTGGTGTTCTCAACCTGCATACAACACTTGGGAGGGAGCTGTTGCCAAGGCCCTAACCTCTTCTACCCTTTTCTTTCTCTTCTGTTTACAACACACTTGGAAATAGCAAAACTGTATGAACCCAAAAGGTGGAAAACCAGCTTTTGCCATTCAAAGCAAAGTTTGAATGCATTTATCCTGATAGGAAGCCAGCAACTGTAATGAAGATATTTGTAAAATAGGAAGGAATCCCCAAATGTCTAGAAGTCTAATAAGTCTACCTGTTACTCCATCTTCTTCTCCCCTGTAATCACAGAGGTCAGGCTCATAGCATTAAACCTTTTTTCTTTATAATTCCATAAATGATACATCCAGGAAAGATAAGTCATTCTACTTAATTTATTTGTTTTCTTAACCTAAGAAAAGAGGAAATTGTCTGTATAGCTACTCTGAATTGTAAACAACTGATGTTCCCCCAAGGTTCAGTAAGAAACATTGAGATTTCACCTAAAACCCTTTAGGAGAGGCCTGGAAAATTGCTAGGCATCTCAAGACAGCTCATCGCCATTCTAGCATGGGCTATTACTCAAGTCTGTGACTGTGATCATGATAATGTGCATCTCCAGTGGGTGCATCCCACTGGTGTTTTGTACAGGGCAGCTATACGGTAATTCCTGTGTCCCCATGGATGCTTTCACACCAGCACTTACTTTCCTGGGGCTTTAGGCAGAGGGGGATTTTCTCTCTAAGCTTAGGCACCTCCTGGCAGAGGAAATAGAATGAAAACAGAACATTACCTGTTTTCAATGGTGGCACCAATTTTAAAGCTGTGCTATTTTAAAACAAAGAAACAGATGGAGAAGTTACAAGGAAATGAATCCTATATTTGCTCTTTGGAAAGCACTTACTGGGTAATTGCTGGGATCTGAGTGACTTGAGGTGGGAAATGGGATGTAGATTTAATGAGATCCAGTTTAAGGCACGATTTGCGGAAGCCCAGAATGGCGGGATAGTACAGGGTTATTTCTTGCCTTCTGATTGTGTTTGCTTGGCCTCTGTGAAATGACTAGAATTTCTTAGTCCAGTACTATGGGATGCATCCCATTCCGTAGCAGTGACTGCTAGGGACACCAGATTGCAATAGCACATAGGCAAATCAATGTTGGGGAACTGATGCCTTCCAGGCTAGAGGTCAGCCTGTTCCATAACAAAGGGGTTGACTAAAATGGTTGTGATGGTCCCCTCAGCTTGACTAAACTTCAGATTGGTTTCTCCCAGCTGTAGCCCCCTGACCTCCCTTTTCTTAGAACATTTACGTTAGAAAACTTGAAATTATAAATTCTTACTCTGCTCCTTTGAAATATATATAAATCTTCCCACAGCCTTTTGTCAGGTTTATAATCCAGGAATTTCTTGAGGAACTAAGAACTATTTGTTGAAAATATAAACATTGAAGGGACAGCAACCCTCTTTTCTAGTCCCTGTGGCAGAGTAGGAGCCTAACTATAATGGAGACCAGTCAGTAAACACAGATGACCTAATTACAGAGAAAAACATTCACAAACTCAGAATAACCCATCGTGATGGACATAACCCACAGATGAACCTCCCTCCTAATTTCCTCTACTCACTCACCCCAGGACTTAAAAAATTCCCTACTGTTTGTTTTAATGGACTTAAGTTCAGTCTCTCTTCCCTTATTTCAATAGTCTTGAATAAAGCCTTTCTTGCCTATTTAAATTTGTCCATTGCAATTTTAATTTGAAAGGGTCTAATGCAAAAAATGGTGGAGAGAATCTCGAGTGGGTCATTTAACAAACTGGGTGCATTAGTTTGCTGGGGCTGCTATAAGATGGAACCATAACAAAATAACAAAATCTCCCAGTACGTGAGGCTGGAAGTCCACGATCAGGGTGTTGATAGGTTTGTTGACTCCTGAGGCTCTTTTCTTGGCTTGCAGATGGACCACCTCCTCCCTGTGTTTTCAATGGTCTTTCCACTGTGTACATGCATCCTTGGTGTTTCTCTGTGGTTCTGAATTTTCTCTTTTATAAGGACACCAGTCAGCTTGGATTAGGATGGCTTCATTTTAACTTAATTACTGTTTAAAAGGCCCTATCTCCAAATACAGTCTAATTTTGAGGTATTGGGGATTAGGGCTTCAATATATACACCTTTCAGGGGAACACCTTTCAGTGTAGCTCCTAACACTGGGTCTCTATGACTACTATCTCTAAGATAGAAGCTGAAGGGACTCCATTTTAGAAAGGCTCCATCTCTGCTGTTTTTCTGCTAGACCCCATTTACTCATGATCTATGTTTTGTCTCTGAATAGGCTAAAGAAGCTATATTCTCATTTCCAGCGGGGAGCAAGAAAGTTTATCATTCTCTGAATTTTGTCCTAAGCCCCAAACACCTGATAACACCTAAGAAGAGCCAGATCCCAAACATATTCCAGGACATTAGCTTCAAACAAACCTTGGCTGATGCTGGCATCGATACGCTTATCTTCAGTAATTTATGGAATAATACCTATTATTCACCTGATGCTCACCTTTGATTGGACCCTACCCTGGATTCCTGGAGGAACTCTTACCCTAGGCCCTTTTCTAATATTAATCCCTAGCCCAAGCAAAGACAAGACTTATTCTCCTTTCCTTTCAGAGTTTCCCAGTCACTGGGCCTGCTATTCTCTCCTTGTGGCTTACTCAATTCAATAAAATCTGTTTCCACTTTCTCTGGCTCACATTTGATTTCTATCCTGCATGAAGCCAAGATCCTGTGGGACCTTCCCCTGGGTTCTTGGACTCAGCCTACCTGCATCATCTCTACCACTACCTTCTGAGAGAAAACTGCTCCCTGAAGCTGCCAATACAACCATTTTGTAAAAACCTTTCTCCAGATAACAGCCATCCATATCTTAAAGTTCTCTACTGTCAACACCAAAAAGAATAGTAGGTGAATATTCAGTGTTTGCCAAAGGAATATATTGTACATATGGAGAGGGCAGAGGAAGGGGAAGACAGGGCTACTCCATAGGGAACAATGCATTTTTGGAAGATGAAGATACTTGTTACATAAATTTCACTTTTGCGCCATTACATTACTACATAACTCTCAAGTGCCAATCAATATATCTTTTTAAAAGATCCTGTAATTGTGTTGGAACTAGCATAATTATATTACATTTTTATTGCAAATATAAATTAAACAGATATCAACATTTAAAATAATGATAATTTTGGTTACTTTATTTTGGCACTCCTCTTTTAAGAGGCAATCAATCCCCCCACCCCACACACAAATGAACTTCTAAAAGACCCTGCCTAAGGCAACTCAAACAAGTCTTTGAAAGTTTCAGAACAGAAGTAAAGCCAAAAATTTCCTTTTAGGAGTCTATATAAAATATCAGATTCCATTTTATATTAGAAAAAAACAGAAATTGTAAAATCTGTATCGGATAATTCCATGAATACAAGATATATCTCTGTGTAAGGCATGCTATGTTCTTTGACAAATTTATTTGACTGCTAATTTAAAAGACTGATAGGATTGTGAGCCAATGTGCCTCATTAGTATCCCACTGCCTGCCAAGAATTCACCGGTGTTCTCTAAAATAAAAATATAAATACAAGTAGAGGTATTTATTATGAATTGGAACTAAAAATTCCTTTCAGAATGAGAAAGTTGTCCTTGGGCAAGATGAAGTTAAAAGCCAATTTTTCTGTTGCTGAGTTATTGGATGAGTAAATAACCAAAGAAAGTGTGTACTTGGCTTGCTGAATGGAAGTTCTGCTGTCCCAGTAAGTTGTTGAAAATATGTGTAAAGATACATTCATTTTCCTATCTGAACTCATTCTTAGTGTACATAATTTAAGCATGTATTTATGTGGGTTTTGTTTTTCATGAGACATAGTTTTAGTCTTATTGAAAGTGATTATACACATAGATTTTTTTTTTTTTGGCCAGAACCCTACACTTTGCTCATATATACTCATTACCCGTCTAAGTTTCCTGACCTCAGGATTTAATGTACTAACACTGCGTATTCATGCAATTCAAGTCACCAGTCCCCTACTCTTATTCTTTGTTGTTGTTGTTGTTGTTGTTGTTGTTTTTCTGGGACACTTCATTTCTTCCAAAATACTTCCAGCCTCCCAAATCCTAACCAAAGTCATAGGTTTTCATTTCCCTTATTCTTTTTAGCTTTTATCTCATCTCTTCTTTCCTGTCCACTCATCCACTCTTGGGAAATTATTTCCCCATACTCACCAATTGTCATCATCATCATCATCATCATCATCATCAAAATAAAACAACAAATAACTAGGGAATGGGCCAAGATGGCAGAACAGCATGGAAGTTTTTTTGTTTTGTTTTATTTTGTTTTGTTTTGTTTTGTTTTGTTTTGCATCTCTCATCCCTGAAATGCAACCAGATCAATACTAAACCAGCTTACATACCAAGAAAACTGATTTGAGGATTAACACAACAATCTGAACAACCTGAACCATAGAACTTGGCAAGTATGCAGTGCAGAGAGGTGAACTGGAGGAAAGAGAAACTGCAGAGGGCAGGGAGCTGTTTTTGTTTGCATAAAGAGGACAGAGATAGGGAAGAGTAAGGGAAAAGCATCCCCTCCCCCACGAAAGGAGCTGGAAAGAAAAAGTCTGAGTGGAAACAGCCACAAGGGACTGAACAAAAAAGGGAGAAAGGAGAGTGTTTAAATTCCATTAAGACTCTATAAACAGGGGAAGCACAGAGTCTGAAACTCCACAGCTCAATACCTGGTGGTGCTCTGGTGGGAGGGTATATCCATGGGAGCAGAAAGTAAGGTCCTTGGGGTCCTGGGCCACACAGGAAGTGGTTGTTCCCCTGCTGGGAGGTCATTTGATAGAGGCGGTGTGGCCTCCCCACAGTCAAAGGTCCCAGTGGACCATGGAGAATGGCTGCATTCACTGCTGTTGGAGAGGATGTTAGGGGTGACCTGGTGACAGATGTGTGTTGTGACTTGCCATAATCTCTGAAATGCTGCTGCATGATCTCACAAACTTTTTCTGGGGCAGGCTGGCACCCAGGCACAGTCTCTAAGCTTCTGCAGCAGCACGGTTGTGCGAACATTCCTGCGTGTGGCCAGTACCCAGCCATTTCTCAGTGAGACCCTCCCCCAAAGGGTAGGAATGGGTCAAAGCCACAGTCACTCAGAAGGGAGGAGTTGGGAAACACAGCTCTATGTGAGATAAAACTCAGGAATGAGGTGCTGCCTGGCAGCCTGCTTAGTCACAGAGAGTGTAGGAGTGGAGAGTGGATGGAAGCTAGAGACGAAGGAGGGGTGCTTGATCACTGGTAGGGGAGAGTGCAGAGTTCTGATAATAGAGACTTAGTAGTTGGGTGACACCCCTCACTCGCAGCGCATACACACCTACAAGCTTCACAGCAATCCACCCCAGTAACCTAAGCAGCACCATCTAGTGGAAGATGGAGCCGTTACACTAAACCTCACCCAACTGGGCCAACTGCACTCTTGAGGAACACTGTAAGTCTTTCTGCCTGCTTAGTTTATGGACTATAAAGTGCTTCATAGTTTGACTTCTAGGGGGAAAAAATATAATTTTAATCGTACTTGATTCTATTCACTGATACATCTAGTCAATTTTTTTCTTTTCCTTTCTTATTCTTGAATACAGAAAGAGAAAAAAATTATTTTTATTTTCAATTTTAAATAAAAATATTTTTCTTTAATTTTTTTCTACCATATTTTTTATTTTTGTAAACTTTTTAAATTATATTTTACTCCTACCATTCATTTTATTGCATTTTATGATATCCAGTTTTTCAAATTTTCAAACTATTTTCCTCTTATTTTATTTTCCTTTTTTTTCTTATCTTTCTCTTTTTTCTCTAATCTAATCAAGTTTTTTTTCAACAACCTAAGAAGAAAACCACACCTAGGATCTAGCATCCATTATTTGATTTTTTGTGTTGTTTTTAATTTTTTAATTTTAATTTTTTTTACTTTATTAATTTCATTTCTTCCTTCAAAATAACAAAATGAAGGAATTCACCCCAAAAGAAAGAAGAGGAAGAAATGACAGCCAGGGACTTAATCAACACAGATGCAAGCAAGGTATCTGAACCAGAAACTAGAATCATGATAATAAGAATATGAGCTGGGGTCGAAAATAGATTAGAATCCATTTTTGCAGAGATAAAAGAAGTAAAAGCTAGTCAAGATGAAATAAAAAATGATATAACTGAGCTGCAATCTCAAATGGATGCCACGGTGGCAAGGATGGAGGAAGCCGAGCTGCAAATCAGTGATATAGAGGACAAACTTACAGAGAATAATGAAGCAGAAAAAAGAGAACTAAGACAAAAGAGCATGATTTAAGAATTAAAGAAATCAGTGACTCATTAAAAAGAAATAATATCTGAATCATAGGGGTCCCAGAAGATGAACAGAGAGAAAAAGGGGTAGAAGAGTTATGTGAGCAAATCATAGCAGAAACTTTCCTAAGCTGGGAGAAGACACAGACATCAAAATCCAGGAAGCACAGAGGACTCCCATTAGATTCAACACAAACCGACCATTAACAAGGCATATCATAGTCAAATTTGCAAAATATTCAGACAAGGAAAGAATCATGAAAGCAGCAAGGGAAAAAAAGTCCTTAACCTACAAGGGAAGACATCAAGTTTGCAGCATACCTATCCATAGAATCTTGGCAGGGAAGAAAGGAGTGGCAGGATATATTTAATGTGCTGAATTGGAAAAATATGCAACCAAGAATTCTTTATCCAGCAAGGCTGTCATTCAAAATAGAAAGAGAGATTAAAAGTTTCCCTACAAACAAAAATTAAAGGAGTTTGTGGCAACTAAACTGGTACTGCAAGAAATTTTAAGGGGGACTCTGAGGGGAGAAAAGACAAAAACAAAAACAAAAAAACAAAACAAAAAGGCTCAAAAGCAACAAAGACTAGAAAGCACCAGAGAACACCACCAGAAACTCCAACTCTACAGGCAATGTAATGACAATAAATTCATATCTTCCAGTGCTCACTGTAAACATCAATGGACTAAAGCTCCAATAAAAAGACATAGGGTAACAGAATGGATAAGAAAACACAATAGATCTATATGCTGTTTATAAGAGACCAATTTTAGACCTAAAGGCACTTTCAGATAGAAAATAAGGGGCTGGAGATCCATCTATCATGCTAATGGTCATGACAAGAAAGCCTGAGTAGTGATACTTATAACAGAAAATCTAGATTTTAAAATAAAGACTGTAATAAGAGATGAAGAAGGGCATTATATCATAATTAAGGGGTCTATCCACCAAGAAGATCTAACAATTATAAACATTTATGCTCCAAACGTGAAAGCACCCAGACAAATAAATCAATTAATCACAAACATAATAATACCATAATAGTAGGGGACTTCAACACCCCACCTACAACAATGGACAGATCATATAAACAGAAAACCAACACTGAAACAATAGCTTTGAATGACACACTGGACTGGATGGACTTAACAGATATATACAGAACAATTCATCCTAAAGCAGCAGAATACACACTCTTCTCCACTGCACCTGCAACATTCTCCAGAATAGATCACATACTAGGACACAAATCAGTCCTCAACAAATATGAAAAGACTGAGATCATACTGGGCATATTTTCAGACCACAGCACTATGAAACTCGAAATCAACCACGAGAAAAAATTTGGAAAGATAACAAATACTTGGAGACTAAAGAACATCCTACTAAAGAATGAATGGGCTAACCAAGAAGTTAAAGAAGAAACTAAAAAGTACATGGAAGCCAATGAAAATGATAATACCCCAGCACAAAACCTCTGGGATGCAGCAAAGGCAGACAAGAGGGAAGCATATTGCAATCCAGGCCTTTCTAAGAAGGAAGAAACATCTGAGATACACAACCTAACCTTACACCTTAAAGATCTTGAAAAAGAACAGCAAATAAAACCCCAAACCAGAGAAGACAGGAAGTAGTAAAGATTAGAGCAGAAATCAATGCTATCAAAACCAAAAAACCCAGTAGGACAGATCAATGAAATCAGGAGCTGGTTCTTTGAAAGAATGAACAAAATTGATAAACCCCTAGCCAGTTTGATCAAAAAGAAAAAGGAAAGGATACAAATAAATAAAGTCAAGAATGAAAGAGGAGAGATCACAACCAACACAGCAGAAATACAAACAAGAATAAGAGAATATTACCAGCAATTATATGCCAAAAAAATTGACAATCTGGAAAAAAATGGACAAATTCCTGGAAACATATAAACTACCAAAACTGAAACAGGAAGAAATAGAAAATTTGAACACACCCATAACCAGTAAAGAAATCGAATTAGTTATCAAAAATCTCCCAAAAAAACAAGAGACCTGGGTCAGATAGATTTCCAAAGGATTCTACCAAACATTTAAAGAAGAGTTAATACCTATTCTCTTGAAGGTATTCCAAAAAATAGAAATGGAAGGAAAACTTCCAAACTCTTTCTATGAAGCCAGCATCACTTTGATTCCAAAATCAGACAAAGACCCACTAAAAAGGAGAACTACAGATCAATTTCCCTGATGAATATGTATGCAAAAATCCTCAACAAGATATTAGCCAACTGGATCCAACAATACACTAAAAGAATTATTCACCATGACCAAGTGGGATTTATACCTGGGATGCAGGGCTGGTTCAATATCTGCAAAACAATCAATATGATTCATCACATCAATGGAAGAAAGGACAAGAACCATATGATCCTCTCAATAGATACAGAGAAAGCATTTGACAAAATACAACATCCTCTTTCGACGAAAACCTCAAGAAAGTAGGGATAGAAGGATCATACTTCAAGATCATAAAAGCCATACATGAAAGACCCAACGCTAATATCATCCTTAATGGGGCAAAACTGACACCTTTCCCCCTAAGGTCAGGAATAAGACAGGGATGTCCACTCTCACCACTGTTATTCAACATAGTATTGGAAGTCTTAGCCTCAGCAATCAGACAACACAAAGGAATAAAAGGCATCCATATTGGCAAGGAGGAAGTCAAACTTTCTTTTTAACAGATGACATGATACTCTTTTTGGAAAACCCAAAAGATTGCACCAAAAAAACCTGCTAGACCTGATCCATGAATTCAGCAAAGTCTCAGGATATAAAATCAATGCACAGAAATCAGTCGCATTCCTATACACCAATAATGAAGCAACAGAAAGGGAAATCAAGGAATCAATCCTAGTTATAATCGCACCAAATCCCATAAAAGACATAGGAATAAATGTAACCAAAGAGGTGAAAAATCTATACACTGAAAACTATAGAAAGCTTATAAAAGAAATGGAAGAAGACACAAACATATGGAAAAATATTCCATGCTCCTGGATAGGAAGAACAAATATTGTTAAAATGTCGATACTACCCAAAGCAATCTACATATTCAATGCAATCCCTATCAAAATAACACCAGCATTCTTCACAGAGCTAGAACAAACAAACCTAAAATCTGTATGGAACCAGAAAAGACCCCAACAGCCAAAGAAATCTTGAAAAAGAAAACAAAAGCTGGAGGCATCAAAATCCCAGACTTGAAGATGTATTACAAAGCTGTACTCATCAAGACACTATGTCACAAAAACAGACACTCAGATCAATGGAACAGAATAGAGAACCCAGATATGGACCCATAAATGTATGGCCAACTAATCTTTGACAAAGCAGGAAAGAATATCCAATGGAATAAAGACAGTCTCTTCAGCAAGTGGTGCTGGGAAAACTGGACAGCGACATGCAGAAAGTGAAGCTGGACCACTTTCTTACACCATACACAAAAAGAGACTCAAAATGGATGAAAGACCTAAACATCATATTGGAAGCCATCAAAATCCTAGAGGAGAAAGCAGGCAAAAACGTTTTGATCTCAGCCACAGTAACTTCTTACTCAACATGTCTCTAGAGGCAAGGGAAACAAGAGCAAAAATTTTCATCTATTGAGACTTCATCAAAATGAAAATCTTCTGCACAGGGAAGGAAACAATCAGCAAAACTAAAAGGCAACTGATGGAATGGGAAAAGATATTAGAAAATGACATATCAGATAAAGGGTTCGTATCCAAAATTTATAAAGAACTTATAAAACTCAATACCCAACCAACAAACAATCCACTGAAGAAATGGACAAAAGACATGAATAGACACTTCTCCAAAGAAGATTTCCAGATAGGCAACCGACACATGAAAAAATGCTCAATATCACTCGTCATCAGGGAAACACAAATCAAAACCACAGTGAGATATCACCTCACACTTGTCAGAATAGCTAACATTAACAACTCGGGCAACAACAGATGTTGGTGTGGATGCAGAGAAAGAGGATCTCTTTTGCTTGCTGGTGGGAATGCAAACTGGAGGTTCCTCAAAAAATTAAAAATAGAACTACCCTACAATTCAGCAATTGCACTACTAGGTATTCATCCAAGGAATACAGGTATGCTGTTTCAGAGGGGCACATGCATCCCAATGTTTTTAGCAGCACTATCAACAATAGCCAAAGTATGGAAAAAGCCCAAATGTCCATCAATGGATGAATGGATCAAGAAGATGTGGTGTGTATACACACACACACACACACACACACACACACACTAGAGTATTACTCAGCAATCAAAAAGAATGAAATCTTGCCATTTGCAACTACGTGGATTGAACTAGAGGGTATTATGCTAACTGAAATTAGTCAGAAAGACAAATATCATATGACTTTATTTATATGAGGGCTTTAAGATACAAAACAGATGAACATAGGGAAGGGAAGCAAAAATAAAATAAAAACAGGGAGGGGGACAAAACATAAGAGACTCTTAAATATAGAGAACAAACAGAGGGTTGGTGGAGGGGTTGTGGGAGAGGGAGATAAGCTAAATGGGTAAGAAGCATTAAGAAATCTCCTGAAATCATTGTTGCACTATATGCTAATTAACTTAAATGTAAATTTAAAAATTAATTAATTAAAAAAAACAAATAACAGTTCACATACACCTGGTGTTTACCATGTGTGAAGAACTAAGGACAGTACATGGATTAGTCTATTTACTTTTCACAACAAACTTATGAGGTCATTGCCATTGATTATTATCATCAGCTTTCACAGTTGAGAAGTCTGAGGCACAGAGATAAAGTAATTTAGCCACAGACACACAGCCATTTAGTGATAAAGCCAGAATGTGAGCCCAGATAGTCTGGCTCTGTGACTGACTGGGATACAATAATGGACTATGTGAGTAGAAATGATGTATGATAAACCCATAGAAACTTTTCTAGCAATCCTCCATGCACTTTTTTCTCCCTTCATCTGTCTCTGAATGATGATGATCCAGGATAGGAATGCGTAGCTCCAAGACGTGCATTAAACTGTTAAATGGGTGAAATTTTGAGGGTGAGAGATGCTAAAAAATAAAAAGCCTTTAGCTTCACAGCGTAAAAGTAAGACAGTTTGTTTAGCACTCATTTATGGAAGAACCTTAGATTTGAAATTATAAGCCTGCTTAGTGGCAAATGGTATTAACAAGAAGACAATCTGGCTGGCCACAATGTTTTGTTTTGTTTTGTTTTGTTTTGTTTTGTTTTGTTTTGTTTTTAAGTAGACACCCATATCCAGAAATTCTTAGCCCCACTGTCTTTGTGTCATAAGAATAGACCAGTTCCCAAAGTAGATGTACCTTAAGGTCATCTCAGACAAATTCCTTCAAGCACACAGATGCCACTGAGTCCTGGCAGCCTCTTCCTTTCAGGGACACAAAGGAGGGGCCCAGACGCAACTCAGAGAGGGAAAGCTGGAGTTCCCATAAGTTGAATTGTCTGCACACACTGGATCAGTTTAGAACCATAAATTCAGTGAACTGCAAATAAAGAAGAGCAAATTCAGGGGAAACTAAGATTAGATTGTTAATTTGTATATAATTTTTATTGTTAGAGAAAGAGAGTACGTGTTCACAAGGGGGAAAGGGGAGAGGGAAAGAGAGAGAGAGAGAGAGAGAGAATGAATCTTAAGCAGGCTCCATGCTTAGTGCAGAGCCTGACTGAGGCTCTATCCTCATGACCTGAGTCAAAATCAAGAGTTGGATGCTCAAACGACTGAGTTACCCAGGTGCCCCTTGGATGTAACTTTTAACATGTTTTTTGGGGATTTTTTTTTGCTATACATATTTTTACAAATTTAACTTCATTTAAAAATATTCTCATATATTTACACATTTATGCAGTTTTATATAAATGCCTAAATGTGATCCTTGCATATCCTATCGTTTTTTGCTTTGTTTTCTTTTCTGAGTGCCAAAATTTTTCTTTCCCTCTTTATTCCCATTATCCCCCCTACCCTTCCCAGATTGTCATTTTTCCCTTGTTCTCCATGCTTTAAAAATAATATGCGGGGTGCTCAGTTGGTTAAGCATCTGATTTCAGCTCAGGTCACGATGTCATGGTCTGTGAGTTTAAGCCCCTCATGGGGCTCTGTGCTGACACCTCAGAGCCTGAAGCCTGCTTCAGATTTTGTGTCTACGTCTCTCTCTCTTCCTCTCTTTCACTCGCTTTCTCTCTCTCTCAAAAATAAACATTAAAAAAACAATTATATGCAAATGCACACACTCAAATACATACACAAATATATTTACATGCACACAATGATAAATATACATATGACTCATATATAAATATATATACATATTATGTACACCTAGTGAAATATATGTACATATATCTACATCCATAAATCTGTACATATATATACATCTATAAATATATACATATATCTTGTGCTCTCAGTAAAGTTCTTTCTGTTCCTCCACAGTTTCATTTGTAGAACTAAAGAGGGACCCCCAGAACTCCTCCTCCTGGCACAATACACCCCCTGCATCCCTCCCTTCAAAGTCTGCCTCTTGGGTGATCAGGATAATGCCATCACTCTCATCCCTGTGCAGTGGGTAGCCACAAGCAGCCCAAGGATCCCAGGCTTATTATCATCAGTCTGGGAGCTACACTTGATTTTTTCCATTCTGTACAATTCTGTCTCCCCACTTCCCCTGCGCTCTCTGGAGCTTACAGTCTGTCCTCAACAAAATCCACTCTTCCCATTCCCTTCTGTGAATGTTTCCTTCACCTGTGTATTAGTTTCCTGCAGCTGTTATAAATTACTGCAAAGTTGGTGACCTAAAACAGAAATTTTCTCTCTCCATTCTCAAGTCCAGAAGTCCAAAATCAGTATCAGTGGGCTGAAATTAAAGTGCTGGTGGGGCTGTGTTCCCACCAGAGGCTTTAGGGAAGAATGCACACCTCACCTGGCGACTGCTGGCATTGGTTGGCTTGTCACATCACTCCAAACCTCAAGGGAAGTTATTTTCAAATCTCTCTCTGGTCCATCGTCATGTCACTATCTCTGTGTACCTTTTCTTCTGTGTTACATCTCTCTGACTCTCTCTTGTAAGGACGCATGTGATTGACTGCATTCAGGGCCCACTTGGATAATCCAGGATACTCTCTCCATCTTAACTTAACAATTACATTTGCAAAGACTCTTTTTCCAAATAAAGTAACAATTACAGGTTTGAGGGATAATGGCTTGGTATCCTTGGAGGCCTTCATTTAGGCAACATCAATCTGCTTGCTCTGTCTCAAACCTGATGCTTCCCCAAGAATCTGCTTCTTCTTCAGAACCCTCCAAATGTAGCTAGTTTTTGTTTGTTTGTTAGTTTGCTTGCTTGCTTGCTTGCTTGTTTTGTTTTGTTTTGTTTTGTTTTGTTTTTTTAAATCTCACAGCCCAGAAGTGAGGCAAGTGTCCTCCTTGATTCTCCTTAACAACATTGTCCCTCTCTCCTTCCAAAACATGCCAACTTCAGGGTCATGGCTTGGTTCATAGGTTGGAGTCTCACATCAGCCTTGCTGCTGTCGGCACGAAGCCTGCTTCAGATCCTCTGTCTCCCTGTCTCTCTGCCCCTCCCCTGCTCACACACTCTTGCTCTCTCAGAAATAAATATATATTAAAAAAAAACATTCCAACTTCAGAGCTCATGCTAGCATACTATACCATCCAACCCTCCTTTAGCCATCATCCACAGACCCTCAAGCTACTCCTGAAGAATTTTATATTGTTTGCTCTGACTCCTCCTAACACTACTCCTACTATAATTCTTGGTGATTTCAACGTCCATGCCTGCAGTCTTTCCAGTTTCTCAGTCTCTGAACCTTCCCTCTCCTAGTAGCTTATAACTTTACCCCATCTCAGCTTTTCAGTTCCATGATTATATACTAGGTCTTGTCAATACTAATCCTAATAATACTAACACTAACAAAAACTGTATCCCCTTCACAATCTCAAATTTTAAGCACTCTACTCTTTGACCTATCTTTTCAGCTAATTCCCTCTAATACCCCAACTCCAAAAAAGCTCTGATCTATCTGGCTAAATGGAAATATGTAGAAAACTGTGAAGGATATTATCCTGTCACCGTTCATTATCCTTTACCCCTTGTAGGTCATACAGGGCCAATCTTTGTGTCACCCTACCCTGTCTATGTTCAAGTCTCTGCCTAGTCCACATGTGTACCTTGGCAGCTGAGTGTGGCTGGGGAAAATCCTCAGATGACTGGGCTCACTTTGAATGTATCACCTCAGGGGCACCTGGGTGGCTCAGTGAGTTCAGTGTCCAACTTCGGCTCAGGCTCACAGTTCGTGAGTTTGAGCCCCACATCGGGCTCTGTGCTGACAGCTTGGAGCCTGGATCCTGTTTCAGATTCTGTGTCACCCTCTCTCTCTGCCCATCCCCCGCTTGCTCTCTCTCTCTCAAAAATAAATAAGCATTTTAAAATTAAAAAAAAATTAATGTATCACCTCAAGAAGAGCATTGGTGCTGATGGAAAATCCCACTGTATAGTTCTTCCCCTTGCCATTCCTCTAGATGATTACCCATACCTTTCCTCTTCAAACTGCCAAGATTTCCTTCAATCTTCACCCTCAGCTGACAACCTTGCTTCTGTACTTCACTATGAAAATATAAGAAATTAGAGAACATCTTCCACACACTCACATCTGCCAACACCCAAGATCTGTTCCGCATCTCTGCCTCATCTATAATTCAGGAACCATTATCACCTCCTCAGACCATTCCCTTCATCTGTGCACTAACATCCATTTCCACTTAGTTACCTTGAAGCATCACTCTAGTGGTTGCCTCCTCTCTCTTCCATCATGAATTTTCCCCTACTGGATGGCTTTTGTTAGCATACAACTAATCTGAAATATCTACCATCTTAAAAATCAAAACAAAACAAAGCATCCCCTTCCAGCTACTGCTATATTATTATATTGACCTTTTTCATTTATTTATTTTCTATTATTTTATTTGAGAGAGAGAGATGGAGAGAGAGAGAAGAAGAGAGCCCACACACTAGTGAAGGAGGGGCAGAGGGATAGAGAATCCTAAGCAGGCTCCAAGCTCAGTCCTCAGTGCAGAGCCTGATGTAAGGCTCCATCTCATGACTTGATCAACTATGAGATCGTGATCTGAGCTGAAATCAAGAGTTGGAGCCTCAACTGACTGAGCCACCCAGGTGTCCCTACACTTTATCCTTTAAATCAAAGCTCTCTTAAAAGATATGACTGTCGTTGTCCCTTATTTCCCTTAGTCTCCTATTCTGTCTTGAACCCTCTTCAATCAGGCATCCATCCCTAGCACACACACACACACACACACACACACTCCAATCTTGAAAATAGAAATGCATAAATGATTTCCATGTTACTAAAATAAATTTCCTCAGCCTATCCTATCTAGCAGCAACTTTGACCATTCCTCTTTCTGAACCAATTTCTTTATCTGCCTTCCTTGCACCTACTCTCTTGTTTCTCTTTCTACTTCACTTAATGGTCATTTTTCTCAGTCACCTTTCCTGGCTGCTCCCCAATCTCCAAACTTTGGCCTTTGACTTTTTGGTCACTATTTTATGCCCAGTGCATAGAATCACATAGAATGAACAAATATATAGGATATTTTTTAGTTTTATTCTAAGAAAATAGGGCCATATCCTTCACAGTTCTCTATGTATTGCCATTTTAATGCAACAACACTTCATGGAAATCACTTTGGGGTGATTGGTATAGCTCTATTTCATTTCATAGTGTTATATACTATGGAGTGGATATGCAAAAATTTATTAAAACATTTGCATGTTATGGGAAAGTCTTTGCATCCAATTCTTTTGTGATGAATAATGTGGGAATTAATATCCTTCCACTTTTATTCCGGTTTCCCAGAAGCAGAATTGTTGGAACCAAGGAAGCATGTACATCAAATGATAACTGTTTTAGGACTGCTTCCCACAAAGTCTGTTTTAATTGCTGTTTTTTGCCATCATGGCTCTCTAATGCTGTATTTGATAGGTATTTTGATTCTTTCAAATGTTAGCTAGACTGATATGTAATGACTGTTCCTTTAATTGGCATTTCCCTGACTAATATATTTAAGCAGCATGACTTAGAGGTTAGAAACACTGGCTCAGATGCCAGACTTTCTGGATTTTAATTCTGATTCCAACGCTTACTAGCTGTGTGACCTTGGACAATTCTCTTAACCTCTCTGTTAAGAGAGGTTTTTCATATGTCAGAAGGAGATAATAGGAACTACTACTTCATCTGTTTTATTTTTGTGGAGATTAAATCTGTTCATGTAAATCAGAGCAGTAACTTGTACAAAGTAAACTGTCAATAGATATTGCTTTTTATTATTACTCCTCCTCTTCCTCCTATCATTATGATATCTTATGTTTCTATTGCAAATCTGTGAATTAAATCTTATTTCCTCTGCCCACTTTTTGATTGGGTTATTCATCCCCATCACATCAAGTTGTAAATACTCTGTGTGTGTTGTAAATAAACACTCTGTTAGTCACGATAGGCTATGTTACATCATGTTAAAACATCTCAATGGCTCAGCACAATAAAATTTTACTTCTCAACTTGCCAAAGTTTCTTACAGGTCAAGAAGTCCTCCTTCACCTTGTAGATATTATATCCAGGAAATGTTGCTCCAAAATCATCATAGCAGGAAAAGAGATATGGAGAGTTGTGGCAGGCACCTCTTGGTTTTCACATACTTATGTAATCCTCTCCTCCTGCATAGGTTGGATTTAGTGGCTCACATATAGCAAACATAGTGTATTAGAGATGATGGGAGGTCATATTTTAGATTAGGTTGAAAAAAGACCATGCTTCTCAACTGTGCCTTACTTGTGTTCATTCTGAGAGAAGCCAGCAGCCCCACTTGACAAGGAACTGAGAGAGGCCTTTAGCCAATAAGACAGCAAGGAACTGACATCCTCATCCAACAGCCTCTGAGGAACTGAACTCTGACAACTACATCAGTGAGTTTAGAAGTGGATCCTTCCCTAATCAAGACTTCAGAGCACCAGACAACAATCTGGTCACAGCCTCTGAGAGATCTTGAACCAGAGGGCCTAGTCAAGCCTCATCCAGACTCTGGACTTACCATAGCTGTTAGGTAATAAATGCTCGTTGTTTTATGCCTCTAAATTTTAGGGTAATTTGTTATACAACAAATAACTAATGCAAGGATAGAACAGGATATTTTCAAGGCCAGCAAGTGGCTTATGTCATATCTGCCCATACTGCACTGGCCAGAATTTAGTCTCATGGCCCCAGTTGTGGTTAGGAAGAGAAATTGGGATGCTGAACACACGGAGTTTTCTGTGCTATGATTTCTTCCTGTGCTCTTGCAAATATTTTTTCTATATCTATTTTTTGTATCTTATCTCTGTTTATGTTATCTTCTGTTACACAATATATATATATTTTCATTTTTTTCACAGAGATATCCACATCTTATATTTTCTAGCTTTTGGTTTTCCAGAATTGGTTAAGTAGGTCTCCATTAGCACTTGATTGGGTAAAGTAGAATAAATTCTACTTTATTCTCTTACAACATTTCTATTGCGTTATTTTTTAGACAGTTTTTAATTCATATGAAATTTACTTTTGCGTTTGGAGCATAATTTAATTTTCTTTTACATGGATAACGATAATAATATCATTTATAAATAACCCTCCGCCCACCATACACACACTAAATTGAACTACCAACTTAGTCACATGTATCAATTTAGTCATCATATAGACTGGGATCTAATTCTAGATTCCCTTTCCTGATCTGCTAATCTAGTGTCTATCACTGTGCCAACACAATATTGATTCTGTTACAATGGTTTCCTATAATTTTTTGATATCTGTTAGGCAGGACCTCAACCCCATTGCTCTCTTTTTCATTTTTTTTGACTACTTTTTGGCAACTATTCTTCAATATAATTTTTAATATTCTTTTATCTAGTATCCCACATGCACCATAAATAACAACAAAAGTATCTCCTGGGATTCCAACTGGAATTGTATTATACTTCAACATTAATTTGAAGATAATATTTATATGATACATTGTTTATTCTTCTTTCTCAAAAAAGATAACTTTTAATTTTCCTATTTATTATATAAATATAATTATAAATATTTGTGAATATCATTTATATATTATATATATTGTACAATATTTTACATATAATAACCATTGTAGTATCCATCAGGTTTTGGCCCTTTTGTATCGTTTCCTGTTCTGCCTTTTGAACCACATATAATTTTTATCTTTTTCCCATATTGTTTCTTAGTTTATTAGAGGAAAATCACACATCTTTCCTGTGCCTTACTTTACTCATCTCTAGTTTAAAGAAACAATGCCTTTACTATTGCTTATTGTACATTGAAAGGCATGGAGTCTATTGGTCATAGACAATGTAGTGTATTGACTAAGGCCATCTCTGTTTAAAGCTCAATTCTATCACTTTCTGGCTTTGTAATTTGGGGCAAATTATTTAATTCCCTTGTACCTCATTTCCTCAACTTTAAAATAGGAATGATAATATTTCTTACCCTACTGGTTGGTTGTGAAGATTAAATGAATTAGTGCATAAAAATAATGGAATAATGCTTAGCACAGAGTATGAATTGAGAAGGATTTGTCTGCTTTCTTTTTTTTTTACTTTGTTTTATTTATTTATTTAATATGAAATTTATTGTCAAATTGGTTTCCATACAACACTCAGTGCTCATCCCAACAGGTGCCCTCAATACCCATCACCCACCCTTTCCTCCCTCCCACTCCCCCCCCCCCCCCCCATCAATCCTCAGATTGTTCTCAGTTTTTGAGTCTTTTATGGTTTGGCTCCCTCCCTCTCTAAATTTTTTTTTCCTTTCCCTCCCCCATGGTCTTCTGTTCAGTTTCTCAGGATCCACATAAGAGTGAAAACATATGGTATCTGTCTTTCTCTGTATGACTTATTTCACTTAGCATAACACTCTCCAGTTTCATCCACATTGCTACAAAAGGCCAGATTTCATTCTTTCTCATTGCCACATAGTATTCCATTGTGTATATAAACCACAATTTCTTTATCCATTCATCAGTTGATGGACATTTAGGCTCTAACAGGCACATGAAAAGATGCTCAACGTCGCTCCTCCTCAGGGAAATACAAATCAAAACCACACTCATATACCACCTCACGCCAGTCACAGTGGCTAACATGAACAAATCAGGAGCCTATAGATGCTGGAGAGGATGTGGTGAAACGGGAACCCTCTTGCACTGTTGGTGGGAATGCAAACTGGTGCAGCCACTCTGGAAAACAGTGTGGAGGTTCCTCAAAAAATTAAAAATAGATCTACCCTATGACCCAGCAATAGCACTGCTAGGAATTTACCCAAGGGATACCAGAGTACTGATGCATAGGGGCACTTATACCCCAATGTTTATAGCAGCACTTTCAACAATAGCCAAATTATGGATTTGTCTGTTGTCTTAATGGTAGTGGTAAATAATTGTTAAAATTTAATTCTCATTATTTATATCTGCTTCAGATACAATTATCTTCTTGTGCAAAGAAAGAAAAAGTTAAAGAGTCAATTGTTATCTGCATTTAATAAAGTAAAATATTTCTTATATCCAAAAGGATTTATTAATATGAATGGTTTTATTTGCTTTTGGTATTAAAAAATGCTGTATTTTTTTACCACTGTTTTCTTAGCAATTCTGATAGTGCTCAGTGCAAATTTATTTTTGTTCCCTAGTGAAATTTTAATGATTCCTTCAAGGAATTGTTGAAACTATTCATCAACAGTAAATCAACTATATACATATATATATATTTTTATTTTTTAAATGAAGTTATCTGCCTTCTTGTTAATTTTTCAATACTATCATTGAGAAAAAGACATGCAAGTCTTGCTTTAAACTGTTTATGGGTATTCCTGGATGGTGTGTTAATTAGCCTTATGTACCTGAACTATTGTGGCAGTACCATGAATTGTGTATCATTATTCATCCCAGGGACACAACCCCAAAGCACAGGGAAGGTCAAGTGTGTCTGAAGAAAGGGAAATTATAGAAAAATGTTTAAATTTTTTTCTCTACATCATTATTTTGCTTGTTGTTATGGTTCAGTATGATATTGCTTATGAGACAGCAAGGGAATTTCCTTCTTATCTTTCTTAAAGCATACCCAGTGGTCATAGCATTTATTCAACAAGTAATTGTTGAGTGTGTTCTAGCCATTGTTCAAAGAACTGGGGAAACAGCATGAAGAAAACAAATAAAAACAAACAGCGCTGCCAAAAGAAAAGTTTCCACTTTTTAGGAATGGAATTCAAACAATAAACAAGTAAATAAATTAATAATATAATACCCAGGAGTCATAGATAATATGCCTATCCAGAGATGGCCACTCTAAGTAGGTATTATTGAATAGGGACTTATACGAAGCCAGGGAACCAGTGCCACAGAAGCCTGAATGAAGAGTGTATAGACAGAGATCATTAAGATTACAAATGCCCTTAGTATATTTGAAAATTGGCAAGAAAGTCCATGAGGCTGAGCACATGGGCATGGTGAAGAGCTCTGGGAGATAAACTCAGAAGGAAGCTGGGGGCCAGATCCTGCAGGTGCTTGTAGATCAGAATAAGAACTCTGGACATCATTCAATATGTGAAAAGAAGACATTGAGGAGTTGAATACAGGCAGAGAAGAGTGGTGATTTCCATTTTAAAGGATATTATCTTTATTCTTTTATTTGCCAAAATCATTATCTCCTCAATCTCCACCTTTACCATGTCTTTACAAGAACCTGAGTAAAGCTGAAAATTTGCTCCACTCAGTAGTGGGGAATGGTGATGGTGTTAAGCATCTCCATCTAAGGCATGGAATTGGCTGGGTGACTCTGGAGCCAGTTCTAACTCCACACAAAAAGATCATCTGGGTCTTGTTGAGGTCTCTCTAAGGAAATGGAAGTTAGAACTTCTGGCTTCACCTTGACTGAATATTTAGGCCACAATTATAAGCAAGTCTTTTTTCAGTTTTTCCCCCTTTCATTCACCTATTCAACAAGCAAATAATGAACATGCACTGTAAGCCATTGGTATGCTAAGCACTGGAGATACCACCATGAAGGAGATAGACAAGTTTTCTAACCTCACAGCACTTTTAGTATTGACTTACATATGACTCTAGGGCATGCTGTTTGAAGACCGATGTAGCCAGACCTACTCTCCTAGTTTCAGGAAGTACCATTTTACACCAATGTATTATATTAGATCAGCCTGGCCACTTGAACCCTCAAGTGCATTTGCCAGGTGTCTACATTTATAACAATGAAATGACTGGATTTATAGTCATTAGTAAATATATACTCTGTAGCATGCTCCTGGTAGTAGTATCACCTTCAGGCAAAAGACGGTTTAAATTATGCTTCTAAGTGAAGGTACTTTGCCATTGGCACATTGGCCATTCATGTATTATGTCTTTACTAATCTAACACTTTAAAAAGAACTTACTAAATCAAAACGAAGCATTCAAAGACACAAAGGCAATCATGTCTTATGAACTGGAATATATGTAACAGGACTAAAATTTCACTGTCTTCTAAGAAGAGCCAGTGATTCCTTCAAGCAGCAATAGGCGCATATTCCAGGTAGAGTTTTGCGTTTTCACCCCAAAGAACCCCAACCAACACTATTGTCTGAAAATATATGGCATATCTGACCCACCAGCACAGGATCTCGTCAGAATAGAAACTCACTTTAGAGTAAAAGAGGAGTGGGCCCATGACCATACACTGGTCATACCACACCAACCAGAAGCTGCTGCCTGACAGAATGCTGGAAATAGTCTTTTGGAGGCATGGCTTAAGTGCTAATTCAGTGCTAATTCATCCTTTTACAAGGATGGGGCACCATCCTCCAGGTCACTCTATATACCCTAAATCAAAGAACTTTATTTGGAACTGTGTCTCAAATGGAAAGAAAATGATTGGTCCCAGAATTAGGGTGTAGAAACAGGAGTAGCTCTACTTATCATCATTCCCAATAACCAACTGGAGGAATTTGTGCCTGTTGTCCCAACAACTCTGATCTACTTAAGGCTTGTTAAGTCTTGGTTCCTTAAGAGAGAATACTTCTACAAAGACACAGAAAAAAAGTCATGACTGATGCCTGGGCATTTCAGGCTCCTTGTAACCAGAGACTATTGAACATGAAAAGAAATCATCATCTTGGCAAGAATTTTTGACTCTGATCATCAGCAGGAGGAAGGGTTGGTATTAACACAATGGAGGAATATTGGCATGTACATGACCCATTTGGGCACCACTTGGTATACCCTTGCCCTATTTTGATGGAAAATGACAATTCTCAGGCAACCTCAGTCTGAAAAGTGCATGGTAGCCAGCCAAGACTGCCAGAGGTGCTTCGTGATGGTAAAAGGAATATGGAATGGGTAGTAAAGGAAAAAAAAAAACAACATAATGAGTCTCAGTTGTGACCTTTAGATCCGTTGAACTGTAGGAGTTACAGCCAGCACCATTAACCTTCTTCTGACTTTTCCCTCAGAAGAGACACCCATCAGAATCCTGGAGGAGCTGCTCCTTGAACATATATGAAGAAGTGGATGAGCATAGCATCGGGATGCACCTCCTTGGTCTCCCTTCAAGGAAGGACTTGTTAATGAAACTACTGGGGAGGACTGCTGGCAGAGAGTTTACAGCTATCAGTCTCTTTGGGGATTGCTTCAGCTGCAGAGAGCTGCTTGGCCAAGGTCACATGTGTCGCAGGGCTGTGTGATCAAGGAAGGAGTAATAAGAGACCACCATTTTGGCCCAAAGCATAATATGTCAGATGATGTGGCAGAAGCTATCTTTAGACCCACTTGACTTCTGTATTTGACCAATCCTGCTTCTTTCCTGTCTCTTTTACAGGAGTTGATCCCAAGGATAATCCTTAGTAAGCCTCCCAACCACTGAAATTGTCTGGGTCTGCTTCCTCTGAAAATTATCTACCACTTTAAATGGAAAATCAATTAATTCCAGTAACTGGTTGGCTTTCTTTCATCCATTTCATGGAATCAAAGTTAAGCTCTTAGAAGTTCATTCTGTCTTATTGTGATTGTGACTATAAGTGCAGTTAAGAAGTTCACCATTAAAAGTAAAGTTACTTGTTTTGTGGGGAAAATATGAATACAAATTTTGGTGGAGCATAGAGAGCATCATTATAAAAACAATATTAATACTCAATTAAGAAACTCATGACACAGAAATATATGTGGAGTTTGTTGTAGTGTACTCTTAATTGAGGGGCTGGCAAATTTGTGTCTTGTAAAGTGCCAGATAGTAAACATTTTAGGCTTTGCAATCTGTATGGGTTTTGATGCAATTACTGAATTCTACTGTTCAGTGCAAAAGCAGCAATAGAAAAATCCATAAACAAAAGAGCATGGATATATTCCAATAGAACTACATTTACAAAAACAGGCATAGTTCCAGATTTGGGCAGAGTGTTGTAGTTTGCCAACCTCTGCCTTAATTCATCAGCATCCAAATGAGCTCTAAAATTTTATCAGTCAAAATAGAACTTATGCTTAAAATTTTAAAAT
Source organism: Acinonyx jubatus (assembly GCF_027475565.1). Lineage (NCBI taxonomy): Eukaryota > Metazoa > Chordata > Mammalia > Carnivora > Felidae > Acinonyx > Acinonyx jubatus. The sequence goes on from NC_069394.1 coordinate 29,184,769, forward strand.
AGAATTCTACAAACCAGTAAAAGTACTGAGGCTAAAATTTTTATTTTGATGAAATTGATGTCTTATACAAAAAAAAAAATGCTATAGCATGGCTTATAGCATTCTCTCTTTGTACCCAACATCAATTATATTTTATGTGTTTCAACATCTAAATAAATATTTTTGATATTAATTGAAGTGTTCTAAAATGGTATTAAGATTATTTTTAAATGAGTTCTTTAAATTTTGACTGTATTTTTTTCCAAATTACTTTGAAACTTTTAATCAAAATGTTCATAAATGGGGTGCCAAAAAGTTCAATGTTTGAAGTTTTCAGTGTATTGCAATTACTGCAAACAAAGCATGCAAGAAACCAGATACTGAAATTTATCCTTGTAAAAGCAAGAGAGAAACTGAATCAACTAACTTTTTAGAGCTCAATGCACAAGATATAATTTTGAAATTCAATAATTGTACTTTTGAGTGTCTCAATTTATGGGAAAAATATTTTTCTGAAACTCCTATTTTTAATTGAATATATATTCAACTAAAAATACATATATTTTTCATCAAAATAAAACAAAATTGAGAAGGTCTATGATTTTACATCATGCAAGTTTTGTGAAAAGAATTATGAATAGTGGCAAGTTACCTGGCAGGTTTTATCCTGTAAGAATATTTATTGAAGAAAGATACTTTAAATGAAGTATAATTTAAATTATACTTTAATTTAATATTAAATAAATCTATACAAATTTGGGCTAAAGTACTTGCACATTAAAAAAACACAAAATTTTCCCCATGCAGCAGAATTTTTCTGAGTTTATTAGGTAATAGCACTAATAAGGACAAGTTTTCTTTAATTAAAACTTTGTATTTTATAGGAAAGAGACAAGAGTACCAAATTTATTAATCTTAAAATGCAAGTTTGAAAAATATTGTTGGCAATTAAAAAATAAAAATAATTATACCATATGGAAAAATATAACCTTCAGAAAAATACCATTGGCAATATTAAAAATGGACACAGCTAAGAAATTGATTAAAATGGATGAATAGGTACACTAACAATTATTTTACTTGTAATCACTGTAAAAAGAAGTCTTTAACAATTTTTCTTTATTTTACATGTATTTTATTTTAGAAAGAATTTAATTTTTGAAAGTAGTTTTGAATAGAATGGCTTTACAGTCCAGTTAAAATAGTAAACCAATTTGCAGTCAATCTATATGTTTTAAATTATGTAATTTTAATTGATTTTAGTGTTCCTTTTTATTTTCAAACTATACAATATAAATTATTGTCATCTTTGTAACAGTGATCAACAAAACCAAAGGATCGTTAGAACTCATGCTGTCTTCATGGCAAAGAATGAGAGAATTCTAACAATTTTCATTAGATATCTCTGATCATGTTACATATAATCTCATCTGATCCTCATCTAATCCTAATGCCTATTCTAGGTATTTTCTCATTTAAAAATCCAAGGAAAACAAGGTTTAGAAAGGTAAATTGCTAAATATAGTACAAGTATTAATTTATAAGGACAGAATTAAAACTTTCCTTCACTTATCTCTAAAGTCTACACTCTCAATTTTTAGGCCATAATGTAGAGGCCAGATATTCATCTTATTGTTTTTTGTTTTGAGAGAAAGAGAGGGTGCAAGTGAGTGAGGGAGAGAGAGAGAGAGAGAGGGAGAGAGAGAAAGAAAGAGAGAGAGGCTCACCCAAAGCGGGGCTCTTGCTCACCTGAAGTGGGCTTGAACTCATGAACTGTGAGATCGTGACCTGAGCCAAAGTTAGATGCTTAACAGACTGAGCTACTTAGGGACCCCTCATCTTATTATTAAAATCATGTTTGTTATCTGATTATAAAATTGAAAGTACAGAAAATATTTTTTAAAAATATCTTTAGGGATACAGGAGTGCTGATGCATAGGGGCACATGTAGCCCAATGTTTATAGCAGCAATTTTAACAGTAGCCAAATTATGGAAAGAGCCAAATGTCCATCAACTGATGAATGGATAAAGAAATTGTGGTTTATATATACAATGGAATACTACTTGGCAATGAGAAGGAATGAAATCTGGCCATCTGCAGCAACGTGGACGGAACTGGAGGGTATTATGCTAAGTGAATAAGTCAGTCAGAGAAGACAGATACCATATATTTTCACTCATATGTGGATCTTGAGAAACTTAACAGAAGACCATGGGGGAGGGGAAGAGGAAAAAAAAGATACAGAGAGGGAGGGAGGCAAACCATAAGAGACTCTTAAATACTGAGAACAAACTGAGGGTTTATGGGGGGCGGGGGAGAGGGGAAACTGGGTGATGGGCATTGAGAAGGGCACCTGTTGGGATGAGCACTGGGTGTTGTATGGAAACCAATTTGACAATAAATGATATTTAAAAAAATCTTTAGTAATACCCAGAAATAACATTAGTAGTACTTTGGGTTATTTCGTCAATGATTTTTTTTTAATTTATTTTGACAGAGCACGCATATGCACATGAGCACAGGAGGGGCAGAGAGAGGGAGAGAGAGAGGGAAACAGAGAGAGAGAGAGAGAGAGAGAGAGAGAGAGAGAGAGAGAGAGTCCCAAGCAGGTTCCATGCTCAGTGCGGAGCCTGATGCGGGGAAGGGGGCTTGATCTCATGACCCTGAGATCATGACCTGAGCCAATGTCAAGGTCAGATGCTCAACCAACTGAGCCACCCAGGTGGCCCTATTTCCTCAATGATTTTTCTATACATGATTGTATTTAAGTCATTGAGATCATACAATGTACTACATTCCTTCAGCCTGAGAGAAGAAATAATCTAGTAACAATTGACACTAAACATCCAAATAGCCTTGGAACATTGTTGTTATAACAAGTTAGTCTTATTCCATTAAGTGCTGATTTTGCACTTCAAGGACCTCAAAGAACGGCTTTACAAAAGAATCCTCACTTATACTACATAGATGAGCAAACTGTATACAGAATATTTAAATTGCACTAAGCTCCATTTGTAGGGATTTCCTATAGACCATAAATTTCTTGAGGGCAGAGACCATGTTTTACTGAAGTTTGTGTTTGGGCTTTACAGGACAGCTACTCAAATTTATTAGGTACTTCAAAAAAGTTGTGTAATTGAAATACATTTTGCCATCTGAAAAAGCTTTCATGGTATATATAAGTAATGTTGAAATGCTTGTACAGCTGACATATGTAATTAGAGGAGGGTCTGAGTGGAACAAATTGTAAGATGCTACTTTTAAGTATTACTTAGGATGAAGGACTCGTGACACTTTGAAGACATTTTTCCCCCTTGGAATAAGAAGTACATCTCAAATGGAGTCAACTCCGGACATTTATAATGATGACTGCTTCTTCTATGTGTAATAAAGAATCCTTAAACACTTATCATTATGAATGATATCATAGTCATTTTTACCTTTCATTGTGACTAGTGGAAAAGGAAAAATATCCTTTTGGCTTGTAATGATATGTTCTTAAATTTGGCATTTAGCTCTAGTTTTTACTCATGGTAATAATCTGAGGCAGGAATAATAGCTTGCCTTATGTAATGTCGATTATCTTTCCCAAGTCTCTATAGTTTTTTAATGATTTTCTCTTAGACATTTTTACATTAAGACTGTTCCTATTATTTGCGTTAATGTTCTAATTTTATTAATACTAAATTAAGAAATTTTATGAATTATGAATTCAATGAATTTGTGATGAATTTATGTATTACAAAGAGACTTTCTGACTTAGACATAGCTTCCTTTTATTATATTGAGGGATGCAATTAGACTGAACTGGGTTCAAATTGTAACTCAGCTTTTTTTATTTGTTTGAGCCTCAGGTTCCTATTTGTAAGATAAGAGATAACTACCTCTTAGTGGTACTTTGAGCATTCCAGAAGGTAACAGGTGAAGACTGAGCTGATGGGCTGGTGTATGATACATGTTATCACCCAAAAGGTTGTTTTCCTTCCCTTTCCTGAAAATGCAAATGCAAGAAAAAGAAAAGAAATATAATAATAAGGACTGCAAGCTTCTTAGAAGATCCATATTCCAAACAAATCAAATCCTATCTTAAGGATGCAGAATTCTTAAAGTATCAAATGGGTTGAGACATACCTTATCCTTGGGTATCTACAGGAAGGGTTGTGCTATAGAACTCATAACACAGTGAGGAAGAAGAAGGAGAACCATAGTGGATATAGACAAGGAGTCAGCTCCAAATAGCAGACATGACCACTTCGTGTTCTTAGACCAAATCTATGGATACAAGTGAAAATTACAGAAGCCCCATCTATAGCAGAAATGCCATTCACCAAGAGGGTTATTCATGCACAGGCTAGATGCTAGCCTGCTTCCTAATACAGCTAGAGAGGCCTGGAGAAGGATTCCTGATCACTGAGCTGAGCCCCGCAGGGAAATTTGGAGTTAGCTGGGCAAGAAAGGTGCATTCAAGTCTGTGAAAACAATGTGAGCAAAGGCAAGAGAGTGGTTGTTTCGGGTAACTGGAAACAACAGTGTATCGAGCTAAGGATCATCTGAGCGGTGACAGAGGTGCTGTTGGGAAAAGGTGGGAACCAGAGAGCAGATCATAAAGGATCCTCTCTGGCATTCTGTGGTTCCAGTCACACGCAAATGCTTGCAGTTCCCTGGAAACACACTCTCTCTCTTAACTCTGCAAATGGCCTTCTTATTCCTCGGTTTGTGTGGCTCATTCCTCCTTCAGGGTCTTTGCACCTGCTGTTCCCTCTATTTAGTTACCTCTTCTGGATTTTGTTGTGGCTGGCTCCTTCTGACCCGTCACATCTCAAGGCAAATGTAACTGCTCAAACCCTTTACACATGTCTCTGTCTCTTAATAGTTCACCCCTAACACCTCACACATCCCGTTGCTCTGCTTTCTTTCTCCTCATGCTTGTCATTATTTGAATTTGTATCATACACTTTCTTGCGCATCTCTGTATCAGTCACCTCCCCCCACTTACAAGGATAGTGCCATAAAAGTCGGGACCTTTTGTTTTTTTTCATCTTGTTCACTTCTGTAATTCCAGTACCTAGAATGGCGCACAGCATCGGCGCTCCAGAAATAAATCACAAGTGTTTCTTCTGCTGAACAGTCCCATCATTTCTACATCAAGCCAATTCCAACTTCCCCTTCCAGTGGCATCTAGGAATCTCCTTCACATTAGTCTCACCTACTTTTCAAAATGAGCATGGTTTTTTTTATTTTATGTTCTCTGAGAGAGGCTCCTGTGCACATTTCTGTCTTACCCTCGTCCTAGTGCACTTGAGTCATCTGTTTTTCTGGTCTGTCTCTCTGGTTTTATTTTGAACTCCCTGAGAGCAGGAGCACATCAGCTGGTTCTTCTGTGACCACATGTCCAACGCGGTGGCTGAGGAATTATAGATGCTAAGATTCTTTCCCTGTTATTGAGTGATGGTGAATAAATGAGAGCAGGTAGTAGAGGACTGAGACAGAGGTAGGAGAGCAGATAGGAGTCTCTGACAGCTGCTCCTAGGAATTGCACCTTCAAAAGTATTCTGCCATGTGCAGAACAGGTATGCGTAAGGATGACAGTGATGTATAATGGTGAAAAATGGAAACATGCCACATTCTCATCAGAAGGTCCAATTATGTATCTGACATCACTTATAATGGAATGTCAAGCAGCTATTAAAAATATCACATACGAGGGTGGCTGGGTGGCTCAGTCAGTGGGTGTCTGATGCTTGATTTCAGCACAGGTCATGATCTCATGGTTCCTGAGACTGGGCCCCACATTGGGCTTTGTGCTGACAGCCCAGAGCCTGCTTTGGACTCTCTCTCTCCCTCTCTCTGCCTCTCCCCTGCTCGTGAGCATAAATGTGCCTGTTCTCTCTCTCTCTTTCAAAATAAATAATAAATAAACATTAAAAAATAAAAATAAAAATATCACATGCCTCCATAGGTACCGAAATGGAAAACTCTCCAAATCTTTCATTAAGTGAAAAATAAAAATCAAGTGAGAGGTTGTTATGGAAAGCATGTTCCCATTTATATAAAAATAAATCAAACCCTATATATTTGCATCTGTACATGCACATGTATGCAAATGTAAGGAAAAGAACCAATGAGATATGTACCAAATGCTTAATAGTGGATATATCTGTGGGAGGAGAGATACTGGGTAGAATGAGGCAGTATAGAAAGAGATAATTTACCCTTTGTACTTTTATTTTGTTTGGATCTTTTATAATAAGAAAATTTATTGTTTATTAATTATCTATTGTTTATTAATTATGTAATTAAAAATAGTTTAAGAAATCTATGTTACTAAAATGGGCAAGAAGTTATGAGGATCTGAAGTATGACAATGACTGAGAAACTATATCCTTGATATCTGTAAGAAGTAAAAATAACAGAAATTGATTAATAATTAGTTGCAGGAAATGAGGTAGAAGGAAAAGTCTAGAGTAACTAACATTTCAAGCTTGGATACCTGCGTGAATGGTGGTATCATCCACCTGTGTCAGACAACAAGGCAAAGAATAGAAGATTTACATGGGAAGTTGTATTTAGTGCAGGCAGGCTGAGTTTGAGGTGCTCGTACAATGTCTAAATGGACACATTCACTAGTTAGGTACATTCAGGGCTGTAGGACTGGAAAGTGACTGGGAATAAAAATGCAGATTCGGGTCAGTCAACACAGATTGGATATTGAAGCTTAAGAGTAGGGGAATTTTCCTAGCAGAAGCTGTAAGTGGAGGGTTTGTTAATAAATCTTTGGAAACTAAATGCAAAATTTGTGAATATGTCTTCTCCGATGTTCGGCTCCTCTGAAAGAGTTCCTGGTTTTCAACAGATTTTTGAAAGCGGTTTATGACTCAGAAAGGCTGAGAAAAATTCAGTGGAGTGAGAATGGAAAACAGCTGACAGTAAACCCTGAGGAAAGCTGATACTTTTAATGGGATGAGGGAACAAGAAAAATCATGACGAAGACTTAGAACGACTTGAATTATAGGAGAAGAACAAGGACTTGAAGATATTAAAGTGGAGGAAAAATCAAGAGAAAAAGTCAAAAGTGTGAAATTCTGCATGGAAGTCCACTAAAGGAAATCTTACTGCAAAGGAGAAAATAAGAACAATTAAGGTTATGTTCTGGCAAACAAATATCAATCTCATTGATCAAGAGAAATAGAATATCAAAGTGGAGGGATGTGTGATGCCTATTTATTTATAAAATTCCATATGTTTCTTTGATATTTTGTTCATTTTCCCCCCAAACTCTGGAAATTATGCAGCTAGACTAATGGTCCATGACCATGAGCCAAAAACTGGAGAACCTTCAGATGGGAAATGTTTATTGGAGGCTGTTACATACTAACATTTACTTTGTACAGTGAAAGCATGTAACAGCCTCCAAGCAGCATTTCCTATAGAAGTATTAAGTAATTTGTCACTGTATCATGTACACGTTATTATATACATATTATTAAGTAAGTACAATCTCCTAAAAGCCAGTAAATGACTGAGCCAGAGTATAAAGCTAGGCATTTGGCTCTAGATGTAGATCATTAACACCTAAACCGTCTATTCTTCATTAGAGGAGTACTAGAAGTCATGTTACTATTCCAGTACCTATCTGGTTAAATCAGATTGCTTCCTAAGGCTTTTCTGAGGAACATGATATTTCAAATAGCATAATTGTGGGACATACAGTACTTGAATACATGAAATACTTTCTCCTGGATGCCTAGCCGAGTCTTTGCAGAGCTTGGAGAAGGTTGCAGTGAGCAAAGATATGGTGCAGAGAACTGGTGTCTAGACAGCAGGCCTTTGATTCACTCCACAGGACTCTGATGGACATGAAAAAGCATGCTGTCAATTTAGACTTGAGTTACCCTGGAGATTAGTTAGGAAAATGAGTACTAAAAGTGTAATGGAAATTTCATGACTCATTTCAGGTATCCAATTAGATTTCATTTCATTTTGCATTTTCCTGTCTTCTCTCACGCTCCCATAGTCTGCCTTTACTGTGTACGTTCTCTCTGGGACTTCACATTTGGTTGATATGATTTATACATATTGAGAACCTGTCTCTAGTATCTTTAATATACTGAGTCATGGTGTGGTGTGGAAACTATAACTGTTACAAAGAACAGATGATCTGTGAGTCAGGGATTTCTGCCAAAGAGAAACACAAAATACAGTGCTTTTGTGAAAATAATGAAGAAAAAAGGAAAAAGGAAAAAAGAGCGAAAAAGAGCTCTTTGTTCCCAAACTACCTGGTTTCTTGACTCCCTGTGAATCAATTTCAGCAGAGGGGGTGCTCAATTCCTTCCCATCTCAGAGTGAGATTTTTTTTTTATGTTCAAGATAAGAATCCAAAGAGGAACTAAATAGGATTTCTCTACTAGGTGCAGACAGCATCCGTGGCAATGTTCCTGCAACTGAAGATGTTCAGACAGCCAGGAAAAGCATATTTTCCCTTTTATTCAAAGTAAAAATTAAAATGAATTTTACATTGTTCCATGTCTACATGTAGCCTTTTATATTTTTGGGTCTGTACTGTAAAATAACATAAACCTTGGTGATAAATTTAACACATTTCATTAAAATGTTCATTTTCAGGCAAACTCTTCCCTTGTCAAGCCAAATCTTCCATAAATCTTCTAAATCACCAATTTTGGTTTTATTTATTTCTTTTTTAAATCACCCAGTCATGAGTGAAAAAACAAAACAGCAGAATGAATGCATGATAAGAAGTGCCAACATTTGTAGAAATGTGCAGCAATATGCAATATCATAGAAGTCAGTATCATCTTGTTTAAAATCACATATTCTCACATGGATTTTTGTTATAAAATTTTCAGTGTCAGGTAAGATTTGTTTTCAAGATCCATAATAAGATTGAGTATAAATTTGTTCAACTATGGTTGCTTTCCAAATCATTTCACATCTGTGATTAAACAAACAAATTTTCTTTTTGATGAAAAATAGAGGTCTCTGTTGGAATTTCTTTTTCTTATTTATTCTATGTATTTAAGAGAATATGGAAAAATTGGGGAAAATGAAGGGGTCATGACACCTCTACATCCAATCCTTTTCCCAAAACTATTTATCACAATCCACATAATACCAGGTGTGAACATTTGAATGTAGTTTTAACAAATTAATCTAGCCTTAGAAAATTTTAAAAGTACATGAAAGATTATAGCTTTAATCTGGCAAAGCTCTTAAAAACCAGATATGTCAAGTGGAGTGGGAAGAAGAAAAGGTTGGTTTCGGAACTGAGAATAAAGTGAAAAGACTGAGGGAGGACTGCAAAGATAAGAGAAGATGAGGTCTAGTGGTTCCAGTCTTTTCATGAGGCTCAGCAACATTTCTGCCTTTCCATTCTGTTATATTTCTCTGCACTCTCGTAAACACCCCCTCCACTTTTTTCCTTTGGCGGGTTCTAGAGTGTTTCTTTTGCTAGCTCTTTTGCACCCACCAAGAATTTGTTTAATATATTGCAGGATAGTTTCCAAGAATGTCTAAGTTCTTTCTACCATGACTATCCAAGACATTGGGTAACTGATGTGATTTCTAGTTCGAGAGTAGTGAATTCATGACTGCATTTGTCAGAAGCTGTATTGTGTGGGGAGATGTAGAATGACGGATGAGGAGCTTCAGCGTTCTGTGCATAGGACACTGGCATTCACTATGTTCCTGGTGTTACTTTATGCTTCAATAACTGCATCAAGTCCCAGAATAGTGGTCTTCAGCATTTTTCCAGGTCAGGCTGCATCCTGGGCCATTCCAACTAAATATGTATAAGGACTGGCTTGTAGAAAACTAGTTCAGAGTCTGATTAACTCTAACTCACGTATTGTCATCTACAACTATTCTAAATCTAGGGTCTACAAGAATATTCCTCTACTGGTTCTTGCTTTTATGCCTCTTTATTGGCCTGATTTCTTTCTGTAACATTTAGATGAGTAAATCTTGCTTAGTTTTTCATCTGTGGGGTCTTTTCTGGCAATCTAAGCCTGCTTTTCACATTTGTTATTATGCTAGTCATACCATGAAGGGAACTTTGTTCTTCTAACTCTTTAAGGTAGGTGATTCATGATCACCTGCTGAACCTCACAATGAATTCATTACATGTTTAGGATATGGATTTAACAGAAAAGCTTCACCAATGCTCCCTGATCCTTAGAGACAGAAGCAGACCCTCTATTCTTCTCTCTTCTGTACTACCTTGTATGTATTTTGTTTTGTGGACTTTTCTTATTTTTCTTTTCCTTCTAAGATATGAGAACCTCAAGAGCATGTGATCTTACCTTCTTAATATTTGTATCTATGTGACATATCCTAGTCCCAGTCATTTACATAGACATCCAACAAGTGTTGGTTTCATGAAGAATTGAATGAATGGATGAATAAATTAATGAAAAGCTGGCTAAACACAAGTTCAGGCTGTAAGATCATGAGGACCTTTAAATGTCTAATGTCTACTAAGAGTCTCAAAAGACTGTATTCATTATTACAGTCATATGATCATCCTAGGCAATGACCAAAAAATCTTGCTTTTAACAAAAGGATAAACAATCTGAATCTTCCTCTAAACTAAATTTGTGAGAAGGCATTTAGTGATCTATAAATTACACACACACACGCACACACACTGAGGAAAGGATATTTGAATTCTTATTGTGGATTTTTTGGGAAGCTTAAAAAAGAAAGTAAAGTTATTTTCTGACACTGAGGTAAGGTGTGTGTGTGAGAGAAGAGTGAGTGGGGAGAAGGGTGGAAGAGGAGAGAGAAACAGAGGCAGAGATAGAGAGAGAGAGAAACTATGCATATGTATTTTCTTCTTGCACAGGTAATCTTAATAAATCAATAGTTACTAAAACCCAACTTTGTGGATAATCTTAAACAAACAGACAAAACAAACCATCCTTTGTAGGTGCTCCAAACTAATTAGAAAAAAAATTTGTAGTTTTATTATTCTAAGAGGTAAATGTTATCTTCAAAATATCTCTCTTACTAATCATTAGAGGTAATTAAATTCCCATAATGATACTCCACTACTCATATTGCTCTGGCTGAAGACAGATCATAAAGTAAATACAATTTACAATGTAGGATAATAGGGTTGACCACTGAGTTTAACAAGCAGCAAGTTAATGAAAAAGGGCATAGGTGCCACCCCACTGCAAGCCTGTTAGAATTGCTTTTTTGATGGTTTGAAGCTGCTATTCCCTGTGCTTTAGTTGAACCATATCTGCAGGTACCAAGTACATGTATTTCTTCCCAATATTAATCTCACCTCTGCCTTCTCCTCCTCCTGCTCTTCTTTCTGTCTCTCCATTTTTATCTTCCTTTCATCTATCACTTAATTCTCTGTTGTAAACTGGGTACACTTTTATTTTATTTATTTAATTTTTAATTTTTTTTTTGGAGAGAGAAAGTATGAGCAAGCAGTGGAGAGGGGCAGAGGGTGGGGATAGAGACAGAGAGAGAGAGAGAGAGAGAGAGAGAGAGAGAGAGGGAGAGAGAATATTAAGAAGGCTCCACACTCAGCGTGGAGCCTGACATGGGGCTTGATCCCATGACCCTGAGATCATGACCTGAGCTGAAATCAAGAGTTGGTCATTCAACCAACTGAGCACCCTGGGTAAATTTTTAGACCCAGAACTTATAACAAGAAATAGAACAGTCTTTGTTTTCAGTATGCTCAGAGTCTAGCTAAAGAGAAATACAGGAAACAATCATTACAAAGTAATCTGATAGGTGGTTCTATAGTATACATTCTATATATGTAGAAGAGGAAACACCCAGTTGATTCAAAGATAAGATCAGGAAAGCATCACAAAAGGAATACCCCTTGAAGTTTGTCTTAATAAGAGGAACAAACACTTCTCTAGATACTTGATTACTATCTTCCTGCTTTATATTATAGGAACTTCAGGAAATATATGCCAAATGATTAAATATGTTAATTTTCTAGTTAATGAATATGATAAAAAGTATTCCAAGGGGATGGAGCAACATAAAATCAAAGAAGCAAGAGAGAATCTGTTAAGTGCATAATGAGCCAAAAATGACAAAGAAAAAATGAAAATATGGTTTTTGGGGGGACAATTGGATTAGGATAATTTTCCTGTGGATTATTTAAAATATTATTATTGAAGTTTATTCATTTTTGAGAGATAGACCATGAGCTGGGGAGGGGCAGAGAGAGAGGGAGACACAGAATCTGAAGCAGGCTCGGGGCTCTGAGCTGTCAGCACAGAGCCCGATGCAGGGCTCGAACTCACGAACCATGAGATCATGACCCAAGCCAAAGTATAATGCTTAACCGACTGAGCCACCCAGATGCCCCATCTGTGGGTTGTTTTTAAGTGAAAGTTATGGTTGACATCATCCGTAGGAGCAAAATATTTTGCTTATTTTTTTTATCATAGCTCTTTATGAATTTTGTATTCTACTTTTTTTCTCCCAGTTGTATATAAAAAATGTTTTCTAGGTTTCTACTAAGTCTTTATAGTTAATTCAAAAATGGATGTATAATATTACAATTCCCTCATCACTTACCTAACTCATAATCTTGCTTTTTTTAGGAATATAATTAAATCATAGTACAAACCATTATAAGTATCTTTCCATTTGGGGGGCAGGTGAAAAGAGAAGCAGTATGTAGTTGGGTATGGGCTGCAGGAAGCTTTGTCTGGTTTGTGTTCTCCTGATTTCCTTTAGGGTTACTAAATGCTATGAAAAGCTCTGCAAAAGAAGATATTATGTACCTGAAACCATCTTCTCAACCCAATTCACATTTAGATCAAGAATTCTCCAACTGGGGATAATAGGAGATGCCATAATAACCATTGAAATCAATGATCTAAAGAATCAAGTGACACACTCCAAGGGAGGGCTGGTGGGCATTTCCTCCCTCAGTGTCTCAGAAAGGTGCCAAAGAGGGACCCCTGGGTGGCTCAGTCAGTTAAGCATCTGACTTCGGCTCAGGTCATGATCTCACAGTTTGTGAGTTTGAGCCCCATGTCAGGCTCTGTGCTGACAGCTTAGAGCCTGAGCCTGCTTCAGATTCTGTTTATCCTTTTCTCTCTGCCCCTCCTCTGTTTGTGCTCTGTCTCTCTCTGTCTCTCAAAAATAAATAAATATTGAAAGAAAGAAAGAAAGAAAGAAAGAAAGAAAGAAAGAAAGAAAGAAAGAAAGAAAGAGAGGGGCCGAAGAGAAGGGCTCTGAGAGATGCACTGGGCACCTTCCTCATCTCGGCATCCCGAGGAGTGTAGCTAGGACAACTGGAGAGACAGGTGTGATGGGAAGCCCCACAAAGACTCAGAAGCTGTGATGGTTAATTTTACATGTCCACTTGGCAGGCGCAGGGTGTGTAGATAAACATTCTGGGTGTGTCTGTGAGGATGTTTCTTGATGAGATTAGCACTGGAACTCAGTAAATTGCTCTCTCTCCAGTGTGCATGGGAAAACACTCAATGCTTTGAGGGTCTGAATAGAAGGAAGGAAGATTTCACCCGTTTTTTGTTTTTCTTCTTCTTCTTCTTCTTCTTCTTCTTCTTCTTCTTCTTCTTCTTCTTCTTCTTTATTGCTCCAGCTGGGATATCTCATCTCATATTTCCTGTGTTCCAACTGAAATTTATGCCACTGGCTCTCTGGGTTCTCAGACCTTTGGATTCATACTGAATTTCACAACCACCTTTCCTGGGCTTCCAGTTTGCATATGGAGATCTTGGCACTTCTCAGTCTCCTCCACAATTGTGTGAGTCAATTCCTCATAATATGTATCTCTCTATTTCTGGTTCTATGCTTAAATCTCCATCTACATCATAGATCTAGATATGGAAACAGATAGATATGGTATAGGGATAGGGATGGGGATAGGAATAGGATGTAGATGTAGTTATGGGTATATGTATAGATATAGATGTCTCCTATTTGGTTCTGTTTCCGTGGGGAACACTGACTAATACAGAGGTTTAGAGGGAAGATGGTGATCTTGGAGCAAGAATGGTGGTGGTGGTAAACAAAAACCCTGGTGGGCACATGAGAGGTTCTAGAAAATGCACATGCAATGAGAAAATAGTGGAGGTCAAACAGCAGAAATTCAGCCAAATCAGACACAGAGCAAAGGCAGAGAGAACAGGAGCCCAGAGCACCTATGGGGCAGGGGTAAGGGCAAAGAAACAAGAGAGAGGGGGTTAAGATGAAGGCTTATAAGGGTTTTAGTACAAATTTGTTGCTCTAGACACTAGAGGTATAAAAGAGGTTGTTTTTTGTTGTTGTTTGTTTCGTTTTGTGTTTTTTTTTTTTAGTGACATATAGGAAAATAAAAATGATTGTAAATAAAATCTGGTACAGAGTCCCAGAAGATGTGAGTTGAAAGTCATATATGATACCATTTTGATTGTTGACCAAAGTTTTGAGCTGGGCATAGAAGCACTAAGGTAGGTGAGAGATTTGGGTGCTATACTCCATTTATAAAATGGCTTCAGTGTGTCATAATAATTTACTTAGGCATTTCTTTGATATATTTTTTGGTTTTGTTTTTAAAATGAGAGTCACTTCCTCCAGAAATCCTTTGATCTCCCCTGATGGGCATTTCTCCTATTTTCCCATCACATCTCATACTTCAATTATAATAGCATTTATCACACTGTATTAGACTTACCTGTTTTTATTGTGTAATATTTTTGTGGGTGTCTTAGTTTCCTAGAGCTGTTGTAACAAAATACCATAAACTGCGTGGCTTAAAAGAACAGAAATTTATTATCTCACAGCTCTGGAAGATAGAAATCTAAAATCAGGATGTCAATAGGGCCATGCTCCCTCTGAAACCTATAGGGGATACTCTTTCCTAGTCTGGCTATCTCTTTCCTATCTCTGACTTCAGGCATGTGTCAGAAATCCTCAGCATTCCTTGGCTTGGAAATGTACCACTTCAATCTCTTCCTCTGTCATCACATGACCATCTTGTCCCTGTGCATCTCCTTCTTCCTCTCATAAGGACACCCATCATTTTGCATTAAGGGCTCACCCTACTCCAGTACAGCCACATCTTAACTAGTTACACCTGCAATGATTCTATTTCTAAATAAGTTCACATTCTGAGATACTGGGATTTCAATGTATCAGGTTTTACTTTGAGGGGGAGGCACACACAATTCAACCCATAACAGTGGAAAAGGATTATGTCTATTTTAGCTGTTTTACTTTTGGATCCTTAGCAATTATCCCACTGGCAAACACATAGAACTTGCTCAATAAAAACTGATGAATAAGTGTGAATAAGCGAATGAGTTTGTAGTAAGAAATCACTTTGCATTCTTGTATAAAAGAAACTCACGTAGAGAGAGTAGAAGGTAAAGCCAAGGAACTCTAAGGCCCTCCCAACTCCACAGTTCTGTGATTATCTCAACACTGGTTCAGCTTCAGCTTTTTAGAAAGGGTCTGTGAGTAGTTAACTGCCTACAGATTATATCTCTCTAAACCCAAAACAGGATGTACATAAGATCATAAAGAATATCTTAATGCATTGAATTGTATGCTTATTGTTTGGTGTTTTAGGGAGTTTTAAAGGTCTTTGGCCTTGTATCTTCACTTAACTTGTTTTTAGGTTATTTAGGAGAGGGACCAAAATCGGTTTGAGTTGTAAGACTGACATCTTCTGGCTAACTCTGGATAGTGCAGAAAGGGTGAAGCATCAGAAAGAAAAGGTCATTCTGGGTTTACCTGTTGAACATTGGTGACCAAAAGAAAAAAGAAATATATATGGAAATAACACAAAGCTATTCACAGATAGATAAATTAAGTCTATTTTATAAAGAAAGAGGGAGCATATCGCCTAACAGATATTTCACCAGAATTGATTTTGGCCTTGAAGAAGAAAGAAAGCAAGGACAAATAAAACATGAATGAAGAGACCATTCAGGAAATGAGCATGAGGAAATACATTGATAGTAAATGTTCTTGATGAAAGACACTCCAGAGTTCTTACAAGAGATGTGGGAAAGAAGTTTGTGGATAGTTTGACAATCAGGCTACAGTTTTTGCTGTGGTCCAGAGGCAGAGCTATGGTTAGATATGAGAGATCTGGGTACGAGTTTACATTTGTACCTTCTGCCATTAGTACATTGTACATTGGTACATTCGTACCAACTTTCCCCCCAGTTTATTGTTCTCCATCTCTCCAAATCGTTTCATTTTTCCTTTCATGATGATGCAGTGCAGAGCACATTTCAGAGCACAGTGTCCTGGGTGCCCTGATGCCTCCCTGCTAGAGATTGCTCCCTGCTACTATCAACCTGAAAGGACAGCAAGAGAAAGAGAAAACAAGTGAAATTAATCAATCAGTAAAGCTACTGAGAGTTGCTTATATGTTGGGGGAAGAGCATAGAAGGGCTACAAGGTGGAAAGCAAAAGAACGAAAGGGCTGATAATCCAATCATTGTTGCGGTAAGTGCTACCAAGGACGTACAGGGTACTCAGAGAGTACAGAACAGGGAGTCCTGATCTAATATGAGAGGAGGGAAATGTTTCCAGACACAGAACATTTAAGATGATATATAAAGAATAAATGTTTCTTTTTAGCTAAGGGAAAGGATCAGAAGGCAGCATTGCAAAGAGACAAAAGCATTAAGTATTAGGTCACTTAGGCAAGAATAGAAATCTTCTCATAGGCCTTTCTGTGTGCCAGGCACAAATTGATGATTTCATATGTGACATTTGATCCCCATAATAACAAAACTGTTAAATGAGAACCATTATTGCATCCATTTTATGGATGAGGAAACTGAGGCACAGATATATCACATAACTTATCTAAGATCACAGAGCTAGTAAGTGGCCAGTTGAGGACTGAAACCCAGGCAGTCCACCTCCAGAATATGGGAATATAAAAAGTGGAAGAAGGTCAGAGTATCTGGACTTTGGGAAAGAAAGCAGAGAGGGAACTTAAAGTTGGAGAGGTAGATAAGGACTACACCCTGTGGGGCCTTGTGACCATGTTGGAGAATTTGTTTTCTATCCTCATAGTAATTAAACACTGTTGACAGACACTGAACAGGCATGGGGCAAGGAGAACTTTGCCTTTTCCAAATGTCAATCTGGATGCAGTATGAACAGAGACTATGGTTGATCTCCTATGAGATCAACAGGAGGAAAATGCCCTTGCTAAATTACCTCCATGTTTCCTGTATTCTGTAAAAATGTCATTGCTGCTTAACGGTCCACACTACAGCACAGGAGAACAAAGCAACCTGTTGTCACGCATTCTTGACAGGGGAAAGGTTATAAGGCATTATTTGTGCAAAAAATACTGAATACTAGATGTAGAGGACACAAGAAATATGTCATTTGCATGTCCATAGCCTCAGAGAAAAATAAAATATTGACAGTCTAATGTAATAACACATGGTAGGGTCACATTACACAATACGTATGAATAAGAAAAAAAATATTTATAATTATATAATATAGAGTTTCCTGATAATTCAGTTCTGCATATGTAATGCAAACCATTTTAGAGAAGATTTGCAAGGAAAGATGGATGTGCTGATGTACGAGGTCACTTAAGAAACTTGACAATTTTGAGCCTTATCTCCTCAATCTCTGAAGTTGATTGCATGTTGCAAGTGACATTATCACATATACAAACGTTTTTAAAAAAATTAGAAAGAGTGGGATCTCTATAATAGCTCTTGAAGTATCATCTAATTGAAGGCTTGGTCATGCACAGTTACCCTAGCAGAAGCATGAGCTTCTTAAAAGCAGATACTATGCCATAGAAGTCAATTGCATCCATTTTATGGATGAGGAAACTGAGGCACAGATATATCACATAACTTACCTAAGATCACAGAGCTAGTAAGTGGCCAGTTGAAGTCTTCCTTTCACTGTATCTAACTTAATACTTTGCACATATAAGTCAAGAAGATTAGTGTTGAATGAATGCATGGTGAATTAACAGATGAATAAAGAATGTTGCCAAGTGACTGAAGTTGCAATTCCTTCTTCAGGTGTGCTGGCTTACTTCTGTATATTCAGCAAATGTAGCCTGAGCCTTGTCAACCATCAGTTCCCAACAAATGCAGAAAACTGCTATGCCTACCATCCATTTCACAGAAGCCTAGAGGCAGTAAAAATATAAAACTCACTTTACACAGCAGGAGCCTGAATGGCTTTTTGGTTTTTTGTTTTTTAGAAGGCCTGCATGTTTTAGTGCAAAAGGGATGTGCAAGAATCAAGTTGTAGTAAGGTTAAATTTAGTGGGAAGGAGGCCCCTGTGTATAACTAGAAGACTAAAGAAGACCAAAAGGATCATAGACCTGGCATCTTATATGTGGCCCTAACACACCTACAAAAATAGTTTAAAGAAAATATGTAAAGCAGCCTTGAGTTCCACTTGGAAATATCAATGTAGAAAAATTTCTATTTTATATTTATATTACATTTTACAATTTCTCCCTCACAATCTGAGGGTTTTCATTTTCTTTTCCATAGTTGTACTGATTATTCACCTAAACTTTTAGCATCTAGCATAAAGTCTCATAAACAAGGTCGCACACCATTAATAAAAAATAAAAGAAAGATCCACATGCAATTCATTTAATAAGCGGTAATACATGGTTGTGTCCAGTGAACAGAGGAAGGGTCAGCTCCCACGACGACCATGTTCCACATGCACGCAGGGCAGGCCTCCCTGTGCAGACCATGCAGTGTCCTTGAACAGCCCTAATCGCTGCAGCAGGAATTCACTTCCTGGCTCCCCTGAAAACATGATGCCACACTCACCACCAACCAGTTTCCATGACTGGTAAAATGAAAAGGAAATTGTGTGCTTTGAAGGGAAGACAGTGTTGCAGTTATGGTCTTCTACAAATGCCAACTGTGTTTTTTTTTTTTTTCAGGGCTCTGCATTCTGTGCCTAATTTTATATGTCAAAAACTGACTGGGCTAAGGGATGCCCAGTAGTTGAAAAAACATTTATTTCTGGATATGTCTGTGAAGGGGTTTCTGGAAGAGAGTAGCATTTGAATTGGTAGACAGAGTAAAGAAGATCACCCTCGGCAAGGTAGGTGGGCCCCACACAATCTATTGAGGGCCTGAAGACAAGAAAAAGGTCAAAGAAGGGCAAATTTGTTCTCTGTTGAAGCTAGGAAGGACATCCATCTTCTGTCTTCCAACATTGGTGCTTCTGGCTCACAGACCTTTGGACGCAGACTGGTACTTACACCATTGGCTCCCCTGGTTCTCAGGCCTTAAGGTTTGGACTGGAACTACCACGTCAGCTTCCTCGGCCCTCTAGCTGGCAGACAGCAGATCGTGGGACTCCTCAGCTTCCATAATTATGAGGGTCAATTTCTTTAACAAATTTCTTTCTATGTATCTCCTATTGGTTCTGTTTCTCTGAAGAATCCTGACCGATACACAACCCTATGCAAGCAGAGAACGGAAGTAGGAGGACATGGGCAGGAGCTGCCTGAGAAAGAGGAGATGGGAGAAAATATAAACCTACTGGTGAGAGCTTTATAATGTATAGGTACCTCCTGCCATTTCTAAAGTCATAACTTGTTACTCTATGCCAGTACCTAGCCTTTAAATTACACATTAACTGTAAGAAAGAGGTGTCACAATATCCTTTTAACGTATGCAGCACAGACTCAGTGTTAAGTAGGTTAGTTGCCAAATAATGTTTCCATTTGATTCTAAAGTCTATGATTTTCTCTCTACCAAGGGAATATATGGAGCTCTGGGATGTTTCTCTTCCTTCACCAGACTATCTGCTCACCCGAGATGGGGACCTAGTCTTTTTTTTGGTTATGGTCATATTCCCAGTGTACAGAACATTGTTTAGGTGCTTAATTGTTTTTCACCATTTGATTGATGATGAGGACAAAATCATGAGCATTCTTCAGGAAAAATAAGAGTGTCCTAGAGACTGAAAATAATAATAATGAAAGCTATAAGAATTTGTGTTGGAGGGGCACCTGGGTGGCTCAGTCGGTTAAGCATCCAACATCAGCTCAGGTCATGATCTCATGTGCTGACAGCTTAGAGCCTGGAACCTGCTTCTGATTCTGTGTCTCCCTCTCTCTCTGTCCCTCCCCCACTCGCACTCTGTCTCTGTCTCTCAGAAATGAATACATGTTAAAAAAAAAATTTGTGCTGGATAATTTATGATTGCCTCTCCAGATCCACTCTCCACTTGGCTCTTGGAGTTTGGTTTGAAGGACTACATCAGGGAGGCTCCCCTGCCATCCAGTGTTGGGTTGGTTTCAGCCAGTGGTCAGCACTGGTGGAAGATCAACAAGCTGGTGGAAGAGGGCAGAGTAATTAATCCACTGGCTCCCTCCTTTGAGGTCATCTTCACTTGGCCAAACCTTTCCAACCGGGGTCGCTGCTTCTACAAAGGAATCCACTATGTGTATTCCAAATTTCAGTAACCGCTTCTTCCCCATGTCTCTTCAGAACTGGTGGTAGAAGTAGCTTCATAGTTTTCATTCCTTGTTTTTGTTTTTTACCCTATCCACTTATTTATAAATAGTTCATTTATCAAATTCTCTTCAATTCCCTATTTGACTGTGGCATCCATTTTATGCCAGGATCCTGAATTATTCAGTAATGTTTATTCATCCACTTGACAAATGTTTATTAAACCACAATTATATGCCTGTTATATATATTTTGGGGGGAGGAGAGTAGTGGCTCTCAGAAATCTGATTTATCCCTTCTCTTTGATAGTATTGTTTCCCCCTTTGCCAGCAATGCATCCTCCAGGTAAACAAATATGTGTGGTTAAAGTTTTTTCTGTTCTTCATCTTCATTTTTTTATTTGTGCATGTTTTTGTTTTGTTATTATTATTATTTTTTTGCATTCTGCTCAGGTATGGATAATTTTTTTTATTTAAAAAAATTTTTTTTAACGTTTATTTATTTTTGAGACAGAGAGAGACAGAGCATGAATGGGGGAGGGTCAGAGAGAGGGAGACACAGAATCTGAAACAGGCTCCAGGCTCTGAGCTGTCAGCACAGATCCGGACGCGGGGCTCAAACTCACGGACCGCAAGATCATGACCTGAGCCGAAGTCGGCGGCTTAACCGACTGAGCCACCCAGGCGCCCCGGATAATTTTTTTGCATGCTATGTAACACTGAATGGAAGACATCCCCTGAAAGCTGTTTTTCTTCATACTAACTCTTGGAAATGTAGTACATATTTACAAATACGCCTTAATTTGCATTAGTTATATTTCAAGTGTTCAAAATACATGTTGACTAGTGGCTACTGAATTGGATTGTGTAGTTTTACAGCCTTGATAGAGCTCTCTCTGTTATCTGTTTTTTTTATGTTCTGCTCTTATTATCTTTATCTGTTTATACACTCCCTACTTCAGAGATCTCGTATGCCAAAGCAATTAGCTATATTGATGATTCCAAATATTATATCTCTATATAGAATGTTCATGAGCACTATAAACTCAGTATAAATCAGACTCTCCCATTGTACCCAAGAAAGTGACTTCTTCACTTTATCATTTCTAGTATTGGCATACTATCACCCATTCAGTAACCAGAGCTTAAAAGTTCAGACTTTCCCTTTCTATCTCCTACCAATGGTTTCCAAATCCTATGGCTATATTCTTAGAGTACAACACTCACTCCTTGCATTCCTATTTCAGACCCATTGAGGATGTTGCTGTTTAATTTACCTAAGTGCAGTCTTTATGTTGTCACACATTCTTAAGAAATATTCTAAGGCTCCATATTTCCTAAGAAATAAAATCAGAGATTTTTTAGTTTGGAATTCAGGGTGCTTTATAATATTATCTTTATACATCTATTCTTATCTCTGAGTAGTTTCTTTTTTTATGTTTATTTTTTTAGAGAGAGAGAAAGACAGAGCATGTGTGGGGAAGAAGCAAAGGGACAGGGAGGGAGACAGAGAATCCCACACAGGCTCCACACTCTCAGCACAGAGCTGGACGTGGGGCTCTATCCCACAAACCATGAGATCATGACCTAAGCTGACATCAAGAGTTAGATGCCTAACCGACTGAGCCATCCAGGTGCCCCTCTGAGTAGTTTCTTATATGTAATCTGTATTCCAGGAAAACAGACAAACAACAAAACAACAAAAAGTTCCCCAGAACACTCTGCAGTTTTTCCCCCTTTATGTCCCTTTCTTTTTACTTCTTTACCTAGAATATTTTCCTCCTTTACCACCTGGCTCAATCCTGCCCATGCTTCAAGGCCCAGTACCAAAAGTACTTCTTGTAGGAACCATCCCTATACTCTTTCTCTTTTCTCTTAGAAAAAATTGAATGTATTCTCTCCCTCCTTGGAACACACAATTAACTTCATTTTGCTTTTATTATACTGGCTGACTTTGGCCTTGTAGTATGTTTATTTTATATTTTTCATTCCCTTCTACTAGTTTTTTTTGAGGGTTAGCTTATGTATGGGAAGCCAGAAAGAGAGAAAGAGATAAGACCACTCCTGCTGAGAGTTTTGGAAAACAAAAAGATCCAAATTAGCATCTTGAGATGAAACATTTAAGGATTAGGTGAAGAATTAGAGTCAAGCCAGGGAAGCTCGGTGGCTCAGTCAGTTGAGTGCTGACTTCAGTTCAGGTCATGATCTAGCTGTTTGTGAGTTCAAGCCCTAAATTGGGCTCTGTGTTGACAGCTCAAAGCCTGGAGCCTACTTCAAATTCTGTATTTCCCTCTCTCTCTGCCCCTTCCCTGCTCACACTCTGTCTCTCTCATTCTCAAAATGAATGAATGCTAATAAAAAAATTAAAAAAAAAAAGAATTGGAGTCCAGTCAATTCTTAAGTATGGAATAACTGTTTTGCTTCCACTGTCATCTCCAAATCTAGGCAAACTTGTTATTCCCCTAGTGTGCCCATTAGTTTAATTAAATCATATTTTTAGTTTTTGCCTAAATAGATGCGAGGAGAAGAATTTCTATTATAGCCTTATTTTGGTATGGCAAGTATATACCACTAGACAACGTGTTTTAATTACTTTGATCATTTCTATTCTTTTTTTTCCCATTTCAATGAAATAGAGGTCTAAAAAGACATTTACCTAAATCTTGAAGTAAGTTGTCCCAGTAAGTTGTCCCAGTATGTCCCATTTTCTCTTAAATGTTTCTGTATTTTCAGCTTCTTTTTAATTTATTTTCACAATAGCCTTCATATATTTCTAATCATAAATATCAAGTTAAAAATCAAGAATATATCATGACATTTTTTTGGCTGAACTGCCTTCTATTCTCTTTCCAAAACTTTGCCAAGTTGCATACTTCTTAAGGTCAAGGTAACAAATAAAAGATAAAAGTAGACTTCAGCCAAAGCACTTAGCAGCCTGTCAGAAAGCACTATAGTTGCTTCTGGTTAAAACCAAATGAAACCAGACTTTCTTGAAAAAAGGTTTACAGAGTAACACAAAAGTGATAGCAAACAATGCATGCTGAGGGCAGCTGCTAGCGGCCTAGAAGAGTGACTCATACACTGCTGAGAACTGGAGGTTTGAAGAGTGAGTTTGTAGACTATGGGTATACTTTTGTGTACTTTTTCAAAGTTTATTTATTTATTTTGAGAGAGAGAGAGAGAGAGAGAGAGAGAGAGAGAGAGAGAGAGAGAGAGAATACAAGCAGGGAAGGGCCAGAGAGAGAAGGAGAGAGAAAGAATCCTAAGCAGGCTCTGCTATCAGTGCAGAGCCAGACATGGGGCTTGATCTCATGAACTGTGAGATCATGACCTGAGCCAAAATCAAGAGTTGGATGCTTAACCGACTGAGCCACCCAGGCACCCATATGGGGATACTTTTAGAGGTTTCTGTAGGGGATTTCATATGGGGATTTTTCATAAAGGTCTTGATTTCTACCTATTACTCCTACTAAGCATAGGAAAAGCCTAAGTTTAATAATGACAAAGGATGCCTCCTCCTTAAAAATCACTGGAGACCAAACTCCAAACTCTCTGCAAAATTTATACCTCATTTATACTACTTATCTCAGTTGTAAAACAAAAATTTGAGAACCTACAACTAGAATTAGTTGATATTATATATTGATATTGTATTACATTTATAAAGAATCACTATTGAACTTCCCACCTCATGCAAAATGCATGAGGATCCTCTTAACTTTATATGTGGCAGGTGAGGTAGGAGGGGCATTACAAAAAGTCAAGTGGATAAAACATTGTAGGAATAGGAGGAGAAAGCAGGGATTTAGGGAGAAGATCTGCAGCTAAGATTTGGTCATTGAGAAAGTACTACTGATTTCTGTCTCTGATGGAAGCAAGAATTTCAACCCCCATATCTATGGGTAAAGTAGAGCCTGTCAGGACACAGATTTAATGACCTGTCATACAAGCAGCCACACTATCCTAAGAGGGCTCATGGGATAGATTAGTTGGTCAGGGCAATCAGCAGTGCAGCAGAAAGACCTTTGACTTTGGGGTTAGAAACTTGATAACATTAATTTAGCTCTTCAACTCAGCTGGGTGTTATCGGAAAATTGTTGAACGTCTTTGAAATAATACCTTATCTCTCAAAGCAGAGGAGCATACCTTTGTTTTTGTGAGAAGTAATGGAATAGAGTATATGTAGAACATGAACTATGTGGATACATAATTAGTTTGGCTAGATCCAGATGAGGCTAACCTAAGTTTGTTCATCTTTGCATCTCTAGTACCTGCCATTTAGAATGTACCCACAGCTGCCAAATCAATGAATGAATGAAACAAGAGGAATCCTCGGGTCTTGAAGGAGAAAGAGTCTTGAAGGTGCCTTCTCACAAAGTGCCTTATTGGGGGCCATACAATAGGGGGTGCATGAAGGTGATGATATAGTAATAAATAAGGGACTAGGAGGGAAAAGAGGAAAATGTGGAAAGTGGAAGGAGATGGAAAAAGGTCAGAAAGGGGAAGAATGGAATACCGAATTTTTCTAAGCTGGGAAAATTGTGTTGGAGTGCAAGGTGTATACGTGTGTGTGCACATGCACATGCATTTAGGTGAGTGTACACGAGAAGTTCAGTATACTACTACCTATTTGGGAGTCCTTTTCCTTTCTTTTTACATCTGTCTCCAAGGTGTGCATACTTAATAGTGGAGTACATAAAATAATCCAGGGTTATCTCCTAGAATTGTAGAGCAAGATTCTAGTACAGTTAAAGTGGGTTTTTGGAGATATTCTTTCAAGAAAAATAGATTTTTAAAAAACTCTTGGTAATGACTATTGTTTACTTCTTTTATACTATGATCTATGATTTATTTTTCTTTTAATTAAAAAAAAATAAAGAGAAAGAATGTGAGCAGGGGAGAGAGGAGAGAGAGAGAGAGAGAGAGAGAGAGAGAGAGAGAGAGAGAGAGAGAATCCCAAGCAGGCTCCACACTTAGCATGGAGCCCGACACAGGGCTCAATCCCACGGACTGTGAGATCATTACCTGAGCTAAAATCAAGAGTCTGATGTTCAACTGAGCCATCTAGCACCCCGGTCTATGTTTTCAAAGCAGTTTTTTAAAGTGTCTCTTATTCGCTATATGAAGTATACTTTTAAACTGATAAAGTGAGTTTTTGATCTATTCCTGGTAAGTATTTCTTGTTGTAAAAGAGAGATGTTTTTGTAGGAGCAGACATTGAATCTGCTGATAAATTTGAATCTGTTATCAAAGGAAGAATGCAACTCATTTTGGAACCCAAAAGCTCATGAAACATTTTTATAAATCAGTTGTTAAATAAACTCTCCCTTTTAAAATATGCAATGCATATGCACTACTCCCCAACTGCTATGAATGCTCAGTTGACAGGAACCACTTGACCTGGAAGTTGCCCCAGTGCCTACAGCCAACATACAGTGTGTGGATAGATATGAGTGTTTAGAAAGCCGGTCTCCTCTGTGATCCACTTGTGTACCAGAGACTTACTGCGTGTGTTAGGCCAAGGGAGGACTTTAGCTAAGATTACATCCCTTCTGAGCTCTTTTCCCTTCTTTATCCTGTTTCCCTCTCCTTTATAGGTTGCACCTGGGAGTATATCTTCACCATATCTCTTTTACAAGAATCCTCATCTCTGGCTTTGCTTTTAAAGAACCAAATTAAGTCAGTCAATTTAAAGACTTTGACTTTTAGTCTGTGAGTGAAATGGGGGCTATGACAGGATTTGGGAAATGACATTGTCTGGCTTATATTTAGAATCATTCTTTTCACACTTGTGTGGAGAAGAGACTCAGAGAGAAAGGGATGGGAACAGAGAATTGAAGACAAGAGGATGATCACAGTAATCCAGGTAAGAGAGGACGGTGGCTTGGTAGCAGTAAAGGTGGTGAGAAGCAATTAGTTTCTGGAGTTATTCTGAAGTAATATCATACGAGACATTTGATGGATCATATATGATATTGACATTAACTGTAAAGCATAATAGTGCATTCAGAAAGCTGGTTGATTCAGTGGTCTATTTCCTGAAAAGCAGTCTTTGTTCTTCATTCTCCATAGAAACAGGACTTAATTAGCCATATGTTTGATTTTAATTCATTGTTTCTTCACTATGAAGCTATGACAGTTTTAAAAGGAGTTCTACTGAGATCAGTTTACTTCTGTTGAGATCAGCTACAAAATCTTTGTAATTATTAAAAACCTATGCTAAAACATCTAAAGACCTAAGTACAGTTCACTGGGAGGAAATATTAGGCCAAAACTTGCCAAAGAATCTATCTAAACCACTGATATTTTCTACACTTGTCTTGGAAATGGATCTGCAAAAAACCTTATGCCTTCAGGGTTTTTCTACCTTTGTCTACATCCCATGCCTTCTAATATAAATTGAGGTTTACCTTGAGTCTGATAACCTCCAAACTATAAACAATTGGGAGAGCTGTGTAGGTTTAGATTCTATCAGAGAGAACATTAATAATCTGAGTGTTTATCTTCTTCACCATATGAAGAAGGAAGTTATACACAAATCCTAACTTCATCTACAGGCATCCAACTCTATTCTTTCAAGGCCCAAAGCAGACAACAAATCATTTGTTGAACAGTAAGTAGTAATTTTCTCATTCTGAGCTTGACTTCTTCCCCTACTCCTCATTCAACTCTCCACCACCCCCACTTAATGCGAATGTTAGAGTCAATGTGGTGTTAGAGTCAATGTGGTGTTAGAGTGAATTTTTATGTCCTAAAAGTACAACTTAATATCAGATCCCCATCTGCTGAATGGAGAAAATTACAGGGAATTAACTCAAAGAATATCACATAAGGAAAGGGCATGTATATTTTTCTTGCTCATATGTTTCCAGGTAAGTTGAGAGGGTGAAACCTTTGTAACTGAACCTTCAAAGCTTTTATTTCCTTAGGATTCTGTTCCTCCTGTTTTACAACTTCTCTCTCTCTCTCTCTCACACACACACACACAAAATCAAGCTAAGTTCTAAGAAAGAATCTCATATCATTACATTTAACTTTTGCTATTTTCACATGATTAATGCAATTTAATTTCAGGAATTGAATTGCCATAGCTAAGTCAACAAAGTACATGTACTATTGAAATAATAAATCATATTGTACACCTTCAGAATTCTACTGAGATCTCTGAAGGAATTGTTAATCAACTATAAAAATTCAGTGAATAGTGTGGTTCCAAATTAAATCTGTATCTCATTTCTTAAGTGCCTACAGGAGAGTCACCACTTCATGACTCACAAGTAGACACTTAATAAAATTTGTTATTGGCAATACACATTTTGAGACAATTTTAGATCACCCTAATAACAGTTCTCTATTTTACCTCCTAGCTTGACCATTTCTTGAGAAAAATCTTATTACTATATCTTATTTGTAAGCTTAGTCTCTTCCCTTATTAATGTCATACTCAGCATGTGATGTGGTCCTATTTTGGGGATAGACAATAACAGATCTGTTTCTCTGCAGATACAAGCAGAGTTTATGGCTAATGTCCTTCTCTATACAATGCAGGGAATTAAGCACTGAGGTTAGCAATATTACATTAGAATCTAAACCTATACAGTTCCTCTGTAAATTTATAATCTTGATGCTATGAGATGCCTCTCTCCCTTATGATGTCTCTTTATTTATTTATTTTTTTTGATGTGCCTTCAAGAGTGCTAGAGTCTTATTAAGTTGTCTCTCTCCCTATACTTCTGTGACTCTTGGCTTAACAAGTTTGCCTGAGCATTATATTCCTCTTAGCCAGTGCTAATAGAAAAGCCACTGCTTTTCCAATGAAAGGTGAAAATATCACAAAACCTTCTTTGAACTCAGTGTAGTAGAAAAGAAAGGTGGCTGATAGAATTATAGGAGTCAGATTACAATAAGTTCTATATATGAATATAAACAAAGAGCTCATGATGTTCCAATGGTGAGAACAATTAATTTTGATCAAGGGAATTAGAAAGACAATGCAGAAAACATGTTAATTGTCCAAAAAAAGAGAAGTAAGATTTCAACATGCAGATAAATAAAGAAAGACTGCTAGGCAGAGAAGAACATGAGCAAAAATCAGAAAGATCCATTCAGAACATGAAACAAGGAAGCTGTGGGGTCCAGACTGTGAAAGGCCTTAAGGTGGGGCTGTCTGAAATGTAGTCTGGAAAATTCTTAGCTATTATCTCTTCCTATTGCTTCTACTCCGTTCTCTGTCTCCTCCCTTTTTGGTGCTCCCCTTGTATATACATCATACTTTTCACCTAATTTCCAATCTTTACTGCTCTTTGTTTTTGTATTCTGTATTTTGTATATCTCCACTTTTATCTCTATTCTTTTTGTTCTGCTAGATTTGGATTTAGTTTGTGCTTCTATTTTCCTTAAAGTTAGGTTTTGATTGACAAAATTATTTCCCAATTTCGTAACATTTTAAATTTATAATGGTAAGCCTTGAACGGCAGTAAATACATGTGCATACATACATCCACACACGTGTGCACATGCACACAGAGTTAGTTTATAAAAATCGAGTGTTAAAAGAGAATTTCACATAAAATCATTAAAATGTGTATGTATTTTTTAATTTATTAAATGTAAACGTTTCTAACAAATATTATATTTTAATTTTCACTGATGTCTCTCTTCCTTTATGTCCCCAAAGGATGCTTTCTCTTTTTAGAGACCTAATAATTTGCTAAACTCTAGATAATATTAATTAGAGGAATAAAAGCAAAAGAACAAAAGCAAAACAATGTTCAATTTGCTATATAATCTCCATATGAGCTCCATTTTGTATCTTTATCTGTATACTGATCCTAAAGCCAAAACTTAAATAAGATATGTAATAGAGTAAGGCTAAATCATTTTAAGACTAAGATTTGGAAATAGTGATATTTAAACAATGTTATGTCAGTGTATCATATAGTAAAGTTAGTGAGAAAATAAATATGATAGAGAAAAATGCTAATAACTCAGAAAAGGTAAAGAAGAAAAGGTAAATTAAAACCTATGCCCACAAGACAAGATTTTTAATGAAGTTAAATTTGAATTAGACATTAAAACCTGAGTGCTTTAATCAAATATACCATTATACTGTCTTTGGACTCTAACATTTTCTTAATTGTAATCATACTTCAAAATTTAAAATTGCTGAAGGAGGGCAAGATGGCAGAATAGCATGGAAGTATTTTTGTGTCCTGTGTCCATGAAATGTAGCCAGATCAACACTAAACCATCCTGCACACCTAGAAAACTGATCTGAGGATTAAGACAAAAATCTGCACAATCTGAACCACAGAACTCGGGAGGTACATGGCGCAGAGAGGTGAACTGGGGGAGAGAGAAGCTGTGGAGGGCAGGGAGCTGTTTTTGTTTGTGGAGAGAGAATGGAGACAGGGGGACAGTATGGGAAAAGCACCCCCCCCCAAAGCAGCTGGAGAGAAAGTGGAAAAGTGGAAAAAGCTGCAGGGAATGAACAAAAAAGGGAGAAAGGAAGAAGGAGAGGGTTTAAATTCCATTAAGACTCTATAAACAGGGGGAGCACAGAGTCTGAAACTCTGAAGCTCAATACCTGGCAGTGCTCTGGTGGGAAAGGCGAATCCCCAGGAGCAGAGTGAAATCCAAGGGATCCAAGGGCCATGCAGGGAAAAGTGTTTCCCCTGCTGGGAGGACATTTGGTAGATGCTCTGTGGCATCCCCACAGCCAAAGGTGCCAGCAGATCCCAGAGAACAACCACGTACACTGGTGCTGGAAAAAGGATGTTAAGGGTGAAGGCTGGTGCCAGATGTGTGTTGTGATATTCCATATCCCTGAAACACTACTACACGATCACATGAACTTTTTCTGGGGCGGGCTGGCACCCAGCCACAGTCTCAGGGCATCGGCAGCAGCACAGTCCTGCAAACGTTCCTGGGTGCAGCAGGCACCCAGCCATTGCTTGGTGAGACCCTCCCCTGGAAGGTCTGAGTGGGTCAAAACTGCAGTCCCTCAGAAGTGAGGGGTTGGGAAACACAGCTATAACTGAGATAAAACTCAGGAGGGAGGTGTTGCCTGGCAACCTGACGCTTGTTCATGAACAGTGTAAAAGCAGGGAGTGGATAGAAGCTGGAGACAAAGGAGGAGTGCACGATTGCTGATGGGGAGAACAGAGTTCCAATACTAGAGATTGGGTAGCGGGGTGATGCCATTTTCATTCCTTGTGTGCATGCACATACACACCTACAAGTGCCACAACAGTCCACCCCAGTAAGTTAAGAAGCACCATCTAGTGGAGAATGGAGCCATTACACTAAACCCCGCCCTACTGGCCCAACCTCACTCTTCAGCAACACCACAAGTCTCTCTACTTGCTTAGTTTATGGACAATAAAGTGCTTCATAATTTGACTTCTAGGGGAAAAAGATACAATTTCAATCATATTTCAGTCTGTTTGCTGGTCCATCTATTCAATTTTTTTCTTTTTCTTTCCTTTTCTTGAATACCAAAAGGGAAAAAATGTATTTTTATTTTCAATTTTTTTAAATTTTTTTTTCAACGTTTATTTATTTTCGGGACAGAGAGAGACAGAGCATGAACAGGGGAGGGGCAGAGAGAGAGGGAGACACAGAATCGGAAACAGGCTCCAGGCTCTGAGCCATCAGCCCAGAGCCTGACGCGGGGCTCAAACTCACGGACCACGAGATCGTGACCTGGCTGAAGTCGGACGCTTAACCGACTGCGCCACCCAGGCGCCCCTTTATTTTCAATTTTTATTAAAAATAGGTTTTTAAATTTTTTATACCATATTTTTTACTTTTTTGTAAAATTTTCAAATTCTGTTTTACTTCCATCATCTAATCTTATTCTATTTCATTGTCTTCATTTTTCAAATTTCGAAACATTTTCCTTTTTCTCTTTTTCTTTTTTGTCCTTCCCTTTTTACTCTAATCCATAAAGCTCCTTTCAACAACCAGACCAAAATATACCTAAGATATAGCATCATTTATTTCATTTTTTGTGTGTGTGTTATTTTTAATTTTTTAATTCTATTATTTTTACCTTATTTCTTTTCTTCCTTCAAAATGATGAAATGAAGGAATTCACCCCAAAAGAAAAAGTAGGAAGAAACGACAAGCAAGGACTTAATCAACACAATTACAAGCAAGATGTCTGAACCAGAATTTAGAATCATGATAATAACAATACTAGTTGGGGTCCAAAATAGATTAGAATCCTTTTCTGCAGAGATAAAATAAGTAAAAGCTAGTCAGGATGAAATAAAAAATGCTATAAGTGGGCTGCAATCTCGAATGGATGCTACGGTGGGAAGGATGAATGAGGCAGGACACAAAATCAGTGATATAGAGGACAAACTTCTGGAGAATAATGAAGCAGAAAAAAAGAGGGAGACTAAGACAAAAGAGCATGATTTAAGAATTAGAGAAATCAGTAACTCATTGAAAAGGAACAACATCAGAACCATAGGGTCCCAGAAGATGAAGAGAGAGAAAAAGGCATAGAAGAGTTTTGTGGGCAAATCACAGCAGAAAACTTTCCTAACCTGGGGAAAGACAGAGACATCAAGATCCAAAAAGCATAGAGGACTCCCATTTTTTAACAAAAACCAACCATCAACAAGATATATCATAGTCAAATTCACAATACTCAGGCAAGGAAAGAATCATGAAAGCAGCAAGGGAAAAAAAGTTCTTAACCTACAAGGGAACACAGATCAGGTTTGCAGCAAACCTACCCAAAGAAACTTGGTAGGCCAGAAAGGAGTGGCAGGATATATTCAACGTGCTGAATTGTAAACATATGCAGCCAAGAATCCTTTATCCAGCAGGCTGTCATTCAAAATAGAAGGAGAGATGAAAAGTTTTCCAGACAAACAAAAATTAAAGGAGTTCATGACTACAAAACCAGCCCTGCAAGAAATTTTAAGGGGGACTCTCTGAGGGGATAAAAGACCAAAAAAGAAAAGAAAAAAGAAAGAAAGAAAGAAAGAAAGAAAGAAAGAAAGAAAGAAAGAAAGAGAAAAAGAAAAAAGACCAAAACCAACAAAGACTAGAAAGGACCAGAGAACACTACCAGAAACTCCAACTCTACAAGGAACATAATGGCAATAAATTCTTTCAGTACTTGCTCTAATCATCAATGGACTAAATGCTCCAATCAAAAGACATAGGGTGACAGAATGGATAAGAAAACAAGATCCATCTATATGCTGTTGACAAGAGACCCACTTTAGACCTAAAGACACCTTCAGATTGAAAGTAAGGGGATAGAGAGTAATCTATCACGCTAATGGTTGACAAAAGAAAGCCATAGTAGTCATACTTATATCAGACAATCTAGATTTTAAAATAAAGACTGTAACAAGAGATGAAGATGGGCATTATATCATAATGAAGGGGTCTATCCACCAAGAAGACCTAACAATTGTAAACATTTATGCTCCAAATGTGGATGAAACCAAATAAATATATCAATTAATCACAAACATAAAGAAACTCATTGATAATAATACTAAAATAGCAGGGGACTTCAACACCCCACTTACAGCAATGTACATACCATCTAAACAGAAAATCAACAAGGAAACAATGGCTTTGAATGACAAACTGGACCAGATGGACTTAACATATATATTCCATGAACACATGGATGAACATTTCATCCTAAAGCAGCAGTGCACATGGAACGTTCTCCAGAATAGATCACATACTGGGACACAAACCAGCCCCCAACAAGTTTGAAAAGACTGAGATCATACCATGTATATTTTCAGACCACAACCCTATGAAACTCGAAATCAACCACAAGAAAAAATTTGGAAAGATAACAAATACTTGGAGACTAAAGAACATCCTACTAAAGAATGAATGGGCTAACCAAAACATTAAAGAGGAAATTAAAAGGTACATGGAAGCCAATGAAAATGGTAACACCACAGCTCAGAACCTCTGGGACACAGCAAAGGCGGTTATAAGAGGGAAGTATATAGCAATCTAGGCCTTCCTAAAGAAGGAAGAAATATCTCAGATACACAACCTAACCTTACACCTTAAAGAGCTAGAAAAAAAACAGCAAATAAAACACCAAGCCAGCTCAAGACAGGAAATAATAAAGATTAAAGCAGAAATCAATGCTCCAAAATTAACAGTAGAACAGATCAATGAAACCAGAAGCTGGTTCTTTGAAACAATTAACAAAAGTGATAAACCACTGGCCAGTTTGATCAAAAAGAAAAAGGAAAGGACCCAAATAAATAAAGTCAAGAATGAAAGAGGAGAGATCACAACCAACACAGCAGAAACACAAACAATAATAAGAGAATATTACCAGCAATTATACACCAAAGGAAAAAAAAGGCTATCTGGAAGAAATCGACAAATTCCTAGAAACATATAAACTACCAAAACTGAAACAGGAAGAAATAGAAAATTTGAACACACCCATAACCAGCAAAGAAATTGAATTAATAACCAAAAATCTACCAAAAAACAAAGAGTCCAGGGCCAGATGGCTTTCCAGGGGAATTCTACCAAATACTTAATGAAGAGTTAACACCTATTCTCTTGAAGCTGTTCCAAAAAGTAGAAATGGAAGGAAAACTTCCAAACTCTTTCTAGGAAGCCTGCATTACCTTGATTCCAAAGCCTGACAAAGACCCCACTAAAAAGGGGAACTATAGACCCACTTCCCTGATGAACATGGATGAAAAAATCCTCAACAAGATATTAGCCAACTGGATCCAACAGTACACTAAAAGAATTATTCATCACGCCCAAGTGGGATTTATTCCTGGGATGCAGGTTCAATATCTGCAAAACAATCAATGTGATTCATCACATCAATAAAAGAAAGGACAAGAACCACATGATCTTCTCAATAGGTGCAGAGAAAGCATTTGACAAAATTCAGCAACCTTTCTTGATAAAAACCATAAAGAAAGTAGGGATAGAAGGATCATACCTCGAGATCAAAGAAGCCATATATGAAAGACCCAATGCTAATATCATCCTCAATGGGGAAAAACTGAGTTTTCCCCCTAAGGTCAGGACTAAGACAGGGATGTCCACCCTCACCACTGTTATTCAACATAGTATTGGAAGTCTTAGCCTCAGCAATCAGACAACACAAATAAATGAAAGGCATCCAAATTTACCAGGAGGAGGTCAAAATTTCACTCTTCCCAGATGACATGAAACTCTCTATGGAAAACCCAAGAGATTCCACCAAAAACTGCCAGAACTGATCCATGAATTGAGGAAAGTGGCAGGATATAAAACCAATGCACAGAAATCAGTTGCATTCCTATACACCATTAATGAAGCAACAGAAGAAGAAATCAAGGAATCAATCCCATTTACAATTGCACCAAAACCCATAAAATACCGAGGAATAAATCTAACCAAAGAGGTGAAAAATCTATACACTGAAAACTATAGAAAGCTTATGAAAGACATTGATGAAGACACAAACAAATGGAAAAATATTCCATATTCCTGGGTAGGAAGAAAAAATATTGTTAACATGTGAATACTACCCAAAGCAACCTACATATTCAATGCAATCCCTCTATCAAATATCCTCTATCAAAATAACACCAGCATTCTTCACAGAGCTAGAACAAACAATCCTAAAATTTGTATGGAACCAGAAAAGACCCCAAATAGCCAAAGCAATCTTGAAAAAGAAAACCAAAGCAGGAGGCATCACAATCCCAGACTTCAAGCTGTATTATAATGTTGTAATCATCAAGAGAGTGTGGTACTAGCACAAAAACAGACACTCAGATCAATGAAACAGAACAGAGAACCCAGAAATGGACCCACAAACGTATGACCAACTAATCTTTGACAAAGCGGGAAAGAATATCCAATGGAATAAAGACAGTCTCTTCAGCAAGTGGTGCTGGGAAAACAGGTCAGTGACATGTAAAAAAATGAACCTGGACCACTTTCTTACACCATACACAAAAATAAACTCAAAATGGATGAAAGAACTAAATGTAAGACAGGAAGCCCTCAAAAACCTTGAGGAGAAAGCAGGAAAAACCTCTTTGACCTTGGCCGCAGCAACTTCTTACTCCACACGTCTCCAGAGGCAAGGGAAACAAAAGCAAAAATGCACTATTGTGACCTCATCAAGATTAAAACTTTCTGCACAGCTAAGGAAACAATCAGCAAAACTAAAAGGCAACCGACAGAATGGGAAAAGATATTTGAAAATGACATATCAGATAAGGGTTAGTATCCAAAATCTATAAAGAACTTATCAAACTCAATATCCAAACAACAAATAATCCAGTGAAGAAATGGGCAAAAGACATGAATAGACACTTCTCCAAAGAAGACATCCTGATGGCCAACGGACACATGAAAAAATGCTCAATATCACTCATCATCAGGGAATACAATTGAAAACCACAATGAGATACCACCTCAGACCTGTCAGAATGGCTAACATTAACAACTTGGGCTACAACAGATGTTAGCGAGGATGCAGAGAAAGATGATATCTTTTGCACTGCTGCTGTGAATGGAAACTGGTGCACCACTCTGGAAAACAGAATGGAGTTTCCTCAAAAAGTAAAAAATAGAACCACCCTATGACTCAGCAATTGCATTACTAGGTATTTATCCAAGGGATATAGGTAACCTGTTTTGAAGGGGAACATGCACACCAATGTTTGTAGCAGCACTATCGAC
Source organism: Acinonyx jubatus (assembly GCF_027475565.1). Classification (NCBI taxonomy): domain Eukaryota; kingdom Metazoa; phylum Chordata; class Mammalia; order Carnivora; family Felidae; genus Acinonyx; species Acinonyx jubatus. The sequence continues at coordinate 29,220,905 of NC_069394.1, forward strand.
AATAGCCAAAGTATGGAAAGAGCCCAAATGTCCATCGATGGATGAATGGACAAAGAAGATATACTACATATATACAATAGAGTATTACTCGGCAATCAAAAAGAATGAAATCTTGCCATTCCTGACTACAAGGATGGAACTGGATGGTATTATGCTAAGTGAAATTAGAAAGACAAATATCATATGACTTCACTCATATGAGGACTTTAAGATACAAAACATATTAACATAAGGGAAGGGAAGCAAAAATAATATAAAAACAGGGAGGGGGACAAAACATAAGAGACTCTTAAATATGGAGAACAAATAGAGGGTTACTAGAGAGGTTGTGGGAGGGCAGATGGGCTAAATGGGTAAGGGGCATTAAGGAATCTCTTCCTGAAATCATTGTTGCATTATATGCTAACTACTTGGATGTAAATTTAAAATAAATAAAGAGAAAAAAATTTTTAGCCAAAATTTAAAATTGCTTTAAATACTTATGTAAAATATAATTACAATAATATTTCCTTAATTTCTATTTTCGTGTCCAACTAAAGGCAAAATTGCAGTAATTTGTGAACATAAACCTTATATATTTTAAATAATTTCAGATATACCAGATGGCTGTGTCTGTTAGTCTGGTAGACTAATTGCTATAACACAAGTTTTCAGAGGCTTAAGGCCATAAATAGCGAGTACTTATTGAGCCTAATAAGTGTTGTTGAAGGGGATGTGGGCAGGGACTTCTCCATGCGATCATTCAGAGATCCAGTCTTTTCGATTTTATTCATCCCCCTCTTTTATCCAGAAAATCCTCTTCACTTGGTCCATAGGTAGAAAAAAACAATGAAAATTGTAGGTGAGATGTTTTTATGAACCAAACCTAGAAATAGCAACATCATTGACCTCTTGTTGTGTTGGCCAAAATCCCATCAAATGGTCATACTGTTTAATAATAAGAAAAACTGAAAAAAAGGTTGTTTGGAAGAAGGCAAAAAGAAGTACTGGTGATCTCTGATATTGTTTGCCACAGTTGCTAAAAGATACTTTAATATAAATATTTGGAAAGGTAGAACCAGCTTCCATAGCTCTATATGGAAGGGCTAGTAGTCGAAAACTGCTGTCAAGTAAACACTTGCAGTTATAGGAACAACAGCAGTTTTAAATGTAAAATGAACTTAAAATATTGGAGCATAGTATCTAATGGGAAATTTGACATAATCACAACAGAATAAAGAATTAATAATGTTGACTCAAGAGCAAAGTAATTTGATTGTGCAATGTTTGTGGATATATTCAAAGGATGGTTGACAAAAGAAACTATAATATTAATATTATTCATTCCATAGTGTATTTTAAGTATTGTTATATTGGATTTGTTTTTTTTTTTGTGTTAGTATAGAAAATAAATAAGTAATTACATTAGTTTCCATCAGCTTTTCACTTAGATGGAAAACTATATAGCTTATTAAATTATAAAAGAACAGAGAGTACAATTATACTTCACTTGAGTGGTTAAAAAATTATGTGGTTATATTGCAGATAAATGTTAACAATATCAATACAGATGCCTATCTTTTCATTTTTACATTTTATTTGGTTATTTTTTAGTGTGTATATTTTATTTGCAATGTTTTAAAATTTTTAATAGGTAATATACATGTTTCAAAACACATGCTTTAAAAAAAACTAAAAGTAAATAGCATACAGTAAAAAGCCTTGATAATATCTTATCTGTTAATCACCTTGTTCCAAACCCTAACCCTAACACATGAACACTTTTTTAAGTTTCTTATCAGTCTTTTCAGAGATTCCCTTTACGAATAGAAGCAAATATAGTGATTTTTTAATAAAAAGCATTCTTTTCTGCATGTTTTTTTTAAATAAAAGGTGAAAGATTTGATAAGAAAAGAAACAATAGTATGTTTGTTTGTTTTCACTGAACAATATATCTTAGAGATTTTTCTCTATCAGTGCAAACAGAACTTCCTTGTTCTTTTCTTTAAAAAGTGCTTACAGTAACTAGTTAATAACAACCAGGAGAAGCACATTCAGAATAGTGGTTTACTTTGATGACAAATGGTTGTTCTTTAAAGACCAATGGACATAGACAAAATCCATTAAGGCGAAAGGCTATTTCAAATACTCAACAGTTCACACCAAATTTCAAAAATGGTATTTTAAAGAGCTAAGTGTTTGTATCCACTGCCAGCAATGCAATGCCTACTTTATGATGACTTGAAACAAAGCAAATGCTTGTAAGAGAAAACCTATATTTTAATTTTGTCTAAGTTGACTCTGTCAACAGTCCGGTAATATTTTCCTCCTAATACAATATTCCCTCTATATATGGCTGTTATTGGGAGCCACACAGTTTAGGTAATGAGGATGTAAGTTAGAGAGAACCTGATGCAGTTTAAATAGACAATAACTTTTGACTTCTCTCTCACTATGCTAATAGTTATATCTAAAAAATAGCAATTTTTAAAAAGATACCGTTTCCAATTTCTTTATTACCTTTAACCTTTGGAAATGAATTCCATAAAACTACAAAATTAGCAAATGTCTTGAAATCTATCCATAAAACAAATTACCTCTCATTTGAACCTCTCATTTATTAGTGTACAACTCAATCTTAAAAAACAAAAACAAACAAATAAAAAACCTGGCTCTCTTTCCAAAGATAGTATTCTACTGGTCTTTAAAAAAGGAAACTTTATTTTAACTTTATACCCATCTCATACCCCAATTTCAAAACTCATCATTTATTTATACTGGTCATGGACATTTCCAAAATGAAATTTTATATTTTGTTCCCAAAGTTTCCATTTATCTGAAAACTGATGTGTTCCTTTATTGAAGAAGTTTGGCCTGCTGGTGTTGGTGTATAGGTCCAATATTCTTCATGCTCATCTTTACATCTGGAAGTATTTCCTGTGGTTCACTATCTTCATCTCCATTAAAAGCTGCTGCTACTAAAAGGACTTTTGGAGCAAGAGTTGGAACTATTTCTTTGGCTTACTTAATCCAGGTTTGATGGAATCTTTGTTGTCTGATTATGGTAAATTCAGACTTGCAGATTTTCATAAGCTTTGTTTGTTTGTATGCAGCTTCTGGAGCTCACAGCTTCTCAGCATGGCAACTGGAACTTTCTCCTCCATTACCCTGGTGGCTCCAGACTTCTCTCCTGGCTATCCATCCACCATTTTCCCTGCAGCCATACAATGACATAACCTCTTTATTTTATTTCAGTTTTTTTTCCATTGTATGAATACACCGATCCCCTTTTTGATAAGAAACTTGGGTGTTTTCAAATTTTTTATTACAAACAATATGTCATTTTATACTGATGCAAATATATCTACATGATAATTCCCCAAAGTGGGATTGCTGGCCCCAAACTATATATTACTGTATTTGTGATTTTGATGGTATCAGTTCTCCTCCATGGTCAATCCAATTGGCAATACATGAGAATGCCCTGAATATGTGATTCTGAAATACAGTTTTTCTAGCTTTTTTATTAACATGTCCTAAAAACTGTTTTACTATAATAAGTACACATTAGTCTGCTTTGCATCCCTGATAATCGGACTTTGGTCCCTAATATTATTTTCCAGTTAAAAGAACTAGGATTCTACAGAAAGTAGGTAATACGGCATTTGGGGACATAAAAAAATCAAGATGGTCTGGAATATCTGGTTGCCAGGAAAACAAAGATGTTGTCTAAGTTTCTGGGACTCTATTAGATAGTAGAATTAGCTTAAATGGATTCCTACTTGCCAAGTTGTGATAACTGGATTACCAGAAGAAGAAGAATATTATAGTTACTTAATGCAAGGCAAGTGTGTGGAAGATATGAATCAACCAATCATGATACTCAAAAAATTAGAATTTTTATTTTCTTCAAATAGTGGGTATTGCCTTTAGCTTGAGTCTATTCAGATGAAAACAATATATTTATTTGTGTGTTTATTTTCCTGATGGATAAAATCCACAATGCTAACATAGTAAGTCACTATTAATGAAGATTTTAAAGAAGTGCTTCCCCAAATTTGAAATATCCTTGCCCAAATGATAGGGGTAGACATACCCTCTGTGAAACTTCACAAATGCTATAAAATTTGACTTTGCACATCACTGATAATTAGCAGAGGGTAGTAGGACATCAATATAGGTTTTTAAAAAATGTTAAACACCTTAATATTTCTGACAAATGAAAAACAAAAAACAAAGTAGACTCAATGACTGGATATTTTGCCATGATTCTCCTAGGTAGAAAAAAAAAACATCCAAAGAAATATGGGACTCTTATTCCAAAAATATCTATGAGACTTTCTGCTAAAATTCAGTGTTTTTCACCTACAAATCAAAGATGTATTATAAGTTACCTTGATAAATTATGATAAAACATTAAGGAAGTAGGTAAAGGCATTCTATGCACACATGAGAGGTTCCCAACAGCCTAACCAAGAAAGCTATGACATGATCTACAGCCAGAATATTGAGTCCTCAACAAGACTGACTGGAGAAAGATGTCTCTTTGATTTCAAGGAAGGGACAACAGAAGGGATGATAGCTACTCCCCACTATCACTGCAGTGTCAAATTCTAAGCCTGGATTCATATATCTCATTGTAAGAAGACATTTACCCAGACAGTGTAACAATACAATAGCAAGCAGTTTGAGTGTTTTGTTTCTTTAGATTTTTAGCTTCCGTGTAATTTACATATAGATAAGTGTGCTAATCACGAATGCACACAAAATATTCATAAAGTGAGCACACTACTTTAACCACATCCCAGGTCGAAAAGTAGATTATCATCAGCTGTCCCAAAAGCCCACCTGTGGCCCATCTTAACCAAAATCCCTTCTGTCCTATACAAAGATTACCACCACCCTCATTCCTCATGCCATAGATGATCAGCTTTATTAAAGAATATTGAAATATTGCATATATACAAAATAGCATACAAATCACATGTACAACTCTGAATTTTCACAAAGTGGAAACGCCCATATAATCAGCATCCAGTTACGATACTAGAAAAAACAAGTCCAAAAAAAATTTCCCAACATCTTAAAAGTATCCACCACTATAACTTGTAACATCCCTTTCTGGACTTCGTGTACATGGAATCACAATTGCAAGCATTTCTTTATGTCCACCTTCTCTGCTTCAACATTATGTTTGTAAGATTCATCCATATTTTTGTATGTAGCTGTAGTTTATTTTCATTGCTGTTTAGTACATGTTTTACTGATAATCTGCAATTTATTTATCCTTTTTGTCATTGATGGGCATTATGGTTATCTGTCATTTGAACTATGATGAATAGTGCTCCTCTGGGCATTCTTGCTTGTGAGTGTTTTTGACAGTCTTACAATGAGCCCACTAGAGTGCTCTTTGATGCTTACTCTGTTAGGGGATTGCAATTTCAGAAGTCAGACTGAATGCGGTAGTAACCTCTCCTCTAGCAAAATAAACCAAACAAACAACTTAAGAGAAGAAGAACTGCTTTTTGGTTCAAAGAAAAGTTTCCTAATTCAGTCACTGAAACCATGTTGTTAGCCAACAATCACCTTGGTTGTCCCATCATTGCTTCATTATTGCTTTTGGAATATTTGGGACAATCATCAACTTTAACTGATTTTTTAAATGTTTGTTTGTTTGTTGATATATATATTTAGAGCATGGAAGGGGGTGGGAAGCAGAGAGAATCCCAAGTAGGCTCTGCACTTTAAGCTTTCAGTGCAGAGCATGACACAGAGCTTGAGCCCATGAACCTTGAGATCATAACCTGAGCTGAAATAGAGTCAGACACTTAACACATTGAGCCACCCAGACACCCCTCGTTGGCTATAACTTCTGAGATAAAGGACTTTAGGAATTCATAAGAAATGGATGTGGCTATGACAGATGAATACCATTGGGCATTTACAATGTAAAGAGCTTTTTTTCTTGTTACTGTTATTATCCTAATGGTTTACCATTGTGGTGGTGATTTAAATGCTCCAAATGTTGGATCTGGGCTAAAATTCATTTTCAGAGAGGCAACCCCATAAGCCGTTATCTTTTACATGGGATGGCATGTGTGACAATTGGAAACTCTGGATATGTACCACCTTATGATTTGTTTTCCCAAGTTATTTTTCTCTTCCTATTTCTTTACCTAGACTACTCACTGACTTTCATCTGCTTCTTTTTAGTCACAGTACAGGAAATGGTATATGAAACATGCCATCTCTACTTTAGAGACTAAAACCTCCACTGTTCCTTTGTTCCCACCCCTTTTAATTTTACTTTCAGGATGCTGACCTGAAAATTCTGTCACCCTTTGCTTTGCAGTTTCACCCTCTCATAACACTCATGAGTTTTACTAACTCATAAACGTGATCAAGTTTCTATCACTAAAAAAAAAAAAAAGAAAAAAGAAAAAAGCCTCAATCCTGTGTTCCCTTTCAAAAAGAGCAGGGAGCTCTCCTTCAATCCTATGTCCCCTTTAAATACTTCCAGCCTTCCCTACTCCAAGTCAGGCTCCTTGACTGATTGCATTCACTATTTCCACCTTCCTTACCTCTGTGACTTGCCAATTCACAGCAATCTGGCTTTGGCTCCCACTGCTTCTATATAAATATACTTTGGCACATATCCCCAGTGGCATTCCACTTGTCAAATTCAGTGACCTTTTTTTATATTACATCTTACTTGACCTCATCAGCATTTGGCACTTCTGAGCACTTCCTTTGTGAAGCTCTCATCTCTTTTCCTCTAGGACACCATTTCTCCCAGTTTTCTTCCTAAATTTTCTTCCTAGTTTATTGTTTCCTTTCCTTTATCTCTTCCCTTAAATGTATGTGTTGCTCCAACGTTCTATCATTGGCCCTTTGCTATTCATTATCTATACATTATATGCCCACGATTATTCTCATTTCTGTGGTTTCAACTAACAATCCTATCTCTAATGCAGATTCTTTTTTGGGTTCCAAATGCATCTGTGCAATGGCATGGTGGACATACTCACCAAAGGGCATCTCAAAATCAGTTTTTCAAAACTGGAGTCAATATTTCCCCAAGTATTCCCATATGTGTCATTTGTCCAACTGAACCAAAAACCTGTAAGTCATTCCAAACTTATCTTCTCTCTCCCCACTCCTCATTAAATTTGTGACAACAGCCAATCCTATTAATTCTATTGCTATACTTTTTTGGTCGTTTTGACATTCGCTCTATCAGTCATAAGCAGAGAGGGAAGTTCTAAATCTTCATTTTTCAGACACTTTCAATGCTGTTGTAAAAATCTCATAAAAGAGGTTTTTAATATTTAATATTACATATTTCTCACAGACTTTTCCACTGACAGAAAACATCTCCCATATCTTCTTTTGTTGGGAGTGAGTATACCCCCTCTTAGATACTGCAGAGAAAATGCTAGGTAGAGCCAAGCAGCCATTATAGTCATTTCTTATTAACAACCACATTAATGTAAGTTCTTAAATATGGTTACCAGATAAAATACTATACACCTAGATAAATGAATTTCAGATAAACAAACAAAAAAAAATGTATTATAAGTATGTACCATTCAATATTGGGACATACTTATACTAAAAAAAAAATCATTGCTCATCTGAGATTCAAATTTAACTGGGCATTAAGTAAATCTGACAACCCTAGTTAAAGCTCTTTTTCTTCCAAACCCATACCTTCTAGGATGCAGGAAAAAAACTCTGGGGATCTAGAGTCACCAGATAGTCATCATTGTCACAACCAAAAAATTATTTAGAACACCTCCAATTTCCACTATGTTGGGGTTTAAATCACTTACCCTGGTGCCTGTGAAACACCCGGCCATTATTATGACCATATCACATTTCCTCTTTCCACTTAAGTCTCCTACCCAAACCCAACCTGGCCCTGGAATGTGTCCAGATCGAGACAGTAAAGCCTGACTAATTTTTATGCCAAAGAACTGTCATCTTGTGGAGTTAACCCCTACTTCTCAAGATCATAAGTTGCCTTAGGTATTCCCCTACACATTATTTTTTCCAGCCACTGGATACTGATTCCTCTTTCAGTCCTAATTGTATTTACAAACAACAAGAATTTGGGTTATTCCTTTGAACTATACAACTCCTCAAGAAATTTACTTAGATATTCTTTGTCTGCTTCTTTATGCAGTTACCTGGTGGACAGCACACTGAGGCGATTCTCCTAGTCAGAAATCAAAGGGCATGCTTGGCATAATCCATCCTAAGGAGCTGTTACATGAGTCATTATATACATTTCAGTCACTGTAAATACTTCCCTATCCGTATTCTGGGACATCAGGCAGACTTTCATGGAAACACCAGTTTAATTGGCTTTGAGTCCACATGCAGAATTCTTCCTGCAAGGCCACTTGAATTCTCTCTCATAAGTGAAGAATTTTGCTTCCTGAGGGTTCTCTACTTGTGTTGTCTCTAGGAACCATCCAAACCACCACTCAAAATTCCTTCCCCCATCTCTGGAAGAGATCTTGCTCTACATTATCCCATTTTTGGGTGCTAGTAGATACAAGTTCTATTGTCAGCCCCACAGAAAGAATGAAATACATACATGATTTGACCTTAACAAGTTGAACTAGACTAAAATTTATAAGTAGTCTCAAAATATTCTCTGTCCTCCCACAATATTTTTTCTCTTCTAGAAAGAACCCACATTTCTAAAACAAGTGGCATATATATGAGCCAGGATTAAAAACAACTTTGGGGTCATAACTTATTAAGTTTTCATAACTTATTCATTGACCTAAGGGTGTCTAAGCCTGGTCTTCAACTGGACCATCTAGTGCAAAAGTCAGTTCTTTCAAAAACTTTAATTCCAATTTAAGTATTGTTCACATTGCTCTCTGGAGCAAAGGTACTCATAATTGATTGATTGACTGATTTCTAAATATACTTCAGGCAGCTTACTGAGAGATTGACGTATATTTTCTTATTTACTCATTACATCACTGTATGTATTTCTATTATGTACTAGGGCTCAGAGAAAATTAGTACCTTAAATTGGGCATCATAGCAAAAAAGTGGCAAAGCGGGGATTTGAACCTAGGTCTGTCTGACTGAAAGTCCACCTCTAATGATTACACTATATCCCACTACAATGGGGATAGCCAAAGGGAAAAAGTACAAGAAAGGCCTAAATAAGGATATGGTGCCAAAACTTAACCTTGTCTATTTGGGAATATATGGTTTCATCCTTGCCCTGCCTCTGACACTTTCTTGTCTATTAGAATGGGAGGGTCAGGGGTAAAAGCCTAACTTACATATACTCTCTTATTTCCCCATCCTTGGAATGTCCAGTATGACATACATTTCCTTTTTTTCCATTGTGGGAAATATTTCTATGTCTTGGATCATGAAAAAATAAAAATGGTATAAATTTGAGGACAAAGTAAAGTTGATAAAAGACTGAGATATATATAAGTTGGAAGATACAACATAGAAGAGAAAAAAATGGGTAAAAGAATCTCTGAATAGTTGCTAATATTAATGTATTATATGGATGAAAGGGCATAAAAGATGATTCAATCAATTCATTCCTAATATTTAAAATAGTTTTGAAAACAGAAATAATAATGTAATGAAATGAACATCAGATATTGATCCATTCTGATTCCTTATTGAATAGGATTTAACAGACTGAAGAAAATCTCAGAAAATTCTAGATACTAGAATCATAGAACATTCAAGTAGGCATATATACATGATATTAACTTGCTATAAAATAATATTAGATGTAATTTGGTAAGCAAACCAGACACCAGGTGGGACACTTAACAAATATTGATTATATCAGTTAATCAATACAGTAATTATGTTAAGGTGGGTATTATTATCCTCATTTTTCACATGAGAAAACAGCATCTCAAGTTACTTATCATATAGCTAAAAGTTGGCTGGGCTATTAAAGCTAGGGTTGCTGGACAAAGGTCCTTCTCCTTCTTCTTCACCTTATTCTTTCTAGACTATCCCTGTCATAGTGTAGAGGACATATGCTCAAGTATCGCTAGAGTGATTACTTATTATAAGTAGACTCCACAAATAGATCAATGCAAATTTTAAATTAATATGCAGCTGAGATGTATTAATCATCTTAACAATAAATTCAGAACAGTTCTAATTATGAACATATTAAGCCAAAGTTTGGGGAACTGCATTAAAATGTTGAGTAGTTAAAACATTAAAGTTGGAGAAAAGTAAGTAGGCAAGTCATTAAAAACTATTTTTCGTGTTTCTTTTCCACACTGCAAGTTTCCTTTACAGGAACAGTTAGTAGCTCCTGACACCAAGTGGCCACTTTATGTACTGCTCTTAATATTCTTGAAGACTAACTGCCCTAGCAAGGGAAAAAAACAAGACAAAGAACAGTAAAATAAATGCATGTAATGAAATGCATTAGTCCATTTGTTGCTATTTAACTATTTTAAGAACTGGAGAGTTTGGTTAGAGACACCAGTGTGTGATTATCAAATTCTTCATTATCTGGACTTAAACATGTATTTCTAGTTTTGTTGCTGGTACTCGCAAGTGTGTCAGATTCTTGCCAGTGAACCAAGTGGTTTGTCTGAGCCCTTTTGAGCAGGATAACCAGCATTATAGCATGGTGATTAAGAAAAATTGGCCTCAGAATCAGGTGAATTTGGGTCTGCCCACCTTCTTGTGACTTCCACCAACTGCACTGTTGAGACCTCTTCTAGCCACATGTTAGCATGCATCCCACAGCAGCATGTACAGGACATCATTAGTGCCATGTTGGCCACCAGCTGATGCTTCTACAGCTGTGTGTTGTCATCGCCTCCACAACCACAGCTAATGCCTTGAAACCTTATGCCAATGGACGCTCGGTTCTTGAACTACAGATTCAGTGAAAAGTTATGCTTTATTGTCCACAGAAGCTGAAAAGATGTCCTTCTCCTTTTTTATGCAACACTCTGTCTCATGAACACCAATGTTCTGCCTTGCACCCCCAAATGTCTAGCAGAACTTTAATGACATGGGGTCTTGCAAGTCTGTCACCAGCCATACCTGAATTCTAATAGTAAATATCACCTGGTTGTAAGCTGATATCTCTTTTGTATTTTTTTTTAAAATGAGGCATATGTTTGTTTATTTATTTGTTTGTTTGTTTATTAAAGTAAGCTCTACACTCAATATGGGGCTCGAACTCAACACTGAGATCAAGAGTCTAATGCTCTACCGACTTAACCTACCAGGCACACCCTCTCTTACATTGTTAACACATACTCTAGGTTTCAAAAAATTAATCATATGCTATTGTGGCAATTACACAAATATTCTATGGATACAAGAAGACATGACTATTTTTTCCTGAGGAGCTTATCAAAATGTATGGTAAGCCTCCCTACAATATTATTATAAGCCTAAAATTATAAATTACTCTTCCCAATTATTTGACTTTGTCTCTGACAGGTGTGAATCATGTTTGCAAACATTCCATTAAGCTCTAGCAGTTCAGGAAGTACACAGATAATACTCAGGGGGATATGCTTGACAGGCTTTGAGCTACACAACCATTACGGAGAAAGAATAAACATTTTAACTTTAAAAAATATGTCACAGATAATGTATTATTTCATATAAAATTTTTCACTGACAAGAGGAACTTTTAGGGTTATACAAAATTTTAAATGAAATTGTACTTTTATATTAATATTTTCTTCTGAGGTAAATCAGAATCCATCATATATTTCAGATTTTTTTGCTAGAACTTTTCAAAAACTTCACATAAATATATTATACATGCTTTTCTGTATAAAAGGGGGGCTTTCTTGATTGATTAATTCCATAAAGACTATCCATATAAGTGAGCTTTTATAAGTTCTAGGAAACCTAGTCAATCAATGACAACAGTAGCTCAAATGCATTACAGCAATGAGTCATGATATTGATGTAAATGTTCTATATGAAACAGCACTATGATGAATTATATTTTAATATTTTAAAAATATTTGTTGAAAAGATGACTTTGTTAGTTTCCAGGAAAAAAAAAAACAAGTAAGTTTTCTCTTCTCTCTCTCTCTCTCTTTTTCCTGGAAGAAGATGCTATGTATTAGAGAATTAGAAAAAAGAAAGTAAGTAACCAAAAGTTTGTTACAAAACCTGAGCTTTTAAAGAAAAAATGCATTTATGATAGAGTGTGGAAATGGGAAAATAGTATCTTTCTGGTGGAGAATCCTGGCAGGATTAACCAAATGATGAAGGAACATCAATACCATATGGATATCATGTATCCCCTAGTAGAACATAAGAAAGTCACTTACTTCACCTCTGTGGCATTTTCCCGAAAACCAAAAGCCCCAGTGTAATCATGAGAAAAACAGCAGACAAGCCCTCAATTGAGGGACATTGTACAAATACCTGACCAGTGATCTTCAACACTGTCAAGGTTGTGAAAGATAAGAAAAGGTTAAGAAGCTGTCAGAGAATAGACGAGACTATGGAGACATGATAACTATATGCAATATTGTACCTTGAAGTGGATCTTGGAAGAAAAAGAGGATGTTAATGGGAAAACCAGTGAAAATCAAATATTTTTGTGATTTAATTAAAGGTAAAAAAAAAAGTATCTCTGAGCCACACAAAAAGGACAATATACTTGAAGTGAGTTTTTCAATTGTAATAGGTTATAATGGATTATTCAGTCTTTAGCAAACTATCAAAAGCCTGCAGAGAATTGTGACAGTATTGCTCAAGTCAAAGAAATTTCGTTTTTAAATATGTTTTTTCAAGTTTTATTTATTTATTTTGAGAGAGAGAGCACGTACAAATGAGCATGAGCAGGGGAGGGGCAGAAAGGGGGAGAAAGAGAATCCCAAGCAGGATCTGCACTGTCAGTGCAGAGCCCAATGTGAGGCTCGAACTCACACACCCTGAGATCATGACCTGAGCCCAAATCAGGAGACAGACACTTAACTGACTAAGCCACCCAGGTGCTCCCCAAAGAAGTTTCTTAAAATAGGTATTTAGATCTTCTCTACTGCAATCCTACTCCTCTGGACATTGGAGCACGGACATTGTCACATAATCAAGAATTTCTGGGAAGCAATAAGAGATTTTAGTTGTGCAACTGTCTGAATAAATAGAGCATTAATTCAAGACATGAGGGCAGGAAGCTATGATTTGTTATGGAAAATAATCAGTTTAGGTTTTTGACATGATGTATTTCAGGGACTTATGGCAGCAGTTCCATATTTGTGGCCTGGAGCTCAAGGGACAGAGCCACCAGGTGATATAGATAACAGAGACTTGGGAGTTACCAGCCTGGACTAGAGTGGGTCTCCCATGGCAAGTGACGATGGAGAGAAGAGAAGAAAACAGAGAGAATCCCTTTCAATTTTCCTGTTTCTCTCATCAATGTCATGAACACACAGTCATGAAACTCAAGCAAATGAGGTAGCTGACATCACTTATCCAGCTTAGATGTCTATAATAATTTCAACTTCAAGGAAACTCTGTGCAATATTGTTACCTATAGTCACATGAAAAACTTAAGCAATCATTAGATTACTAGCTTTTTCAGCAAGCTACAGATATTCCAGTCTAACTATTATTTCATTCTTGTGCTACAGTGCTCATTTTGACATCTGACGGTGCAGGTGTAGTAAAAAGGCAAAAAACTATCCACAGGTTCATGCAGGCCTTGAAGTCAATATTAGAGGATCAAAATGAGAGAATTTTTTTCTAGTATCTATATCCAGAAGAAATCCTACTTTTTTTATTGCTTGGTAATTGTCAAATTACAAATTGTTATGATTATATGTAACATACACTCTTATGTCCCAATCCTAAAGAAGGAAGACATCCTTAAAGTCACAAGTGTTTGTCCATATAGATTTCCCAGGCTTTTAAAAAAAGATTTTCCTGTAAATCATTTTAGATTTTTATAGGGGCCTATAGACTTTGAACAAAACTTAATGCTGCATTTTTAAAAGTCAAGATACTGGTTTTGGTGTTTGCACTGAATTCCTTTCAATGATGTCATTTTGTTTACATCCACCAGCTTTCCTGTAAGAGCTCTTTGAGGTAGCTCTGCATTGTCCAGCTTGGAGTCCAGAGTGATCCATCAATTGCTAGCAAGCTGGACTTTTGCCAAAAATGTTTAGGTCGGGAATTGCTATAATTTCCCACAAGGCAGAATTTCCTGAAGGTGAGTTTGACACTAGGAGATGGAAGAAGTATAGAGAAAGATGTGAAAGAGGAGGTAGCATACCAAAAAAAACCCAAAAACCAAAAAACAAAAAACAAGAAAAAAAAAGACATCTTAAAGAATAAGAACTAAAAGAATAAGAACTAAAAGAAGAATTGGCAGCAGATTAATATTTGCCAAGTCCTTTGGGTTGAGCTCTCAAATCTAATTACGTTTTCTGAAAGGTTGAAAAGAGCATCTAGAATAATACTGCTTTGGACATTAGGTGAAGAGAGATCTAGGAAAATAAAATATTTAGGAGTGATCTAATGTGATGAAACAAACCTACTTGGAAAATAATTCAGGCAGCAGTGTTTGGACTAAATGAAAGACAGAATGGCCTTAAATGCCAAAGCTGGTCTCAGAAAACTTACTACTGTTCCTCGCTTTAGCCAGTCACTGTTCTACTCCTGCCTATGGCTCAGAATCTACCATGGTGGGGGTCTCACTTCTCCCAAACTCCATAGTAATGCTGCTTACTTTTTTCATTGCTTGTATTGCATGACCAATATCTATTGTGTGGTTAGTTCCCATGTTAGACTATGAGCTCTCCTCTCATTCTGGCAACTTCCATTCCTGGAGAATTTATAAATCCTCACAATCACCCTGGGAGGTTGTTAAAACTATCTCTTTTATTTATTTGTTTACATGTTTACTTCTCTCCTCACCAAACTGTAGGCCCCAGTAGTGCCAAGATCACATCTCCCTCATTCAATGAAATATCCCTAGGGCCTAGAATAGTGTCTGAAATGCATTAAGTGCCTAGTAAACATTGATTCAATAAAGAATGATTATAGAATTATTAACCCCATTTCTTACAAGATCATATGGCACGTAAGTGGCAAAGAAAGATCTGAACTCAGTTCTGTCTGACTTCAGAAATCAGCTGTGCTTAACTTCTGTATCAGTTAATGACTAAAACCTACTCACCATCCCAGGCCATCAACCAATCAATCAAATAATCAATATCAATCTACCACACATAATACACAGGCAGAAAAGAGGTTGTAACTGGAATAGCACATTGGTGTAACTTCCGTATCTCTACCCTAACATGTCTTAAGAACTGAAATGCCGAGAGCATTTAGGGTCTTCTATTAGTAGCCAGAATTTTTGGAATACGCAATCTGAACCAGGATTATTTTAACAATTTGAGGCATCTTCTCATATAATGCTTATTGCACAATCTGAGGAAAAGACTATTATTATTATAGATGATGCAACTGAACACAGAGAGTTTAAGTAATTGCACTATTTTACATACTGAGAGGGGCAGAAGTAAGATCTGAACCCATGATGTCTTCTGATCATGCTCTTAACCATGATCATGCTCTTAATCTCTCTGTGAACCTGACATATTGGGCAGGGGGTGGGGGATTAGGGGGGAGCAGTTAGCAAAGTAACCAGCTGTGTCTTTGCAAGGGCTAATTTTTCTTTCCAGTTCCTGAAACAATCTTAGAAATAGGAGGTGCTCATTAAATATTTATAGAATTAATGGATGAGTGAATCTGCTTAGCTATTGCCTTATAAAACTGTGAACCTAAGAGGATGGGGTTCAGTGGGAAAGTCGGAAGTCTTGAGCTTTGTATAATACTCCAGGATAGTGAAAATTAAAGAGAGGTATGTTAAAAGAGGGGTAGCTCAGTGGGCATGGAGAGGATGAGGAAGGCTCTTAAAAAATAAATGGGCAAATAAATGAGGTCAGAGGACTACTACAACATATAGCTTTACTAATGGTGTCCCTGTCAATAAACTTTAATAAGTTCCTCTGAGACCAGCCTGGTGGCAAAAACATCACCAGTGAATGAAGCTTGCTTTAGTTCTCCACCTCTTGACAGATGTAACAAGTGAGGCATGTGGACCATGGATCTGGTTCATACATCCCTTCATGACAATGTCCCATCCTTTCAAAAAGTATGGTGAACATATAATTTATTGTTTACACCTGCATATATGGTCACCCATTAATAAATATCCTTTGAGTGGCTATGAGTCACCATGTTAGGTGTTTACCTATGAGTCACCATGTTAGGCCTATTATATAGGCCAGGCATGAGAAGATGCATACCTTCCATTTGGCTGTTAATTTGGGAAAAGAAAGGAAAGGATTGTCATAGGAGGTATCAGGACAAAAATCTCAATTGAACTTGATGACTGACAAAATATAAGGTGAGAGAAAACAGAGTCAATGAGTAAGGACTGACTCAAAATAAGCATTGGAAAAGTCAAGAAAGGGACCTGGTTGAGGGAAAGGCATTGGTGAAAAAAGACAGTGATTTCAGTTTCAAACTATTGAATATTTGGAAATGGAATAACATCCAGATAGAAATATATATATAATTTAAAATATTATGGAGTTCTCTCTGTGGCAGTGATTGATGAAAACTTGAAAAACTCATTCCTTATTTGTGGATTCCAGTGTTCCTTGCATTAGGCCAGAAACTGGGGTTACAGAGGATGATTAAATTTATACTCTCTGGAGGAAAACCCCCATGAACCCAACTAGTGGCAGAAAGACAGAAAAAATTATGGTATAATAAATAAATTAATATTCAAACCTCAATGGAAAAAGAAGAGGAAGCTTTAGAGAGGTAATTAATGAAATTATTATCAAGGAAGGAAATAAGTAATTATGTTAAGACAAATGTGCCAGAGTGGAGGTAAATTCAGAGAAAAGATGATGGCAAAAAGGAAATGGCCACCTCACCTAGGGAAAGCAGGACAGACTCTGATAATAGTACACAGAAAATAAGATAATTAAAATTTTATCCACAGACCTTTTCTATTTTGTTCATTGCAGTATCCCCTGTGGTGAATATTAGGGGCAAATATAGGGGTTTAATCTTTATGTGTTAACCTGGAAATGTGACCACGGTTTTAAATGAGAAATGCAAAAGAAAGAGTATGTCATGAGCATTGCCAAATTATTTTAAAAAATGAATTAGGGGCTTTGTTGGGCATTTCCCACATTACAGTGTTTTCTTCAACTACGAAGATATGGGCCTGTTAAACTGTTACTGAAGAAGCATGATATAGTATAGGCCATTCTACTTCTGTATATATCATATAACAAAGGGAATGAAACAGAACTTGGGAGCTTCTCTAGCCTATATATCTATCTATTTGGCGTTAAGTCATGAGAACCTCTTACATGCATGCTACTTAATACCTACCTCTCTTATAGATTAGATGGAAACCTATTGCTCAGTGTCTCCCGTGAGAAAGTTTGTGATTGGATAACATCACCAACAAATATCTGAGAATAGAGGGGAGACAATCACTTCAACAGAGAGAGGAAAAAGTTGGATCCATATGTTTAATTATAGCAAACTTCTTTCTTCTTCTTTCCTAGACTTTGGGGGTTGGGAGTAAGGAATGATCCTTAAATCATTGATTATGGTTTTGAGATGCTGATCCTAAAACTTTTATGAAGGACAAGAAAAGTCCAAGAAAAGCCAAGGATTTCTTGAAGTAAAGGGCTGTTATAAAGGGGAATTTTCTCTATTAGATATTGAGTTTGTAGAAAGTTGTGATAACTAGGAGAGTGCAATATTGCTACAGAAATAATCAAATTGACCGAATTAGAACAGGGAACTCAGAAACAGACTAACATCTGTGGAAACCTGATATATGCAGAGGTAACAATGCAGACTCTGCGAAAAGGAGGACCTAATTATAAAGAATACTGGAAAAACTTATTTTCAATGAAAATAATTACTTTAAAAATATTTAAAATTTACACACAATGTATGACTTAATGATTGCTGTAAAAAATAAAACAGATAAAACTAAAATTTCCTTTAATCACTATCCCCACGGCCAGCACTTATGCTCCCTTTCCTTGAGCAGTAATAATAGCTAAATTTGTTTAGTTTGAAATGGAAATTTGGCCAAGGCACCATAAGACAAAAGGTACCACATGTCAAAGAAGGTGCTGGGCCATGTGCAATATTTATAAACAAGTATCAAGAAACAAGCTACCAGCCTCTTATCCCTTCACTCACATCAATGAAATAAAAGTATTAAGAGTTAGAAATTAGAATGGGGAGGTTTATTTGGAGAATGATGCATACTGAGTCCTAGGGAAGAGACTGAAGAACACTGTCCCCTGAAGCCCAGGAAAAGGGATTTGAGAAACTCAGTATATGTCACATGCAATGCAAAGACGAGAGTGGATGGGGATCTGAGTCACACCTGGAAAATCCAACGGCAATGGATAACTAGCTGTCTTGACAACATATGGAAAAGAGGTGACTGCTGTGGGACTAGACAGGACTTCCAGAATTTGCCAGGGTAAGAAATATGTGTTTCTCAAAGATCCAATGTATAATAGAGAGCACTTTTGAAGTCATTGTCTTTGTTCCTATCAGGAGAAACACACCTTGTAGATGGAAGCAAGCGGTATCTTTGGGCTGAAAAAAGAGTAAGCAACTACCAAGAATAGGGATGTTTTTGTCCTCATCAGGGGAATTCATTTAGGAGATTTCCAACAATGGTATTCTCCAGAGAACACACATAAGTACCAACAAGAGAAAGATTCAGCTTTGAACATCTACCAAGTCAGGCCTGCATTGATACTGGATTGCCATGACAGTACTGTCCAAGTGGGAACTTCTCTGTTCCTCATACAACTTTGTTTTTAGCAAGAAAAGATTCAGGTAGAAGGTTAAGTGAGGAAAGTAATAAAAAATTGACCAAGTTACTTCCTCGACTACACACTTCCTTCCTACTATAGAAAAGAACTAAGAGAGGGGAAGGGGGGAATATTTTGGGTTTAAAGCAAGACTGAAGTTTTGACTGTCACCTGGACTAAACATGTTGAATAGTAACCTGAGATTGTATTTTATGATTAGATAACTGTTTGTGTTACCTAGAAGTTACTGGAAAGATCATGATTTACATCTAAGGACAAGGGGATCAGACCCATCGAATAGATATAAAGGTATAGTGGGAGAAACAAACAGTAGAGCTGTATGATTACATCCCACAGGTGATGCTATTAAATGTAATGATTTGAACTCATTTAATCCTAAAAATAATCTTATAGGAGAGGTGCCATTATTATCCTCACTTAACAGCAATGAGTCAGACTTATAGAGAGTTTAAATAACTTACCCAAGTAAACCTAAGAAGTAATAATGGAGAATTGCTTCTTTACTCTTACAACAGGACATGAAAGTAGCTTCAGGACAGACAGAGGGTAGAAAAAAAGTTTGGACAGTGTGCGATAAAGGTTTATTTCCTCTTTCCGGGGAAGGTGATGACTTGAGAGTGGAAAGTGGCAGAGTCACCTCAGCGTGGAAGAGCGGAACACTCCCACTCGTAGTTTCCTATAAAATCAAGTAAGGCACAAAGGATATTATTGTTTTCTTGGGGTCAGAATTAGCCCAAAACACAAGAGAGGTATATATGCATGGTCCTGTTTCCGGATCTTCTTATCCATTCCATCAAATTAGTCACTTATTACCACATTATACTGTGCCTTTAGTTACTAAAGCTTTAGAATATATTTTCTTGGGGGGGGGGGCAATTTCAGTCTCTTTGATCTCTTTTCTCTAAGTTGGTATGACGGTTGTTGTACATTTATACTTCCATATTAATTTTAGAATTAAGTTGTCATGGTCCATTAAAAATCCTGGTGGAGTCTACCTACCCAGGAATAGATATTATTTGTATTAGTACTTCTTGACTGACCTTCGGTGTAGTCTTATAGTTTTTCCCATAAAGGTCTTGCAAATTTCTTGATGAATTGATTACTAGATTTTTATAGTTTCAGTTGATATCTTCTTCTAATACACCTTCTAGTACATTATGTTGGAGATGGAAGAACTATTGATTTTAATTTTAATTTTGTATAGTACTTTAGATCTTATTTAGTTATCTAAGTGACTATCTTATTAGTACTAATGGCCCATCATGACTCTATCTGTAGAGATGGTGTAAAGAAGAGAAATGTGAAAATAGTTTTTTATCCATGGCAAAGATGTGGAAAGTCTCCTTTTGTTTTCAATTTGGTAAATTCTAAACATTGAATCAGTATTTTAATATTATTAATATTTTTCCTATTGTATTTATTCAGATATATGTGGGAAATGTGAAATAGATATTTGCTAGGTTTCTGGCATTATCCACTTACTGGGCTGGACATATTGTATACATGAGCTAAAAATCCTCATACTAATCCCATAAATTAAGTATCACTCACCACATTTTACAACTGTAGAAAGTGATTTTGAAATAATTTAATAAGACCTATTGACTTGGTATAGCTGAGCTGATGTTCCTTACTTTTACTGAAATAAAGGGAAAAAATGAAGTAAAAAAGATTTATGTTAAAAAACAATGTAGCCTAAGAAGTGGGTTCTTCAAAAGAATCTCTCATGAGATTTGATTTTTTAGTTTTCTTCATATATTTAAATGAGTTGTTTAACCCAAAATAATGTATTTAGACACAGAGACCATGCTAACTGAATAAAATAAGTAGTACTCTAGTTCAAGGGGGAAAAATAATGTCATGGTAAGGGACCTGCACCAACATTCTTTAGAAAGCTGCCTTTTAGACCAATAATGGAATCAACTTGGTCCCAAGATTAATTCAGCTAGCACATTAAGCACATGTCTACCCTGGTTCTAGAGAAGAGCTGAAAACATGCACGCTGTGACAGACTGTCAAATGCCTGCTCAAGAGTCATTTTCTCCCTCCGTACAGAGCCCTGGTGCAAGTGTCCTGCTGGTAAAGGACACTTCCCAGCCTGCTTGCAAACATGAGAGTTAAATGAAAGTCACTGGGTGGGGCTGCCAGGCAGCTCTCATGACCTTTCCTCTTTCTTCTGCTTCTAGTCTGGAGCTCTTCTGGGGTGGCTCAAACTCAAGCAGAAATCTAGGTCAGTCTCAGTAAAATTGAAAATGGAAACACATGGTAAGATTGCTAGAGCAGAAAGGCAGATGAAATATGGGGTCCTGGTGACTATGGAGCTGCCATGTTAGCCCTAGAACACCTGCCTCTGGACTTTACAAGAGAAAAATGAACTTCTATGATGTGCATGCCCCTGTCATTCTGGGTTTCTGATATAGCAGCTGAATGCATATCCTGGTACAATATTTTCTAAGAAAAAGATACTTTGCAGGGAATTTCATATAAATGTGTATATATGCAGTCTGTATCTCACATATACACACACATGCACACACATGTATATATTGTACATGTGTGCATGTATGTATATTTCAGTACATATATCTTATGTGCACACACACACATATCCAATTTTATATGGCCCTTGAAGTTGTTACCTTGGACAAACTTGACATAGTTACTCTATTATAATTGCTATGGGATATTTGCTGTACCATTTGACAAGAGCTAGCCCAAGTTGTTGGTCAATCCATCAGCACTGCTCACAGAAGAAGCAGGGGAATGTGGAGAAGAAACAAACAAAGTAATTTTATTTTCCATGTGTGCACCCTTGAGGCGGTGTTGGTGGGGTGGGGAATCACTAGCATTTGTTCAGTGGAAAACCGAAGATGGCTGATTCTTTTTTTTTGATTAAGTGAGTTAGAGATTTCATATTTTAAGTTTGACAGAAGTGTAAACTAAGGGGGGAAATCAGTTTTTAAATAAGGACTAATGTTGAACTGAATCTTTGGCTGGTAACACTTTATTTTGTATGAGTGGTATTAAAACTACCTTCCATCCTTCTTCCATCTGTCAGGCTACATTTTACTTGGATTATATCAGTACAATTATATCTTTAATAAAAAGCTCCTTCAAAGAAAATTGCATCTAATTAGAAAAGAAGTGAAGGAGGCATGTCACACTTGGTGATATGTGGCCACTTCCCTCAGAGAGTGTGAAAATCGTTTCTCCAGATGGCAGCTTCCTGCTTAGCTGAGCTTATGATCCCCAACAGTAGGATTTTTTCCTTTCTGAAGACCATTTACTTTCCTGTACATGTGTATAATTAATTTTTAATTATATGACTTGGCAAAAACCAAGTCAAACACCAATAAATTATATACAAAAATGAAAAAGGCATCAGTGATCTCCTTTGAGAAGCATTTCAAAAACAAAATATCATGTTGCTGACCTTCACCTGTTTTTAGGGTGATAAGTGATGATTAGCTACATTAAAAACAGTTCCATATAATAAAATTTGCAAATTTAGCAGGGCTTAAAGGTGGATGGAAATGATATATCAAGTCTGCTAAATCTTAATAAGCAATTTCCTTAGGTTAATAGGCAGCACATACCTTCTTCCATGCATGTAAGAGAAATAAATAAGAACATAGCTGGTAGTTTTAAAAGTATTGCTTTGTTATTAGATTTTTAAAATAACCACTAAGTGGCAGGAATTATGCTGTGTTCTAGCATAACAATATTGAGAAAAACAGAGATTTCTGTCCTCAAATGGACAAGATAGACAATCATATGATCATATATTTATAGTCCTACTATCCTTTGAAACAAAGTACAGGCAGTTATTAAAGTATGTCTTAGAAAGAACTGATACATTGACAGCGGTCAGAAAAGACTTCACTTTAGGAGTAATAATGAAATGAGATCCTAAGAATGACTGGAAGTTAACTAGGTAAAAGTGAGGAAGAACTAACAGGAGGCCAATGTGTCTGAATGTCAGAGAGCAAAGGGGAGAAAGGTCCAGGATAAGTCTAGAGAGACCATTAGGGCCTTTTAGATCACGTTAGGATTCTGGTCTTTATTCTAGGAACACAGGAAAGGCTTTAATATTTTAATCAGGAAAGTGACACAATGAAATTTATATTTTAAATGATTGCCATAAACTATCGTATAGACACTGCACTATACAGAAATGAATGGAAGAGGTTAAACGTGGACCTAGTGAAAACATTGAGGACGTTGATATAGTCCCTGTGCATTAAAGGAAATTAATCCTCAATATTACATTTTATTCAGACAGACTTCCTGTCTCTTCAGACATAAAACAAAGCCGTGTATATGTGGGCACACTATGGTGTAGACAGCAAGAATATAATGAAAGGAACTACAGGCAGACAGTACAGTATCTGCAAAGAATAATGATTAGACCTCGTAGCATATTTCTCATCAGCAACACAGAGGTGTGAAGATAATGGAATATTTTTAAATTGTGGAACCAAAATATTTATTAATTTAGAGTTCTATAAGATTATGAATTCTTATTGAAGAATGTGTAAACTAAAGATATTTCCAGACATACAATGATTTTATTACTCACATGCACTTACTAAATGAAATAGTAAACAGTGTATATTACAAGGAGAAAGAGTGAGCCAAAAATAAAGGAGTTGGATGCTAAATGCAAGGGCAAATAAAGAAATTGAGACAGATATGAGTAAATATGAATAACACAAAAAATAATAGTTTTCATTTTAAAAACAAGATAAGGGCACCTGGGTGGCTCAGTTGGTTAAGCATCCAACTTCAGCTCAGGTCATGATCTCACAGTTGATGGGTTCGAGTCCCACGTCAGGCTCTGTGCTGACGGCTCAGAGCCCGGAGCCTGCTTTAGATTCTGTGTCTGCTCTCTCTCTGTCCCTCCCCTGTTCGTTCTTTGTCTCTCTGTCTCTCAAAAATAAATAAACAATAAAAAAACACAAATTTTTGTAGGACAGAGAGGGGTGATCATATTTACAGCATTTTAAGGTCCTTCTTATAAAAGAGGAAGATAACTATAGACAAAGTTAGAATTAAGTGAAGTTTATAGGTTATAAATTTAAGGATAACCACTAAAATAGCAGAAATAACATGGATAATTTCTCAAATGGTTTTAAAGCAAAGGGAGGAGAAAGAAACCTTGACAAATCCACCAAAAAGTAGAAAAGATTAAAAAACCCCAACCTTAGCATATAGGAACACAAGTAAGAAATCAGTATAAATATATCATCACAAAACATATAAATAGTAGATGATACACACATCATTAAACATCTTATCTCACTGTCTCCTTCCACGAAAAGTCACATGATAAATTTAGCATTGGAATGAGTGGCTTTAGTGGGAACCCAGGCTCGGCTTGGTAGAGCTAGCGTTTCATTTTTTAGAGAACCAATCTAGAAAGATTTAGATATGCCTCTAGTTAAAAGACTTCAATACTTCATTGGCAAAGAGTAAACTGTATATATTTTTTCCTTATAGCTTAGATTTAAATGGGATTACATCAATTTCCTATAGAGTAAGTCATACTTTAAAACATATGGGCATAATTTCGCAATTGCTTATCCTTAGTGAAACCTCTTTGCAGAACAGATACAACTGACCTGATCTGACAGATAATCTTTCTAAATATACCACAGTGGAGGCAGCAGGCAAGACTTTTTACATCCCCTGAGGATCTACATCTGCTACAAGTGGCTCCTGTAGCAGATGGATGAGTGTGCAGATATCCTTATCGGCTTCCTAGTACCTTTGTTTACAAATTGTACTTCCTATTCATATGCAATCTAATCAGTTAGAAAGTTCATAAAGCCCCAGAGAACCTGTTCATTTACACTGTGCCATTTTTTTTTTTTTTTTTTTGAAGTAAGAGATCTCAGTTCTCTTCTGGCTCAGTTGATATGACTGTGCCTTTAGGCCAAATGAAACCAATGTTGCTGCCCAGGCTGTAGCTGATTTGGCCGGATTTTGGACCTTATCTGAACACAAGAGAGGTCAGGTACCTCAGAGATTCAAGTTAGGTGGTAAAAACTGGTACAATCATGTAATCCCTTCTTGTTAGTGTAAACTTAATAGAAAAAGGAGGTGGGGGGGAGGAAAAAGAGTAGTTTTTCTGAACAATGCTTAGTTATTGTTCTGGTAGTCATGTGGCTGTTGTACATCTAAGTCTTGCATGCCCTGGGTACGATGTAACATTGCTTTCCATGATACTGTGTACAGAGAATTCCTACCATAAAACTATTACCCTTGAAGGTAATCTGTGCATTAATTTCTCTGACCCTAAGGATACTGGAAATTAAAGTAAAAAAAGAATATACAGGACAGGGATATCAGTCAGGGAAATTCCAGGGATGGGGATTGAAGAGTGTAAACCCAGATTAAAGCAGATTTTATGCCAGGTGTTGGAACAGATGTTGCTAGGTGACCAATGTCAGAACAAGTCTTGCAGCAAAATGTTCTTAAGGTTGAACTAAAGACCTAACATCTCCCACTGCCTCCAACCAAGGCAGGACTAAGGAAGCCTTATAATGGGATTGTTTCAGGGACAAAGGAATTTGGGAATAAAGAGCTAATATAGAATATGTCCAGAATATTATTTTAGATGTGGTTTCCTCTAATGTTCTACAGAGGGAATTTCAATATTTTCTATAATACTTGCCTTTTTTCATAGCACTGACGCATTTACTAGATGAATTTTTTCCCAAGTAGTTAGAAATGAGTCATAAAATAAATGACATGTGTTTAACTTTCAAGTATTTCTAGCACCAAGCATTAGCAGAGTGAAAGCCTTCTAATATCTTCAATGGGTGAAATGTGTCAGATGCTTATGGCTTTTAGATTAACTAGAATCAATTTAAATTTAGTATGTTTCATCACATATAAAGCAAGTTTACTCAGAAACTACCAAGCATGTGTCAAGATGTTATCTGAAAGTCAGAAAATCTACTCTGCTTTAGAAATAAATACAGGTGAGGAGCACCTGTTTGGCTCAGTCAGTAGAGCATGTGACTCTTGATCTCAGGGTTATGAATTCAAGTACCACTTTGGGTGTGGAGCCTACTTGAAAAAAAGAAAGGAAGGAAGGAAGGAGGGAAGGAAGGAAGGAAGGAAGGAAGGAAGGAAGGAAGGAAGGAAGGAAGGAAGGAAGGGAGAATCACTTCTATCCTGTATCTATCTCTTTAAAATAAATTTATTTTGTTGAGCATCTTAGGCATTCAACCTAGAATGAGAGAACACAGAATGTCTTAATGGAAAAGAAAAAAAAACTAAAGAGATCAGCTAAGATAACCTTTAGTTTTACACAGGAGGATGTGAAGATCAGAAGATATATTTTTCTTTAAGCACACACAAAAAGCAAGTTGCAAAATACTGGTCTTATGGCAACAATTCCAGTGGTCTTTTGGCCATAAAATGATCCTCCTGGTGTCGAACTTGCCTCTCCACCCATGCTGCAGGTGCAAATTCTCCACAAAAAGGAAACTGCTGTGATCTTTTCTTTGCTTCAGAAATGTGCTCTAGGTTTCTTGTCTCACTTACCCATTCATCTCACATTCCTTTCTACAGATTTCTAGGAATCTGTCTGGTGCTTGACCACTAGATGCAGTTTATCTTCCCAGTCCCTGTGGGAAGATAACTCAGTTGGGTGGCCTGCCCTGGCTTTGCATTAGGTCTTTCTCTAAAAGCTACATACCCCTCACCCCTTGGACTCCCCATCTCAGCCTCATCCACTTCAGCACTGACATAAGTGACACGGCACCCTGCACCAGGTCCTGCCCATTCTCAAGACCCTGAATTTTGAGCCTGTTCCTAGACTCAGAACAGCCTAAAGTCCTGGAATAGTCTGGGAAGTTTTAGCCGTCTTTATGTTAGTAATTGCTGGGCCATCTAAAGTATGTATTCTTTCCTTAGTTGAATAGTAATATAAGTTCTCTGTAGAAAATTTAGAATATGAAGAATTTCCAAAAGGAGAAAAAACTATCCATATTTTTATCACCCAATCATAAATATTTTGGGTTCATTCATTTGTTAAGTCATGTTTCCAGTTTTTTATTGTTATGAACTATGTTGCTATGATCATTGGACTTCTTTTTTGTATCAAAATACAGTACCCTTTTATTTCTTTTGGATAAATATACAGGAGTGTAACTTCTCATTGTAGGGCAAGTGTATATTTAACTGCATAAAAATATACAAAACTGTTTCCATAAGTGGCTACACCATTTTGTATTCCAACTGTCAAAATTTAAGAGTTCCAATTACTGTACATCCTCACCAACAGTTGGTCTTTGCCCACAAATACTAACTTGGCTGTACCTTGTTGTTATCTGGTGTCCTCAATTATTTTTTAAAGTTTATTTATTTATTTTAAGAGAGAGAGAAAGAGAGCAGGGACAAGGCAGAGAGAGAGGGAGAGAGAGAGAATCCCAAGCAGGTTCTGTGCTGTCAGTGTAGAGCCTGATGCATGATTCATGAACCTTGAGGTCGTGACCTGAGCCGAAATCAGGAGGTGGACACTTAACCAACTGAGCCACCCAGGTGCCCCGTGGTGTCCTCACTTTTAAGTTCAAATTAAGCATAAATATTTCAAACAGACTTGTAGTAACAATACTACTCAAGAAATACCAACACCAAAGTTTTAGACTAGAGTCACGTTATTCCCTTACTTTCTATTAAGACCATTCTCCAAGATATGCCACCATAGCATCAGTACAGAACAGAGTTATCAAAGGAACTTGAAGAAGTTCTGACATATGTGAAGGAGTAAGTCCCACTAGATGAGTGATTAGAATTAGCTCTTTGGACTGTCCACTTAGGTGGTGGGGGTCTGGGTTCAAATATGTCAGCAGATTTTTCTCCATGATACTCCATCCTATAATTTCTTAATTATTAAATAGGATCAACTAGTGATAATCTGTACATTCTCTTGTCTTACAACATTATAGCATCTTACCTTCTCCCTTTATCAAGTTAATGTGTAGGATTTGTATAATCATATTTTTCTGATCTACTTCCACTAGACATAGAAGAGGATATAAGCTGGGATGTCAAGCAGAGTAC
The DNA here is from genome assembly GCF_027475565.1 of Acinonyx jubatus. Taxonomy (NCBI): domain Eukaryota; kingdom Metazoa; phylum Chordata; class Mammalia; order Carnivora; family Felidae; genus Acinonyx; species Acinonyx jubatus. Next base: position 29,248,867 of record NC_069394.1, read on the forward strand.
AATATATTTGAAAATATTTTCCCATTTATGGACAGATGCTGTATATCATAAGATAACAAGAGCTCTCCAAAAGTCAAGATGAAATATGCAGTCAAATTATTTAAACTGGGGATAAAGGTTGTACTGGAAGTCTCTTTAAGTTCATCTTCTTGGGCCATGGTTTGCTATGACAATGAGAGGGGATGCTTACATGTAAGAACATTACTCAATAGTTCAATGAGAAAACTGTTTGTGTGTGTATGTGTGTACACATGTGCATGTTTAAATAAGCCTTTGTCAGGGCACCTGGGTGGCTCAGTTGGTTAAGCGTCCAACACTTGATTTCAGCTCAGGTCATGATCTCATAGTTCGGGGGATCAAGCCCCATGTCAGACTCTGTGCTGACAGGGTGGGGTCTGCTTGGGATTCTCTATCTCCCTTTCTCTCTCTCTTCCACTCATGTGCATGTTCTCTCTCTCTCAAAATAAATAAATAAACATTAAAAAATACTTTAAATAAGCCTTTGTCAAGATATGTATTCTTTGGAGCTGGGTTTGAGAGAGCTATGGCTTTGCTCTTATTATCTAGGTAGGAATGAGCATAATAAAGTCTTCCAAAGTTCTTAAGCCAAACTGATCACTCTGCCCTTATATGACTCTTGGGACTTTCAAGAGGGTAGGACTATAAAATAAAGAGTCTTAACACCAGTGAAATTTTTTCTTCCAAGTTGCTGTATTCTTGCCAAGTTTGATTCCTAGAAAGATTTAAAATCATTTATAGTTTTTCATTCACTTTGATATTTTAAAAACTGGAGATGTAGAAGTATTTTATCTATCAAGGTTAATCTAAGTGTAAATGAATCTTTGGAAATCATTAGAACCTGAAAGCAGTGTGGGAGTGAGATGGGAGTCCGGTACCATCATGCCTCACAACACAGATATCGCTACCCCTACTCCTAACTGTTGGAGTAAAGCTGTGACACCAGCTGCCTAGTTTGGGAAGTGAGAAAGGAGGATTTTGAATTCACTGTGGTGAAACTTAAAGCTTTTATGCGAAAATTCTCCTCTCCTCCTGCTCCTTTCCCTTTTGAGGAAGCTTGTGGCTGACCACCTGGTGTTCTGAATCATTAATTCATGGAAGACATTCTGTCAAGAATAACATGAAACAGGCAGCCTGGCAATGGCCATCAAAACCCTTCCAGCTCCCCATTCACTTTAATTCACTTCAGTAATTATTTATTGTACACCTACTATCATGCCCAGCCTGGTGCTAGGCAATGAGTCTTTCAAGGGAAGAGAGCACAAAATTCTTCCCCTGGAGATTTAAAACATTTATTTAATGTTGTATTTATTTTAGGAAGAGCAGATGAAATATTTCATGAAAAAGAGAAAAATTCTTAAATTTAGGTGTCAAAGCAATATAGAAGTAATAAAATGAAAAACATATTAGCATCAGTGCTTGAGTTCTTACTGAGAGGTGCTACACATGTATATAGTCATTGGGTGCTTCTCATCTGTCATCTCATTTAATTCTTAAAGCTACTTTAGGAGAAAGATACGAAAATTTCCAGGTTAAACATAGGGAAATAGATGTCTGGAATAAGACTGGTTAATTACTCTTTCTCAATAGTTGATTCTTTGCTCAAAGAATTGTGGGTCTCATGTCTATTAGAATCAAGTATATACACTTCTATATGACCACAATAGGTAAGGGAATTGAGTGAGCTAGAGAAACCACAAAAGCTCCCAGGTAGAACAGATTGTCAGGCATCTTGAGTTTGAAGCATGTGTAAAAGTGACAAGAAGGATCAAGAATATCAAAAGGCAGATGAGGTGGGTACAGAAAACCAACAAGGTAGCTGACACACCGTCTGAAATCCAGATTAAATGAGCAAAAAGATCCTGTAGGAACTGAGGAAACAGGGTCACAAAGAACATAAAGCAAATCACCAGTAAGGAGACTTTACTAGTGAGGTAGTTCTAGAACATGGTTCTGGTTTTTCATGGTTCTCAAGGGGCAGAAACACATCCTCTAGGAAGGAATGAGGCAACTGAGAGCAGGTAAGTCAGAGTTGGAACTTTGATCAATGAATTTTTTTCCAACTTGAAATGTCTGTAATTATAAAAATTTTCTTTAGTCTATATTTTCTTCATGAAGCCATGAAATAAATAATTTTCCTTAACTTTCTCAATGCTAACACTTTGTTACCTGGCTATGCTTAACTGACATTCTCCTTAGGTTACTCTATCTAAATATTTTGTTTTCCTTTTGTGTAGACATCTTGAGTCTAAGAACTGGTTTTTAAAATATACTGGTCACCAAACAGGAAAATTAGTAGCATAGTTGCTCAGCTCCACAGAGAACAGCATGACTAGGAATTTCCTCTTTGGTTAAATCCTCTAGGTGATGATTTTGAAATTTGATGGTTATGCTCCTAATACAATTTTCCTTGTGCTCTTTCATACATTTAGAACATAAGCTTCAATCTGGCAAAGATCTCTCCATCAAAAAGAGATGTCTCGGGGCACCTGGATGGCTCAGTCGGTTAAGCATCTGACTTCGGCTCAGGTCATGATCTCATGGTCTGTGGGTTTCAGCCCCGCATCAGGCTCTGTACTGACAGCTCAGAGCCTGGAGCCTGCTTCGGATTCTGTGTCTCCCTCTCCTCTGCCCCTCCCCTGCTCACTCTCTGTCTCTCCTTCAAAAATAAATAAACATTAAAAAAAATTAAAAGAAAACAAAGAAATGTCTCCCCAGTTAAGGTCATTATAGTCTACTTAGAAGTTGGGACCAGAGGCGCAGGGTTCCTGAGTGAGTGCAAGCACTATGAAATGTTATAGTGTCTGCTGGGTCACCAGAGGGCTGAATACTAGGTTCTTGTGTAGGAAAACAGCAAGGATTCAACTGCCTTGCTACGTGACTGCAGAATGTGGCTGTTTGGTAAACATGCAGCAATTAGCTGGGCATGAAAATAATCATGGACAACTTTAATATATACTTGAAAATGTTGTGTCGTTAGATAATTGCATTGATTTTTTTCTGGAAAGAAGTGAACATTTATGCTTTTTGTTAGTTTGAGATTCCTTTTTATATGAAAATAATCAGAACATGTTATTTAATTCTAGAAAGGTGATTATGTAAGGCAACAATATTGACAACATGGGTAAGGAATTTGAACTACCTTTAATTCCGTATTTTACATAAACTTTGCATATTTCTGTATTTTAATATGTCTTTCTACTCACTATACCCTAGTTGCAGTAAAACTGGCTCTTTCTCCTAAAACCATATTCACCCTGATGACTGAGGAAATCTCTAAATCAGTGATTCTCAAACCACAGAGTAAACAAAAATCACCTAGAAAACTAGTTTAAATGCAAATTCTCCTAGCTATTCTGATGCAAGTAGGCCACAGAATACACAGTGAAGGTTAAATAAATGCCAGTGTAGGCTTTTATTAATTAATATAAATATATTTGTGTTTTGCTAAAAGCAATGTCAAAATTATAGTCCCCTTCATAGGTTGTATTATGATGTGGTAGAAATAGCACTCTCTTTAGATCCAACCTAGGTTCCATATGCTTCATCGTCTGCCAGTTAAATGATTCAGGAGACATTTATTTCACCTTTAAAATGAAGTTGCCTTATCTGTAAAATGAAAAAATAAAGCAACAATCTATGTTGTGAGAGTAAATGAAATAAAAGCTGTAAATCTCCTAAAGCCTGTCACACAAAAGGTACTCAATAAATGCTTGACTTCTCTTTTTTCTTGATTTAGTGTTTTGACAAAATCATTTTGCTTCTTCTTGTTTTAAATCATAGCTGTTATAGGAAGTTCTCATATGAAGAATGCTAAAGGTGATACCAAGGGACTGACATCTTTCCAAACATTCTGTACAGCTGTCATTGCCTCCAGGGAGAGCCAGGACATCTCAGCACAAAATGTAACCAGGTTGTCTCTTGCCAACTCAGTACCAACATTGCTCCCGTTCAAGGCTGGGAACATTTCCCCCAAATCCCTCTCCTTCCTGGCTCTGGCTTCAGAGGCTGCTGAGAGGAGCTGTGAGACCTGGAAGGCAAAAGTGAAGAGGAAGCCATATTCTCAGAAACCATGGCGGCGAGGCATGATGGCTTTTTTATAGATATCTCTGTGGTTGCCCTCTTCTGGGTCCTGGTAACCAGAAGCAGTGGTGTCTTAGACTCTAGCTCCTCTACTCACTCCAGTACTTCAGGCTGAAGTCATTACTGACTGTTTCACAATCCTCCAGCCTGCCAGCCCTTCACTTTTCTAGTTCCTTCCATATGTGTACAAACCTTCATTCCTCTATTAATTTCCTGATTCCAGTGACACTTATAGTCGTTCTACTTTTCTACCCAAACTCCAACTTATATAACAGAGTACCCTGGCACTTACTCTGATATTATACTTCCTGGCTAATATGTTTTCTAGCAAATATTTATTTGGTATAGGATATCTCCTAACCCACATTCCAATTCTCTTAAAGTACCCCCATGAAAATATATCTGCCATAGAGTAGCCTGGTTGTATTTCATCTTTAATATGTAGGTCTCTGCTACTATGCAGGGTTAGGTATGCCAGGTTAATGACTTCTGGGCTGCAGCAAAGCACAGTCTAGGCTAGAAGAAGTCTAGGGTATATTCTGTCCTACAGTTTGAAGTGGAGGTGTTCAAAGAACAATTAACACTAGTATTTAAACTAGCTACTGGAGAGATGTCTGGGTGGCTCAATCGGTTGAGTGTCCAACTCTTGATTTCGGCTCAGGTCATGATTCCAGGGTCATGGGATCCACCTGAATTGGGCTCTGTGCTAAGCATGGAGCATGGAGCCTGCTTAAGGTTCTCTCTCTCTCCCTCTTCTCCTCTCTCCTCTTGTGCATACTCTCTCTCTCTCAAAACAAAATAAAACAAAACAAAACTAGCTACTAGATGTTTGATTTTAATCGTATTTTATAATATCATCCATCAGTTTATTATTTCATTTGCCAAATAGTACAAGACTTTGTTTTCAAGACAGGATTTAAAACAAAACCTAAAATAAACCCAAACTTTAGTTCCCAGATGTGAATGTTCTGTCTTACAAACACTCCCTACAGGTAGATGAAATAAGGCTCCTGACACCAACTGGAGCAATTAGTTCTACTGTTGTCAATGCAAGATCTGACTGTCAGCGACATGGCTCACTTCAAACCATAAAAACGCTACACTTTGTCGGATATGGCCTACAATCAAATTAGATAAAAGAATTTTACTGTGGAGTAACAACCATCATAGACATAAGATTGATAGTTCTTGTTAGCACTATTTTGCTTTTGGTATTTGCTTATTTGCTTTGTTTTCATTTTAGCCTAGAAGACACCTAAATTATAGAATACCTCTTGTGAGAGAGAAACATGATGATATTCACATATTGATCATTTGAGTTAGATATTCTTATCCTCATATTATAGATGAGCAAATTGGAGCTGAGAAAGTTAATAAACTGATTCAAGGTAATTAGATAGGAAGTGACAGACCTAGTATCCAGTCCCTGGTCTGTTTGATTCGATAATGAGTGTACTTCCCACTCTTCCAGTTCGCTTCACATTATCAGTCTTATTATTTTATACGAAAAAATAATCCAGAAAGAAGCGTTTCTTGTGGCCCACTAAACCGAATAAAGAATAAAATTTAGTGTTCAGTTGCCGCCCTCTTGTAACTCCTTAGGGGATTTTATTGAAAATGAAGCCCTACGTGACCAGGATATTTGTTTCTATGCACATCTTGCACAGTAGAGTCACAATAATTATTTTTTCTGCCAATCTATAGGAAGTCTGAACATTGCATGCCAGCAGGCATTTTTTTGTAAGTGAGGCATTAAGTAATTCCTGATGTGAGTGGGACATTCTTCTGTATTTTAGCTAGACCATACTCGTTTTACAGAATTCCTCCCCATGCCTTAGTTTTAGGTACCTTTTTAAAATAAGTTATTAATTAAATAAAGTATCATTAGGAGCTCTCTTGCAAAGTTTACATTGTTCTGTGGTTAGAATAGTACCATACAAATAGTTATAATCCAGTATCTATGAATGGGTACATTTGTAGTAACAGTCTAATGACCAACAGGAGACATGAAAATCTCCCTATCTCATCAAACTCTACTCTCTCCCAGCAGAGAAATGGAATAATGAGGGGGTGGTTGTGGAATGGGTCAAGATCAAGGATCACAACACTTGGGGGTAGAGATTCAATATGAGATACCCCCCCCTTTTTTTGTTCAGAGATCATAGTTTCTTGGCTCCACTAGTGAAAGGTTTCCTACCATGTTTCATACAGTAACATAGGTCGGGAATGCCTCTTACTGGTAGGTCTGAAAAGCCTTAGTGGGCAACTGAGTTTGGTTACACTGTGTCTCTTGCCTCCTGAGTGGCACAATCTCAAGGACTAAGATAGGGGTAAGCTTTGGGTAAAATGTGCTGAGAATCCAAAGGAAAAAAGTTCCCATCTGTGTTCCATAGAATGTTTTACTTAGATATTAATGTTTAAAATGAAAGAGAGCATAATATACTGGTTTTAAATATTTACAATGTAGAATAACATCTTAATGTCTTTGGAAAATCTTAAGGAAGTCTCCTTACTTTTATTTAATAGTTTCTCAAACTTATTTGAGCACTGAACATAATTAATGTTTTTCTTGCTAAGTAGTGTTCCATGGGACACGAAGTTTGGGAAACTCTGGTCTAGATGTTAGAATAAAAGAGCAACAGGAGACCTTAAGACACATGCCAGAGCCTGAAACCCCACATAAAGATCTAGGGCCAATAACCTGCTATGAACACACACACACACACACACACACACACACACACACACGCACACACCAGTAAATCAGTTTATACTTTTTCCTTTCTAACAATACTGATCATAGCCACAGATCTTTCATTATAAAATAGCAAATTCTTTTTATTTGTATTGGTGAATTGGGCATCCTGTGTTATAGAGGCTTGCCTAAGTGCTAGAGGAATATAACAAAAGTGGTACTACATCTATCTTTTAGCTGCTGATTCTATTTTGAAGATAAATCAACTCTAACTGGATTGAATGCATTTTATGCTTTCAATCCTGTTCATTTGCTGCCTTTTGTTACATTCAGTCACATCTTGGCAAAACATTGATTCCTTTTGTCTAGCTTTCTTGTCTCCTGCAATCTTAGTCTAGAAAATTTTTTGAGGGGGCAGGGACTATAGTGTATTTTCTCTTGGAATAGTCACCCATCTCAAGCATGCAATGTTTGGCCAATTGCTCTTCATTGTATGAATTGTTCATCCAGAAAACAACTGAATGATCTTTTCTGACAATGGTGACATAGTTTGGTGACATAGCTTCCTTAGACTGAGAATGTTCTATTATGGGTAAAGATAAATAGATGATTAAAAATCCTACACTGATATTAGATGCTTGGGAAAGCCCTTAGAAAATGTCTTTTTTTTAAAAAAGGAAATTAAACAATATAGATTTAAATACAAATGTTATTTGCAAATATGTAACTATAGTTATTTAAATAAATAAACTGGCTTTCTTTGTTTCATGAAGAGCAAATAATATGTCAAGGTTCTGATAAGAATGCAAGTCAAATTATACCCATCATATTAGAATACACAATAAAATGCATGTTCTTGCATTATGACAGGAAAAAATAGCAAGGGAATACTGGCTTTCCTGTAGCGAAACACTTTTAAAACTGAGAGAAAAATGTGTCCTCTGAAAGCTTAACTAGTAAGGTACTTGCACAATCCAAGAGATCTGATGCGTTAAAGATTGAGGAAATGGACAATACTAGAGTTCCCTGGTACCAGACATATATATCTGGATTGGTAGCCAAAGGAAACTGCAATCTATCAGATACAGGAAACATGTGCTGGACTAATCACAATGAGTTGTTATTTTTAGACTGAAGCAACATCAATTGTATGCTGTTTTATAGATTAATAGATGCTATATATTGCTATTCAGGGAAGATGGAGTCTTGAAAAGGAGAAACAAAAACTATTCTCCCTGCAAGGAAAGAATCTTGACTGATGAACTGAAGCACTATATTTCCTTGACAGGTTGCCCCAACAGAGGGAAGGAGTGCTCTGTTATCTCAGCTCTCAGATACTTTTTAATATCACCTAAATCCTTTTGTTCTGTATCTATATTGACCAGGCAAAACTTGGATTTTACACTGGCTACCCACATAGCTTACCTACAGTGGCAGTGCACATATTCACAGACAGGAACATTCCTATCTATTTAGACTGAGCTTTCTTGTGCCAAATCATCCTTAGGTCATGAAAAAAAAAATCTAGTTCCTACATTTGCGAAACAGAGGTCCCCTGTTCTTCAGATGTTGTGAATCCAGTTTAGTATTGTTCCTAAAACCATTTACTGAATAGGAGTTTGAACTTTATGGAGCTACCAAGTGGTTTGCAAAATTACCTTTCCCAACCTACTGACCATTGTACAGTTCACCTTCCAAATAGGTAGACAACAATGATTTTCGTTGTAAAATAGCTATTTTTTAACAATTAATATATTAATCATTGCCATCAAGTCTGATCATTTCTAGGAGTGCTGACAATACTGACTCCATCTTTGGCCTTCCATCTTGTTCACGTCTGTGCAATGACTTCCCTCAGGGCTATGTGTTCCAGGCCCCTTGGAGATTTATGTATGCACTGACCATGAAAGAAAGTTTATTCTGATCCCCCTAAAGTTGTTTAGATACCTAGCAGAGATAACATAATTGCTTCCCCTTCCTCCCCTCTGGTGCATAGATGGTGCCATGAGGTCTGTTAAATATTAAAAACCTTTGGCCTCACCACAATGACCTCTGCACATCCCCTTGCTCTATAAAAGCTGTGGATTAAGGTATGGAATTTGAAGAGAATAGCTGTGTAGCACCTGGATCATTGTCTGCCATATCCCCCTGTTAGTAAATTGCCCTGAATAAAACTGTAAATGGTACGGAGAAGCTCGCTTCAAATTTTGGGTTCAAAGTGCCTTCTCAGTCTAGAGGATACTTTACTGTCCCTTCACCTTCTAATATCATCCAACAAAATTCTTTTTCCACAGACAATACTACTCTATAGTGGTAAAATTCTTCACCCTCACAATAATCCCCTGTACCAAAAATTAGTTATAAGTCAAATTCCCCAAATTATTTATTCCCAACAGTTCCCATGTGTTATGATTTTTAATTTCCATAAGTAGTTAAAATTAATATATAGTCACTCCAAATAATTATACATATATGTGTATATATAAATATGTTTTTCTAATTCTTTCACTATTAAAGAAGTAAAATAAACAGGAGTTTTTTATTACTTGCAATGAGAAATAGAGGGAGAAAATACCACTCCCTCATTTGGCTTAAAATGCATCAGTATATAAAAAAGAACAACATAAATACAGAAGGAGGGAGAGAGAAAGAGAGAGAGAAAGAGAGAAAGAGAAAGAAAGAAAGAAAGAAAGAAAGAAAGAAAGAAAGAAAGAAAGAAAGAAAAGAAAGATCAAAAGCAGGGAAGAGGTATAGAGATGTGAATAGAACCCTGTCATTATTATCCCTGTCTAAAACATTTCAAGTAAAACAGAAAAAGAAAAAAATACTGGAATATAAGTAAATGCATCCCTCAACTAATTCCTCCCTCCACTCACCACCAATTCCAATACCATTCCCTTCACACTCAACTCTTAGGACAGGGATGCATATCAAGAGAAATCATACTTAAGAGACCATGAACTGAGTGCATGATAGTGGGATGAAGAGAATAGGACAGGTCAGAACGATTTTAGGAAGTAGACTAGACAAGAATTGGTGAAGAACTGGCCACTGGGGTAAAGGTAAAGAGAGAAGTCTAGTATAACCTCTAGGATAATTGCTTCTTTAGATGGTTAAGAGAATAACTTGGGGAAAGACAAGAAAAAGCAGGCCTGAGTGGAAATTACTAAATCATTTTTTTAAAGTTTGTTTATTTGTTTGTTTGTTTATTTTGAGAGAGACAGAGTAAGACAAAGTGAGAGTGGGGGAGGGACAGAGAGAGCAGAGAGAGAATCGCAAGCAGGCTCCTGCTGACAATGTGGGGCTCGAACTCATGAACCAACTGTAAGATCATGACCTGAGGCGAAATCAAGAGTTGGCCACTTAACTGACTAAGCCACCTAGGCGCTCCTGATTGATTCATTTTTTTTTAATATAATTTATTGTCAAGTTGACTAATATACAGTGCATACAGTGTCCTCTTGGTTTTGGAGGTAGATTCCCGTGATTCATTGATTGATTCATTTTTAAAAACAGATTTATTGAGATATAATTCACATACTATATAATTCATTCATTTAAAGTGTGAAATTCAATGGTATACTCAAATATATGTGCAACCATTATTGTGGTCAATTTTAGAATATTTTTGTCAAAAAGAAAAAAGAAACCCCATACCCTTTAACTGTCATCCCCCTATATACCTATCCTTCCCCTTATAGTCCTAAGCAACAAATAATTTACTTTCTTTCTCTAAAGATTCTAGATTTTCATATGAATGGAATCATATAATGTGTGGTCTTTTGTGAGTAGCTTCTTTCACTTAGGATAATTTTTTCAAGGTTCATCCAAATTGTAGCATGTGTCAGTATTCCATTCTTTTTTTTATAGCTGAATAATAATAGTCCATTATATGTATATACAAAATGCTGTTTATACATTAATTCAGTGGCAGGCGTTTAGTTTTTTTCCAACTTTTGGCTATTATTGCTTTGTGGATATATATTTTAATTTCCCTTGGGCATATACCTAGGACTACAGAGGCTTTAAGTGGTTGTCTTAAAAATAATTTTTTAATTATCCTAGCTTCATTGGGGAGCAGATTAGAACTCCTCATGCTGTCATGATGGAATGATTGATTTTGAATAAGCAGAGTTTGGGATGCTTATCATTTATGTAGGTGGAGAGTTTGAATAGGCAGAAAGATATATGGAATGGGTAGCAGGAACAGACATATGCTAGATATGTAGATTTGAGAGTCAACTTGGTGGTAGAAGTAATGGTAAGAAGAATTAGAAAAAGGTCAAGATCAGAACCTATAAGAATGTTAACATTGAAGGTATTTAGTGAAGGAATCGGGGAAGAAGTAGTTAGAGAAGTAAAAGTAATCTTGAAGTGTTTTCTATAGAAGAAAAGACTCAGGAATTTCAAAGAAAAAATGGTCAGAAGTACAAGAACAAGGGAGAATAAAGGAAAAGCTAAAATAATTCAAGATTTCAAGATGTAAAAAACTTTAAATTTTACTTTTTAAAAATTCAAGATTTTCAAGATATTAAAAAATTACAAGATTGACACATGTTATTGAATTTGACAGTTAGAAAGATATCAGTGAGATTTTGCCAGAATGGTTGGGTGTCCTGTGGGCGGGGAAACCAGATTGTAGTGGGTGGATGTGAAAGAAGATGGGGTTGAGGGTTGTGTAAACTATTAGGAGTTTGGAGTAAGGCTGGGGCCTAATCCTACCACTTAACTCTGACTCTCCATTGTGGCCAATTCTGTCCACACATAAAGAACAGACAAGCAAGATGGAGATCACAGCTTTATTCAGGGAGCACAGGAAATGTCTGGATTGGAAAAACATGGTGGGTCTCTGACCACATACAACCAGGTCCTCAAGCACTCATCTGACCTGATTTACCCCATCTATGGTAAGTCGAGGAGCTAGCACAGTAAGGGAATAGACCTGCCAGGCCTCCTAGAGGTAGATCATACCCAATCTGCTTACATTTTAAGAGAGGGACTGAGAAGAGTCTTAGACCTTTTTTTTTTTTAATGTTTATTTTTGACAGAGAGAGACTGCACACACGAGTGGGGGAGGGGCAAAAAGAGGGAAACACAGAATCCAAAGCAGGCTCCAGGTTCCGAGCTGTCAGCACAGAGCCCAATGCAGGGCTTGAACTCACGGACTGTGAGATCATGGCCTGAGCCAAAGTCCAATGTTCAACCGACTGAGCCACCCGGTGCCCTGAGTCTTAGGCCTTCTTAAGAATCCATGAGAACTTCTGTGAGAAATGCAAGGAAAGTGATTGCTTTTGGGGGGGGGGGGGCTATGTCAATTATATGCACAATTAATATGGATCAAGATAAATCAGATTTAGCGCTTTACTAGGGATAAGTGAGTAAGGAGAAGGTGAAGGCTAAAGCAAAGATGTGAGTGATGAGGTAGAATTTGAAAATTCAAACAAATGGAAATAATAGAAGGTCTAAAATCTTAAAAAAATATATATGGGTAGGATTTAGATAACTTGCATATATGAACTCAAGAAACTTGCCTCAGTTTTCTCAAGAGAGAGGAAGTGAAGCTGTATGTGCAGAGGGAGAGGAAGGGAGAGTGCAGAGATGGGTGGAGGTACCTATGAAAATGCACTATTTTTCAAAAGTAAGTAGGCTGTTTTAGAACAGATGTATTTAAGCCACCAAGGTGGCTCTGCTCTCCTCTCTAAAACTTGTAAATAATGAAGTCACATAGGTGGGTGGAGGAGGGTGGAGGATAATGTTCTGTGAGGTTCAACACATACATTGGAGATTAGCATGGTGAGCTAAGCCTTGCTCCATGCTCCCTGGTGCCCCCAACAGGATAGAATTTTAGGCTGTAGAGACCACTGGCCTCATCTAGAATAAACCTTCACATATTTCATATTCACTTTTGTGTTCCTAGTGTCCCCTTGGGAAGAGGTTTCCAAATATGTCTTTGTGGAACAATCAGTGTACGTCCATGATAAAATGTTCAACAGTTCAATAATATGAATAAAGACAATGTGATTCATATGGTATATGCTTCTTCAAATTAAAAAAAAACATGTCTCTTATTTTAAAATTGTCCTTACTGCTTTGAGGGGACAAAATGTCCATTCTTTATAAAACAAGGAAAATGGGTGATTATTTTTTAATTTTGTCTTTACTTAGTAATAATAAAAGTGAACAAGCATATATTTGTTCCTCTAATGTTTAATGAGTTCTTCTTGTCTGTAAAATCCCAAAGTCTGATCATCAGTGCTCTTGAGGGTATTTTCTAACTTTCTGTACTGTGAGCATAATTAAAGCAAATGGAGGAGGATAAAATAATTATTTAGCAACTGGAATATTAGGCCCTGAATAATAAAAGAAATCAACATAAACTTCATTCTCACAGGTACATGCACATCAAAGTTCAAACCAGGGGGTGGTTAAGGATCCATAAGCTCATTACACTCATTGTGGAATTCTGCAGGCTAATTCTCAAATAGCTGCCATGGCAGAGACCATAGCTTATAATGTCATAGTCTCTGTTGCCAAGGTAACAACACAGCCAGGAACAGAGGCTGACATTTGGAAACACACATGTGATTTCATTATTTACAAGTTATAGAGAGGAGAGCAGAGCCACCGTGGTGGCTTAAAAACATCTGTTCTAATGCAGCCTGCTTACGTTTGAAAAATAGTGCATTATCAAAGGTACGTACATTCAGAAAGAGGCATATGTAGACTCAATTCTTTCATCCGTCCATTCATTCATTCACTTACTGAAGCAACAAGCATTTACCTACTGAGCACCTCCTATGTGTCTAACACTGGAAATACAAGAGTGGACCACAGGCAGTCTTTGCTATTTTTGCTATATGCCTCATATACGGTGTGAATCTACAGTGGAGATCAAGGTACAGGGTCCTATCTCAGGGGAAAGGTAGTGCTCAAACAGGGGAAGACTGTGCTTCTTTCTCCTCCATACTCATCATGAACATTTGGATGGTGACAACCTATGCTACTATTTGTTTTTACTCTTGAATGGCGATTCTAATGGGGTATTTATCCTTCAAGATACTTTTGAAAGGGAAATTTCTAATGAAATAATTTTGATAATGCAACAGAGCATATTTTGTTCCTACAGATTCACAAAAACATTTCCCAGTAGGGTGTCTCCACAGAACCCTATTATGTAGTATTAGTCTTCCAACGAATGTAATTTGGAAAAGCTATCTTAATGTCTATTGTAAAGTAAGATGGTGGGGATGGCACTGCCAGTACAGGCATTAGTCATGGGCAACAGAAGGACTGTAAGCAACATAACATACCACACAGCATCAACAGAAGACTGCATTCTTAATTTATGAATCCCAAAGACATTATTCAACCTTTTATTACATCTTCTTGTCAGAAATAAGCGGCAGGATTTCTACAACTTAAAACGTTTTTCAGAACATGTTTCATTTATGTGTCATTTATGTACCTGCCCGATGAGTTTGAATTCAGTAATCTGAGAACCAGCCCTACTGGCTATGCTTAGGAATATTTAAATAAGTGAATGCAACACCTCATCTTAAAGCAGTTTTTTATTATAACATAGGTGCAAATCCAAATATGCAGATTTGCTGTACAGATTTGCAATGGGACAAAAGAGGGCATGGCTTGGTTGCTGATGGATATACCTTAAGCTAAGTTGGCTGTTAGGAAGTGATGCCTGTTGTGTGCCACTGGCTTTAGATTTAGTGAGCAACACCACCGTGCTTGCATGGCACAAGGGCTCACGCCTTGCTGAGTTGGTATTGCTTTTGAAATAAAATCTCTCTCCCTCAAACACAGCTGGGGACATTGGAATTCTCCTGTCTGCTTTTATCATCAATTTTATTCAGCTGGCACTGTCCCATTACTACCTGGTAATACAATTTAATTTGTGAGGGGAAGCGAAATGATAGTGCTTATTTCCTACAGAGGGCGAGGAGATTAAAAGAGCCACATAGAGCCCCTGCTGGGGAGTGACTGCAAAGGTGTTATTAGATGGAGACAGTGCATAATTCGGATGCTCCTTGCAGCACCAGTGAGCAAATGTATTCGTGGGCAGGTGCTTCTGAATAGCAACACCGCCACCACTACGTGCGGAGGACGAGGTCTGCATGATGGTTTGGCTCGAAGCCGTTCTCTGAGACAGCTTGGTGCAGGCACAGATGTCCCAAGTAGTAATGCGACAGAGCAGCCCTCATGCTGAGAAACACTGTATTGTCTGACTCTTTTCTACACCCTCTGCATATGTTCTGGTATTTTTATATCCATTTAGCTCTCACACTTCACTGATCTTTTACATTTGTAAATTAACAAGAAAGATGATTCTGTTTCAAATGAACATAAACTGAATTACCTACTAAAAGAAGACTGCCATTTAAAGGTGCGTATGTGGGAAGAAGACCACCCGTTTACCCACACCTCAGATAAATGTCAGTTGGGGACTTCTAAAATGCAGATGAGTAAGAATGAGGTCTTGTCATTTGCAACAACATGGATGGACCTAGAGTGTATGATATCATGTAGAATAAGACAGAGAAAGACAAATACCATAATGATTTCACTCATATGTGGAATTTAAGAAAACAATCAAAACAAAGAAAAAAAGAGACAAAACAACAGACTTGTAAATAGGAGGACAAACTGCTAGTTACCAGAGGGGAGGTGGATGGAGGGATGGGTGAAACAGATAAAGGGGATTAAGACCACAATTATAGTGATCACACTGAATAATGTATAGAATTGTTGCATTATGTTGCATACCCGAAACTAATATAACACTGTATGTTAATTATTCTTTTTTAAATGTACTCAATAGTTGAGATTTAATACAAATAACAATTAAAAAATAAAATGCAGGGGCACCTGGGTGGCTCAGTCAGTTAAGCGTCTGACTCTTGACTTTGGTGCAGGTCACGATGTCATTGTTTATGGGGCTGAACCCTGCATCGGGCTTTGTGCTGGCAGCTTGGAGCTTGCTTGAGATTCTCTCTCTCCCTCGTTGTCTGCCCCTGCCCTATCTATCTCTCAAAATAAATAAAAATAAAATAAAGAAAATGCACATCAATATTATTTTGTAGGATGTAAGGAAGTCACGGAAATCTAGTAGTTAGGAGAAATCAAAAGCAAAGGCTTTGGGGCTTGTAGCTCTCTTTGCAGGGAGACATTTCCAGTTTGGGTCATGCCAGTTTCATTCATTCCTTCTTTGCTACTCTGGACCAGACTATCTAATACATGCTGGTTGATACATAAAAATGAATGAGACTAGATTATGGTATATGGCATCAGATATAACTGGATTTGAAACCAAGCTTTTCAATGTACGAGCAATATGTAACTTCTTAACATTTCTAAACAATTTCCTCAACTATGTAACAGGGATAACATTGGAACTTATTTTATAAAAAAATATTGTGAAGATCAGGCAATGCATATGAATGTTTTATGTAGTGTTTGGCATAGAACATGCTCATTAAATAATATCTACTATTTTTCTCTAAAAATGAATAATCTGTCAAGAACTTTAAAAGACGAAGTACAGGCCTTATTCGGATATAGGTGTATGCATACTTATGTGCTTGTATCAGTATGTTTTCTTTTTCAGTTGAAGGTGAAGAAGCGTAAGGAAAGTCACCCCATACTTGTTTGAGCTCGAGTTCTACCCCTCTGTGCCATTAGAGATGATTTCGACTAAAAGTGAACTTGGTTTTCAAGGGTGTTTGGAAGTCACCAAAATGCTATGGAGAGCAGTGAGGAAGCACTCTGGATTTATAATTCTACTTTTGCCACCAAGTTACTTTGAAGTGAGAATATTCTGAACAACACAGACTTTTAGAGAGAAACCAGAAAGTACAAGTAACCCAGAAGCACGGTGTGTAACATCAGTCCTATTTATTCATCCATGCATTCTTTCACTAAATAAATATTAATAGCACATCTACCATGTGTCTATGAGAGTTATGAGGTGTAAAAAAGATGAATAAGGAGTAAGGTCCTTAAGGAACTTGCAGCCTCAGAGGAGAGAAACAAGTGAAGAAATGACATCAATGTACTATGAAAGGAATTATAATAAACAGAAATTACGCTGTTTGATTTGCAAAGCAAGTTTAGCCTCTCTCCCCTACTCAAAGAAACTGGAAGTCTTTTTTTTTTTTTTTAGTAGGCTCTATGCCCAAATTTAGGGCTTAAACTCACAATCCCTAGATCAAGAGTTGCATGCTCTACTAACTGAGCCAGCCAGGCACTCTAGGAACTGGAAGTCTTAATTCATAAATAAATAGCAACAGCCCTTGAAATTCTTGGATAATTTTATTTCAACTTATTTTTTTCTACTTTTGCTCTAGGTATATCCTCTCTGCCCAACCTGGGATATTTTTTTGAGTTTATAGTACCTTTCCAAATTTTTTTTTCTTTTAGAACAACTTGTCATTCAGTGTATTAAATGCTATCATACACCTAGGTGAGGATACACAGAATTTAAAAAGAAGAGTTACAATGCATTTTTAAGCAGTTCATCTAGGAAGAATTTCATCCTGTTGTTACTTTTGTTGCAATTTCAGATGGGAGTTTGTTGTTTCAACAGTAGCATTTCTAAGAAAAATACCACACCAATCTGTAGTTGAGGTCGTGGGAAGGGTTGAGAATAGGGGAGATGAGATTTGGGGAAGTGTTCCCCAGAATGGAAGTTACACTGTATTATACCTGCCTTCTTTTTATTAAAGAAATGATAGCTATTATATTCCTTGGTGGACATTTACATCTATTGTTGTGGGTCTTATCTTTCTGGCAAAGTGATTCCTTAGGGTACAGAATCTTCCTTTACCCCTAATTTGTCTCACACTTTCATACGTCAACACTTTCTATACCATGCGATAAAACTTTCCTCTTTGTGATTCTTAAGTGTCTTAGTCATGTTGGAAATCTCACTCCATTTTCACACATTATTTGTTCTCACTATTGAACACAGTGAACACATTTTACCATGTGTCCCAAGAGTAGCCCTCACGAAGCTGTGAAATCTGTGGTTCATTTTGTGTGAATAAGAAGAGCTTGACAGTTCTTATTCTCCACCAAAAGTCATTTTTTTTTTAAGCAGAAATGTCCAGATGATTCTCATCCAGGTGACATTTTGGCAGGTATGTCTTCTCACCCAGGATGTACATGTTACATGTACAAATGATAACTACTAAGATTAAACTTGTCTGTAGTTTGATTCTTTTTAGTGTTCGGAGTATCATGCTAAGAAACTGAGAGGCTGCACCCAAGATCAAGAGGAAAGAATGCCATAATCAGTAAGACTGTCTGCCATAGGTACAGAGGTAAGTGGTACTATCTGCAATAAATAGGTTATATTTGCATGATTAAAAAACGTTTAACATATTTGTTTAGTTGTCTGAGAGAGCAGTATTGAACCACCTTGCTCGAAGCTCATCAGGATGCAGTTCTCACATTTTACCATTCTTGGTATCATATTCTGGTTCTATTACATACGGTACATGAAGCAGCTCCATGGGATATCTCTACAATTTCTATCATAACTCTGTTTTTAAGAATACCCTTCATTACATTATTCAATATTCCATCTATAAAAACACAGTGAACAATTTCTTTTGGAGTCCAGCATGTGGAATGTATTTACATCTACTAACTAATTGGTTTGCTCCCAACCAATAAACACTAAGAGCCACATCTCTCCATTTTTGCCCTGACTGCTGGAAAACCTAGATACAAATATTCCATTCAATTATTGGGATGTTATCCAACTTGGGAACTTGATGTAAATATCTCCTTATTTACAATGCACTTTTGCATTTTTTATTGTGTTCATTGGTTTTGGTTTATTATACCTATTCCATTATCATAACTGTCTCAAATACTATTTTGTATTTGAATACGTTTTAAGATAAGATGGGGATGCCTGGGTGGCTCAGTCGCTTAAGTGTTGGACTCTTGATTTCAGCTCAGGTCATGATCTCATGGTTTGTGAGATCAAACCCTGCATTTGGCTCCCTGCTGTGAGTGCAGAGCCTGCTTGGAATTCTCTGTCTCCCTCTCTGTCTGCCCCTTCCCTGCTCGCACTCTCTCTCTCACTCAAAATAAATAATAAACTTAAAAAATAAGGTAAATATCTATACCTTGTTTATCTTATTCACACCCTTTCTTTTCTCCAACTTTTCATTTTTTTCTAGGTATGATTTTGTGTTAGCCCAAGATTCCCTTGAAAGCAGAAACCGAGACAAGAGTTTTCATGCAGATAGTCTACTAGGGAAGGGAATGACAAAGTAGAGAGTGAAACAGTAAAGGATGGAGAGCCATCCCTTGGTAAATGCCACACTGATTTCTGGAGTGGACAACTGAAGCTTCATCCAGCCAAGACCTTTTGAGGCATCAGAGAGAATATGCCCCAGACCGTCTACTTCACTGAGAGAAAGGAACAGATTCTTTCTACTACCAGTCAAAATGTGCCTCATAGAGTGTCAGTAAGTGCTCACATCCGTCTCATGCATGCTGCTGTATCCAAGAATCCCAAGCCAAAACGACAGATATACTGTGCTGTCAAGTTATACCTAAGAAAAGCTAATGCTGCAGCAGTGCTTAAAAAAAGTGAGTCAGTAGGATATAAGGCAGGATACAAGAGATGCCCTATATATGTTTCAACTGGTAGGACACCCCCAGGGATGTTACCTGAGTTTTCCTTCTCATCAAGACCTGAAACCTCTGTCTGTTGCAATCCACACTAGGTCAGCATAGTACTGCACCCATTCCTTAGTGGGGAAAGACTAGTGCCGAATCATCTAATTTATTGGGAAAGTCTTTTTTTGGAAAAACTTGATGTAATGGCAGATAATAGGGATATAATCAAGGAGTCCAAAAGAATGTACCAGATGAGGATAGTTGAGGTTTTCTGAAATGTCTAAGGTGGTGGAGATTATTCCTTCTCCAACTACAAATTTGTCAGACACACATGGGGCCAGAGCAAATAGAAATTATAGTTGGTAATAGATTTTGAACTATAGGAGTTGCCAATTAAATAGAATGGAGATGCTGTTATAGCAAGGGCAGTACAAAACAGATACTTCTACACACACTTGCCACGGCAAATTAAACTTCTCTCTAGGAGCACAGAAGAAATGGTTTATCAGAGTGGACAAACTAAGACGAGGAAAGATATTACATTGATCTCCGTAATTAAAAGCCATTAGGTCAATACTCATTGACCAGAACTTTTCACTTCATCCACCTTAGAACTGATACACAATGATTTGTTTGGTAACCTTTGTCTCTGAATCCATAAAAATGCATCATTTTTAACATAGAAAGCTATTTAAAAAGATTGTTTTGGAACAGCATGTGAGGTTTTTTTGCATCTCGCATCCATGAAATACAGCCAAATCAACACTAAACCATCCTGCACACCTACAAAATTGATTTGAGGATTAACACAACAATCAGCACAACCTGAATCACAGAACTCAGCAGGTACGCAGGACGGAGAGGTGAACTGGGGGAGAGAGAAGTTGCGGAAAGCAGGGTGCTATTTTCATTTGCAGAGAGAGGATGGAGATGGTGGGGTGGGGAGGAGTACGGGAAAAGCACCCCCCACACACAAAAGCAGCTGAAGAGAAAGTGGAAAAGTGGAAACAGCCGCAGGGACTGAACTGAAAAGGGAGAAAAGAGAAAGGAGAGGATTTAAATTCCATTGAGACTCTATAAACAGGGAAAGTGCAGAGTCTGGAAACTCTGCAGCTCTGTACCTGGTGGTGCTCTGGTGGGAAGGGAGAATCCCCAGGAGCACAGTAAAGTCCGGGAGGTTCTCCGGCCACATGGAGAGAAGCGGTTCTACTGCTGGTAGAGGCTGTGCGGCCACTCAGTCCCAGAAGACCCCAGAGAACAACCACATTCACTGGTGCTGGAACAAGGTCGTTAAGGGTAAAGCCTGGTCCCAGATGTGTGTTGTGATTTTCCATAATCCCTGAAACGGGCTGCTACACGATCACGTGAACTTTTTCCAGGGCGGGCTGGCACCCAGCCGCAGTTTCTGGGCATCGGCATCAGCATGGTCCTATGAATGTTCCTGGGTGCGGTAGGCACCTGGCCATTGCTCTGCTCCCCCAGAGGGGCAGAACGAGTCAAAGCCGCAGTCCCTCAAAGGTGAAGGGTCGGGAAACACAGCTGCCTCTAAGATAAAACTCAGGAGGGCAGTGCCGCCTGGCATCCTGATGGCTTGCTCACAGACAGTGTAAACGCCGGGAATGGATGGAAGCTGGAGCCAAAGGACGGGTGCACGATTGCTTATCAGAGAGAACATATTAGAGACTGGAGCGAAGGTGGGTGACGCCATGTCACCCTCCCGCGCATGCGCATACACACCTACAAGCTCCACACAATCCACCCCAATAACCTAAGCAGCGTCGTCTAGTGGAGGACAGAGCCATTACACTAAGCCCCCCACACTGGGCCAACCTCGCTCTTCAGGAACACCACAGGTCTCCACCTGCTTAGTTTATGGACTATAAAGTGCTTCATAGTTTGATTTCTAGGGGAAAATTATGTAATTTCAATTGTACTTCAGTCTGTTCACTAGTCCACCTATTCAATTTTTTTCTTTTTCGTGTCTTATCTTTTTCTTGAATACAGAAAGGGAAAAATTTATTTTTATTTTCAATTTTTATTAAAAATATTTTTCTTTATTTTTTTCTACTATATTTTTTACTTTTGTGTAAATTTTTCAAATTATATTTTGCTTCCAGCATTTCATTTCATTTCTATTTCATTGAATTCATTTTTTCAAAATTTCAAACGTTTTCCATTTTTTTTCTTGTTTTTTTCTTTTTCTTTTTTTCTCTCTCCCCCACCCCTTTCCTCTAATCTATCAAGCTCCTTTCAACAACCAGACCAAAACACACCTAGGATCTGACAGAATTTATTTGATTTTTATTTGTGTGTGTGTTTTTAACTTTTTAATTTTAATTTTTTTACCTTATTAATTCCTTTTCTTCCTTCAAAATGATGAAACAAAGGAATTCACCCCCCAAAAAAAGAGCAGGAAGAAACAACAGTCAGGGACTTAACACAGATACAAGCAAGATGTCTGAACCAGAATTTAGAATCACAATAATAAGAATACTAGCTGGGTTCAAAAATAGATTAGAAACCCCTTTTGCAGAGATAAAAGAAATAAAAGCTAGTCAGGATGAAATAATAAATGCTATAACTGAGTTGGAATTTGGAATTTATGCCATGGGGGTAAGAATGGATAAGGCAGAGCAGAGAATCAGTGATATAGAGGACAAAATGATTCAGAATAATTAAGCAGAAAAAAACAGGGAGACTAAGGCAAAACAGCATGATTTAGGAATTAGAGAAATCCGTGACTCATTAAAAAGGAACAACATCAGAATCATAGGGGTAGAGAAAAAGGGGTAGAAAGCTTATGTGAGCAAATCATAGTGGAAAACTTTCTAACCTGGGGAAAGACACAAACATCAAAATCCAGGAAGCACAGGGAACTCCCATTAGATTCAATAAAAACCAATCATTGACAAGACATATCATAGTCAAATTCAGAATACTCAGGCAAGGAAACAATCATGAAAGCAGCAAGGGAAAAAGTCCTTAACCTACAGGGGAAGACAGATCAGGTTTGCAGCAGACCTATCCAGAGAAATTTCGCAGGCCAGAAAGGAGTGGCAATGTGCTGAATCAGAAAAATATGCAGCCAAGATTCTTTATCCAGCAAGGCTGTCATTCAAAATAGGAGGAGAGATAAAAAGTTTCCCAGCAAACAAAAATTGAAGGAGTTTGTATCCACTAAACCAACCCTGCAAGAAATTTTAAAGGGAACTCTCTGAGGGAAGAAAAAATGAAAATAAATAAATAAATAAATAAATAAATAAATAAATAAATAAAAAATAAATAAAAAATACCAAAGGAACAAAGACAGGAAAGGATCAGGTAACACCACCAGAAACTCCAACTCTACAGGCAACATAATGGCAAGAAATTCATATCTTTTAGTACTTCTCTAAACATCAATGGACTAAAAGCTCCAATCAAAAGACATAGGGTAACAGAATGGATAAGAAAACAAGATCCATCTATATACTGTTGACAAGAGACACACTTTAGACCTAAAGACACCTTCAGATTGAAAATAAGGGGATGGAGAACCATCTCTCATGCTAATGGTTGACAAAAGAAAGTTGGAGTAGCCATACTTATATCAGACAATCTAGACTTTAAAATAAAGACTGTAACAAGAGATGAAGGAGGACATTACACCATAATTAAGGGTCTATCCACCAAGAAGACCTAACATTTGTAAACATTTATGTTCCAGATGTGGAAGCACCCAAATAAATATATCAGTTAATCACAAACATAAAGAAACTCATTGAAAATAATACTATAATAGTAGGGGACTTCAACACCCACCTACAACAATGGACAGATCATCTAATCAGAAAATCAACAAGGAAACAATGGCTTTGAATGACATACCGGACCAGATGGACTTAACAGATATATTCAGAACATTTCATACTAAAGCAGCAGAATACACATTCTTCTCCAGTGCACATGGAATGTTCTCCAGAATAGATCACACATGGGGACACAAATCAGCCCTCAACAAGCACTAAAAGATCAAGATCATACCGTGCATATTTTCAGACCACAATGCTATAAAACTTGAATTAACCACAAGAAAAAATTTGGAAAGATAACAAATACTTGAAGACTAAAGAACATCCTAACTAAAGAATGAATGGGCTAACCAAGACGTTAAAGAGGAAATTAAAAGGTACATGGAAGCCAATGAAAATGATAACACCACAGCCCAGAACCTCTGGGACACAGCAAAGGCGGTTATTAGACGAAAGTATATAGCAATCTAGACCTTCCTAAAGAAGGAAGACATGTCTCAGATACACAACCTAATCTTACACCTTAAAGAGCTAGAAAAAGAACAGCAAACAAAACCCCAAACCAGAAGACAGGAAATAATAAAGATTAGAGCAGAAATCAATGCTCCCAAATAAACAGTAGAACAGATCAATGAAACCAGAAGCTGGTTCTTTGAAACAATTAACAAAAGTGATAAACCACTGGCCAGTTTGATCAAAAAGAAAAAGGAAAGGACCCAAATAAATAAAGTCAAGAATGAAAGAGGAGAGATCACAACCAACACAGCAGAAACACAAACAATAATAAGAGAATATTACCAGCAATAATACACCAAAGGAAAAAAAAAAGGCTATCTAGAAGGAATCGACAAATTCCTAGAAACATATAAACTACCAAAACTGAAACAGGAAGAAATAGAAAATTTGAACACACCCATAACCAGCAAAGAAATTGAGTTAATAACCAAAAATCTACCAAAAAACAAAGATTCCAGGGCCAGATGGCTTTTCCAGAGGAATTATACCAAACATTTAATGAAGAGTTAACACCTATTCTCTTGAAGCTGTTCCAAAAAATAGAAATGGAAGGAAAACTTCCAAACTCTTTCTAGGAAGCCTGCATTACCTTGATTCCCAAGCCTGACAAAGATCCCACTAAAAAGGGAAACTATAGACCCACTTCCCTGATGAACATAGATGAAAAAATCCTCAACAAGATATTAGCCAACTGGATCCAACAATTACACTAAAAGAATTATTCATCACGCCCAAGTGGGATTTATTCCTGGGATGCAGGTTCAATATCTGCAAAACAATCAATGTGATTCATCACATCAATAAAAGAAAGGACAAGAACCACATGATCCTCTCAATAGATGCAGAGAAAGCATTTGACAAAATTCAGCAACCTTTCTTGATAAAAACCATAAAGAAAGTAGGGATAGAAGGATCATACCTCGAGATCAAAGAAGCCATATATGAAAGACCCAATGCTAATATCATCCTCAATGGGGAAAAACTGAGTTTTCCCCCTAAGGTCAGGACTAAGACAGGGATGTCCACCCTCACCACTATTATTCAACATAGTATTGGAAGTCTTAGCCTCAGCAATCAGACAACACAAAGAAATGAAAGGCGTCCAAATTTACCAGGAGGAGGTCAAAATTTCACTCTTCCCAGATGACATGATACTCTATATGGAAAACCCAAGAGATTCCACCAAAAAACTGCTAGAACTGATCCATGAATTGAGGAAAGTGGCAGGATATAAAACCAATGCACAGAAACCAGTTGCATTCCTATACACCAATAATGAAGCAACGGTAAGGGAAATCAAGGAATCGATTCCATTTACAATTGCACTAAAACACATAAAATACCTAGGAATAAATGTAACCAAAGAGGTGAAAAATATATACACTGAAAACTATAGAAAGCTTATGAAAGACATTGAAGAAGACAAAACAAATGGAAGAATATTTCATGCTCCTGGATAGGAAGAACAAATATTGTTAAAATGTCAATACTACCCAAAGCAATCTACATATTCAATGTAATCCCTATCAAAATAACACCAGCATTCTTCACAGAGCTAGAACAAACAATCCTAAAATGTGTATGGAACCAGAAAAGACCCCGAATAGCCAAAGCGATCTTGAAAAAAGAAACCAAAGCAGGAGGCATCACAATCCTGGACGTCAAGCTATACTACAAAGCTGTAATCATCAAGACAGTATGGTACTAGCACAAAAACGGACACTTAGATCAGTGGAACAGAACAGAGAATCTAGAAATGGACCCACAAACATAAGGCCAACTAATCTTTGACAAAGCAGGAAAGAATATCCATGGAATAAAGACAGTCTCTTCAGCAAGTGGTGCTGGGAAAATTGGACAGCGACATGCAGAAGAATGAATCTGGTCCACTTTCTTACACCGTACACAAAAATAAACTCAAAATGGATGAAAGAACTAAATGTAAGACAGGAAGCCCTCAAAAACCTTGAGGAGAAAGCAGGCAAAAACCTCTCTGGCCTTGGCTGCAGCAACTTCTTACTCCACATGTCTCCAGAGGCAAGCGAAACAAAGCAAAAAGGAACTATTGGGACCTCATCAAAATAAAAAGCTTCTGCACAATGAAGGAAACAATCAGAAAAACTAAAAGGCAACCGACAGAATGGGAGAATATATTTGCAAATGACATATCAGATAAAGGGTTAGTATCCAAAATCTGTAAAGAGCTTATCAAACTCAACACCCCCCCCAAAAAAAAACCCCAAATAATCCAGTGAAGAAATAGGCAAAAGACACGAATAGACACTTCTCCAAAGAAGACATCCAGATGGCCAAATGACACATGAAAAAATGCGCAACATCACTCAACATCAGGGAAATACAAATCAAAACCACACTGAGATACCACCTCATACCTGTCAGAATGGCTAACATTAACAACTCAGGCAACAACAGATGTTAGCTAGGATGCAGAGAAAGAGGATCTCTTTTGCACTGCTGGTGGGAATGCAAACTGGTGCAGCCACTCTGGAAAACAGTGTGGAGGTTCCTCAAAAAATTAAAAATAGATCTGCCCTATGACCCAGCAACAGCACTGCTAGGAATTTATCCAAGGCATACAGGAGTGCTGATGCATAGGGGCAATTGTACCTCAATGTTTATAGCAGCACTTTCAACAATAGCCAAATAATGGAAAGAGTCTAAATGCCCATCAACTGATGAATGGATAAAGAAATTGTGGTTTATATACACAATGGAATACTACTTGGCAAAGAGAAAGAATGACATATGGCCTTTTGTAGCAACGTGGATGGAACTGGAGAGTGTTATGCTAAGTGAATTAAGTCATACAGAGAAAGACAGATACCATATGTTTTCACTCTTATGTGGATCCTGAGAAACTGAACAGAAGACCATGAGGGAGGGGGAGGAATAAAAAAGGTTAGAGAGGGAGGGAGCCAAATCATAAGAGACTCTTAAAAACTGAGAACCAACTGATGGTTGGTGGGGGGGTGGGAGGAGGGGAGGGTAGGTGATGGGTATTGAGGAGGGCACCTGTTGGGATGAGCACTGGGTGTTGTATGGAAACCAATTTGACAATAAATTTCATATTAAAAAAAATTCAAAATAGAACTACCCTACGACCCAGCAATTGCACTATTAGGTATTTACCCAAGGGATACAGGCGTGCTGTTTCAAAGGGGCACATGAACTCCAATGTTTATAGCAGCACTATCGACAATAGCCAAAGTATGGAAAGAGCCCAAATGTCCATTGATGGGTGAATGGACAAAGAAGATGTGGTATATATATACAATGGAGTATTACTCGGCAATCAAAATAATGAAATCTTGCTTTTTGCAACTACATGGATGGAACTAGAGGGTATTATGCTAAGTGGAAATAGTGAGAGAAAGACAATTATCATATGACTTCACTCATATGAGGACTTTGAGAGACAAAACAGATGAATATAAGGGAAGGGAAAAAAATAATATAAAAACAGGGAGGTGACAAAACAGAGTCTTAAATATGGAGAACAAACAGAGGGTTACTGGAGGGGTTGTGGGAGGGCTAAATGGTTAAGGGGCATTAAGGAATCTACTCCTAAAAGCATTGTTGCACTATATGCTAACTAACTTGGATGTAAATTTAAATAAATAAATTAATTAATTAATTAATAAAAAATAAAATATTGTTTTGTATTATTATTGAGACCAAACTCAAGGTTAATGAGGTCATCTTCTATGCAAATATCAGTGTTTGAGAAGACTTGATAAACACATGGAAAGTTATGCATTTGTAGAAGATGGGGTCCTAAACTAGCACTAATCTCTGCTTATTTTATTTTACTTTATTTTATTTTACTTTAAAAATTTATTTATTTTGAGGAGGAGGGAGAGAGAGAGAGAGAGAGAGCGAGAGAGAGAGAGAGAGAAAACAAGCAGGGAAGGGGCACAGAGAGAGAGGGAGAGGGAGGATCTCACGTAGGCTCCGTGCTGTCAGTGCAGAGTGTGATGATGGGCTGGAACCTATAAACTATGAGATCATGACCTGAGTTGAAACCAAGAGTTGGATGCTTAACCAACTGAGCCATCCAGGCACCTCAATCTCTGCTTGCTTTAATATTTCATTTTTTAGTTATTTCTCTTTTCAATCTAGTTCTCTGATCTGTGAGTTAGGATCCATATTATCATAAATGTTATGGAGCAATGGAAATTGATATTACTCTAGACCTTTATCATATTCTTTGATTAGATATTGATATATTTTATCATTGATCTAAAGACACTCCTTTTAGTAGTTATTGACTAACTACCAAGCATACAGAACAACAGACAATCTCTCTGAAAATGTGGGAGAATGCCTTATATTCTCCAGATAAAGAGTCATTCTCTTTCCACATGGGATTAATCTGTAGGGCGAGCTATAATCAAACTTTAGAACTCCTCAGGTACTCAGGTAACCATTGAATTGAATATTCCATAAATCAACATTATTTAGCCAGTTTTAAGATCAAGTGGACATAAATGAATCTCATAGAAAAAAAAAAAAGAACATTGCTGGTTGGGAGGGGAGCCTCATTGTGATGAGTCTGTCAGGGTGATTAAGATGTCAACAGTCTCTTCAAAGTAGCTAAATTATTTATCAATTGAAGTGTTTCCCACATTGACAGATGTGTGTCACAGGTAGTCCATAGAATGAGCATGAAAACACATGGACTCATTTAAAAACAAAGTTATGCATTTTTCAATTTTTAAAAAATTATTCTGTTTCTGTTAGTGAGATAATCTCAGTTTGGTGCTGTCTTGTCTTTCTAACATTTACTAACTTCCTTTTTCAATACATGAGGATCAGAACTTAGGCTTGTTGCTTTTTGTAGGCAAGAACATCAATAACAACACAATTAATAATAGATGATCTTTAGATCTTACTACATACCAGGTGCACTACTAAGAACTTCACGTATGTAATCCATTTTTAAAACTTTTCAGAGAAGTTTAATGTATCATACTGAAAGGCACATAAATCATGTATAGTGATAATTTAAAAAAAAATTGAACCCAGCCTTTTATTTAGTACCTATATCAAGAAACAATATTAGAAGCATCACTCTGTGACTCCTTCCAATTCCTCCCTGCTCAAGGATAATTGTATCCTGATTTCTAAAAGCACAGATTAATTTTCCCTATTAAAGTACTTACAGATATATCTGTATGTGCTCTTTTGCTCAACATTATGTTTGTGAGACTTATCCATATTATTGTGGTATAATTACAGATCACTCATTTTCATTGCTGAATAGTATTCCATTTTATAACAGTATTACCATTTATTTATTCATGTCATTACCATCCATTCCATTATTGCCCATTTGTATAGTTTCCAATTGGGGGCTATTAGGAATAGTGCCACTATGAATATTCTAGTACATGCCTTTTGATAAATACATTTCTATTGTGTAAGCTTATGAGTGGAATTGTTGAGTCATAAGTATGCATATAATCAGCTTTAATAGAAGAGTTTTTTGAAGTGGTTATAGTAATTTACATTTGCACTCATAGTTTATGAGCATTACAATTACTCCACATGCTCCTTGATAGTTGGTACTTTTTAGCTTTTTCATTTTAGTCATTCCAGAAGAGCTGAAGAAACATACAACACACTCTGGACTGTGCTCTTAAGAATGTAGACACACTGAAGAACTGGATTGCCTGTGTCTTTACTGTGATCCATACCAGCAAAATGGATATTCTTTCCCTATTTATTTTTTATTTCAACTTTTTAGAAATTGTGAAATAGAGCATAGCATATATACAGAAAAGGGATACAGTTTAAATAAATAACTACAAAATGAAGATTATTCAACAGCATCTGAGTTAAGAAAGAGAACACTACCACCAGTTCCCAGAAGACCCTATGGGTCCCTTCTTACTCAAAATTCTACCTTTAATGAGTAATCACCACCCTGATATTTCATGCTAATACTTCTGTAACAATTTCCTTACTTTTTTAATAGGTCCTCCACATTTTCCTGTCCATAGGTTGTTTTCAGACACCACTATCAGTGTCTTAATGAACAGAATTCTAATATATATATAATATATATATAATATATATACACACATATACACACACATATATATGGTGCGAGGTAGGGGTCAAGATACATATTTTTTGCACATACATATCCAATTGATGCAGCTCTATTTAATAATATCACCCTTTCCCACTATATTTCACTGCCATCTTTACTGTATTTCAGGTGATTGAATATATGTGGATCTGTTTCTGGCACTCTATTTTATCCCAGTGATCAGTTTTTCTAACATTGCCGCACTATACCAATGTTTTGATTAATACAACTTTATGGTAGTCAATGAAAACTTCCAAATTTTTTCTGTTACTTCAAAATTGCATTTGACTAGTTTTCATATAAACTGCATTGTATTTTCATATAAACTTTAAAATCAGACTGTCAGTTTATTTAAAATAAAAATATCTACAGAGATTTTGATTCAGAAAAAATATAATCTATAGATCAATTTATGGAGAACTGACATCTTTATCTCATTTAATTTTCACTACAATTCTTTGAGATAAGGATTATTATTATCTACATTTTATCAGTGAGGTAACTGGTGAAAAGATCAGTTAAAAAACTTGTCTTACACCACCCAGCTAGGTAGTACTTGAGTCTGGATTTGTAACCAGAGTGCTGAATGCAGAATATGGCTAAAATCTAATAACCTTTGGTTTTCATAATATTGAATTTTATGAGTACTTTGTATTTATGACCTACAATATAGGTTTCTAAATAAATGGCAAAATAAAACTATTTAATAAAAGTCTTAAACAAATAGTTCGGGTGCTAGGCAGGCAGTTGTAAATGAGAAATTGTGTGTAGGAAAGGCTGACTGTGTTTCCAGGAAACTTTGACCAATTGAAAGTGCTTGCTTGGCGGCTACTCAATTAATGTAAACTTGTTTGGGACAATAACTAGTCAAAGATATCTAGTTTATGTCATTGGCATTGATGCAGGTAGTTTCCTGGATTTTACTCCTGCTCGCTGGATGATACGTAATTCCAAAATCATTAGCTATACCAAAAAAAATTAGGAACTAAGAATGGAAACTAGGACACAACCCTATTCCAAGCTGTTTAGAATTGACATCTCATCCATCAAACAGTGATTTTCAAAAACTCTCATTCCGATATTACTAACTTTTGAAAAGCAAGACTAACTTGAGATTTACAATAAAATTATTTTGCTTGGGAAATAGAGACATCCGGCTATGAGGGAACTGAGCATATAATCCTGAAATTTGCCCCAAAGTATAAAATTCTATTATTTTATGAAATCAAAGAGATGAAATAGGTTATTGAATAGTGCAGAAATTTTTTTTTGTTATCCTATACCATTTTCTTGGTGAAAATGAAACAGAGGTCATTTCGTGCTGGCTATGACTAACATGAGCAGTCAATAAATGCATAAATGCCCACTAAGCTCCAGGCACAGAGTTAGGTATTGTGGATATAACATTGAACCAAACATTAAGCTTACAGTCTAAGAAATTAGTCTCCATGGAACATTACAATGAAAAGAAAGTCTTAAAATTTATTAAGACATTGAGAAAATTACTTAACTCCATCAGGCCTCATGTCCTAGTTTTTTAAATGGGGCAATATAAAAAACCAGTTTATTTTGTTTTTGCTACAATCAAATATAGTTTGTATTGGGAATTAATATTAAATTTTACAGTGAAGGTGAGTAGATTAATAGACTTATAATTTGAGTATATAAGGGGTTTTTCTGTTTTGAAGATGGAGTAGACTTTATACCTATCTGGATAGAACTGTACTAAATGTATTAATTAAGATACAATAGTGAGTCTTTTAATCTACCACTAAGGATAAATCTCCAACTATTCCTAATGTAATAAATATACTAGTGACTCTTTTAAACTTTTAGGTAACTGATATTATCTTGAACAATAAATTGTTACTTAATACCTAATATATAAAACATTACCATGTATGAATTGACAAATAAAAGGTATAAATATCTTATATGGTCATCAAAAGAGATTTGTGATTTTACAATATTTTCACAGAAGTTATACATGGGTAACCCTATTGCCTAATCTTTATTTTATATTGACCTTTATATTAGAGCCAAATTGTCTTTTGACTTCTAGTGAAGTTGTTTATTAAACAACAAAATATTAATTTTAATTTTATATGAGATTATTACTTAGGTCTAATTTCAAAAATTCACTATTATTTTTTTTTCTGTTCTTTTTGTTACTTTGACCCTTTCATTTCCTTTATTGTGCTATTCAGTAGGCTGTATATATTGATACGTATTTAGAAGAAAAGATCTGACTCAGAAGATCCATAAACAGAATACTGGGCATCTTATTAACTTCTTAAGGTCACCCATGAAATTCTTAAGAGCCTCATTTTGCTTTCACTATTCCAGTTATATGCTTTATCAGATCAGGTGCAAGATTCAAGGTCAGAGTAAAGTTAAGGGGAAAATGATGATTCTGACCTGAATCCAAAATGTCTTCTTTAGGGAAGGAGAGGAAAAAAAGTGTTGATCATCACATAATTAAGTCTATTTCTCCCTTAATCAGAAATTTAAGTCAAATTTCCCTTGGGCTTAATTAGAAGCCTATTTAGTAACTGAAGATTATACTCATATAAAGTGTAACCAAGAATATCCATCTTTCATTAATATAACTACTCCATTATAATAGCCAGTAAGAGGCAGTTTTTCCAAATGAGATTTTCAATGTAAGACTTCTTTTCAGAATTATTGCCAGGTCTATCTTGCTGATCTCCCAATATAATGTGAATTAAGAGACCATATCTAGTTCAGAAAATCTGTGCACACATTAGCATCAGTAGTTCTCCATGTTAAAATATACCAGGCCAGCTTGTCAGGAAGCTTGATATCAAGTGAAACACATTTTTGTTTTGAGAATGAACTATCTCAAAATCTAATACTTGGGAATTACCAAGATAAATGTGGTTGGCCCAATCTTGTTCCTATCAAAATTACTTTGTTTGAAGGCAGGGTAAGAAAAGACTCTGAGATCTCATTCCCTAAAAGTCAGGTCTCTTGTATTTATGAGTTAATTGAAGCCCAACACAGACAGTCAGGGGAAATAAAAATCACCAGGAAAAAGGGAATGTTCAGTTATTCAACTCTTATTTGTTTTTGTTTTCTTTGTCTTGATTGTGTTCTAGATATCCAGAAGAAAGAGCCTCAGATCACAAAAAGCTGTATCTAATGCTGATGAAAAGAGAACTGAATCTCAAGATAAGTGAGTTGTTTACAATAGTATATAATCTCAAAATGAGTTTTTCTCCTGACATAGGCAAATCATAACCTAGGGTACCAAGAAAAACTGCAAATTAGATTATTTATTCTCAGTTAGTAGTCTTTGGGTAACAACAGGAAATGAAATTTCAGCTGGGGGTACTGAAGGTAATGTGAATGTCTTGAAAGAGTATTTGAGGGATGAAGAGTGAGATTTACTTACCTAATTCCAGAAAAGGAATGGGCTACAAATTGTTAGATTAGCAACTGATGATCCTAAGAGCAAATATAATTGTTCTTCTAGATATGTTCACTAATATAGCAGAAAGGGAATAAATATTTGAAATGTTTCAATAAATATACCGTAGATACTCTTCAACTAATTTTCAATATAGCCATTTGACCCAGGCAGAAAGAAACTCTCATTGTTCAATACATAGCAGTATATTTGTATAGTGGGTTTTACAGAGTTTCCAATAAATATTTTACTTAGCAAACTTAATGCTAATATATACTTTGATAACCTACTCTCAATGACTATAACTAAAGAATTATTCTGAACAATATTTTTACTTTGATTTTCAGAGTAAGATATGAATAAATTATCAAATTATTCAATTCTCAGCTAGAATCTTTTTTAGTATTTCTGCTAACTAACTTCACTGATGTTCCCTATGAGACATAAAGGATTTTATTGACCAGATTTTGCAGATGGGACATCCTTAGTTTCTCTCTGTTTCTACATCTCTAGGATTGGGAAAGCATCTCAGTTTGCCCTAAAATTAAACTCTTTGACAATCACAGTTTGAGCTTTTCATTTAGCTAATTAGTACTTATTCTTCCAATTGCACTGTTGTCACCCATATGGGAAAGAAGCAGCAGATTGCCTGTCTATTCCTTTTGATTTTCCTGCTAAATTGTAAAACATGGTGTTTCCTTTCTGGTTTCTTGCCACTATTCTCTACAATCAAGAGCACTGAGTTGGAATAACTCAATCTCTTATGACAAAGTCTTGATGCACCTGCCTAGACATGTTTGGGCATGTAGGACTCACCTGTATAAACAATGTGTATGTCAATTAAAAATTTAGGACAGTCAAAGCTAGCAAATTGTCGTCTAGAAATCACTGATGGCCAATGCCCTTTACATACATCCCTAGATATGGGTATATAAACATGAATTATAACAATAGATAAATAGTTTCACTTCATGATGTTCAGTGGTAAAGATGTCTATTTTGAAATATTAAACTGTTTTAGGTGATTTTTTTGTTCATTGTTAGTAACAAATAAATTCTTATCTCAGCTAGACAGGTGTAGTTATTTATCTATTAGTTGAAGTCCAGGTAGCAAAGAAAAGGCTCTCACAGATGGGATTTTGAAGAAAATGTAATAAAAGGACTGTCTACAAAGAGGTGGACAGAGATGAGAAAGCCAGGAAAGGGTATAGAGGCACTCATGTACTACTGAAAAATGAAAGGCATTACTGTCTGTAAGCCTAAAGGCGCAAGGAGAGGAAATAGTACTTCTTAAGCCAGGTGAGAGAAGAAAGGGACATGAAGAGGGTAAACAAGATGGTGAGGAGAAATTCTCTGGCCTCTCTACTCCTGCCCTCCAATCATTTTCCAATCTTGGGCAGAGGTTGGATGGGGCAAGAAGACAGTGATTGTGGTACAGTGTGAGAATAAGCTTGCTAAATAAAAAAATCACTAATGGAGTGTAACCTGAGACAATTATAAAATTCCATTTGAATTCATTAGCCTTTTGTTGTTGTTATTCAGTCCAATTCTATGGCCCATTGTTGGAGATGAAGACAATGTAAATTTCAAGCACCTAGGACATAGTAAGCACTAAATAAATATCTGCTGAATGAACTAATGAGTGAGTGAATGGGAAATTTGATTGAATCATGTATTTGGAATTTTTCAAATTTAGATAAATAAATGCCTTAGTTCTACTTTATAATAAGGTAATTTTAATATTTCCAAAACTATCCTTCATAAATTCATTCTTCTTCTTTTTATCCCTATTGCCCCATTTTAATCCTGAAGTTTATCAATCCCTTTCTTTAAGCTCCCTGAGCTAGATAAACTTCTTATTTTCTATTATCAAACTGGAGTGCATAATTCAAATCATCCAAGTGATTTTAATAGAGGCTGGATAATTCAGCATCCCAAAGCAGGGTGATTAAATAGTATTAACAGAGTTGCATGATACCAAAATCAAGCATTGTACATTATGTTTTTTCTCTGTTTTGTTCCAATAAGGCATCAAATATTTTAAGTTACAAAATGGCCCTGTTCAAGGTACAGATAGTCCTTTCCTATGCTGAAATACAGTTCAGTATAAGAGTGAGAGAGAATTTCAGTGCAGTGAGGATGAAAGAGACCTTACTGAATGGATTTTTTTAATGTTTATTTATTTTTGAAAGAGAGAGAGAGCACAAATGGGGGAAGGGCAGAGACAGAGGGATACACAGAATCTGAAGCAGGCTCCAGGTGCTGAGCTGTCAGCACAAAGCCTGATATAGGGCTCAAACCCATGAACCCCGAGATCCTGCTCTGAACCAAAGTCCAACACTTAACCAACGGAGCTACCCAGGTGCCCCTACGTTTTAAGCTTCTTCTTAGGCTATCCTGCAAATGTCATCATCTCATAATAATAATAACCATATGTTGATCATGAACATTGTAAGACCTTTTTAGTAAATGCTCACTGCTTGCCAGGAGGGACCTGGGGTGTTTTAAATAAGCTTTTTCTCCCCTACCATCCAAAAACCACAATTGTTGACCATTTTTAATGATAACAATAATCCCAATAAAAATAATCGTCATCATCTATTGGGTGCCTACTATGCTTAAGCCTCATTTGCATTCTCTAACTCAATTACCTAAGCAACTTTATGAGGTTGAAATGAGTATAGCATTTTACAGACCAGATAGAGAACCTTGCTCAGGGCCATGCAGGCAGAGTGGTAGAGTACGTAGTGAGTACGTAGTCGAGCCTAGGTTGGAGCCCAATTGTCTGAGGCCAAAACCTTTGCTCTCAACCAATACATTGACAACTCTCTTTTGACTCCCATTTGAACTAATATATTTCTGGTTGAAATTAGAAAAGCTCATGTCTCTTCCTTGGCTCTGCAGGCTGCCAGATGCCTCTGAGAGCAGAAAGACAAATTTCATTCTTGCCATTTGTGGTATACAGGAGGGAGATTCGGATCACTTAATTGAGAGTGACTAAGATGAGAGAATAATCAGGAAAATGTACAGTAAGAAAAGTGAATATTTGAAGGAAAAACTATCATAGTTGACTAAAGGAGAGTGTATTGTCATTCACTCCAAGTTCTCCTGCCACTCGGAAATACTTTAACAATCGAGCCAGAGACATTCAACTTGACCCATCACCGCAGCCTCTGCATTAAAAGCATTAGTGACAATACCAGCTGGTCCAGATAGTCTTTCTTGACTGCTACTTCTTCCTAATCAGGGTGACACTGGACCCTAGCTTTCCATATTAGCTTTTGGTTTCTAGACTGTTGGCTTATTCGGCCTTCCTTCTCTGGCTTAGTTCCTAACCCTTGACTATGCCTCATTTTCTCATGCCATCATGGGTAACAGCCTAGCGGGAAGACACTCTCTTCTAAGTCGTGATCCACTCGTACACTTCCAACCAAGCCAATCCCCAGCATACCCACTCAGGGGGGGATAGTTAAGCCTAATTTTTTGAAAAGAAAAAGTTAAAAACTTCTATAGAATCAGACTATTTAAGTATGTCAATTCACACCTCCTTTCTTCAAACAATATTTAATGTGTTTTTTGGGTATTAAGTTCTGCAATAAGTACTTTAAGACCCAAATTTCTAGGTAGGGTTCTGTTTTTTTTTTATATATAAGAACAAGACTTTTGTAGAGTGCTTCATAGTAAAGAACTTTATTTTTCAGTAAGTTAATTTTCATTGCTGCTTAAAAGTGATCTCTCATTATTTTTAATACAGGCAAAGTGAAGAGTGTCTCAAGACAATCTGCATACTCATTTCCGGAATTCTAGGATGTTAAAGCAAGTGAGATATTTATACCCTGAACCCAAAGAGAACTCAGAAAAAATAGAAAAACAGACATGGGACTTAAAGAGAGACAGCACAGTACACTGGTTACACACACAGGCTGTAGAACCAAATCACTTACACTCCAATCCTACCTGTACTACCTGTACTACCTGTATTTATCTGCAAAACAGGAATTATTATAAGTATAGCATCTAGTATATGGGGTTTTATGAATATTTAATGCTATGATCTTAAAGCATGGGAAGGTCTTAGAACAGTCCTAGCTTAGCAAGTATGTGACAAATGACAGCTGTCATTGTAACCAGCAACAAGCTATGTGACTGTTATAAGTCACAGATTTCAGAAGCACCCTGTCTTTCCCCTTACCAGCATTGGACTTTGATCTAGAAGTCCCTTCTGTCTCAGATAATGTATTCTTGCACTAGAAATAGGCTCCCTTGACCAAATGGCAATCACGTACATTTTAATATTTCTAGGTTCTAGTGTAAATCCTCCCCGCCCCTGCCACACACACAATATGTCAAACTAAAGAAGGGGACAGTGAGAACAGAAATTTCTTCACTCTTATTATCCCCTATGCATGATTCAAATGTACAGCTGTTTGTCTGGTATCTGCAGTAACTCCCAAGAAACCTCATTCTGTCACTAGAGATACAGCCTTTTAGGATTTGCCTGGGCTGTTTGTCAAGCTTTGCAGCCTTCACTTCAATCTCTCAGCCAGAGTAGTTGTCTTCTAAAGAGAGGTCATTCTAAAGCCTAGTAGGTAATGTATTTTCCTCTCTTCTTTTGTACTCTTCTTATGGGCTCCCTTTCCCTTTGAGATTAGAAACAAGAATTATAGAGAGGATTCATTCAAAATCCATGCCCAGTCGCCCCTCTTCTGTCAGTATAGTATTTGAGTTCAACATGGGAGGCAGACAAATGTTAATATCCTGACTCCGCCACTTAGCTGTATAATGCAAGGCAATTTTCTTGATACCTTTAAGCCTTGCTAAATAAGAGCAATTGTGGGAATGAATTAAATGAGGTGATGTATTTAATTGCACACAGTAACCTTTCAATACTGGTATTAGTTATGGCTGCATTTTCCTCTAACATCTGACATATTCTTCCAAATTCCCTCTCCGCAACTATGTCAATATTTTTATACTTTAGCAGTCTGTTCTTTTCTCCCCTTCCCCCATCAAAGCAGATCCTCTCAGTGATCTATTCTGAATACTTTACTCACCACCTGCTCAGATTCTGCACCTAGCTCCTCTCATTAAAACACTTGGTTTGGTGATCTTCCGCATTCCTTTCAAAACACTTATTCCAATTCCTCTGCATCAGTATCTGCAGCACCACACAATATAAAGCAATTACCATTCCACTCTTCCTAATGTACAAGGGTAAAGCTTCAGTAATTCCTCTCACTTTCTATAAAGGCCACTTTTCTGAAACCCTAGAGCACTCTGGAGGAGAACTCCTAGAACCATTGGTGATAATGATATTGGGCAAGATTTAAAACTGGCTGCAAGTGCTTCGGACAGATGCTCTTGACATAGCCACTGTCCCCACGGTCACTCCAAAACCTGAGGGTTCAGAAGCTGAAGGATATCTTCTGAAACCAGTGCAGAGGGATAGGATCTACACGTATCCTCCAGATCAGGGGGCAAGTGCACAATAAAGTAATGTTTAAGGAGATGGGTTTTAGAATCAAACAGATATAAGGTCATATCCCAGCAACCCTACTTTCTACCTGTGTGGCCTTGAGCAAGTTATTATAACATTTTTGACTTTTGTTTTATTAATTTAAAAACAGAAGGATTATTAAAACAGTATCCACTTTTTAAAAAGGTTCTCAGCATTAAGTGGCATAATGCATTTGAAAAGGCTTAATAACTTGCCTGGCATATTATTTTATTACCATAATCATAGTTACTATAAAGATGGTATGCAGCTGAAGACATATGTATGTATGCCTACCGTCTTTACAATAACTATGCCAGAACTATGCCAGTCTCTCTCTCTCTGTCTCTGTCTCTGTCTCTCTCTCTACACACACACACACACACACACACACACACACACACACACACACACAAATATTCATCCATTCATCCATCTCCTTCTCTGCTGCCATGGTACTTCCTTAAGCTGCTATTCTACCCTCCCTGGAATAATACCACAGCTTTTAACTAGTAATTATCCTGTTCTGCTTCTGCATCTCTCTACTCCATTATCTACAGAGACGTCAAAGG
The DNA here is from genome assembly GCF_027475565.1 of Acinonyx jubatus. NCBI lineage: Eukaryota > Metazoa > Chordata > Mammalia > Carnivora > Felidae > Acinonyx > Acinonyx jubatus. The sequence goes on from NC_069394.1 coordinate 29,288,229, forward strand.
GTTTTTAAAAACATGTAGACTACATTATGTCATTTGTCTATTCAAAATGGCTTTTCATTGCATTTAGGAAAAACTCTAGTCTTTAACAACTCCACTCTGGCCCCTGTCTGCTTCTCCCTCTTCATGTCCTACCACTTCCCCCAACTCCCATTCAACTCAATTTCAGCCCCCTTAGTTTTCTTGCAGTTCTTCAGGTGCATGTATTTGCTCCTTACCCAAGGGTCTTTGCACTTACTATGCCTTTGCCTAGAGTGCTCTTCACCAAATGATTTGTATATTGTCACATTCTATTTTTTCAGGTCTTAGCAATGCTTCCTCAAAGAGACCTTCTTCATCCCTCAATCTCCATTCCCTTTTTGTATTCTTCCATAGCCCTGTGAATTTCTCTTTAGAAAGTTCATGTTTATTTGCTCATCTATATTTATGTTTATGATTCTCAGTTTAGTATCTGTCTCATGACCAGTATGTAAGCACAACAAACACAAGAGTCATATCTATTTTGTTTTTTTTTCTTCATACCAGGTGTCTAACCCACAGACTTATGGTAGGTGCTTCATGATTGGAGAAACAGTGTTGAGTGAATTTGACAAATGCAGGAAGGAAGCTCTTTCTACTCTTGCCTTAGCATACTTATCACCATCAGCAGCATCAGAAGAATCTTCACAAAAACAGTAGCTACGACTTATTGAGTGGCTGCTGTGTGCCAGGCCCTGTTCTATGTATGTTCTCATATAATCCTCACTATCATCCTACCATACTTTACAGAGAAGGAAAAAGAAGAATACTTAAAGCCATGTAGTGGAACCCAGAATCATGCCCATACCTGGTTGACTTAAAATCCATGACCTTGACGCAGGAGAGAGAGCTGAGCAAGTTACAACTTATCCAGAGAAATGAATTAGTGCTTTTATTTTTCTTAAAAAATCCTAATTAAAAAAAAAAAAAAAACTCCTCCAAAAGATACATTCCAGTGCGTACATTTCCAAATGACTAAGAAATCAGGCTTGAATCAAAATGGTGTTCTTTCAAAGCTAACTGGAAATGAATAATTTATTGCTTATGTCCTAAGCTCAGCAAATCTGTTCATGATGTTTGTATGTTTACAGTTTGTCACTAAGGTAAGAGAAAATTAGTAAGATTGCTTAGACATCAGTCAACCACTGCACTGATCCTGGAAGGGTCATTTCCCTGTCACTTTATGCAGTCACCTCATCACCATAGTACCCTTTTTAACTAGTAAATAGAGTTCATTTTAGTTTATAAAGAAAAAAGAAATGTTGAAATGTAACAGAATTTTATTTATGACTTCCCACAGCAGAGGTATTATATCACATTCAATGGTCATAGGTAATGTGCTTTAGTTATTTAATCATCCAAGAACTGAATGAAAGAACATTGATTTTAATAGATTTTTCTTCCACTTTCTATTCTTTTAAGAATAAAGTAAAAAAGACAGTAACAAAAGTTGTCATGTATGAATGTGATCACAGAGAGATGGGGATTCTTAAAAATAACTCCAGGACTTTGTATTGACAATATTCAGACTAAAAAGAAAATCTCCTTTTCTGCTTCATCTTTTAAAATGCCATATTAGTTAGCCTAGGGTAACAGATAGCCAACTGCATACAATTTGAAAGTGACCCTGGGTAACAAGGTCACCAGGACTCAGAATTTTTTTCTTTTTAAATTCTTACTTCCATGCGGTTTCATGCGTTTGGGAGCAGTAGAAATAACTTTCCAGTTTTATGCTTGTGGTATTGTACACTTTTGCTCCCTTTCAACTCGACCCTCTACCTCTAACCAAGAAAAAAGTTCTTCATTATTTAGATGGGACTATTATGACCTAATTCATTAGCTTGGAGTACAAATGTGGTCACTGTATTAGTGGCTTGGGCTGCCATAACAAATTTCATTGGCTGGGTGGCTTAAATAACTGAAATTTATTTTCTCACAATCCTGAAGGCTAGAAGTCCAAGATCAAGATTCTAGCCAATCTGCTTCCTGGTGAGAGTTCCTTTCCTGACTTGCAGACAGCCACCTTCTTACATGGTGGAGAGACCTTGCATGGTGGAGAGACAGAGATAGAAAAAAGAGAGAAAGAGAGAGAGAGAGAGAGAGAGAGAGAGAGAGAGAGAGAGAATGACTAGGGTATGAGTATGGATCCCTCTGGTATCTTTTAACGACACTAATTGCATCAGATCAGGGCCCAAGGCTTATGACCTTATTTAACCTTAATTACCTTCAAAAAGCTCCATCTTCTAATATAGTCACACTGTGAGTTAAAGCTACAACATAGAAATGTTGGGGAGAGGGGCACAAACATTCAGTCCATAACAGTCACATTTGTTTTATTTTTAAATTAATTAATCCAGTCTCCATGTAGTTAAATAAGCAGGAAGCTAAGAATCTTTTGAGACCACTTCCAGCTCTAAACTACTTAAGAACTTTTATGCCTTAATCTGTACAAAAAAGTCTATTCTGCTTAGGCATAGAAAACATAAAAATCAGATTGGTTTGCCAGTGGAGCCCAGGTTTTTGCCTATATTGCTTCTGTCTTTACCACAATGATGGATTGAATACTTGTCCTACAGAGCACTGTGCTTCAGTAATTCCCTAATTGGTCCCATTTCTGAACAGGTCATAGTGGTGCCCATGATCCATAAAATGTCTGTTCAACTGTGGAGCATGGAACTGAACATAGCCTTTGCCATCAACACCTATGTGTAGATACTGAACCTGGATCACCAGTCTAGGCTTCTCTTTCCCTCATGAGTTTCCTTTCAGGGTCTTAATTTCCTTTCCAGCTATAAAACATTAGTGAGAATATCTCCATCTATCAGAGCAGTGCTTGAACTTTGAAAGAAAAGGGTCTTTGATCCTTATCCATATTTATTTACCTCTTCTGTAGCAACCAGGGCCACATATCCAGGGCTATTATTCAGAGGAACATCATTTCTCAAGCCCAGAAACATCTTGTAAGCCCATTTCCCTAGACAGTGAGTGTGTATGACCCTTATATTTGCAAAACTGTAAAAACCCATTAGAATGATTCTCTGAAGGAGGAATTGCACAGACAAGAAAGTGGTCAGAAGAGGCACATTTATTCATCACTCACTATCCTTATTTATCTATTTATCTACCAATCTTCTGAACAACCAAGAGGATCTTCCTTTGGATTCAACCAACTTTTGAAAAATATTTTGTAGAAGCAAGTCTCATGTGGTTGATGGTAACAATAGGGCTGAGCTCTCTGGCTTTCCCTTCAGAGAAGTACCTTTTACCCTGGTAGGATAAAAAAGTATGTAGGTAGAGCTGTCAAAGGCAGCTATTAGCCTCTTCAGAGATTGCCTTAGCTAAAAAGAGCTGCTTCACCCAAAATCATATGCTTATCAGAGGGACCTTCATCTAATGAGTGATAGAGGCAGGGATATAAAGGTCCAGCCATCATAACCCCAAAGGGATATCTCCAAAGAGCTATTTTAGCTCCTGAGCTTCTTGTGCAGTTGGCTGAGTATGTCACCCAGTCTACTTCACAGTGTGACTTCTCCCTCCACCCATTCCTGATTCCCCCCACCCCTGCTTCCAATGAGGCTGATTTTGGCAAATAGTAGTAGTTACCTCCTGACATCCATTATACACATTGTACTAGATAATACAATTCCAAATTTTAGATGGAAATATTGCAGTTTAGATAAAAATTTATTTCCTAAATTCCCTTGCAAGTTGATATGGCCAAAGAACTGTGTTTTGGTCAAGAAAATGTAAGAAAAGTGCTTTTAAAGGAGTAGGTGTAACTTTTTTCACCTTTCCTTGATACTAATTGGGATGAAAACATGATGGCTGAAGATTGAGCAACTCCTGTGGACCATAGGGCGACATAGTAAGTATGGCAGAGGAACAAAATAAGGAGGCTGAGTCTGATACTCATAAAGCCACATCACCAGTCCAGACTGTCTACTGCTAGATTCTTTTTAGATGAAAGCAAATAAACTTCCATATTTAAGCAACTTTTAGGGGAGCTGTTTTTTTGGGGGAGGGTGTTGTTTGTTTTACTTACACCTGAATCTAAACTAAAATAATACACCAGAGAAGGGGAAAAGAGGGGAGAAGAAACCAAGCGTAGAAGTAGAGACAGTTCTTAGGATGAAAGTAAACAACCTTTCCAAGAAGAAATAAAACATGGCCTAGAGAGCAACCTGTTCAGATCAGAGCCTGAAAGTTGTTACCAGGAAAAATACCTGGAACTAATAACTCATCTGACATGTTTTATGGTCAAGAAAATTGTACTGAGAGGCATTTTAAAGAGCTATTGGACAGTTGTAGAGAACTCAGGTGTTCAAAGAAAACTAAGTTAAAAACAAACAAATAAAATAAGGGCTTTAGTAACTACAGGGATAATAAATTGTATAAGAAATCAGAAATATTATAGTATTCTATCTTGTTCAGCAATACTTATGTAGGCATAATGGCAAAAGTGCTGAATATTCTTTTAATAGTCACATGAGATGGTGTGAAGGGTAAGGAAGGAGAAGAGGAATTGTGGGTTATATGCTCATATACCATAATAGAAAATTTCTTTGATAAACAAGAAAATGCAGTGTATGCTTATTTTTTAAATTATGGTGGTAAATCTCTAGATAATAAGCTCACTGAGTTGAAAGCAGTTGTCTCTAGGGACCAGGACAAGGGGATAAAGTGAATGTCATAATTATGTATTTCAACACTATTTACATGTGTTTTTGTCAATATTTCTTTGCATATAATATTTTGATAAAAACAAAATTTTATTTTCAAAAAATCAAGGAACAAATTTGAAAAGGGGTAAGAGGAAGAGAGAGAATAGTGAGAAGATACAGCAAGAAAGACTGAAGCAAGTTGAAAGCCTGAGAGTTTATCCAAGTTTGCTTTCTTTTTTTTAAGTTTATTTATTTATTTTGAAAGAGAGAGAGACACAGAAAGTGAGAGCAAATGGGAAAAGGGCAGAGAGAAGGAGAGATAAAATCCCAAGATGGCTCTGTGCTGTCAGGCAGAGCCCGATGCAGGACTCAAACTCACAAACCCACAAACAGCGAGATCATGACCTTAGCTGAGATCAAGAGTTGGACACTTAACTGACTGAGCCCCAGGTGCCCCAAACCAAGTTTGCTTTCTAAATTGATAAACTGTGACAAATACTCAACTATTTCTAACTTATTAAATGATATATATGTGACCAATATTCTCCTTTATTTAGCTATTCCCCATCACTAATATAAACTATTTAGATTCAGTTCCTTCAAAAAAAATTTTTTTTGCAAGCAGAGTATGTATGTATGTATGTATGTATGTATGTATGTATGTATGTAAGAATGTGTTTGCTTATTTATCTATTTATTATTTTTGTTTAAACCCAAGTTAACATATGGTATAATAATGATTTCAGGAATAGAATTTAGTGATTCATCACTTACATATAACACCCAGTGCTCATCCCAGCAAGTGCCCTCCTTAATGCCCATCACCCATTTAGCCCATCCCTCCATCCAACACCCCACCAGCAACTCTCAGTTTATTTTCTGTATTTAAGAGTCTCTTATAGTTTGTCTCCCTCTGTTTTTATCTTATTTTTCCTTCTCTTCCCCTATGTTCATCTGGTTTGTTTCTTTAAATTTCACATGAGTTAAATCATATGATATTTGTCTTTCTCTGACTTATTTCACTTAGCATAATATAACCTACTTTCAACCACATTGTTGCAAATGGCAAGATTTCATTCTTTTGGATAGCTGAGTAATATTCCATTGCATATATATAAAGGGATATATATATATATATATATATATATATATACACACACACACACACACACACACATACATGCAACATGTATGTATGTATATATACATACATGCATACATACATACCACATCTTCTTTATCCATTCATCAGTCAGTGGACATTTGGCCTCTTTCCATATTTTGGCTGTTGTCAATAGTGCTGCTATAAACATTGGGGTGCATGTGCCCCTTCAAATCAACATTTCTGTATTTTTTGGATAAATGCCTAGTAGTGCAATTGCTGGGTCGTAGGGTAGTTCTATTTTTAATTTTTTAAGGAAACTCCATACTGTTTTCCAGAGTGGCTACATTAGTTTTCATTTCCACCAGCAGTGCAAAAACGATTCCCCTTCCTCTACATCCTTGCCAACATCTGTTGTTGCCTGAGTTGTTAATTTTAGCCATTCTGACAGGTATGAGGTGGTATCTTTTTTGATTTGCATTTCTCTGATGATGAGTGATGTTGAGCATCTTTTCATGTGTCAAAATCCTTTCAAATTTGCTCCTCATCTCTAAAAAATGTTATTAAACAGAATTTTACCTGACCTCCCAACTGCTTTAAGTAGGTCTTGATTAGGGGCTCCATAATTAGAAGTGTTCTGGTTAATAGTTCTGTGTAACAAATTGCTCTAAAAAGTTAGCAGATAAAAACAACTATTCTATTTTGCTCACAATTTTGTGGTCAGAAATTCAGGAAGGGCTCAGCTGGACATTTCTTGGAATCTCTTATACAGATGCTGTCAAATAATGGCTGAGCTACAGGTATATAAATGCTTAATGGGTCTGAATGTCCCAGACGGCTCACTCACAGGGAAGGCAGATGATGAAAGCCATTTACTAAATCAGCTGTCATGTCCACTGCATACCTCCATAGCCTTTTTGTATATTGGTCTCAGAGTAGGCAGACCTCTTATTTGGAAGCTCAGAGCTCCCAGTGTCACAGTAAACAAAGATGGTAGCTGCATAGCCATTTTTGACCTAGCATGAGTGACCTACTCAGTGTCACTTCTGCTGCATTCAATTGGTAGTAACAAGACAGAACCCCATTCAGATTCAAGGAGACAGATCATAGATCCCACCACTTGGTCAAGTCAAAAACTTTGTCACTATTTGTCTTAAATAGCCACAAGAAGTATACATGCTGAGGTCAAGTTGTTGCAGCCCAAGCTGTTATTTTTGTAGTATTTTTGAGACATCCTATAAACAGGCTTTTTAAGTCCCTGTGCTTTTAAAAAGTTTACTAAAATTAGCCCCACACTATTACATGTTTGAAATTGTTTTTACCCCTGAGTATTTTTTTCTCCTTGACAAATATACCATATTAAACTTTTAACAAACAACATGATTTTCCCAAGTAGATGTTACAGTGGAGAATTTCTAACCATCTCCTACTACATTATTAAAACATTTTCCCACATAATTGATCTTTATATGCCTCTCCTTCATATTTTCTTCCTTCCTTTCTTAGTCAATGTGCTTTGACTTTTTTTTTTCACACTCTGTTGGGCACTGAGGATACTGAGATGAATAAACCATATTCCTTGCTCTAAGGGAGGCCTGCAGTTTGGTGGAGGATATGGGAACTGAACTGACAAATATTGTAGTAATTGTGATTGCAGGGACATGTGCAGAGGATTATGAGAGCACTGAAGCAAGACTAAAGCTCCTCGACATCTAAGTTATTCAGGAGAGAACAGTAAAAATTCATATTCAATTTATTTTTTAAGAGTGAGAGAGAACAGATTTAAGGTCTGAGATACATGGCTATGACACCCACACACATTTCTGGATGGATCATGTATTTTTCTAAATATAAACGATTTTACCTCCTGAAAGTAAGATTAAAAAAATTATCCACATTTACACAAATGCCTGAAAGGATGCGTTAATTTGAAATCAACTTATCCCTTGTCCCAATGGTCAAACCATTGAAAGTCAGCTTCTTTGGGGGAAGCAGAGATAGCAGAAAAACCCACTGAGATTGCCAGAAGTGCTAACCCACTCCAGTGACTGGATTCTCAAAGCTCAATTAAGAGAAACAGCAAGCACATCTGGTCATGAGATTTAAAATATTTATGAGGATAAAGGGCCTGTAACAATGTCTTTCACTTTTAATTCAGAGTTAGATGAAAGGAGAATTGCTTTGGAGTCTTTTACTTCATTATAATTTCGATGACAGAATGTACCAACTCTTTCTCTTTTGGTTTTGCTTGGGAATCACATGAATGCTTAAATTACGGATTATTTTAAGGTAGGTTCTTCCCATCTTTCCCCAAAGAGAAGTTGGAGTTGTCACTCTTGTTGAGAGAAGACAGAGGAAGAGGAACTTAGTTTATAGGAGGTCATCTATTTAATCATTCTACTTAATAGAATGTCAGGTGCCTGAGGTGATTCAATTGAGCAATTTGGTTAAGTTCCAGAGAGATTTAAAGGCATCTTGTGAGTAGGTAAATGAGCTGTAAGACTTTTAATACACAGGAACAATTGCTTGTAGATTAAAATGCTGGGGCTTCTCATTTTCTTTGAAAAAAATAAGGAAAATGTTCCTTCTACAAACTAGCCTGCACTACATTGGGAGAAACTTGAAAGTAAAGATATTGATCCTCTGTTTTTGAATTCCCAGAATCTAGCATAGTGCTTGACTAGAGTGTGTGTGCTCCACAAATTTCACCAATGTGTCAAGCAATAAATGTGATGTGCAGACAATAACATAATAAAAAAAAAGTCACCAATTATAGCTAAACAAAGACTGAAGAAATTAAGTTGTCCTGTACTTGAAATTTATAATTTCATTTTCTTGGGTATTATTTGAAGATAGCATCTGTTTTTATTATCTTAATCATAAATCTTGAAGAAATATATACGATACTCTTATCTGATAAGACTGTAAGGAAGTAAGACTTTGATAGATGCATAAACATAGAAATGAGGACTCTCTTGGGTTAAGAGAATTTGGTAATGAGTTACTTAAGTCTGCCCCTAAAGTGAGAGGAAGACAGAGTAATACTGTAATGATACACTAATTATTTCTAAGATATTTTTGATAGACGGATTCCTAGCTTAGCAAATGTGAACGTGACACTGATTCTGCACAGTGACAGACTTTCTCTCATTACATATTTCACAGCTCATTACAGTGTTTTTTCCCCCAATATTTACCCTTTATCTCTATTGCTACTTAAAGTTAATTTGTCTTGATTTTATAAAGGATGGGTTTTATCTTGAAGGTTGAGACATAAATTACATTCTAATTCCCAGTAAGATCAAAGAAAGACAGAACTCTGACCATGTAAGAGCTCTGTCTCTGTCTCACAGAACTAACATTTCGCATTGCTATTTGGTTTTCATTTCAGTCAAGCATCCATTCTAGTTAATTTTCACAACACCCCTTGCCAAATAACCAAATTCCCTTTTCCTAGGAACACTGAAATCAAAATGTTAATAAGGACTTAGAGATTTAGGCTTAGCTTGCTTACATATTTTACGAAATTAGAATATTATTTGTGGAAGTGCCATGTTCATGATATTTCACTATGAACTTGTTCTTTAATTCTTCTGTTGTTTATTTTCCTTTTCTTATTCTGAAAACCCACTATCCATAAAAATACGATTGGATTGTCCTTTCTGGAACATTTCCTTCCTTCTGGTTAGGGTCGTATGTGTGTGTTGGGGGGGGGGTAATTTTTTTTTTTTAACCAAAGGCATTTATTTATAGCTTTTTAAAATATATTGCTATAGCAAAATAGAACTGTATGGAATGATAGATTTCAGGCTTAAGTTCTTCATTTATAAACTGATTTATACATTCATTTATAAATACGAACTGAGCCCTATGAGTTGGGGCCTGCTTACTATCTTTTGTTTTCTTATTTATAAATATTGCTTATATTTTATTCATACTGGAGAACTATGTTTCAGCAGGCTTTAGATTATATAGGGCTCTTAACCAAACACTTATTTTAGATCTACCATGACAAAGGCACTATGCTTAAACTGGAGAGTTGGAGAACTTAAACCTGGTACCTACCTCAAGAAGTCTAATGAGTTGGAAAAAGGTATGAAAATATGTCACGTTTGAATGCTTTCATAGGTATTAGAAAACGCAACTCAGGCTGGAGATCTGTTGACTCAAGTTACCAAGAAGCTCAAAACCAAGAGGAAACTTAGCAGTTTGACCTTGACTTTGATTCTGTTTCTTTGTGATTCTTTAGCCTCTTCCCTCTTCCTGTGTGTCAGCTTCGTTCTCAGGCTAACTTACCTTGTGGTTCTGAGCAGAAACAGGGACTACATGCTTCTTCCATCCTCAATCATTGATCAAAATCTTGTACTTAACCTTGATTGGACTGTTTCTGAGCCAGTTTTGGCTATAGAAGTCCCGTGTTTGTTTAGGACTCATTCCCTAACCTGTAGCCTAAGGGAATGTGATTAGATTTACTGATTTATGCCCTTGAGCAGACAGTAGAGTCAATTTCCCCAACCCAAAAAGCTACTACACAAAAAAGGAAGATGGCTACCTAAAAGGAAATCCAAATACTGCTATAAAATAGAATGGTGGGAAATTGATAGTGGTGAGGCAACCAATGAATTTGTGACTGGACCTAGATAACATCAGTTCTCTAACCATCTCCACTTTATGTTCAGACTCAGCATATGTAGCTTGATTGAAAAAAAAAAAGTCTTAATTGTTCTACATCCCTAGCAATGTGACTTTATAGATCCTCACATTAAGAGGTAGAGTCTGCTTTCCTATCCCTTGTATTAGGCTAGGTTGATGATTTGATTTAAAATATGTGTTGGAAATGACCACATGCCAGTGTTGAGCTTAGCCTCCAAGAGGCTTTGTGTGCTTCTACTCGCTCTCTTGGAACCCTGCTGCTACCGTGTGAACTAGCCAGGTCTAGTTGGCTGGATGACGTGGAAGAACAGAGACAAACCATCCCCGGCTCAGGACATCCTAGACCAATGACCCAGCATTTGACCATAGACACAAGAGTGAGCCCAGTCAAGAACAGGAAGATTTGGTAGAGCAGTGAAGGCAAGGATTATACAGGACTATAGTTGCTTAGTCATGATTCCAAAATCCAATAAACTAAACCAAAAGGGTTTTTACTAATTTGTAGTAAATTCATTTGGCAGCAAAACCAAATGTGTGCTTAGGAAAGACTATTTACATTCTTTCTTTATCCAAACTGGTGTGGATATATATACTTTTCACTAAAAAAATATATTAATGTATTTGACCATAGGGTCCTGCCCCAGATCCCACTGGGGCTACAAAATATATTGTAGATGCAAAGTTTTAGCTTTTTAAACTACAAAAAAAAATCAAACCCAAACCAAAGCAAACAAAACACCTGACTCTTGAAATATACTGGACTCAAGAATTTGAGGATGCAAAAATCCATTTTGCACAGAAAACTTTTTACCCAACCTTTCTTCTTTTTCCTCTTCCTATCCTACTCACAAAATCTTCCCTAATCTCCTTTCACTGTGTGTGATTTTTTTCCTCCCTCCTCCTCAAAAGTCCCTCTCTTCCAGCCTCTCAGTGTCTGATTTCAGTCTCCTTCTCACTCTGTGATTTGCCTCCCCCACCTCTTTCCATATATAGCACTATTTAATCTTTCTCAGCTTCCCAGATTGCACTTTCATATATCACCCAGCTCAGCAAATTGAAAGACATTCCTTGACATTTGCCCTCTTTAGAAGGGAAGTGAAGGTTGGAAGTGAATGTTCTTCCCTGTCACACACAAACAGACAAAATAGAGATATATATTACTGGTGTTCTGATGAGTGTATAAGAGCTGGGTTAGACTGAGATACCCAGGAAGTAGTGGTCAATGCTATTCAGGGTAGGGAAGAATTTTATAGAGAAAGCCATGCTCCAGCAGAGTTGACCTATACTGACAAGTTGAGGGAACGAAATTCAGAACCAGCTAGTTTAAGCAGAAAAGGCAGCTTTGGAAAAGGAATGCTAGGAGTACAGCTGAAAATATTCAGTGAATTGCAGATAGTTTATGAAGCTGAAGTGTATGCTGGGAGGTGAGAAAAAAGAGTTAGGCAAAGGCCAAGTCACGAACTTTGTCACAAATAACCTTCTCTATAAAACGTGTAGGACTATCAGTGGGGCAGAAATCAGGAAAAATTTCTAAAATATGAAAAGCAGGTAAGATGTGCCTGAAGAAATATGAAGCTACTACAAGCTACCAAAACAAACAGAGCAGCAAATCCAACACAAAATTTCCACTGTAAAGATAAACACAATACAAATGGCCAAATATCTGAGGAAAGACATCCCATTAAAGAGAGACAAAACTGAAGACCTTATGCCTATGAAATAGTTAAAAGAGGAATCAAAAGTGATATTGATTGTAAATTTGAAGATATGTATAATTAAAATCCTTGAAAAGTTAAGGTATGACATCACATTTATAAAATAAGAAATAGCACAAATGGTTACACAAAAGAAAAAAATTAAAGGCCTGGGAAGTGAAACACATAATCGTTGAAATTTTAAAAATTAATAGATGGACTAAACATCAGGGGAACAGGTGAGAAACAAATTAATAGCTAAAATATAATAATATTGTAACATTTATTAGATCATTTACATGTCAAGCACTGTTCTATCTCCTTCCCAAACATTTTATTTAATTCTTCCTCACACTAGTCAAATAAGCAGTACTATTATGATTCTTTTAGGTACTATGTACCAGATAATTGTAGCCACCCAAACAAGAGATGAGAGCCTACGCTAAAGAAGAACCAAGCACAGAGTTAGAAAACTGATACTGATACTAACAGCAATGATAAAACACTAAAGTCAACCATATACCATAAAGTTTAACAACAGAAGAGAACAAATAATGAAGCACAACCACCACCTGAGACGCTTATTAAAGTCAGGTCTCCAATAGTACTATAACAGAGTTGAACTATAAAGGGCCTTGAAAAATATGAACCAAAATATGAAATAGTCTTATTTGATATTTCTGTAAAAAAAAAATCATTCCTTTGTAGCAGTGTATCCCAAAGTTTATTTTACAAAACAATAGTTCTACAGGATGCTTTGTGTTTGTGAAAAATAAGAATCATAATCCTATAAGGTTGGGAAAACTAAAAACATGCCTTACTGTTAGAGTCAAATCATACATTGGCCATTTAAAGAGTCTCAGAAGTATTACAATAATGAAACCTGTTGAATTTTTAAAGAGTTGAATCTCCTTTCCTCCTAGATATTTAATTATACCCCACGAAACTAATATCAATTTAATATTATATATAAATTAATATTTAAAAACTAATATATGTATATTATATATATTACTAATATATATGTATATATGTACATATTATATATTACATATATGTGCATATATGTATATATATGCATATATATATATATATATATATATATATATAAACACATTGAGGCAAATAATGGGCTGGAGCCATGTTTATACATTTATAGGAATCCAACTTGCTTATTCCTCTGACACATATTCAAAAGTATGAAATTCAGCTATAAAGTTATTATGCTTTTCAAACATACTTATTTTATAGGGAAAAAGAAAGTGAAAGTGAGGGAAGAAAATTCAAGTAGAAGGGTAACTTAGTTTAAGTATTGAAATAATATCACTCGAAAGATTAGCAATAATAAAAAATATGATATGAAAAATCTAAAATAAAACCTTTATTCTCCTTAATAGTAAAGGAAAGCAAAACAAAACACAGTAACTGCTGAAACCATTATCTACATAGGTAGAGATGACCAGATGCTTTCTGTCCACTTTCTGAGCTCCTTTTTGCTGTTGCATTTAAGGAGAGAAGGCTAACTGTTGTGCCAAATAGATTCAGAACCTCACTGCCACAGAAGTTTATTTTATGCTCATGTCTGAGTCTGATATGGATCAAGTAGCTCTCCTCTATGCTGTGATTCAGCAGTCGAGGCTGCTTTCGTATTGTGGCTTCAAGGTCATTTTAACATCATACAGAGAGCAGACAGCATGAAGAGTAAAATGGACAGAAACATCAGACCCTTAACTATTTTATCCTGGAAGTTAACACACATCATTTCCACACACATTCCATTCAACACAACTGGACATGTGGCTCTACAGAGATGCAGGGGGGTGTATCCACACTTCTGGTTATGTGTCTTCTTGATGAATTGGACCTTTTATCATTATTTCTCTTATCCCTTGTAACATTCATTGTCCTGAAGCCCACTTTAATATAGCCACCTCAGCCTCCTTCTAATTAATATTTGCATGATATATCTTTACCTTGTAACTTACTTATATCTTTATATCTCACTGTCATTATCTCTTGCATGGATAATTATTATAAACTATTTGATCACACTAGCCTAGCTTTTCTTCAATATATCCCCCAAAATGATCTTTTTAAAATTCAAATATGATCTTATTATTCTCCTACTTAAAAGCCACCATTGGAATTTTGCTGTTTTTAGAATTAAGTCCACACACCTTATTCTTACTTGCCAGTCCCAAAGTGACCTTTCCTCTACTGACATTTCCAACATCGTTATTTGACATTTTTCCCCCTCACACTTTCTATTGTATACATACTGAATTTTCTTGAACTGCAGTAATTCACTTCTAATTTGTCACCCACTGTTCATCAGGCTACCTCATTCTTCAAAGCTAATTTTTTTTCTATATATGTCTCGTCTAGATAGTACATCATCTGGGAGTCGACTTTGACCTGCCAATTCTGAATTAGGTACTCTTCTGGTATATTCCTACTATATCACTATTCCTCTGTCAGAACACTGATGAAATGGCATTATAGTTGTCTGTTAAATTGGCACATCTCCCACCAGATTGTAAACTCCTTGAAAGTTGGGATGTATCCATTCAGTGCACCGCTCTACATCTGGCACTTAGCATAGAACTTTTGACATTCAATTAATACTTGAGTGAATGGCTGAACTACTGAATGTTATTAATGAATTGAACAAAGAACTTCAGTGCAGTGATGGAACTATAAACTGGATCGTATCTCTGGAAAGGGATGTGATAAAGGACACGGAGAGAGTTGAAGGGAATTGAAACAGTTTTTGAATAAATAACAAAAAAGATCATGGTAGTATGGTATCAGGGGTCCTGTAATATCATATACTTGCCCACTCTCCATACATAACAATATGCCAGGTGAGGGGTGCCTGCGTGGCTCACCCAGTTGAGCGACCGACTTCGGTTCAGGTCATGATCTCCCAGTTTGTGAGTTTGAGCCCCACGACGGGCTCTGTGCTGACAACTCAGAGCCTGGAGCCTGCTTCTGATTCTGTGTCTTCCTCTTTCTCTGCCCCTCCCCCATTCATAAATAAATGACTCTGACTCCGAGTCTCTCTCTCTGACTCAGAAATAATCATAAAAAAAAACAAAAACAAAAACAATATGCCAAGTGAAACCAAGCTAAAGGAAACCATCTTCAAGTTCTTCTTAAGATAGGAGAATAAATACTTAGACTGGTATAAATTCTTAATGCAAAGATTCAAATCAGGTACTTGAAACCTGAATCCTCTCCAAAGGCATCTTTATCTTTTTATTGTGATCTCCTACACAGAGAACAATGCATGAAATAAAGAGTTACCTCCGATAATTTAGCTCAAAAAGAATACTTGTGTAAACATATGTGGGTCAGGAATAGAATAGTGCTATGTCCCAGAAGCCTCTCACTTTGCCTTCTCCAAATCACTATTCCCTCCATCCCTTGCAAAGATAGCCTTTATATGGACATTTATGGTAACCACATTCTTACTTTTCTCCACTGTTTCACCAAAATATTCCGGTATAGTGTTGCCTCTTTTACTAACTTAATATAAATGGAATTATACAACTATAATTAGTATTTTTTAGTAGCTAGCCTCTTTTCTTCATTCCTGCTATTGTTTTAGAAAATATTAATATTTATTAATTTTACCTTGAATGTGCACATGATTTGGGGCACAGACAGTTTACCATTTTTCATTTAAAAAGAAAATAATGACCAGGTGGTTTCCAACACCCCAATTTTTACTGCTGGGACAATGTAATGAAAGCCAAGTCACATGTCCTATGTGTACAAACTTCAAAGTCTGTATCACAAGTGAGGATCAGAAAAACTGATATTACCTGTTTATGTACAGGAGCAAGAGAAAACTGCCTTCTCTTCTCCTCCCAGGAGAGAGAGAAAAGTTTATTCCTTAGACACAAGAATCCCTGATTGGAACTTGACCGTGTAGCTTTTACATTTTTAACCTTCACTTCTGTATTTTTCATTCTTTTGTCTCTTTGTGATTTGTTTGAGATGTTTTATTTTATTTTATTTTATAAGTTTATTTATTTTGAGAGAGAGAGAGAGAATGTGTGCATGTGCATGCTCACGTGCTTGCACAAGTTGGGGAGGGGCAGAGAGAGAGAGGGAGAGAGAGAGAATCCTAAGAACTGTGAGATCCATCTCAGAACCATGAGATCATGACATGAGCCAAAGTCAAGAGTTGGACACTTAACCGACTGAGCCACTCAGGTGCCCTGAGATGTTGATCTATCTCCAATTCACTAATTTCTCTTCACTGTGTCTAATCTCTTATTTCATCTTTTGAGTTCTTAATTTTGATTATGTTTTATTTTTAATTTCCAGATCTCTGACAAAATTCTAAATTTTGTCTATTTCATTAAGCACAGTAAATATAGCTATTTAAAGTTCTCCAATATCCAAGGACTCCCATTGGTCTTTTCTATTGCATTATGTTTCTGTTTGTTTTCATGAATGTAATATAATCTTCTGATGTGCTTCGCTTTTTGTTTTGCTTTTTATCTTAAAATTATAGATTCTTGGAAAGTTGCAAAGGTATTACAGCAAGATCTTGTATATCCTTCAGTTTCCCGCAATGGTTACATTTTGTGTAACTATATGGAATGTCAAACCAAAAAACTATCAGTTACCACATGTGATAACCACATGTAACCACAGATTCATATAACCACAACCATGATCAAGATACAGAACTATTCCATCACCATGAATATCTCTCTCAAGCTATCCCTTAGAGTTACAGTCACACCCACTCCCTCACCCTCCACCATCCTTAACCCATGAGAAAAACTAATTTGTTTTCTATCTCTATAATTTTGTCATTTTGAAAATGTGTTTTATATATACATATAAAATTATATAGTATGTGACATTTAGAAATTGACTTTTTTCATGGTTATTTTTCACTATGAGTCAGTGTATTAGCAAAATTGTAGAATTGGTCTGAGAGGATGCTGTAGTTTTTTTCTTTTTTCTTTTTTTTTTCAGAGAATTCTTCTGCCAAGTAACTGGTGTCCTAACACTTTGAAATAACCTTGGTTCAATTTTAGGGATTGACATTTTAAGAGACTGAAGTGTGCTACCTGTGAGGGCCTATCTTCTGGTTCACACTGCTAGCGATTTCAACCCAGAGTTTAGAATGGACACCATTTTACCAGCGTCAATTGTAGTTCACTACAATTCCTTCCTTTGGCAGACTCAGGACCCCAACCCCTACTCTCCTTAGGTTCTTAGCCTCTCTGCTCTCCCCTCTGTAAATATCTAACATCCTCAAGTAAGAGGAAGCTCGAAGCTTCTGACTTGCGTCTCTGAGCCTCTCTCCTTCTGAAGATTCTGGCCCAGTAATTATTCCCTATCTTCTTAAATTTGCATGACTTTAAGCACATGATTTTTATACACTTTGTCTAGATTTTCTAACAATCCTCAGTGGTGGGTGGATCTAAGTCATCTAGTTTCCTTATTACTGGAAATAGATGTTTCCTGTAGTTATGTTTCCTTTGACCCACACAGGTTTAAATGTTTTAAATTTAAATTAAAATATTTTTAATTTTTGTTTTTTTAAATTTTGTTTTATTTTATTCGAGGAGGGGGAGAGGTGCAGAGGGAGAGACAGAAAATCTTAAGCAGGCTCTGTGCTCAGCATGGAGCTGGACGGGGGGGCTTGATCCCACAACCTGAGATTATGACGAGCAGAAATCAAGAGTTGATGTGCAACTGACTGAGCTACCCAGGTGCCCCAATATTTTTAATTTTTGAATACAAATTGGATTATCTGACTTTTATTGCTATCTGACTTTTATTTTATTTACCTGACAAAAATCAGGTAAAGCAGTTAGTGGATACTGATCCCTTTAGGAAAAACACTTGCTCTCTATTTGGCTGAAGTCTTCCCTGATCCTAATTGTCTCTATCTGATACTTTATTAATTTAAATAGCATGCCTGCCTGGCCACTGTAAGCATTTTTATTTAAAGGAAATATGACTTTTTTTGTTCCTAGAACTTAGTTAGTAAATGAGATCATTACTCTAAATTTTGGTCATTTGTAAGTCTTTTCTTCCATCATTCAGAAGTCCCTAGTTTGGTGCACAAAGTAAGTCATATTCCTGTGCTGCTGTTATTAAATGACTGAGCCTCTACATAGCCAATTCTAAAAATGCCTTTTTTACCTCTTTACAGCCTAGCATCTTCTGATAACTCTGAACCTACTAAGGGTGTTTATTTACAATCTGTCCTTATTATCATTGCTGAAGAGAGAAAACTGGAAAGCATCCTCAGTCATCATTATAAGAGACTGACTGTAACAGAACAAGTCCCTTCACTACCCTTGATTCACTTGGTAGATTTACTTCTCAGAATCCGTTTTTTAACTGATTAACTTAGTGAATCATAAATGCTCCCCCAAGATTCACAGAATACAAGCAAACAAAAAATGTGATATGTTAAAAATTCTGTAAGATCAAAATCGTTATTTAGACCTTAATATCACCACTTTACTAGTGTCAATTATTTTGTAAGCATATATTGAGGAACCATGTTGCTCACATATTTTGCTGTTTCATGCCCATGTGTAGCTTCAAAATTATAGAAAGCTCTCAAAGAGCTTAAATTTTATCTGGGAAGACATACTACATAGCAAGCAATATAAAATATACATGAAATAATTCTATATATGTAAAATGACTGTATAAAAGGAAATGTATTATGTCATGAGAATGCCAATTAGAAGATTAATAAGAAATTGGGGATGTTGAACAAGAAAGGCTCTTGAATCTTTAAAAAGGTTCTCAGGTCAGATTTTGAGGAATGTTTTAGATATGGACTTACAGGAGAGAGAGGTGAAGTTATTCCAGCAAGTGGTATTTTTGGCAGAGGTTTTCTTTCCAGGAGCTCAGTCAGTCTACATTTACTCTTTTTCTGCAGAATTTTGAATGAGATTTTGGAGTATATGGCAAAGAGATGATGTTTTTTTTTTTAACGCCCAATAATATGTAGACAGTCAAATGTACTATATATAGAAATAGGGCATGAGAGAGAATCATGTGGATAGATAATCCTCTCCAGTAGCAGTTCTTTTTCCCTCCCTCTATTCAATAGAAATACCGCACTTTCTGAAGGAGGTAATAAGACATTTAATACACGAATACTGACCATAAGGAGCTTACATTGCTGTTAGAGGGCTAGTTACCAAAGTGAGAAGTTGAACAATATGTAGTAGCTATCTAGACATACAAAAAATGTCACAAGGCAGTGGCTGATAAATTAAAAAAAAAAATCAGGGCTGACAAGTCTTAGTAAAGCTCATAGGAGGCAGAATCTTTGGCGGGCTGGTTTGGAGGAAAAGGGATTCATAAAAGTGATGTAACTTTTATATCTATGGTAGGGAAACTATAGAGGTCCTCTAATCCAACTGGATAAATGTCTTCCATGACATCACTAATAAATGGTTCTTCCTTCATCCTCTCCAGGAATACAGAATTCACTTTCATGAGACACCCTATTTCAAGTTCCTGGAGAGAATGTTATTCCTTATAATCAGCCCCAAATCAACCCTCTTGTTAAATGTGATAGTGCTACCCAAAACTTCTCAGTCCCTGTGTCTGCCATCCTCAGGTGCTCCATTGTATTATAGACGTGCTGGCTTATTTGTTCCCTTGGCCTTTCTAGCTGTTTTGCAGGGCCTGAAGGAGCCACAGCCCCAGAACTATGGCCCTGAGAAACCTCTTATGTTTATCCCAGTGCAGTAAATACTATCACCTCTTATGTATGCTGTGCTGTGAAGCATTGCTCAGTATAGTGTGGTGGTGAAGAGATGCGGGTCCTGGAATCAGACAGACCCAAGTTAGAATCTTGGCTCTGTCAGTTATTAGTTCTGAAATCTTGGGACAGAGACTCCACTTTTCACTTCTCGGTTTCTACACTGCAAAATGGGTACAATAATACATGTTCCCTTATAGAGCTGGTGTAGGAATTAAAGATGAGAACACATTAGGAATAATAAATACTACTATTATTGTCATTGGTTCTGCTTTTACCCCTTTAACCTCTTCTTTTTCACAAACCTCAAATTATTTAAAGCTAGTTTTTGTGTCCTCTAAGTCTCTTCTGACTAAATATCCCAAGTTCCTTCAGTGTCTGCCTGTCCAATGTGAGTTTAAGTTTCTTCCACTTCTCAGTTGCTGTCTTCTCAAGATCCTATGGTGCCTTTGTGTTCCCTTTTAAATGTGAAGTACTAAAAACAGTATGTATCCCTGCAGGTGTGGTTTGAGGAGATAGTCCTCAAAGAGTGGAAAGAATAGGGGATTGAAAGAAGGATATTCTCACTGGAAAAAAGTGTAATAAGCAACGGAGAAGAAACCACAAATACACAAGGCATGCTTATCAACAAATGGGCCTAACCGGCTAAAAGGGAGTCATGGGGAAAAAAGATCTTAAAGTGGCTGGATTGTGAAGTCCCTGGAACTATGATACTATGGATTCTATCACTATAAAGGAAAACCAACAAAACTGTCATTATAGGAGATTTACTTCTCACTTGAAAGCAAGCAACCACAGTTTATGTGAGCTACTCACAAGTAGCAAAAAGTTACATTACAGCCATTCTTTTGCTTCCCTTAGATGAAAACAATCAATAACCCTACAATACTCCCAAAGGTGACTCCGAAAACTTGAGAGATGATCCACAAACCACACATTCCTTTTGGCTGTTGGCTGCTGCAATCTACTATGGTTACAAAGGTGGGTGATCCAAAGAAGTTACTCTGCTCTATCTTGAAAGTCATAACTCAGTAGCTTCACCTACAGATTTCCTTTATTCCCAACCCTTTCTTTTCTTACCTTTTGGTCTTTCTTCCATTCATTCAATTTGCATAATGCTTATAACCTTTTGGAGTTCATGCCCCACCTCTGCTGAGTATCAAGTTTACAACTTCAAACAAATTACTCAGCTTCTTTGTAATTCAGTTTCCTCTCCTGTAAAAATGATAATTTTTTTGTAGGACTCTAAAAATTAATTGTGAATATTAAATAAGTTAATGTATCTGAAATAATCACAAGAGAACATGGCAGTAATAAGTGTTATTTATGTTAATTTCTGCTACTTTGGGTCATTACTATTCATAATTCAACAGATATCAGACATTTGGCTAGGCACAGAGGATGCATAGGCAAAAAGAACAATCCCTTACCCTCAATGGTCATATTTCTCCTGATTTTGTGGGCAAGGCAATGACTTTGGAAATACATTGCTGAATAAAATTTATTAGGTACCATTTATTGTCTTTGTAATCTTGGATGAAACAATTCCTCTGAGCCTCTTTCCTCATCTGTAGAATGAGGATTAATAAAATCTACTTCGAAGATCTGTTCTATTAAATAAGCCAAAATATGTATACTGCCTGGCACAGGGTTGGAACTAAATATACTCCTTCCCCCATAATCCTACAGCCCTACCTGAGGCTGAAGGACCCAACCTTGAGTTTAGGACACAGCGATTTCTTCCAAAGAGCCAATCAGGAGTCTGAAGGTATAGCGGGAATGTCTTCAGGAAGGGCAAAAGTCAGGAGTGAGAGAGAACGGGGTGGGGGTAGGGCGCGGATGGAGACCGCCCCTGGACTACAACTCCCGGGATGCTCAGCAAGAAGGAGTGCCCCGCCCCGCCCCTCCCAACCGGCACAGCAGGCGCTGCCCACCCCGTGGAGCCCAGCGGCGCGCTGAGGCTACAAGTGCCACGGCTGGTAATCGGAGGACTTTCCCGTGGAGCCGCGCAGGAACAGGCGCGCGGTGGTCCAGCCGCACGTGGTGGTCAAAGCAGGGGTGAGTGACGGAGAGTGGGACCGGGAGGAGGCGCTGGGGCGAGGGAGAGACCCCCCCCCCCCCCCCGGGAGACTGGCGGAGCAGCGGAGCGCGTCCCCCACTCCCTGCCCTAGGTGCTTGCTTGCCTCGCCTCGGGGTATTTGGCGAACGCAGCCGGACTCTGGGCGCCCTGAGGTTCACCCGGAATGAATGGATTGATCTCGCAGGGAGCACCGCTTCCCGGAGCTTGCTGCGCGCTCTTCTCGCACAGTGAGCGCTGGACGGATCCCGAGGTCGCTTCCCCAGATCAGCCTCGCCCGTATTAGTTAGTTCCAGTGCAGATATTAATGTTTAGTTAATGACAGACGAAGGAGGCAAAGTGCTGTCCCCTCGCTTTGAGGTGCAATTTCATTAACCGCGCTCTTAACCAGAAAGACGGAGAGGCAGGAGACGGAAGGAAAGAGCCTTTAGCTGGTCCCATGGGATTATCCTTTCTCTACTGAGGATGGAAGCCCCGGATTACGGAGCTGCAAAGGGAATCGACTGTGCAGCTAGTATATCTCCGATGGAACAAGCAGAGTCTATCTTTTCTTTAAAGAGAGAGGGAAGCAGGAGACGGGAATTAAGTGGAGATTTCATTCCCTCTGTTATAAATGGGGAAGTCTCATGAGGGGCTCTGCCCATTTTAATCAAAAAAAAAAAAAAAAAAAGCCCAATGTGATGAGTTAATCGTGCCAAAAGTTAATCAGAGAACCTCATGTCTGAGGGCACAGCGAGATGATTTTTCATTTCAGGAATTGATCAAATACATTGTCACCACTTCCTTCCTGGAGGGATCCAGCTGTAGAGATCCGTATCCACTTGCTAAAGGAAAGTTCTGGTTCACTTGAATGTTTTTTGCATTTGGTCTTTTTGTATTTTGTTTTGTTTTTCTGTTTTAGCTACAGAGAAACTTTGGTAGTAGGAGAGAAGTGGTTTTTTTTAAAAACAAA
Organism: Acinonyx jubatus; assembly: GCF_027475565.1. Taxonomy (NCBI): domain Eukaryota; kingdom Metazoa; phylum Chordata; class Mammalia; order Carnivora; family Felidae; genus Acinonyx; species Acinonyx jubatus. The sequence goes on from NC_069394.1 coordinate 29,311,148, forward strand.
ACAAACTGTAACGTAGAGCAGCAAGGATGTGGATTCCCTCTCCCGTATTTTAAGTGAGTTGCCAGGTAGACCATTAGGTGAGCCTTACTTGTGCATCTGTGTGGGTTACCAGGTGTTGGAGCTGTGGATTGTGAGCATAATAAACCCACAAACCATGGTTTAAATCAATTATTACTGGAAAGCAAAATAAAGAGGGCCTTTGCTTGAAACTGCTGTACTTGGTGACAGTGAAAAGGGAGTCTATCCTGCAAAGGATGGTAGAAGCAGAGAAAGATAGGCAGTTTTCTGCTCAACCCAAAGTTCTATCACAGAAAGGTCCCGTGCTGTGGTGGGGGTAAGGGCATGTCATGGATACAAAGTGCCAAAGGTAATTTTGGAACTTTGGAAATAGCTTCTCACCTGCTTACCTCACAAACTGTTGACTCTGTGGGTTTATAGTTTGTCTTTTACTGTCAGTTTACTTCTAAATAAAAACTTTCAGATGGTCAATTTGGCATGCATGTTTCTTAGCAAAGTAGGCAGAGGGAGATGAACTCAGACCCATTCAGACGCAGTGAGCAAGAGTAGCAGACCTGTACCCAGAGCAGGTAGGTGTGTTGGGGGGAAGGGTGTGGAGTGGGCTGGCCCCTCATATTTGGCAGGGGTCACACAGTTAAGGCATGTTGTCTGCATACTTCTGGGTCCAGAACAAGCTGGTGTCATGTAGCCACAAGGGCTGAGAAAGAAAGCACAACGAACAAGCAAGGGTCTTGAAAATACAGGGCTGGTTGACTAAGGTCATTGGATGTATGAGGTGTAAGTTTAAGAAAGGTGGCTGATTAAACCAGCCATCTTTTACCCACTTCAGCTACTCAATCAAAATGCTGAGCCCCAGTTCCAATAAAGCCCAGCTGATGATGACATATTTGTTCGTCCATGGTGATGCTGTAAAGCTAATCTGTATTAGAATCTGTTCTGAACAAAGATAGTGTAAACGTAATTTAACTGAATTGTTGAGAAGTGTGTGCTTCCCCAGGTTCTCCAGAAAATCGCGGCTCTGCTAAAAAAGGTCCCTGCCTTTCTCATTTGTGTCTCTCTACAGGAAACTTGCCTTCTTATTTGAGGGATCCTGTCACAGTAATGTGTGAGTCCTTGGATAAATTTGGCTTGGTGACGGCAATGCTTTCTTCAGAGACACTGCTACTTCCTCTGTGCTTCTTTTCTACCCTGACCTAAGTTTCTCAGTGTTAATCCCGGTGATAAGTCAGAGGATTTGCCCTCTTCATACTTTCTTGCCACTAGGTATCCTCTCCTTTCTTTTACTCCTTTTAGAGGAATTGGGGCTGAGGTGTCTACAGTTGTGGCTGAAAAGGAGATGGGGACCTCAGGAGCGATACTCTTGGTAGTGCAGCCTTAGCTCTTGTTGGGTTCTTATCTGTGTTGCTGTTGGCAGAATTCTCAGAAGCTGCTGGGGGATGTCTGACTAGCTCCGATGGAGCTCCACTCCCTTGCTAAGAAGAGCAGCCAGGCTGTCCTGTGCGATGCTGGGGACTGGCATTCAGGAGGCCCTCCTGATGGCCAGGCAGATGCAGCAGCCATCAAAGCTGCTCTCTGCTGCCAGAGACACTGTACGTCAACACCAAAAGCAGCTGAGATTGAAGGATCTAAACTTAGTCCTTCTCCAGCATCCCCCTCCTCCTCTTTGCAAGACAGAGTTATTCAGACAGACTCCTTGCCACCAGGACCTCTCAACTCAGGGAACAACCAAATAACAGCAGGGCGGAAAGTCTGCAACTGCTGCAGCCAGGAATTAGAAACTTCTTTTACCTGTGTGGATGAGAATGTCAACTTAGAGCAAAGGAACCGATGCTCCCCTTCAGCAAAAGGGAGCAATCACCTGGGAGACGTTGGCTGGGGAAATCCAAACGAGTGGTCCCATGAGGCTGCCGTATCCTTGATATCCGAAGATGAGGATGATGTAAGTTCGGAAGCCACATCTTCAGGGAGGTCAGTTGACTATGGTTTCATCAGTGCCATCTTGTTCTTGGTCACTGGCATCTTGCTGGTGATCATCTCTTACATTGTTCCACGGGAAGTGACTGTGGATCCCAACACCGTGGCGGCCCGGGAGATGGAACGCTTGGAGAAGGAGAGCGCAAGGTTGGGGGCTCACCTGGATCGCTGTGTGATTGCGGGACTCTGCCTGCTCACTCTTGGGGGGGTCGTTCTGTCCTGTTTGCTGATGATGTCTATGTGGAAGGGGGAGCTATATCGTCGCAACAGGTTTGCCTCTTCCAAAGAGTCTGCAAAACTCTATGGTTCTTTCAACTTCAGGATGAAAACCGGCACGAATGAAAACACCTTGGAACTGTCCTTGGTAGAAGAAGACGCTCTTGATGTACAGAGTTAATTCTGGTTGTGAACTTCTTGAGGGTCTGCGTTAGCATTTTCTGTGAAAACCAACCAACCAACCACTTTTCTTAAAATTAACAGTGCAGTTTATTTGCTTGTCAGGAAATGCTCATTTCACAAACCAACAGCCAGTGAGTGTTTTTGTTCTATATGTATTTTTTATTTACAAGAAAAGCTGTGTTAAGATGCATTAAGAAACTACAACCAGCTACACCTGTCCTTGTAAAGAGCTGAGATTAATTAATCTATAATGGCCATCAGCTTCTGTTTCTATAGCAAAATATTTCTAACAACCAGCGTACAAATGATTTTTTAACATGGTATGGGGTATTCTTTGGACATTAAGAAGTCCTGCACACAGTAGGATCAATTAGTAACTTATTTTGTGAAAAAGAACCTAAGCACTAATCACACAATAAGGCTTACATTTAATTCTCAAAGGTGCTTATCCATTCTCTTGCTAAATTTTTTCTTCCTCTAATTTGGCTGAACATTAAAATATAGGGTTTTGAATTTGAATATTTTGAAGCTTGAGGATGTTGATTATTTTAAAAATGTAAGAATATATATGTTGTATTTATAATCATTCCTGTACTCAGAAGTGGTAACTAAATCATTAGAATAAACTTTCTAGGAAAAGAAAAATATATAAATCATTATTAGACCAATCTGAATTTAACCCAGAATGTTAGTGCCAGATATGAGCTGGTGTTGCATGCCCATTTTCTAGGTACAGTAAAATTAATTGCTTACGTAAATTTCATTTTCTGTTTGTGGTTTAGCTATCCCACAGGTTACCCGGGCTCTTGAAGTCTCCTGGTTCTCACACCAGAGAGGCAAAGCATTAGACATTTTTAATATATTTCCAGACATATAAACCTCTAGGCAGGTCAGATTAGCTCAGACACACCCAGGTGACATTTTGTTATTGTTTGGAGAAAATTTCCAATACAATTGCAGCTAGACTGTTAGAAACATTTAGAAATTGGTATCACTTACTCTTGGCAAAGCAACAAACCATTGCCCCAGAATGGAAGCAGTCCTTAAGCCCACAGCCAAAAAATTAAAAGATAAGAGTGACAAAGAGAGAGGAAACTGATTCAGTGGGAACTGCATCCTCATGAAAACTCGCCTCCTCCTAACATGGTCTAAGTGTCTCTCTCCGTTCCTCATCCAGGCCCTCGGAAACTGTGATGCCTTGCCTCATGATGTTTACACTTGCTCTGTGAGAGGCACGATGGGCGAAGTGGTCACAACTTTGCAAAACACATACCCAGTGTCCACACTAACACACTGTCTCCGTATAGTTATGGTTCGGGAAGGGGTAGGAAATGGAGCCTCAAATAGCTTGCATTTTGCAATTAATCTTTGAGGTGTTTCCATCCTCCCACTACAAGAGCTCTTTTAACTTCCATTAGTGCATTACCAGGATCTTACAAAGGGCTGGAACTTGGAATTTGGGGTGGGAGGGCAGAGATGGGTAAGTGAGAACATGATTTCTTTATTGATTCTAAAGCCTAATTCTAATGCCTGAAGTTTTTGTTGTTATTGAGGACTGGAATATGTGGGTGACTTTGGCTGGCAGAGTGTGTGAGTCAGGATGTTTATGTGAATGAGCTCCTGTTGATGTCAGAGATTGATTTGATGAGTTAGGTACACTGTGTGTTACTAAGGGTTAAGATGAAAATCAAAAAGGTAAGATCAGAAGATAGTAAAAATAGAGAGGGCAGGCATGTGAAAGAATTATTAGGTAAAAATGAGAACTTATGTGGACATCAGAGGAAGCTAGATGTAGCTGAATTACCTTATTCTATATAACAGGCTATTAACTGACTTGGAAATAATTGGAACATCATAAACGTGATTTTTGTTTTCTATTGCTGTTTCATCGTGCTTTTTGAAAAAAGTTTTTGTTTTATTGTGATTCTCATGTCACGGTTTATGCTGAAGCTGGCTTACTGGAAGTATAAATTCAATATTTTGAAGGTTTATAAATTATCAGATTCAAACCTGCTTGGGCCCCACCATACATTAAGTTGGGGCAATAAGGTAATGATATCCTTGGATGAGTGAGTAGGTCTGGGCTGTGTGTCTTTTAAAAAAAATACGTTAAAAAAATAATGCTTGTTCTTAAAAGCTAAGTGGGATCAGCTGAGTTTTGTTTTTATTTATTGGAGAAACATGATTAATTAGCCAAATTGTAGGCTAAACTGAATTAATGTGCAGCCTGATTTTCAGCTCATGAAGGAGGACAAGTTTGAGAATCAAGTGTTAGGAAGTTTTTCAATAATGTAAAACTGGATAAAGGAGAAAAAGCCAGAACTTTTCATTTGGAAACATTTAATGAATCTTCCAGTGCTACCAAATCACATACAGTTCTGATGTGATCTAAGGGATATATGTGTATGTATGTATGTGTGTATATATATATATATATATATATATATATATATATATCCATCCTATTATATCTGTATATGTATCCCAATTAGTAAAAGACATGCATGAGGAAAGACCTAACAAGTCAGAATATATTTCTTCCTTCCCTTCCTTAAAATTTTAAAATTGAAGTATAGTAATCAATACTTACTTATTTCAACACTATTTAAATCTGTCCATATGTAGGACACATCTCTTTCAAGTCTCTACTTATATGATGGCAGACTATTACTCCAAAAAGAACCAATTCAGAAATCATCTGGACATCTCCTATAGTGCTGTGTTGACACAGTTCAGATAACTGCCTTAATCAGCTTTCCTCCAGTATTCCCTTGTATAGCCCTAGTCGATCCTATCAGTGCCTGAATTCAAGATAAGGATTACTTGAATTTAAAGCCTTGGTAACACAAGCAACAAAAAGCCCTGGACTTTAGACACTATTGTTTCCAATCAGATACAGAGGCTTTGGGCTCTAAATATATTTATTTAGAAGGACTTTGGCAGATCAGGTGATTATATTACACACATTGAACAAATGATAGCTATGGTGTTGGTCTTGGATCCTACATGGAGATTATGACCTTACATCTATCTTTTTAACATGGTGCTGGTCATTGTCCATGAAACCTTTTATTGCTAGATCTGGAACAGCAAAGCTTTTTCAGAGGTCTGTGGTTTAGGTCTTAAACTTTTTATCAGGTGTTAAAAAACTAAACTAAAGTACTTTCCTAATCATAAAGCAGTTCATTGTTCAGTAATGAGGTCCAAAGGGGTGAGTACCAGAAAGAAAGCTTTCTCTATTACTACTGGGATCTATATGCTAATGGACAGTTTAATCCTATCTATCTATCTATCTATTAAATGTTTGTTTATTTTTGAGAGAGAGAGTGTGAGCAAGGGTGGGGCAGAGAGAGACAGGGACAGAGGATCCGAAGTGGGTTTTACTTTGACAGCCAGGCTCTGTGCTGATACCGGCAAGCCCAATGTGGGCTCAAACTCATGAACCGTGAGATCATGATCTGAGCCAAAGTTGGACGTGCAACCTGCTGAGCCACCCAGGTGCCCCTGATCCTCCTAATGGCTTTAATAAAAGGCTCCTTATTGGGGCTTAGATACTTGCCTGATACTGGTATTACATGCTTTGATGGCTACTTAAAATATCTTAGCTGAAAATACCTCCCTCTCATACTTACTTGTTTTAGGGACCCAATTGGACCAGTGCTGGCACATGTCCTTTGAGGTGCAAATTTAGACAAAGAGACTGCCCTACTAAATTCATTTGTGCCTTCCCTTTGTCCTCCAGAGTAAGGGTAGTGACTGAGTGAGCACTACGCCAGCTGAATGGCAGGAATTAGGGTCTGAACCCAAGCGGCTCTACTTTTTGTTGCTTCTTGTGACAGGCAAAAATTCTAGCAAGAGCATTTAAACATTTCAGCTTTCATCTTTCATATGTGCAATGACAGGCATATGCAAAACCTTACCTGGATTAGTCATCTAGAGTTAAGGAAAAAAAAATTCTATATATCTAGTAGGAGAAGGTTTTTCAATCTGAAGGTCAGATTCCATTGCGGCAATTACTGCCACCACAAAAATGTGGTCTGACCAAAGAGATTCACAACCTTCACCAATGGCTCACCTATTCAGCAAGATTTAATACCACCAGCTAGATTCCACTGTGACAAAGGAATAAGACAGATCCTTACAGTTCTCTGTAATGGGGTTTGACCTTTCCCAGAACTGGGCATAAAGAATGACTACAATGAAAAGAATTATAATGAAGTCTCACTGGCTTTTCCCAGCATAAAAGGGTTCATAAGAAAGAGAATTAACATATCATTGTCTTTCAGCTATATCATTTTATGGTTCATAGTACTCTATAATATTCTCTCCTTCCAACTTTTATGGTCAGAAGCCTTGGGAAATAATTTGCCTGATTTGTGCACTGACACTGTAAAAAGGGGGATGTTCTTTTAAATATGTAAAAGTGATTTCAATAATCTGTGGCTTACATTTAAGAGCATACCTGTAGTTTATGTTTGTTAATGCGTAAGTTTATGTCCACTCAAGTCTATATATGTATTAGGAGAATGTTTTATAATTGTAGAACTGTAATGCCCAAAGCTATTGTTAGAATAATTTTCTTATAGGAAACTTGGCATGCCTTAACATTGACTTTAAGGATAACAGAAGTCTTTCACAGGTCATGAATTAAGGATTTAGAATCAACCTCAGAATGAAATGCCATAATTACATAGATCTCTTTTGGCTGGTCAGCATCTCACAGATGTTTGATTTATTTTCTTAACCACTCACTCAATTTCGGGCTCATAAGAGTGTGGCATATTTAGAAGTTATTTTACCATGAATTCTTGTTTTATTTCAAGGAAATATGGGAAGCAGACAGTACTTTCCTCTGCTCCAAGTTTTAGCAATTTTCCTGTGTTTTGGGAAGAGCCAGTCTTACTCTCCCACTGCCATCTTTATGCTTCCTACCCAGGCTCTGAACAAATGTTGTACAAGAATGCAACGATGGATTATTACTATATAGTATATTGGGAGTTTCTATTTTGTGGTTCTCATCCTGCTTTTAATTTTATTTTTCTTGCCAAACAAGAAAAATAATTTGATGTTGATTATGTGTTTTAATATTCTAAAAGGGCAGTTATTAAGGTTATGGGCTTTTCCTTTGGGCATGTGATGCCTTATGTGTTAATTGCAAGTGTGTCATATCATTTTAAAATAAAACTGTTTATAAAGATGTTTCATTGTGTTTGTTAACTTTTATTGATTTGAATATGAATCTGTGATGCTGATTTGGTCTTTTAAGATTATATTTGAAATTATTTGTCCAAAAAAATTGCAAGTGATATTTACCCTGACTCCAATATGTCATTTTTCTTGCTACTATATCATTGAACAATATAAACCATACTTTATTATTTTACTTTGTATGAAATAGTCAAAGCTATTTGGTTTTACTCAGTATTAAACTTAGAGTGTGAATTGCACGATGTGGGAAAAACACATGAATTGGTATTTATTGATATTTTAAAAAATACTTATCCAAACATCTAGAAAGCTTTTAGATGAAAAAAAATCAAATTAACTTATGATCCTACTCTTAAATTTCTCTTAATCTACTTTTGATCTCCATTTTCATTTGAAGGATGAATAATAATTTATATTATTAAGTGAAATGTTATCCTTATTGTGTATTAGTATTGTCAAGGCTGAGACTTCTAAGGGGGCAGTTTAAAGTGAAGCTTCATAATTTACTACACTTATTTAAAACAAAAATTGGATCAAGATTCTTATGTAGTATAAAAGAAAAGAACTAGTTATATATATATATATATATATATATCACACACACACACATATATAAATAAACATATATGTATAATGTAGTTTTATGTACTTTTTGCTAGAAGACTTTTTTCTTTAACCACCTCTGATCATTTGGAATGAGCTACATAATGCTGCTACAATTCCACAGTATCTTTTTTATATGACTCTTACAGGTCAGCAAGAAATCTCTTAGAGACCCTATCTGATTTAGCTACCTTTCCAATGTTGCTGGTTGTCAGGCTCTAGGGAAGAAGAGAGTCTGAATGGTCTGGAACAGGCACTGGACCTCCTGGCAACTTGCCGGCTAGGACTAATTACATAGTCCCAGTCGGGCCAGGAAATGCAGTTCCGTCATGTGCCCTGAAGTGGGGAGACCTATGGCTGTTTGGCAAACACTAATAACCACCACAATTTCTAAGGTCTTTGTGTTGTTAAAGCATATTATGTATCAACATAAAAATTCCTGCATTCTCTGATGACGGCTTGATCCATTTATTTTTAATATTTTTATACTGAGGGCAAAAAAATACCCCAGAAAAACAACAACAACAAAAAACTATTCTAAAAACTCCCAGAAACATAAAATTCAGTAGTGCTTTTTAACGAGGGAAATGCTCCCAATTTACTTTAAGATTACCTATTATGATTTTGTTGTATTACTTTATCATAAAAATGAAGGGATTAAAATACCAATCCCAATTCTTTGAACTCCTGAGCAGGAGGAAGCACTTTCTTAATTCCTTACTATATGTTATGGAATTTATACCTTACTAGACTCTCACAACACTCCTGCAAGCTAAGAATTATTACCTTCATTTTAAAAATAAAAGACTGGAGCTCAAGAATATTAGATAACTGGCCAAAGTTACACAACTAATAAGCAGTAGAGAAAAGATTGAAACCTAGGACAACTTCACTAGAGAGTCATTACTTATTCCAGGTTAGAAGGAATGTTACCCCTGCAACAACAACAAAAAATTCTATACTAGCTATTTCATTTTGTATTCATCATTTTATAAAGTCAAATAATAGTCATGGGGTTTGAGAAATAAACTCTTTCTGTAAGGCAATCGTACCAATATTTTGTTTTAGAGAACATAGCCATTTCTCAAAATATAAAACCAAATTAAACCCATCAAAACTCGCAGTCATCCTACTCACTTCCCCCACCGAGGTTCAGATAAGCTTATACTGACACTTTCCTTAGAGCTGAAAAGAAAATGTAGTTATTCTTCCTGTGTGCACAATAGTTCCCAAAGGATTTATGTACTCTCCGGGAAGGAGCTCAAAGACGGAAGAAAGTCCCATCTGAGTGCTATGTGCCAGGCATTCAGCTTTCATGTAGTATCTTGCTTAGTCTTCATAACACATGGTATAATGAGAACTTCATAATCAGGGAAACAAATGACTTGAAGTTTGAATGCCTGCTCCTCTACTCTTGTCAAGTCATCTGAGTTCTAGTTTCTTTTTTTTTTTTTAAGTTTATTTATTTATTTTGAGAGAGAGAGTGAGACAGAGTGTGCACACACAAGGAGGGACAGAGCAAGGGAGAGAGAGAATCCTGAGCAGGCTCCACACTGTCAGTACAGAGCCCAATGGGGGGCTTGAACTGTTGAACTATGAGATCATGACCTGCGCTTTTGTCAAGAGTCAGACACTTAATTGATTGAGCGCCCAGGCGCCCCAAGACCTAGTTTCTTCATTTGTAAAATAGGGATAATAGTGTTTGCTTTGCAGGATGAAACTTAAAAATGATAAATGGGACAAAGGCTGAGAGGGAACCCTGTCGAGTATTCCATCTTTAGGTTCACCATTATCTTCAGTGGGCTGCTTTTTTTTTTTAATTTTTTTTTTTTAACGTTTATTTATTTTTGAGACAGGGAGAGACAGAGCATGAACAGGGGAGGGTCAGAGAGAGGGAGACAGAGAATCTGAAGCAGGCCCCAGGCTCTGAGCTGTCAGCACAGAGCCTGATGCAGGGCTAGAACTCACGGACCGCGAGATCATGGCCTGAGCTGATGTCGGCCGCTTAACTGAGCCACCCAGGCGCCCCTTCAGTGGGCTGCTTTGTAATGGCACAATGTAGGTGTTTGGAAGTACGTGGGAGCTGTGTTCATGTTGATTAAGTACTGGCTGACAAATAACTGAACTGGGCCATCATCATGATAAAAAATAATATTCTCCTTCACCTTCTCTCCCTCTTCCACCTCTTCCTCCTCTTTTCTCCTCCTTCCCTTCCTCCTCTTCCTTAGCCTCCTCCTCTCCTTCATCATTATCAATCATCTATGTGGAAACTATTCATTTGGAGGTCTCTTATTTCTACCATCATAGACATGCCTGAGAAAGAAAATTTTATTTCTCTTCATAAGACATAAAATCAATCTGAAAACTGTCTTCCTCAATTGTAAAGTATGATGTGCTAATATCTTGTACCATAAGCCTCCAGACCTTGAGCAGCCATAGCTCCAATCATTAGCTCCAATGTTATGTGGCAGAAAACTCTGTCTTTTGAATAGAAGAGTTTTGCCGTAGAAAAGCCCAACAAAAGCCTTTTATTTGGTTGAAAAGTTTTTCTTGTTTTTAACATTTCTCAGTATTAAAACTTAAAAGATACTTTTCAGTGAGCAGTCTGGCAAAAGGCTGTTCTTCACTGCCGTTTGTCCAGACCAGAGAGTTTGTGTGCTTATACTGAATTTATCTTTGAATTTTATTTTACCTTGTCCATGTTCTGCCAAATTAGCAAATGTAACTACTCTGGAATACAGATGACATTAAGAACAATTGCTAAAAATTGAACTTATTTTCCCTTGATATTTAAATGGCATAGTCAGCGATGCCCCCTGCTGCTGAGCAGATCCATAGCAGGGAAACTGGGTGCACCAGAGAAGGAAGAGAACAAAGCCAGCACCTATGTTAAATCATTCCTTAAACAAGTGGTAAGCTCAGGAAAATTCCCTGGTTGCAAACAGAAGTAAAGAGGGTTGGGAGAGACTGATAACTAGGTCCAAAACAGTAATAGATGAGGCTGAGAGAGTCTCTGAAACATAAAGGTTCATTAATGACATATCTGGATGAATCTTTGAGTCATCCCCCTTGGGAGTTTATATGCTGTGCGTAAGGAAAAGAGAGAGATCATGGCAGCTTTGTGTCAAGTTATTGCTAGAGAACAGTGACCCAACCAGGGACTACAATTCCCCATTCACTCTTCACTTAGGTGGGGCCGCATGACTAATTTGCACCAATGGAATGTAAGCAAAGTGATGGGTGTCACTTCCTGACTGAAGTGGTTAAGAAAGTTGCATACCTTTTACTTCCTTCCTCAATCAGAGTTGACTTTGGGCCTGGCAGAGAAAAAGGCTTTCAAGCCCAAATGGAGGAAGATATAGGTCTGTGCATGTGGGCTAATGAATAAATAAACTGACATTGAGGGAAGAGCCAAGCATTTCACTTCAAATTATAAGATGTTCATCATAATTTGGGGAAAAATCTTCAGTTCCAGGCTTTCTTTCCTTTGCAATTACAAATCTATCTAGTTCTCAGTCAAGACACTCATAGTTATCTATTATAGTGATAGATTACATTTACTATCATTTACTAGTGATAGATTACATTTGCATATTATCATTTACATTTACTAGTGATAGATTATATTTACTATAGTGATAGATTACATATATAGTGATTTATTACATTTACTAAATTGATGCCTAAAGAGGTTAATGATGAAAGCTAAAACTACTGAGTGCTTATAATGTACCAGGACCCAGTTCTCACATTTGCTCATTTAATCCCCACAACAATCCTGTGAGGTAGGTACTCTGATTACCATAATGTTATTCATGAACAAAGTTAGATTTACCACTGAATCTATTAGCTTGCCCAAAATATTAGCTCTGACACACAGTTCATAAGTGACAGAGTTGGGATTCAAACCCAGAGTTTGACTGGTTAATACCCTTGCTTAAGTTTAAAGCTAGTATATGGTGGAGCTAAGACTTCCCACCTGGGTCTGACACAAAAATCCATGCTCTTTGTATCTATAATAGGCTGTCATTTACTTCTGTAGTTCTTTTCACCTCAACTGCCTATCCTTCCTTCTGCCAAGGCCAACCTCACTGATGATTACTCACATCATCATTGATCTCTCCCTTCTTTAAATGACCATGGCACTTAGCATCTGTATTCTAAAATTCACTCAGTGTAGGCTGCCTTGTATTGATCACTAATTGTTTCATGCATTAGAGTTTTCTTTACAATTAAGCTTTAAATTCTGGAAGGGCAAGGACCCTCTCTTACCTCCGTAGTACCCAGATCAATACTAACTCGTACCAACCACTTGATTGCTCATGACTTGCAGAAATAGAAACATGATGAATTCTCTCATTATGCCAGAAACGAGTAGTCTGGCCCCAATACTAAAGTAGCCTCTTATCCTGGTTTCCAGGATAAGAGAAGAACCCAAAAAAGGAAAAATCCTTTAGAGGAGAGCCACGAAGTGGATTAAAGTTAGAAACCACGACACAAGGGAAAATGTAAAAGAACAATGGCTTCTACTTGCAGAGCCAAAGGCTAAGGCATATCTCGGGAAAAATTCACTAGTTTTTAACAGCTGAAATGCAGAAACATTCACTTTCACCAGGAATGAAAACATTCAATTTAAAATATTAAAACTGATACAATTTTTATTGTATCAAATTGGGAACATTTTTTCCCCTTTTTAAAAAGCAATGCTTAATGTTGCCATGAAAGATATTATTTCATACATAGCTTCATGGGGGCATCGACTAATACATTTCTTTCTGAAACACAAATTAATAGTATGTACCTGGAATCTTCGAAATATTCTTTCCCCCAGTATCCCACTTCAAGAAAACTTAGAATAGAAATATTCAAGGAGATGGATAAAAGTTGATTTACAAAGATATTTACTGCCGCTTTAGCTACAAAGTGAAACACTGAAAACAATCTCATAGCTGGATAGAGGGATTGTTGAGATGAGGTAAGCTCATAAAAGGATTGCTGTAAAACCACTAAAGCTTTTCAAAGATTTTTAAGGATATGGAGAAGTGCTCATAATGTAACATTAAGTGAAGAAATTCATGATACAGGGCCTTTTCTCGAATACAGCATCATCCCAATTATGTGCTAGGTATGTAGTTTATATGTACACATGGCAAGAAGGAACATTAAAATGTAAATAGCTATCTCTAGAGTAAGGTTATTAGTAATTTGCTTCTTTTGTTGTATTTCCTGAATTTCTCTTTTTCTTTATAAATGTGCTTTTAGTTTTTAACAAGCATTTTTATAATACTTACTATATGCCAGTTTTCATTCAAGACATTTACAACTATGAACTCCTTTAATTTAATCTTCATATGGACCCTATAAGGTAGCTACCATTGTCACTTCAATGTTAATGATGATGAAAATGAGGCACATAAAGGTTTAAAATTCTTCAAGGTCACACAGCTAGTAAGTTGTGGAAGTAGGGTTTGAGCCCATGCACTTAACTGTACTATGACAGTGAAAAAGTTTTGGAACCAGAAAATAAAATAAAATAATTTTTATTGGAAAAAATAACAATTTATTTTTAGATCTTGACTTCCCTGGGCTAATATAAGAAGATAAGAAAGCAACATGTAGGGGTGCCTGGGTGGCTCATTCCATTAAGTGACCGACTCTTGATTTCAGCTCAGGTCATGATCTCACAGTTTGTGGGTTTAAGCCCCATGTAGGGTCCTGTGCTGACAGTGCAGAGCTTGCTTGGGATTCTCTTTCTCTCTTCATCTCTCTGCCCCTCTCCCACTCTCTATTTTTCTCTCTCTCCCTCTCTTTCAAAAACAAAACAAAACAAAACATGATGCTTCCTGGGGGGGAGGGCAGGGAGGAAGAAAGCAATATGAAGAATTCAGTTATCCATCCCGATATCCAGGATTATTATGCCGGAATGACTTAGAAGGCAAAATGTGAGAACCTCTCAATAGGGCCATGAAAATGGGATTGGTGATATCTTCTTGCTGAGAGTGGGAGGGTGTCTCTCAAGGTCCCCTGCCAGGCCTAGGATTCGGTGATTCATGAAGTAATGAACCAGGGTGACCCAGTTTGTTCCCTAATTACATTTATACTCTCATCCTTTAAAGGAGTCACAGAGACAAGACTGTCCTTGTAAATATAATAATTTAATATTTTTGTCTACAACTTAGAATAATGAACATAATCTACACAATTTTGAAGGAGAGAGAGAGAGGCAATTATTCTCTTATCATTCTTCTCAGACTTGAATAAGTCGACTGACGAAAAATATAGTAGAGAGAAGAACTTGTCAGCATATTGTCAGGTAAGTATAGGAATTACACCATATAAATAGCTACAATGAATAATTTATTTGGTAGCTAGATGGCATTATTTGTGCTGAACTGTATTCATCAGTTTTCCTTCCTCGTCTTATGAGGTTTTTGTGAGTTTAGGTTTTATGTCAGAACATACGTCAGAGGAAAAGGGGATATTATGTTTCACAATCAAAAAATATTCTGACTTGCCAAGAGGCCTATAATTATCTGATAAGTTGGTTTTATTATTGTCAAGTTCTATCCAACTGCGTAAGAAAATAGTTTAGTAGAAAAGTTATTTATTTTCTCACTATGCTAAACCATACTGGTTTTAAAAAAGGAATTTTTCCATTTTATAACAGTGGACCCATTTTGTATCTTTTTACTCACAGGTTGAACTTCCCCCTCTGAGGGGGAGAGAGGGTGGAAAGTATTACTTTATTATATATACTAAATTATATATAATATAAATACTTTATATATATAATATATATATATATAATTACTTTATTATATATAATAAATAATGAGGAACTTGCAAGTTAGGCATACCCATCCAGGGAGAAAGGAGAAGGACAGAGGGAGAAAAGGGCAGAGGGAGAGGGCCCAAGAAAGTCATAGGCTTCAGAAGGAAAGTCTACTTGTTGACAAATTCCCCACGGCAAAGATGGCTTTAGGATTTTGAAGATCAGTGATATTACATATTTAATATGAAGATATTCCCTGTTCCTAATTATTCTGTACCTTCTCTTTTAATGTGTTCAAACCTTTCATACAAGTCAGCTATGTATAACAACCTCATATTTGTAGAACCATGGAGAATTCAAGGATGGGGCAGAGAAGGGAAGAGCAGGCCCCTTGGCATTAGAGGCAGGCTCCTTGGCTGTTCCAGAATTCCATGATCTTAGGGAAGCAAATGAAAGTTTGAACCAGACCTAACAGCAGCAGGTAGTTGCTGGCAGAAGAAAAGCAGGCTGTGGTATGTACTGACTCACCTATAATTTCTCCCAGAAATACTAGGAAAGTGATCCTTGAAAGGAGTTGTGATATGGGCAGGGGAAGGAAGCAGGGGTAGATGAAGGGTGAACGCTGGAAACAAGTGTGTTAAAGGAGTAAATAGTGGAAATTGGGGTAGAAGACAACTATTTGTCATGGTTATGTAATTGAACTATATTCTACAGATAATGGAAGAACTACTGATATTTTCTTTTAAAAATGGCATAATCAGAAGTCAGTTTTAGAAAGAAAACTCAGATGCTGGAGTAGAGGACAGGTGGGAAGCAACAGGAAGGGGCCAAGGAATAATGATGAACTAGAAAAGTGAAGAGACTGAGACAAGGGAATAACATAGGCATTTCAAAGATCAAAACAAATAAAGTTGATGATTAATGTGAATAGGGTGGAGAGAGTGAGAGAAACTGCTTAGGTAATTTAACAGTAATCAAGGTTTGAAAAGTACAGGAAGAAGTACTGGGTTTGGTGGAAAAGATATGTTGCCTCTGGAGTATGTGGGGCACATCCAAGTGAAGATGGCTAAGGGCCGCTGGAAATATGGGTCTGGAGTAGTGGAATGAGGTTGAGCTTATTTATGATATGAAGCTATGTTGACTCAAAATGGAAGCCAGGGTCTTTCAAATATTTAATGGTCAGTGAACTTATTTTCATGAAAAACTTTACAAATATAAGAATGTGGAAGTATATTATTAGATTTCAATTAATCATCTGTAGGTAAAAGAATAATGCCACTTGAAATCAAAATGTCCCTGTAAAATCTAGGATGTATGGTAACTGTAACTGTACTTCATCTATTTCAGAGAAGATTGATGCAATTAATGATCCTAAACCAAAATTAACAGTAAAAGATTAAGTCAAAATCAATCAGAAGGAAGAAAAGAGAATATAAACTAGATACCTGATATTAGTCAATAACCCACAATAAGTTTGTTAACCTTGAGGTTTCTATTAAACAAAATAAAAAGAGAGTGAAGAATTTTGGATCATTATTATGAAGTACTTGATAAAAAGAAAGTCTAGGTATTAATTTATAAAAAGAAACACCCCCTGGCACAAAATTCTGAGAGGAATATATCATGTAGATCTTTATATAAAGAACAATGAGTAACACAATGGAAAATAGTTTTGCCAAAGCTACAGAAATGTTCTTCAAATGGATGCTTCCAATATATTAATATAATCATTATGTTAATTACTATATTATGCATACTGTTATATATGTATTATTATAACGTATCCTATTAATATGTGATTATATAATATATATTAATTATTATATAAATATAATTATTAATATATCATATAATTATATCTAATATATTAAAAGCTAAAGATCTATTATTATCAGAAAACTAAGGTAATACAGCCCAGCTTGCTTTCTGATGAATTAAGGGCATGGAGCCCAAATTCTCTTGGGATTGGATAGTTAACATTCTTCTCTGACTTTCAAATACTGGATTTTTCTATCAAAGCTTCTAACAATACTGCTCAGGCTCTGGTCTTTTGTTCTTGAATTCTCTGATGAGTGCCCACATTGTTGAGATTCTATTTGTCTATGAAAGTAAATCTCAAATGCTTCAGGTATCAGACCTATAGGGGAAGAGTTGAAATTCTATTGTGAATATTTCAGAGGGTCCTTTTTATGATGGTGCATATGGAAGTTCTTAGCCTGTCTCCATGAATGGGAGCCCTCAGAGACCTTGCAAAAGTCCCTCTAACTTGGAAAATCATTTTGAATTTATTCAATCAGTTAAATAATTTTCATACCATAAAGGGTTGAGAATATAATTTTAGTTTGAAAACTTTGAAATTTATGTTGATAATATATTACCTTGGTCAAAAAATAAGCTCTTCATTGCCTATATAGAGAACATTCTGATGAGTCTAACAAGATCTAAATGAAATAACCCAGTAAACAATAAAATGATAACAACAAGAACAACAGCAAAGTAATCCTTAATTACTGCTTTCACTGGGCATCTTCAAATATTATCTCTTAAAATTCTGCTGGATCAGAATACAAAAATACTGACTCAAAGGGATATATGCACCCCAATGTTTATGGCAGCATTATTTACAGTAGCCACATTAGGGAAACAGCCCAAGTGTCCATTCGTCTGATGAATGGATAAAGAAGATTTATATATATACATATATATATATAATGTAATATTATTCAGTCACAAAAAGGAATGAAATCTTGCCATTTTCAATGACATGGATGGAACTAGACAGTATAATGCTAAGAGAAATAAGTCAATATGAGAAAAACAAATACCATATGATTTCACTCATATGTGGAATTTCAGAAACAAAACAAATGAGCAAAGGGAAAAAAGAGAGAGAGGCAAACCAAGAAACAGACTCTTAACTACAGAGAACAAACTGATGGTTACCAGAGGGGAGTGGGTGGAGGAGGTGGGTGAAATAGGTGATGGGGATTAAGGAGTGCACTTGTGATGAGCACTGGGTGATGTATGAATTGTTGAATCACTATATTGTACACCTGAAACTAATATTACACTGTATGTTAACTAACAAATTTAATAAAAACTTTAAAAAATAAAAATAAATAAAATTCTGCTCGGTAAGGTCATTTAGTATTGCCTACTTAAATATTAGGGAATGCCAATACATGCAAATACTTTCACTGTTAATTGGATTATGTTAATTTGCTAAAAATTATCTACCAATGTGCTTGTTCCTTTTCCTAATGTTCTGATATAGAAACTGCCCCGTAGTGTTAAGATTAACAGGAAATTTAAAGCTTGTTTTTCAGAGACCTATTTCTCCCTAATTAGCTATTGTTTCTTTTCAGACCCCACTAGCAAATCCACCAGCTGTCTCTGCAGAGGCCTGGGCTGACACAGATGGAAGGTCACTGATAAGGTTATAGCCTGGAACAAGAAAAGTCCTGCATTCCGTCGCAAGACAATGAGTCCAAGACCACGTCCAGTTTATACTGGCTCTCAGAGTATGGGCATAGCCCCTCTCCTTGTCCTACTGACTTCCAGACATCAGGGCCTGAGTTTTGCCTCATTTTAATGTTAATTAAAGGAAACATGGAAACATGGAATGTGTGTCACATATATGTTTGCTCAATGCACATGCTCCATCTTTCCTCATGAATAGTCATGTTTCCCCACCCTTTTCATCAATATGTATGTTAATCCCTATGATTATAAAAACTTGTTCTAACCTCAGTTGGGTGAGACATGTGACCCTGCCTGCTGTCCCCTTGTTTGGCTGCCTCTCAAATAAACCCTTTCCTTGCTGCATACTTGATTTCTCAGTGATTGGCATTGCTGAGCATTGGGCACACGAACCGGGGTTCAGTTACAATATGGAAGAGACAGGTTGGTTCTTACAAACTCTTGCAAAATAAACTCCATAGTGAAAAAGCCTCCCCCAAAGAAAATTTGGTAAGAATGTTAGGAGAGCTTTAGACTTTAGAAAAGGATACCCTATTCCTTTTCTTGTACGTCAAATGTCAGAACTTAGGGCAGAAATATAGAGGGTTGGTATATTGGGGCGCCTGGGTGGTTCAGTCGGTTGAAGGTCTGACTTCGGCTCAGGTCATGATCTCATGCTCCGTGAGTTTGAACCTTGCATTGGGCTCTGTGCTGACAGCTCAGAGCCTGGAGCCCACTTCAGATTCTGTGTCTTCCCCTCTCTCTGCCCCTCCCCTGCTCATGCTCTGTCTCTCTCTGTCGCAAAAATAAATAAAGGAATTAAAAACAATAAAGAAATATAGAGGGTCAGTATATTTAAAAGCTCTACCTCTAGGAATGATGAAGTATTCAATAAATTGTGGGCTTTTCTTAGTGATAAAGATATCATTTACAGGAATAAATGAGTTTGATAAAGTATTTTTGGTATTGATACAAGACAAAGTGTTTTCTATGAAGAAATGGCTTATGAGGAAACAATATTTTCCCATTCATGTTTTCTATGAATGATATTTCACAGTAGAACCACAGTAGACCCACTGCTAATCATGGTATCCAAGTCCTGTTTGAGATGGATGGTAGATGAGTTCTCTCAGAAGGCTGTCCAATTGAAGCATAGAATCATGACGGCATTTTATACCTGTATTGATAGAATGCTTCCAGTTAGGTTTTAACCCAAAACTGGACAAAGTTTCTAAGAAATATGTTCTGACATATACCATATCAGGTTAAAAGCTTAATTTCAATGAGAAATGAAATTGTTTTGGCTGGCCCTCCTACAAGTTTATCAAACTTTTTAATGGGAAACTAGCTAAGAAAAAATCCCATAACAAGAGATATGGAGAAATTGACTTTGTAAAGTCAGGTCCATTCTTTCCCTTTTATTATCTCTGTTCCCTCTGCTAGATTTTTATATTTCATGCCTGAGTCCGCTAAAAAATAAATGAATAAGTAATTTCAAACTGCTAAAACCTTAACTAGTTTGTGTTATCTAGGGGTCATTGTTCATACCACTTCTTAAAGCCCTGGCTAATAAAGGCCCTTGAGAAGACTGATTTAAAATTGTAGTGCCACCGGTAGCTAGAGAAAAGAGCACCTTAAGTAAGGCAGATTTGTCAGATCTGAATCTCCGTTCTCAGGATTAGCCACCCTCTGATCTCTGGTTCAAACCTGGTACTGAATAGTCAAAATCAACATTAGAGTAGGGAAAGTAAACAGATACTATACTATCTTCTACTTTTACACCTAATCCTGACCACAGGCAAATCAAGCACCAGAGGATATGTTGAAGTTGGAATAGAAATCACCTGGAAATGGTGATCACATTGACTTGATATGGTGACAAGTGAATAGGAAGAGGGTAAAAGGCACAAAATATTGGAGCCCTAAAAATATAGCAGGTGGATGAAGAGTGATAAACTCAGCTTGGCTGAGTTCTTAAGGATTTTCTTTAGCTGGAGAACATAAGGGAGTGAGTTCATCTCTGCCCAAACTGGGACTAATCTTACAGGTACCTAGGAGGATGCAGAATGTCCTTAAAGGTCAGCTATAAGCATTTTTAGCAGCCAGTAATTTGGAAACAAAGATCAAAGCAGAGTGACATGAGCTGGAAGAAGAGGCACTACTCCTCCGTGGCGGTTCAAGCTCATACTCCCTCTGTCACCACTCAGAAATGACGTCCACCAGCTAAGCCTGAAGAGCAAGCACCCCATAGAGAAATGTTCTCACTTTGAATGGCATCAGCAGGATGAGGCAGCCACATGACCTTTTGTCTTAAACTAACTTTATCATGCATTTAGAAGGGATAAGGAATTTTCTTCATCTTAAACTCAAAGCAGTCCCTACTTCAGAATAGAAAAAAATGTACATAGCATCTAGGAATTCGCTTTCTTACTCAACCTCCATTCTCTCGCTCATTCTATTGCTCACTGCAGTAGGTTTGCCATGATGTTGTCACCCAGACTTAACTTGCCGTTTACACATCTTCTTGTTTATCTTGGTTGTGTTTGAGGGCAAGAGAGAAATGGAATACCCCATAAAATGCTATCACGTTTTCCCTATTAGTGTGGAAATGGCAGTTTCTAAAGGCTCACTTTCCAGAGGTAATACAAAAAGAAAAGGGAAAAAAAAATTAGGTAAAAAAATCATGTCTTATCAATTATTTTCCCCTTAAGCACCTTTTTGATAACTCTTGCACTTCCTTTTCCCAAATATTGTCATGTTAAACTGTGTTCATGAAAGAATATTTAATCAGAAACCTGTCACGTTACCAGGTGGAAGAATTATTGTTTAATTCTGGGATTATGCAAATAATCAGTAGATCTCTACCTGCCTGTAGGATAACTCCAGAGAAAAAGCTAATTTCCCAATTCAAGAATGCCGATTCAAGAATTCAAGAATTGAGATACAGATTTCATTAACCGAAGTAAAGACATTAATCAGAGAATTAGATCTTTTACCAAAGAAGTGCCTTGCATATCTGTTTTGAGTGAAGAGTGTTGAGTGAAACACCTAAGTGTTGACATTCTTACCCAAGTTACAAATGGATACTTTCTGGTGACCTTCCTGGTCATCCCCAAGTAATCTCAACCACAGATGCCAAATTCAAATGCTAATGGTCTGTTGTTCCTTTTATATTATTTATAAAATCTCCAGAAACAGTGAATATTGGAATTTAGTTTATTTAAAACATTCTAATACTATGCAAACCATCTCATGCCTAGATTCGTGTTTATATAGCTAAATTCCAGGGAAGGAATTTTAGTACTTTAGAAGTACAGTTAACATTTTTCAGAATTATCTAAAGTGCAGCTCTTCGCCTTTAGCTGCTTGGGGTTTGTTTTTGTTGTGGCTGACTCATAACACCCACTTTATCTGGGATGATTTGAGGCATAACATATGGGAGCATTACAATGGGGGTAAGGGTTGGTTTCTTAGATTTATCAATGGCAGGAGAGGAAGGGTTTAATTAGGGTTCAGCCAGATGCATGGGGCAGTTTCATTTCATGAGAAATAGGTAAAGAATTAGGTAAAGTTAAGAAGATACCTGAAAGACTGTGGCAAGGCAAAATAAAATAATTTGAACGAAATTTATTCTTATGGACTCTTTTATTCATTAAATAATTTTTAACTCATTTACCACTATATTCTAGAAATTTTGCTAGGCAATGATATAGAAGTAAGAGAACTAAACCAGAAGCTATTTATCCTCAATGAGTTTTAACTTCTTGGAGGAGACATGTATGAATCAAATAATCCCATATGAAACAGTTACAACTGATAATAAGTAAAATAAAGGAAAAGGACAGGGAAATGAGGAGTCTATATTAAGCCCTGAGCTTGCATATTACTCAATTTGCTTTGAAAGGTTTTCAGCCTGTTCATGAAAATCAGCTATTCCTCCTTAGGAAAATGTACTAAAAAATTCAGGATATTTTCCTTTATGTTGGAGGAGATTCAGCATGATGCAGCTTGGAACCTCCAGGGTGTATTATGTAATTTTAATCTTTGAATCTCTGAAATTTTAGTCAGGTGTGTTTGGAGAGATGCTGGGAGACAATAGTCTCTGCCGGTTTTATTTGTGTGCAAAGAAGCTTTTCTTCCTGAAGCACAGCTGCTCCTTCCTCAAACCCTATGAGGTAATACCCATCCTATCAACTTTCATCCCAGGTGTTAATAGCAAAAAGAATGAAACACTGGCAAATCATTTTCAAACATTGCTGGATCGAATTCTGACCCGTTCAGAAGTGTAGGGGGGATGCGTTTGGTAGAGAAGGATTCTTTTTTGGCCTTTCTTCCAAAAAGCTGTACAGAAAGGCATCAAGCCCTCTGGCTAGGTCTATTTTGTGTTATGATTTGATGGAAATAGTGGTTGACTTGTGTTTTTGAAAGTGACAACTGGTTATATATAGTTTTAGAATGAACCCTTGAAATACAGTTCATAAAGGAATTACCTAATTTTTGGAAGATTTGGTCGATGTTATGAATATCCTCATGTAAGGACTGACTAGAGAAAAAACTCAGTTACACTACCTGGAATAGCTTTAGGGATGCATATAATTTGCATGGACAGGAAAATAGGAAAAGGGGAACATTATTTTGTCCATGGCTTCTGTGAACAAAGGCTTCTGTTGGATGTTGAGACTATCAGTTTCCAGGTCCAGGTGATTTTCCTGAAGAATATGAGGGTCAGTTTAGAAGCTGTTAAAATATCCTCCAATAAGATGGAAAAGGCATCTTTATTTTTGGCATGGCCTAGCTGTAGAACTGTTCCAATGGCTCTCATTTATTAGCATGAGATATACATTTTTCATAGTTCATTGTTTTTTAAAAAACGATTTATTTTTATTTGCTTTTTAAATTTCAATTTTAATTCCAGTTAGTTAAACCTTAATATAATTACAGGTTATATTAGTTTTGGGTGTACAATATAGTGATTCAACACTTCCACACATCGCTTGGTGCTCATCGTGATGGGTGTACTCCTTAATCCCCATCCCCTATTTCACCCATCCCCCCACCTACCTCCCCTCTCGTAACCATCAGTTTCTTCCCTATAGTTAAGAGTCTCTGTCTTTCTCTCTCTCTTTTCCTTTTCCTCATTTGTTTTGTTTCTGAAATTCCACATGAGTGAAATCATATAGTATTTGTCTTTCTCTATTTTTCTTAGCATTATACTCTCCAGGTCCATCCATGTCATTGCAAATGGCCAAATTTCATTCTTTTTTATGGCTGAATAATATTCCATTGTATATCTTAGAGTACAGTTGCTTTATCCCTTCATCTATTGATGGACACTTGGGCTGCTTCCATATCTTGGCTACTGTAAATAATGGGGTGCATGTATCCCTTTAAATCACTGTTTTCATATTCTTTGGGTAAATACCCAGTAGTGTTATTACTAGATCATAAGGTAGTTCTATTTTTAACTTTTTGAGGACCCTCCATATTGTTTTCCAGAGTGGCTGCACCAGTTTGCATTCACACCAACAATGCAAGAGGGTTTCTTTATCTCCACATTCTTGCCAACCTCTGTTTTTTCTTATTTTGCTGATTTTAGCTATCCTGACAAATGTGAGGTGATATCTCATTGTAGTTTTGATTTACATTTCCCTGATAGTAAGTGATGTTGAGTATCTTTTCATGTGTCTATTGGCCATCTGTATTTCTTCTTTGGCTAAATATCTGTTCATGTCTTCTGCCCATTTTTAAAATGGATTATTTGGTGTTTGTATGTTGAGCTTTGTAAGTCATTATTTTTTTAACTTACTTATTTTGAGAAAGAGAGGCAGAGAGAGTGGGAGAGAGAAAATCCCAAACAGGCTCCATGCTGTCAGTGAAGAGCCCGAGGTGGGGCTGTATCTCACAAACCATGAGATCATGACCTGAACCCAAATCAAGAGTCAGATGCTTAACCAACTGGGCCCCTCAGGCATGCCTATAAGTTCTTTATATATTTTGGATACTTACCATTTATTGGATTTTTCATTTGCAAATATCTTCTACCCCTCTGTAGGTTGCCTTTTAGTTTTGTTGATTGTTTCCTTCACTGTACAGAAACTTTTTATTTTGATATAGTCCCAATAGTTTATTTTTGCTTTTGTTTCCCTTGCCTCATGGGACCTATCTAGAAAAAAGAAGCTATGGCTGATGTCAAAGAAGTTACTGTCTATATTCTCTTCTGGGATTTTTATGGCTTCAGGCCTCATATTTAGGTCTTTAATCCATTTTGAATTCATTTTCATG
Source organism: Acinonyx jubatus (assembly GCF_027475565.1). Taxonomy (NCBI): domain Eukaryota; kingdom Metazoa; phylum Chordata; class Mammalia; order Carnivora; family Felidae; genus Acinonyx; species Acinonyx jubatus. The sequence continues at coordinate 29,335,863 of NC_069394.1, forward strand.
TATGGTGACAGAAAGTGGTCCAGTTTCTTTCTTTTACATGTTCCTGTCCAATTTTCTCAATACCATTTGAAGAGATGATCTTTTTCCCACTGGATATTCTTTCCTGCTTTGTCAAATATTAATTGACCATATAATTGTCAGCTTATTCCTGGATTTTCTATTCTGTTCTATTTGATCTATGTGTCCATTTTTGTGCCAGTACCATACTGTTTTAATGACACAACTTTGTAATATAACTTAAAGTCTGGAATTGTGATGCCTCCAGCTTTGCTTTGCTTTTTCAAGGTAGCTATGGCTATTCCAGGTCTTTTGTGGTTCCATACAAATTTTAGGATTATCTGTTCTAGTTCTGTGAAAAGTGCTATTGGTATGTTGATAGGGATTGCATTAAATGCAGATTTCTTAGAGTAGTATAGACATTTTAACAATATTTGTTCTTTCAACCCATAAGCATGGAATGTTTCTCCATATCTTTGTGTCTTCTTCAATTTCTTTCATCAGTGTTTTACAGTTTTCAGAGTACAGGTCTTTCACTTCTTTGGTTAGGTTTATTCCTAGGTATCTTATTATTTGGTGCAATTGTAAATGAGATTGTTTTCTTAATTTCTCTTTGTGCTTCTTCATTATTGGTGTATAGAAATGCAACAGATTTCTGTACATGGATTTTTTATCCTGCAACTTTACTGAATTCATTTATCAATTCTAGCAGTTGTTTGGTGAAGTCTTTTGGGTTTCTTATATATAGTATCATGTCATCTGCAAATAGTGACACTTTTCCTTCTTCCTTACCGAGCAGGATGCCTTATATTTCTTTTTATTGTCTGATTCCTGTGGCTTCATAGATCATTATTAGTAAGAGTTCATATTTATTGAATACTTGTATTCCAGCCTCTGTGCAGACTCTATGTTGGTTATCTCATTTAATCTTTACAGCAACTCTTGGAGGTAGGTTCTATTTAAATGATGAGAAAAATGAGGTGTAGAAATATTAGAAAACCCAAAGTAATATCTAGTAATTAGGTTATCCTAGATTGGAGCCCAGATTCCTGATTCCAGAAACCATGTTTTCAACCACTGTAGCATTCCATTTTGCATCCTAAGCCTAATACTGTATTAGCTATATTGAAGATGTTTATTGGATTGTTAGACAAGTGGGTTGATGAATGAATAGAAATAAAGATAAGGTATACAAATTCAATGAGATTCCCTTGCAAAGAAAAAAATAAAACAGCAAAGATTTTAGCTATGGTAAAATTTTAAACTTACACACACATGGCAAAACCATCATATAAAGACCCTATACAAGTACATAGTGGTTAACAAGAGCCTAAGAAAGAGTGATAAGTAGGTATATTTCTTCTCAAAGTAGGTCTCATAGTATTCAGAGGGAGGGAAGGAGGAGAACCCTGGTTTTTCATTTTACTCCAGGAATCCAGGAACTGATATGTCAGAGCTGCAAAGAAGAGGACGCTATAAGCAGAGGAACTCCTTTAACTGACATGGTCCAGCCAGCTATGACCCAGTCCCTGAGCAAACACACCATCTCCTTTTCCTTCTGCCCTGCAGCTTGGCTTGAGTGTTGAACCAGTAAAAGCTTTTGGGTTTGCAGCACTTACAGGATAGGTTGCCATAGATCATAGCATAGAGTTACATCCCTGTACCCTCTCCAGGTAATGACACCCTTGGCTAGGGCTCACAGCAGACACCAGTCATCAGGTAAGACATTGTTGGAGCCAGACTACACAGTGACATGGGGAGAATTTTGAAAAAGGGCAAAAGGATAATTGCATCTCTTCTAAGGAGAGCTTCAGGCACTCAGCCAAGGAAAGGTTAAGACAAGTTAATGTTGCAGTCAGAGCAAGAACAAGCCACAAGCATTTGCTGCCTCTCACACTCCTGCCAACGGATGCATACTGTCAAAACCACACTCAGAATGGGCTTGCTAACAATCCTCTAGCTCTCCTATTGGCAACTTATCTCCTAGGATAGGATCTGTGACCCAGTATTGCTTCCCTGGTGCACTTGGCTTTTCAACCTAAGTTGCCAATCCCAAGAGACTGGTTTAACCTTGTTCTGCTTTCTCTAAGCTGCTTGGAGGTTCCACTTGGAATCTTATGGGGTCTGTATGCATATTAATGTGCTCTGAATGGCACAGCCTTCCAAGTTGTGCTTTGTATCATGCATATTGGATGATCAAGCCATATAAAACTGCTCTTGTTATAGGTCAAAATAAATAATGGTTCAATTTAACATTTCTCTTACCCCGTTTTGACTGTACAAATATATGTATATATTTGGAATAGTATCTGTGAGTCTGTTCACAATTCTGTGCACTGAGTACATAGCTCAAAGTAAGTGTAAGATGAGAAAAGGATATTTGCTCATCCCTTATTTATTTAATGCCACTTTCCCACCCTCACTACAACCAAGCCTCAGTTTCCACAACTATAAAATCTATATAACAATCTATATAGGACCTTAGAGTAATTATTAGGATAAAAAGAGAATAACTGTATAAAAGTGCCTGCTATATAATGGTTTTCAATAAACGTTAATTTCTTCTCCTTCTCTCTCCCTCTCTCCCTTCCTGCCTTCCTCACTTCTCCCTTTTGTCTTTCTCTGTCTCCCTCCTTCTTCTGTTACATATGGTTAGGATTTATCATTTGAAGCATTTAGATGTTGATAAAATGAACACTAAATCAGCAGTCAGGAAACATGAGTGACAGCTTTATATCTGCTACTAATAATTTGTGTCACCTTAAGACACCTCTTACCATCTCAGGACCTGAACTCCACACCCCCCATTTGGAGAATGTGCTTGCTTTGTGGTGTGGGTGGGAAGAAATGTTACTTTATTTATTTACATAACATCAAACATCCATAGCAACCTTAATATTATTGACTAACTATATTCCACTTGATACATAGTAGAGTGTTTTTTTTTCCTATCAGCAAAATGGAACTGGTAAAAATAATCTTGACAATAATTGTTAAAACTATACCTATATATACTGGCAAATTCATCACTACCTTTGTAGAAAATATGAACTTAATTGTATTCAAATAAGGATGAGATATGAAACAAGCCTATTGGCATTCATAAGCATATTTCTAATTATTTTCCCATGTTTCTTGATAGATTATAAAAGGACCCTGAAATTAATAATCCTCAAGTATAATGGAGCCAACAATGAAACAGTTCTGGTGATTAGAAGACTAAAGTTATTTATTTGATCCTTTAGTTCATGAAAGTGGGAAAACTATCCTTGCCTTGCCTTTTTATTATAATACTTTAAAAAAATTTTTTTTAATGTTTATTTATTTTTGACAGAGAGAGAGAGACAGAGCATGAGGGGAGAGGGGCAGAGAGAGAGGGAGACACAGAATCCGAAGCAGGCTCCAGGCTCCGAGCTGTCAGCACACAGCCCGACGCGGGGCTTGAACTCACAGATGGTGAGATCATGATGTGGGGCTCGAACTCACGGATCGTGAGATCATGACCTGAGCCGAAGTCGGACGCTCAACCAACTGAGCCACCCAGGCGCAACTTTATTATAATACTTAATAACAGTAAGATAACTCCCGTAGCATTAGGGTCCAGAGTCTCTATGATTTTTTTTAAAGGGGAAAAAAAGGCATCTAGCACTTTCTGTTACCAGTAGCCTTCTCCCTCTTAAAAAATATAACCAGCTATTGAAATTAATTAATATACACATACACTTCATACAGAATGAAAATAAAAATTAAATCTCATTTCACCTTAGTCTCCCTATTCTCCTTCACAGAAGTATCTGTTTTCAAAAATTTATATAAACTTCAGACTCTTTTTTCTAAATTGTTTTTTAATGTTTATTTACATTTAAGAGATGGAGAGACAGAGCGTGAGTGGGGAAGGGTCACAGAGAGAGGAAGACACAGAATCCGAAGCAGGCTCCAGGCTCTGAGCTGTCAGCACAGAGCCCCATGCGGGACTCGAACCCACAAACTGCGAGATCATGACCTGAGCCGAAGTTGGTCGCTTAACTGAGTGAGCCATTCAGGCGCCCCTAAACTTCAGACTTTTTATGCATATGCTACAAAATAGTGTTTCGAAGCATGTGTTTCTCAAAACAGTTAAACCACATCTGCCTATGGCTCTACTCTCCTGTGCCTTGCTTTTCCTACTAAATTTATACAAGGAATCTTTTCATTTTAGTGATTACAGAGATACCTCATTCAGGGACTGTATATTTTCCATTGTATGGATATGCCATAATCAGTATATCCACATAAAGTATGGATATATATAAATATATTTAACCAGTCCCCTTTCAGATGTTCAAATTTTTGCTATTAAAAACAGTGCTGCAATGAACATCTTTATGTATGCAACTTTTCACATATGTCAAATGTATCCATAAGATAAATCTCTAGAAATATCATTACTGAATGATAGGTATGTGCATTTTAAGTTTTGTTAATATTGTCAAAGTGCCCTCCAAAGATATTGAAACTTAACCTTCCACCAACAGTGTATGAAATTGTTCACTGTGATCTGATTGCTAATGTAGCAATACTTATCACACCACATGATTATAGCACAATGTACTGTCTATATTCATTATGCTGTGTGTTAGATCCCTATGGTTTTTATTACTTGTTACAACTTTGTACCCTTAAATACCATTACTTTTATCCTCCACCCATCCTCTGGTAAGCACCATTTTACTCTGGTTTTTTTTTTTTTACAGGTTTAACTTTGTTAGAATCCACACATAAGTGATATCATTCAGTACCTGTCTTTCTGCTTGACTTACCTTGCTTAGCATAATGTGCCCAAGTTCCAGCCATGTTGTTACAAATAAAGTAGATAAAAAAAGATGTGGTACATATACACAACGGAATATTTTTCAGCCATAAGAAAGGAGGATATCCTATTTCATAGTTCCCCAACTTTAAACTTCTGTTAATCTAATGGAGGTGAAATTGTACTTCTCAATGACTTAGCTTATTTTTCCTCCATTACTAGGGTGACTGTGCATCTTTCTGTAAGTTTAATGACCATTGTGTTTCCTGTATTGTGAATTATCTTTACATGTGCCCGTCCTTGCTCCTACTCAGGTAAAGAGGGTTAAGCATGGTAGGTGGAGTTTTTCTAACACCTCCCTTTGTGGAGGATGTAACTTTTGGGGATCTTGGGTACATGCAGGAATCCAGTTTGCATGCTCACTTACTGGCTTTCAGCATTCTTGTTGTTTCTGCTCTGCATTTGTAAATATATTCTGTTCTTACTTTCTCTCTCTCTCTCTCTGTGTGTGTGTGTGTGTGTGTTTTATAAAGGGATTTTTAGGGTAATTTGTCCAAGCTATTCTTGGAACTAGAAATTTTCTGTTAAAATTACTTTTAGGTTATTAAAAAATTCTTACAGAATTCATTAAATGATAATGCCTAGTTACTGAGATCTCTAAGAAAGCAGCTGCATAACTGTCTGAAAGATGTTCTGCCTTCAAAAACATTTTTAAATGCGCCAACAGAAAAGTTTAACTCCTCCCTTGACAAACACAAGAAAAAAAATACACAATTCAACAAAAAAGTCAAATGTGCAGACTTACATAAATGATTCAGTGCTAGGCAATAATGTTATAGACTTGAGAGAAAACTGCAAAGCATTTACTAAGGTGGAAATTGCTCTTGATTTATTAAAGGGAAAATAAAAGATTTGACCGAGAATCATAGGAAAATTTAGCACACAAATGTATTTATTAATTCTGGCATTATTTTCTGGTACCATTCAGCCTCATTTTCTCTGTAACAACTACAGAAATTTAAAAGATACATATATGGCTGGTTCTTGGAGGCATTAAAAGCAACTTATTGATTTAAAAAATAGGAGAGGCTACTTACAGCATCAAGCACTTAAATCAACTTTGTTAAGGTGTTTTAATTAACTCACCCCATATGTAAGCATATTAATATTCTATAAGGATAGCAAAATAATAAATCTTCAGAATATTATATAATATTTGAAAACTTATCATTTTATTTATTATTATAAATAGTCAGTGCTGAGATAAATATTGATATATTGTACACATTCCCATAGAATATAGTAATACTAAGACAGCATTATATATTCGTTTAAAAATGATTTCACTGAATTAAAACTGCATATTTGCTATCTTTAAATTATCCACATAGAGAATCCTAACCAGGCATCACTATCTCTTATTGCCAACAGTAAGAAATACCTGGCTTCTTAAATGCTGAGCTTGTAGACCCCAAATTAGGAAATGAAAGAATGGTATATAATCTTATCCTTTTCTGGTATTGCTCCCTTGGGTATAGCCTCCTAGCTCTTAAGGAACCAAAATGATTGATGGAAATTCTGAGGTCTGTGGTCAAAACAGATCTGCTGGGAATAATAAACAGTATTGGCACACAAGATCAGAACTTATGCTATTACTGGATGAAAGGAACCTTTCCCCAATTTAAAATACATCATTTTTGGGGTGCCTGGGTGACTCAGTCAGTTAAGTGTCCGACTTCGGTTCAGGTCATGATCTCATGGTTCGTGGGTTCAAGCCCCGCGGCGGGCTCTGTGCTGACAGCTCAGAGCCTGGAGCCTGCTTTGGATTCTGTGTCTCCCTCTTGCCTTCCCCTCCCCCACTCACGCTCTGACTCTCTCTCTCAAAAATAAATAAACATTAAAAAATTTTTTTTAAATAAATAAATAAATACATACATCCATCATTCTTGGAATTCCTGCAATGTGTACATACCCAGTCATTTTGAACCTAGCTACTAGGAAATGGCAGGCCTATCCTCATGGGGAAAAACTAATTTTATTTCATGCAGTGATCTCAGTCTGTTCCTCTAAATTTGTAGATATGTACCTTAAGTCAAAGGGAATGAACTTGTTGATCTGGCCAAAGGTGCAATAAGATTCAAGAGCACAACAAAGACATTGATGTTAAATATATCAAGAATATACTGAAACACTCAGAATTTTAGTCCCTTCCATCTATTTCTAAGTTAGAAAGGGAAACAAAGAGGTGAAGTGATTTCCTGTGTGTTATTTACTTGGATAGGTGAGGAAGGATCCAAGAATTCTGCAGAATCAAACATTTCGTATCATATATTAAGAAAGTTCCTGGGTTTATGAACATAGTAAAACCTAACTTCTGTATCATCAGGTAGATTTATACTCCCAAATTCTGGAATGCTGCCTTCCATTTAGCTGGAGGTAGATGAAAACCAAGTATTTTGAAAACTTAATGACAGAATAAAACAAATAACTTTAAAAGTTTAGAAAAAAGTTTATCCCAAACTCTCTAATTTTCAATTATACTTTACTTTCTTATTACACAGTATTGTTGTTGCTTTCAACAAAGGATTAGACTACAATCTCTTGATCCCAAGACCCCTTTTAAGCATTGAATAAAGGACAAATACCAAAAAAGAGGAAAACAAATTCCTTCTCATTCCTGTATTTCCCAATTCCTGATTTACTTTTTCTTCTTTTTTCTTTTTGTTTGCCCATACTCTCTCATCTAAATTTTAAGTAACTTTTAATTTGGTAATAAATGTATGTTGCTATTAATATTTAAAATCCTACTCTAATCCTAAGTTTAATATGACTTTTATAAATATATAGTAATTAGTGTTCTCGTGAGTCTACTATCTTAAGGAAAAAATGGCATTTATTTGCTACTTAGGTGACCATTAGAAGAATTCACAATGAAATCTTTTCTTAAATGTCTGTACTAAGGGTACTGAATGCAAAAGTTAGATTGTTTTGGATTGTTTAGTTGAATATAGGTATCTTAGTTAAGCTTGTGCTTTTGAGAAATAAATTCAGTGATGCCAAGTAACTTTTATTACAGTGTAATATGTCCTCTTTAGACTTAAATTTCAAAGGACATTACATAGTTTTAAGTGGGACTTGCAGCCCTATTTTCTTATACTCTACTTAAAAAATTATTTTGTAGTAATGCCTACTCCTCATCTTACAAAGCTATTGTTATGAAAGTTTCACAGTACCTTTAAAATAATTGCAGGCATTTGAATATTCCACAACCAAAACTGGTACACATTAATGTAAAGCAGACTTAGTATTTAAAAGTGCTGATTTCTACTTCTGGCCATGATGGAGTAACTGGTATAGGACTTATCATCTCTTTTTAAACAATCATGAACAGAAAAAATATGAGGCGACTGTTTTTCAGACACTGAGTAATAGATACAGCAGGAATGTGATCCTTGGGAGAAGGTAAACACACAAGTTAGACTCACATTTGCCTGGTAGTTGGCCTGGGGACAATTTTCCGACTTCAATACAAGAAGACAGAATGCAAGCAAAGCATTAGCCTTACTGATCTGTAATGGCAGAGATTGGAGATTAGGGATGTTGAAGTGGTTTATATCTGAAGTTAGTAGAAAGGAAGGAAGTATGTGGAAGGAGTCCTCAGAATTGTAGATAGGGATCCTCTTGATATGTTGGCTGAAAGCTGGGATGAGTGTGTGCAGAACAATACTCTATACAGAGTAACAGGACAGTTGTTTAGGGTCTGAGAGATAAATGGAGCTAACAGAGGATATAAATAGAGATTTCAGACTGCTAGGAGAAGGTGGGGTTCAATCCCAAAGTGGAGAGATTACACTGAGGACTTCAGGCATTTAGTCAATACCCCTGAAAGGCCAGAGTTTAGGAGTAAGGGCCAAGTCCTAGAGTAAGAACCGTGTTGTAAGACTAGGGACAAAACAGAAATATTTCTAACTTAACAAAGCATAAAACAATCCTAACAGGATAAAAAGGATCTATTTAATTTAGCTATATGGGAGAACAAAATTTCATCCCTTTTAAAGTAAGACAGCAGGGGCGCCTGGGTAGCTCAGTCAGTTAAGCGTACGACTTTGGCCCAGGTCATTATCTCATAGTTCATGAGTTTGAGCCCGTGTGCTGACAGCTTGGAGCCTGGCGCCTGCTTCGGATTCTATGTCTCCCTCTCTCTCTGCCCCTCCCCAGCTCATGCTTCCACTCTGTCTCCGTCAAAAATAAATAAACTTAAAAAAAATTAAAGTAAGATAACATATCTATACCCACTTCCAGATATCATTGACTATGACTGGCATACACTCCAAAATTATTGGACATGTGGAGAAGCAGAAAAAACATGATCCATAACTTAGAGAAGAGTCAGTAGAAACAGCTATGGAACTAGCCCAGATTCTGGAATTAGGAGCCAACAACTTAAAAACAGAACATAAATCTATTTATTTAAATACAGACTTGACAAAAAAACAAAAACAAAACAGAGTAAGAAAGCAGATAGAAAATCTCAGCAGAAAAACTGAAAGTATAAAAAAGAACCAAATGGAAATTGCAAACAAAGTATATCATTTTATTATTTATTTATTTATTTATTTATTTATTTATTTATTTAAGAGAGAGAGGGAGAAAGAAAGAGAGAGGGAGAAGGAGAGAGAGAAAATGAGCAGGGGAGAGGCAGAGAGCAAGGAAGAGAGAGAATCCCAAGCAGACTCCTTGCTGTCAGCACAGAGCCTGACGTAGGGCTCAATCCCACAACCGGGAGATCAAGACATGAGCAGAAACCAAGAGTCAGATGCTCAACTGACTGAGCCACCCAGGCACCCCAAAAGTATTTCATTTTAAATGAAAAACAAATGAACTTAAATGTTGATGCAACTCTAGAGAATAAAGGTTCATGATAAAAGGGTTAGGAAAGACCAATCTCAATTATCCTAAATAGAATATAGGAGAGAAAATAAAATAAAAGAAAAAATAATGAAAAACTTACAGATTTGTGGAAAAATAGCCTCACAGTGGCCTAATGTATATGTCCAAAAAGAGAGGAGGGAGTGAAATAGATAATATTTCAAAAAAGGATGGAGAAAAATATCCTAAACTTGGTAAAAAATATAAACCCCTGAGCATAGTATAGTCAAATTATTGAAAAGCAAAGATAAGAAGATAGAAAAAAAAATCACATTATATGAAGCAGAACAAAGATATAAATGAACTGTAATTTAACATCGGAAAACCTGGAGGTCAGAAGCAAATTTGTTTGAGCTATTTCTGGAACCAGAAATTTTCAAGTTAAAATTTATTCTCCCACAGCAGAATTTTGGTTCTGAACACTTACTGTTACATTTAGCCATAACTATTTTATGGTTTTTGTTGCTGTTATAAAGAAGAGCTTTTTTTCCTATTAAATTTTCTAACTAGTTATTATCAACATATATATATAGAAGAGCTATTGATTTTTACACATAAATTTTCTAACCATTAACCATGCTGAATTCTTTTAGGTTTCTAGTGGTTTTTAGTATACTAAATATATAATCATGCCATTGTTTTGCTCCAGGACAAAAAAGAATGTGTGACAGAGCTAGGTTTCAAATTTACATCTCCTGATTCGAAGTTCAATGCCATTTTTATCCCACTGCAAATTGCATTTATGGGTATATGGAATAGGCTGCACATTGCATGGTATGGTCTAAGAGACAGTGACTTGGACCCCTGCTTAAAAATACCTTCTTTGCTACTTGTCACGGGTCTTAAAATGTTTCAACCCTAAAGAATCACTTCTTTGGGTCTTGAAAGAAGTTTAACCCTCAAAAACAATCCTGTTAAAGTTGACATACTACAAGAAATAATGTAAGGCATCTTTTTTCAAGCTGGGTCATTCCTTGCTCGACCAAAAACTCCATGAAGGGAAAAATCACTGCTCTCCCTTATGTAGACTTCCATGCACCAAATAGGTTTTCCAACTGTGTTTGTTCAATTGAAATTAATTGAAATATATAGAAAACTACTCCATAAAATGTTAATAGGGATTATCTGAAAAAATGTCCATAATCAAATCCACTTGAGCAACATCAGGTGAAACAATGTTTACACATTATTGACAAACCTGCAAATATCTATTGTGATATTTCAGAGCAGGAGCTTGATTTCTAAAGTTTTCAAACTTAATTTGTCATGGAGCCTCTTCATTTTCCTCAGATCATTTCTTAACTTTGAATGTGTTGCAAAAAGGGAACCTGGGTCAACAGATAACCATAATGAGCTACTGGAGAGCACAGATCAAAGGTCTGGAGGGTGTGGTATAGGACGGCAACCTTCACAAAAGAGGGGTAATAGAAGGAGAAGTGAGGAGGTTCTAAAGATAAACTTTGCATGCTTTTCAAATTCTGCCCAATTGTCACTTTTGAACCCATAACATAATCTTGCTGGCCAGATAATACAGATACGCGGTTATGAATGTGGCACTAGCTCCCAAATGCTGTGACCACCTTCTCCTTAGTAACATCTGGACACCAGTCACAGCACTCTCTGTCTCTCTGCAGACAAAAGCCATCAGAAGTCTGCTTCTGCTGCTGCTAGAAATCACAGGGGCTACTTGGCTGACCACATGTAGCAACTGTCCAGGACCAAGTGGAACATACTTCTCTGTGATACTCTTACCTTGCCTTTATAAATCTAACTCCCTTATTTCTCCTTTATCCTGATGCCCCATCTATTTTACCTGTTTTTTTTCCCCTGTAAGTATCTCTGCAAGCGCTTTAGATTCTTTATTAGCTGCACAGGGGCAAAAATTAAAGAATAATACTGTCAGACATTTAAGGAGATTCTGGGGCCCAGTCCCTATACTTACAAAGCTCCTAATCCACTGGGAGACCAACAGCTAAGCAGATAATTACAACACATTGTGTGTGTGGGGTTCTATATTGGGTCATGCACAAGGAGTAAAATGAGTGTCTGTATCATCTAGGGAAATCTAGGATACTTCACTCTGAGATGATTCAGTAGTTCATCTAATTTCAAATGCTAAGTAACTCTACAACCATCTCTCTCTGGATGGGAAATGTATCCTGGAACTTTTTTAGTCAAAAGAACCTCCCCAATTAAATGGTTTTCCTGGAGACAACACTGAAATGTTGCGAAATGGCAAGGGGGAATCTTACAGAGTTTGAGGTGATAGAGGGAAATCAATCTGGAATTACAATATATCTCAGCTATTCCATGGTGGTCTTCCACAAATTAATAACTACTTATACATATGATCTTCCACAAATTGATAACTATTTATACCTATGTAAGCTTATGAAGTGCTCTCACATACACCAGGGTCAGCAAAGTATAGCCTGGGGGTGAAATTCAGCCTAGCTCTCGCATGTCCAGAGCAAGAATGATTTTAACATTTTTAAATGTTTAGACAAAAAAAAAAATCAAAAGAAGAACATAATTTTTTGAAATGTGAAATCTATATAAAATACAAATTTTAGTATTCTAGATAAAGGTTTTTTGTTTGTTTTACATAGACACACTCTTTAGTGTATTGTCTATGGCTGCTTTTGCCCTAAAACAGTGGAGTTGAATAGTTGCAGTGGACACCATAATGACCCACAAAACCTAAATTATTTACTCTTCAGTCCTTAATGGAAAAAGTTTACTGGCCCTCTAAGATACACCATTGTTCAATATGCACAGAAACCATAAAGGAGTCAGGCCAGTGGTCATTCCAATGGACCAGATGAAGAAAGGCTGAAGAGCTTAAGATCACCTCGCTTGTGAGTGCTTGTTCTAGTTAATTAAATGCAGATTTTCTGACTTCAGATGGATCTCTTTCCATTGCAATAAACACACATTTTGACCATTTTTGCTTTAAGTGTTTCTACTATGATTATTTGAAATTAGGTCTTGTTTTGTATGGGGTATGGTAAAATTTCTGCTGAGGCAGTCAAACTCTGGTTTAAAAATACTCAAGGAATCTAAAGTGAGGTCAGCTTGACTCTGAAACCCACACTCAGCATTTGCTGCCCAGCAAGCTCTCGTCTATTGACGTCGTAAGTTCTGGATAGAGGTAACAGGAAAATAAGAAGCCACTAAGTAAGAGAAAATGTTGAATTCCAAGCAGGGTGCAGGTGTACTAAGCATTGCCCACTTTCTTGCTTTATTCTCCTGCTTCTGTTAAGAAAACAGGATTGAGTACCTTGGTTGGCATTTTTTAAATCTCTGGATAAAAACTATCTAAATAAAGATTTTTATGTGGGTTGCTGTTCACATCTTCCCCCACACTTTCAAACATTCCTTCTCCTCTTGGAAAGCTGCTCAGCAGAGTGCCACTGTGGGGAGGTGAAAGGCTCCACGGAGGGAAGGGGGAGGATGGGACATTATTCAGAAAGAAATAAAATTTCTGGGCAAAAATAAACCGAGCTGTCTGAGACTATTGGTATTATGATTTTTTTTATCACCAATGAGATAAAGGTCTCTAGACGATTTTTCTGGGTTTCAACTGTTGTAAGAGCCAAAGAAAAACTAAAATAAACCAATCTATAGGTAAGTCTGCCAGGTAACTTTATAAAGCTGTAAGAACAACAAAGCTATATATTTTTGCCTTTCCCCTCATTTCTCAAATGGTTCTTTTATTATATATATGGCATTCTGAAGGATTTTTAGTTCGAGAATTTCTCTAGAACACTCTGCGTATGTTTTCATATATGCATAGTGAAAATCAAATAAAATCAAATTCTCCCACTTTTTTGTTTAATTTTTGGTAAAATTTTTGTTACTGTTATTTTGCAGTATTTTACATAGTTGTTTTGTTCCTGAAAAGAAGACTAAGAAGGAGGAGGAAGAGAAAAGAAGAAATAATTTTTTTAAAAAAAGAAGGAGCCGGGAGGGGCGGCAGGAGAAGGAGGGGAGAAAGAAGGAGGGGAGACTGCCCTCAAATTATGCAGAAGAAAAGAGAGTGAAGCTAAATAAATACTTTATGATGTTTCCAGGGTTTTCTTAAGACAAAAGCCACAAATTTAACTTAGCTTACCATCTTATAACCAAATGTTGCATTTATTCATGTACAGTAAACAACATGAGGTCATTTGCTTTCTTTTCAGCCGAGAAAAACCACCTCCTGAATTAATCAAGGCTTAGCCCCTAACAGCAGATACAAATAATTTAACATTTCCTGCTTAAAGTATGTTCATTATGTACTTGCTGATCTGTTTCAAGGCTGTTGCTATGCATAAAACTATCGACTATATAAAGCAACAAGCAAGGAGGAAATGCCACTTGTGCTGAAAGAGAAAATGATCTTCAAATTGTTTTCATTTTCTTGTCTATTGACTTACAGCTTTTCTAAGTGAAGTGTTACACTAGGTCATTAATAATAATAGTAACTCATATTGGTATGGTGCATTCTGGGTCCAAACCTACCTCCACTTGTGCCTTCCTTTGATCCTCACAGAAAGCCTGTAAAATGAAAAGGCACATTGTTTCTATTCTGCATTGTTTCTATTCTATAGTGAAAAGCCAAGGCTCCCTCAGAGGGGAAAAGTTGCTTGCTGAGGTTTGTATAGCTAGTAAGTTGCTGGGGAAAACAACAACAACAACAACAACAACAACAACAAACAACTCAGGACTTCAAATCCAGAACACTTCTACTAGAGTTACTAACTTAGCAAACATTCAACATTTAACATATGTGATATCATGGAATAAGCAGAAATAAGAATAGTATAAATAGGATAGAATAAAAATAGTCTTACAGAATAAATCAGGCAACTTTTCCTAATCACACAGCTGATAGTAGTGCTACTTACCTCTTCGGTTTGATGTGAGAATTAATTAATCTAATAATGTATGTATGGTGCTGAGAACTGAGCCTCGCACACAGTAAGAACCTAGTAAATGGAAGCTAACTAGTATGGCGATAGCTATCATGGCATGGCTCACATTATACTGAAAATAAATTTTGTTGTTTTAAATTGCTTTTTCAAACAGGTAATACCTGGATAAGGCATAAAATTCTAATAGGGCAAATGGGTTTACAGAGAAAAGGAAGTCTCCCATCCCTGTCTTCCAACCAACTGATTCTGCTCCACAGGAATCCACTGTTATCTATTTGTAAAATAGCCTATTTCCCAAGTATTTTGTCTTCACAAGTCCTCCTCTTTTTCAAAATGTTAGCTATAATTAATGATTTTGCTTGTTATTTCAATTTACGTGTTTTTGAATAGGTCATATTATACAAACTAAGCACGATACAAATGCTATTCTGCATCTTATGTTTTGTTACTTAACAATAGGCTAAACATATAATTTATTATATAATATCATATAATTTATTATGCCAATTTGAGGGTTACAAATGATGCAACACCCTGCTGGTGGGAATGCATGTGTGTGTGTGTGTGTGTGTGTGTGTGTGTATAATCGAGTATATATATAATGGAATGTGTATAAACCCTTAGCTTATTGCAGCTATTTGTAGCAATTCAAAAGAGTCTCTGTTTGGATGACAATAGTATTAATCCCATCTTTTTCTTCAAACTCAAAACCTTTGTTTGAGAGAGGACTCTTAAGAAAAGTAACTTGAGTCAGTCTTTGCTCTTGCTAAGGCTGCCACAGCCATGGGATTTATTTAGAGGACAAAAACAATTTTTTTAAAGTCTTTTAGGATCTGATTGAGATTTTAAGACACAGGCATAAAGCAACTCTCTTAGCAAGTTTGTATTCTCTTTCCAAAGCCAGCACCCAACCCTCATGAATCATGCTTCCTCATTTTCATAAACTTGTGTAGCCCCACTCTTTGGATCTAGGTAGCCCTACAATTCATGTTTGACCATAGAATGTGGCAGAAGTGATGCATGTTTTTGAAGACTAGATTATAAGAAGCCTAGTAGCTTCCAGCTAGGTTTCTCACACAGTCAGTCTGGGGATAGCCAACATCAAAGAAGCATGACCATCTTGCGATGATCATGTTGTGAGGAAACCGAACTTAGCTATGAGAAGGGGTTTCATGGCGAGAGAAAAATGCTCAGGGTCCCAGCTCTCCCAGCCATCCTAGCTAAAGCATGTAAAGGAAGAAGCCCTCTTAGATGTCCAGACTGGTCAACACTTTAGAGATCTCCAGCCCCATTCACCATCTGACATGAAATTACAGGAGAGATCCTATGGTAAAAACATTTGGTTGAGCCCATGCAATACATAAAACCTTACAGATAATAATTGCTATTTTGGACAATTTAGTGTTGGAATAGTTTAGACAATTAAATAGATAATTAAAATAATTCTTCCATCTTTGCTTGCAGAATGGCCTGATGATAGTGGCAACAAGTAATCCCCCCACCCCCAATAGTCAGAACACCCTTCTATTTTTCCTAATACTATAGCCTAGCAGGAGAGGGGCATAGGTTTACCTCCTAAAATACAATAGACAACAATATGACTTAATTCTACAGAATAATCATCACTAATTCTCTGGCATGCAATATATGAGTCCTTATTGTCTAGTGCGCCACTTTCTTCCTTTATCGGTTTCACATTTTATCTTCTGTTACTCTTAACACCCTCATTTCGGATCCAAACTCTGAATGAGTTAAGGATTGCATTTGGCTTCATGTAATGGAATCCTAAATTTAAATGTTTAATCAAATGGGGAATTATTTTTTTGGATATATCAAGTAGTCAAAAATAAGATGTTGGAGAAGAAACAGCTACTGCCCCCAATTTCCATCATCTTCTTCCTTTGCCACAACATTCATTCATGATTTTTAGCTGAAAATATGGCTACCTTGCAGTTAAGTATTACTCAACCACTAATTTCTGACTGAGGGATATCAGGAGTGTCCTATGTGACTTCTGGAATGTATTTTTAATGGGAGATATTATGTCATTCTTTCTTGTTCATGAATTAAGTGTGGATATAATGGCTGGATTATATAGCCTAGCAGCCTTCTTATTTCCAAAGCCATAAGCATAAAATGCAAAGAGTCTGAGTGCTTAATCACTGTATCAGCCCTGGACTGTCTATCCCTGGACTTCGTTTACATGAAAGAGAAATGAATTTACATCTTCTCATGCCACTATTACTTTGAGATTTTATTTTGTTTACAACTGAAATTAATCTAACTAATGCAGGAGTCAGAACTAGTGCAGAAGCTCCAAAGAGTCAAAAGTGGTCCAGGCTGCTTCTGTCTTTCTGATTCAGCACCCTCGTGTGTGTGTGTGTGTGTGTGTGTGTGTGTGTGCGCGCGCGCGCGCGCGTGCGTGTGTGTGTGTGTGTGTGTGTCTTCTCATCCTTAGAGCCACATCATTGTAGCAGAATAGATGGTCTCCCTTCAGCTTTCATTTACATTCCAGGTAGAAAAACAAACAAACAAACAAACAAAGAAACAAAGAAACAATGAAGGAGAGGTAATTCCTCTATCAGGAAAGCAAAATTTTCCAGAATCCTTAGAAGACTTAATTTTACGTCATGTTGGCCAAGTTTTGACATTTAATTTAGTAGCTGGGCACACTGACAACCCAAATAAAAAGAAACTTCTATTAATAGGCTAGAAGAAGAAATGGAAATTAAGGAGACCATAGGTAGGGTCTGCCACAACAGTGTGTCAGAGTAGTGCTCAGAAAAAGTGTTTTCTGCAAACAATACTCAAATCCAGTAAAAGGAAGGAAATAGTAAGAGGAGAGCAAAATAAGTGATATAGAAACTAAAAACAAAAGAAAGCAAAAACAACAATAGAACATATCAATGAGACTAGGAGCTGGTTCTTCAAAAAGATCAACAAAATT
The DNA here is from genome assembly GCF_027475565.1 of Acinonyx jubatus. Lineage (NCBI taxonomy): Eukaryota > Metazoa > Chordata > Mammalia > Carnivora > Felidae > Acinonyx > Acinonyx jubatus. Next base: position 29,353,441 of record NC_069394.1, read on the forward strand.
GATAAAGCACTGGCCAGATTCATCCCCCCTCCAAAAAAACCAAAAAACAAAAAACAAAAACAAACAAACAGAAAAGACAACAACACAGAGAGGACCCAAATAAACAAAATCACTAATGAAAAAGGAAAAATAACAACCAACACCACAGAAATACAAACAATTGGAACAGAATATTATGAAAATCTATATGCCAACAAATTGGAAAACTTAGAAGAAATGGATAAATTCTGAGAAACATATAACCTACCAACACTAAAGCAAGAAGAAACAGAAAATCTGAACACACCAATTACCAGAAATGAAATTGAATCAGTAATCAAAACACTCCACCAAAACAGAAGTCCAGGACCAGACGGCTTTACAGGAGCATTCTACCAAACTTTGAAAGAAGAGTTAACACCTATTCTTCTCAAACTATTCCAAAAAATATGAGAGGAAGGAAAACTTCCGAATTCATCCTATGAGGCCAATATCACCTCAATACCAAATCAGATAAAAACACCACACACAAAAAAAGAGAACTACAGGCCAATATCTCTCATGAATACAGATGCAAAACTCCTTGACAAATATTAGCAAACTGAATCCAATAATACATTAAAAAGATCATACACCATGATAAAGTGGGGTTTATTCATGGGATGCAAAGGTGATTGAATATTCACAAAACAATCAGCATTGTTCATAATATCAATAAGAGAAAGGATAAAAACCATATAATCATTTCAATAGACACAGAAAAAACATTTGACAAAGTACGACATCCATTTATGATAAAACCCTCTGCAAATTAGGTCTAGAGGGAACATACCTCAACATAATAAGGGCCTTATCTGAAGAACCCACAGCTAACATCATACACAATGGTGAAAAACAGCTTTTTCCCAAAGGTCAGGAACAAGACAAGGATGTTCACTCTCACCACTTGTATTCAACACAGTACTGGAGTCCTAGCGACAGCAATTAGACAACATTAAGAAATGAAAGGCATTCAAATTGGTGAGAAAGAAGTAGAACTCTCACTACTTGCAGATGACATGATATTATATACAGAAAGCTGTAAAGACACCAGCAAAAAAACCTGCTACAACTGATAAATGAATTCAGTAGAGTTGCAGTATACAATATCAATGTACAGAAATCTGTTGCATCCTATACACTAATAATAAAGCAGCAGGAAGTGAAATTCAGAAAAAAAACCCATTTATAACTGCACCCACAACAATAAAATATTGTAAACCAAGAGACAAAAAATCTGTACTATGAAAACCATGAAACATTGATGAAAGAAATTTGAGATGATGCAAAGAAATGGAAAGACATTCCATGCTCAAGCGTTGGAAGAACAAATATTGTTAAAATGTCTATATTACCCAAAGCAACCTACACATTGAATGCAATGCTTATCAATGTACCAACAGCATTTTTCCCAGAACCAGAACAAAAAAGTCCTAAAAATCCTAAAACCCTAAAACAATCCTAAAATTTAAATGGAACCACAAAAAACCCTGAATAGTAAAAGGAATCTTGAAAGAGAAAAACAAAGCTGGCTGCATCACAATTCCAGATTTCAAGTTATATTACAAAGCAGTAGTAATTAAAACAGTATGGTACTGGCATAAAAATAGACACATAGATCAATGGAACAGAACAGAAAACCCAGAAATGAACCCACAATTATACGGTCAATTAATGTTCAACAAAGGAGGTGTGAATATACAATGGATAAAAAGATCGTCTCTTCAATAAACAATGTTGGGAAAACGGGACAGCCACATGTAAATGAAACTGTACTACTTTCACAACACAAAAATAAACTCAAAATGGCTTAAAGACCTAAAAGTAAGATCTAAAATCATAAAAATCCTTGAAGAGAGCACAGCCAGTAATTTCTCTGACATCAGCCATAGCAACATTTTTCTAATGTGTCTCTTGAGGCAAGAGAAATAAAAGCAAAAATAAACTATTCGGACTTCATAAAAATAAAAACCTTCTGCACAGTGAAGGAAACAATCAACAAAACTAAACGGCAGTCTGCAGAATGGGAGAAGATATTTGCAAATGACATATCCAATAAAGGATACTAAATATTTTGTATCCAAAGTATATAAAGAACCAATATAACTCAATACCCCCCCAAAAAAACAATTAAAAAATGAGTAGAAGACATGAATAGACATTTCTCCAAAGAAGACATCTAGATGGCGAACAGATGCATGAAAAGATACTCAACATCACTTACCATCAGGGAAATGCAAATCAAAACTACATATGATGAGGTATATTACCTCACACCAGTCAGAATAGCTCAAATCAGCAACACAAGAAAAAACAGATGTTGGCAAGGATGTGGAGATCAAATAACCCTCTTATCCTGTGGGTGGAATGTAAACTGGTGCAACGACTCTGGAAAACAGTATGAAGTTTCCTCAAAAAGTTAAAAATAGAACTACCCTATGTTCCAGTAATCACAGTATTGGCTATTTACTCAAAGAATATGAAAACACTGATTTAAAGGGATACATACACTCCAATGTTTACTACAGCATTATTTACAGTAGCCAAGATATGGAAGCAGCCCAAGTGTCCATTGATAGATAAATGAATAAAGAAGATGTGGCATATGTGTGTGTGTATACATATACATATACATATATACATATACATATACATAATGGAATATTACTCAGCCATAAAAAGAATGAAATCTTGCCATTTGCAACAACATGGATGGAGGTAAAGAGTATAATGCTAAACAAAGTAAGTCATTTAGAAAAAGATAAATACCATATGATTTCATTTATATATGGAATTCAAAAACAAAACAAATAAGAAAAGGAAGCACAGAGAGAGAGACAGACACAGAGAGAGAGCGAGAGAGAGAGAGAGAGAGAAACCAAGAAACAGAGTCTTAACTATAGAGAACAAATTGATGGTTACCAGAAGGGAGGTGGGTGGGGGATAATTGGGGATAGGGATTAAATAGTACACTTATCATGTGAAAAATAAAATAAAGTGACTTTTAAAAAGAAATAACATGTTCTAAACTGGGCAGAAACCCAAACAGGTGTCCTATACAGGCTCCTAACATACATCCAAAGTTGAGATCCACAATTAAGACATTTAGAAACATTTATTAAGCTTTAGTGGAGAGATAGGCCTGGATACATCAATAGGATAGTCCTGTAGGCCATAGTTCAAGCTAGAGTCATCTCAAGAAAGCATATATATTTAGAATAGTGAGCTAAAGATGAAACTCTGGGGGAAAACTAACGAAGAGAAGCTAAGTATAGGTGTAAGAGATTCTGAAACATATCAAGAGAGATCAGTTAAAATGATAGTAAAAACCAGAGAGAAAATTATGAAAATTACAATGGAAAATTTCAAGTATCACATATGCTTTGAAATGCAGCTGGTGGGTACAAAAGTGCTCCCAGGACTTATTAATTTGGAGAGTACTTTTTTTTTGGGGGGGGGGGGGACAGAGAGAGACAGAGCATGAACGGGGGAGGGGCAGAGAGAGAGAGGGAGACACAGAATCGGAAACAGGCTCCAGGCTCTGAGCCATCAGCCCAGAGCCCGACGCGGGGCTCGAACTCCCGGACCGCGAGATCGTGACCTGGCTGAAGTCGGACGCTTAACCGACTGCGCCACCAGGCGCCCCTTGGAGAGTACTTTTCAAGAACAGTTTCAATAAGTACTAAAATCAGTTTACCATGAACGGAAGACTGAAGGGAAAATAAGAAAGTGGAGGTGCGTGGTAGACCACCCTATCCCAGCCTTCTCTAAGCTAGGCTTCTATATACATCTATGTCTTCTTACAAATATAAAGAACAAAAGTTTTAATCACTTGGAGGAAAGGAAAGGGTAACGGAAGATAAATATTTTGCTTCAAGTAAACTATTCAGAAAACTCCTCCTCTATTGAATTTGTATTGTACTGGATTGCTTTGAAGTTTTATTGGTTTGTGACTACAGAGATCCAAGGATACCCTTAGTCCAGACAGGTGATTCCTATACCTTTGGTCCCAAAGAGGTGAGTGTCTCTTAGTGTCTCTGTGTCAATGCTGCAAGACAATTTCAAAATCAGACTGCCTTTGATGTGAAAAGATGAATTTGAATATATTTTAAAATTTAGATTCCACACATTTAATTTCATCAACAAATTATGCTTGCCCTTTAAATAATGCATGAACCAGGTCCAAAGGACAAATGTTCTGAGTGTACTGTATCTGGCGCATATGATAATTCTGCCAAGTTGATTTGATATGCAAGTCATTGAGAAATCATATTAATTCAATCAAGAAAAATCAGGTTAGAACCAAAGGAATTAAAGAAACAAGAAGGAGCTATATACCAGGCATTTTATTCACGTTAGCACCTCATCAGTAACTGACAAGGTTTTCATTTTGAGACTGAGAGAAAAAAATAAAGCTTAGTGTGTAGTTCACTCAGGAGTCCATATATACTAAGTAGCAGAACCAGGATATGAACCCATAGCTTTCTGACATTCAGATCAGCCTACTTTCTACTATACTATTCTGCATTTATGAATGAATACTTCAGTGAAAATAAGCATAAGGTCAAAGGGGCTTTTAATAAATTACTTAAATTCCTTTTCTACTTTTTAAAAACTAAGCATTTATTTTTAGAGGAAAGCTCTGAAATAACCTGACAAAGGGCATCTGTAATGAAGTATAATACTGAATTCTATAAAAAAGAAATTGGCCAATGCCATAATGAGGCCATCTATAAATTTATGTCCTTGTTTATAATGAGTGTGATACCAAGGTAGATTTGTCATTTCTTCTAGAAAAATAACTCAAGGCTCTCCTTACCTACCTGCATGACAAACTATATATTGTAAACAGAGGTCTGGTGAAAGATTTGCAAGGTCAAAAATTTCAAGGTTATTTAACTGCCTAAAAAAAGACCTTGTGAAAATTATTGGGGATACTATAGTTGTTTTTGTATTTTTCTTACCTTGTAATCTGGTTCTGAAATAAAAGAAAAAAAACCAATTATGATACATTGCAGTTTGTGCATGATGTATGCTGATAATATTTCATTAAAGGTATATTTTTTATACAAACAAACATAAGCAATGAAAAAATTTCCCCTGCATCAGGTTCTCTTCTGATAGCCACTCAGATCATTTTGTTCATTAACTTGATATTTTTCTTAGAATAAATGTATCATGTATATGTTTTGCATTTCTCTGGATTTGAAAATTGTAGTTTCTATGATACTAGTGGATAAGAAGAAATAACATTCTAAGAGTGGCATGCAGACTAATAATATCTAATTATCACTAGAGTTGTCATATCTACAAATTTATGTAGGAGTACCATCACAGAGAATAGGCTCTCTAAGACATTAATTCCAAGAATCATGTAATTTCCCATTTTCAAAATAATTTACAAACCACACTTCAAGTAAAAAGAAAAAAAGGCAAAAAAAGCCCTGTACAATTTAAGGTAAACAAACTCTTATAACAAGCAGATTTCATATAAAATGGCTCAAACACAATAGAAGTTACTTTCCTAGGTTAACAGTTCACTGGTGGTGCTGGCGTGCTGGTGGGGGGTAGATTAGGGTGGTGTGAGGTTCTTTCTAATGCAGTCTTTTGGATACTCAGGCTAATGGAAATACTATTACTCAATGCGTGGCTCCAATACCACCCTAGACATCAACACCAGACAGTGAAAGAGAAAAGTTCATGGAGGATCACACATGGGAAATCTTAACTAGCCAGGCCTGGAAGTGGCCTCCAAGATAGCAGGGGAAAAAAAGTGTCACAATAGCAGAGGAGAATGTGTCTCAAGAAGATGGAAGTGCTAAACAAGTCAACTGCCCCAGAAGGGTCCTTAGGATTTCATGGAAAATCTTAACATTAAAAACGATGTTGGTAGGGTAGTTAGAGAAGAACTCAGGATACTGTAGATTAAGGAGTGACATGAGCAATAGGAAAGTAGAAGTAGTATGAACATGATTCTTTCTCACAAAGTTTGGTTGCAAATGGAAGTAGATATAGATATGAATATAGTATATATATGGATATAGCAAAAGTGGCACAAAGGGGGGGTATTCTAGAGAAGGTTTCTTTGCTTTTTATTTGTTTTTGTGTGTGTGCGCACGTTTTTATGTAGAAAAAACTCAAGTGTGTTTACTGGCTCCAAGAAAAGAGGCAGTGGCAGCAGAGAAGGGGTTAAGCAGATATGAAAAATAAGGAATAAATTATGGCATTTTCAAGATTAAAAATTAAAAAGGAGATAAAGACCATACCCAGAGGGATTCTATTTGACAGGAGCAGGACATCTATTCTACTGAGACAGGTAAGAAGAAATATAGGTAGGTGGGTAATAAGAGTAGTAGGACACAGTAATCTTTTGAAAGAGCAAGGAAAGTAACATCATGGGAGGTTTCTAGAAAATGTTTATTCCACAAAATTTATTAAACCCTTCCTATATCTAAGTTTTTTCCAGTGCCAAACTACATGAGTGACCATAAGTAGACAAATGCCTTGATCTCATGAAACTTACATCCTAGTGGGAAAAGGCAGACAATAAACAAACAAATAAACAAATAAATAATAAAACAGGTAGAAATAAGAGCTAAGAAGAAAAATAAAGCATAGTAATAGAACAGAAAATAATAACAAGATGGTTGTTGGAAAGTGATACTAATTTAGTTAGGTTAGAAAAAAGGGCCTCTCTCATGAGTTGACATTTGAGAAGAGACATGAGTGAAGTTTGGGAATAAGAATACAAATAAGAAGGAGATGAGTTTCCCAGTCATAAGATACAGCAATAACCAAGATCCTGAAATTTAGAAACAGTGAGTGGGCTGATGTGGAGTAGAATAAGTGTGGGGAGAAGGCTAGAAAATATCAAAGAGGTTGGAAGGGTAAGCAGGGGGTGTTCATGTAGGCTTTTGAGAAGAGACGTCAAAGTTTAAAACAGCTATCATGGGAAATGAAACAGCAAGTTGACTTGGAACAAATTGAAACATTGACAAAGAACTCCAAGAACTCTAGCCGAGGTTAGAGACTAGAAATTTTTTAATGATGACAAACTAAGACATTGTTTAAAAGCATAAAATGCTTGGATTAACCCAAAGCTATGGCTTCATATTGTGTAATAAGAGAAAGAAAAGAAGGCAAGAGATTTGAGAATAGTGTCAAGTGAGTAATTTAAGTAAGGGCCATTGGGCATGTAAGCAAGAGAATTAAGTTGGAAGAGATCACATAGTTTGGGGAAAAATGAAATTGGATTTTTATATAGTTGAAGAGCAGATGAATAGGGAAGAGAAAAATGAGAAAGCCTGATCGGTGGTCAGAGACAGATATTGAATATTAAGAAGTAAGCAATATATAAAGATACCATATACCAATTGTGCTCTGGGTTAGAGATCTAAGCAAAATGAAAATATGCACCTATAAAAAGTGTACAGAAATATTTCCAGCATAATTATTAATAATAGCTAAAGGGAGAAACAACTCAAATATCTATCAATGGAAAAATGAATAAATAAAATTTGGTATAGCTATATGATGAGATATTATTTGGCCATAAAAAGGAATGAGGCACTGATACATGGTATGACATGAATGAACCTTGAAAATATTCTGCTAAGGGAAAGAAGTCAGTTACAAAAGACTATATACTATATGACCCCATTCATAGGAAAGTCCAGAAGAGATAAATTTATAAATACAAGGTAGATTTGTGGGTTTTGGGGGCTGTGGAGGGGGATGGGGTATAGCATGGTAGCTAAAGAATATGGGGTTGTTCCTTAAGGTGATGAAAATGTTCTAAAATTGACTGTGGTGATGGCTGCACATACCTGTGAATATACCAAAAGTGAACTGTATACTTTAAATGGTTAGTTTTATGTTTATGTGAATTATATCTCAATAAAGCTGCTAATAAAAAAGAAGTAGGCAATGGACAGGTGCATCATGAAGACATGGAAGTGGTCTTCCAAAGTAGGATGAAAATGAAGATCAAGGGACTCAAAAACTAAGACACTAAAATGACATCCACGTGGATATTGACAGGGGATGATTATGGAATCAGAAATAGAGATACATATGGAGTCAGATCCCAAAGTCCTTTGTGAATCTAGGTGAGTCACTAGGATATCAACAGATATGAGTGATAAACGGAAAGGGTGATGGTTAACTATATTTCATTGAATTGTAAGTAAGTGGTGTTTGTATCTTTGTTAAAAATTTTTTTTAAACCACATGGTTTGGATAGATCAACAGAAGTAATAAGAATGCCTAGTATCCTACAAAAGACAGAGAGTCTGATAACAAATGGCCTCCACTTGACAGAGCTGCAAGGTCTCAAATGTCCCCTGGTTCAATTAATGCAAGGATGAACCTAGGGCATTTTGTGAAAATATTCAGGTTCTTTCAGGGGGATTTTTCCCCTTTTATTTCCTTAATGTTTTTCTCTCCTTCCTTCTTTTTCGAGCAACAACAAAAAGTTCCAAAAGCTACAAAGAATTGAGCACAGAGGAAAATAATGGAAAGATGATTTGGAGTGGGAGAAGGAGAGGAAACACTGAACTTAACAGACAAGACGAATAACTGCAGCACCTTGCATTCTGAATGGTGCCAAAGGATGACACGGTAAGAATGAAGAGATTCACTGGCTTTGCAATACCTTCACGTTGCAAAAGCTTGGAATGAACAGACTAGATAATGCTTTGTGTCTGTGGAATGGCTAGGCCAGGGCTATGTTTCTGCAACTTGCTTGTACGGACTTCTGGTTAGGGAAAAAAATGTGCCACATCCTGGGACATTCACTGGAACGTGAACATTAACGAAACACAGTTCTGTATTTAAAGAATGCTGTGGTTATTATAACAAAATAAATATGGAATATTCATAGCCTGAGTTAACATAATAAGCAGTAATGGACAAATCTGGAAGATATTTTCAAAGTTTTTTATTAAGTTCTACTGTACATTCAAAGAAATGCACAGATCTTAAGTGTACAGTTTGTTCAGTTTGACAAATGAGTACACTTACATAATCCACACCCTTATCAAGCCAGAATATTTTCATCACTCCAGAAAGTTCCCTCACACCTCTTTCCAGTAAGTCCTCTGCCCCATTCCCCAGAAGCAACCCATTTATCTGATTTCTATTATCATAGATTACTTTTGCTATTCTAAACTTCTTATAAATGGAATCATAAATTATATGCTACTTTGTTTCTGGCATCTTTTTCTCAACATAATATTTTTTAGATTTATCTATGCTTTTGTGTGTACCAGTCGTTCATCTCTTTTTATTGTTGTTCCATTGTATGAATGTATCACAGTTTATTTAATCATTGTTCTGTTGATGGATACCTGGAGTTTTCTAACACAAAGTGGCTCTACACATTCTAGAACAAGGCTTTTGTGTATAGATGTTTCCACTTTCCTTAGATAAATGCCTAGGAGTGCAACTCCTCAGTCATCGGGTACATATATATGTTTAACTTTTTTGAGAAATTGCCAAACTATTTTCCAAAGTGGTTGTACCACTTTATACTCCCACTGGCTACGTGTGAGTGTTCCAAATGTTCCACATGCTCGAAAACATTTGGTATTGCCGACTTTATCTCAATTGTGTTTTAATTTGTATTTCTCTGAGAATTAATGATGTTGAATTCTTTTTAATGTGCATATCAGTCATTCATATGTCACTTCTGTGAGGTGTTTGCACAAGTATTTTGCCCATTTTTGTACAATTATAGTCCTTATTATTATTGAGTTGTAGGAATTCTTTATATATAAACCCTTTGTCAAATGTATTCGCTCTACATATTTTCTCCCAGCCGTATCTACTTATTTTCTTAACAGTGTCTTTTGATGAGCAGTTGCATTTGATTATAATAAAGTCCACTTTATTGTTTCTTTACCCTTTCCAAGAAATCTTAGCCTACTCAAAGTGAAAGTATCTTCCTGTGTATTATTCTAAAAGCTCTGTAACTTCAGCTTTTATTTATAGGTCTATGATCCATTTCAAATTAGCTTTTGAGTATGGAGTAAGGTAGGAGTTGAAGTGCTTTTCCAAAACTTGGATATCTTCTTTTTCTAGCACCATTTGTAAAAAGATTTTCCACTTCTCATTGAATTGCTTTGATGCCTTTGTTGAAAATTATTTGATCATATATATGTAAATCTATCTCTAGATTCTGTATTTTAATCTATTAATCTATTACTTTACTAATACTGTACTATCTTTACTATTGTCCCTTATAATACATCTTGAAATCAGGTACCTCTAGCTTTAAAAAAAATTTTTTGTTTGCTATTCTAGGTCTTTTGTATTTCCAAATACATTTTAAAATCAGTCTGTCTATAGTCTTTAAAAACCCACAGGGAATTTAGATAATTTGTGATTATATTGAATATACACAGACACAATTTAGGGGAGAATAAACATCTTAACAATATTGAGTCCTCCAATCAATAAATACAGTATTTCTGGGGTGCATGGTGGCTCAGTCAGTTAAGTGTCCAACTTTGGCTCAGGTCATGATCTCGCGGTCCGTGGGTTCAAGCCCCACCTCAGGTTCTGTGCTGACAGCTCAGAGCCTGGAGCCTGCTTCAGATTCTGTGTCTCCCTCTCTCTCTGACCCTTCCCCGCTCATGCTCTGTCTCTGTCTTTGTCTCTGTCTCTCTCAAAAATAAATTAACATTAAAATTTTTTTGATAAATAAATACAGTATTGCTTCCTATTTACTTGGGTATTCTAACATTTCTCTAACACTGTTTTATATTTTTTGATAAAGCAATATTACATACCTTATGTAAAATTAATCCTTTAATATTTTGTGGTTTCAATGCTATTTAAATGGCTTAATTTTTTTTATTTCCAATTATTCATTGTCTAAGATATTGGAAAGGAAGAATTGGTGGGGCTGAGAACTGCTGTGTCCAGGAGCTGGCAGTTGGAGGCAACTGGAAATAGAGGATCTAATATAAGCCTGTACATCATGGGGATCAGAAAAATCTGCTGTTAAATTCTGAAAGAAAGAATTTGGCTTAGGACAAAAAAATGTTTTTCTTTTTAAAAATACTTCCCTTCCTCTGTTTTTATGTGTGGTGTAGATTCTTAGCAATAGCTTTGGATCCTTTTGTAATAATTGAGATGAGCAACTCCTCCTTTAGAAAATAATGATTAAACTTAAAAATTCTACAAAACAACATTTCAGAATTGAGAAAATATTCGGACATGCTTCAACTAAGAATGGTTTTTGTATCACAGACTGAACTACTTGGTTTCTCCCCTCACCTACAATGTAAGGCTGGTTACCTGAGTCAAATCTATTCATAATGTTCAGAGTCTTAGCCTAAGTACAAAAAATTATTAGCAAGCCGACTCTGACAGATGCTATGTTCCTATTCTGAATATGTATTTGTGCTCTCTATTACCTAATACTCCCAGTGATTTAGTGCAACCTACAGAAGAAATATTTATTTGAAAAGTTAGCACCAACCTCATTACAAACAACTGGGGCTGCATTAAATTCATTGGCAGGCAGAAATAAGCATTGAGATTTTATGTTCCTGAGTGTGATGAGTAATTTTTGCTAAATATAAATTGCTATGTTAAATCAATATACTGAGTTTCCAAGTATGGAGATCACATATCCTATTAACTGATCATGAAATTATACATTTTCCCAGAAAATTTTGATAATTTTTTTGAGACCTCTGCTGTCTATAATTTGAGTGACCTTTCACCATGTCCGTTTTCTTTGGACAATGGTGTAAGACAGCAATTTATTCTAGTCTCTAAATATGGGTTAAAAAAGCAGGAATATAGGGTTAGCATATAAGCTCTAGGACATACAAAAAAAAGGTTAGTAATAAGGCAAGTAGATTTAGAGGAGGAATAAAAAAGATGTGAATACAAAAGGATGAGGAAAGCAAGGCAAGATATTTTCTGAGTGAAATGAAATTTGCAGATTGTAAAATGCCACCAAGCATGGCCATGGTGGTTGAGCAAAGAGCTTTATAAAGACCATGTTTATGTTAAGATTCACACACTCCTTTCTCCGTTATAGCAGAGAAAGTTTTGACTCTGGCTGAACAAAAGGATCACATCAGAACTTTTTAAAAATTCAGTCTAGCAAGAAGGGTCCTAGTAATCTGTGTATTTTTAAAAGGTCCTCTGATTAAATGAGTGCTATTTAAAGTTGTTACATATCATAGATATAAAACTATTGTCTTTAGTTATAGAGGCAACCACTAGAAGAACTAAATACTGCAATACTCAAAAGTGAATTTTTCTGGGGTAGGATTCTACAGGTAGAAGTAGTGTAGGACAAATGATTTAACACTCACTCTCTAGCCCTCTATACAGTTTGATTCTTGTAAAAATGTGCACATGATATATTTTAGTATAATTTTTAAAACCCAGTGAAATTAAATTTAAAGTTCACCAAATGATTCTGAAAAACAGGGAGATTTGAGAAATAACTGCCCTAAGGTGCAGTTTTAGAGGAGTGAATGGGTCAAAATAACACAAAGATTTTGCCCACAGCAAACTCACTGCTAATTCACAAGCATACTCTCCCTCAACATTGATATTTAGCTCTGATGATCAATATGCATATACCAATTGTTTAAATATTTAATATTTTCCTACCAATTGGTAGTATATCCTCCCCTCCCCACCCCAACATCTAGGACCCTTTGAATCTACCCACTTTTCAAAAACTAAAATGTTACTGACATACAAGGTATAGCAAGGGGTCTCCAGGACACTGCCCAAGACCTCTGGCTGATGTCTATTTGGACTGGCGTGTGTCTCTGGATACTCAAAAATATGACTGGTTTCCTTGATTTCCTCTTATCCCTGCAAGCTGATGGTTAACTCAACAGGATATGCTAAGTCAAACTAAGTTTTTCATTCCTTTAAAAAACATCAGGGAAGTCTGCACACATTTAAAGCTGAAGCTTACATAGTTTTACATTCTGGAGTTACATAACGAAAGGAAGGAATAAATGAATACATTAATGAATTATTTATTGAACAATATGAAAAAGCTTTTTCTGAGCTTGGGAAAACCCCATTTTCTCTGAAATATTGGTATCCAAAAGTACAACAAAAAGCAAGACAATGGTGGAGCCAGTTGTCTTGATTGTGTTGATAAAAGATTGAATCCCTTTTGTCTGTGAAGCACAGTGCCAGGGTCTATATAACAAATTGCTACTGTTTAAGTCTTCACAGCCCTGCCAATGAGTGCCTCAGCAGTCTTCTAAGATGCACAGCAAGAGCTTCTGCCAAATAGAGAACATCCCGGGGGGATTTAGACATATATGCAGGCCCCAGCCCAGTCCGCCAGCTTGCCTCCCCACCCCCACTCTATTGATTATGACTGGGAGCCTTGATTTTTATAGGCTTCTATTTGGGTTTGTAAAGTTAAGAAAGACTAGCTTGCTCATCCCAACCTAAAATGTTTTCCTATTTAGACACAAGGCAATACCCAAAAACATTTTTCTTTAGGCAGGTGAAGACACTTTGGAAGTATTAGTTACTACCTAATAATTAGCAACTAGTATTAGTTACTACCTCATAACTAGCAACTAGTATTAGTTACTACCTGGTTACTTTGGAGGTATTCCTGTGATCCAGTACAATATTAATAGCTCCAAGGTGTACAAGGTAACTCTAAGAGGTCTATCTCAATTTCTTTGTCCACTAATGTTCATTGACCATACCTGTTGCTGTAAATTATATTTGTGAGGCTTCCCTAACTAAGCTGTTAGCTCCTTAAGAGCTAAGACAATATCTTCTATCTTTATATCCATTGCAACCAGTATTGGTGTCTGGCACACAGAAGATGTTCAACTAAAGTTTCTGGAATTGAATAGAATTAGATGGGAAGAAATCAAAATGAAAGGGGAGAGACTTAAAGGAATGATATCTAGAAAATTAGTCAAATTATGAAAATTACAATTTACTTTTTGCCTCTTAATTGTCTTAATGGGGTAATATCTGTCATCTCTTATCTCATGGACAAAACATAGTTTTGGAGGTGCCAAGATGGCGAAACAGCATAGAAGTTTTTTTTGTGTCTCCCGTCCATGAAATACAGCCAGATCAACACTAAACCATCCTGCACACCTAGAAAATTAATTTGAGGATCACCACAACAATCTTCACAATGAGAACCATAGAACTCATCAGGTACATGGCACAGAGAGGTGAACTGGAAGAGAGAGAAGCCGTGGAAGGCAGGGAGCTGTTTTTGCTTGTGGAGAGAGGATGGGGCGGGGGGGGGGGGGGGTTAGAGTATGGGAGAAGCACCCACCCCAAAAGCAGCTGGAGAGAAAGTGGAAAAGTAGAAACAGCCACAGGGACTGAACTAAAATGGGAGAAAGGAGAAAGGAGAGGGTTTAAATTCCATTAAGACTCTATAAACAGGGAGAGTGCAGACTCTGAAATGCTGCAGCTCAATACCTGGTGGTGCTCTGGTGGGAAAGGTGAATCTGCAGGAGCAGAGTGGGGTCCAGGAGGTTCTCGGGCCACATGGGGAGAAGCAGTTCCACTGCTGGAAAAACATTTGGTAGAGGCTCTGCATCCACCCGATCCCAGCAGATCCCAGAGAACAACCACATTCACTGGTGCTGGAAAAAGGTCATTAAGGGTGAAGACTGGTGCCAGATGTGTGTTGTGATTTTCCATAATCCCTGAAATGCTGCTGCTAGATGACCACGTGAACTTTTTCTGGGGCCAGCTGGCACCCAGCCATAGTCTCTGGGCATCAGCAGCAGCACAGACTCCTGAACATTCTTGGGTGTGGCCAACACTGAGCCATTGCTCAGTGAGACCCTCCCCCAGAGGGTCTGAATGGGTCAAAGCCACAGTCCCTCAAGAGTGAGGGATCAGGAAACACAGATGCATCTGAGATAAAACTCATGAGGGAGGTGTCACCTGGCAATCTGACAGCTTGGTCACAGACAGTGTAAAAGTGTAAGACAAAGGATGGGTGCATGATAGCTGATCGGGGAGAACAGAGTTCCAATACTAGAGACTGGGTGGTTGGGTGATGCCATTTTCTCTCCTCCCACACATGCACATACACACCTACAAGCACCACAACAATCCACCCCAGTAAGCTAAGCAAACCCATCTAATGAAAAATGGAGACATTACACTAAGCCCTGCCCACTGGGCCAACCTCACACTACAGGAACACCACAAGTTTCTCTGCCTGCTTAGTTTATAGACTTTAAAGTGGTTCATAGTTCCACTTCTAGGGGAAACAATGTAATTTTAATCATATTTCAGTCTGTTCGTTGGTCCATCTATTCAAATTTCTTTTTTTTTCATTTCTTTTTCTTGAATACAGAAAGAGAAAAAATTTATTTTTATTTTCAATTTTTAAAAAAAATATTTTTCTTTAATTTTTTCTACTACATTTTTTACTTTTCTGTAAAATTTTCCAATTCTATTTTACTTCCATCATTTCATTTTATTTCATTGTATTCATTTTTTACATTTTGAAACATTTTCCTTTTTTTTTCCTTTTTCCCCTTTTTCTCTAATCTATCAAGCCCCTTTCAACACCCAGACCAAAACACACCTAGGTTCTGGCATCATTGATTTTATTTGTGTGTGTGTGTGTTGCTTTTAATTTTTTAATTTTAATTTTTTTTACCTTATTATTTCTTTTTCTTCCTTCAAAATGATGAAATGAAGGAATTCACCACAAAAAAATGAGCAGGAAGAAACGACAGCCAGGGACTTAATGAACACAGATACAAGCAAGATGTCTGAACCAGAATTTAGAATCACGATAATAGGAATACTAGCTGGAGTCCAAAGTAGATTAGAATCCCTTTTTGCAGAGATAAAAGAAGTAAAAGCCAGTCAGGATGAAATAATAAATGTTATAACTGAGCTGCAATCTTGAATGGTTGCCACGGTGGCAAGGATGGTTGAGTGAGAGCAGCGAATCAGTGATAGGACAAAATTATGGAGAATAATGAAGCAGAAGAAAAGAGGGAAACTAAGGCAAAAGGAGCACAATTTAAGCACTAGAGATATCAGTGACTCATTAAAAAGGAACAACATCAGAATCATAGGGGTCCCGGAAGAGGAAGAGAGAGAAAAAGGGGAAGAAGTCTTATGTGAGCATATCATACCAGAAAACTTTCCTAACCTGGGAGAAAACACAGACATAAAAATCCATGAGGCACAGAAGACTCCCAATATTCAACACAAACCAACCATCAACAAGGCATATCATAGTAAAATTCACAAAATACTCTGGAAAGGAAAGAATCATGAAAGCAGCAGGGGAAAAAAAGTCCTTAACCTACAAGGGGAGACAGCTCAGGTTTGCAGCAGACATATTCACAGAAACGTGGCAGGCCAGAAAGGAGTGGCAGAATATATTCAATGTGATGAATCAGAAAAATGTGCAACAAAGAATTCTTTATTCAGCAAGGCTGTCATTCAAAATAGAAGGAGAGATTAAAAGTTTCCCAGATAAACAAAAATTAAAGGAGTTCATGACCACTGAACTATCCCTGCAAGAAATTTTAAGGGGGACTCTCTGAGGGGAGAAAAGATGCAAAAAAATAAATAAATAAGGACAAAAAAGCAACAAAGACTAGAAAGGATCAGAGAACACTACCAGAAACTCCAACTCTACAAGGAACATAATGGTAATAAATTCATATCTTTCAGTACTCACTCTAAATGTAAATGGACTAAATGCTCCAATAAAAAGACATACAGTAACAGAATGGATAAGAAAACAAGATCCATCTATATACTGTTGACAAGAGACCCACTTTAGACTTAGACACCTTCAGACTGAAGTAAGGGTAAGGGGATGGAGAACCATCTTTCATGCTAATGGATGACAAAAGAAAGCCATAGTAGCCATACTTATATCAGGCATTCTACACTTTACAATAAACTCTGTAACAAGAGATGAAGAAGGGCATTATATCATAATGAAGTTGTCTATCTACCAAGAAGACCTAACAATTGTAAACATTTATGCTCCAAATGTGGAAGAAACCAAATAAATACATCAGTTAATCACAAACATAAAGAAACTCATTGATACTAATACCATAATAGTAGGTGACTTCAATACCCCACTTACAACAATGGACAGATCATCTAATCAGAAAATCAACAAGGAAACAATGGCTTTGAATGACAAACTGGACCAGATGGATTTAACAGATATATTCAAACATTTCATCCTAAAGCAGTGGAATACAAATTCTTCTCCAGTGAATATGGAACATTCTCCAGAGTATATCACATACTAGGACACAAATCAGCCCTCAACAAGTATGAAAAGATAGAGATTATACCATGCATATTTTCAGACCACAATGCTATGAAACTCAAAATCAACCACAGGAAAAAACTGAAAAGGTAACAAATATTTGGAGACTAAAGAACATCCTACATAAGAATGAATGGGCTAACCAAGAAGTTGCAGAGGAAATTAAAAAGTACATGGAAGCCAATGAAAATGATAACACCACAGCCCAGAACCTCTGGGATGCAGCAAAGGTGATTATAAGAGGAAAGGATATAGCAATCCAGGCCTTCCTAAAGAAGGAAGAAACGTCTCAGATACACAACCTAACTTTACACCTTAAGGAGCTGGAAAAGAAACAGTAAATAAAATCCCAAAACAGCAGAAGACAGGAAATAATAAAGACTAGAGCAGAAATCAATGCTCCCAAATTAACAACAGAACAGATAAATGAAACCAGGAGCTGGTTCTTTGAAAGAATTAACAAAATTGACAAAACACTAGTCAGTTTGATGAAAAGAAAAAGGAAAGGACCCAGATAAATAAAATCAAGAATGAGGGAGAGGAGATCAAAACCAACACAGCAGATATACAACCAATATTAAGAGAATATTATTAGCAATTATACACCAATAAAATGGGCAATCTGGAAGAAATGGACAAATTCCTAGAGACATATAAACTACCAAAAATGAAACAGGAAGAAAATTTGCACAGACCCATAACCAGTAAAGAAATCGAGTTAATAATAAAAAATCCCCCCCAAAACAAGAGTCCAGGGCCAGATGGCTTTCCAGGGGAATTCTACCAAACATTTAAGGAAGAGTTAACACCTATTCTGTTGAAACTGTTCCAAAAAACAGAAATGGAAGGAAAACTTCCAAACTCTTTCTATGAAGCCAGCATTACCTTGATTCCAAAACCAGACAGAGACCCCACTAACAAGGAGAAGTATAGACCCATTTCCCTGATGAACATGGATGCAAAAATCCTCAACAAGGTATTAGCCAACTGGATCCAACAATACACTAAAAAAATTATTCACTATGACCAAGTGGTATTTATACCTGGGATGCAGGGCTGGTTCAATATCTGCAAAACAATCAATGTGAATCATCACATCAATAAAAGAAAGGACAAGAACCACATGATCCTCTCAACAGATGCAGAGAAAACATTTGACAAAATACAGAATTCTTTCTTGATAAAAACCCTCAAGAAAGTAGGGGTAGAAGGATCATACCTCGATATCATAAAAGCCATATATGAAAGATCCCATGCTAATATCCTCAATGGGGAAAAACTGAGAGCTTTCCCCCTAAGGTCAGGAACAAGATAGGGATGTACACCCTCACCACTGTTCTTCAACATAGTATTGGAAGTCTTAGCCTCTGCAATCAGACAACACAAAGAAATAAAAGGCATCCAAATTGTCCAGGAGGAATTAAAACTTTCACTCTTCCCAGATGACATGATACTCTATCTGGAAAACCCAAGAGATTCCACCAAAAAACTTCTAGAACTGATTCATGAATTCAGCAAAGTGGCAGAATCATGCACAGAAATTGGTTACATTCCTATACACCAACAATGAAGCAACAGAAAAAGAAATCAAGGAATCGATCCCATTTACAATTGCACCAAAACCCATAAAATACCTCAGAATAAACGTAACCAAAGAGGTGAAAAATCTGTACACTGAAAACTAGAGAAAGCTTATGAAAGAAATTGAAGAAGACACACACAAAAAAAGGAAAAATACTCCATGCTCCTTTAAACACTGTTAAAACATCAATATTACCCAAAGCAATCCACATATTCAATGCAATACCCATCAAAATAACATCAGCATTCTTCACAGAGCTAGAACAAATAATCCTAAAATTTGTATGGAACCAGAAAAGACCCCAAATAGCCAAAGCAATCTTGAAAAAGAAAACCAAAGCAGGAGGCATCACAATCCCAGACTTCAAGCTGTATTATAATGTTGTAATCATCAAGAGAGTGTGGTACTAGCACAAAAACAGACACTCAGATCAATGGAACAGAACAGAGAACCCAGAAATGGACCCACAAACGTATGACCAACTAAACTTTGACAAAGTGGGAAAGAATATCCAATGGAATAAAGACAGTCTCTTCAGCAAGTGGTGCTGGGAAAACAGGTCAGTGACATGTAAAAAAATGAACCTGGACCACTTTCTTACACCATACACAAAAATAAACTCAAAATGGATGACAGACCTAAATGTAAGACAGGAAGCCATCAAAATCCTCGAGAAGAAAGCAGGCAAACAGCTCTTTGATCTTGGCGGCAGCAACTTCTTACTCAATACATCTCCAGAGGCAAGGGAAATACAAGCAAAAGTGAACTATTGGGACCTCATCAAGATTAAAAGCTTCTGCACAGTGAAGAAAACAATCAGCAAATCTAAAAGGTATCCGATGGAATGGGAGAAGATATTTGCAAATGATGTATCAGATAAAGGGCTAGTATCCAAAATCTATAAAGAACTTGTCAAACTCAACACCCCCAAAACAAATAATCCAGTGAAGAAATGGGCAAAAGACATGAAGAGACACTTCTCCAAAGAAGACATCCAGATGACCAATCAACACGTGAAAAAATGCTCAATATCATCAGGGAAATACAAATCAAAACCACAATGAGATACCACTTCACACCTTTCAGAATGGCTAACATTAACAACTCAGGCAACAACAGATGTTGGCGAGGATGCAGGGAAAGATCTCTTTTGCACTGCTGGTGGGAATGCAAACTGGTGCAGCCACTCTGGAAAACAGAATGGAGGTTCCTCAAAAAATTAAAAATAGAACCACCCTATAACCCAGCAATTGCACTACTAGGCATTTATCCAAGGGATACAGGTATGCTGTTTTGAAGGGGCACATACACCCCAATGTATATGGCAGCACTATCAACAATAGCCAAAGTATGGAAAGAGCCCAAATGTGCATCAATGGATGAATGGGTAAAGATGTGGTATATATATACAATGGAGTATTACCTGGCAATCAAACAGAACGAAATCTTGCCATTTGCAACTACATGGATGGAACTAGAGGGTATTATGCTAAATGAAATTAGAGAAAGACAAATATCATATGACTTCACTCATATGAGGACTTTAAGACACAGAACAGATGAACACAAGGGAAGGGCAGCAAAAATAATATAAAAACAGGGAGGAGGACAAAACATAAGAGACTCTTAAAGATGGAGAACAAACAGAGGGTTACTGGAGGGATTATGGGAGGGGGGATGGGCTGAATGGGGAAGGGGCGTTAAGGAATCTACTCCTGAAATCATTGTTGCACTATATGCTAACTAACTTGGATGTAAATTTAAAAATATAAAAAAAAAGAAAAAATATATAATTTTATAGGAATATCTTTCAAAAAACATCTAAAATCTTTTAGATTAACAAAAGTTGGGTAGGCAGAATGGCCCTCCAAAGATGTCCATGCCTTAATTCCTGGAACTTGGGAATTAGTTAGAAGGCAGGGATTTTGCTGATGTGATGATGTTCCAGATTATCTATATTTGCTGATCTAATCACATGAGCCCTTAAAAGCAAAGAACTTTATTTGGCTGAAGTCAAAGAGATTCCAGGTGTCAGAGGGACTGGACCCATTATTGCTAAGGAGACAACATGGAATGTGGGCAGCCTCTAGGAGCAAAAATCAGCCCCTATCTGATAGTCACAAAGAAACAGGGATCTCAGTTCTACAAACCTAAAGATCCAAATGAAGCCCTGGGGCGCCTCAGTGGCTCAGTCGATTAAGTGGCCGACTTCGGCTCAGGTCATGATCTCGCGGTCTGTGAGTTCGAGCCCTGCATTGGGCTTTGTGCAGATAGCTCAGAGCCTGGAGTCTGCTTCTGTTTCTGTGTCCCTCTCTCTCTCTGCCCCTCCCCCATTCGCGCTCTGTCTCTCTCTGCCTTTCAAAAATGAATAAATGTTAAAAAAAAATTTAGAAAAAAAAATCCAAATGAAGCCAATAATTGAATGAGCTTGGAGGTGGTTTGCTCCAGAGAGCCTTCAGTAAGAAACACAGCCCTGTTGACAACTTGATTTTAGCCGAGTGAGATAAAGTCAGATTTATGACACAAAAAACTATGAGATAATAAATAGGTCTTGTTTGAAGCTGCTAGAGTTTTAAAAATTTGTTATAGCAGCAATATAAAATTGACACAATGCAGTAAGTGTATAATTCCCACAGTTCTAAGTCATTTGGGACTTAAAAGTTTAATTGCCCTTAATTTCACATAATTGGTGAAATAAGTGAATTGCCATATTTTGGCCTCCTGTTTTGTTCAGAAAAACATATTATTTATTAATACATTCATTCATTCATTCATTCAATATTTATTGAGAGTCTGTATGTCAGGTATAAGGAATGGTCTGTGAATTATGACATCAACATGGGATATACCAATAATTTTACGTGGAGAATTGGAAGTGATTAGATTACATAGTGCTCAGCTAGTTTGTCTATGAAAAAAGGAGGTGTTACCAATGTTAACTACATGTGTAAGCTAGAACTAGTCATTTTGTCTCTCTGGATATAGTTTATACCTTGCTAAAGCAAAGACATGGCAATATATCAGTGTTTCCCAGTGTTCTACAGCATACTGGTGTACCTGCCAATGTTAGGTAAGTATTGTGTTGGAGCTGAGGAGGAAGAGAAAAGGGTTCCATGACCAGAAGAGGACTTTTATAGACTCCCACCACCCCAAAATCTTCCCCTACAAACTCTACCTTCCTACCTGTTTACCATGAAGGAATTTTTTGTGCTGATATCTAAAGTCAGAATAATGCTTGTGCCTTAAGGAAAATGCTCTAGCATTTCCCCCTTCTCCTAGATCATCAGTTTAAGGTTTTATGGATCACTGTCATAAGCATACAAGCATACAGCCATCTTCCTTCCTAAAAGAAAAAAAAGGACAAACTTCCCTTGGCTGTACTTTCCTCCCACCTTTTCTTTGAGCCCATCTGTAGCAAAACTTCTTGGAAAAGTTTCTATACTTATCATCTTCAATTATCCCTCTTCTCATTTTCTCCTAAACCCATTTCATAAGGCTTTTGACTCCACCATTCTTCTAAAATTGTACTTACCAAAGTAACCAATGACTCCACATTGCTAAATCTGATGTTTAATTCTCAGCCCTCACCTTACTTGACTTGTCAGAGGCATGTGACACATTGTCACTCTTATTTCCTTGATGTAGTGTCTTTATTTGTCTGCCAAGACACCACATTCTCCTACTTTACCTCCTGTCCCCTTGACTACATTTCAGTCTCCTTTGCTGGTTCTTCCCCTTCTCCCCAGGCTCTTGATGCTGGAGGCTCCAGGATTATTCTTCCATCCCTTTTGATTTTTTATTACCATTTTGGTTACCTCTTCAAGTTTCAGGTCTTTAAATATAATCAATGTGTTGACTGCTTCCAGATTTGTATCTCCAGCTTAGACCTCCCTCCTGAACTTCTGATATATCTACATCATCTATATCTATATTACATATATCTAAGTGTCTTCCCAGCATCTCTGCTGCTATGCCTATGCATGATCACAAGCCCCAAACTAAATTCCTAAATTTTCCCTAGAGAGCTAGCTCCCCATATATAGCCTTCCTGTCTCAGTTGATGGGACCTCCATCCTTTCAGTTCCTCAAGCTGAAAGCCTGGAAGATATCTCTGACACCTCTCTTTCTCTCATGTAATGTGCAAATTCTCTTGGCTCCACATGCAAAAATCTCACCACTTTCACCATATCCACTGCTATTCTCCTATCAGAATTACAATGATCTCTCACATGTATTGCTGCAACAGAGCCCTAGTGGGTTTTCTTGCTTCTGTCCTTGCAACTTTATAATCTATTCTCAACACAGCTGCTTAAATTATCTTTTTAGAACTTAAATAAATTCAAGTTACTGTTCGGGTCAAAACCTTGCTGAGGCTCCCCATTTCACTTACAGAAAAAGCCAAAAGCCTTAAATGGCACACAGTATCTTCAAAAGATTTTCTCTCATCTCTTCTCTGTGACTATCCTCTTGCTCATCTGGCTTTAGCCACAATGGCCCCCTTGCTTTAGCCTGAACATCATACCTGCTCTTGCCTTAGCACTGGTTGTTCTCTTTGACTTAAATACTATTCTGTCAGGTACCTACTTATACAATTCCCTTGCCTCCATCAAGTCTTTGTTCAAATGTCATCTTCTCAATGAGCCTCTTTTGACCATTCTGTGAAATACTGAATGAGGTCTGTTCCCATCCCTGCACCAGCTCTCTTAATTCCCTTTACACTCTTCTAATTTTTTTCATGGAATTTATAGTTTTTCAATCATATTTTTATAAATTACTTATTATGTTTGTTGTTTATTCCTCACCTCAACCATCCAGCATGTAAGCCCTGGGACAAGACTGTCTGTTTTGGCACTGATACATCCTAAGTACCTGTGGCAGAGCCTGCCATATAGTAGGCACATAATAAATTGTTTGAATGAATAAAACATATGTTTAAAGTTAACTGCATTTTTAATGAGGAATTTTTCAATACCTTTAATATACTGATAAGATTTAAGGATCTCTCAAATATACTGTGCACATTGTCCACACTTATTTGATCACAGAACTCATTTGTTACCTAACGCTTATTAACATCTCATAAAATGCCCATTCCACAGTTTTAGCCAAAGCTAAATCAAATCATTTTTTAGGTTCCTTCATCTACAAAATGTGTAATTCCATCAGGGAATGCTTTGCAATTTTAAATTTCTAGGCATGACCTCTCGGTGCTAATTGATTTACTTTGAAAGAGGAATACACTTTCCAAGTGGCACATAACGTCATCCAGTCAGAGACTTAAAGTAGATAAATTTTATCTTTCTGATCTCATTTGTACTCTCATTTTACTTCTGAAACCTGCAACATTCCAATTAGTTAAAGAGTTTTCAGCCCTGTTAGAGACCTTAGAGATGATGACATATATTCATCTCATATTAAACGTGAAGAAACCTAGGCAGCAAAAGGATTTTTCCCAGGTTCTCACTACTGGAGCCCCATGAAACAGGTCCAATCAATATGGCCCAGTATGTTGAGGACAAATATAGCAGTGTATTATTTATTATACTCCAAACTTACCCACATGCATTTTTCACTTGTTCAGTTATCACATGGCATACCCAAATCCTTTTCTGATCCCTCCTTCCATATATATCTAACATCCTCACCCTAATTATGACACTAATTACATATTAGCATCTCCTACTAGAGACATTATTTTTCTCTGAGTAATTTATAGCAGCTTAGAAATGAAAAAAAATCTAAGATTTCTACAACAATACATATCCTGATTAATTAATATGATCTTGCCACTATATCATTTTTGAAAAGACATGTAATTATTTCTTCCACCTCAAAAAAGGAAAACAAGAAACTGCTCTTGGCCCTACTTCCCTCTTACTTTTCCTTTGATCTCATTTTCAGCAAAACTCCTCGGGAGAGTTGTTCTCTATGCATCCTTATGCCTGCTTGGTTCTGGCAGAATCTGCATACCTGTCTTTGGATATCTCAGGAGCAGCAATTATTTCTCAAGAGTCGATCCTTTCAATTAATCTACTAATTTTCTAAACATTTGAGATAACTTAGCTGAATGCGTTCTTAACCCCACTTCCCAATATTTTAAGAGAATTACAGGAGGTATTAAAAGATGAAGGGTATGAGTAGTTGTTACTGCCTCAAATTTGATTCCTTGCAGTACATTCATTCAAGAAAGGCTTTTGTTAATTCTATTTAACTCCTATTTAACACTTCCCAATATTTTAAGAGAATTACAGGAGGTATTAAAAGATGAAGGGTATGAGTAGTTGTTACTGCCTCAAATTTGATTCCTTGCAGTACATTCATTCAAGAAAGGCTTTTGTTAATTCTATTTAACTCCTATTTGGGTAATATAGGTGAAGAGCATTAAAAGGTACAAACTTCCAGTTAAAAAATAAATCAGTCAGGGGATGATGAGTACAGTATGGGGAGTATATCAATGATACTGTAATAACTTTGTATGGTGACAGATGGTAACTACACTTACTATGGTAAGCATTTTGTAATGTATATAACTGCCAAAATATTATGTTGTACAACTGAAACTAATGCCATATTGTATGCCAACTATACTTCAATTTTTAAAAAAGTAAAAAACTGAAATGTTTTTGAACCTCTATTTGCCTTTTTAGAGGTTTGGGACACAGAGCTGAACAAAATGTCTGTTTTTAAGGCCTATATTGTCTAGTGAAAAAGAACAGAAAAATAAACAAATGGCAAGAAGCAGCCCGGTAGTGCTAAATGCTGTAATGAAGATAAAACAAGATGAGACACTTGAAAGATTTGAGAAGCTGTTTAGATTAGGTAATCACGGAAGACTAAGGAAGTGTCTTTAAGATGGATCTAAATGGCAAGATACCAAGTCTCTTGAAAGAGGTAAGCGAAAAATCTCCAGGAGAGAGGTTCTTCAAAGGCTGAAAATGGAACTACATAAAGTCGGTGTCTTCAAGTAAGAGAAGGAAGGAAAGTGTAACTGTCGCTTGTGAGTGAAGCTGAACATGGTGAGAATCGATGAGAGTGGTTAGCAGAGGCCAGACCTGCAGGGCCTGTTGGCCAAAGGAAAGGGTTTTTTATTCCAAGTGGACTGGAAAGCCATCAGAGACATAAATGATAAGCAGGTAAATGATAAGGGTCTGATTTTTCCTTTTGAAAAAGAAAGTGCTCTGGCTTCTGTGTGGAAACTGGATAGCAAAGGGAAGGGCTCAGAGTTAATTGAGCAAGTGGAGTCTGTTCAGCACATTTCTGTACTTAAGATTTCCCTGCATATGCCTATTGAGAGGCTGAATCTAAGTAATTTTAACTTGTTCTGCTTTTGTCTAAAACATTAAAAACGCATTTTGAAAAAAAAATGTATTTTCTTACAATGAACATAATAATAACTTTTTTTATTCTTGAAAAGGGAAGAAAAGACATAATGGTCTCTTAATTTTGTATATTAGGTTCTCCATGTACTTAAATCACCCTCAATATCCCCTCTGGCCTGATCTCGCAGGCTTTAAGTTGCCCACGGATACATGGCACTCTGTGTACCTAGCCCTCCAAAAATCCAACTTAATTTTATAACATGTTCTGGGCACTCTGGAAGATTCTGAGGATACTCAGGGAAATAAGGTATAGTCTATGCTCACACAAAGTTCAAAATTCAGGCATGGAGTGAAGACTATAAACCAGTAACTGGAATAGAATATATGTTTTGGGAAACATGATGAGGAAATAAATAACTCTGCATGGGTTGGGAGAGGGGTGGAAAAGATTGTTTGGGGAGGATTATTGTGAAAACGGGATACTTGAGCTCAGCAAACATGAGTGGAGAGAATGGAGACTTTACCAGAAGGAATCACAAGGCAAATCATGGAGACTTTGAAAGTGCAAAGTGTGTTAGGGGAAATAGCCAGTCATACAGTGGAGCTCAGGCTCAGAAGCATGCTTTATCATGCTAAAGAAAGTTAATTAAACGTTTGCAAATGTAAGTTCACAGTGAAATAAAGCTTCATAGGGTGTAAGATAAGAAATTATTTCCTTCCTTCACTTTAGAATAGTTCATATAGAGTTGCTGTAAAAACCAAGCTTAATAATTTCTTAGGAGAAACATTTTAAACTACATTATCTTATTTCTTGCTATGGGAGGAGTAAACTTCACATTACTCTCTCCTTTAATGTATCTTCTTTTAAACTTATTAATATTGAATTCTGGTTTTAGTGTTGAGGATGACATCTTTATTGTTTTATATTTTCATTTTTTCAAGGCTGAAAATAAGTCTAAGGCTGCTCTGGGTTATCTGGAATGTTGATGTTACTTGTAACTCTCTTCTATTTGGATTTGCTTCCGTAAAAGCCATTTATAGTTTATTGCCTCAGCAATCTTTGTCACAGGAAGAACTAATTTCTCTGAAAGGTTATGGTTTGAAAGATTCAAAATGATTGCTGCCTTGCCTATTTTAGTGCAATCATTTATATGTATATACATGTACCAAAAATACATTTTGTAAATTATGGGATTTACAATCTTGTTCAGCCACTGGAGGAAACTCTGGTATTGAGATTATTTAAATTTTCTGATCTGTCCGACGACATTAGGAGCATTTTATGAAATAATTGAAATTATTGTTAACCCAGAATGAACCTAAATTTTGTTCTGCTTCAAAATTTTAAAAAATGCATATAAATGTCACATGGCTGTGAATCTGTGCAATTTAAATCACCCCTTAATCAGTTTTGCTAAAAACAGAATCCAAGCAGAGAAGCTCTACAGAGCTCATCTGCTTCACAGGATTCTCACTCACGTGGAGCTCCCTCTAAGGGCCATATCAAGTACTGCACCACAAAATTTACCCAACCCAAGAAAGGGATGCCTATGTGCTTAGC
The DNA here is from genome assembly GCF_027475565.1 of Acinonyx jubatus. Classification (NCBI taxonomy): domain Eukaryota; kingdom Metazoa; phylum Chordata; class Mammalia; order Carnivora; family Felidae; genus Acinonyx; species Acinonyx jubatus. The sequence continues at coordinate 29,381,232 of NC_069394.1, forward strand.
TTTGTAATAAGCACTTCACATGTACATCCATTATCTTCATAGCAATGCCCTAGGTTAGGCAAGCCCTATTATTGTCCTCATTCAAGATATAAGAATACTGATTCTCACACAGCTCGCACGTAGTGATATCACTATGGGCTCTACAACTTTTAACCTCTCTGCTAATGTGCTCTTAGCACTGATATTAATATCAAGACGAATGATTTCAGTGCACATAGGCCAACAGCATAAGCATCAGGAATAAATAAAGCATGTAAGAAAAATATAGCCTAATGGAAGCAAAGGTTTCTGGGAGAAATGTAAATTATCATCCATTTTATAAGCTAGGTGCTGTCTAGACATTTTACATTATCTCTTGGAGTTCCCAAGATAACCTGATTTGTCATTATTAGCTTATTATTAAAGGAGAAATTTGAAGATAGAGAGTAAATTAACTTGTCAAGGCTGTAGAGTGAATAATGGAAAAATTGGAGATTGATATTCAAATCCCAGTTACTCTAAATGATGGTATGATTATCTCTTTATAATCCCACCCAAATTCTATCCTCCAGAGGTTGATCATGTATTTCATCAAGGATCATGGGACTGTGCTCTTGGTAATCAGCAAAATAGGAGCTCTTCATTATTATGACACTATTTCTGTTTCTGTGAAACTTGAGGAAAAGGTTAGGGATCAGGTAAAAGGTACATGTTGAACATCTTACTTATGATTAAAAATAATGGAAACTTTAATGATCTTGATGTAGATTGCATCAAAATAGTCCAACACATTAAAAGTACTATTTCAAAACCCTGCATCTAATTGTCATGTGTTGATGTGTGTTTAGTGTGCCAGATTGAGCATATGTGTTTGCTTCTCCTTGTTCTTAATATTACCCTAAAATTTCAGTAAAAAGTATAATGAATATAATAAATCCATGTCAACGATGAAAATGAGTGAGCATATCATGTGGATATTAGAGATTTTTTAAGTTTCTGGGATGTAGGGTTTAAATGGCTCATACTGATGGGAAGGCAAAGGCAAAAGGAAACTAATGTACTACAGTGCACTAGAGAGCCATCTGCTTCAAAGAGCCCCAAATCAAGCCCAAGGCTCCAAGCTCTATTTGGATTTTAAATCAATTATCAAAGTGTCTAATTGAAGAACATTTTTGACCAGTTGGCTTCTCTCCCATCCATTGCAGCAGTTAGCTATAACTTTTGCCTCTAGTTAAGATTTCAAAAATTTTCCTAGGTAGACCTCAAAATGTTGGTCTTGAAGTTGGGAAAAAAGGTAGAGCAGATCCTAAGATAAATTTAGATCTCCAGAAGAGATCTAGAATAAAGGTGGGTTTTAAAATTTTTGTTTTGTTTTGTTTTCTTTCTGGTTAATTGTGAGGGTTTCAAATCATTTTGCTTGCTCCTTATGACATCCTTAGAGTAGGAGTGCCAGAGGCCATGGGAGTGGGGACAGAGGCAATGTATGAAATGAAATAATTTAAAAAATCGTTTTTCCTGAGTTAAAGATATTTCTTAATCTTCACATTTAAAGTCCTTTCTGAGGTTCAAAGAAAAGTGAATGAAAAGAAGGGAAAAGATCTACACTTATTCACATCTTAATAAAATTTAAAAATCTAGGACGAAATTGTTGTCAAGAGTTACTTATGAAAGAAGATAAATAAGATTAGGATCAGATCACCACTACTAAATACTAAAAGCCAAAGGAAAAATACATCTAGCATTGCGGGAGAAAAAATGATCCGGAATATAGAAAAATTTTATTAGTTAATTTATCAGTTAAGTATAAATAAAATGAAGCAATTTTACGATGTTCATATCCTAAAGAATTTAGATCCCATTCATCATTTCCTGAAAACAAAAATCTTGTGAATGTCCATAGGTGGAGTAAAATCAGGAATGCAAGAAGGATAAAGTCATTAAAAAGTTAAAAAGAAAAACAGTAATGGAACCAAAATAGTAATATAGTAAATATAAATCCCAGAATGATAGCCATGCAGTTAGAAATGAATACATTGATATTGCAACAGAAGGCTCTAGAAGTGATGTCTCCAGAATAAAAATACACTAGGCAATCTCAGTTCAATTTTTTTATGATTTATTTATTTTTGAGAAAGAGAGACAGACAGAGTGCAAACAGGGGAGGGGCAGAGAGAGAGGGAGACACAGAATCCGAAGCAGGCTCTAGGCTCCCAGCTATCAACACAGAGACCAACACAGAGCTGAAGCTCACAAACAGTACATCATGACCTGAGCCAAAGTCCGAGGTTTAACCAACTGAGCCACCCAGGCGCCCCTAGGCAATTTCAGTTTAAAATCTAGAAAAGTTATATATATATTTTTTATACTTTTAAAGTTTATTTATTTTGAGAGAGAGAGCAAGCAGGGGAGGGGCAGAAAGAAAAGGGGGGGGACAGAGAGAGAGACAGAGAGAGAGAGAGAGTGAGAGAGAATCCCAAGCAAGCTCCACAGTGTCAACACAGAGCCTGATGTGAATCTTGAACTCATGAACCATGAGACCGTGACCTGAGCTGAAATCAAGAGTCAGATGCTTACCCGACTGAGCCACCCAGGCAGCCCTAGAAAAGTTTTAAAATATAATAAAGCTAATTACTTCTTAGATAAATTAGAAGAAAAACAATTGGAAACTAGGAAAAACAAATGTGTACATTACAGTAATGATCCAAATATGAAGCTAACTGAAATGTGATATGATTTAGAGCAATTGTTACATATAGGAGAATTCAATTGAACTTTGCTCTTGAAATATTATTCTTAGAGTGATATGTGGATACATGGTATGGTTTAGGGTTCCTTCTCTACCCAATCATACTACATGTGTGAGAAAATTTACACAATAGCAATTTCACAAAGTACTAGAATCAACCTATAGACTGTAAATAATGTAACCTTGCCAATGATGACACAATGACAAAAACTTTGAGAAGAGTAGATGATAAGAGAATATCAAAGAATTATAGGAGAGCTGATTGCTCAATTTTCCACAATTATCATAATTAGATAATATCTAATCCATTAGATAATGTCAAATGGGTTATTAAGATATTTAAATCTGTTGTTTAATATTGAGAAGGTAAACAAGAGTGCTAAAATAGTAATATCAGGAAATGAGACATAAAGCAGGGGAGTGGGGGGGTAAGATGTAGAGAAAGTACACCAAATTCCTCATTTTTATGGTGAGATACTGTGTAATTGTGATAAATCATGAAATAGAAAAGGATTACTTAGAGTTCCAAGGGTAACCACCAGAAGCATTAAAAACTGAAATGTTTGAAAGTTCCACGTTAAATTTCTGAGGAGTGCAACTGGGACTGACAGTGGAGAGAAAGGAAAGACTTTTGCCTTTCTTTCCACATCCTTCTCTACTGCCTGAACTTCTTTTCACTTTAATTCTTTATTATCTTAATACAAAAATAATAACCCATGTTATGTCCTCTTGAAGTCTGGAATTTATATTAAACTGTGGAATTTGTATTCTGTGTGGAGAAATAATAAACAAACAGAAACACAGACAATATAATTTCAAAAAAGTTACTGTTGCGATGAAGGAAATAAAACAGTGGGCTGTGTTAGAGTGACTGGAGCAGGTACCACTAGCTAAGGATGAGGGAGGGGAAACCAGGGAAGACGCATCTAAGGAGAAGACTATCCACCCAGATCTCAAGGGAGAAGATGGATTCCAAGGCAGGACAGTTCAGACAGATGGAAGGGCAAATACCAATCCCTGAGAATGAAAATTGCTTAGGGAACCCAAGGACAGAAAGCTAACCGGTAACACCAGAGCAACGAAAGGCAGGAGGAAAGTGGAGTTATTGTAATTATAATTTCTAGTATAATTTTCTGCTAGTGTGTCTCAGTTGTGATTTGAGAAAGATTACTTTTCTTGACAGAGAGAGCAAGATGGGACGGAGGGAGCATGCTAGTCTCATTAACAACACAAATGTGGTTAAGTTTCTTGGATACAGACACTGGGCACTTTGCCAGCTTTATTCACAACTGTAGCTCCAGAACCTGGCTCATGGTATGCATTCAGTTAATGTTGATTAAATTAGGGGACTTGAAAATCATCTCTGAAGTGGACATTTTAGCTTTATATCATAATTTCGGGGCTACATGCCACATCTCATCTATTCAAGAACCTTATATTGGGTTTCTTTTTTAAGCCAGATATTGTGCTAAGCATTAGAGACACAAAGATAAGACTCTGTCCTACTTGCAGAGGGCTTACAGCCTACATGATTTATTAGATTTTACATCATAATTGTAAGCTTAAAAACATTTGTACATGCCCACAGATACAATTAAACCAATTATCATGAAATATAAAAAGTTATACTGGTATGAGAAAGGTACTTAATGAATCACAAAAGGGGGCTTCTCACAACAGGTGTAACACTTGTGTACTTTCTAATTCAAAACTGAATTTTGGCCATTATGTAACAATTTCCTACAGTACTGAATACTTAGTAGTTTTCATTGCTATGCTCACAAAACAATATTCATTTCAAACTGTAGTTGGGCTGACAGCTGTCTGAAAAGGTAGGAGAGGTTTTTTATTTTTTGTCTTCTTAATCAAAGTCAATGAAAAATGTGATGATTCATTTTAAAATAAACTTGGATAGCCATAAATAGTTGGGTTTTTTTGGGGGGGGGTGCAGCTGGTTTGACCACCCCCATGGAGTGATTTGGAAATCTGCTTAATCCTTCTCTATATAAAGAGTCAAAGAAAGAACAAAATTTTGTTCACCAAAAATTAGCTAAGTCTTCGAAGAGGTTTTGTGTACGAATGGAACAAGATGGTGATGAAGAAAGAGAAATGTTGAAATCTTCAGTAATAGACATTTGTGCCCATGACGTTTTTCTTTCTAAAATATACCTTTAAATAACATAATCATTAGAAGATTATACTACCCCCAACATATAGGTACAGTTTTTATAGATAGGACAAAGTGGTATAACCTATCTAGGGAAACATATGCAATACAGATAAAAAGTCATAAAAATGTAAATGTCATTTGACCTAGAAATTCTTTTAGAGCTATATCTTAAATGCTTCTCAAACTTATTCATCAAAGAAACTTGGATGATGCAAGAAAATGTGCTTTCCTCCCATTCCCACATACCTTCTACTTACCCTTCCCCATGAAGCTCCCTAAAGTGGCCTGTTAACAGCTTGAAATTTCTTTGAAATTTCAGTTTTATATTTCAAATGTAAGTATACTTTACATTTTACTATATTACAAAACTATATATATTAGACATAAAAACAATAAGTTTATTTTATCACTCCTTAAGAAATAAGGACATTTGGGAAAATATAGCCTCCATTTGATTAGAACCAGAATAAGAATACAATTAGGCAAGTGCACAAAGATGTACCAACAAAAACAGAAATGACAGTGCTCTTATAATAGAGATAAATCCTAAACAGTACAGATCTGCCAAAAGAGATTGGCCCAATAAATTATCATATTGTAGAATACTACATTCCTACTAAAAATTTTAGTGAGAAGGTATATTAATTAACAAAAAATAGATAGAGGATCATGTACTAGTACTTAGGTAAAAAATAAAAATAAAACAATTTAGAGAGCTGATCCCTATATTTTAAAAATATATGTTCCTGTGTTTGTGTCTCTCTCTAATCTTAAATATTAAATTTAAAAATTAAATATTTAGGGATATCTGGGTGGCTCGGTTGGTTGAGCATTCAGCTCTTGATTTCAGCTCAAGTCATGATCTCAGGGTTGTAGGATCGAGCCCCACGTTGAGCCCTGTGTCAGGTTCCACACTAAGCATGGAGCCTGGTTAAGACTCTCCCTCTCGCTCTGTTTCTCTCTGTCTCTCTCTCTCTCTCTCTCTCTCTCTCTCTCTCTCTCTCTCTCTATCCCCCTCCCACCCTGATGCCTCCCTCACTTGTGCTGTCTCTGTAAAAAAAAAAAAAATTTCAATAGAACCCTTATCATAAGAATCAGAGTAAAACATCTTAATTATTTTAATATGTTAGAAGACAAACTTAAGGCAGCAAAGTAAAAACTGCCATTCTATATACTACTGTAGATTCAAAATATGTATGAATAATTTGTGTAATTTTTATTGGTACACCACATACATGATTAGAAGGATTTAATATGTACACAAAATGTTATCAATACCTATCTTTGTAGTATGCTACAATGGATACATTTCATTTATTCTCCTTTTTGCTTATTTTCTAATTATTTCTAAAAAGAATATAAACTACACTAATATAAATTACATGTTTTCATAAGATTGGAAAATGTACTATTTTCATAATGATACCAAATTATTAAATGTTGGATCACCTCAATGTTGTTTTAGAAGTCCATAAGAATACAGAACAACATTAGGTAAATTATACACACACTAGCATTGCTGCTTCAAATCTTTACACAGAACATCCCCACACAATCAACAACTTAATCCCACCTAAATTTCTCTTTTCTCATTAGTGTTGTAGAAATAGTAGTGTATCATAGGTGTTTTGTTTCTAGCAGGTGTTATCACTAATCAGTTCTTTGAACCTAGGAACAAAAGAAGTCTACCCTTTTCCCATGTAATACCATTCAGCTGCTGGTTTTTCTTGCCACTGTGAACAATGATTTTCAGACATTTATAATACTGTACCACTGTAGATAATAGAATTTGAGCCCATGCTGATGTATGGTTTTTTTATTTAAAGTATACCCACATGTTGTACCAATACACTGTAATAATACACTGCACATTATTTCTAACCATGTCTCTCTTTCATCTAGTCACAGCACAGCACCAGATGGATTCTTCTAAAACATGTCAGATCATGTCACTAGAAACCTCCAAAGGTTCCCTGTCTCACTTATAACAAAAGCCAAAGTCTTTAAAATAGCTCTGTAGGCCATATACAATCTGGCCCTCACCACTTGATATCCCTCACTCATTCTATTCAAGGCACACTAGCCTCCTTGCTATTACGTTGGCATAAAAGGAATATTTCTGACTCAAGGCCCCACCACGGAGTGTCAAAGCTAGAGCAAGGTGAGAAGGGTTTCACAGAGGGAGTAAGGGAGTAGATTGCAGTGGGGAATGAGCGCTCAAACAGGATGAGAAAGGTGGGGCAGCTTGTCATGTTGTGCCAATATCTAAGCAACATGAGGAAGGTTCCACTTGGTGGGAGCAGCCTGGCATTGAAAATCAGAGCCTGAGCAGGGTAGGCATGGAGAGCATCCATTTGAACAGGTGGCTTGGCACTGTGAGTTGAACCCAAAGCACAATGAGGTAAGCATCCTTGCATTGTCACTGGGTGTAAGAGCCCAAGGAGGGGGAGGCAAGAATTTGTGCAGGAGGAGATGGCAATGGATATGGGAGATTTGTTGCATACCCAAATTTATCAAATAAACATGTAAAGAATATTTTGAAACAGTTTTCTCACTATTGGAAAAGGGAGATACAAATATAAGAAGGAAAAAACTAGAATATGAACACACACACACACACATTTATTTCTCAATCCATATATATTTTTTAAATCATGATTCCACACTGATACCTCCAGTTCCAATCCAATACCACAAGATTCATTAACACACACACACACATGCACACACACACATGCATATGCTCCTACTTCTGTCCACTGTGAGGACTGAAGTAGTAATATCCCAGTAGTATACCGAGCATTCTCAGTGCCCACATCTTGGTTTCCAAGTTCTTTTTCCCAAAAGTATCCAAGAGCCTTGAGATCATTCAGGTTCAGCACTGGGTGAGGAAAAGTACAAGAGGTGCCTTTGATCCAGGAGGCAAGCAAGTGTTCAAAAAACGAAGGGGCCATGTCAAAAGGATTCAAAAGCTCACTTGAAAGGGTTCCATGAACAAATTGGGGAGAGAGACAACTTGAACATCTAAATAAGAATGTTCACAAGTTATAACCCACTGAATAAAGCAGGAAACTATGAGTCAATAAAGGTACAAATTAATAAATAATTCAATTATTATTTTGATGATGAATGAGATATTTACATAGCTTCAAAGTATTACCTGTAAAATATTTATTTATTATAAGGGGGAAACAGTAACTTTAGTGTTAAGAAGCCCTGCAGACATCATTCTAATCAAAGTGATCAAAGTGAATGCCATTTAGTAATGGGACAAATTGAGACAAGTTGATAGGATACAATGAGACTACAGCATCACTTCATGTTTACTCTTGCCAAGGAAACATTAGACAAACTAAACTGAGAAGACTTCTATAAAATAATTGGCCTGCAATCTACAAAAGGTTCAAAGTCATGAAATTCAAGGAAATACTAAGTTCTTGTCCAAACTAAAGAAATCTAAAGAGACATGACAACTAAGTCATAGGCTGTAGTAGGATTCTGACTCTGCTATTTTCAGTATAAGGACATTATTGGGACAACTGGTGAAACCTGATTGGGTTTTGAGGATTAGTTGGTGGTAATGTATCAATATTAATTTTCTACCACTGGTGGTTGTATTGTGGTTACATAGGAGAATTTCTTGTTCGTAGAAAATACATACTAAATGTATTTGTGAGTAAAGGGTCACCAAATTACTCAAATGGTTCCAAAAAAAAAAGTAAACAGGTTTATTTCCTATATTTACAAATTTTCTGTAAGTTGGTGATCATTTCAAAATTTTAAGATTATTGAAAAAAGCAAATGCAGTTGAGGTCATGTCATTCCTTCATGTAGAAATCTCCTCCTGGCCCTCACTGCCCTTGGAATACAGTTGTTGCATAATCAGGTTATTTACCACACCTGAGCCCTTCTTTGCCACAGAGTCTTAGCACTTGCTGTTTCCATTTCCCAAGACAAGTTTCCTATGCTCAGTGCAAAGCTTCAAGGTCTCAGCTTAAATGCACTTCTCCAGTCTAGGTATAGTTTCCCTACTGTGCTCACCTGGGCTCTACCTTCATCCTTTGCAGGACTTCCCATGATCCTAATTAAATGTCTGCTCAACATAGGATTATTCCTCTAATAAATTACATGAGTTCTGGGACCTTATCTGTCTTATTTACAGTTTCTCCTGGGTATTATATAGTGACTGGCAGACAAACATAAATATTAAATATACTAAACTTCAGGGCATTCTTTGAAGCAGGCATTGTTCCGTATTTCAACTATTAGGATGCTAAAGATGGAGGAACAGAATGGAAGTTTTTTGTGTGTCTCATGTCCGTGAAATGCAGCCAGACCAACACTAAACCATCCTACACACGTAGAAAACTGATTGGAGGATTAACACAACAATCTGCACAATCTAAACCACAGAATTCACCAGGTATGCGGCGCGGAGAGGTGAATTTGGGCAGCCAGAAGCCGCAAAAGGTAGGGAAACACTTTTGCGGGTGGAGAGAGGATGGAGACTGGGGAGGGGGGGAGAATATGGGAAAAGCACCCCTCCCCAAAAGCAGCTGGAGAGAAAGTGGAAAATTAGAAACAGCTGCAGGGACTAAACTAAAAAGGGAGAAAGGAGAAAGGAGAGGGCTTAAATTCCATTAAGACTGTAAACAAGGGGAGTGCAAAGGCTGCAACTCCGCAGCTCCATACCTGGCAGTGCTCTGGTGGGAAGGGCGAATCCCCAGCAACAGAGTGGGGTCTGGGAGGTTCTCGGGCCACACGGGAAAAGCGGTTCCACTGATGGAAGGACATTTGGTAGAAACTGTTGAAGCCACCTGGTCCCAGCAGACCCCAGAAAACAACCACATTCGCTGGTGCTGGAACAAGTTCATTAAGGGTGAAGCCTGGTGCCAGATGTGTGTTGTGATTTTCCATAATCCCTGAGGTGCTGCTGCTACACTATCTCCCAAACTTTTTCTGGAGCAGGCTGGCACCTGGCCGCAGTCTCGGGGCACCGGCAGTAGCAGGGTGCAGCGAGTGTTCCTGGGTGCAGCCGACATTCGGCCCTTGCTCATTCAGCCATTGCTCAGTGAGACCCTCCCACAGAGGGGTGGAACGGGTCAAAGCCACAGTCCTTCTGAAGTAAGGGGCCAGGGAAAACAGCCGCATCTGAGACAAAACTCGGGAGAGAGGTACTGCCTGGGGCCTGGTCACGGAGAGTAAAAAAGCGGGGAGTGGATGAAAGCAGAAGACCGAGGACGAGTGCATGATTGTTGACCCGGGAGAACAGACTGGGTAGCTGAGTGGTGCCATTTTCACCGCTCCCGTGCATTCGAATACACACCTACGAGCACTGCAACAATCCACCCCAGTAGGATAGTAGCGCCATCTAGTGGAGAGCGAAGCTGTTACACTGAGCCCTGCCCAACTGGGCCAACCTCACTCTTCAAGAACACAAGTCTCACTGCTGGCTTAATTTATGGACTATAAAGTGCTACATAAGCTGACTTCTAGGGGAAAATGAAGTGATTTCAGTCTTACTTCAATCTGTTAGCAGGTTCATCTATCCAATTTTCTTTCTTTTTTTTCTTCCTTTTTCTCTTTTACACTTCTTTTTCTTGAATACAGAAAGGGAAAAAATTCATTTTTATTTCCAATTTTTATTAAAAATATTTTTCTTTAATTTTTATTACTATATTTTTTACTTTTGTGTAAAGTTTTTCAAATTCTATTTTACTTCCATCATTTTATTTTAGTCTACTTCACTGTATTCACCTTTTCAAATTTTCAAACAATTTCCTTTTTTCTTTCTTTTTTCTCTTTTTCGTTTCTTTTCTTTTTCTTGAATGCAGAAAGAGAAAAACTTCATTTTTACTTTCAATTCCTATTAAAAATATTTTTATTTAATTTTTATTACTATATTTTTTACTTTTGTGTAAATTTTTCAAATTCTATTTTACTTCCATCATTTTATTTTAGTCTACTACAGTGTATTCACTTTTTCAAATTTGCAAACGATTTTTTCCTTTTCTTTTTTATCTTTTTTCTTTTTTTCATGTTTTTTTCTTTTTTCTTAAATAGAGAAAATGAAAAAGTTCATATTTATTTTTAATTTTTATTACAAATATTTTTCTTTAATTTTTTCTACTACATTCTTTACTTTTGTGTATATTTTTTCAAATTCTATTTTACCCCCATCATCTCATTTCGGTCTACTTCAGTGTATTCATTTTTTCAAATTCTCAAATGATTTCCTTCCCCCTCCCCTCCTTTTTTTTCTTTTCTCTAATCTGTCAAACCACTATTCCACACCCAGACTGAAACACACCTAGGCTCTAGCATCATCTATTCGATTTGTGTATGTGTTTTTTTAATTTTTAATTTTAATATTTTTTTACTGCTAATTTTCTTTTCAATTTCAATTTTTCTACCTCATTAATTCCTTTTCTCCCTTCAAAATGACAAAATGAAGGAATTCACCCCAAAAGAAAGAGCACGAAGAAACGACAGCCAGGGATTTAACCAACACAGGTACAAGCAAGATGTCTGAACCAGAATTTAGAATCATGATAATAAGAATACTAGCTGGAGTCGAAAATAGATTAGAATCCCTCTCTGTAGAGATAAAAGAAGTAAAAAATAGCCAGAATGAAATTAAAAATGCTATAACTGAGCTTCAATCACGGATGGATGCAGTGGCGGCAAGGATGGACAAGGCAGAACAGAGAATCAGTGATATAGAGGACAAATTTACAGAGAATAATGAAGCAGTAAAAAAGAGGGAGATTAAGGCAAAAGAGCATGATTTAAGAATTAGAGAAATCAGTGACTCATTAACAAGGAACAACATCAGAATCATAGGGGTCCCAGAAAAGGAAGAGAGAGAAATAGGGGTAGAAGGGTTATGTGAGCAAATCATAGCGGAAAACTTTCTTAACCTGGGGAAAGACACAGACATCAAAGTCCAGGAAGCACAGAGGACCCCCATCAGATTCAACAAAAACCGACCATCAGCAAGGCATATCATAGTCAAATTCACAAAATACTCAGGCAAGGAAAGAATCATGAAAACATCAAGGGAAAAAAAGTCCCTAACATACAAGGGAAGACACGTCAGGTTTGCAGCAGACCTATCCACAGAAAAATGGCAGGCCAGAAAGTAGTGTGCTGAATCAGAAAACATGCAGCCAAGAATTCTTTATCCAGCAAGGCTGTCATTAAAAATAGAAGGAGAGATAAAAACTTTCCTAGAGAAACAAAAATTAAAGGAATTCTTGACCATTAAACCAGCCCTGCAAGAAATTTTAAGGGGGACTCTCTGAGGGGAGAAAAGATGAATATATATATATATATATATATATATATATATATATATATGTCAAAAAGCAACAAAGATTAGAAAGGAGCAGAGAACACCACCAGAAACTCCAACTCTACAAGCATCATAATGGCAATAAATTCATATATTTCAGTACTCACTCTAAATGTCAATGGACTCAATGTTCCAATAAAAAGACATAAGGTAACAGAATGGATAAGAAAACAAGATCCATCTATATACTGTTGACAAGAGGCCCACTTTAGACCTAAAGACAACTTCAGATTGAAAATAAGGTAATGGAGAACCATCTATCATGTATATCAGACAATCTAGACTTTAAACTAAAGACTGTATCAAGAGATACAAAAGGGCATTTTATCCTAATCAAGGGGTCTACCCACCAAGAAGACCTAACAATTGTAAACATTTATGCACCAAATGTGGTGACACCCAAATATATAATTCAAACATAAAGAAACTCGTCGATATTAATACCATAATAGTAGGAGACTTCAACACCCCACTCACAGCAATGGACAGACCATCTAATCAAAAAATCAACAAGGAAACAATGACTTTGACACACTGGACCAGATGGACTTGACAGATATATTCAGAACATCTCATCCCACAATAGCAGAATACACATTCTTCTCCAGTGCACATGGAACGGCCTCCAGAATAGACCATATACTGGGACACAAATCAGCCCTAAGTAAGTACAAAAAGATCGAGATCATACCGTGCATATTTTCAGACCACAATGCTATGAAACTCAAAATCAACCACAAGAAAAAAGCCGGAAAGGTAACAAATACTTGGAGACTGAAGAACATCCTACTAAAGAATGAATGGGCTAACCAAACAGTTAAAGAGGAAATTAAAAAGTATATGGAAGTCAATGAAAATGGTAACATCACAACCCAAAACCTCTGGGACACAGCAAAGATGGTCATAAGGGGAAAGTATATAGCAATCCAGGCCTTCCTAAGGAAGGAAGAAGGATCTCAGATACTCAACTATTAGGATGCTGAAGCTTAGAAAATTAAGTGTTCAAAGTCATGTGAAATGTGACACTTTTAAATGTGAAAACTCACAATTAAAACAAGTCTTTCTAGCTCTAAAACCCATGCTCTTGAATTATTTCATAGAGTGGAGCCAGGATCAGTAGTTCTAGAGCTTAAATATAGAGTACCCAGGAGGAGAGCATGTGCAGAGTCCTAAGTCCTGGTCAAGTAGCAAATGCTGGGTGATATACATTTGCCCTCCTGATTCTCTTTTTACTTTCCTGTTTCAAAAAGCTCCCAGACAATGGAACCTTAGTTTCCAGCCTGTCTTTTCCTTCCCAATGACTTCTGCCATGGTCTCTCCCTAGGAAAGAACTTTTTCTAAGGTGGTATTACTGTTATACACCTATAAAGTCAGCAAGATTGTGTTCTTCCACACAAAATGGGAATTCAAGAAGTCTGAGTGGCTAACTGGAAAACCTGATCAGTTTCTAACTATCTAACATTTTGTGACAGTGAGAGAGTGATCCATACAAATCAAAATGCAGTTGCCTGGTAGAAAAGAAAAACTTATTAAGAAAAAATGAAAGGTAATTGTGGACATGCTTGAAGAGACTGCACCTTCTCTGAGTAAATAAATAGGATATTCTCAAAACTTTGCATACAAGTCATGTATGTACCTCCTGTTTGTATCTCTTTTCATTTGATGTGAGACTCACTTCACTAATGAGTGTATTTGTTTGCATCTATCTAGCACTTAACTCCCTAGACCATGCAGCAGCCCAAATGGGCACAATTATGAATTTGGTCCCTTTTTCGTGTGTTTCCGCTACTTTAGTTATACAACTTGCCAGAGTCAATATATGCACAGCACCCATCGTAGGGCTGGTCACAAAACTGATGCTAAATAAATGGCTTGATTTTTTTTCTTTCTTTTGTCTATCTATTTTTATTATAAATCAAATGAGTAGTGGCCATAGGTAACTTTGAAGAAGCCTTCTTTCATCTGGACGAAATCTTGCTTGTTTTGCACGTCTTACTCCCTTTTCATCAGTGCCTAAAACAGTGTTAGCCATATAATAACACATGCTCCTGATATGTTGCATTGCACGGTGTTAGATGTTCTACATCTTGCAAGACAATGACTTTGCAGCATGATAAGGGAGATGGAGAACATAGTATTGTGACAACACCTGAAAAATAAGTAGGGTTATGATAAGTAGAAGACAACAGAGAGTGCTTGGAGTAGGAGTAAGGGTCATCTTGGCATTGAGAGTAAAATACTCTTTGGGCCTTTAAAGGGGCAGCTTTCTAATTCACAAAGAGTCGGGGAGAGGAAGAGAGATCAGGAATGGAATCTCTAACTGGCCACTTAATAACTGTACAACTTTGAGTAAATAATTTAACCTCTTAACCTCAACATTTGTAAAAATGGAGATAGAAAGGGTTGGGATGAACCCAATTTCCAGCATAGAGTAGGTACCAAATAAATTTTATTTCTCCCTTCACCTTGAATACTTGATAACTGGAAAAGGAAAACCAGCAAATTAGAGGAAGAAAATGAATTACAAGGGCACCAAGAGTCATATGCAGTTCCAAAACGCAGAGAGTTGCAGCATGTGGTGACAAGATTTGGTCTGGTTTTAAAGAATACATTAAGATTCTGGCATAGTTCACCACAATCTCCCACTCTTATCACATGTTAAGAATCTGGCAGTCTACTGATATCAACATCATGGTCTCTACAACCCTTCTCCAATGATCTACAAAGGAAGCAGTTTCAACAGAATTGCCATGTGATGCTTCTAGGTAGAAAAGTAAAGCAAAGGAAAACTGCAGAGGAAATACTTAAGGACACATCAAACACAGCGTATCCTATTATATAATTATAAATAATATTTATTAAGTGTTTACTTCATGAAGCACTTTAAAATGCAATCTCATCAACTCTTGTCAGTAACTCTAGGAAGTAATCCTGTTATACTTTATGGTATTGACCAGCTCTACCAAGCTGGTCCCTTTTTCCTGCCTTCCAGGATCACTAGGCTCTAACATATCAGTCATTCTCTATTGTATTCTCCAGGTAGGCAGGGCTGGGTATTCCAAGGCAGCCTAGAAAGACATTCTCCATTGTGAGGAGGGCTGGAGTGAGACTTGTGCCCCATTGTGTCCTCCTCTGAATGGGGGATAGGAACCTGTTGCTTACCCTGTCCTGGGATCCTGCACAGCATTTGAGCCTCAGGAGCAGAGTAATTTGGGCCTTGCTTTGTTCCTGCTACTGTCCCAAAGTACCCCCAACATCTTGGATTATGATTAAACGCTTGAACTAAAAAAAAAATCACAGATGAAAACCTGAGACCCAGAGAAGTTATATGACTTTCCTAAAGCCACACTTCTGGTAAATGGTAAATATGGGATATAATCCAGATAATATGATTAGACTCATAGTCATGAAACTATATCATTAAGAAAAAAATCAAATAAGAAAGCAGTTTGTCTTAAAAATGTAGATATCCTAGAATGTAGCTATAGGCTTTGAAACCAGATTATGGTTTACTAAAGACTCAAAAGATTATGTGAACTTTAAACTTAGTGCTAAAATATTCATGTGTTTGTCTTTTCAAAACATGATTTCCACCATGATTTGGCCAGTCCAAGTAATTTTGAAAATCTCTTTGGAGAAGGTTGGAATCAGGGGATAATTAAAGAGTATAAAGTACACAGAAAGCAGTATTTCAAGGCTGTAAGAGGAACAGCTGCCCAAAGTCTCTAGATCAAGGTCACTGTCTATCCATCTATTGCCCCATTTGCCTATTTCATCTTCTAGTGACTTGGATTCCTCCAAGAATTTCAGGTATTCCTATACACACATACATGTGTACATGTATGTGCATGTACGCTCACACCTGGTAATTCCACAAGTTAATACCAAGCAAGCATAGGAGCTGGTTTGTCTGCCAGATTTTTGGTCAGCATAAGTATTTGGAAAAAATACTGATAAGCTCATTTAAGCTACATATGAATAATGATATATAATAAACATCAGACTTAAATAGAGGACATAATTATAGAGAAACATTTTCAAGTAATTTTCAAAAACCTATTAAGCTCAAAATAAACGTACAGGTCAACAATTCCCACCACCTTCAGTGTTCAATTTAATTCAATCGATATTCATTGCACGTCAACATCATTAAACAAGCCACAAAGACTTAAAGGAGGGTAGAGGTTATTCATCTGGATATGCAGAGAGCATTCCAGGCAGAAACACTGAAGGGTCAAAGAGCCTAAGGTGGAAGCATACTTAGTGGTGTTTGAGTGTGTGTGTGTGAGTGTGTGTGTGTGTGCGTGTGAGAGAGAGAGAGAGTAGGTATAAAATTAGTATATACTTTGGCTTTGGCCAGAGGAGTGAAAAATTACTTTCTTTACCTTGGTGATTTGTTTTCCTAAATTAAACTGAACCATAAAACTAAAAGCCTAATTATTGGAAATATTTTTGAAACATGCACACTGAGCTAATTCTTCTAGAAGAAATAACAGGGGCCTGAGAAGTTTAGGAATACAAAAGAGAGATGAGAGAGCTGGTGCCTCTGGTGTGATCAGGGATGGCTCTCAGCACCTGCTGCCATCAGCTGCCAGCACAGTCCTCTGCCAGTAGCCACCTGTGTGAATTCACGCTACAGGATTCAGAATGCTCTATGAAGACTGGCTTTGCCGTTTGGAATTTTGGTACAAACAAGAGAAGGTTTCCAAGAAATCTATGTTGTGCTTTACAGAACACGGGCATCCTCAGGCCTTTCTAGATGACATTTATAACAGATGTCTCATTAGCAACTACAAGTTCTCCTCTTCTGAGCATCTCTAATGAGAGTATCTGTGATTATTGATATAATAACCTCCCTTCCAAACACAGAACATTAGATTCTGTATAATACAGCTTATGTAATGTATGCATGCATGCATGTGTGTATGTATGTACATATACATGTGTACATACATGTATACTTCTTTTTCATGAGATCCCTGCAGCAACCTTGTGAAGAGCACAAAACAGTTGCAAGTTCCATTTTACTGTTGAAGTATCTGGCCAGAGCATCAGATATATTGGGGCAGATACTCATGACACAAGGAGACCAGACTAAGGGGCAAGAGAGGGCTGAGATCCAGCTCATGTTCTGTTCACGAAGTTTAGTGTCTGTGGGGCAACACTGGCCCAAAGGGTGTGCCTTTTCCATTGTGCCCAAAGACACCATATGGGCTAGAAGTAGCCCTCTATGTGGATGTTGGAGGGATTAAACAACTTTCCCAATATCCACTCAGGAATTAGGTACCTCTCTTTCTCTTCTAATCAATTTTCTCTTCATTAAATTTGCATTCCTCTGTAATACACTAAAATAGAATTCCAGGCATTGGTTACACAGATAAAGAACCTTCATGCTCAGAACACTTACAAGCATAAGTTCATTGATTTCCACTCCCACTTGTAGGCCTTTTTCTAGTTTTATCTTAGCTTTTTCTTTTCTGGACAGCCTACAGAATTTGCTACACAAGTTAAGATGGATCCTCAGTAGAGTGAAGGGCTTTAAAAATCCTTATAAATTTAAGCTGCATAAATATGTGGATATCAACTACGGAAGTAGATGGAAATTAAATACTATCACAATTTTATTATAAGTAGTGTTTTGAATGATTTATTTGACATATATTATTTGGTCTCATATATTACATAAGATGTTTATTTCCTTGAACTTCAGGGATCACTGAGTAGATATTCTTACTTTGAACTAATTTACAGTGGGTAGGCAACACATATTTGCTGAATGACTATCTGAATGGAGGAGAAGACAATGTGAGGTTTGTTCCTGTAGACTTAAATTCAGGAATAGGGAGTGGGATTTAAACTCCCTCATCCAGAAACCTATAGAAGATATATGACAGTCAGATGGACAAAATTCAGAGGACACACAGATACACAGACAGACTGACTGAGATAGCTCTTAACATGTGCTGGGTCCTCAAAATGAGTCTGTCTGTCACTGCACTGTGGAAAGGGGAGTATGAGATGAAGCATGACTGAATGTGAGGGAAAATGGAGGAGAAATAGATAGATAAATACACATGGAGGAGCAACAAAAATATCAACAACCATCCCCAGTCTAGTAAACTTGAAAAGAGGTACCATGAACTAAGTCTGAAAGCATAAGTTTCAGTCCCCTCTTTCATTCTCTGTTGTCACTCTCTCCTTACACAAGATAAAAACAAGCAAGTTGACTTTCCCAAGCACCAAACTCCCCATTGATAAAACAATGAAATTTAACTAAACCCCTTCCTACCCCTGACTTTTCTTGAACTATAAAGCTTTCCTGGCCAGAAGTCAGTCTTCTACACTTCTGCTAATGTTCCAGAAGGGGGCAGCATTTATTCACAGTAGGAAAACCAACAAAAATTTTTTACTTCAGCTAGCCTTCAAAACAGTAAAACTTGGGAAGTTGGATGAACAAAACATTTAAAATCTTTCTTGAGTTTTGTGTCGGTGTGTAAGAGTATCAAGAGTAGGAAAGTGGGTGGAAGCCTGGTATCCACTCTGCTGTGTGGGCATTAAGTGAGGAACCAGTCAAATAACTATGAAGAGGTATATACACTCACCATTGAATCCCTGATGCTGAGTGCAGTTTCTGGCACATAGTAGTTACTTAAGAAATGTGAATATTAATGATTATATCTTGATCTCTATTTTTCTCACTCTTATTTTTCACTCTTCCCCCCCCCCCCTTTATGTAGGCTTCAAGCCCCAGGTGGAGCCCAACATGGGGTTTGAACTCACAGCCTGAGATCAAGACCTGAGCTGAGAAAAGAGTCAGCTGCTTAACCCACTGAGCCACCCAGGCATCCCTTTAATAAATGAATGACTGATGAAAAATGGGGATGGAATGGGTTCCCAGGGCAAGTCTCAAGCATAAGTGTGAAGCAGGCAAAACTATCTCTGGAGCTTCTCTCCATATATTCCGTGTTCTAGGGCTCATGCCTCTTTCCATGACTCTAAACAATTCTGTGCACCTACAGCTCTACTCACCTCTGCACCCCTCTCCTTTAAATTATTGATTCATCCACCCATTTACTTAACAAATATATTGAACACCTGATACATACTAGATTTCGCTCTGATACATACTGGATTTGCCCTGACAAAATGCACACTAACTAACCTATGCCTGAAGATATAATTCTTAAAGGTAGTTGTATTAGAAAGCAGGGATTAATCTGCTTTTTATTATTATTTTTTTTTACTGTTTATTTTTGAGAGAGAGAGAGAGAGAGAGAGAGGGAGAAGCGCAAGCAGGGGAGGGGCAGAGAGAGGGAGACACAGAACCCAAAGCAGACTCCAGGCTCTGAGCCACACAGAGCCCTATGCAGGGTTTCAACTCAGGAGCTGTGAGATCATGACCTGAGCTGAAGTTAAACGCTTAACTGATTGAGCCACACAGGCACCCCGGATTTGCTTTTACTATATGCAGAGAGATAGACTTTATAACACAAAAAGTGAGTCACTACTATTGGACACACCAGGTAAAGAAGGTAATAATTTGGGGCAAGAGGACTCATTGAGTTCCTCAGGACTCCTAGCACCTACGTGAGCCCCCCAAGAGTATCCTCGATTACTTTGTTCCAAAACTGAGCATGTGGGAGGGTTAAAAGAGGCTTAGAGATCACCTATTCTACATGCTTACTTTCTTAAGAGGAAATGCAGCCTAGGGAAGTTGCTACTTTCCCAAGGTAATGCTAACTAATTGGAAAGCAGTGCTCTCTCTCTAGGGGTCTGCTACTCTCTTTCTTTTCTTTTTTTTTTTTAAACCTCATCCCCATCCACTCTTCATCTGTTGCAGGTTTGTTTGTTTGTTTGTTTGTTTGCTTGTTTGAAACAGACTTTATTTTTTATGGCAGTTTTAAGTTTACGGAAAAACTGAATTATAATTAGTTCTTTCATGGATCTTATCTTTAGTTTTGCATCTAAAAAGTGATGGCCAAACCCAAGATCATATATATTTTCTCCTATTGTTCTAGGAATTTTATAGTTTTGTGTTTTACATTTATGTCTACCATCCATTTTAAGTTAATTTTTGTAAAGGCTGTAAAGTCTGTGTCTTGGCTCAGTTTTTTTGCAAAGAGATGTTCAGTTGTTTTAGTGCCATTTGTTGAAAAGACCATGCTTGTTCTATTTTATCGTCTTTGCTCCTTTGTCAAAGATCAGTTCTCTATATCTGTGTGGGCCTATTTCTGGGCTCTCCATTCTGTTCTATTACTCCGTTTATTCTTTGACCCATACCACACTATCTTGATTCAGGTAGCTTTACAATAAATATTGAAGTTGGATAGTGTCATTCCTCCAACTTTTTTTTTTTTCTCTGCCAATATTGTGTTGGCTGTTTTGGGTCTTTTGCCTCTCCATAGAAACTTTAAATTGATTTGTCCACAAAATAATTTCCTGTGTTTTTCATTCAGATTGCATTGAATCTATAGATCAAGTTAGGAAGAACAGAAATCTTGATGATACTGTCTTTCTATCAATGAATGTCAAGTAACTGCCCATTTATTTCATTATTCTTTGATTTCTCTCTTCAGAGTTTTGTAGTCTTCTTCACACAAATCTTGTACGTATTTTGTTAGGCTGATACCTAAGTATTTCATTGGGGAAGGGATGATGATATAAATGTTACTGTGTTTGTAATTTCAAATTCCACTTGCTAATTGCTGGCATACAAGAAAGCAACTGACTTTTGTAGATGAACTTTGTTAATCCTGGAACCTTGCTACAATAGTTTATTAGTTCAAAGTATTTTTGTTGATTCTTTTGTATTTACTACATGGACAATCATGTCATTTGCAAATAAAGCATTTGTTTCTTCCTTCTCAATCTGTATACCTTTTATTTCCTTTTTTGTCTTCATGCATTAGCTAGGACTTCTAATGCAATGTTAAAAGGAACTGGTAAGAAGGGACATCCTTGCCTATTCCAAATCCTAGTGGGAAATCTTTGAGTTTCCTGCCATTAAATATGAAGTTTGCTGAAGTTTTTGCAGATGTTCTTTTTCAAGTTGAGGAAGTTCCCCTCTATTCCTTGTTTGCTGAGTTTTGTGCTTTTTTAAAAATTATAAATGGCTGTTGTATTTTGTCAAATGCTTTTCCCGAACCCACTATAATCATTTGATTTTTGTTATTTTTTTCTTTCTTTTCATAATTGGATTTGATTTGCTAGTTTGTTTTTAGACAGATTACTAAACTCTCCAATGCATCTATTTCCTTTTTCTTCAAAACTAGAATAATAATCCTTGTCCCAGAGATCCCTCTAGAAGCCGTGTGCTGCCAGTCTGCAGTTATGGGGAAGGCCCATCGGCTCAACAGTTCAGCCTGATTCTGAATCCCGCTGTGCCACTCTCCCACTATATAGACCTGGGCTGGCCATTCACCTGCCTGAGTGCCTTCACTCATTTATTAATCATGGAAACACTAAGGACGTCCAAAAATGGTATTTAAAAGCAGCTTCTCAAAATTTCAATTAGATCACTTACTTGCTTTATTTCTGTTGAGATGATTAAATGCACTATGCGTGTGAAAGCACTTCTTTTTTCTCTCTTTTTTGCTGTCCTGAAATTGCACTTCCAAACAAAAAGCATCATCAATCAAGCCTTGTCCTGCATTCTGTTTTCTAGAAAACTTGAGCCATGACATTCATTTAAAGTACCATTATAACTAGGAATATCATCAGAGCATTTTTTTTTCTTTTCATTCATTTCCTGTTTTAATTCGTTGCCTGCTCATCAAGGCTTTCCCTAGGGAACAATTTTATTCAAGTGAAATCAGGTTAAAAATGACACCAATCAGAGGAAGAAAATACAGCCCAAAAGGGCAATGTGAAGAGTAAAAGTTTTTCTGTAATGACAGAAGAACTGCCCCTTCTGTTTCAGTAACTCCTCTGCTTTAGCAGCCATCTAACTGGGGCTAACACTCCATACTGGGTCCCCTGTTCAGAGCCTCCTTTATGAACTGTCCAGTTACTTGATCCCTTGAGGTGGGCGCCTGTCTATAAACACACACACATACATGCACCCCATGTGTGGCCTAAGGTGGTTTTTCCATTTCACATTTCCCAAAGTTTAAGGCCACGATTCCTCAATTTTCCTCTTTTGCAGATCTTTTCATAAAAGAAAGACCTCTTTGTCACAAAAATATAGAAATTACATAATTTCAGAGTAAATGATCTTCCTTTCAATTAAATAAATTTAGCCCTAAAAAAAGTTCTCACATTATCCTTATTTTTCTCATTTTACTTCATACCAGTGAAATTTTGTCGCACTCTTGTGAGTGGTTTGGAAACCACTGGCAGAGGGACAAGTCAGTTAATGAGCTAGAGAACTGGAAAAAGCTGACTCACCTCACCAAGGTGAGGAATGTTCCAGTATAGGCAAACACCAGGAAATTCAGAAAGGGACAGTTTGAACTAATTTCAATATTTTAAGTAATTAAGACCACCATGCCTTTAATAGATGTTTTACAGCAAAGCAGAGGAGAAAGTTTTGTTCAAGGTGCCTGGGCTTTCTTTTCTAATCCTTTTGTAGAGATTATTCTTACAACCCAAATTGAAGCCCCAATTGTTCATTGCTTTTATGATTATTATTTCAATATAATTTTTCTCCAAATACATCTGAGGTATTATGGTCAATGCTATGGAGCACTGAATAAGATTAACACCCACGAATGTATGCGTGCATGTGTGTGTGTGTGTGTGTGTGTGTGTGTGTGTGTGTGTTTTGAGAATGTGACCCTCGTCAATGACTCTGTGGCCTTGGCAGAGTGGGAAGCTCTGTTTTAGGTATCATCCAGAGCAGGACTAGACATTGTCCCTCCCCTTGAAGTTCTAAATTCCCAACTTTAAATATACACAGCACACACAGTATTACAGACACAGGGCATACCAAGGGGTAAGTTTTATATTTGGTTTTCATATCTCCTTTAATTCCCTAAGAGAAGAAAAGAAAGGAAGGAATGAGGATAGAAAGTGAAGAGGGAAAGTCAGAAGAAGGGATTAAGAGAAAATGGAAAACAATAGTGGTAATTCCCAGAAAGAAGGGCAATGGCTGGTAGGAGATTTATGGGAAGTGAGAGCCCTGATCCTGCCCAGCTTGTCCGGGAATTCTTCCTGTTAGAGGGTGATTTGTTAACTGCTGTCTGAACAGCCTTTCCAGGGAGTCAATTTTGGACTCTGATACTCACATTTAGAATCACCAAAGCCAAGCCAAGGTTGTTTTCCAGGAATAGGGTTTTATAGGGTGAGGCTACTTCATGCATTGTGTGGTAAATGGTGAATATTCCACTTCATATTTAAGAACAGAGTCAGGACAGAAAAAAAGGGGTAATATTACCATAGCTTGGAAAGCACTAATTTAAAGAAAAAAAATCCTTTCTTTCTTCCAGTACAGATATGGCCCCATGTGACCATGGGTATAAAATAGTTAAACACTCAAACCTCTGAACTTCTAAAGTCATGAGGGACTTTCATTTCTATTTCCCAGTAAACATCATGACACCAATGTTTCTGTTTAGTAAACTACTTTTCAGTTAGGAAACATAATAACAATAATAGTAACAGCAGCTAGCATGTACTAAACTCTTCCCACATGCCAGCCACCATCCTTTAACGATGATATCATATGTGAAACCATGTTTAGTCCTCACAGTATCCCAGAAAGTTAGCTAATATAATTATGTCCATTCTATAGATGAGGAAACTATTTCTCAGAAATTTCAAGTAATTCATTCAAAGTTAATTAGACAATAAAGGTGGAACCAGAGTTTGAGCCCAAGCAGTCCAACTGCAGAGCCCCATGCCTTATGACCATTACATATTTTCTTCCATTCAAATAGTCTTTTCTCACTACACTGAGAAATGGATAAAATACCTTTTCAGTAACTCTGAGATTTAATTCAGATAGACATAGATTTAAATCATGATGTATGACCTTAGAAAAATAGTCGAATTTCTCAGATTCTTGGGTTTTTATTTGTAAAACAGAGGGAACACCACTCTGAAGAATTACTATGAAAGCAAGAGGTTATATATGGTAGCCATTTCATACATGAGAAGTATTACCACAGCACAGATAGATAGAGAACTGTCAAGATTAAAAAGCAAAAACAGGGCATCTGGGTGGCTCAGTTGGTTAAGTGTCTGACTCTGTCTTGGCTCAGGTCATGATTTCATGGTTCGTGAGTTCAAGCCCTGTGTCAGGCTCTGAGCTGACAGCACAGAGACTGCTTGGGATTCTCTCTCTCCCTCTCTCTCTGCCTCTCCCCCACTTGCTCGCATGCAAGTGCTCTCTCTTTCTCTCTCAAAATAAATACATAAACATTGTTTTTAAAGGAAAGACAAGTGGGGTGCCCGGGTGGCTCAGTCAGTTAAGTGTCCAACTTCAGCTCAGGTCATCATCTCATGGTTCGTGAGTTTGAGCCCTGTGTTGGGCTCGGTGCTAACAGCTTAGAGCCTAACACCCGCTTCGGATTCTGCATCTCCCTTTCGCTCTGCCCTCTCCCACTCACAATCTGTCTCTCTCTCTGAAAAAAAAAGTATATATATGAAAAACAAGCAACAAAACAATGAAAGCCAGGCACCCAGGACAGATATCCAGGGTGAGGGATAATTGGAAGTAGATCATCTTCAGAAATATTGAAGGAAGTATTTCCCTTAAACAACTCAGTTGATAAAGTAAACTTTGAGTATACTTGCAAAAGAAGAAGAGATATCAGGTAATCACATAAAAACAAAAACAAAAATACAAAAAAAGAGGATCAGTTGACTCTGTACAAAGAGAGAAAGCAAAATGCAAACCATTACAAAGTATTATGCTCTGAGCCATGGCAAGCCAAATTAATTCACACAGTGAAGGAGGAAATGAAGCTTGTGTCAGAATCCATCTATCACATACAATGCAATATTCACAAAAGTAGCTTAAGTTAAACCAGACATAGTTCTGATCCCATGTTGTGGAGGAATCATCTCTGTGACTCTTATTGTTGTTTCACTGAAGCTCTAGGTTAAAGAATCGCTTTAGCAAACACTAGACCGAGTGGACAGCCACTGGCTATTCCAATCAAGAATCCCATATGTGCTGTGAAAAGAAGTAGATGACAGACTTTAGAGAAGATCACTTTGGCCAGGTCTCCAGTGTTCTTGTGCTCTATATTCTCTAATGAAATTTCCCCTTCCAGTCAAGTTTCACAGCCTTTCCACTGTGGATGCACTAAAGATCTAAGATGAAAAGCGGGGGGGGTGGGGGGGGGGAAACATTATGAAGGGGAGAGAGGAAACTATAGCACAAATAGCAAAAGGACAATCTGAAACAGCTTGAGAGAGGATCCAGTGTTCTAGCGGCAGAAATCTCCATAACCATTTGTTACCATAAGTTGGGTTCTTCTATTCTCTAGATCCCTATCTTCACAGAGCATTGTAATGAAAAGGTAAAATTTATGAAAATAAGACATATCCTTTCCTAGTTTGTTTTGTGTACATAAAATACACAGACAAAAGCTTGAATTTTAAAAATTCAGTCAATTAAACTTGCAGTTGTTAGATGTACCTAACTACTGCCTACTAAAACAAGAGCAACAATCTTAATGTCATTGGGGGGAAATTACTGCATTCCCAGCCTTTCTGGAGAGACACTTCAAAAAGGCTTCCACCTACCAAATATTAATACATATTTTATACACTGGCTTTGATGATAGCTGTTAGGACAAAAGAATATGATCGTGACTATATTCCTTATTTTATCCTGTGTGATGGAATTTTAACCTGCTATTAATACTGGAACATCTAGTAAGCACTCAATGGATATTTGTTAAATAAAATAGGAAGAATTTGGTAAGGAGTTTTAAATGAAATTTCATGATAATTAAGACCAAGGGCTTTCAGATCAAATGGACCTGATAATTTACTTATCTATATCTTTGAGCAAATTTTTAAATTTCTCTAAGCCTCAGATTTTTTCATTTAAAACTCAGTCGGTTAGGCATCCGACTTTGGCTCAGGTCATGATCTAATGTTTGTGGGTTTGAGCCCCACATTAGGCTCTGCTGACAGCTCAGAGCCTGGAGCTGCTTCGGATTCTGTGCCTCCCTCTCTTTCTGCCCTTCCCCTGCTTGTGCTCTGTCTCTCTCTGTCTCTCAAAGATACATAAACATTAAAAAAATTTTTTTAATGTCAACATATAATTAACCCTTCCATTGACCGGTCATTTAGATTAATTATATAATTCATATAAAACTCTTATCTCAGACCATGCTCATGGTAAGTACCCAAAAACAGTCATTAACACTTTTGTGCTTGATCTTAGGCAGATAATACACACAATTCTTTAATCTGCTAATCATATAGTAAGTCTTTTTGTGATAATATTGAGTATTATGTTATTGCAAAACAGCACACTTTTTGGAGACCTGTGAGACTCACCCACAAACAGATGAGAAGAATATCTCAGAATTTGACGTGCTCATGGTTTTATGGAAGATCACTGAGAGCATGGAAGTGGATTTAACAGCAGAGGGCACAGCAAAGAGACCAGGAGGGAGAGAATAATTCACTCCTAAGAGAAAAAAAGGAAAGGATTCTGTCATTTTCTGATGCTGAATCTCATAATATCTCTGACAGGCATCATTGAACAAGTATACATTATACAACTCAGCTGTCCAAAATAGCAGTTACATGGGAAGAAAAAGATAGTTTTTTTTTCTTGAAAAGGAGGAAGATGGAAAAGAGGAGAAAGCAGCAGAAAACTTCACTATACATAAAATGGAGAAAATCAAGGTGGGACTGTGGAGCACAGGGCAATATAGTGGACAGTACATGGGCTTTATAATGGGATAGATCTAAATCTGGTTTTCTAGGTCAGTTATTTGCTACTGAGGCTAAGTACCTATTGTTAACAATTTGTGCTTCTTTTGCTTGATCTTTGTAATAATACCTGTATCATTAAATTAAAAAAAAATAATTGCGTAATAAAAATTGTGATTATGTCATAGGGTTGTTGTGAAGATATAATAAAACAACAATGCTAGCAGAGTGCTCAATCCATTTTCTTGTCTATATGGGTACTTGAAAAATATTTCTCATATACTCTGCAGGCAAGGAAATTACAGAAATGCTTGCTAGAGCATTGTATCTTGCATTTGTTTACTCATTTTTCCAGAAGCATTCCTGGTAATTGTAGGCATTACATCAATTTAACCAAGCTTGAAGTACATTTCCCAGAATCCACCTTTCCTTCATGGGATTAGTTCAGGTGCAGACATGGAAGATACAAGTGAAGCCCAGCTGTCTTCTAGTGCTGAGAAGGCTGGTGCAGTACAGGGCACTTCTGCAGCTCCTGCCTATTGGAGCTAACCTCCTGGCTTTCTGGCTGGAGGGTGGCAGCAGTAGCTCTAAGTTCTCCAACTCCTGGTCCAGGTTTGTGTTTAGGTCTGTGACAATGGGGCAGGCACTAGCTTCTGAAGAAAACCTTCGTCATTAAAACTGTAAACTTGGAGGTGATAAGGACCATGTAGAGGTTCCAGTTCATTCGTTCATTCTCAAGGGTTCCAGTTCAAACTCACAGTTTCCAGTTTGTATTTTTTCCCCCAGTCCATAACCATCTTGCGTTCCCAACTACCTGCACATGGACAATTGGTTCCAGTGCTAGACTTAGAAACTAAACATCACATAGACTAGTTCTTCTGCCTCTATTAACCATGGAAGGTCAAGTCCTTATGATAAATACTGTAAATATTATACACATACATATCCTGGTGGTTCTACTTCTATAAGAACCTTGACTGATACAGAAGGTTTTCTATGTGCCAAGAACTATGTTTTGGGCTGAGGAAACAGATGAATAAGGTATAGTCCCAACATTCATAAAGGTTTACAGTGCTTAGAGGAGAAGTCAGCCATCACTCATCATATCACAAATTATAAAGTTTCCATGGATTTACCTAATCTGGAAAGTTTGTATAAATGGAACCATATAATGTTACCTATTTGGTCTTTTTTTTTCTCACTTAGCATGTTTTCTAGGTTCATCCACATTGTAGCATGTATCAGTACTTCACTTTTTATGGCTGAGTAATATTCATTTGTAAGGATATATCAGATTTTGTTTATTCATTCATCTGTTAGTGGACATTTGGGTTGTTTCCACTTTTTGGAACTATATAGTTCAAAACTAGACAATGATTTTTGCACAACGTACAAATGCCAATCAATTATACACTTTAAAATAGCTAATTTTATATTATATAAATTTCATTTCAATAGAAATTTTTTTAGGGTTTTGAAGTTATAAAGTTGCTTTCCTTTATTAAACAAATTTACATGTATCTACAATTATTCAGAGTGAAAGAGATTCCAGATCATGGATTTTATGCAGTTTATGGATGTCAAACTGGTAAAATGTTCATTAAACTAGATATTTTCAGTGATAAGGTCAGATGCTTTCCACATTTGACTACAATCTGCTTTGTATATTTTTCTTTGCTCTGCTATTTTGCAGCAAGCCTGTCATTGATTGGCTTCTTGACATGCACATAAAATCAATTAGCATTCAGTCTCTGAGAATAATTCTCTTAATAGGTTACTGCTTTCACCATTTAACCAACAGAGAAACAGTTCTTTCCACACCACCCTATACTTATTTAGGAAGGCATTTGGTAACACTTATCAGCCTGCACATGCCAGTAATTAGATGTCAATAGAATTTCTATGTTCAATCCTTTGTATACAAGAAACACTTTAGCCAAAATTCCCAGTCTTCTCACAATTTTCTGAACTCATCAGTTTTTGTCCATTCACCATGGGGTGATTTTAGAGACATGGAATAAAGTCCATCACATCTGCCTCTAAACTTCCCCTAAAAGGGGGACAGTATGAAAGTAGATATCAAGATTGAGAATATGCCAGGCCTGTTTTCTATTCCTTATGTTTCAGGAGGTACAATGACAAACCACTATCTAACTTCTTATAAGTGTAACTTTTTCTTCAACTGCTAACCTAGCTTTTTGTTGTCATTGTTTTACTTCTTTGTTACTCCAGAGAACTGATCTGAATGTCATTGTCTTGCAGAACTTTCTAACCTCCCTCCCTCCACTATCCTTCTCTTGCACTATGGTCCAGCCATACTGGCTTGCATTTGGGTTCTAGAACATGTAAAACTCAACTGCATCTCAAGACCTTTATAGTTGCTGCTCCTTCTACTTGATTCCTCTTCCTCAACACTGCCATGTGGCTTCCCTTTTTCCATTGTTCAAGTCTCAAATCATTTGGTATCTTTTCAGAATGGGCTTCCCTAGGGGTGCCTGGGTGGCTCAGTCAGTTAAGCATCTGACTTTGGCTTAGGTCATGATCTCACGGTTTGTGAGTTTGAGCCCTGCATCAGGCTCTGGGCTGACAGCTCGGAGCCTGGAGCCTGCTTCAGATTCTGTGTGTGTGTGTGTGTGTGTGTGTGTGTCTCTCTCTCTGCCCCTCCCCTGCTCACACTCTGTCTCTCTCTCTCAAAAGTAAACATTAAAATTTTTTTTAAAGAATGGGCTTCCCTAGCTATAGCAGCTCTTCCAATCACACCTTAACCTCTTTCCCTGTTTTTTTTTTATTTTATGTATCCCCTCACTAGATCATATAATTCTTAACATAGGGACTCTGCCTGTTTTGGTCACCACTGTTTGCCCAGAGTTTAGAATAGTACTGGAACAGATAGTAGTTGCACAATTAATATCTTGGCTGACTGGCTAACAGACACTAATTATGCCAATAAATGAAAATTGCAGTGTAATTCATGGTGGTGCCATTCCTTGTAACACAGTATTCTAGAAAAGATCAAGTATGTATGTATGTATGTATGTATGTATGTTGGATAGATATTTTTTTGTGGGGGAGCAGGTTATAAGTTCAGTTTAGTATTTTGAAGTACTATTACTTTTTTAAAAATGTTTTTTCCTATTTATTTACTTTTGAGAGAGACAGAGTGAGAGCAGGGGAGGGGCAGAGAGAGAGGGAGACACAGAATCTGAAGCAGGCTTCAGGCTCTGAGCTGTCAGCACAGAGCCCGACGTGGGTCTCGAACCGATGAACCATGAGATCATGACCTGAGCCAAAGTCAGATGTTCAACCAACTGAGCCACCCAGGTGCCCCAACTATTACTTTTTTTAAATTCAAGTTAGTTAACATACAGTGTAGTCTTGGCTTCAGGGGTAGAACCCAGGGATTCATCTCTTACTTATGACACCTTCAAAAATTAATATGTTGAAATCCTAATCCCCAACACAATGGTATTTGAAGGCAAGGAGGTAATGAGGTTTGGATGAGGTCATGAGGGTAGAGTCCCCATGATGGAATTTGTGCCCATATAAGAGGAGGAAGAAACACAAGAGCCTTCTCTCTCTTCTTGTTCCCATAAAGAACAGATCATTTAGGCACACAGCAAGAAGGTAGCCCTCTGAAAGCCAGAAAGTAGGTCCTCACCAGGCACCAAATCTGTGGGCACCTTGATCTTGAAATTCCAGCTTCCATAATTGTGAGAAAATAAATTTCTGTTGTTTAAAACACGAAGTTTATGGCATTTTGATATAGCAGCAAAGGTGACTTAGATAAGAGTGTTTCCAGAAGGAGAGAATTGTACAATGTGTGAGATGCTGCTGGAATGATGTAAGGTGAGAACTGAAAAGTATCCAATGAATTTAGTCACATGGAAATTGCTGATAAACTTTGTTAGAGTTGTTTTACTGAAGTGATAGGGTCACAAGTCAGAGTAAGGAGTGGGAGATGAAACACAAGGACTATGAGTACATGTGTATCGTTTTTGCTATATGTGACCTTGAGCAAAGCTCATACATTCCCCAAATTTAATCATTATTATCATTAAGTTGAGCAGCTCATACTTATGTTGGAGACATGTTGTAAGGATTAAGTAATATGATATGGAAAGATGCTTAAAACACCATGAACACTCAATAAATGCAGATTCCTTTCACTTCTCCCACTTGAAGGCTTTTAAAATAAATCTGTTGACTGGAATCAAACATATTGCCTTAACCAAGGACTACACGGGAGTTTTGTTATTTGTCCAATAAAATACTATGCAAGAGGAGTACAGAAATTGTGTGTGTGTGCGCGCACACATGCATGTGTGTGTCCTAAAATCATTTGGTGATATGCCTTACTACAACTGCAGAACACTATGAATTTATGTTCTATTTATATTTTGTCCTAACCCTGAGATTTTTAAAATAGAATTTATTGTCAAATTGGCTTACATACAACACCCAGTGCTCATCCCAACAAGTGCCCTCCTCAATGCCCATCAAGCATTTTCCCTCTCCCCACCCCCCTGTCCACCCTCAGTTTGTTGTCTGTATTTAAGAGTCTCTTATGGTTTGCCTCCCTCCCTCTCTCTTTGTAACTATTTTTTCCCCTTCCCTTCTCCCCCCCTGCATCCCCCCCCCCCCACTGCCTGGTCTTCTGTTAAGTTTCTCAAGATCCACATATGAGTGAAAACATATGATATCTGTCCTTCTCTGACTGACTTATTTCATTCGGCTTAATACCTTCCAGTTCCATCCTCGTTGCTGCAAATGGCATGATTTCATTCTTTCTCATTGCTAAGTAGTATTCCATTGTATATATAAATCATATCTTCTTTATCCATTCATTAGTTGATGGACATTTAGGATCTTTCCATAATTTGGCTATTGTTGAAAGCACTGCCATAAACATTGGGATACATGTGCTCCTATGCCTTAGAACTTCTGTATCCCTTGGGTAAATTCCTAGTAGTGCTATTGCTGGGTTGTAGGATAGTTCTATTTTTAATTTTTTGAGGAACCTCCACACTGTTTTCTAGAGCAGCTGCACCAGTTTGCATTCCCACCAACAGTGCAACAGGGTTCCCATTTATCCACATCTTTGCCAGCATCTGTAGTTTCCTGAGTTGTTAATTTTAGCCATTCTGACCGGTGTGAGGTGATATCTCAGTGTGGATTTGATTTGTATTTCCCTGATTATGAGTGACATTGAGCATCTTTTCATGTGTCTGTTGGCCATCTTGATGTCTTCTTTGGAAAAGTGTCCATTCATGTCTTCTGCCCATTTCTTCACTGGATTATTTGTTTTTTTGTGTGTTGAGTTTGGTAAGTTCTTTATAGATTTTGGATACTAATCCTTTATCTGATATGTCATTTGGAAATATCTTTTCCCATTCCGTCTGTTGCCTTTCAGTTTTGTTGATTGTTTCTTTTGCAGTGCAGAAGTTTTTAATCTTGATGAGGTCCCCATAGTTCATTTTTGCTTTTAGTTCCCTTGCCTTTGTAGATGTGTCAAACAAGAAGTTGCTGCAGCTGACGTCAAAGAGGTTGTTGTCTGCTTTCTCCTCTAAGGTTTTGATGGTTTCCTGCCTCACATTTAGGTCTTTCATCCATTTTGAGTTTGTTTTTGTGTATGGTGTAAGAAATGGTCCACTTTCATTCTTCTGCATGTTGCTTTCCAGTTCTCCCAGCACCATTTGCTAAAGAGACTGTCTTGTTTCCACTGGATGCTCTCTCCCGCTTTGTCAAAGATTAGTTGGCCATACATTTGTGGGTCCAATTCTGGGTTCTTTATTCTATTCAATTGGCTATGTGTCTGTTTTTGTGCCAGTACCATACTGTCTTGATGATTAAAGCTTTGCAGTAGAGGCTAAAGTCTGGGATTGTGATGCCTCCCACTTTGGTTTTCTTCTTCACTATTACTGTGGCTGATCGGGGTCTTTTGTAGTTCCATACAAATTTTAGAATTAATTGTTCTAGCTTTGAGAATGTCAGTGCAATTTTGATTGGGATTGCATTGAATGTGTAGAATGCTTTGGGTAGTATTGGCATTTTATCAATATTTATTCTTCCAATCCATGAGCATGGAATGTTTTTCTATTTCTTTGTGTCTTCTTCAATTTCCTTCATAAGCTTTCTATAATTTTCAGCATACAGATCTTTTACATCTTTGGTTATGTTTATTCCTAGATATTTTATAATTCCTAGGAATTGTAAATGGGATAAGTTTCTTTATTTCTCCTTCTGTTGCTTCATTATTGGTGTATAAAAATGCAACCGATTTCTGTACACCAATTTTATACCCCTAACCTTGAGATTTTTATTGGAGACTCTACTTCCTAACTAGCTTATTCCCATATCTTTTGGTTCCCTATTTATTATGCCTCCTACAGGAACATGTTTATTTACATAAAATTCTTAACATGACTCTCTCTCTCTCTCTCTCTCTCTCTCTCAGTAGATGGCATTTCTTCATGGTCAAAATTGCAGTGAACTTGAATCCTTCAAAATATCCTTGATCACTTCCAGTTTATACCACTTGCCAGTTCAGACATGCTACAGTCATTGCAGACTTTTAAATGTTTGTTGTCTTTAGGAATGCTAAGCACAAATGACTATATACTCTCTTGTTTCTAATATCTTATTTTGACTACAAGTTTTTTGCGAGGCCCAATCAACCAGAGGCTCCAGCATGGGAGTGTGATTTTTAGCAAGGGACAAAAGACATTTAGATTCTTTCATAGCAGCAGCAGCAGCCATGGTGTCCTGCATGTAGCAGCAGCTCTAGACCAGCCTGTTTAGGCTGAAAGACCTTGGCCTCTTCCCTCTTGGCATAAAATGCTTTGGTTCATATCCAGTCTTATGCTGGTTCTTTATCTTCCCATTGATTCTGTGCCATCCTTGCACATTTATATATATAAATTTTTCTTTTTCTTCTTTTCCCCTAACATCAGCCAGTTTTGTTACCTGTAATCAAAACATTCCTAACTAATAGAGAGGGAGGTCTTCAGAGAATAGACCCAAGTAAGAATCTAGCGACCATGCTTAGTGATGGAGTTGGCACTTCCTAACAGAATTATTTGTTGCCTTTGGCAGATTCAGAAGGGAAAAAAAAACCCACTGCCTTACCAGAGCTTCTGATGCCAGTGACTATCACTCTGGGGATATTCTCCAGGGAAAAAGAACACTGGGGGAAAAAACAGCATTGCAATTTAGACTACCACTCCATTTAATAATGGAGAAATGGTATTACTTTACTGGTAATTATTTTTTTTAAAGCCTCATGTAAAATGTTAGCTGGACTCTGTTTATTGGAATGTATCAACACATTAAACAAACTTAGCTTTGTTGATTTACCCAAGACAGCTAACCTGATGAATTTCAATGGAGCCCGTTACAAATCTGGCTCTGAGTTGTAAAAATGTCTATTTTGAGTCAAGTCTGAGTTGGACTATCTACTTATATATGTGTTTTTCTGCCTTTAATGACAGACACATACATATGAAAAAGTTGTTTATCCTTTGAGCACCAAACATCATACAGAGTCCCTTTTAAATGTTAAAACTGGAGCCATTGGTCTGTTATCTACAGAGAGAAAAACAATACTGTGGTTTCAGGAGAAATAGATAGGAGGGGGTGAGATGGGAAGAAAAACACCAACAGGAATGATAAACTGGATTTTAATGACAAAGTCACTTTGCCAACTGTAACTTGGGTGTTGGGTAAGCTGATCTGACTTCATTAGGTGATAGCCAGCCTCCCAAAGCCATCATCAGCCTGGAAGAAAGCCATATGTGTTGGTCGCACAAATGGACATTGATTTTTCAATAAACTGGAACCCAAAGCCAACATCACTTCAATGATATCTTTTCTCAGGAGAGAGGATTTCTCGCTCATGCCTGGCACCATGTCTCAGCTCTTACATTACAAGAATTACATGGGTGAAGCAGAGTAGAAAACATCAGCTCACTTAAGTCATGTGATAAATGAGGCAATTAAGTCAATTAGATGCACAGTTACTGAGTTATATCTGTTTTGCTTTGTAAAATATAATTTTAAATAGGATCATCTATCTTACCATTCTTGACAGCATTAGAATTCTGTGGGGCAGAAAAAATGTGATTCATTACTCTATGAAAACAGTGCCTACTCTCTGAACTGGATAAAGTAACCTTGGTCTTTAAATTAGAGGTTGTGATCCCTTAACTCTTTCTCTGTAAGCAGAACACATTTTGTGTTTGTTGTTTATCTAACACTCTATAGATGTACGGCTTTTGTACTAGCCATCATGTGGTTGGGGAATTAGTATACAGAACATTAATTTTTCAATGTGTGATTTACCAGATGTGTCTCTTTCTGGGGGAAGAGAGAATAGAGTTGTAGCAGATTTATGTTCTGGTTGAGTCACTTGAGTGACTTTGTAATAAAAGGATGAGCAGTCACCCTTGTTTGTGGGAAGATCACCAGGACCTTCAGTGGTTTAATTAAATACTGTTCAGTCTCACACCATCCTCTTGGTATACAGAATTGTCACTGGTAAGAGGTTTATCTATCTGCAGAGAAGCCAAGGAGCTTTGGGAAAGGTGACCTAACAAGACCCTTTATTTTTGGAAGATCAGTACTTCTAGAGCCTCCAGTGAATTGTGATGGCTTCACCTAGGGTGTGTGGGCCAGTCAGGGCACTATATGCCACCAGGGGAAACTAATCGTGAATCAAGTTAATATTGGACTGGTAGCCACAGCTAGATTGGAGGCTTATCAAGAAATTGCTCATGAGTCAAATTATGTTTCCTTTGCCCTCCACAAATTATATTTTAGTGAACCAACTAAACTTTCAGTGAACTATTTTTGTGAACCAACTAAAATTAGTGAACTACTTAAAAGTCTGGATATTTCACATATAAATATGGATTACTTTGGCCAGAGTACATGCACTGTAGTTTGCTTTCCAAAGCCTACCACTAGCATATATACTTCTACTCTCCCTGCTTTATTCATTTCTTTTACTTTCTGGAATCCAGCAGGTAGTTGAATTTTTCACCTTTTGCCTACATGGTCTTAGAAGAGGGTTCTGATTCTGTCACACAATGGGGCTGAGATTTAACCCAGCCACCTGGGTGTGTGGTTGAGAGACTACAGCTGAACAGGTGGGGAGAAACTGAGTTGTAGCTTTGGAAGTATTCCTGGCTGAAACTGAGCATGTGAGTTTTGATATCACACATTGAAGGGTGGAGATCTAGCAAGAACATCTGCAGGAGAGAACAAGGACATTAAACATGGAATTTTAAAAAAAGAATTAATTGTTGGCTAAAGAATATGTAAATCTTAAAAAAAATATCATCAAATTGACCTGAGAAAGATTGAACCAAGTTAAATACTGACCAATGCTTAATGAGAGCACCAGTTTGCATACTAGTCTTTTTCAAATTTTGCTAATCTGATGGGGGAAAATTGCCACTTTGAATTTTCTTGAAATCTGATGAGTTTAAGTGTATTTTCAGATGTATGCTGGTCATTTGTATTTTTTCTAAGAATTGACAGTTTGTAACTATTGTTTATTTATCTTATTAGGTTATTTGCATTTCCTTATTGACTGTAGGAACCTCTTGATGGTTCTTTCTCTGCCATATCTGTTGCAAACATTTTCTGCCAGTTTGCTATTGCATTTAAATTTGGTGTCATTATCTCATTGTTTTTATTTATAAAATAAAAACTGTTAATGTTTTTTACGGGTTTGGGGTTTAATGTCTTTCATAGGTCCCCTCAACTCCATGATCGTCAAAATAATTTCCTGTACATTCCTTTAAGAAGTCTGTAGGCTTTGTAGTTGTATTTGATTAATTATCCAAAAGTTATTTTAAGTTTGCTGTGAGGTACAGATTTAACTTCTTGAAACAAAAGGAGAGCTGATTACCTCACTATCATTTTCTCATTATTAGAAATCCTAATTGTATATTAAATTAACAGGTGTCTTTGCCTTTTCGTTCATTTTGAGATTCCTATAAGACAACTTCCTTCTCGGAGATTTAAGATTGGTGATTACTCATCATCCTTTTCTCTAGATTCCTCAAAAATTGACAATAGGCGCTTAGAGTACAGTAAGAAAGAAAACGTACAGCATGAGGTTTGCACTGGCTGAATAGTGTCCAATAATCTCCCAAAAATATAGAACTTCTGATACATTGTGTAAAAGGATATAGTTTAGCTTGGGGCCAAAGTGAGACTCCATTTCTTCCCTACAAATCTAGTTCTTAGGGTCTAACTGTGGGGAGAGTGAGATCTGCAAAGCAATTACTCAACCAGTTCAAGGAAGAGAATGCCAGCATCCCAAACCCAGTTTTCTTGGAGTATTTACTCCAATAATATCTCCCTCCAAGGAGGTATAGAAATGTTCTCTTCTTTAAAGAAAAATAAAAAACAAAGGAATGACCATCCCTCCCAACTTACACTCTCATTGTTTATCTTTCTCAATTTTTCTTTTTCAGATATGCTTCCATGTTTTCTCTTTCAGATGAATTTTAAAAGACACTTGTAACCTCATTTAAAAAATCTTATTAAGATTTAATTCATTATTGTATGTAATTTACTTATTTATTTAGGTTTAATTAACATCTTTACAAAACTGAGTTTTCTCTTCCTGAGGCTTCTTTACTCAGGCTTTATTATATACACTTGAGTAAAGTTATGTAATTTTCCCTATAAATGTCTTATGCACTCTGCTAAGTTTACTTATGGATACTTTAATAATTTTTATCACCATTGAGTTGGATTCTTTTTTTTTAAAGATTAAAATTTATTTTTTTTAATAAGAGGGAGTAGGGGAGGGGGCAGAGAGAGAGGGTGAGAGAGAATCCCAAGCAGGCTCTGCACCATCAGTGCAGAGACTGACTCAAGGCTGGATCCCACCAACTGTGAGGTCATGACCTGAGATGAAATCAAAAGTCTGGACACCTAACCAACTGAGCCACCCAGGTGCCTCTTTCTTTGTTTTCCTAATTAGTTTTTTACTTGTATATAGAATAGAGATTGATTTTTATATGTTGACATTGTATCAACCTATTTTACTAAAATTACCGTTCTGTTCCTTCTCTCTACCAATTTTCTTTTTACAAATAATACAAGTTTGAGTCTCTTGTTTCAGTACTTCTAACTCATTTTCTTTTCTTGCCTGTTGCATTGGTTA
Organism: Acinonyx jubatus; assembly: GCF_027475565.1. Lineage (NCBI taxonomy): Eukaryota > Metazoa > Chordata > Mammalia > Carnivora > Felidae > Acinonyx > Acinonyx jubatus. The sequence continues at coordinate 29,419,498 of NC_069394.1, forward strand.
GGACTTCTAGTTCTAGTCTTAATAGTTCTAAACATCCTTATTTTGGTCAAGACTTCAGGGGACATGCTTTTAACGTTTCACCTTTATGATATTTGCTAAGTTTTTCTCACAGATTTATTTTTAAAAATTAAACTAAGAAAGAACCTGTCTATTCCTAGTTTGACTTTATGAAGAATTGTATTTATTCATCAGAAATGTCTTTTCTAATAAGATAACTATATAATGTTCTCCAAATCTGTTAATCCAGTTGAATTATATAAGTAGATTTCCCAATGCTAAAGCATTATTACACCTCTAGAATAATCATGTTTGGGCATTTATATTATACTCTGAAAAAAATACTGCTTTTTATTTATTAATATTTAATTAAGATATTTAACTTATGTTTGTAAAGGAGATTAATCTATGGTTTTCTTTTTTTTCAGAGTTATGCAGCTTAGTTAAATGAGTTTTGAAGTTTTTAACATTTTTAATGCTTTGTAAAGATTATTAAACAGTAATTTTCTTTTCTTTCAAAGTTAAGTAGGATTGGCTTATGAATTACTTTTGAGCTAGTCTCTTTTATAGGGATAGATTTTTTTTTCTTTTTAAAAAATTTTTTTAATGTTTTTATTTTTTTTAATATTTGAGACAGAAAGAGACAGAGCATGAGCAGGGGAGGGGCAGAGAGAGAGGGAGACCCAGAATCCGAAGATGGCTCCAGGCTCTGAGCTGTCAGCACAGAGCCTCATGTGGGGCTTGAACTCATGGACTGTGAGATCATAACCTGAACTGAAGTCGGACGCCCAACCGACTGAGCCACCCAGGCGCCCCTATAGGGATAGATTTTTAATATGGTTATTGATGTATTCAACTTTACCTCTTCTCAAGTCATTTAAAGTAATTTATACTTTCTTAACCATTCATTTTCTTTGTTTTTATTATTCTTTTTGAGCAAAAGTTATGAGTGCATCCTGTCAATATTTCTTGACACTTCCTATCTATAGCTATGTTTTCCTTCTTTCACATTATTTTAAATTCTTTTTTTCCTTTTATACATTTATGAAAGAAAACAAAAGACTAATTTCTCACTTCATTGATTAAATCTACTATGTCCTCCCATCTGTTTATTGAGTCCTGCTCCTATTTCAGGAGTTGGACCTTATTGTGTGCCTTACTAGAGTTTTTGAGAGCCACACCAGAACACTGTGAGATTATTTAAGTGAGAGTCCGTCAGTTTATACGAGCTTCTGAAAAGCAATACTGAAATTAAGGGAAAGAAATTTAATTACAACCCATATTATCATTTGGTGGAAAAAGCTTTTGAAATGTTCTAGTCTAACACTATTAATTTTTTAATTTATTTATCAAATAATAGTTTTGAATGAAAAATATTCAATGTCTACTATATACTGGATGCAATGTGATGTGCTGAGGATATAGCAGTTAAATAAAAACACATGGTTCCTATTTTCACAGGGCTTACAATCTGGTAGAAGAGACAGATAAACATACATTAATAGGTAATTTTTAATTGTCCCATGTACTTTGAAGAAAGAAACAGGGTGCTATGAAAAAGAGTAATTTCAATGGAAAAGAAAATCAGAGAAAAATCTCTCTGAGGAAGTAACATTTAAGACAAAAATGATGATAGATGTTAGGTAGGCAAAGAATGAAGACAGCGCAGTGGGGGTGAAAGGAGTAGCATATGTAAAAGCCTGGAGATAAGAGTGATCTTGGCTTGATAAAAGTTAAAAGATGACTGGCTGAGATTAGAGCAAATTAGGCAGTGGGGGAGAAACAAAGCTGAGATGTAGACAAAGACCTGAGCATAATGGGCCTGTAGCCACAACCAGAAATTTTGGATTTGATTCTAAATAAAATGAGAAATCACTGAAATGTTTTAATCTGGGGAGTGACATAATTGAATCCACATTTCCAAAAGACGCAGCTGGCTTCAGGGCAGAGAATAAATTGGAGCAGAGCAAGGGTGGAAACAAGAAGAGTAGTTTGAAATCGTTGACATTTATCATGCAAGAAATAAAGCTGGCTTGGGCTAGGGTGGCAGAGATGGTAAATATATACTGACTTGAGGCATTTTACAAGATGAAATCAGTATGACCAGGTGATGACTTTTTTTATTGTGGTAAGACACACACAACATAAAATTTACCATTTTAACCATTTTAACTGTGCAATTCAATGTCATTTAGTACATTCACAATGTATGCAACCACCACCACTATCTAGTTCCAGGACATTTTCATCACCCTAAAAGAAAGACTCATACTTTAAGCAGTCATTCCTCTTTATGGGCTGAACCACCACACCCCCCACCCCTGACCACCAAAAATTCATAAGTTGAAGTCCTAACTCTACGTATCTCAGAATATGACTATTTGGAGACATGGCCTTTAAAGAGGAAATTAAGGTAAAATGAGGTCATATGGATGGGCCATAATCCAATCTGACTGGTTTCCTTATAAGAAGAGTAGATTAGAACATGTACACAGGCACAGAAGAGAAATTATGAAGACAGAGGGAGAAAATGTCCATCCACAAGTCAAAGAGACAGGACTCAGAAGAAATCAACACTGCCAACAGCTTAATCTCAGACTTACGGCCTCCAGAACTGTCACAGAATAGATGTCTGTCATCCAGTTTAAGCCATCCAGTCTGTGGTTCTTTGCTACAGCAGCCCTAGCAAACTAATTAACTCTGCATTCCCTCCTCTTCCCAGCTCATGGCAACAACTTATTTGCTTTCTGTCTCTATGAATTTGCCTATTTTGGATATTTCCAATTAAGGGAATCATATAATATGTGGCCTTTTGCATCCAGCTTCTTTTACTTAACATGTTTGCATGTTGTAGCATGTATCAGTCGTTTGTTCCTTTTTACAGATGAATAATATTCCAGTGCATAGATATATTACTTTTTATTTATCTATTTGTTAGTTGATGGTTAGTGACAACTTTGATGTAAGAACAGAAAGACTTTGATTTAAGGAATGAAGGAAAAGAATGCGTCAAGAATGATTTTCTAGATTTCTAGCTGGAGAACTTAAGAGAAAGGATGCCATTTATTGCTTTGGGAATGAATGGAAGAAGAGTATATTAGAGGGATGATTTGGAAAGATTATGTCTACAAAGGTTTGATGACTAGTCACATGGCCTAGCCAGATCTGTGTTCTCTCATTCCATTCCTCTCTCTATTCTTCTAACAAATCAGCATGGGTGATGTAATCATTTTAGTGGTTTTAGCCATTTGCCTTTTCCCATCAACCAAGTGAAACTATTCCTGGTCATTTCTAGCCCTGAGATATGTCTTTTGGTCAATTAAGAAACTCCTAAAACATGCAAACAAAAACCACAGGCAAAGACTGTCAACATATGAGCACATAAATGAGTTTAAGTAATAACTAATCCACATTATTAAAATTCTACCAACTAACCAAGTGATCTGTTCTCTTGGTCTCCCAGAACATTCCAATTAATTTTAACAGTATTTTTTCCTGATTATGAAAATAATAAGTGGACATGTAAGAAAATTTGAAATATATAGAAAGGAACATAAAAGAAAATAAAAATTACTTCTGATCTCTCCACCCATAGATAAACACTGTTAACATTTTGCAATATTTCTTTTTTTCCATAAATTTTATAGAAATACCTCTGTAAATTCAGGAGCTGTATGCCTAAAAGTATTATAGGTGGCAAAACAGTGATTGGCATGCTCAAAGTGCTATAGAAAAGATAACTTTAAGAAGAAATATTAAATTGTATTGAATTAGTTTTAAAACATAGCCAACATAAATTCTACAACATATTTACTTTTAAAAAGTCTTAAATACTTGTTTTGTTTGAAAGTTCTTTTCTAGGGGTGCCTGGGTGGCTCAATTGGTTAAGCGTCTGACTTTTGGTTTCAGCTCAGGTCATGATCTCCTGGTTCATGGGTTTGAGCCCCTCATCAGGCTCTGTGATAATAGCATGGAGTCTGCTCGGGATTCTCTCTCTCTCTCTCTCTCTCTCTCTCTCTCTCTGCCCCTCCCCTGCTTATGCGCGCTCTCTCTCTCTCTCTCTCAAAAAGAATAAATTTTTTAAAGTTAAAAAAATAAAAGTTCCTTTCTAAATCACCTTCTTCAGTTCTACAGAAAATATTTCTCCAGTGTCATGAGCTGCTGGGGTCTTATATTAGACAGACTCTATCACATTACTTTTTGAACAAGTTTTTATTGCCTTGAAATGTCTTCTGCATTCATGGTCTCCATCATTGGTTTTGCAATTAGTAGTGACATGGTTGACCACTCATCACCCTCCCCCCTTGCCTTGTCCCAGCCTCTTCACAATTTATCATTGGGCTTAAGACCAAATTTCTTTGAGTGTGACTTTCAACTCCTCCTGTGAGATGCTGGGCTCTCTTTTCTTTGAGTAATCCCATAAATTGGCTTATATGGTCTATAGGCAGAGTTAACAATAATTGTCATCTTCTTTTGCTTAAGAGAATCTAAGAAAACTGGACATGATGATGATGATGATGATGATAACAACATCAGCAGTAGCAGCAACAGCATAGGATAACATTTCCAGATATTTTAATTGACATGCTAATATAAAATGAAGTTATCTAAAAGCCAAAATTTTTCTATATTATATATTTTTGTACAACTGAAATCTATTGTTTTTGTCATCTTCATTCTTAATATTCTATAAGAATCTCTCTCACACCAGTCACAAAAATTAACTCAAAATGAATTAAATACTTAAATGTAAAACTTAAAATCACAAAACTCATAGGAGAAAACATAGGAAAAAAAGCTCCTTGATATGGGTCTTGGAAGCGATTTTTTGAAAATCACACCTAAAGCACAAGCAACAACAAAATAAACAAGTAGGATTACATCTAACTAAAAAACATCTGTGCAGCAAAAGAAACCATAAACCAAGATGAAAGACAAACTATGAAATGGGAAAAAAAATACTTGGAACCATTTATCTGATAAGGGGTTAGTATCCAAAATATACAAAGAATTCATACAGCTCAATAGCAAAACAAAAACAAAACAACAACAACAAAACCACAACCCATAATCCAATTAGAAAATGAGAAAAGGACTTGAATAGACCTTTTTTCAAAGAAGATACAGGAATGGCCAACAGGTATATGAGAAGATGCTCAAACTCACTAGTCATCAGTGCAAATTAAAACCACAAGGAGATACCATCCCACACCTATCATAATGGTCATCTTCAAACACCCAAGAGATGACAAATGCTGACATGGATGTGGAGTAAAGGGAACCCTCATGCACTGTTGATGGGATTGTAAATTGATACAGCCACTATGGAAAGTAGTGTGGAGGTTCCTCAAAAAAACTAAAAATAGAACTACTATATGATCCAGCAATTTCACTTTAGGGAATATATCCAAAGGAAGTGAAAACATTAACTCAAAAAGATATCTGCACCCCCATGTTCATAGCATTATTTACAATAACCAAGACATGAAAACAACATAAGTGTCCATCTATGAATGAATAGATGAAGAAGTGATAATACACACACACACACACACACACACACACACACACACGAACATTATTCAGCCATTAAAATGAAGAAATCCCACTATTTGTGGAAACATGGGTGGACTTTGAAGGCATTATGCTGAATGAGATAAACCAGAGAAAGACACTGTATTATCTCACTTATATGTGGAATCTAAAAAAGGAAACCAAATGCATAGACTGAGATCAGACTTGTGGTTACCAGAGGTTGACAGTGGGGGGAGGAAAACTGAAGGGATGTGGTCAAAAGATACAAACCTCCAGTTATAAGGTAGATAAGTATTAGGGATGTAATGTAAAATGTGATTACTATAGTTAATGTTGCTACACAATATGTAGAAAATTGTTAAGATTGTGCAGCCAACAGTTCTCATCGCAAGGAGAAGGTTTTTTTTTCTTTTCTTTTTATTATTTCTATATGAGATGGTAGATGTTAACTAAACTATTGTGGTAATCATTTCACAATATGTGTAAACCAATATATCTTGCTGCACATCTTAAACTTATACAGCGATGTATGTTAATTACTTCTCAATAAAACTGGGGGAAAAAAGAATTTCTCCTGTGTGATTAAAAGTTCTGAAAAGATATAGTCCTTCTTTAAAAAACATAAAGAAGACATAAATGCATCTTATAGTCTAGTGTTTTGTTCTGGAAGTAAAATAGACATCTCTGTTAAGTAATAACCTCTCCAGGAGAAAGGCAGCATAAAAACTGGCTTCCTACTTGATCTGTATATGGAAATACTACCTATGGTGATCTCTTTCAAGGTTATATTGAATTTGGACACTGAACACTGAACACTGGTGATAGAGTAAAAATAAAATGTCAAAATTTGGATCACTGTAGCTTGTCACAACTCATCTATATGAATGTATCCTTAAATGCAAGTCTTATTAAAAAGGATCTGGGAAGACTTAGGCTGATCCAATCTCATGGCTCCAAAGCCAATTAGCTACATTTGATCTCATGCCCAACTATAAATAAAATGCTGATCAGTACAGAAAGATAGATTTTGTGGCAAAAACAAGAAGTCAAAGTAACTGTCATTACTTGTCAATATTCCTCCTGCCACGAGGTACTGGTGGAAACATGGCTAGAGTTTGAACCATTTCTGGAAAAACGTCATCTGGTCAGATTGTGCATGATTCATTTGTTTCATAAAAGGTCAAAATACCAAGGTTGTTTTGAAACTCACTTCAGTCAAAAATCAATTTTTTCACATTAAATTTAAGCTACTCCATTTTCAAGTATTTTTATAGAATATTTTATAACATACTTCTAGCTCACTAATATGCATAATGTATTTTATGTTAATTTTTTTATTTAAAAAGAATTTTTATTTAAGAAGTTTAATATTCTTATATTATGTTTTTATGTTTTTGTTAAGGTCAGTATTTATACACTGTGTTTAATTTTGCAAAATTTTGCAAAAATACTGATTGAGTGACTAATTATTTGGAATCACTGAGATGGAAAGAAGAGAAACTAGATTATATCCTCTTCCTTACAGGCTGGATCACCCTAGGCCATATTATAAACTGTATCCCAGAAACTGTATTTATCTCACAAATGATACCTAAATAAAATTCATATCTTTTAGCCTAGGAAGTGAGATGTTGGATTTAAGAGATTTATGATGAGATGCTTCACACCTAAAGATTGAAGTATAAATTCCAGTGGCTAAAAAATATACAATCAATTGTTCTTTGAATAATATTTTGATTTACATTTGAGTATTTGTGACCAAAGTCAATGTTAATTTGAAATTTTACTTCGACACTTAGAAGATTTTTCTGGTCAAGCCCATAAAGGTTCATTGCTTCTTTCATTCAGTTATTCAATAACTACTTTGTGCCAGATGCAGGTGTTAGCAGAGCAAGCAACAAGGCATTATTCATTCATTCATTCAGATTGAGATATATCGATGAAAAAAGAAACTTAGATAAAATTCCAACCCTCAACATGCTTACATTCTAGTTGAAGGGAAGGGGAAAGAGTTAAATAAAAGATAAACATAATATGTAAGTATATTATGCATTTTGTTAAAAGGTGAAAATTAATATTTTAGAAAAACAGAGTAAGGTGGTCAGGAGAAGGATAGAAATTTTAAACTGGATGATCATAGATGGCCTCATTGGGAAGGTGTCATGTGAGTAAAGACTTGAAGAAGTGGGGTGAACCATGTGCATATTCCCATGGCTGAGGCAAGAGTCTGTGCAAAGACTCTGAGATAGGACAGATTGTGCTTAGCATGTTTGAGGCCCAGAAAGAAGGCCACTGTATACAGAGATGAGTGAACAAGAGGAAGTTATAGAGATGTGGATAGAGAAGTAGAGGGAAAATCAGGTAGGGATTTTTGGCTTTTATTCTGAGAGAGATTGGCAGCCAGTAGAAAGTTGTGAGTCAAGGAATGTCATGAGCAGATCTAAAGTCCCCAACAGTATTCCTACAAAGGGTTTGGTATCCTTTATATGTTCTCCTAATTTACTGACTTCCCACATCCCATTTCTGCTATGCAATCCTGATATTCTTCCCTTCTCCTCTGTGATAATTCTCCTTTCGAGTATCCTCCCTTTTCAATATTTCACATTCAACATTCCCCCACCTTTTACATGAGTCTTTCACAATTTGTATCTCCTTTTTAAAAAGACGTAGTTTATCATTTTGTCTGCCTATCCTGTGTGGTTTTCTTTCTTCTTTCAAACTATTTTGTTACTACAATATAATTAATATGAATAATATTGCCTCCTGACCATAATTCCCCATACTAAACTATATTCAATATGACATATTTTCATTCATTTCCAAATAAGTGACATTCTCTGGAATGAGTATCTTTTAACAACTGTGGATAGCATTGGCCTGGATCTATGTCTCATTGGTCTAAGTGAAAGTATACTCATCATTTCCTAATGTATTTTTAACTGCTGTGTCACATCCTCTGAGATTCTGTGTCACTTCTTCTAAATTTAAATTTTTCTACCATTTAGCTCCCTCCCTAAATGGATAACAGAAAAGATTTGTTTTTATTTTTATTTTTTTCCATTTCTCTTCCATGTACTCTGGAAAAAGAATAAAATTGTGACCACAATTTCTTTAAAGGGCATACAACATTGGGTAGTAACAAAAACAAAATTCATTTGGATGCTTTGAGACTCATTAGGGCCCTCTAATTAGGATTTTCAATTGTTTATTCAATGGGCATAGATGGTAGCCACAGATTTCATGTTATATTTTGTAGGAATGTCCAATCTACCCTGACAGCTGTTCAGGGCCACTACTCTAACTCCAGTAGACAAGGAAGAGGACTTCTCTAAAGCAACCAGAATTGTAAACCACATTCTGGAAATTTTTAAGCAGTTCTAGGTTATACTTTGTTTCAGTTTCAGATCTCCCAAAAGATTCTAAGAAGTCAAGTTGAAGTAATTTATTTGGCAAGTACAGGTGATAATGAAAGGAAAGTGGGAAGGTGACACAATAAATTGAGGGCAATCAATACATGATATTTGTGTGTGTGTGTGTGTGTGTGTGTATGTATTTGTGTGGGTGCATGCACACACACACACACACACACACACCCCAACTTCTGGATTCATTGGTCAAGAACTATTCTGTGGGTATTGACTCAGTGCTCCCAGCATGCCACTTTTCACAATGGGGGACAAGGTATTGGAGAGGACATGTCTCTGGGCGTATCTGGAAGCTGGAAGTCCAGTAGAGCAAATGGAAACATTTAAGTGATATAGGTTGGGCACTGATAGTATCTTCTACACATCTGACTCCACCTTCCCTTGGGGGTTGCACGCATAACTTCCCTTGTCTGCTGTACAATTCCATGGAGCATAATTCACATAGATGACAATGTGAATGGTGCCCCTCCAGAGTCATGCAGTTTGGCCCTGCCCATGTGGAACCGAGTTCAATCTTTACAACTACTAATTGCTTTGGTTCATATGACATGTTAAACTGTTAACTTCTCTCATAGATGTGGTCCCATAATTAATTTTCATAACAGTCTACAGATAAGGCCTAATCTTAGCCATTATGGTTCAATTACAGAAATTTCTGAATAATTTCCATGGAGTATTAAGCCCTGTGACACACATGAGGTTGAATCTTCAGAATTTTTGACCTTTGTCTCTTTGATAGTATTACTTCTCACTAATTGGTCTTATCACCCAGACGTATAAAATCCATGACAATTAGTATCATGTTCCTGGAGCCACAGTGAAGACTAATGGGTTAAGACAGGCAAGATGAAAAGTTAAGGATAGTTGTTCCCACTATGATGTACTATGTATCTTGGGCCACACTCCCTTCTCTACTAACATGCAGAGAAACACAAACACACCACTGTTTAACAAATTCATGGAGCACCAACGATACCACATGTTTGATGTTGGGTATATTCACATAAATAAATAAGATACATTCTCAGCCCACGTTAAGCTCTTTGTATACGAGTGGGGCAAGTGCAGAGAGAGAGGGAGAGAGCGAATATCAAGCAGGGTCCACGCTCAGCATGGAGCTCGATGTGGGGTTCAATCCCATGACTGGGAGATCATAACCTGAAGTGAAATCAAGAGTTGGAGGCTTAACTGACTGAGCCAAGAAGGCGTCCCTATGTTGATTTTTCTGTATCTCTCACAATGTTTGCTTTTTGTCCCATACAATCTGGCCTGGGATTGTGTCATGCTGAGAGTTTACTTGAAATCTGTTTGAAGTAGTCTTTATCATTTGGTTGCTTGTGAGTTTGGGTTCCCTCTAAATGTTCTCTGTAAGGGGCGCCTGGGTGGCTCAGTCGGTTAAGCATCCGACTTTGGCCCAGGTCATGATCTCATGGTTCGTGAGTTCAAGCCCCAAACTGGGCTCTGTGCTGACAGCTCAGAGCTTGGAGCCTACTTCCGATTCTGTGTCTCCCTCTCTCTCAGCCCCTCCCCTGCTCGCTCTCTCTCTCTCTCTCTCTCAAAAATAAATAAACATTAAAAAAAATTTTTTTTAAGTTTAAACATTCTCTATGAAATACCTATTCCTGTTGCTTGGCTGTCTCACTAAGCTGACTACGCTCTGGCTATGTTCTCTCTGTTGACTACATTCCCTGCCATAGTGAGGAATAGCTACATTCAGCTTTCACTGACCTAAAGATTTGCTTCCTTTCACAGTTCCTAGACTCTTCCAGTGTAGAACTACACAGCAGCTTACCACTCCCTAGGCTCAATATTCTGAAGTCATGTGATAATAAAGGTAGGAACTAGTATTTCCAGTGGAAATTAATACTCCAAATGTGTACTGACTATGAGATAGGTACTGAGTATGACAGAAGAGTTTTACTCTGGAGTATACTTCTTTGATCTGTGTTTGAGGATAACAAAGACAGCCTCATAGGATTTTCAGGTAGACTGGTGAATTCTCAAAATGCTATAGTTTCTGGGGTCAGCCATAACATTAGTTTTCTGGCATTCCTTTCATGGAATGAGAAGGATCCTATGCACAATTTTTTTTTCAAAAACAACTTCACAGGTAGATATTGTAATATTGTGTAAATATCCCATGAGTTTTGATGAACTTGTTAAGATCCTTATACAGTATACTCATCACCATAAGTTGATCAAATATTGACAATACTCCTCTGAATGAATGCATTGCTCATTGCTGTATAGTCCATCCAGTGACATAATCATAGAAGACAAATATGAAATGGATCACTAGAATTGAATCTCCAAAGGATGTATCTCAGAATTTTCCTTTTATTCCTTTGCATGCTAAGCATTTATGCCTGGAATTAAAGTCATGCTTAAGGAGAGGGTTAAAAGAACAACTTGAGAGAGAACCAATACTTATTGAGCACTCACTATGAGTCAGGTATAGCTCTTTATAAATATCTGATTTGATCTTCACAAAATTCTTATAGATTATAATTTTTATTTTATGGTTGAGGAACCATGTAGTTTCCTCTACATAAGAAAAATTAAGTTGAAAAGTTGCGTTTAATTAAATCTTGGTCTTCATGTCAAAACCACCTCTATTTAAAATATTTCAATTCATTCACTCAACAGCCAACATTTAAAAGATTTGCTTTGTGGAGAGTGTTGTATTAAGACTACACCTATACTGATCATTCTCTATCATCCTGTCCTGAGCAAAGAACTGTTCTTGCTAAAATCCCAGAGGCTCAAGATGACACTTTTACAGATTTGAACTGACTTAACTTTTTTGGACTTCAGAAGGATCTTCATTGCTTGATCTCCTTGAGATAGAGTCGAGTACAGGAAGGAAAGGTAAATGTAATTGCTTTGAAAATTTTAATTCTGTGACTTGAAGCCACCAACATACCAAACTTGCCTGGCTCATTTCAATGAACCAGACCTCCAGCTGGGCTACATCCCTGTGCAAACTTTGCACAAAATAAACAATCCTTTATAGATTGAAGAGTGGCCCTAACAGTCGACTGACATCCCGAAAGCAGCTGTGCTGGTCCAGGATGAATCCATGACATAGTTCTAAATAGAGAGACCTACAAGCCAACCAGAAAGATGCTGAGAATGTGTCTCACAATGCCACGAAAAAAAAAATTCTAATCTTCCCCTGATTTCATCTACAATGAAATCAAAGACTGGATTTCTGGAAACATCTGGGTGACTATGTAGATTTTTGCAGTTTTTCCTCAATATTTGGTAACATTTAGACACAGCCTAAGGTTCCTAGACTCAAGCCATTCCCTACTGTTAAAAACACTTTTTTTCTCCTCCCCCCATAAAAATGGTCTCATTGTTCTTTATTTAGTCTAACAGAAGGATCCATGTACCAGCATTGCCTTAGCTTGGCTTGGCTTCAATTATACAAACTAACCACAGTCAGTTGGATGGCAACTGCCGTAGCAGTGTGCCTGCCCTCTCCAAATTCATGAGTGGAGTTTTTCCACCCACAATGTCAGGTACAGGATATGAATCGAGGATCAAAATTCTCTAGTGCAAATGGGGGGAAATTCCAATGAAATAATACTGCTTCTAAGATTAAGATATACCGACCTGCTCCCCCATACACAATAATAATAAAAACTACCAGGTTTTTAATTGATTAATAGATATGATCCTGGCACCATACTAACATCCTTACATATAATCTCATTTAACACTTTACCTTCTAAGGAGGGCAATACAGAATTCATCCATAATTTATCAAATTCTTAAATACTCAGTGATGTTTCTCCCTTACTTTTTTTCAAAATCACAGTTTGTTTTAATTCACTTGAGCTGTTGGTCCTCTCCTGTTTGCGGTCCCTGAGGGCTGTCAACTCCCTGCTGCCATGCAATACCAATTACATATTTTCAGACCACTAATCTCTCTCCACCCCACCAGCTTTCCTGCTTCTGACCACAGAGTGACAACATCAGCTGCACCATGCCACGGAAAACAGGACTCAACATTTCAGGAGAAATAGCTCAGCTAAGAGAGTTTCCTGAGTTGTGAAAAAGCCTCTTAACACTTCAATATTGCATTAACCTCAGTCTTCACCTGCTTTTCTTTGGGTCACGGGGATCATTAGCCAAGTGAACATCTTCCATCCAACCACAAACAGGAACAGGATGATTGCTTTGGGCCCAGGTAGATCTTCTCAGCCTGCCAACAAGGTGGTACACCTCAGGGGTCAAAGTAGCAGAGTGGGAACCCTGTTTGCATGACAGTCAGAAAACCAAGATATTGTGTGACCCTGAGCTAGTGTTTAACCTTTGGCTCTGCCCTAAGCCCAGTCAGAGGTGCCTTTTAAAAACAATTAGATAGGGGACCTGGGTGGCTCTGTCAGTTAAGCGTCCGACTTCGGCTCAGGTCATGATCTCATGGTTCCTGGGTTCAAGCTCTGTGTCAGGCTCTGTGCTGACAGCTTAGTGCCTCGAGCCTGTTTCGGATTCTGTGTCTCCCTCTTTCCCTGCTCCTTCCCTGCTTGTGCACTCTCTCTCTCTCTTCCTCCCTCAAAAATAAATAACAAACATTAAAAAAAATTTTTTTAATACCAATTGCATAACTCCTAGCCAAATATAAAAGAAAATACTTCCAAAAATAAGAACTGGTCATCATCTGTTTCTGTTAATGATTCAGTCATATAGTTTGTAACCATATTCAAACACAACATCTATGGAACCCTATCAAGTCCGAGGGTTCTTTCCTGGCTCAAAAAAGATATCTCTGACAAGACTGAGGAAATGTTTTATCTTAGAATTCTGACTGCACAATCCCTTTAAAAACATCATATCATTAAGCATAGGTACAATATTCTCTTAATTTTTCCAGTGTTCTTCTTAATAATTAATGAACACCATTGTCATTCTCTGAGACTTTGATCCAGATCTTGTGAGGACTCTAAAGTTTAAATAGGGCTTAAAGGTTTGTAAGTTCATTACAGTATGATTATTTTATTACATTTCATTTTCCCCTCTTTTTCCTTTAATCTAAAATGCATTTTCTTCTCAAGTAATATTTTCTCCTATTTTTCTGGATCTTAATGCCAGAGTGAACACAGAATGAGTTTTCTGGTGACATCTCACAAACCACTGAATTTATCCATCTTTCATATATTTCTGTATCTAGACCTTCCACAAAAATATAGGAAAGTTGTACTTTACTCTTTGTTAGATAGAACTATTTTCAAGGATTCTTTTTTTTTTTTTTTCAAGGATTCTTAATCTGTTTTCAGAAGATGAACCAGTTTTATTAAAAGTCTTGTGGGGTGTTAAGAAAGTAAGTGAAGGGAATTAAGCTTAAAGTATCAAAATAAATCATTATGAACTTTATTTGTATTTAAAATGGGGAAGTGATATCATAGGGTGCATTAAGATTCAGCCACAACCACATGGCACTGCAGCATGCCATGAATAAAAATTATGTTAATGATCTAAAGCTCCCATATATTGTGCTACAGAATGCTTGATACTGGATTAAACTGCATGAAGACCTTGCAGGGTAAACCATTCCAGAAGCAGACAGTGCTTCTGACTCCAGTAAATGTTGAACACAGCACCAGAATGACAATAGTTGTTGGCCGTTTGTTCAGAGAGGAACTTAAACTGGAACGAAACTAAGGTATAAATATATTTTGTCATGGAGCAAAGAAAGGACTTTTGATAACAGATCAAATAATTTATCCAAATCCAGAGTTAACATCTTAGTTATACTTTCACTGTCAGTATTTTTTCTGAGTGCAAGAAAAATAGATAGGAGAAAAGGAGATGAGTCTGCTTACTTCTTCTGGAGAATGTTCCATTCTTTCATTTTGGAGAGAAATGGCACTTCTTTCTGCTTTGCGGATATATATGATAAGCTGATAACAGAAAAGCATACAAATGGGTGTATTTTCCTCTGCTTTCTGCTTTTGAAAATCTTATACTTAACCTTATTAAAATGAGAAAAATAAAAATAACATATTATTGCTCCAAATAAGAGTCTGCCCAGAGTCACAAGGAATTTCCACTTACTACCAAGAACTGGTGGATAGATCTTTTCCTTCTACCCTTTCCCAAGGCCAATACAAATGTCACCAGCCAAAATTTCTCTGTATTTCAGCCCAGAATAGAAGATGAAAGCTTTGGGGCTTAGTAGATTTTTTAAAATAACTAAAAACAGCAAAGATGATTACCTTTTTATAATAATGTGTTTGGCAGGATAACATGTGTGTGTCCTCCCTAGAGCCCCTCCTCAAGCAAAATATCAGTCTTTTGTACCCCGGCCTCCAGAGATTTTGGCAAGGTCGAGAAGCAGAGAGGAAATGATACTTTGAGGTTCAGGAAGTCTAGGAAGAAGGGAGAGGTGGTACAATTTAATAAGCTGAAGAGCCTGAAAAGGGAAGGAGATCTGTGAGCCATCTGAGCAGTATCCACATATGTTCTGTGACAGCAACCTCAGAAGGTGGCAAGACTCTAGAAGGGAATGGTTGCATCATCTGTCTAAGGAGCCAGGATTGTAGACACTGAGATTCCTAGGTCATAAAAGATAATGCTTTGTACCCAAGGATAACAGATAAACAGCAGAGTTCCAGACCTGAAGTGGTAATGTAAACTGGATTAATGTTGTAATAGCAGTTCAATTATGGTAGACTATTGACTGATATCCAAACATGCTTCCCCAGTGCTTTAACACCAAGTAAAATCATAAAGTTTTGGAGGATAAGGAAAGCCAGCCATAATGACCAAGAAGTTTGGATTCTCACTATTGATGTGAAAATATTTTAATGTGAGATATTAGTATAAATGTGTTTATTGATTTTACTTTGATGAGAGGCAAATTTTCTTTTTTTTCTTCTATAATTTGTTAGTATCAGGATCCAACAAGGCTCATGGTGGATTTTTTAATACCAATGCAAATTTTCTTGATAGATTAGATATCAATATGACAAAATACCAGATACCAAAGTATGTATTCTTGCAAGTCAGAAAACCTTATTTCATTCCCTGCTTCTGCCTTGGGTATGTCCTCTGACCTTGAATAAGTCACTGAAATACGCTCAGCTTCAGGTTCCTCCTTTAAGATGAGAATAAATGTAGCCGTCAGGCTTACCTCATAAAATCAGTAATGTGTGTTGTAGTGGTACCAATGGTAAGCGTTGATGCTATTGTTGTTTGTTTTGCTATGGTATGTTTTGAAAATGGTACAGTTGCTCTAATAAGATCCACCAATGACTGCTGCCAATACGGCAATTGGCAGACGTTATAATTCCTCCAGCTGGTAAATGTAAATAAATGTTGTAGATATATAAATATGCTTTTATGCATTTGTACATGCTTTGATAAATTTATTAAACAATAGCTATATATAAGCTTAGAGATTATATTTCTAAAAGCAGTACAATTATAAAGAGCTCTTTAAAAATCCATTTATTGGGGCGCCTGGGTGGCTCAGTCGGTTGAGCGTCCAACTTTGGCGCAGGTCATGATCTCGCTGCTTGTGAGTTGAGCCCAGCGTCAGGCTCTGTGCTGACAGCTCAGAGCCTGGAGCCTGCTTCGGATTCTGTGTCTCCCCCTCTGCCCCTCTCATGCTCTCTCTCTCTCTCTCTCAAAAATAAATAAACATTCAAAAAATTAAAAAAAATAAATAAATAAAAATCCATTTATTAAATTAATGAACTGACTAAGAAGGTGTCCTGATTTGTTTTTGGTCATATGAGTAATATTTAAATATGAGTAGACTGTATTTTAAATGATATCCCAATAACTAAATGTTGGTGGCAAACTGATTTGAAATAGAGCATGGTGTCTTAACCAAGCAATATTTTTGCTTTAAGTCAGGGAAACAAGAGCTGCAGAACCAGGAAATGTGGAAGGAGCATGGAAAATATTTAATCAACAGTTATCCCTCTACAGGAAAATCACTAGTGTCCATAAAATGAAGCAGATGACAGTGTTGCTCTGCTTCTTAGTATTATGGGAGGAGGTACTCAACATGTAATTTCTTTCAATTTGAAGAAGGGAATGTACATATGCTGAAATCTGGGGGGTAGTGAGGAGGAAGCAAAGGAGGAGCATACTCTACACTGTTCATTCCAAAGATGAATGACATCTAGGAATGTTACTTTTATAAATTATGTATATAAAGGGGAAATGAATGAAACTATTAAACTGTACCTATGAGATTTACCAGACTATAAATTGATATTTTCTTTATCATAATCAGATTATTGTGGAAATGAGACAATTCAGTAAGTGGTTCCTCTCCAGTTTAAGCACTGCCCAACCAGTAAGTCAGCTACCACTTAACAGTAATCTAGAAATCTGTGTATCAGTGTAGCAGGGAGATACTTCCATGATCTTTGAAGTTCTTATTTCTCTAAAAAGAGTGACTCAGCAAAAATTACTTAGTATTCAATGGCCATTCTAATTAAAATCCACAAGTAACTTTTCTTCCTTATTTACTTGTTCTGTTGAATGAAAGGGCCCTTTTGTACAACCACATATTTTTGAGAGACATATGAGCCACAGCACGTTAATGTTTACATATTATATATTTCCTCTCCTCTCAAGGTTCAGATCTTGGCTTCAACACTTTCCACCCAAAAGAATAACTATGTTGAGGCTGAACTAAGATTGACCACACCTCAAAGAATAGAGATGAGGGGCAAAAATTAGCAAACAGTTAAATAGAGGTCTTTTCTCACATTATCTTTGTTTAACCTTGATAAAGTCACTCTGGTAGAAGAGTTGCTCTTTTTAAGTTGAAATAAAGATATGGGATTAAATTATCTATGAAAATCCTACTTCTTGATTTTCTGCTCAAAGTGAGGATGAAAGGAAGCATGGAGGTAAAAATAAATCCATTTAAACACAGCACTGATAAAAAGACAGCCAGAAGGAAAAGACGTTTCAACATAAGAGATACAGGGTTCACCTTCAGGGTCAACTTGTATGTCCTCCAAGTCAACAACATAGAGGTAAAAAACAGGGCCACAGAACAGTGATAGATCAGGGTTTTTCTGTCTTGGTCCAACAATTGCAGTGGAGAACACTTGGCCCCTGGTGAAATCTCCCCAGCAAATTCAGCAAGACCCCAAATCATGCTTTCATTTTTTTTCTTGTCCATCCTGTACTCTCTTATTTCCTCTTCTCCTGATTCAGTAGCTTCTATTGTCCCTTCTAAGAGTAAAATCCTCTACTTTGTTTCCTTTTTTGTGGTATTACATTTGTTATTTTTGTCACCAACCTCTATTTCCTCATTGTCTATCAATAGCAACCAAATTTTTATTTTGTGGGAATTCCTTCTCATCCCTTGTCAGTCCTTGTTGCTTATGTAGGATTGTCCCAGTCCTGATATATATTAGCTAATCATGTATATAGCCTATCACACTGGTTACAATGACCCATTCAGGAATGGACCTGTAACCCATTCAAGGTAAATGAGTCATGAAAAGATGCTTGTTCTATCTTCTATGGCAGCAATCATCAGAAGCTGTGTCTCAGCCCCTGGATGGTTTGGCATATAAGTCTGACTGCCACTGCTGTTTTGTTACTCTATAACAGGCCTGCTAGGTCTGAAGTCCTACTCTGCCACCTAACTGTGGTCTTGGACAAGTTGCTTAACCTCCTTGAGCCTTTTTTTCCTTGCCACAGTAGGTTGTTATTAAGAATTAAATCAGAAAAAAAAAGAATTAAATCAGTTAATTTCTATAAAGTACTTAAAAATAGTTCTAGGCATGTCATAAGTATTACATAAGTGTTTAAGCAAAATATTCCTTTCATCACTCAGATTCTAACTTTTTTTCCAAAGAAAGGGATTCTTCTTTTTCTTAATGTTTATTTTTGAGAGACACAGAGAGAGCACGCACGCACACATGCACAAGTGGGGGAGGGGCAGAGAGAGAAAGAAGGAGACACAATCTGAAGCAGACTCCAGGCTCTGAACTGTCACCACTGAGCCCCACACGGGGCTCAAACCCAAGAGCCGTAAGATCGTGACCTGAGCCAAAGTCATACACTTAACCCACTGAGCCACCCAGGAGCTCCCATCACTCAGATTTTAAACCTTCTGGTTGTCTTTGACTCTTCCTCTTCTGTATCTGCCATTCACTGAAAATTCTATTTCTTCTGCAACACCATCTTCTTTTTTTTCCCCAATTTGTGTACTCTACTAGGCTAGGTCATTATCTTTATACTTGCACACTCTATTGTTTACCTCATCCATACTTTCTAATGAACACTTATGAAATTTCCTGTTCCAGTATCCCTTTCCCTTCTCTAGGAACTGGCTGGCCTTCCCACTCTTTCCAAATGTTTCCTTAGGAGCTGCCTCCTCAATACAGCATGAGTCATACCTACTAGCCCCAGCCATGGCTTATTGATCAGCAAGTGGTCAACACTGTCTTTTGTCTGGGGTGTTAGACTTGTAGATCAATAAGAAGATGACATAATTTCCCTCCAGGAGCTAAAGTTGTACAGTGTAAAACTGCTGGGGTAGCCAAGTTTTCTGCCATGTAGAAAAAGTTAATTGTTTCTTTTTTCCTTTGACATTCTTGTAAACTTTAATATGTAATGTGCTAGGCCATATATTCAGTCATTGTGATAGGAAGTATCCAGTCACCTACATATACCTCTTACATATACCTCTTCTTGAGGACCAACTCATGCTTCCTTTCTGCAAACTGGCTTAATTTAATCACATCCACTGTTTTGTTTTGTTTTTTTTTCAACGTTTATTTATTTTTGGGACAGAGAGAGACAGAGCATGAACGGGGGAGGGGCAGAGAGAGAGGGAGACACAGAATCGGAAACAGGCTCCAGGCTCCGACGCGGGGCTCGAACTCATGGACCGCGAGATCGTGACCTGGCTGAAGTCGGACGCTTAACCGACTGCGCCACCCAGGCGCCCCACACATCCACTGTTTTTAAACTGTAGGTACTCATTAGCCTGGGGCTGGTCCATAACGCTGAAGAATTAACTGCTGTGTATTAACAAAATAGACTCTACCTCAGAAGCCTGGATCTTTCAGTGTTTAGTCAGTCCCATATAGCCACTTGAGAGCACTATGGGACAGTATAGGATTCCTTCAACAACATTTTGCATTGGGTCTTATTTTCTCCACTTTACAGATATGGACGGATGCTCCGTTAAACAACTGATCCAGGTCAGGAAACTAGTTATAGTAGTAAGAGAATAGATGTAAAGGAATCAAAACAGATGTAAAGGAATATCAAGTAAGGAATAAATAAAAGAGAGAGTTGAGCAACAGCAAGAAGCCTTGTGGCCCCTAGGGTGGGTGAGAAGGGGAGGCGTGGTCTTCCTAGAGCCCAGAATCCAGTGTCACCCAATGAAAGCTGGAAGAACAGAAGGCTTACCAGACCTGCCAAGAGTCTGTACCACAGAGGGCAGACCTGTTTGGTGGCAGCTAGAGCAAATGAGGGTGTTGCTGGAGTTCCATCCGCAGCTGACCAAGAAAGGGACAGCTACTCTAGCTTCCGCCTTCCTTCTGCTCTCCAACCTACCTGAAGCTAGTTGGCAAAGAAGTCTGGGAAATGTAGTTTCTTGCTGTATAACACAGAAAAAGAAAAAGGCAGAATAATCTGAGAGCAAACAGGGAAACAACCAGCACACACTCCCCTATTTAAAAGACTGAAACCAAACTGAGGTTTGTACTCTGCAGGGGCGGAGGGGTGGGGGGAGGGGGAGGGGCGGGTGGCAGACAAAATTCAAAATTTCAGAACTACAGAATGAGAGTCCTGACTCTATTAACACTGAGATACTTGCTACTGTGGCTTAAAATCTAGGCACACCATTTGTTCTCCTTATTAGACAGGATAGCAGAAAGTGACTCCAATTTAAAACATTTTTCAGAACTCTGTTCACAGCCTCTATTTACTTTACTTTTATCATTGTCATTGCCATAAGGACAGATACTAACTTAAATTGATGTTACGTAATAGGGATTTTATTATATGGAAATAAGTAAGCAAGTCCCTTTTTTTATCTTTAGAGTATCTTCCTAGAAGACAAAGGAGACTGAAAAGCCAGATATCAGGAAGTGCAGAAACTGGGATAGAGATCATAGGGGTTAGAATGAGAGTCATGCAGAATCTCAGGCAGCTGTAGCAGCAAAAGTCCAGGGGTTGTCAGTCTAAATATATACCTTTCAACTGACTCAGCTATTCTCTGTATTCTTCTTGTTCTCTATTTCTCTTCCTGATACCCTCTGGTTTATTCTTTTTATATTTGGCAGTGCAAAGTCCTAAGAGAAGTAATCTAATGGGCACAACTAATAACCTTTCATCCTTTTAGGAACAGAACTTTTGGATAACATCACATCATGGGCTGCTGTTCATGGTATGGATTGGCTAACCTTGGTTCAGTTGCCTATTGAGTCTTATCACCTGGGGGCAACCAATCATATGCCACAGGGTTGCATGTTACACAGCACGGTTGCCTGAAACTACCTTCTCAGAGGACAGTTTTCCTTAGAAGAGCTATGGTTATAGCTGTTCATCAAACATCATAAAGGAAAATATATCATTTTACTATAATAGTCTATCTTGACCAAAAATGCTTGACAATATTATGTTAATTTATCCTGTCTGCACCCTGAGAGACTGGTCAGTCTTGCTTGCCTTATCAAAGAAGTAGAATTGTCACACAGACAGGACTTGCACTCAGCACTCCAGGACACAAATATCTTTCTAATCTAGACCAACCAGATTCCAGCCACGGTGGCACTGGCTACTTTGAAAAGCAGAGATCCTCTGTATTGCACCTAAAAAAAAAATCTATCCATACTGGGAAATTAGATCTCTCTTTACAACTATCAACTTGAGCTAGCCATTGTTTCTGTGTGAGTGCAGAATAAACCTGGCTATTCTAAATGGGTGACCTAAGAAATCCATTATAGATGAGCCAAGATTGGATTAGAAAATAAATATGAACAAAATCATCAGAGTTAATGCTACAAAATGGCCTAAGTTCATTTGCACTAGAAGTGCCACTTGTGCTGAATTATTTATAATGCTGCATGATGTGGTAAATATAATGCAGTGTTTAGGTAGTATTCAGTTCAGTTGGTTGCTGGTTTTAAGCCACTGGATCTTCAAAACTGTGATGCCTTTAAATCCGAGCCAAGAGATAGGATGCGACCACAATATATCCTGTAAAGTTTATATAATTCACCTCCTTCTGTTGTCCAGTCTCCCACCTTTCAACACTGAGATAATGAAGAATAGAAGTAGCCACAGTATAAGGCCAGACAGGGGTCCATTCACTTGATTTTATATAATACAACAGGTAAAAGAAAGTTCTCCTCTACATCCACTACTGTGTCCAAAAGCTGTGGTTAAACTTGACAATAGCCTTCACCTTACAGTGGGTAATAGGGATGACCCAGCAAGACCAGTATTTAGCCTACACTCCAGAAAATAATTATCATGGCTGTGATTATCATGGCTAATTCATGGCTGTGATGTTTTTAAAATATTTTAAGGATCATTGCCAACATGTATACTGACATTCAGCTTGTAGTTGCCATGGTTTCTACACAGTGATTTAGGTATTAAGCAAATAATGTCTACCAGATCAAATGTAGGTAAACACCTATGCTGCCATCTGATTAAATAGATAATAAATGGAATCTGTTTTTGAAGATGGGGGCTCCTTGAAAGGATGTATTAAAGGGCTCTTTCTTAGAAGAGCATCCAACTGGAAACTCTGAATTCATCCAGTCCAAATAAATGAAACTTGTGCCTAAAAATGTTTTTTATTATTTTAATGGTATATCATGTGGTGAGTTTTTCTTCCTCCACAGTATTCTATTTGACAGCAAGGCAATAAAAACAGACATTTTTTTTGTTTTTGTTTTTGTTTTGCAAATGAAAATGATTCAAGTGTTTACTTATTCTTTATGCATAGTCCTAATCAAATGATATATTCTTAGCACTACCCTGATACTTCAAATTTCAACAGACATTTTACATTATTGTTTTTGTCCTGCAAGCATATTGTTTTGAACCAAGCATCTTTTAGAGTGACTTTTCCATCTTGTTACACATCTCTGCATCAGCAGCTGAGTCAGATGCTTCAAAATAGTACTGCTATCTATTCAATAAACAAGTAGTAAGACTTTACTGTTTCCTAGACTCTGCACTCCTCCTCTTCTGTTATATCTTGACCCCAATATGCACACTTAGCCAACCACATTTTCTAGGACAAATCTAGACTTTAGGTAAATGGGCTTTATGCATCCCCATTCACCATTTTTTGACTTGATATCATTATTCTTCCTGCTAGACAAGCCCTTACATTCTTCTCACATGTTAGGTCCTAGGCTACTAATGCACTCAGAAATCTTAGGGACCGAAACCTTTCTTCCATTGTTTTAGTCTTCTACTGTCCTCTTTGAACAGGATATCTTGCCCTTGTACCAAGGTGTGGGGCCTGTTTTCAGCTATGGTTGCTTCACACTCCTTATTCCTCTAGTTGAAGAATTAGCATTAGACTCCTCCTGTCTCATTCCCATGATGGCAGACTGCTGCCCTAGCTACTATCTTCTATAGAGTAATTCACTCACTGACATCCATGTTCCACTTGCTGAACTGGAGTTATCCTTCTGCCTGTAGATGGATCTCTTTCTATCACAGAAAATTCCTATCACAGTGGGAGAAACCATTTCCAAGTCCTCGACCATTTCTACCTGGCCTGTCCACTGTAATTCACTATTCACAGTTAGGTGTGCCTAATATAAGGAAGTAAACAAGAATGTCAAGGTATTTGACCATTAGTAGGAGTGAGAATCTGTAGTTTATCAAGAAAAGAATGTGTGAAGTTGGATCCAACCACCTATAATTTCCATCTGACCTCCTGATAATTCAGAGATGGCATAAGTATGTGAACTAGTTGAGGCATCTATATCCTTCTTCCAAATCATTGAACTCCCTTGAAGTAAGAAGTAATACTGTAGAGTGGAAATAACAGTGACATAAACAGAGAATCTATGATCTGGACATCTATTTGCCATCTACTATTAATCTCACCTTGAGCAGTCTCTCTTAACATAGCCTAGCTGTTTCTCCTAGGAAATGTGGGAATAATAATATTCATTAGCACTGAACCTTTAAGACTTGACTTTGGTAAGTTAGAAGAGCAAAAAGATAACAGAGAATTTGTCCCAGCTTGGCTGGTTGAGGTGAATAATTGAGGCTTTCTCTCCATTTGAGCTATTCTCCAGGATTCATGTGTAAAAACATGTCCATGAATAAACGGGCTGTTTTCCAGCATATACTGTACCCATTCACTATAAAAAGTCAGAATCCAGTGCTTCTACTGATATCAAATTTCATGCTGTCTATTGAAAAGTACATGTGGAGAATGAGGATACACGGCCCCATGTGACTATGTCACTAGAGTTCACCTATATTCTGCCTGTGATGAATGGGGTGAAGCAGGGTGCTGTAGGAACACAGAAGAGGGCATCTAATCAGATCTCTGACATCCAGGAAGACTTCCCAGTCAAGATGATGTCCAACTGTCTTTCTGAGGTGCAGCCTGACTCCTCAGAGCTCTCTCTGCATGATCACTGGGTTCAGAACAGAGAAAAGTCACATTCTGGCCACATGAATCACAGTGAGGAACTCCAACCCTGTAATGCAGCACACATGCCTGCCCTGTTCCCATCGCTGTTTCACCACTGTGGTACATCACTGGGCACCTATGGGGCCAGTCTGGCCATATTTATACATCCTAAAGTGAAAACACAAATTCTAAAAATGTTTATAAGTAGGGCAGTTTTACTAAACTTTCTGTGGAGAAACAAAGAGCATTACATGACACAGTAAAGGTTCTCTTCCTTAAAAACCTCTATAAGTAGCCCTCTTGCCCCAAAGTTCTAGCTTCTGTGGTAGCTGCTTCACCTTTTGCTCTCTATAGCTCTATTTAACATCTGTCTTTTTAAGTGTGTCTCTATATCTATTTCTCTGTTGTCTCACTACCTCTATCTCATATTTCTTGGTGTGCATTCTTTTCTTTTCTTTTCTTTTCTTTTCTTTTCTTTTCTTTTCTTTTCTTATTGAGACAATTGTCATATAACATTGTGTAAGCTTAACGTGTTGATTTCATACATTTATATATTGCAATAAGATTACCACCCTAGCATTAGGTAACACCTCTATTATGTCATTATTTCTTTCTTTGTGGTGAGAACATTTATGGCTTAGTCTCTTAGCAACTTTGACATTTGTGATACAGTACTGTTGACTATAATCACTACGCTGTGCATTAGATCTTCAGAACTTACTTACCTACAAGTTGCAAATTTGTACTCTTAGATGGCATCTTACTTATTCCATCCCCCAGACCTTGGTAACTGCCATTCTCATCTTTCTATGAGTCCAGCTTTTTTAGATTTCACATATGAGTGAGATCATACAGTATTTGTCTTACTCTGACTTGTCTCACTTAGCATAATGCCCTCAAGGTCCATCCATGCTGTTGCAAATGGCAGTGTTTTATTATTTCTCATGACTAAATAATATTCCTCTGTGTGTGTGTGTGTGTGTGTGTGTGTGTGTGTGTGTGTGTCACATCCTTATCCATTCACTCACTGATGGACATATGTTCTTTTGTTTAAGTGTCTCTACCTCACTCTGTTGTGTGCCTCTCAATGTCCCTGTGTTATATGTGTATTTGTATGTGTATATGTCTTTCGCTCTTGGTTTCTCCCTTTCCCTCTATCTCCTCTATCATCTCCTTAACTTGTCCATATGCTTCTTTCTCCATCCAGACTATTTGAGACTCTAGGCACTATATCCCAAATCCTCTGTTCTCCCTATGGGTCTATCCATCTTTTTTAGTATATGAAGCAATCCTTAACTTCTTTCACTTGCCATAACCATCTCTCTCACTCACCTAGGAAATAAGAACTATTATCTTTGGTATCCACATTGCATAGAAGATTGGAGATGAAAAATGGTAAATGCTTATAATTTAACATCTTTTTTTTTTCTCCACCAGCTTCATTTCATGACTTGCTCCTTTTCACTCTCGTTATGGGCTACACAGAATTTCTTGCAGTTTCCCAAACTTCTGCTTCTTCAGAAGGCCTTGTCCATCTTGTCTGTCTTACTTCTCCCTCCTCTTCCCTGGATAACTCTCACTCTTATTCATTTAAAAAAATTATTAATGTTTATTTATTTTTGAGAGAGAGAGAGACAGAGCATGAGTGGGGAAGGGGCAGAGAGAGAGAGAGAGAGCCTGACACAGGGCTTGAACTCACAAACTGTGAAATCATGACCTGGGCTGAAGTTGGATGCTTAACCAGGCTGAGTCACCCAAGCACTACACTCTCATTCTTATTCTAAGGATTGTGTCACCCACCCAGAAAGTATGCCACTCCCTTCACTGTGAAATTAGATGTCCCTCAGTGTTTCAGAAGGCCCCTGTGCTTACTATTATGGCACTCATCACTCTGATCAGGAAATATTAACAGGCTTAAATGTCTTCTCTATAAGACATGACTCCTAGAGTATATGAACACACAGGTATCTTCGATATCTGGCTCATAGACAGTGCTGTATAATGTTTGTCCAATGACTACTGAAAATCTATACAATAAGCAGTAATCCATGCCAATCTATCTTTGAAAGAGTCAACGTTAAACTGAAAATAAAAAGACCAACGTGCAATTACCTATAAGCCTCTCCATGTTTCTCAAATCACCTTAGCAAAGAGAAAAGACAAGAGTTGCAAGAAAGGAGAAAGAACAGACCAGGTCCAGTGGCAAAAATCACAAAACAGGTCTTGCACAATTGCAAACTGAAAACATCATGGCTGCATAGAGCCAGTTTTAAATGAGTCACATAATTTGAAAAGACCATTTGTATAAGGGAGGCAGTAACTTTGGCCAACAATTCTTTTTGCCACTGATTTAAGAATCTTGGAATAAGTAGTTTCAAGGGAAAGGCTTAAAGTAAAGGAAAATGATCCAAATCATAATCAAATGAAAATGCTACAGAGGAGGTTGTTGGGTAGAATTCTTGCAAAGCCCTGAATTTAACCATATGGGATTCTCTTCTAAGTATCACCCTTGTCAATCTTTGGGAATGAAGGATTTCCTTCTTAATACTAAACTACATTTCATCACAAAGATGGACCCCAACCTCCTTTATTTACTTATTCCCCTTCACCACAGACAGTTTGCCACGTTCCATATGCAAAAATTAAGAAAGTCAATGATTATAGCTTTTCTCTGGCATGGTCAACTCAGCTACAAATATAAGAAATAAGTAACAGTTAAAATCTGTTCTCTTCTCCCAGTGAACTAGGTTATCTTACTAAATACTCTCAGTGGGGGTATCACAGCTAACTGTTTCACAATGTAATATAACAAAGGGATTAAAAGGGGGCAGTTTTATGATGTGTGAATGACGTGCTTAAATCATTTTATAAACAAATGCCCTGTAATAGAGGCACAACTATTTAACTGTACATTTAAATAATACCACTCTAGGCATTGTTTAAATCTCACTTACCTGGGTTGTACTAGCTTATTGATTACCCAAACATTTACAGAATTTCTCTAAGTGTCAGGGACTGAATGAAGTTTCTGCTATGGAGTTGAGGATGTGAGTGAAATTTAGGGGACTATATACCAAGATGAATAATATTTGGCTTCTAGCCTGGAGGATTACATAGTTAAATAAGGAGAGAGACTTGTAAACTTGCAGCTCAGGAAGAAGGACGACAATGGCTCTTCTGGGTGCATTCTACAGATGAAACCTTAACCTTCAAGTTTATTAAGACAGGGTTGTCTTTCATATGTCCCAGTCTATAAACAATTGGCCAGACACTAATCTTCTCTATCAAATCACCCAAGAGATTAAAGTCAGTAGTAGTAGTAGTATTGTTTTTAGGAGAAAAGGAAAGCAATTACTTGTGTTTATTCATACATTCATTCAAATAACATTTAGTGAGTAGGGAATAGAAATTAAGAACTGTGCTCAGCATGGAGACCAGTGTCAAAGTTTACAACATGATAGAAAGACATGTATAAGTTGAACATCACCTTACAGTGTGGTAAGGGCTATGGTGAAGGATATGTCAAGGGCATCGAGGGCTAGAGGGAGGAGTTACTGGGCCTAGCTAGAGGCATCAAGGAGAACTTTACAGAAGAATTAATACCCAAGACAGCCTATGAAGGTAACAAGTGGCTGTCATCTTGTCTTAATCTTTAATTTTGGAAGAGAAATAGCCTTCTCTTAACATTATTTAAGTGACTTGTTAATTTCCCTCATTTATCTCCTTCCTCTGTAATCTTTTCTTCAGTTGGCTATTTCTACCAAGCCTCACAGATCTGCCCTATCTTGATGTGGGGAGAGGAAGGTTGGTAAAAACAAGTTTAACTTGATGCCACCATCTAGCTATCATCTATTTTCTTTCATTTGATTACCCTTCTTACATCAGAACTAAAAATTTATCATTTTTATTTCCTTTCCATTCTCTATTTTTTTGGTTTGTGGATAATAATAATAACTACCAATATACCAGGGTTGGGGGGTAGATTGTAATCTTCCATATTCAAGTTATTGTGTATGAATCATAATTTTGGCTTTACCATTGAGGCTCAAAGAACTTCAGAAATTACAAAACTGCTAAGAGGCAGAACCAAGATTCAGATTGATATCTGCTTGGCTGCAAAGCTTTCCTACACCAGCCTGCTGCTTTTATCACATTCGTGATTATTGACAAATTCAGAGGTCTTCTTTATTCCTCATAATCCTTGTCTTCAGTCGCATTTGATATTCTGACTTTCCTCTTTGTGCAGGGCATCTATTTTTGCCAGTCCGAAATCTGTTCCCCTTAAATTTTGAAATAGTACCCAGTATTCCTTTTGGAGAACCATGTATCCTTCTCATTCCTAATGGTTTGAAGTGGGGCTTGTCTCACTCAACCCCAGAGATACAGGTAAAAATATGACATACAAGAAAGCAAATGTAGAAATCCCAAAAAGTGTATGGATATGCTAATATTCTTGCTTATTTTAGGTAGCCCACCTCTACATAACCTTATTTCTTCTACGGAAAGCCCCCATGCACCAGTTTTAAAAACTGAACTTGATGAAAATGACAACCAGCTTACGTGATTTGCTGAAATCCCTGTCCTCCTCCCACTACACTATGATGATCTAGTACTTGGCTGGTGTTCTCCCAACTCAGGCTGTTAGCTCCCAATTTACATGGCCAGCAGCCACCCCAGAAATGAGTCACAAGCTGGCCAGCCTACTCTCTGCAAAGATTTTGGGTTCTCTCATTTTCCTCTTGCCTTGTTCTTATTCTCTATTTGGTCCTACTGTCTACCAGACTCCTGGCCCTTTAGATTTTAATATATGAAGAATAAATTCTATTTCTAAAGCCTGAAAGTAAGAGACCTTAGAATTCTCCAAAGACTGTTTTGTTGTTGGTGGTGGTGGTGGTAGTGGTTTGTTTTTGTTTTTGTTTATCAACTAATTCTGCCCAGTCTTGGATACTTTAGAGCACTTACCAGCTCAAGATCCAGACTTTAAAAACCCAAACTTAGCATTAATCCATTTGGCTCAAATCTAGGCTGCTTGATTCTGGTACCTCAGAAGAGGAGGATCAGCTGGTTGGTTGAATTCACATCTGTCTCTCCCATTTATGAGTAATAATCTCAGGGACAAGGACCAGGTCTGGTTAATCTTTGAATTCCCCAGCTTCTAACACCATGCTTCATACATGGTAGTTACTCTGTAAACTTTTGCTAAATTAAGCTGACTGGACCTAGTATGGCTCAGGAGTATAACCTTAGAATATCAGTTTTTAAGTGTTCCAGGCACTTTCCTTCTAACCTGGAATGACTCAAGATTTCCCTTACATATAAATCAGAGATGCTGATTGGAACTGTCTATGAAAGCCTATAACATTTTAATATCCTCAAGTAAATCCTATAAAATGCATTTTATGACTATTATGTAGCAGTGAAAACCCCAAAGGAAAGGATTTTCATTTGTCATGGATTCTGAGCTTAATTTCAAAGGGTTTTTTTTTTTAATAAATGGTTTCAGAAAAATAAAGTTCTAGAGTTTGGAGAAAATTGGTTTTCACTCAGATTTGATTTAACAAAACCCTAGAAATGAGAACAATATGATATTAGACAAGATTTAATTTAGTTTTCCAATGAAGAAAGCAGGATTTTTCTTGCACATATTTCTAGTCTTCTGCTACTTTGTTATATCATAGAAATTTTTTTGTTATCTACATGACAAAAATAAGGAACAAAAATACATGGCCATAGGAATTCTAGCTGAATCCACTACTATGAGATGAATATGGTGAATATGTCAGATGGGGCTGTACTTTTGTTTCTTTGGAAGCATGAAATCATGAAATAATCCCCAAAGTGTCTATATTTTGGCCACAGCAACTTCTTACTTGACATGTCTCCATATTGAACCTCATCAAGATAAAAAAGCAAAAGTGAACTATTAGGACCTCATCAAGATAAAAGGCTTCTGTACAACAAAGAAAACAATCAACAAAACTAAAAGACAACCGACTGAATGGGAGAAGATGTTTGCAAATGACATTATCAGATAAAGGGTTAGTATCCAAAATCTATAAAAAAAAACCTTATCAAACTCAACACCCAAAAAACAAATAATCTAGTGAAGAAATGAGCAGAAGACATGGATAGACATTTTTCCAAAGAAGACATCCAGATGGCTAACAGACACATGAAAAGGTGCTCAACATCACTCATCATCAGGGAAGAAAATCATAGAAAGATTTCTATTTGAAGCTACTGCCAGGTAGAATAATATGTCAGTGAAATGATAGTTTTCACTGGTGCATGGTATCACAATAATAAGGAGAGACTCTATTGGAAGATAATACTAGAGCTTGAGGGACTATTAACAACTTCCTTGTTTTCCCCTCCTGAATGAGATGTTCAAAAAATGAACAAAATGTTCATTGAGATAAACAAAAGAATGAAGCAGATAGGGACCAAAACAGGGCTCTTAGAGAACATGTGGCAACGATGGACTTACTGATTCTGAGCCCCTAGAATTAAGTAAGTGCGCTCACCTACTCATTGCAAATAAAAAGCAAGTTTGGGACTTTTACCACTATGCTTTCCTCATGATCTACTAGTGCAGATTCTCTGTAGGCAGGCAGACCCCAAAGGTTCAAGGGGGGTGGGAGGGGACTAACTTGTCAGGTCCTCCTATAAAACTCACTAAGCTCTAAATCACTCTGCATCTCCTAGGAAACAGAGGGTAAAGGGACTGAGAGGGAAAAAAAATTCCCCATAAGGACAAGAGGAGTGGGAAATAAGGGCACTTCCTACTCCTACCAGCACCTCAAAATGATGTATAATTGATGCATTATTAATGCATGTATTCTACAGAGCAGTGTTTGGGGGAGCATAGGGGAGAGAGAATTTCTGTGGAGATGAGTTCTCTAAGAACTGTATTAAATTTTTTTTTCTAGCAATGGCTAGAAAGTGTTGGCTTTGAAAGCGTTCTTTATAATTGTACCTGTGAACACACAAAAAAATGTCTTTTAACTTCCCCACAGAAACTTTTTCTCACAATTCTTGATGTTCAAAACTATGCTTTTATCCCAATGTTCTTTCCCTTAGGATATATTATTTGATCTGTTACACTTGTCTACAGATTTCAATTCTTAAGAACATTTCCCATTAAATATGATAGTAGCCCTGCTTACTGGCTAATTCATCATAAATTGTATTTCTGGCACATAATACTAACCAGCTATGGAGTAAAAGATCTACAAAAGGTCTTGGATACTTATGCCTATGAGGAAAACTGAGAAGAAATGTTCACAGGTGGGAGGTGAGCCAGGAAGGACACTTTTCTGGAATCCAACAGAGAAGATTCAAGAAATTTCAAGAGGACTCAAGACTCAAGAAGTGGTCAAGATGTTGATGTTGAATTGATCAAGAAAAATCAGAACTGAAATGTATATTTTCCCCTGGCAACTAAGAAGTTACTCTGTAGCCCAATGAGAGTAGTGTTAGCAGAATAGAGGGATTAAAGCAATTTATAGAGGTTTAAGGAATGAAGGAGCTATGGGAATGGAAACCACACTATTATTGAATGTAGATTTAGTTTTGAAAAGAAGAAGAAAGTACAAGATCTTACAGGAAAGTTTAGGTTAAGGGAAAATCAATGTTCTTTCATAAATTGCTACCAATAAATAAACATATACTGAAAACCTATAGTAATTATTAAAATATATTCTGCATAATGGCATGCAATAAACTACTAATTTCTGTGTTCTCAATTATTAGACTATACAGTATAAAATGGGGCTAAATGTGATGAACAAATAATATACCTAAGGGAGTCAGACAACTGTGAGTGGGCCAGGGATTTCATCAAAGTCTGTGGAGGGAGTGGGGCTTGTTTATTTTCTTAAAATCAGGATATATAAAAACTGGATAAGAGGTCTTCCAAGATGACAACAGCAGAAACAAAGGTATGATGATTAGGATACAAGTTGCATTTTAAACATCCAATCGAATTAAAATTTCCCCCATTTTTTGCTACTCATTAAGAAATCCCCTTATTCTTCTCCGTCAAAAGACCACCAAACACAGAATTATTAGAGAAACTAGACATGGGCCAAGTTAGAGGACATAACACAGATTGAGTTGTTAGCTTCACTTCTCATTCTGCCTTTTCTCCCTGTCAGCTGGGAGTCAAAATGCTTTCTGGGCATCACCAGGAAGATTAGCTAACAGTTTCTCAAACACACACACACACACACACACACACACACACACACACACACACTCTCAGGCTCTTTCTTCCATGTTTTCTGAGCCATAGTTGCCCTCAAATTCAATTTCATCTTTCAACTTGCTCCCATTCTTTTTCCAATTTTCAGACATCTTTTAAAAATTCATTTTTGATCTCCATCCTATCTTATCTTTCCTACAATGTGTTTATTTCATTTTGTGTTTTCTTATTATAAATCTCATAAAAAGTCAGCCTGAACGAGAAACCACAGGGTAGATTTTTTTAATATTAGTGATATTTAGCTATATATATAATTATATAGTTGAAAGCATTGATTTAGATGAGAGGGAAAGAGGAAAAATGCAGGAAAATTTGAGAATAGATGATGAATGAATTCTTTAACAAAGACAGTAGAAATTGGATTCACTATATAAACGCAGAAGTTCCTTAGCAAGTAAAAATCACTTCATTCAACAAATATTTATTGAGCTTCTATTATTTGCCAAGCAATATCATAAACATTGGGAAATATAGCAGTAAACAAATAAAAAAAATCCCTTGTTTAATGCTTACATTCTGGTGGAAGAGACAATGAACAAAAGAAGTGAATATATAAAATGTTTTATCATAGTAAGCACAGCAGAGAAAAGTAAGACACAAAAGGGAGCTAGAGAGTGGTCAGTGGGATTAGGTAGTTGGGGATTTTTTTTTTAATTTTTTTGATGTTTATTTATTTTTGAGAGAGAGAGAGAGAGCATGAGCAGGGGAGGAGCAGAGAGAGGGAGACACAGAATCCGAAGCAGGCTCCAGGCTCTGAGCTGTCAGCACAGAGCCTGACGTGGGGCTCCAACTCATGAACGGTGAGATCATGACCTGAGCTGAAGTCAGACGCTTAACTGACTGAGCCACCCAGGTGCCCCGGGATAGTTTTAAACAAAGTGATAAGAAAAAAGCTCATGGAGAAAAAAAATATTTCAACAACAACCTGAACGAAGTAAAAGGAAAGGCATGCAAATTACCTGGGGAAGTATGTTGCAGGCAAAGAGCAACAAATGCAAAGGCCTAAGGCCAAAACAAATCCATCCTATAAGGAAGGGCAAGGAGGTAGATGAGTGAGGAGAGTAGTCAGACATGAGGTCAAAGAGGCAATGGTGAGCCTGTTGGTATAGAGCATTATGGGCCACTGTAAAAACTTGGGCTTCTGCTTGGGATAAAATGGGAAGACAATGGAGAGTTTGAAGCAGAAACTGTGATCTGATTTACATTTTTAGTATAATGAATGACTCCAGCTGCAGTGTTGAGAACAATCTGTGAGGCCACAAGGGAGATGAAAGAGTAAAAAATTAGAGTTACTGCAATAACCCAACAAAAGATTACAGTAACTTGGGTGCCGAGGAGGACTCCAAAATTTGGGACCTTAACAACTAGAAGTATGGTCACCACTAACTGGCATGGGGAATATAATGGAAAAGCAGGATTTGGCAAGGAAGATCAGGAGTATTGTTCTGAATATGTTACATTTGAGAAGCCTGTTTGATATCTAGTGGAAATGTTTAGTACATGATAAGTATGAGTCTGGAGTTCAGGGAGGAGGCTTGGCTGGAGACATATAGCATACAGCTGATGAATATCAACTCATTTTCCCTTAATACAAAAAAAAAGAAGGATGGATGCTACTTTGGGAAGTTTTATAATGTAGGGAAGGGAAATTATTAGCGTCTGACAGTCCTATTTCCTCTGTCAAGACTGAGGCAAAGTTATGGACACAAAAAGAAAGAGTTCAGGCTACTAACCGGCATCAAGTAAAAGGATTGCCAAGTGGCACTGAGAGTCCAGCTAGACTTTAAAATACTAAACTTGTAGTAGTTCCAATTTGTGGTTATACAGTTTTATTTCCACAATGTTCAGTAGCCTAAGTGGTAAAACAGGGAAGCTAGGTCTTGAATTCATTAAGGGTTAGGGAATGACTGGTGGGGGCAGAGGAAGAAAAAGGAGGCAGAAAATTAATGATTCTGATGACAGTACCATAGAAATGATGACCAGAGAACCCAAGCTGAGCAAGCATGTATAATAGAAGTGGCAAAAAATATTTACATATACTGTAGGAAATTGATCTAATACATAATCTTAGACACTGAAAGAAGCTAGATACCATGTAACAGAAGTGACATTTTGCAACACCAAGATCCTTATTCATCCTCTAAAAATTGTACACTTACACCACTGTAAGTACAATTTATAAGTACATTCAAGGAAGGAAAAAGTTTGCAGTAAAACTGATACTTTTAATAGTTGTGAAATTTCTTTCATTGCTCAGACAAAGTATCTTTGCTTTTTCATTCCAAACTGGTTTCATTTGATTGAAGCCAAAATCCCATGTGATTCTTTCTAACTTTCCCTGGAATTTTTCAACACACATAGGCATAATAATATAATTGTGGTCAGTCAAATCCCTTAACAAAGGATAGAATGTCTTCTCATGGCATTCCAAAGAGATGATTTAGTCTGAGCTGAGTAGAGAGTGAGACAAGTAAGGCATGGAGGCTCTCTGTAAGCAGCTCTAGGTTCATGTTTATTTGTTGCAATGAAATAATACTCAATATCACTTTCTTTTTAAGTGCCTACAAAATGCCAAAAAAAAAAAAATGAAAGATAAGTCTAAAGATGAGTGAATGTCTTTCCTATCATGCTTCCCAAACATCAGGGTATCTAACAAATTTGTAACAGGTTGGTAATGAGAAGGAATTCTCAAGTTGCATTTACAGAGCTCACAGTCAGGCAGTAACAGAAACTAGCCCTGGCTTGTTTAAAAAAGAAGGGAACTGTATTGAAAGGAGACTGAAGAAAAAATAGAAATCCAAAGAGGTGAGCAACCAAACTTAGGAAGGGTAGGAACTAGAGCAGACTGGGAACTCAGAGGCAGGAATGGTGAATTTTTGCTTTAGAGAGCTACCCACATAAGTCCCTAAGAAAGTTAAGGAAATAACTATTTTTAAGTAGCTTAATGTAAACATTTTGCTTCATTTATTTTTTAAATTTCTAGATCAGTGTATCAGTTAGCTGTTCTTATGTACGAAATCACTCAAAAACCTGGTGACTGAAAACAACTGCTCATTATCATTCATGATCCCTGAGTAGTCTGGGTGGTTCTTCTGTTGTGTCACAGCTTGACTGATCTCAGCTGGGCTCAGCCAGGCAGCTGTGGTCTGCTCGCAGGTTGCCTGGCCCCTAGACAATGTAGCTTGCTCTGTTAGTTTTTCCTATCGCCACTGTAACATATTTAATGTATTTAAACACTAAAAATGTATTTAACTAAATGTATTTAACACTAAAATGTATTTAAACACTACAAGTTCATTATTTTACAATTCTGAAAGTCAGAAGTCTTGAGTAGGTTGAAAGCAAGGTGTCAGCAAGACTGCTTTCCTTCTGGAGGCTCTAGAGAAGAACCTGTTTCCCTGCTTTTCCAGATTCTAGAGGCTGCCTGCATTCCTTGTACCATGGCTCTGCTTTCTGTTTTCCAAGTCAGCAGTAAAACATCTTCAGATCTTTCTGTGACTTCTACCCTTGCTTCTATTTTCACATCTCCTTCTCTAAGGCTGTACCTCCTGTTTCCTTTTGATAAGGACCCTTGTGATTACAATGAGCCCACCCAGATAATTCAGAATAGTCTCCTCATTTCAAAATCCTTAACTTAATCACATCTTCATAGTCTCTTTTGCCATGTAAGGTGACATATTCGTAGGTTCTGAGATTAGGATTGGATATCTTTGGGGGAGGAGGCTTAGTTTGCTTCCTACAGATGGCTTCCCTTACATATCTGACCGTTGGCAGTCTGTCAGTCATGACGCCTCAGTTCTCCTCCATGTGATCTCTCTTTCCCACAACAGGCTAGCTCAGACTCATAAAATATGGTGGTCTCAAGGGTCAAGCTCAGCAAGAGGTCAGGCTCCAATGTACAAGCACCAGTCAAGTCTCTGCTAGTATCATATTTGCTTAGGTCCCGTTAGCCAGAGCAAGTCACATGCCCTACTCAGATTCAAAAGGGAAAGAAATATATTTCACCTCTTTATGGGAGGGTCTGTAAGGGCTTGGATACAAAGAGGGGAAGAATTTGTGTACAATCTGTAATTGTAAGGGCTTGGATACAAAGAGGGGAAGAATTTGTGGCCATATTTACAGTCTCTTACAATTAACACAGTAGGTAAGACCTTATAAGACAAGTCCATCACTGGCTGGAATAATCCAACTCCTTGTAAAATTGTTTTCTTTGCCTAGAATGCGCAAAATGCATTCCTCTCTTCCTGGCTAAATTATTTTTCTCCTTCTTATCATAATTTAGATATAACCTCCTCTAGGAGGCCCCCTCCTTTTTGCTGTCATCATACTCAGTACTTACCCTTGACATAGCACTTAACTGCATTGAAATTATGTTCGTTTTTCTGCCTTTCAACCTAGACTCTACGCTTCTTATGGACAGAAAATGGGTCATAGTTGCTCTTGCTTTCACAAGAGTAGTAACATATCCTGCATGTAATGGGTTAATAAGTTATTGAATAAATGTATTAATAAATATTCTATATGTATTATTATATATATTTATTTATATACATATATATTTATATATTTATTATTATAAATATTCTATGAACTCTAATCTTCAATTATTAATGTTTCATTAAAATATACTTATTTAATAAAGCTTTAATCCTTACTTTTTTTCTACTTTGGAACCCAATCTGTCATTGATAAGCTAAATAAGAAGGAACATAATTACTAGTACTAAATATTGGTTGCATAAAAGGTTTTCCTGTAATAAAAAAAATAGTGATTTTGGAACCTCGATATCACAAAATGATTGTATGACGTTTAGGAAATCCACAGAGTTCCACCAAGGGTGCTGATTTGCCAAACTAGAGGTCAGGCTGTCGTCAATTGGGTGGCCAGTCAGAATTAGGAAACCAAGGCTAACTTAACTGGAATCCCTTCCAGCTAAATACAAAATAAAAAATGAAGTATTTTGGGATTTTTCCAGGAAAGTCTTAAGGGGCTGCCTGATTGCTGTTAATACATAAGGCAGAAAGCAAAGATTTCCGAAATTACATGACTCAAAGGCTAAGATTCCAGAGTTGCAGACACAACATGAGTAAGCAGGCTGCTCCAAATTGCCAGTGGAATTAAGGAATCAAATAGGAGATGGTGAGTTACAAGAAACAGAGCTTATGTGGGGAAAGGATATTCTGTATGCCTGTAACTGAGAAAGCCAGCTATAACATAAGCTAAAATGAAATGTACAGATGTTTAATATGATGAAATAACCAAGACACCATCCCTTTGTTATTCTCCAATGTAATGTTACAAAGGACCACACTTGGAATACGTGTGGGTGCCATAAATAAATAAATAAATATATATATATATACATATATATATATATATATATATACATATAATCTAAGTTATGAAAGACAAAAATGAATAAAAACAACATTGAAGTTTAAAGACAATCAAGTTAGTTAATGTTTAAATATCTTGAGAGTGCTTCTGGCTTAATGTTAAAACTGTCACTGTTAATGCACTGAATATTTTACAGAACATCAGTTAATTACGCTTCAAAACAGATCACAGTTTAATAACAATAACAACAAATTCTAGGCTTTTCGAAAGTTTCTTCATTCTAAGCCTCTAAAACTAATGCACCCTAAAAGGCACAGTTATGTTTATTTGAAACTCATTCAGGAAATGCCCAGCCATGCAAACTGGATATATCCAATAAATTATCATTAATGTTGAGTTCTTACATTTTAAAATCCAAAGACTTAATTCATTGAATCCTCACAACAACCCCAAGAGGCTTACTATTATACACATTTTTCAAATGTGGGACTGGTTGCAGAACATTTAGCTTAACTTGTCCAAGGTCATTTAATTACCAAATGGTATTACTTGAATCTAAGCAGGTGATTCCTGAACCTATTCTGTAACCATAGCACTACATTGGCTCACTTACAATATACTGTGTCCTTTATCCTAAACTGAACATTTAGCATTGACACACTTGAGTTATTCAGAAATACTCCAATAGAGTCATGTCAATATAACAAATATTTCTTGAGCACATGTTAAATATGAAGATTTTTATTAGCCTTCATGGAAACTCACAGAAAATGTATAGAAGTGTTGGTTTCCTGGATTCACAATTTCTTTTAAAATAATTTTACAATTGACATATCATCCAAGAGAGGCAAGTATAAATCTGAATTCACAACAAAGATGTGTAAGAAATAACACTTATTCATTGTTCATTAAATTTATTTGAATCCTTATCCAAGCCTCCTTTGTGTTCTGGCAAGAAATCCATTCTGTTGATTATGTTGCTTCCCTCCTCCAGGACTTTAAAAGGCCCACAGTGTTACACAGCACCACATTATTGGGGATGGGGGTGAGAGGAGTTCCTTAGTCATCACTCAGAATCTCTGTATGTCCATTTCCATAGCTTCCTCTAAGTCTTATGGCTCTCCTGCTTCTGTGTCCCTTGTGCAGGGTATGCCAATCCCTGGCAAGGCTGGGAGGCCTCATACCAGGATCATTCTTGCTTGATGATCCATTTTCAGAGGTTCTGCCATGTCTCTAGGACATGATTATAAAATAGGGAAGCTTCCCCTCTGATCACAGACTTCAGATTTCTGTCCAGTCTAACCAAAATATTTTCTTTCTTCTGTATCTCAGAGGGGCCTCTATTCCCCTCTTCTTGCAAAGGACACCTGGCATAAAACTTTAAAATTGAGTACAGGTGTTTATAAAAGAGACTTGAGTTCAAAGAACTTCTCTTGTATACTCTGCAAAATTTACATGTGGCAAGAAATTGCTAAAGCTCAAGCTCTCTCCTTGAATAGTCAAGAAGGAAGAAATGTAACTATACAAACTAATATTTCAATGAATTATCTTCCCTCAAGTTATCATTGAACTAATGAGGTCACAAAGTTTAGCTTAGCCTGCCCTATTGCTCCTTTAATCTAAAGCAATGGTTCTTTTTTTATTTATTTTTTAATGTTTATTTGTTTTGAGAAAGAGAGAAAGACAGAGATGGAGAGAGCACACGCAAGTGGGGGAGAGGCAGAGAGACAAAGAGAGAGAGAATCCCAAGTAGGCTCTGTGTTGTCGGCCTGGAACCCAAGGCAGGGCTCTATCCAAGAACCTTGAGATCATGACCCGAGCCAAAATTGAGTCAGATGCTCAACTGACTGAGCCACCTCCACACCCCTAAACCAATGGTTTTTAAAGTGATTCCTGGACCAGCAGCATTAGCATCACCAGAGAACTTGCAATGCAAATCCTTAGGCTTCATCTAAGACATACAGAATCAGAAACTCTGGGGATGGGCCCAGCGGCCTGTGCCGTGAAAAGCCTTTGAATGATTCTGATGCCTGCTAAATTTGAGAACAACTGGTTTAGGCTATGCATAGGCTCTATCATAACATTGATTGTATAGTCTTAAAATTAACAATTTACTTGTGTCCTTCATTAGACTTTTAAGTTGCATAAAAGCAGGAACCCCATCAGTCTTTCACATTGCTATATTCCTGTTGCCTAATACAACACCTGAAACACAGTAGTGCTGAGTATATTAATAAATGAATGAATTTAGATATGTTTTGTCTTCAGGATTATTGCTCTAGATTTTTTCCAGGTTATCATTCAGACTATATTCATGGACTTGCAATAATTCCTAAAATGAATTCACTTTTGTACCCCAAATTTTCTTAGGGAAACAGAAAGCAGATTTAACCTCCAATGTTACTCTAATTAAATACATGGGTTCTCTCATTCACTAAATATTTATTAAAAACTTAGCTATTATTAGGTCTTCTGTTAGGAGCTCACTAGATAGGTGAGTAAAGTGCATTCTTACTCTCAAAGAATGTACAACTCAGTAGCTAAATTAAATTAATTCTAAACCTATTAATTAATTCTAAACCTAAAACAAATCTGTTGGGTACCATGGATTATTGGAGAATAAGCAGGTAAAGTCATGTTTTTCTGAGTAAAGTTGAAAGCATACAGACCACTGGAGTTTTCCAGCTTTGGCAATGACTCTCCAGGATAATTCAAGCTATTTAGAAAGATAGATAATATATCTTTTAGCTAATTAAATGCTCTTGTATTTTCATAAATATGTTTATGTATTTCTTTTTTTAATTGAGCTTTTTATGCTCTTTTTAAAAAAAATTTTAATTTTAATTTTTGAGAGACAGAGGGTGAGTGGGGGAGGGACAGAGAGACTGGGGGGGGGTGGAGTGGGGTGGGGGTAGACAAAGAATCTGAAGCAGGCTCTAGACCCTGAGCTGTCGGCACAGAGCCTGACGCAGGGCTTAAACTCATGAACCATGAGATCATAACCTGAACCAAAGTCAGACGCTTAACCGACTGACCCACCCAGGCACCCCTGTTTATGTATTTCTAACTATATATTTGAAAATATTCATTTGGATGAGACATGGATCCTACAACTTAAAATTTCTACTACTAATTGTTTTATTTGCTAACATTCCCATTGAGTTTGAGTTTTCACTGTGCCAGGTACAAGTTATTCATTATTAATTATCATATCATACTAACAGTATTCCCTAGGGGAAGTTAAATTCTTCCTCAGAGACCTAGGAAGCTAAGAAATCACATGGAAAATAAAGATGGAGTGAAGTTTATAAAATCTCTTAACGATCAGCTCTTTCTTGACTATAGATAAAGAAGGCTTAGGTGAGAGCTAGTGAGGAATAGTTTTAGCCTGGGCTGTAAATTAATGAATTTAGTGTTATTTTACATCCTAACTGACCATTCAGACTGGAGCCACCTGTCACACTAGTCTGCTCACTTTGGAGGAATGCTCATCTAGGAATGGATGTTATAGAGAGGGATAGAAGAGAGTCCCATGCAAGATTATAGACAAAACCAAGTTGCAGATGAATTCACATGATGGGTGGCCCTCACAGTTGTTAATCTTGAGTGCAGTGACATGCTAGGAGAGAGGAAAACACACCAGTCTAGACAGGCAGTCAGCATTGGTGCAGAGCTAAACACTATCTGGGCAATGGCACTGGTGTTCTGTCCCTGAAAATAACAGCTAAACATATGGTCTTAAAATTAAAATGAGGAAAATGGACTCTGTCAACAAGACATCATTCTCTAATTTTTACTAGTTTTCTTTGTACTTTTCTGCTTTCTCCCAAAGTCTTCTGTGATTACGTATTGCTATTACAATCAAAAAGCAAATTTTGTTAGTTTTGAATAGCACTCAGATTTCTAGGCAATCAACTTACCTGCCAACTTCAAAAGGATAAGTAGCTTCTTACCTTCCCTATTATACTGTAAGCTGATATTCTAAAATATTCCAACTTGAAGTATAGAATTCAGAAAAAAGCAGCCTAATCTGTAGCATCATGATCCCAAGTAATGCCTAGGCTTGGATTTTTTTCCTAATTTGGGAGGATAAAGCCATGAAACAGAAACTGAAGAAAAAGAAAGGGTTAAAAAAAGCAAAAGCATTTTCTATATCATTCCTGAATGAAAAAGTACAAAATAAATGGCTAAAATGATGATATCATTCTTGGACAGGTATGGGTAGAATAGAGCTGAAGTTAATACCTTCCCTGGAAGTAATCAGGGTCTGTTCCTGGAGAAATAATTATTAACCTCTCTGTTTAGCATGATGTTTAACATCCTTGGCCATGATGTTAACTGAAGAAAGTCAGTGGGGTCATTATCTTAAGACACAACTGTGCCAAAATGACACCAACACATTGTAGTGACAGACTCTGAATAAACTATGCATAAGTTGATTATATAAATGATATTGCCATTTTTTCCAAACAAAAAATTGTGTTTTCACGTATATATTTTCTTCATCCTGATAGTTAAATACACAACGTTCTTCAACAAATAAATTATAAGTGGAAGAAGATGTTACTATTAGGTTAAAAGGAGTCAC
Organism: Acinonyx jubatus; assembly: GCF_027475565.1. Taxonomy (NCBI): domain Eukaryota; kingdom Metazoa; phylum Chordata; class Mammalia; order Carnivora; family Felidae; genus Acinonyx; species Acinonyx jubatus. The sequence goes on from NC_069394.1 coordinate 29,462,256, forward strand.
CTAGGCATATATTTTTTTAAGTATAGTCAAAACAAAACTATGTTGACCGGGGGTATACATTTGGCTGAGAAAACTACAAAGAAATAAAAATTTAAGAAGTGGTTATTATAAAATCTAGGAAGTAGTTACTTTTGGGGGGATGGATGATGTTGCAATAGGGACAAGGAACACAGGAGAGGTATCTGAGATTGACAGACAAAGTACTTCTTTATTTGAATGCTGATGTCAAGGATGTTTGCCTTATAATAATTTATTAAGCTAAACCATTAAATTAAGCTATTTTTAATTGGTACATACACATAAAAAAACTACATGCATTTTGTATTAACTCCAATATTTAAAAAATTCCAACAGTGGTTCTCAACTGGAAGTGATATCTCTCCCCAGCCTTATCCCCCATCTAGGGAAGTTTGGAAATTTGGGGCAGGAGGCAGATGCCAAGATTAATAGTCAAAATTACTACGAGGACATTTTTAGTGGTCATTATGACTGGGATGGGGGCACACAGAACATTACAGAGACAAGGTCCATAAACATGTTGCAGTCCTAAAAGAGTCCTGTACAGTAGGAAAATTATTCTGCCCAGAATGTCAATAGTGTTACCTATGTGAAGTTAACAGATCAATGATGATCACCTAATGCTCCATTATATTACATCTATTTCATAATGCTCATTTAGGTCCTTTAATAATGGAGATACTGTGTGTGTGTGTGTGTGTGTGTGTGTGTGTGTGTGTGTGTGTGTACAGGAACTAGTCTCAATTTTTAGGTGGAAGATTTCAAAGTTTTACAAATTGTGTTTTAATTGCATATGTTTAAGTTCATGGGCTTTAGAGTCAGTCTTCTTTTTTTTTTAAGTTTATTCATTTATTTTGAGAAGGAGAAAGAGAGCACAGGAGGGACAGAGAGAGAGGGAGACACAGAGAGAATCCCAAGCAGGCTCCTCACTGTCAGCACAGAGCCCGATGTGGGGCTCAAACTTACAAACCACGAGATCATGACCTGAACCAAAACCAAGAGTCAGTTTAACCAGCTGAGCTACCCAGGCGCCCCTAGAGTCAGTCTTGAACAAGTTACTTAATCCTTCTAGAATTCAGTTTACTCATATACAAAATAAGAATATTAGTATCTACATGTATCAGTTAGCTATTGCTAAGTAATCAATCACCTCGAAACTTAAAAGTTTGAACTAATCAGCATTTATTATTACTCACAATCTGGTCTGAGCTGGGCTGACCTCAGCTAGACTCACTCATGCTTCTCAATTACCTGGAAGGGTAGTTGGGGCTGTGTAGGTTAGAATGTCCGTGTTTAGATATCTTAGCTCTTCTCCAATATAACTCATGTCTCTCCAGAAAGCTAGTTCAGGTCTGTTCACTGGTGGTGGCAGAGGTCTAAGAGAAAGAAGAGAAACATGCAGGCTCTTTTTCAAGTCTTTGCCTGCATCAAGTTTGCCATTGTTCCATTGATCAGAGCAAGTTACATAGCCAAGCCCTGAGTCAGTGTTAAAAGAAATTATTAAATGGTATGGATTCAGGAATGCTACAGTCTGAATGAATCTCCCCAAAATTCATATGCTGAAATCCTAACCCCCAAAGACAGTGGTATTAGAAACAATAGCCTTTGGGAGGTACTTAAGTTATAAGGGTGGAACCCTCATAATGGGATTAGTGCCTTATAAAAAGAGGGTGCAGAGAGATCCTTAGGCCCTTCCACCATGTGAGGACATGGAGAGAAGTTGCCAGCTATCAACAGCAGAGAACATGATCTAGGACTTCCAGCCTTCAGAACTGTGAGAAATCAATTTCTGTTGTTTAAAAGCCATCCAGTCTGTGGTATTTAGTTATAGCAGCCTGAATGGACTAAGACTAGGGATATGTGAATAATTGTAGCTATTCATAAAACCAACCCACCATTACTATATCACAGAGCTGTTTTTAGAATCATACATGCCAATAAGTGTAAAATATTTAGTTCAGAACCTGATATACAATAAGTGCTCAATAACTGTTAGTGATTATGAAGAGTAAGAAGCTCTAACCATAATATTTCAAACTTCTTATTCAGTATAGCTGCATATAACAAGTAATGGAATTATGACAATGTCTGACTGCTTTATTTCTAGAAAAAAAATTTAAATGGTAGAGAGTTTGGAAACTTCACCAAGTTACTGAAAGTTTGTTACTTATATCTGGGTTGACTTAGTTTAAATCTCTTGAAAAACCACAACACAAATAATGAGGAAACTAGCATGAAGAACATGGCTTTTCCTGGAACCTAACTAACAATGAAATAGACTCATAGTAAAAGAAAAATTAATGTGAAGGTCATTTCTCTCCAATGAACTTCAACAGGCAATCTTGAAGATTTTGAACTTAAACTCCAGGAAACTAAAAAGTATGAAGACATTTCTGAGTTCTTCAAATGGTCACAAAAGCAAATTCTCATTTTTTAATTAGTAATTGTGAAGTGACATGGTATTGAAAACAGCTTGAAACAGCTTTAAGCAAGCAAAAGTTTTTGCTGACCCTTTGGAATACACACTGGCCCTACCCACAGTTCTGCTTTCATGCCCAAGTGTGAAATGGGCAGACACATGCACACAAAGGGACATTCAGAGCTGGGCTGCAGTAGCTGAATGTGTCTGAAAGGAGAAGTTGGTGATACCCAGAAGCTAGAAATACACAATGATCCTATCAGGTAAGTAAGCACCAAATAATTTCCTTCAGTTAACAATTTATTATACTATCTTTTCTTTCCATCCAGAAATAGATAGGCAGTAAAACAGATTACAAATTAGCTTTGCTACTAAAGTCTTGCCACTAATTGTGTCTTAGCTGGGTATATAGATTCCTATTGCTGTGGTAGCAAATTACTGCAAATTTATTGGCCTAAAACAACACACATGTATGATCTTAGAGTTCTGGTCTGAAGTCCTAAAATAAGGGTGTTGGTAGGACTGCCTTCCTTCTGGAGGCTCTAGAAGAGAATCTATTTCCTTGACTTTCTTCTGCTTTGAGATACCACCTGCATTCTCTGGCTCATGCCCCTTCCTCCATTTTCAAAGTCAGCAGGGGCATAACACCTTCAAGTTTCTCTCCTCCCTCTCCCTCTCCTGCTCCCAATCTGCTTTTGTGATCACATCTCCTCTCTGACTCTGAACCTTCCACTTATGAGGATCTTTGTGGTTATATTGGATCCAACCAGATAATTCAGGATAACCTCTCCATCTCAAGATACTTCACATTAGCAAAAACACTTTGCAATATAAAATACCATATTCACAGGTTCCAGGGATTAGGAAGTGGACATTTGGGGAGGAGGGGGACATTGTTCTGCCTATCACACCAGGTCAAGAGGAGATTGGATTATTTTAAAATATTATACAATCAAGAAGCCTTTCTTGACTATCAGCTACAAAGAGCTGACATTTCAAATGGGGCAAGTAATACCTGGCCTTCCTAATTTATAAGTTTATTGTGAATATCAAAGTAATATGGAACCCTCTTTATATTCTGCATGCATGTAGAATGCAGATAATGACTCAGTCAAATCCCAGAATATAATTATGCTTGAATTTTCACTTATCAGAAGAGGGAGGTTTGGTCTATATTTCTTCAAGGCCTCAACCCTCTCTACATTTTAATTTCAAGGAACCTCTTGTGCTTAATAGTATGTAGGAGAGGAATGCCTGGGTGGCTCATTCAGTTAAACATCTGACTTCAGCTCAGGTCATGGTTCATGGGTTCAAGTCCCGCATTGGGCTCTGTGCTGACAGCTCAGAGCCTGGAGCCTACTTCAGATTCTGTCTCCCTCTCTCTCTCTGCCTCTCCCTTGCTTACACTCTGTCTCCGTTTCTCAAAAATAAATAAACATTAAAAAAATAAAAAATAGTACGTAGGAGAGAAGAAGAGTATTTACTATCATGGAAAGCTACTGGGTAGAAGCTGGATTTAATTTGGCTGGTCATGGTCAAAGCACAGTGGCTGAGACAAATTTTCCTTTCCTTCCCTTCCCTTTCTCCTTTTCTTTCTTTCCCTTTCATTCCTTCATTCCTTTCCTTTCCTTTCCTTTCCTTTCCTTTCCTTTCCTTTCCTTTCCTTTCCTTTCCTTTCTTTGAGGAGCGGCAGGTTCACTCCCCAGTGTAACAGCCATTAAAGAGCGTTGGGGCTCCCAGGATCAAAGCAGTTTCAAAGCCAGTTTTATAGGGTATACTGTATCAGATGTGAAGCCTAAGTGAAACTTGGGCAGTGTTGGTTTCGGGCCAAGTGGTTTCCAATGGTTGTATCCAGAAATGTGATGGAGACTAAAATTCCTTTATGCTGCCCACTGTTGGGTGTAGCTGTCCTTTTTAGATGTATTATGTTGAGTTTTAGTGTAGGCTTGACCTCCAGTGTGATGGTTAATTTTCAGATCTTCTGGGCCTTTTGTTCCCCATGACAGATAGTCCCAAAGAAGAGCTGAACTAAAAGCTGATTCCAGTGTTTACTACCTTTGACATAGAAAAGAGTGTTCACTCTTCCCTTCCTCCTAAGTGCCCTCTTCCTCTGAACTTATGTTAACTTGACTTAAAGGCTCATGTTGCCCTCTCTTGCCACTGATGGTTGGTCAGGACCACACTAAAACAAGCAGAACTCCTTATTTCTGAATCTCAGGGAGAAGAAGTTAAGGGAAATAAGTTGCTTCCCACTTAGGTAACTCTGAGCTCCTCAAGCAGCTTTCCCCTCCCACTTAAAAATTCCTCATACAGACAGAGGTTTGATGAATAAAACAGAAGCTCTTGCAACTTTTTGTCATCATGGTGCTCTCTCTGGCATATATTTGCTTACTCAAATAGGTATCAAGGCTTTTTCCAGGGTGTCCTTGAAACTCTACAGAGGGTGGTCAGCAGCTACTTTCTCTGACGGAAAATACAAATTAATTAAATTCTGGTAAGGCTTTCTAATTCAAAGATAATGTATATGAAAATACACCACAGACTTTAAGAGGCTAAATTCAAATGGTAGAAAACTTTATCTCTGAAAGAGAATTTAGAGTAGTCTCTGATCCTTGATGAGTTTATACTCTAATTGGAAAGATGAGGCTAATTGTTATTAAAGTATTCAAGAACAATACAAGACAACATTCCAGGAGAGACCAACAGAAATTCAAAAAAGCAAATAATCAATCAAGGTTGCAGGCTGGAGTGGCCAGAGAAAACTTCATGGAAAAGGGTGTAGGGGTGCCTGGGTGGCGCAGTCGGTTAAGCGTTCGACTTCAGTCAGGTCACGATCTCACGGTCCGTGAGTTCGAGCCCCGCGTCAGGCTCTGGGCTGATTGATGGCTCAGAGCCTGGAGCCTGTTTCCGATTCTGTGTCTCCCTCTCTCTCTGCCCCTCCCCCGTTCATGCTCTGTCTCTCTCTGTCCCAAAAAAAATAAATAAACGTTGAAAAAAAAAAAAAGAAAAAAGAAAAGGGTGTGAGTTGAGATTTAGATTTTGAATGAATACGGTTAGCATAAACAAAAATTATTTTAAAAAACCTTTTAGGTGAGAAAAGATATGAAAGTTAGAAATAAACTCTGTGTTGGTGAGGTGAATGAGAACTGTCTTGTCTGACATGGAGATGTGTTTAAGAGAATAGCAGGAAAATGAGGTTTGATAAATTTGCAGTAGGTTCTATAATATTTCAAACTTAGCAAAGTATTTACAGCTGATTCAGGAGAGGCTGGATCCTACTTCAGGCTTCTAAACAGAGGAGAAACTCAAGGAAACATTGTCTTGAGAAAAGTGTAACTATATGATATGCAGAAAGGATCAGAAGAAAAAAGGCTAGAGATAGCAATATTAGCCAAGACATGATCATAGTTTCTTGGGCATAGAGGCTGGGAGAACATCAGTGGTAAGAAAAAAAACCAAAAAACAAACAAACAAACAAAAAAGACCTATGACCAGATACAGTATGTAGGGAGAAACAATAGATTTTGTCTTTTTTTTTTCTTTCAATTGAGTTGATAATGGGAAGAAAAAGGGAGAAGAATTTGGGGGAGGAGTCTCAAAGATTACTTTTTTTTAAATGTTTATTTATTTTTGAGACAGAGACAGAGTGTGAGAAGGGGAGGGGCAGAGAGAGGGAGACACAGAAGCTGTCAGCACAGAGCCAATGTGGGGCTTCACCTCACAAACTGTGAGATCATGACCCTATGACCTGAGCTAAAGTCGGATGCCTAACCGACTGAGCCACCCAGGCACCCCTCAAAGATTACTTTTTTAAGCAGACATGGGAGAGATTCTGAAAGAGGCCAGCCAGTGGAATGGGGAAAGTGAAGGACTTGCTTTAGCCATGACATATTTGAAATTGTGAAAAGACACAACAAGTTGGCAATATGAGATTGGAAGTCTATGGAATCAGGACTGGGTTGTGAAGAGGAATATATACAAAAGGCCAGCTACAATGATGACTGAGAACAAGAAGGATGGGAATTTTCTGATAGCCTCTCATGCCAGAATGAAAAAACTTACTTAGGGGCAGGCAGAAAACTCTCAGATCACCTCTTTTGCTCAGACTGTGCTGTTGAACTCTTCACTCTGAAATGTAGTTCATCTTGGGAACCTTTGGTGCTGTGAATACAGTACTGTGCAGACCCACTGGCATTGCCAAGGTTATAGGGCTTGAGCTAGGTGTCCAGGACAGCTACAATGTCAAGTTGAGGGAAACTCTCTTGCCGGATGATTAAAGAAGTGCAACAGTCTTGGTTTTCTTAGAATAGAGAATCTCTGAAAGTCAGCCTTAGTACCAAAACTAAGAAGGGAAATGGAGTGGCTGACCATAAACAAACAAACTAAATATCCTTCCAACTGGTGTGGGTAGCCATATCCTATAGCACACCTTCAAAAGTTACAACAGGCCCATAATATGGCTGCTTTTTCCACAATGGTTAATGGATTTTAGGCTCATGTACAATATTGAGAGAGGAGAGGGACAGGTGGAAAGAGGAATACTTGGTTGAACATAGCTAAATAATGCTAAACAACTCCTTTTACAAGTGCTAAAACATAAGTTTCTCTTCTTGTTTTTAGGCTTATTTCATCAGCTGTCATTTGTTAAATACCATTTTGTTGGGTGTGGGGGCAAGGAGGAGTTTATTATTGTGGCCTCTCCACCTGTTCTTCTATCACTGTTCTGATTCCTCCATCAGAATGTAAATCATGTGGCCATGAAAATAGTCCTGGCCGACTGCTTTGTATTCTGTGCCCACATACTTCCTTTTCTCTCAATGGCTATAGGAAATGTCAATGAGGAGTCTCAATTTGTCATGGTTGTTGTTGCTGTTTTTTATCTTCTACTTGGTAAATTCTTCTTTTTATTTTTTTTTTTTTGCCTTTGGCTTATATCACTTCCCATAAAGAAAGATACTTGTCTTCATCATTTTTGCAAGGCAATCTTCCCATTAAAACCAAATAAGATAACACTTACACCATCTAAAGAATGTTCAATTGCTTCAAAAATGCATTACATTGGAAGGTTTATGCCTAATATTATGGCAGAAAGAAGAGATTTCCCTCAAACGTATGTGTGAGGGTGGTAACCACTGAAGCTGCATAAGGATTATGGCCAAGTTCCATGAAAGCATGATTTAGAAATCAATAATGATTCATATTTAGACATCAATATTGATACAGCAATTACAAAATCAATACCTACAACAAGCATGCTCTTTGAGGGTGAGCTAACTCTTCCAGGGAGAGAGACAGAGAGAGAGAGTGAGAGAAAGAAAGACAGAATATGAATAAGAACAAAGCCTGGTGGGAAACTTTACCTGGTTCTAATCCCAGCTCTGGAATTTATTAATTATATGGTCTTGGAAAAGTTATCTATTTCAGAATCTCAGTTTCCTTACCTGTAAAAAAGGGATAATGGTATATTCTTCGTGGATTATTATAAACCACACAAGAGATCCTTTTCTTAAGTTCATAATTAGTGGGTGATAAGCACCATTCATTAACATTCACTACCAACCTAATGAATGGTAGCACCATTCACTACCAACCTAAATGAGAAGACAGGTTGAGGTGAGGGTAGAGAAAAAAAGGAAGGGTACTTAGCATGATCAGGGAGAAAAGGGGATACCAGCACAAATTCTAGTTGCTTGAGGTATTTCTCCAAGGCCAGCCATGTTTCTCTCCTCTCAATGCTTAATATTTTCACAATTGAGTCATAATTGCTCATAAACTAAGATGTAAAATTCCCATTGTTTCTTGGAGCAAGAATGAGTGTAGAAAAGTCTACAGTTATTACAGTAACCCTCTGAGTGATAAAAACCAGTTTCCACAGAGACATGACAGATTTTTCACAGAATAAACAAAGCTCACAGTTTTTATTTCATACAAATCATACATGTGTGACTTTTATTACTCTGGGAGAAGGGGGTTGTTGCCTAATGGGACTGTTATTTGAGCACTCTTCTTCCCAGTATGGAGTTATTAACTCAGTAGACTTGGGCCCAGGGTATTTGATGTTAGAATGGCAGCACACTGAACCAACCTCACATTCTACCCATGTCAACCAGGATAACATGTTCTTACTGCTCATGGCAGTGTCATTTTAAAACTAAGAGCAACCTGGATCCAGCTCTCTTATTTTTCCGATGAGGAAATTAAGTGCTCTCCCACTTTGGGTTAATGACTTGCTCAGAACCCACACAGAAAGGAAGTGACACAGGCAGGAGGCAAATGTAAGCCTTTGCCAAGAAGTCAAAAATGACTACTCTGTGTTCTATTCCTAATATATTTAGAACTTCAGTACATATGTATTGAATAAATACATGAATTCTAACTTGAAAATTAGTTCATTTTCTACTCCATGTGGCTGCTGCACACCCTCTAGTAACTTTCCATCTTTTTTCCTTCCCTCGGTACCTAACCTACTTTTGAAAGTAATCATTGTGCTTATGGTAGATGGGTGTCATGTTTTCTCATTCCCCCGTGGCACTGACTGTGTTATACCCACTGTCTGGGCTGCCCTCTCTTTTCCCTCCACCCGCATTCACCTAGCTAGGAGGACCTATTAGACTTGGTTCAGGCATCGTCTGTTCCTAGAGGCATTTCATAGCTTCCTCAATACCATCCAGGATGACATAATGCCCTTCCTGTGTGCTCTCAGAGCATCCCTGAGTTCTTCAGCAATTGTTACAGTCTGCTGCAGCTTTCTGTTTATTCACATACATCCCTCTTTAGATAGTAAGTCCTCTGAGGACAGAAACCAAATTGTGTCTCCCATCAAAGCCCTAATGTCAATGGAGCCTGATATATAGTAAGGGTTCAATAAATGTCTGACAAAAGACTGGATGAATATGTTATTAATTAATCTCAAACAACTATGTATAACTCTAGTGGCCTGTGTCATTCAAAACAGAAGTAGAAGTATTTCTATTGATGTTTCCTATCATCTGGGTTTGATTTACAAAAATGGAGGAGTTAGAAGTAAGATTCATACCTTTCCCTTCCTATTAGTTTCAAACCAAACATAAGGTCCCTCCTAAATATGTTGAGTCCTTTGAGCATGCTTTTGACACCAAGTGGAAAGCAAATAGGATGATTATTACCACTATGCTGTAAAAACCCTTGGAAAACTAGAGGATGGGAAGATTCTGGGATCCTGTTTTTCCCAAGTACTGAACAAGATTAAACCACATCCAAACTGACAACTCCCCTAAGATGCCTTTCCTAGTGTCTGTGACCATGGCTTTGTAACTGAAGGAGGCCTTACTTCTTTCGCATGCCACTACCTGCACCACCAATATCCTCACTGAGTCCACTCTGGGACACTTTTTATTAAGTATCTGTACTAGTTTTCTAGGTCTGCCATAACAAAGTACAACAAATTGGGCAGCTTAAACAAAATTTATTGTCTTACATTCTAAAATCCAAGATGTTGGTAGGATGGGTTCCTGCTAGGGTTGTGAGGGAAGGATCTGTTCCAGGACTTTCTCCTTGGCTTGCAGATGGCTGTCCTCCCTGTGACTCATCATATGGTGGTTTTCCTCTCTTAATATTTCTATGTCCAAATTTCCCCTTTTTATAAAGACACAAGTCATATTGGATTAGGGCCCACTCTAATGACCTCATTTTAACTTGATACCTATAAAGACCCTACCTCCAAACAAGGTCACATTTTGGGAAAACACAATTCAGCATTAAGGTATCCAAGGTCCTAGATGAAGGGACTATCTGGGTTGATGGACATTATCTCATCACTCTAATGAGCATCCAAGGTGTTCACACATTGTTTTCATAGACACTATAACCTGTTATCACTACTCTTCTAGACCAAAGTGTTGGCTAAGGTATGATCCTCCATGTTCTTAGCCCCCTAGTTCCCTAAGGACCCCATTGCTACTTCATTTAACCCAAAGAAAATTTTACCTCACTAGATTAGCTTTCCAATATGTAACCAAAAGTGTCCCTAAAATATTAATAACATAAACCCTGATTTTTTGAGCATTTAAAATGTTCCAATAAATGAGCTAAGTTCTTTACTTTCATTACCTGATTCTATCCACAAAAATCCTATGAGGTAGATGTCATTTTTAAAATAGAGAAATTAGAGATAAGAGGCTAAAAGATTTCCCAAGGTCGTCAGGTGTAAAAGTGGCTAAATCAGTCTTTAAATCCAAGAAGTCTGACTTCAAATGGAGACTGCTTAACCAATGCATCAGGCTCTATTACTGCTCTGACTAGTGGAGTCACTGATTTCTTTGGTGCTATAGCTGAGGAAGGCACTAACCTAGAGGAGTTAAGTTCTAAGCCAAAAATGGTGGGATCTGGAAATGCCAAGTTCTTTCCCAGAGGCATCAGTCTCCTCATGCATGGAAGGTCCTTCACTATAATAATCTCTTCCTTAGCCCAAACTCCTCATTAGGTTTGCTAAGAGTAACTGGTCTAATGGACACTACATGGTGGTCTTCAAGTAGAAGCACCTCTGTTTGTATGTTCCTCATCAGATCTGGGAAAGCGGAAAGGCTCCTACTATACAAATTCTCCTAAAGACTCCAAACTATCCCCACAAAGCCTACCTCTCATGGTGAATATGGAAAGGATTTAGACAAATCTCTTCATCATGCCTGCTAAACACATTTAGGAATATGAAAACTCCCAATTTTTATGGATTGTAATAGATGGTGTCTTCAAAGGTCTCCTTTTGCTGTGTTTATAATTCTGAATAATGACAAATTGATTTAAATTAGCTCTACAGCTTCTAGACATGGATGTTACAGCTTTGAAGATCATCAGAAACAATAATTTCTACTTTTGATCACGCTGTTAATGTTCCAAATTAAGTGACAATACTAAGCATAACTCAGAGAACAAAATTACAGACCTTTCTACGTGCCTTTATTTGTATAGTTACTTCTGACACTTAATAAGCCCCAATAAATAGCACCATTGCCCACCCTGTGAGACTCAGTGAAAATTCTGGTGTCTCATCTTGAGGATTTGCTTTTAACTCTTGCTTTATTCCCGTATGGGTTCTCCCCATCAAGGTGTGAGAAAGGGGTCTTTCTCTTTGAGTGTGAGAAAGATTTCTCAATGTACTTTCTTGGACACAGAAGTGAGAATAAGAGTAATGATTAACCTTATTGCATATTTACTGTATAACATATATGCATATATTGCTATATGTATATTGTATAATATATGCATATATTGCTACGGTTATTTACTGTATAACAGGAACTGTGTTAAGAGTTTTTATTCATTGTCTCATTTATTCTTTAACAACCTTAGAAGGTCAGTATTAGCATTATCCCTACTTTACAGGTGACTTGCCCTAAGCACACAACTACAATATAGTGGTGCCAGGATTTGAATTCCATCTACATTATTCTAAATCCCATGTTTCTATGTTATATAATATCCCACAGCACTACAGATCATTTCTCAGATGGCACAGGTGTCCACAGGAGCTGGAAACTGTATCTAAACTGAGTATTACTAAGCCCTTTGTCTATACCTGTCTTACTCAAGGGATCAACCAGAAGTGTGGAGGACAGGGGACAGTCAGGATTCCTCACCCTCTTTGTAAATTAAAGCAGTTTTGCAATTTTCTTATTTTAATATCCAACACACTATAATAATGGAGAGTGAAAATGGAATTGTCCCATTTATTATGATGGTTTTACTGAGTAGTAAACATTTTGTATTATTTTTAGATACTCAAAAGAGAAATGATAGTTTTGACAAAAGAGAATAAGAGAATTCACATATTAAAGATTTTTTTAAAGTCTATATACAACGACTTCTAGCCAGTGCAAGATTGCTTAATACCAATTAGTAATGACCATTAAGAAATCATTTATGGATTTTTTGTGAGTGTTCAGAGATACTAATGGGTTTTAAAATTACTTGGGATTCTTCCTGAGGTCAAAGGAAGAAAATAAAGTATGAAGTGATAATAAAATGTATGAGGTGACTAATGGACAGGTTGTATATATATATAATGGTTTCAGGAAAAAAAAAGAAAAACAAAAAAAACATTCAATTTTTACAGCATACATTTAAACAAATGGAAATCTCACTGCCATAGCCTCTTGTCTTCACTCAAGAACCAGGAAGGTTGATAACATTGTGTATCACCATGGTCTGTATCAGATTCTCAACAATTTTTCAGCCATCAGGTCACTGGCTCTAATCACCTCTGTAACCACTCCCACTCGCAGCTGCCAAAAATCTTATGAAAAGTTGTGGAAAAATAATTCTACATTTGATGAAGCACCAATAAAATGCCTTGCTCTAACATAGCACAAATAAATAACCAACTCAAACACAGTCTTTAGATGGCAAACATGAATACTGAAAATAGTTCCCCACAGACCATCTAGGGATCAGGTATCTAAGTTTTTGCTACATGTGTAAGTCAACAGAATAACAATAAATCAAATGAAATAAAGAGTTACATAATATCATAAAATTTTGAATTGTAAGAGATAAATTCTGAATAAAATTTAATTTGAGGATTTTATTTTAAATCACATGATGGCACTCCTGATTTCCCAATATAGAGACAACACAGAATAATATCTTATCAAAAATAAATATATTAGAGATATTATAACAATGTAAATGCAGACAAAAGATGCAATTAATAGAAATAAAATGGACATTATAATCTTAAAACGATGTTGTCTGGAGTCATCATTGAGGCTAGTGAAGGAGGCTAAATGAGATGTTTAGATGTTGTTCATTAAAACCATCTTCATTCTGGCTCTTAGCAAATTAGATCTTAGAATTTAAGGTCTTCAAGCCATCTGGCTACATGATTGAGCAATTCAATTATACACTGATTTTTCTTCTTTAGAGCGTACGTAAAGTTTATATTAAGTATGCTTGACCTACTACGTACCTCTTACATATTATTCCTGTATTTGAAGAATGTGTTTGCTTGAAGTAGGATGTAATTGGTATTTTCCAAATATAAAATCTTTTTTTTTAGATATACAGTTCGTAACTACAACATCCCTATAGTAAAATTAAGCTTGCTTCCAGGTTAATATTGAGTAGAGAGTCTTAAAAATGAGTAAGTTTCCTCAAGAGCAAAATAATTCAATAAGAATTATTTTGTATAGTGGGCAACAGAGTAAGCACACTGGGGATATTAAATGATATATAATTGATAAAGTATACCCTGCAAACATTTTGACTGCTATACCTTATCTTTAAACTTTAAGCTGTGAGCCTATTTTTAATCTAAAGAATTCACATCTGCAATATATAATTTTATGTTTTGTTTGGAAAAGAACAGTTGAACAGTCCAAAAGAATTTTTAGTACTGAGAAGGGAAGAGTAAAGCTACTTGTGCACTGGAAAGCAATAGATGAAAACACTTTCATGGGAATACTGGAAAGAAATATGTTAGTATTTAACCGTGATCTCATCGCATGACTATATAGAATGTTTACCTCATCATATTTTGATTTGTTCTTTATGGTATGAACATAGTAAAGGCAACTTTTTAAAAAACAAATGCAGAATTGCAAAACGTGGTCCCTTGCTTTTATGTTTCATTGCTACCCTCTCACATGTGTGGCTTGTGTTGCAGTTAACAGTTTAAAATCTGCAGGCTCCCTCTTCCACATGATTAACAAATATGTGAGATAAGCCCTAAGGATCCAGGTCAAAGTCTCCCACCACTTGCTGCCCTGTGAAAAACACACATCTAAATTCTTATCTGTCCTCACCTCTCACCCTCTACCTCTCTCTCTCCAGAGTTTTCATTAACCAGAAAGAACACTCTGTGGGAAAGGTTTGTAGAAAATCTGAATGCTTTCAAGTACACCAAACGAAACAGGATAATTCATGTTGTTGTGGCTCTCTCATGTTTTTGGGGCTTTAAAACAGTGAAATAATCTAAATGAGGGTATTTGAGAGATAACAAAAGCATGGAGGAATAACAAGTAATTGCATTCAACATATTATAGACACACAGTCCCTCCATAGTAAGAAATGTTATTTTGGTAATACCTTTATCTTTACTGTGGTTTTCAACTCCACAGGGAAGGCAGACCTGCAAATACCCACTTATCAACTGAATCGATTAAATGCCAATGAAGTGCATGTTCAGGAGACAGATGTTATGAGAAAAATAAAAGATATAGAGTGCCTTACCTTTAAAATATAAAATATTTAAAATTCAGTTGAAGGCACCATAGATTTTTAAGAAGATATGCATATTTATAAATCCACGTGCATAGATAGGATTTTAATAGGGAAGAATAGAATAGTTTGAGCAAAGATTTTAAAGTGAGAAAACAATAAGGAGATTCTAGAAAAAGTGAACGTAATTCATAATGATCACTCAAATTCTGGTGCTTTAACAAGTGGTGGTTGCATTCATTATTCTTCTACCTTTCTACCTGACCAGCCAAAGCCATGTTAACCTTTTATAGATCTTAAACACTGAAAAAATTATGGTGTCATTCCCATCCATACACGCACAGACATACATACACAACACTTAAAACAAAAGCAAGAGAGCCTTTAAAATTAGTCTGAGGAAGTAAAAATGCTGATTGTTCCATTTTGGAATAATAAAATCTATTGGATGAGGTGTTGTTGGTTCCCCTACTTCGCTTAAGATTGTGTTTATCTTGACCCTGGGAAATCTAAGATTATGGCTGGCAGAGCTAACCTTAAAAAATGCAATTATATCTCCAAACTTTTCAAGTAAGAATGAGGTTAGACTCCCCTATAAAAATTTAAGTTTAACAATTAACATAGAAGTATTACTGGTGAGAGGGAATCACTGATAATCGAGTTGAAAGCAAGACACAAAATACTGACACATGGGGTCAAAGACTAAAGTCCACACTTCCAAGGAGCAGGACCAGATCAAGTAGGATAAAAGTGTTCAGGATTTTTTCAATCGTGCTTGTAGCTATTGCCTTATAAGTGTGTATTCATGGCTCCGTCTACTGCTGATGGTCATTCTTTCAAATATGATAAATATTAATATGTTAAAAAAAAGAATGAGGTTAGACCTGCAGTTTCTCAACCTCAGTACTATAGATATTTGGGGTCAGATAATTCTTTGTAGGGGACTTCCCTGTCCATTGTAGAATATTAAGCAGCATCCCTGGGGCCTCTATTTATTAGACGGTAAACAGTTACAGCAATTATAACAATCAAAAATGTGTCCAGATATTGCTGCATGTCCTATAGGGGTAAAATTACTTCTTAAGAACCACCAGGTTAGAGAAAGGAATCAAGACTAGTGAATTAACATGAAAACCCATCAATTTTCAGCTCAAATTTAGAAATACATTTCTAAGCTCTATTTGCACTCATATACTGATCTTGTTCTCAGGAGTGAAGACACTTATTGTGTGTATTGTCTATCACAGCCAGTATTGGGCCAAGAGATGGGTAGGTAGATAGCTAATTATATGTAAGTGGAAAGATTAATACAAATCAGAAAACCATTAAAGGCTATTTGCAGCCAACATAGAAACATTATGTTATCTGCACCTGTGAGAAACACTAGACAGAAAACAATGAAGCCCATTAGAAAGTTCTTAGCTTGGGGGATAAGCATTTTTTTTTGAGACTTGTGACATCCTTGAGCTTCAAAAGCCAAGGAAGACAGCAGTACTAGTCCCCACTTGGAAAGGGGTTTGTTTATTCTGCTTATCTGCAGCCAAAGCTAACAATCTTAATGGTTTTAAAGACCTTAATGTTTCACAGTACTAGGAAGGTCTAATTTGCAGACAGAAGTATCTATAAATGAGCATGTCTGCAGAGAGTCTTGACATATAGTCAAACAACTTAAAAGCATTCAGACTATTTCTAAATAATGAATAGAAGGCAAACAAAAGTGGTGAGTTGGTTATCTTTTTTTTTTTCTCAGTTAAGGTAGAGAGTAAAGGAAAGAAAGAAGGAAGGAAGGAATGAAGGAAGGAAGGAAGGAAGGAAGGAAGGGAGGAAGGGAGAGAGAGGGAGAGAGGATGGTAGGGAGGCAAAGAGGGAGGGAGTGAAAGAAAGAAAAGAAAGGAGAGAGAAAGAAAGAGAGGGAAAGAAAGAAAAGACAGAGAGAGAGAGAGAGAAAAGGAAGAGTGAGCAAAACCAAATGTAGATACTAAGCTACTTTCACCTTTATATTCCCAAATCAAAAAACATGCCTTATACAGTAAGTTTTTAACCCTGGCTTATGAACTGAATTAATAAGAATGGAAGAGAAGGAGAAAGAATATTAATTAGAAATTCTGAAATATATAAGGTTAATTATGAAATAACTTAAAATCTGAACTCCTTTGTTACTACTTTCATTCATATGGACTCTCAGCCTCTCTTTTTAAAACTTTTATCCTTTTACATGATCAAATTTATATAGTACTTAATTATAAAGTGCTTATATAATTTCACAAGATCCCCCACATAATGTTATGGAATAAATACCATTATTCCTCTTTTATAGAAAACATGAGTTCAGAAATATTAAATGATGCTGAAGGCCACAAGTAATAAAGCAGGACTTAACACAAGCTTCAATTCTGAGGCTATTCTGAATATCAGCCTTAAGTGATGTCAGTAGAGAATAACATTTATCCTACTGCAGTGTTTCAATTGCACATAGTGGTTTTAAAAACATGCACTGGTGTCAGACTCCCAGCCCCACAAATTACCAGTTGTGGGATCTTGAGCAAGTTGTTTCAACTCTCTGATACTGTTTATTCATCTTAAAAACTGAGCTGGTAATAGCTACCCCACAGATTTGATATAAAGATTAAATGAGATAATAGGTGTAGCACATTTAGCAAATCCCCATCAGTAGAAATCGTCATCATATTTTATCCAATGGAATCTATGTCATACTGGGTATTGCTTATGTGGAGTTCTTATGTGGACTGTTTATGGCAACACTAGCTCTTTCTGGTTTTCAGAACCTCTTGTCATGATGCCCTTTTTTAAACCCGTACCCCTTAAAAGTTGAATTCTTTGATTACTCAAAATTGGGGTAGATCACTTGTTAAGATATATGTGAAGTCCTGCATCTGGGAGAGTAGAATTTGATGGTAGAGTGTAAAATAAAGCTTTCTAGTTGAAGAAATCACAAAGAAGATTTTTGAAAGTTCTGTTTCATATTTGTAAAATTTAGGAGGCAATGTAGGTCTCTTGCATGACCAGAAATAGAGTGCTTGAGTGCCTATTTTGGGATTAGCACAGTTGTAAATGCTTTACATATATTAGTTCATTTCAACTTGACACAAATACACTTGAGGTAAGCTTTGTTATCACCATCCTCATTATATAAAGATGAAGGAACAGGCACTGAGAAGTTAAATAACTTGACCAAGTTAACCCAGCTAGTAAGTAACAGAGATGATTAGAATCCAGAGCTACACCAGAGTCCATGGTTGTACCCACTGCACTATGCTTTCTCCAGAGTATCCCATCATTAATCAATCACATATATACAAGGAATCTACAGAATGGTGCAAGGCACTTCTGTAGTCTACCCATCAAGTTTCCTGTTGGTTCATAGAGACGTCTGTAGCAGATGCTGCTGATATCCTGCTCCATACTCCCTGGGCTCCCCAGTTCACTTACAGGTACAGTAAGATCCATGATAAATGTACAACTTCTTACCTGGGTTTCTCTTAACCCTGAAGGCTTTTTCAAGGACTGTGGAAGCAAAACCTTCCAAAGACAGGCACAACCTTGGAATTCAGGAGAATTAAAGACCCTAGGGGGGAAACTTCAACCAATACAAAATAGTAATTGGTAAATTATTGCCCAGCATCCCTGTATCACTCACTTTTGTGGAGGGTCCCTAGTAGAACTGAGTCTAGTTGGCCCAAAGCAGTAACCTGCTCAATAAAACACCTTATATCAGTTCTTCCCCCTTCCTTATCTCACTTTCCACACATTCCTTCACTTATGTTTTCTGCAGCCAGCTTTAAATAAACTACCTACACCCATGGCCTTGTTTTGTGGTCTGCTTTGTGGCAACTCAAAATAATCTCAGCTGGCTACCCAGAAGTTTCCTCCTGTTTCCAATAACACAATCCCCTTGGCTCCAGTTCCATCTAAATGATTAGACATCATGGGAGGAGTAGAGGTAGGATGAAGAAGGATTCCAGAAGGAGACTTTGATCCTTTGGATTCTTTTGTTTTTTGTTTTTGTGTTTGTTTGTTTGGATTCCTCCGATTAAAACAAAAACATTTCCTCTTGCTGGTGCTGACTGTTCTCACATATCACTTCAAGATGCTATGATGCTAACCAAGTTTCTTTCTCTATACTCTTACTAAGGACTTCCCACCAAGGAGACAGAGTAGGGGAAGAGGCAAGAAGGGAAGAAAACACTATACCACCAGACAAGGATTCCAAAAATCAAAAGAGTTATTAATGTATCTAAAAAGATTTTCATGAATGTGCATTGTCATCAGGAAGATGAACACTCCTATTAGTGATATCCTTTTAAGAGATGCAGTTCAGTGGAAAGAATATGCACGTATCTGGAGACATACTGACCTGAATTGCTTTTCTTTTTCTTTTTTTATTATTGAAGTATAGCTGACATGCAACGTCACATTAGTTTCAGGTGTACAACATACTGATTTGGCAATTCTGTATGTTACTCAGTGCTCACCACACTGTGGTGACTGTGGTTACCATCTGTCACCATACATTATTACAATATTATTGATTAGTTCCCTATGCTGTGCTTTTCATCTCCATGACTTACTGATTTTATAACTGGAAGTTTGTAGCTCTTAATCCCCTTCAACTATTTTGCCCATTCCCCCACTCCCTTCCCCTTTGGCAACTACCAGTTTGTTCTTTTTATTTATGAGTCTGTTTCCGATTTTCTATTTGTTTGTTCACTGTTTTTTTTTAGATTCCACATATAAGTGAAATCATATGGTATGTGTCTTTGTCTGATAGATCTGAGTTTGGATGCCAGCTTTACCACAAAGAATATGACATCAAGCAAATTAAATTATTGAAGCCTGATTTTTCATACATATACAATGGTGTGGAAATATTTATCTCCCCCAAATTGTTGAAGATTTAAATGAGATAATGTGTGTGAAAATTGCTGGCAGATGTTTAATAAATGTTAGTTTCCTTTCCTTGTCTACTCATGCCCCATCTCAACCTGCCACCCCACAGAGAAAATCCCATGGGAAGTTTTCTTAATGATCCTCAATCTTTCACATGTAGGGATTTCCACTGCTCTATTGTATTTACCTCTTAGAAAGTCTTCTAAACTTTTATGGTCAAAAAAAATTACTTTGGTGAGCCTTTCTTTTGTGACTATTACATGCCAGATTCTACAGGTTAGCCAAGGAAAACTAAAGAAGTCACGAAAGAGGCAAATAAACATTAGGTATTGAAACTGCAATATATCTGCATTAACACAGGCAAAGATGTGGGAAGTCAATTTATGACAAAGGAGAGCTTCTATTATGTGCCATTGATAATAACAAGATAAATAAACAAGCCTCTCAATCCCTATGACTAGTGGACTACTTTTCAACAAACTATTTTTTAAAAAATTAAGAAGCAGCAAAGCAGCAAAGGGCACAGACCATCTTTTGTCTCTCATTCCAGCACAGACCCTCCTGCTTTACACATTTCTCCCACAGAGTGATTTGACCATTAAGTGATTAATGATATGGACATTTAGAGGAGTAGCTGAAGCAACTTTTATTCATAAATGTGCTTTTTTAGGTTTTGAATAACTTAGCAAAATGATCTAGCTTCAAATTAGAGAAGCATGTATGTATGTGAATAACTGCTCTCCCCGCACCTAAAGGCTAGACTCGGAGAGCTCTTTTAACTCTCAGACCTTCAATCTTCTCAGGGCAGGACTTATACTTAAGGTCCACCTAGAACACTGGAGAGAGGATGCTGATGCCCAGTTTACACAGGGATCTATGGCCTGAGGTTGCCCAGCACCCAACTTACACTACTACTGATGACGTTTATCACAGTATCCCATCCACTTCTTGGGTGACTGAAAATGTGGACAGGCCTCAGCCCACACTCTGAGTCACACAGTCAATGCAACATCTATATATCCGAAACCTTCAGCAGGACAATACTCCCATACCTCCACTTTTCAATAACTGAACTTTTGACTCTGCTTATTCTTAGATAATTTTTATTATTACTCAGAGTCCCTTATTTTTCTTCCTAGTTTCCATTCCTGGGAAGCAGTGTTTTATAGAGGTAACAACATTTGTTAAGTAAAAATATAACATCTGGATTTGAGTAATTTCTCTGCCACTTAATAGCTATATAAGCTCTCTGTGCCTCAATTTCCTCACTTTTAGGATTAAGATTGACAATAAAACTTACATGATAAAGTTGTTCTTGGGATTAAAGAAAGGTTTAAACCATGCTATAAACCACAATGTCTGGCACAAAAACATAATAATTTTCTTTCTTAGAAATGAATACTAGCAGAAAGAATACTATTGTTTATCAGATTCTTTGGTGTGGCCTTAGGCCTCCCATGACATTATCACCTCAGTAAATACTGGGCAATGGTACCAACAGTGATGGTCTGTTATCATTGCTTACATTTTGCTCCCTGGGTGAAATGGTTCAGGTAGATACTAAAACTTCTACACCATGTCTGTTTTGTCCCATTAATCCATCTAAAAGTCAGAACAGGGCATAAGGTCACTGAACCATTCTTTCCTATTTCAATAAAAAAATAATAAATGTAAGTAGCTCCTCTCAGAGTTGAGAAGGTGAGTGGCATTTCAACTACCACAGCACTTCCTGGGCTATTTCAATGAATAGGTACTGTTTTCAGTGCATCAGTCCCTACAGGCTGCAGGGTGGCGGAAAAGATTCATTGAACAGCTTCAAACAGCATAGAATTAAACTTTTACTAAAGTACTCCAACAAGCACTGATGATCAGTGACAGAACTACCATCATATAGAATAAAGAACCATAATATGTTCAGACTGAAGTAGACGAGCTGTCACAATTGTCTATCTTTTGGTTCACTGGGTCACAGATGATGAAACTGAGACCCAGAGAGACCAAATTGTAGTGAAATGGATTTCCTATGAACAAAGTTCAGCTTCAAAATCACAGTCAAGCAAAGATCTAAAACCAGACCTAAAGTAAGCACAGATCTAATAGGGGAGTTATGTTCATAATACATAAAATCTAGCAACTGGTCTGGATCCTCACCATCAAATCTTTTTTACCCATTACCACTGCTCCAAACTATTTAAATGCTGAAATGCATCATGTATATTATAAACAATATATGACTTACTTTCAAAATACAGACTCTGCAGTTGATGGAAGAATAGTGGAGTATATCAAGGGCAATAGGCACAAGAGACTTTGAGTTGCTGTGAGTTAGTCAGTGAGGGAGGGTGGAGTGCCTGGATCATCTACTTTCATCAGTTCCAGAAGCTGAAGTATAGAAGACAAAAGCTTGCTGTTTGCTTGCAGGTTCCTCTTTAGCCTTTTTCAAGCAGTAAAGACAGGAAATGGTATGCATTCCTGTCATTGCACTACAAATCTTAGCATCACGATTCATACAATGACATGCCTGCAATCTGTCTGAGGAACAGGATTGTGAAGTTCTCCCATAAAGAGCCCGCATACTTTCTCACACACACCCTCCCTCCTTACTAGTGCTCTTCATACAAGATCTGGGAGAACCAGTCGGGGGAAAGTCTTCAGGAAAACTACTTGAGAATCAACACTGGTAATTTGCCCTTGTAAGTAAGGTAGTCCTAAGGCTCAATTATCAAGTAGGTAAAATTTTTCTTTTACACTTTTCATCCCCCTTCTGAGGCTTTTGGTTTCACCTTCATCTGCTCCTTCCTACCTCAGGTCCTTTGTACATGCTTTCTTATGCCTATAATGCTCTTCTGAAGTCCCCTCCCCCTGTATTCCTACCTTCTCCTGATTTATCCCTACTTAACTTTTAGTGCTCAGGCGATGCTGAATCAGGGAAGATTTCCCAGATGCCCAGATTACATCATCTCCTCCACCCACTGCACTCTGCTCTGTCTAGGAGATCTCTTTCAGTCCCTCTCTCTCTCTCTCTCTCAGTTGGTCTGAGGGGGGATCATTAGCTCAGAACTTTATAAAAACAGTACTCTTGGGAATGATAGTACTTACACCATTAAGCAATAACTATATAAAGCTTATAATAAATCAACTCAAGTACAAATCTATACAACAACTTAAAGTTCCAAGCAATGGCTTAGCAATAAACTTTTGAAATTTAGCACACTTTTAAGTTGGTATGTATTATTATATTTTCCTACTTTGGTACGAAAGTCAATGTACCTTAAAGATCTTATAATGTGAAAACAAAGGAATTAAAATTTTTATCTGAGAGCATAAACTTACCATAATGTCATACTCTAGTACAGTAGACCACAACTAAAAATTAAAGAAATATTGCCTATATTATGTATCTGGTTTTTTTTAAATCTCTCTCAAACTTTCCATTACATACTGATAAGAATTTTGGACAAAAATCATCTAAGGAAATAAAATGCATTATTGTATGATCACAGTTAAATGTCCAACTGGATTTTATAATGGGATTCTACCTAAGCATAGTAATCTGCCAGATTTGATGTTATCTGATGAAATAAATTACTTTTATAGTTCTTGTGTTTCATTTACTTTGATCTCATAAAGAAGCCATGACAAATACATAAAGACTACCTGTGTGGCATGCTATCATGTACTGCCGAGATTCCCCGCAACAACACGGGATTTATCTCTCTAGCTGCTGGGAACACTGCCTGAAGATGGCCCCATGCTGTCAGCCCTCTTGGAGGACTGTCTCAGCTGAAGGAAACTGCTTTGCTTAAGGTCACCTGTACTTTAAGGGGAAGCCACTAACCAGTGTCCTCATTCCATCTGAATCCATGCAGGGGTATAAAAGTCTAGCCACCTTGCCCCAACTCTAAAGTGTCATCCCAGTTCTAGAGTTCCCAAGGGATCTGCAGAGGTCTTCAGTAAAACCGCGTAACATCTCAACTTCTTGGTCTGCCCAGCTCTGCTTCCCTCCCCTCCCATCTACTAGTATTCATCTCTAGAGTGCTTCCCAATGAGTGTCTTGAACATTAATCTCCATCTCACAACCTACTTCTGGGGGAACCCAACATGCAACAATCTGAAGTAAAGGCCTTCAATAATCACAACTGAATTTGTGTCAATAGAGAACTGGTACGTGTTAAAGGAGACGTCATCTGCTTCTTTCTGTCCAGGGCTTTGGTTTGTGTGGATAACAAAGTTGAGGCGAATGAATTTGTGTGAGGGACACTTTCTAGGAGGCCACCTCTTAGTAAGTAAATGCCTTTTGTTTAATAACAATCCGGTCACTAACGACTTCCTAGATGAAAACTTTGCTGCCATGAGATATGACATTCCTGAGCCACATTCATCTTGGTGATCTCTATTGGGGTAGTGACCCTCTCTCCTGAGTCATATTGGAAACTGGTCTTTGGCCTTCTCTACAGCTTCTGCCCTATAGGTTGTCCAGCATCTCCTGGGATGTAAAGGATAGGTAGCAACAATATATTGAGCCAGTTCACTATTCTACTTGTCTCCTTCTCTCACAAGCTGAGAGCGGGAAACAGAGACCCATTTGATTTATTTTTCATTTGGGAAGATCCAAGATATCAACCTGCCAATAAGTCAGTTTTTATTACAACAGTGCAGGTTTCAGAACATTCTACTAGTATAGTTCAAAATTTGGAATACAAATATAAATTTAATTATGTTTGACTTCCTACATCTTTTTGGTTATAGTATTTAATTTGTTTGTTCATTAATTCATTCACTTATTATTGTGTTCATTCATATGACATATTAAGGGTCTACCATGAAGCATGTACTTTAATGTCCCTGTGAAGTAAATGGAGCATCCAATGCTCACTTATTGGCCCTCACCCAAATGCAGTACCCCTGTTGAAGTCAATTAAATTCTTGAGCCTTCACTCTGAGTTTCTCACAAAAGCCTCCATCACTACACAACTCATTTATCACTGGAATCTATCTGAATGCTATTAAAACTCTGCCCCTAGTGTATTAGCACTTCACTGTTAAGTAAGTGTGACTCCTCCTCCCTTTTTCTTACAGGAATTATCATAGTTGGACTTCCTAGTTCATACTTTTTGACATCTGTGGACGTCTTCATCCTTCTTTCCTCTTGCTTTCTTGTCTTTTTAAGTTCCATTCCTATTCCTTTAATCTCTGATGACAATTAGTGCATTTTCTCCAGAAAGTATTTTTAAAATCAAACTAAAATGTCAAATGTACTTGATATGTTCTCAGGGGTATGGAGTCCAAGGGATATAAGGCAGAAATATTAATTGTGCTTAGTGAAAATGGGAAAAGACTTTAATTTGGGCTAAGGCATAAAGGAGAAAGAGAAGAAAAAAAGGAGTGGCAATATTGCAATATGTTGGGCAGAAATTGTTGTATAATACCCATTCAAGATATCTTAAAACGATTTTAAAAACTAAAAGTCTGTAACACTTCACAATTACTTAGCCTACTTTATTAATAAGGATCATTTCATTTCATTAACATGAAAAGGAAATACACAAACACAAATAAACCTTACCAAAAAGTTACTTCTCCCCAATCTTCTCTTAGATTACTTATTGTGTCAGGTTTCTAAATACTCCACATACAGTATCACAAGGAAGTTGGTATTTTTACCGCCTCCTTAGAAGATGAAGTACTGAGGCGAAGTAAGATGAGGCAATTTATTCAAAGATACAGTTGAAGGATTTGAATTCAGGTAGTCTTCCCCCACAGTACACACTCTTCATTATGACATCATGGTGCCCCACTGATGTAAGGTCTGGAGCCCTGGAGAATATATCTGGCCAAGTATAGAAGCCAATCAGAGTTTGTGGGTTTGGACTTTCAAAGTGAACTCGGGCCTTTTGGCATTTGCAGTCTCTTTGTGGTGGACAAAATGCAAACTTCTATTTGGAAAGGGGGAAATAAAGTGGTCTGAATGGCTTCAAGGTTTTTGAACATCAAATAGTTTTTACCAAAGAACATTACAATCACTGAAGTGTATCTGTATCTGAGTCAAAACATACATGGATTTGACAGCAATCTGATTCACAAAATATGCAGAGCCATTTCGTGGTTATCATGGTTCCAAGTTAAATAGAAGGCTCTGTCTTGCCTTCTCCCTATTAATTAATTCCTGACTGGATATTCCTGCTCTTCCAGGGGCATGCCAGTGGACATGCATTGAGGAGTTTCACTATTTAGGAAATGATGTTGGCAAGAGTGAGAGGTTTGGCAGGGTGGGTGGTTTGGGGGCAGACGTGGCAGGAGCTGCCTTCTCTCATGTGGCCTAAGTCAGCAGCAGCAATAACTGTAAGGCATTTTAAGTCTGCAAGTTTCACAATGGGTGAGCTTTTTTACATTTCCTTCAAAGTCTGTGGATGACGGGATGGGCAAGCAATTGTGCCTGCAACTTGGTAGCGTGGGCAGCTAAGATCAAAGCAAGGGAAATTGTACAAATTGTCCACTTGAATACTAAAGAAGCAAGAAGAGCCAAGCCAACTCAACCAAATATTGCTTCTTTTTCTTTGAACCCAGAGGTTTATGTTCTAAATGGCTGGTTAGCAAAGCAGCAGAAGTGGCTGACAGTCCAGATTTGAGATTGCTACCAGAAAACCTGACTTACAATATATAGAAGACCTGTACTTTTTATTTTGCTGCCAATGAAGATAATAAGTTGGCATAATTCAAATAACCATGTCAAGCAAATCTAAGCTGTAATGATTTACAGAAGAGCAACAAGAAAGTAATATCAGCTTGAAGAAGAAATTAACTAGAGCCAGGATGCAGCTGGAGCATGAAAACCTCACATAACACATTTCTTATCAGAAAAATGAGAGTTGCACTACCTTCTCCACTGCGCCTTTGCATTCTAACATTCCATGCCCCTATATTATGTCAAATGTATGCATGGAGCTAAATAGATCACTTTATCTTGAGTCTAAGGGCTTATAGTAGTGAATCATAGATAGTATCCACCAATTCTTAGATGAATCTTGTTAAAGCTCTGATCTTGTGGAACATTCCAGAGCCCGATGCCGAAAATGAGATAAGCTGGACTTGACCTACCTCTAACAATTGGTTAGCAATGTGAGATTAGGCAAACCAACTAGCTTCATTTCCTCATCTGGAAAATGAGACTGATCCTAATACTTCTAATATTTGATTCCCAAATATTCATTATTCTGAGATATTTTGTAAAATTTTTAAATATTATTTTAATTATTTTAATATTTCTTTTCAACGTTTACTTATTTTTTGGGGGACAGAGAGAGACAGAGCATGAACGGGGGAGGGGCAGAGAGAGAGGGAGACACAGAATCGGAAACAGTCTCCAGGCTCTGAGCCACCACCCCAGAGCCTGACACGGGGCTCGAACTCACGGACCGCGAGATCGTGACCTGGCTGAAGTCGGACGCTTAACCGACTGCGCCACCCAGGCGCCCCTAATTATTTTAATATTTCTTGAGCTAGAATAATGTTAAGTAGGTTCCAGTTTCTTTAGCACCCAGAAACCTATGAAAAATGGACACCTTTAATCCCATTTTCTTTAACACAAAAATAATATGGACTTGAAGAATCCAAAAGTTGGTGCCCAGAAAATAAATGTCAGTCCTGAATAAATATTTGAAGATATACCTTTCTGGTTATTTAGGACAGATCAGTTCATTGACAGAAAAATGTAGTCACGGTAGTTACTTGGCATTGATAATTAACTAGAAGGGAGATGAGATCAAAGATTCTACTGAAAAAGAATGAAATCACAAGAATCCTCACCTGGCCAAACTCTGGCACCAATTCTTGTTTCTATATCAAGTTTCATCCCAATGAGAGCATTATCTATACATCTGAAGCATCAGCATGTTTCCTTTGAGCCCAACTGCACCTCACCAAACTATAAAACAAATACCTCTTGGTTCTATAATCTCAAATATCAGCTACATCCTACTAGTGACTAAACAATCATTGTGTTGAAGAGGTCAAGAACAGATTGTTATTCCCAAATATTTCATATGTCATATACCGTTTCCATCTTTTCAGGTTCCTTAGCTTAGGGAATTTAGTGATTTTTGATTTATTGATCTTAATGTTTTCTCTCAGGTATTAAGGTTATTTAAAACCCTAGGTTTTTGGCAATAAAAATGGAAAATTTCACTATACATAGATACATATACTCTAACCCACAAACCTTAAACACCTTTCCAACATGACCAAATTATATCTTCCTTCATTCTTAATTGAAAATACTCCATATTTACATGCTTAAAATAATCCTGAAAATTGAGGCAAATATTGACAAGTTTCGACAATAACTGCTTAGGAAGTAAGTGATTTATATAATTTCCATCTATATTATAATATATTTTGAGAACAAGGTCAGGTTTTGTTTTATTTTATCCATCCTATTCCATCCTCTGACCACCATCTATCCAAACATCCCACAACACAGATACTGCACACTGCTATCTCTGTAAAGACTTTTACAATCTGTAATTGTAATAACCTCTTCAGGTGATACTTATGGACACTTAAGTGTCAGAGCCACTGACAAATATTTTGTGGCCCGCTTATTTCCTAATGTCTTTCTTCTGTTGTACTAGGCTATACATGTATCTGTCTAATATCCATGTATCTGTCTAATTGCTAGGGACCATATCCACATGATTTTCCTTAAATTGTGCTGGGTACAGGAATATAGATGTTTGACCAATTATTTGATAGTTTTTGATGGAGAGGATGAAAATAATGGTAACAACCATTACAACTGTATTTATTTTAACTCTAAAACACTTTATTTCATTAAGTAGGATTTAGGGATTAAGTTACTTTCAAGTAATTGTTGTCTGAATGCTAAAGGCATTTTCTCCTTTTCATATATGTATATCATGTTGAAGCTTTTCAATATTTTAGGAATAGTTTAAGTTGAAAAAGTCAACTGCTTCTCTTGAGAAATAACCTATTTTAGATAAAATCTTCAGTTAACATTCAGAAACCATCTGAATGTTACATCTTACAAATACATCTTACATCACTCAATCCATTGCAATCTATTGAGAAACATCAACATTGCTTACTTGCTTCTCTGGAGCATTTACCTAGATAGTGATTTGCCTCCAATGATCAGGTAAAGGAGGAAACTACAGACTTTTCAAAAACCTTTATAAAACCTGACTGCAAGCTGACCTGAGATTTTTATAGCAAGTGTGAGGTTTTTACAAGGCAAGAGGGAAATAAAACTTGTTTGTTTGTTTATCTAACCAGCACACACATTTTTCAAACAATTTGGGTTTGGCATCACCCACAATGCATCTGGCCAAACACTTTTTCCCCTTAATTTTTATAACCAAAGAAATTTTCAGGGAAATTTAATCCACATGTTTTTGATTCATTCCACATCCAGTAATGTTTCAGTGAGGGGGTATTTGATTTCAAGCACTTTGGAAAACATTCCATCATCAGCAGTTCCTAAGATTACAGGTAAGTCAGTGTAAATAATAGAAACATTCAAGGGGACAGATGTAGGCATAGAAAGATTCACCCAAAATGCAAGAAATCAAAAGTTTTTCTCAAGGTTCTGGGAAGTTAGAGTTAGCTTGTTTTAGGGCTACAAATTCCCCATGTGGTCAAATCAGAATTGGTTTACCAGTAATAGTTCCATTTGCATTGAAACTCCACTGCAGAGAGTTGAGTATTCAATACTTATTGGGTATATAAAATGTTCCAGGGGGGAAAAAAAGGTGCATAACAGTGTTGACCTTAACGAACTTCTAATTTAGTAAAAGATGTTAAGACCCGATAAGATAATACCAATATTCTACCTCAAAACTTTAAGATAGACTATCTAGTTCTCTATGTAGACTACACTAGCAAACTCTCTCAAATCCTAATCCACATAAATACACACAGACATACACACAGGACTGTAATCTTAGATGTCAGGAACTAAGTAAGAGCTTATCCCATTCAATTTAACCAAAATGTATCTTTTATCCTGCATGGCACACAAAGCATTTTAAAAATAGTATATGTTTAAATATATTTTAGTAATAATAATAAAGTGAATAAATAAAGTATAATTTGTTTTCTTGCTTGTTTTGTAGGTTAGTCTGCAGAACTGAAAAGAATATCATAGGATTGGAATCAATGACACTTGAGACTGGAAAGTAAACTAGAAAGCCGTGAGTGCCTTTTCAAGAAAAAGTTGGACTTCAAACTAAATTCCAAGCCATTCACATAGAGAATATTATGCCCACGGCATTACTACATTTGACACAGCAAAAGCTGCTACAGTAGAATTAGTGATATTGCATTTGACCTAATCAAAGAACAGAGTCTACCGTTGTACCAGGAGCTCATCACATCATAATTATCAGGTAGACCACAGACCAGAACCTAATTGTGTAGACCCTCTTTTTTATTTTATTTTATTTATTTTATTTTATTTTATTTTATTTTCAATATATGAAATTTATTGTCAAATTGGATTCCATACAACACCCAGTGCTCATCCCAAAAGGTGCCCTCCTCAATACCCATCACCCACCCTGCCCTCCCTCCCACCCCCCATCAACCCTCAGGTTGTTCTCAGTTTTTAAGAGTCTCTTATGCTTTGGCTGTCTCCCACTCTAACCTCTTTTTTTTTTCCTTCCCCTCCCCCATGGGTTTCTGTTAAGTTTCTCAGGATCCACATAAGAGTGAAAACATATGGTATCTGTCTTTCTCTGTATGGCTTATTTCACTTATCATCACACTCTCTAGTTCCATCCACGTTGCTACAAAGGGCCATATTTCGTTCTTTCTCATTGCTCTGTAGTACTCCATTGTGTATATAAACCACAATTTCTTTATCCACTCATCAGTTGATGGACATTTAGGCTCCTTCCATAATTTGGCTATTGTTGAGAGTGCTGCTATAAACATTGGGGTACAAGTGCCCCTATGCATCAGTACTCCTGTATCCCTTGGGTAAATACCTAGCAGTGCTACTGCTGGGTCATA
Source organism: Acinonyx jubatus (assembly GCF_027475565.1). Taxonomy (NCBI): domain Eukaryota; kingdom Metazoa; phylum Chordata; class Mammalia; order Carnivora; family Felidae; genus Acinonyx; species Acinonyx jubatus. The sequence continues at coordinate 29,492,821 of NC_069394.1, forward strand.
GGGTAGGTCTATTTTTAATTTTTTGAGGAACCTCCACATTGTTTTCCAGAGTGGCTGCACCAGTTTGCATTCCCACCAAGAGTGCAAGAGGGTTCCCGTTTCTCCACACCCTTGGCAGCATCTATAGTCTCCTGATTTGTTCATTTTGGCCACTCTGACTGGCGTGAGGTAATATCTGAGTGTGGTTTTGATTTGTATTTCCCTGATAAGGAGAGACGTTGAGCATCTTTTCATGTGCCTGTTGGCCATCCGGATGTCTTCTTTAGAGAAGTGTCTATTCATGTTTTCTGCCCATTTCTTCACTGGGTTATTTGTTTTTCGGGTGTGGAGTTTGGTGAGCTCTTTATATATTTTGGATACCAGCCCTTTGTCCAATATGTCATTTGCAAATATCTTTTCCTAATCCGTTGGTTGCCTTTTAGTTTTGTTGGTTGTTTCCTTTGCTGTGCAGAAGCTTTTTATCTTCATAAGGTCCCAGTAATTCATTTTTGCTTTTAATTCCCTTGCCTTTGGGGATGTGTCGAGTAAGAGATTGCTATGGCTGAGGTCAGAGAGGTCTTTTCTTGCTTTCTCCTCTAGGGTTTGGATGGTTTCCTGTCTCACATTCAGGTCCTTTATCCATGTTGAGTTTATGTTTGTGAATGGTGTGAGAAAGTGGTCTAGTTTCAACCTTCTGCATGTTGCTGTCCAGTTCTCCCAGCACCATTTGTTAAAGAGACTGTCTTTTTTCCATTGGATGTTCTTTCCTGCTTTGTCAAAGATTAGTTGGCCATACGTTTGTGGGTCTAGTTCTGGGGTTTCTATTCTATTCCATTGGTCTATGTGTCTGTTTTTGTGCCAATACCATGCTGTCTTGATGATGACAGCTTTGTAGTAGAGGCTAAAGTCTGGGATTGTGATGCCTCCTGCTTTGGTCTTCTTCTTCAAAATTACTTTGGCTATTCGGGGCCTTTTGTGGTTCCATATGAATTTTAGGATTGCTTGTTCTAGTTTCGAGAAGAATGCTGGTGCAATTTTGACTGGGATTGCATTGAATGTATAGATAGCTTTGGGTAGTATTGACATTTTGACAATATTTATTCTTCCAATCCATGAGCAGGGAATGTCTTTCCATTTCTTTATATCTTCTTCAATTACCTTCATAAGCTTTCTATAGTTTTCAGCATACAGATCTTTTACATCTTTGGTTAGATTTATTCCTAGGTATTTTATGCTTCTTGGTGCAATTGTGAATGGGATCAGTTTCTTTATTTGTCTTTCTGTTGCTTCATTATTAGTGTATAAGAATGCAACTGATTTCTGTACATTGATTTTGTATCCTGCAACTTTGCTCAATTCATGTATCAGTTCTAGCAGACTTTTGGTGGAGTCTGTCAGATTTTCCATGTATATTATCATGTCATCTGCAAAAAGTGAAAGCTTGACTTCATCTTTGCCAATTTTGATGCCTTTGATTTCCTTTTGTTGTCTGATTGCTGATGCTAGAACTTCCAACACTATGTTAAACAACAGCGGTGAGAATGGGCATCCCTGTCGTGTTCCTGATCTCAGGGAAAAAGCTCTCAGTTTTTCCCCATTGAGGATGATGTTAGCTGTGGGCTTTTCATAAATGGCTTTTATGATGTTTAAGTATGTTCCTTCTATCCCGACTTTCTCGAGGGTTTTTATTAAGAAAGGGTGCTGAATTTTGTCAAAGGCCTTTTCTGCATCGATTGACAGGATCATATGGTTCTTATCTTTTCTTTTATTAATGTGATGTATCACGTTGATTGATTTGCGAATGTTGAACCAGCCCTGCATCCCAGGAATGAATCCCACTTGATCATGGTGAATACTTCTTTTTATATGCTGTTGAATTCGATTTGCTAGTATCTTCTTGAGAATTTTTGCATCCATATTCATCAGGGATATTGGCCTGTAGTTCTCTTTTTTTACTGGGTCTTTCTCTGGTTTAGGAATCAAAGTAATACTGGCTTCATAGAATGAGTCTGGAAGTTTTCCTTCCCTTTCTATTTCTTGGAATAGCTTGAGAAGGATAGGTATTATTTCTGCTTTAAACGTCTGGTAGAACTCCCCTGGGAAGCCATCTGGTCCTGGGCTCTTATTTGTTGGGAGATTTTTGATAACCGATTCAATTTCTTTGCTGGTTATGGGTCTGTTCAAGGTTTCTATTTCCTCCTGATTGAGTTTTGGAACAGTGTGGGTGTTTAGGAATTTGTCCATTTCTTCCAGGTTGTCCAATTTGTTGGCATATAATTTTTCATAGTATTCCCTGATAATTGTTTGTATCTCTGAGGGATTGGTTGTAATAATTCCATTTTCATTCATGATTTTATCTATATGGGTCATCTCCCTTTTCTTTTTGAGAAGCCTGGCTAGAGGTTTGTCAATTTCGTTTATTTTTTCAAAAAACCAACTCTTGGTTTCATTGATCTGCTCTACAGTTTTTTTAGATTCTATATTGTTTGTTTCTGCTCTGATCTTTATTATTTCTCTTCTTCTGCTGGGTTTAGGCTGCCTTTGCTGTTCTGCTTCTATTTCCTTTAGGTGTGCTGTTAGATTTTGTATTTGGGATTTTTCTTGTTTCTTGAGATAGGCCTGGATTGCAATGTATTTTCCTCTCAGGACTGCCTTCGCTGCATCCCAAAGTGTTTGGATTATTGTATTTTCATTTTCGTTTGTTTCCATATATTTTTTTTATTTCTTCTCTAATTGCCTGGTTGACCCATTAATTCTTTAGTAGGGTGTTCTCTAACCTCCATGCTTTTGGAGGTTTTCCAGACTTTTTCCTGTGGTTGATTTCAAGTTTCATAGCATCGTGGTCTGAAAGTATGCATGGTATAATTTCAATTCTTGTATACTTATGAAGGGCTGTTTTGTGACCCAGTATATGATCTACCTTGGAGAATGTTCCATGTGCACTCGAGAAGAAAGTATATTCTGTTCCTTTGGGATGCAGAGTTCTAAATATATCTGTCAAGTCCATCTGATCCAATGTATCATTCAGGGCCCTTGTTTCTTTATTGACCGTGTGTCTAGATGATCTATCCATTTCTGTAAGTGGAGTGTTAAAGTCCCCTGCAATTACCACATTCTTACCAATAAGGTTGCTTATGTTTATGAGTAATTGTTTTATATATTTGGGGGCTCCTGTATTTGGTGCATAGACATTTATAACTGTTAGCTCTTCCTGATGGATAGACCCTGTAATTATTATATAATGCCCTTCTTCATCTCTTGTTACAGCCTTTAATTTAAAGTCTAGTTTGTCTAAGTATGGCTACTCCAGCTTTCTTTTGGCTTCCAGTAGCATGATAAATAGTTCTCCATCCCCTCACTCTCAATCTAAAGGTGTCCTCAGGTCTAAAATGAGTCTCTTGTAGACAGCAAATAGATGGGTCTTGTTTTTTTATCCATTCTGATACCCTATGTCTTTTGGTTGGCACATTTAGTCCATTTACATTCAGTGTTATTATAGAAAGATACGGGTTTAGAGTCATTATGATGTCTGTATGTTTTATGCTTGTAGCGATGTCTCTGGTACTTTGTCTCACAGGATCCCCCTTAGGATCTCTTGTAGGGCTGGTTTAGTGGTGACAAATTCCTTTAGTTTTTGTTTGTTTGGGAAGACCTTTATCTCTCCTTCTATTCTAAATGACAGACTTGCTGAATAAAGGATTCTCGGCTGCATATTTTGTCTGTTCATCACATTGAAGATCTCCTGCCATGCCTTTCTGGCCTGCCAAGTTTCAAAAGAGAGATCAGTCATGAGTCTTATAGGTCTCCCTTTATATGTTAGGGCACGTTTATCCCTTGCTGCTTTCAGAATTTTCTCTTTATCCTTGTATTTTGCCAGTTTCACTATGATATGTCGTGCAGAAGATCGATTCAAGTTATGTCTGAAGGGAGTTCTCTGTGCCTCTTGGATTTCAATGCCTTTTTCCTTCCCCAGTTCAGGGAAGTTCTCAGCTATTATTTCTTCAAGTACCCCTTCAGCACCTTTCCCTCTCTCTTCCTCCTCTGGGATACCAATTATGCGTAGATTATTTCTTTTTAGTGTATCACTTAGTTCTCTAATTTTCCCCTCATACTCTTGGATTTTTTTATCTTTTTCTCAGCTTCCTCTTTTTCCATAATTTTATCTTCTAGTTCACCTATTCTCTCCTCTGCCTCTTCAATCCGAGCCATGGTCATTTCCATCTCGTTTAAAGTGGTTTTCAGCTCCTCGTGACTGTTCCTTAGTCCCTTGATCTCTGTAGCAAGAGATTCTCTGCTGTCCTCCATACTGTTTTCAAGCCCAGTGATTAATTTTATGACTATTATTCTAAATTCACTTTCTGTTATATTATTTAAATCCTTTTTGATCAGTTCATTAGCTGTTGTTATTTCCTGGAGATTCTTTTGAGGGGAATTCTTCCGTTTGGTCATTTTGGATAGTCCCTGGAGTGGTGTGGACCTGCAGGGCACTTCCCCTGTGCTGTAGTGTGTAACTGGAGTTGGTGGGCGGGGCCGCAGTCAGGCTTGATGTCTGCCCCCAGCCCACCACTGCGGCCACAGTCAGACTGGTGTGTGCCTTCTTTTCCCCTCTCCTAGGGGCGGGATTCACTGTGGGGTGGCGTGGCCCGTCTGGGCTACTGGCACACTGCAGGCTTGTGGTGCTGGGGATCTGGTGTATTAGCTGGGGTGGGTAGGCAAGGTGCACAGGGGCAGGAGTGGCAGGCTTAGCTCGCTTCTCCTTAGGTGATCCACTTCAGGAGGGACCCTGTGGCAGAGGGAGGGAGTCAGACCCGCTGCCGGAGGGGTGGCTCTGCAGAAGCACAGCTTTGGGTGTTTGGGCGGTGCAGGCAAGTTCCCTGGCAGGAACTGGTTCCCTTTGGGATTTTGGCTGGGGGATGGGCGAGAGATATGGCGTTGGCGAGCGCCTTTGTTCCCCGCCAAACTGAGCTCTGTCCTCCCAGGGCTCAGCAACTCTCCCTCCCTTTGTCCTCCAGCCTTCCTGCTTTCCGAAAAGAGCTGTTAACTTATGACCTCCCAGATGCTAAGTCCTGCTTGCTGTCGGAACACACTCTGTCCAGCCCCTCCGCTTTTGCAAGCCAGACTTGGGGGCTCTGCTTGGCCGGCAGGCTGCCCCTCCGCCCCGGCTCCCTCCACCAGTCTGTGGAGCGCGCACCACTTCGCCGCCCTTCTTACACTCTTCCGTGGGCCTCTCATCTGTGCTTGGCTCCAGAGACTCCATTCTGCTAATCCTCTGGCGCTTTTCTGGGTTATTTAGGCAGATATAGGTGGAATCTAAGTGATCAGCAGGACGCGCGGTGAGCCCAGCGTCCTCCTATGCCACCATCTTCTGACGCGGCTCTAGACCCTCTTAATAAAATGTTGGTCTATACATTTGTTTTTTAATTGATTGTTTGCTCTAAAATAGCATTCATTTTCACTTTTAAACTCTTGACGTCTCAATTTATATATTGTACATTTTACTCAATTGCACATCTAACATAATACCATTGAATTTACCCACAGATTGAGTCAGACTGTGGTTTTAAAAAATGGTCTCAACCATAACTCCCATCCTGCATGCCCTCCTGCACTGTGACCGTATCATATTCCCCATCAAGAACTGGAATCCATTTGTTTACCCTCTTGAATCTGAGAGGTTCTGTGACTGCTTTGGCCAATAGAAGAATAGGACTGAAGCTTGAAATGTCACTGTGCCAGTTTCTGGCATCTCTCTTTTTTTTTTTTTTCCAAGATTTTATTTAAATTCCAGTTAGTTAACATATAGTGTACTATTGGTTTCAGGAGCAGAATTTAGTGATTCATCACCTACATATAACATGCAGTGTTCATCACGAGTGCCCTTCTTAATGCCCATCACCCACCTAGCCCATCCCCCCACCACCCTTCCCTCCAGCAACCCTCAGTTTGTTCTCTAGAGTTAAGAGACAAATCTCTTAACTAGCCTGGCAGCTTGGAAGCCAGCCATCATGTAAGATGTGCAATTACCTCAAGACAACAGTAAGAAGCCTAAGCCACATGAAGGGGCCTTGAAGGATGAGACATCATACAGGGAGAGACAGGTCAAGGAACACCAAGGAACCTAACATGTGAGTGAAGAAGTCTAGTTGGAATCCTCCAGCCCCAGCTGCCCCAGCTGCTATCAAAGGGAGGTGAGACAAACTACCAGCCAAGCCATTCTCAACTTCCTCACCTGTAAAGCCATGAATAAAATAAAATGATTGTTTTAAAGCATTGAATTTTGCAGTTGTTTGCTACAAAGCGATAGACAACTGAAACACAGACTATGGGGGAGCTTCCTTCTCTATATCCAAACTGATATGTGGAAAGGGAGATCTAAGGGATTTGGATAGCAAGTCATTGCAATCAAAAAGTTTGCAATCCAGTGAGTGACAAAAAGTATAATACTAAAGGAGAAGGACAAATGAAGAAACCATCAAGAAGTGCAAATAATAAATTATTCATGGTAATAAAAAGAATCTCAGCTTCTGGAATCAAAGAGAAAATTAGTGCTCTGACTCAAGTACAGCAGCCAGAGAAAGTTTCTCATAGATAAATTACATCTATGTAATTAAATGATGGGGAGTTAGGATTGTTAGAAAGAGAGAGGGAAGGCCTTTTATAAGACAAACAGTTTGAGCAAAAGTGGTTAGGGAGAAAATAAGCAGAAAGAGAAAGAAAAGAAAAGAAAAGAAAAGAAAAGAAAAGAAAAGAAAAGAAAAGAAAAGAAAAGAAAAGAAAAGAGGAGAGAAAGAGAAAGAAAACAAAAAGAAAAAAGAACAGATGGAAGGAGGGAAGAAAGGAAGGAAAGATGTAGGGAATATACAAAAAAAAAAGGATCAAGAAAAGAAAAAAGGGGAGTCAGAGGGATCATAGGAAAACTGGCTTGACCAGAATAAATGGCTGACTGTGATTGGGGAAGTATATTTTGAGACAAAAACTTGTACTTGAGTAGAGGAGGAATGAACACAAATACTTGCACATATATATGTGTGGGTATATATGTGTGTGTGTGTGTGTGTGTGTATAGTGATCTCTAATATATAGTGATATATATAGTGAGATATATATATATATATATATATATATATATATATATAGACCCCTAATATCAAATATAGCTATATCTATGTCTCTGGCCATAAGCAGCCTCCTCTTTTGTCCTTGCCATGCCATATAAATATAAGCATTTGCTTTCTGAGTGTGAGCTGATAATGGTTTAGAAATATAGGACTTTAAAAGTTTTTGTAAGTAAGATTCCTAGTGGCCAAAGTAAAGACCCAGAATAAATTAAAAAAAAAAAAAGATTTGTTACAATGGGGGAATCTTAATTTTCTCTGAGAAACCTGAGATTAATTTGCCAGTGCTCTCCTTTATGTAGTGTAAGGTAATTAGCAATGGACCTATAGTAGACACAGTGATGAATTTGGTGAAGCACTATCCAATAAAATCATTTTGGGGGCACCTGGGTGGCTCAGTCAGTTAAGCATCTGACTCTCAGTTTCGGTTCAGGTCATGATCTCCTGTTTTATGATGTTAAGCCCCATGTCGGCTCTGTGCTGGCAGCGGGTCTGCTTCAAATCCTCTGTCCCCCTCTCTCTTTGCCCCTCCCCTGCTCATGCTGTGTCTGTCTCTCTCAAAAATGAATAAAATTTAAAAAACAAATAAAATAAAATAAAATAAAATAAAATAAATAAAATAAATAAAATAAAATAAAATAAAGTAAAATAAAATCAGTTTTACAATGACTCCAAAAAATATAGTGTTAATGCCCTACTCTTGGTGTTATGCCTTGATCTAAGAGAAAAATGTAGAATATCTTGAAGACTGCATGTCCTTTTGGTAATTTTCCATAAATATTACAAATGAATTTTCTTTTTTGGATAACAGTCATCAAAAAGTTTAAAGAACAAGCCACAGATGAATAAATCACCAAGCAAAGCCTCAAACCTCTAGATCTACATGGCATACTATAAGAATTTTAGCTTGGAAATTTTTAGGTGGAATTTGCCACTCACATCTCAGAACAATAGAAAGCCAATTACAACGATTCATTATAAAGATGGTGTCTAATTTTAAAAAATATAGTATACACACATACTTTTTGAGATAAGTTTTCTGTACCCCTGGGGTAAATAAATGACTTGTCTTGCTGTACTGAACTATTGAATATAAGCCAATTAAATATCACTTGACATCTCTCAGGATGGATGGTTTGGATATCAGAGTGCTGATGTTAAACTATCCTTTCTGGCAATACTATACAGCAACACTAAATGAATATGGGGGTTATTTCCAGGGCATGATAATAAAATCCAATTACTCAAAATAACTAGCATTGTTGAGTGCTTACAATGTGCCAAGTTCTGTTCTAATTGCTTTACATTTATAAACTCATTCAATTTTCACAACTCTTTGTGGTAAATACATTACTATCCCTATGTTACATAAAGGAAACTTAAGTATTGTGATTATTTCTTTTGCTTAAGGTCACAAAATTAGAAAGCAGAGGAACCAGGATTCCAATCATGGCAGTCTGGCCGAGAGTTCACATTTTCATCATTATCTTATTCTTTCTTTCGGTATAGAGAATTATCTTTCTATTCATCACCAAAAAAATCCTGTCCATCTCATCTAAGCACCATCATATCATTAACCTACAATTTCAAAGGCACAGTGAAAACAGATCACTAAAAATAGCCATTATTTCTGCTATCTCTGTAGTCTACTCTTGTGTTTTCTGCAAACTACAGTGGTTTCGTTGTTTTTTGTTTTTGTTTTGTCTTGTTTTGTTTAATAAAGAAGTGGAACTTCCCGATTGAAATCCCACCTAAATAAATCTTGCTAGTAGTATCAGGGCACTCCTGCATAGTGATGTTAATTTTCTCTAAATGAAGAAACTCCAGGTGTTTAATGTTTAGTCATATTTAATGCTGAAATTATGCAAGCAATACTTGTAAAAGTAAATTCTGAAGAAAGCTTTCAGTAAATCTATGCAACATTTTGGAAACATTCTTTGATGGCTTGGGTTTTTGAAGGTCCTCTCACATTTGGTAAAAAGCAAAAGACTGTCCTTGAATTTCCCATTCTAGCTGTCAATGAAGTCTTGGTGTTTTCTAAAAACTGCATGTTGGGGCATCTGGGTGGCTCAGTCAGTTAAGCATCCGACTTTGGCTCAGGTCATGATTTCATGGTTCATAAGTTCGAGCTCCGCATCAGGCTCTGTTCTGACAGCTCAGAGCCTGGAACCTGCTTCGGATTCTGTGCCTCCCTCTCTCTCTGCCCCTCCCCCACTTGAGCTCACACACACTCTCTCTGTCTCAAAAATTAACTTAAAAAAAAAACCTGCATTGGGAATTAAAACACTTTAGGTAAGAAATTATTACTTTACAAGATATCTTATCAAATGTTCATGTGGAATTGTCCTCTGACCAGTTGTTTCCATTCTTTCTATCAGAAAAGAGACAACAGCTGAGGTGGAAGAGAAGTCACTAATAGAAGGCACTGAAAAACTGGCTTCCTACATGGCAGGAAAGTTTTGTTGACATCTCAGAGACACCTAGGAGGGGTCTATAATGGGGAAACTGTTTCTCAACATTAATAGAAGAATCATATGATGGCATACACAGGTTTTTAAGAGAGCCTTTGCAACAACGAATTACTTCACTTGCCCTTTATCAAAATCCTTTTTCTAATGTGTGTGGTTTTTTTTCTCTTTTGACTCCTTTTTCCAGTTCTGCATGTTTCCGTTAACTTTTATAAAAAGAAAGAGGGATGAGCCATGGGAGTGACTCTCATCTGCACACAATAGATTGGCAAAGACAAGGGGGACAAAAAGAGGTATCTGAGAAATCATTTCTCGGAAGCTCAGTGGCTATCATGAAAAGTGAGGTTAGATGGAAGTGTCAGAGGAAAAGGAACTAGAGAGTTGAAAATTTCATTAAGTGGTAGCAATTTTATTTACTAGGATGGGGGGACAACTAACCAATTCACAAACTAAGTTTTATTTCTTTCAGTATTAATTTAATACAATGCCTGCTACATCAATTTTTATCTTTTTTCAGGCATTTTACTGGGTCCTGGGGATAAAATGATCCATTAAAATTGGGCTCTGCTCTAAATTTTCACAATTTAGTGAGAAATTACACATGTATATAATGAATTTTAATTTCACATAGACTCAGTTGTGCAAAACTGGATCTTGTTCAGTAGTGGAAAGCTCAATCCTCCTAATTTGAGATATCTCTGGTTTAAACTTAGTATTTTTATTGTTAACAAGTCAGTTAATTTGGCAGTCTCACTCTCTGCTTGTCCTTCCCTTCTTCTTGGGTGATGTTTGGTTTTGGAGAAGGCTCAAAACACCATGGTATTCCAGAAGTTGTGGGGTGAAGGGAGTGGGCACATGTCCAGTCCATTGTAATCACTGATCTCCCTACTGAGGCTTAATACGCCCTGCCTGGTCTTGGCCACCGACTCCTGAATTCACTGTTTCTGGAAGCTGCTGACACTCAAGCTCCTACATGGAATCTGGTATTTAGGGCCACACAGCCTGTGTTCTACAAGGCCTTTTCTTGGCCATGTGTCACACAGTCCTCTCCTGACCATGGGAAAATGTTGAAGGTTCTCCCAGACCAGTGGAGTTCAGAGGCCTGTCTCAGGTCTTCTCTCTGTCATTCCCTGCCTTTTTGCTTCGCTATTCCAATCTCTGCTGTATCATGGATGTGAGATCTCTAAAAAATAGCAGCATTTCCTGTGGTCACTCTATAGAGTAAGACACAAATCTCTGCTCTTAAGTCCCCAAAACCTATGTTCCTCTCCTGACTCAAATTTGGATCAAAGGAGACATGTGAGGATCCCCTCACCTTCTTCCAAACCTTCTTTTTTATGTTTCCCTTTCTTTTTTTTTAATTTTTTTTTTACTGTTTATTTTTTATTTTTGAGACAGAGACAGAGCATGAACAGGGGAGGTGCAGAGAGAAAGAGGAGACACAGAATCTGAAACAGGCTCCAGGCTCTGAGCTGTCAGAACAGAGCCCGACGTGGGGCTCAAACCCATGAGCTGAGCGATCATGACCTGAGCCGAAGTCGGACGCTTAACCGACTGAGCCACCCAGGCGCCCCTTATGTTTCCCTTTCTTATGAAGTTTCTCTCCTCCTGCCTCCCTGAATGGTAGGAAAATCATTTTTACATCAACAGGCATTAACCCACACTTTGGTAACTAATATAAAATGCCGAAACCTCCAGATTTCTGAAACTCAAAGCAGAGAAATGATTCCTTTCTTTCTCTCTTCATTTCTGCAGTAACATCCAATTCTGAAGACAATGCTTATAGAAACTCTTCACTGATGGGGCCATTAGAATAAAAAGTACATGGTAAAGAATCTAACTAGTACCGTTATAAGTATACAATTAGTCTGCTTCCCTGATAAGTCCCCACCTATCTTCTTCCAGCTAACACATAAGATATCAGTCATGTAAAGATCAAAGGGATTACTTATATGGGTAATAGGAGGTTAAAAAGGGACTGGTCTTTTCTCAGTATTGGTTAAGCCACCTACTCACATTCCAAAGTAAGGGCCTATACTATACAAGTAGAACTTGTAAAGATTGTGGTAGAGAACAACTTTGTGACCTTCCCATTAACCTCCACCCTATAAAATAGGTTGGGAGTCTGAGACGAGTTAGTAGAAAAGTACAATCATTCTTTAGAGAAAATTGTTGACGTGCTATGAGACCCACTAGGTATGGAGCTAACGCAGAAAAACTCAACAATACTTGAATAGCTTAGTGGATCCAGTTGACTGTAGTCTGACATATACCCAAGGGAGTTTAAGGGCAGGAAGCAGAGTACAGGGGTATGCTCTGGGAAGTTAAGTGATTTTCCTGTGGACTATGTGTATGTGAAGAGAGAGAAAGAGTGAAAGAGAGAGAGAAAATACTCTGGCCTATAATAATCTTAAGTCAGTTTTGCTCGAAAGAGCCACCTGAATGAGTGCTGGACACCCAGCACTTAGAGTTCACAAGGAGGTGGTGCATCACCTGTGTCCTGGAACTGTAGGTGACACCTGCAGTGAGGGAGAAGTGTCTGAAAACCCTGCAAATGAGGAACAGTTTAGCTTTAAATATGTTCCAAGTCTAGGGCCAATGTCAACTCCTGACAGTGCCAGCCAAGTAGTCCTTTTCCTGACCCTTGGGTCTTCTCCACATTTCCAACTCTATCCTTCAATCCTGGGGAAGCCACAGATGTCTAGTGCATTCAGGAGAAAGAAAGAAGTGCTAGTAAGCAAAGAAGGGAAAATGACAACCCTGCCTCCTTGTCCCTATAACACTATGGTTTGAATAGTCCTAGAGGAAAAGCTTCAACTTTAAAATAAGGTTGGGACTTTCATTATTATATAGGGATGTCCATAATATTCCTGAACTGAAATGGTTTGACATAATAAAATAACTGGAGAACTGTTTTGTTTTGTTTTGTTTTTAACTCTTGGAGTATGCAGTTGAGTAATGAGGCCCCCCAAAAATTTGACTGAAAGACAACAAAATAGCCCCTTTGAGTGTGTCTGGCATTAAGTACTAGGAAAAGAAAGGTATTTTATTTCCTACCTGCACCTTATAATCTCTCTTGCCTTAAATGTTGTGAAATATAATACATAAACTCCTATCCTTCAAGAAACACACACACACACACACACACACACACACAATTTGCAAAGGGGAGAAAAATTTTTCCAAAGTACTTTTTGCATTGTTGGAGATTAAAATATTTTCCCCTTAAAAATTACTCCTAAAACTTGGTGGATAAAAAGCATGCATAAAAACAAACAAAAATCTCTTATTTTTAAAAACATAAAAAGGCACTAGTTCCAGGTAAGATGGAGGAGGTATACCCCCTCCTCTATCTTCCACTGAATGCAGCTTAAAAACCCAGACAGCACGCTTGGGGTGGCTATTTGAGAACTCAGAACAGAGTATCAGGTAGTTTGGGAAAAACACCAGGATTGAAAGTATTACCAGTGTAGTGGTGAGTTCACAATTTCTTTCTTCTGCTACCACTGGGCCTGAACATTAGGCAATCTGAAACCTGGAAGATGTATTCGTATGGAAAGGGAGAGCTAGAGGAGAAGGCCTCTAATTCTGTCTCAAAGAGAAGGAGAGGGGTTCCGTAACACTAAAAGAGAATAGGGAAAATTCCCCCATAAGACTAAAAACAAATCAAGAATGTTTACTCTTAACATTTCTATTCAGTATCACACTGGAAGTCCTAGCTCGTGCAGTAAGGTAAGACTAAGTAAAAGGCATACAGATTGGAAAATAAATGAAACCATCCCTACTAATTGAAACATCTCTACTTATTGATTTATATAGAAAATATCAAGAAATTTACACATTAATAATAATAACTCCTTGAACTCATGAGTTTAGCAAGTCATAAGACATAAAAAGAAGACATAAAAATAAGATATAAAAAGTCAATGCTCAGAAGTCAACAGTAGTATTTCTATATAAAAGCAATGAACAACTGGAAACAAAAATGAAAACTTACAACCACTTAAAATAGCTCCAAAAAACTGAATTACTTAGGTATAAATCTAATAAAATATACAAGATCTATTTTTCAAAAACTACAAACACTGATAAAGAAATACAAAAACAAAAGACTAAAAAGTGGCGGGATATTCCATGGTCACAGACTGGAGGACTCAACAATAGTAAATATGTTAATTCTTCCCAAATTGATCTACAGATAATACAATTCTAATCAAATCCCAACAAAGTTTTTTTTGTTTGTTTGGTTTTTGCTTGTTTGTTTTGTGGATACATACAAATTTATTTAAAAATTTATACTGAAAACAAAAGAACTGACATAACTAAAACAATTTTGAGGAATAAAATTAAAGTTATCTCACCACCCAATCTTCAGATTTCTATAAAGCTATAGTAATTAAGACAGTGAAGTAAGACAGATACATAGATCAATGTACAGCATAGAGTCCACACATAGACCTTCATTAATACAACCAACTGATTTTTGCAAAGATGGTCATTTCAATGAATGGTATTAAAAAATCTACACATTCATATGCAAAAATAAAAATGAATTTTACCCTAAACTTCACTGTTTATGCAAAAGTTAATGTATCATTAGTGAATGAATCATACATTTAAATGTAAAATACAAAACCATAAATGTCCTAGAAGAAAACAGACATGAAACTCTTTAATCTTGAGTCAAACAAAGAATGTTTAGATATGACACCAAAAGCACAATCCATAAAGCAAAAATGAATAAATTGGACTTTATCAATATTAAAAACTTTTGCTCTGCACAAATCACTCTTTAAAAAGTGAAAAAAGAAACTACAGACTAGAGAAAATATTTTAAGTACTTATAAATTACATATTCAACAAATGACTCATATAGAGAGTACATAAAGAACTCTTGAGTACTAAAAACCAAATAGCTCAATTTAAATGTTTATTTATTTTTGAGAGAGAGAGAAAGTGGAGGAAGGGGAGAGAGAGAGGGGAACTAAGGATCTGAAGTGGGCAGAGAGCCTGATGGTGGGGCTAGAACTCACAAACTGTGAGATCCTGACCTGAGCCGAAGTCAGATGCTTAAACACCTGAGCTACCCAGGTGCCCCACAAATAGCTCAATCTGAAAAGAGGACAAAAAGATTTGAACAAAAACTTCATTGAAGAGGATATAAAGAAGGCAAATAAACACACAAAAAAGATGTTCAACATCATTAGTCATTAAGGAAATGCAAATTAAAGCCAAAATGAGATCCCACTGCACATGTATTAGAATGACTAGTTAGCAATATGAATAATACAAAGTGCTGATGAGGATACAGAACAAATGGAACTCTCACACATTGTCGATTGCAATGTACAGCTACTCTGAGAAATAGTTTGGCATGTCTTATAAAGTTAAACACATACTTAACTACTTACTACAGGACCCAACCATCCCACTCCTCACTCTCCTAGAGAAATAAAATTCATATCCACACAAAGCCTATATATTAAAATTTAAAGCAGTTCTATTAATAATTGCCAAAAACTAGAAGGCAATCAAACTGTCCTTCAATGGATAAACACCCTGTGGCACATCCATGCAATGGAATACTACTGAGCAATATAAAGAAATGAACTATTGATACACACAACTTGGTTGAAATCTCAAAGGCATTTACTAAATGAAAAGAGATGATCTGAAAAGGTTACATATTATGATTCCATTTATAGGACATTCTTGAAAAGATAAAACAATAATGATGGAGAACAGATTAGGGGCTGCCACGAATGAGGGATGGGGTAAAAGTGATGATGGAGGGATATAGTACAAGAGAGTGTGGGAGCAATGGAACTGTTCTATATCTTGATGGTGGTGGTAATTATACAAATTACCATATATTAAATCCACAGAATTGCACACCAAAAAAGCCCAATTTTTCTTTAATTCAAAAATTAAAGTAAAATAAAGGGAGGAATAAGAAGTAGTTGGGAAACTACTTCTTATTCATCTCCTTTACTTTCTGGTAATAGACAATAGTTTGCCAACAACTTCTAGCCAGACTAGATTGTCCTACCAGACATGCATTAAACTGTCCAGCCGAGATGTGTCTCTTAATCACACAGGCACATTTCTGAAGGTGTTCTCCAAGAATTACAAAAGAACTTCCAAAACTTTTGCCAGAATAAGAACTGCCAAAAAAAAAAAAAAAAAAAGAGAGAGAGAGAGAGACTCAGGGAAGCCAGGTTCTGTTATTCTTGGCAAGCTCAATTGCCAAACCAAACCCCATCAATTATAAGATAACATTTACATGGGATTGGGATGATTTCCCTTCCTACCAAAAGAACGGGGCACTTACTACTGCAGATTTAAATTCATCAAACTGAACGTTATTTCTGTTGGGAAATAAACACCTCAATTTCACTTGCTCAATTCTGATTTCAAAGTTAACATTACCATTACAAAGATTGCAAAACTGGGCCTCATTTTAGATACCTCATGATCACATAAAGGCCAGGTAGAGGGAAAAATGCACAGGAAGCCTATTTTTTGGCAAATCATGTGGTTTTAAAAATACGTAATTTCTTTGCTAGAATAATACATAAAATCTCAATGAAGAGACAAATATATATATTAATTTGTTTTTAAAATGAAAACACTCAACAGTCTGAGAAAAAGTATATTGCTAATTAAAAATAATGAAATGAAATAAAGAATAAGACTATCTCTTAAAAGGCAAGTAGAAAACACCCACCATCACAAAATCAGGGTCTTTAGAAGTGGTTTGACTTTAAGGAAAAATGTCAGTGAGCAGGTCAAAGTGTGGAGAACCTCCTTCAGCTTATGTGGCTCATTCTCCTTACAAATGTATTGAAATCTCATTTCAGTAACTATTCATAGTCTAATTTGTATCCACTAAAGCAATTAAAATATTCCAGCTTTGAACCTCCTCTTCTGCTCTGCTGATCCAGATACAACAAAGGTGAACACACATTCAGCTAAGTGAACACTCATGCATGACAGACTATTCAGATGTCCTGGTTATTTTATAATTAATGTGTTTCATGATGATATCTGAGGACATGGCATTTATACTGAGAAGGTACTTGTATACTTATTCTACTTATTTGAGGATTAGCAGTCTCAACAAATGCTAATGTTTTTTAAAGTGCTGCTTGGATGGTTCCAAAGAATGAATCAAAGCAAGTTTGTATCTAATGTGTGCGCTTATTTATATACAGTTGAAAAGCCTTCTTCCTAATAGGAAGAGAGCCATGCAAACCAGGGGATTGATGCCCTCTTCCTTGGCAGGAGGCTCCAGAGCCTGTAAGTCCATTTATATGTTATCCCTTTTAGGGAAGGGGAAGCAACGAATTGCAAACCTCTCCAGCTGAGGGCCGCTCACCTGTGCAAATTCACTGCAGGCACCCACACCTTGTCTACAGGCAACAGTTCTTTCCCCAAACACATCTCCTCCCTCTTGATCCTTGATCTTTTAGACTCACATGTTATTGATTCAATCAAAAACAATATAACAATAATATATCTGGCAAAAAATACTCAATAAAGTTGGTTAATGAAGTCCAAAATTAACAGCAAATAGCACAAAATGAGAGTAAATTTCCTTTCTCTCTTCCACTGCACCATGTTCTGAGCTTTGCAATGCTGCAGCCAGAGATAAGGGAGATTTGTACTCTCAGACCCTTTCCCATGCAGGCTTTCTGTGTGCATTATGCACTTAAAATAACGATCCCTACTTACTGCATACCAACTTGTACCAAGTACTTTAGATGTATTTCTCTGGTCCTGAGTACAGCCCTGGGGCACAGATTTCATTAACTCTCTTCCATGAATAAATAAGTTGAGGCTCAGGGAGGATGCATAACTGACCATGCTGTGTGTCTAACCATTAGGAGCCCAGTGGGGATTCTGGCCCCTTCTGTGTGAGATACCACGCTGCCTGAGGCCCCTAGGACTCCTATAGACAAGGTGACCATATGTCCTGGTTTGCTCTGGACAGTCTGGATGTGTGTCTGTTCTCTCAGCATCCCATTTTATTTGACATTTTTTCCCTATCCTTTTTCACTTTCAAAAGCATCTCAGTTTTGACAGTAAAAGACGGGATGGCCCTGCCTTTGGAACACGGACTGATCCACAAAGGTGAAAGACGTGTGTCTCAGGTTCCTCCTCTCTCTCCACAATTTTGTCCTTGACTGATTTTCCTTTTCTTCTCAGATGAGAGGTACAGCATCTCATGGGGTCTCCCTTCTAAGCTAGTCCTCTGATAGCTTTTCTCTATGTTTGTATTTTGTAATAAAGTTGAGATATACCCACCAAGAGGCCCATCTGTAAGAGTGCTATTAGGTATGGGGGGAAAAAAAAGGATAGTTAATGAGAGCTTCAACCATCATGTCCCCACTGGGTTATTGTCACAGGAATTAAGAGGGAAAACTGGACTAACATTTATGGAATGCCTATAACACAACAAATACCACGCCAAGACTTTTACATGAACAAATTTCTCCTATTGCTGGTGAGAAAACTGAGAGTCAAAAAGATTAAGTAACCTTCCCAGGTCCTGGATAAAGATCTTAACCTTCATGGTCTGACTCACAGGCCTTACTTTCCTTTCAACACACTGCTTCCTACATAAATTAAATATAACATGTTCATGCATTAATATAAAAATGTTGCTGACTAGATTAAGATCAACACATTCTATATTTAAAGAATTTGTACTCTTCTAAGGCATTTTTGACCTCTATGCTGTTTCTGTGTCACAAAGCCAGTGCTGACATGAGATGAGCTTGCTGTAACAGACCTATATTTATTCCTCCTTTTGTTTCCTATACATAATTACCAGCAATGTGTGCACCTTTGTGATCAGCGTTAGTTGTTTGGGTTTGGGATTGGGGCTCTTTAATTAACAGAGACAACTCTGTAAATGTGTATATTTAAAATATAAAGTTATAAAAAGTGAATAAAGTAAAGCTTCTCTTTAAAATGAAATAATACCAATATTTACCCACTACCCTACAATCAAATGTTTGGGTTATTTAAAACAAGTTGTTGAATGGTTTCTTTCAGATATACATTCTACCTAAAAAGTCTATGAAAGGAGAGCTTTCAGCTTGCCGTATGTATTAAAGAGCCTACAAAGGGCACTGAGTTGGCGTAGAGTAGCACAAACCAAAAAGGTCGTATTTACATCGATTGCCCAAATCGCTCAGGGCCAGCAAATATGCAGCCTGGGCTACTTTTTTTTTCAGTTTATTGTCACCAGCCTTGAGGCTGATTGTGGCCCTCTGCCAAAAACAAAAGGCATTTTTGTCTTCTTATATTCCACTTGAGAATGCAACTCCCATGTGAATTTAGTGGTAGCCCTCAATACAACCCCCTCCATTCTTCCCAACCCTCCATATATACAAAGGTTCTGCTTTGTGGTCTCTGTGGTACTTTCATGAATCTGAGGATACTCCAAATAGTGACTCAGAATGTTTCAGAAGCCAAAACCAGGTCACTGAGCATCTCTGACCCAGCTGCAGAAATAGCCTGCCAGTTAGCCAGGTACCCCTGGAATTGATCCTGTGCCCCCCAGATAAATGAAACAGAAATACAAAGATTTCATCTCAGAACTTGTGACCAAGGAAAATCATGAAGTAGACCAAGTCTGCCCCTGAAGAGTTCCAATCCCTTTGACCCCAAGCTGTAAATAGAACTCTGCAAGAAATGTGATGTAGTAGGCAGAACACGGGTCAGAAGACTGTGTTCTAGGCTTACTTCTGCCACCACTTGGCTCTGTGACATTGGAAAAACCATTGTGACTCTCAGATGGTCAGCAGTTTCATTGTCAAACTAGGGTGGACTCTATGCTTTCTGAGCTTCTTCCAGCTCTGGAATTGTGATTCTCCTACTTTCTGATTATTTGCTAATGTACCGCCAAGATAGGAGTAAGTGTGCTATGGCTTTCTTCTCCCTTTCCCCACTGCTAGTGTCCTCTCTCCCAACCCTGATAACATGTGAACACCGAGAACAGTTATTTGTTGTGTCTGCCTCCTATGAGATGGAGAGCTCCTTGAGTGCCTTATGTGTACCTTATCCATCACTATATTCCCTTTAGATCAGGCATGATGTCTGACACATAGTAGGTACTCAGCAAAAGGGGCTCATTTATTTCTTGGCTAGTCAATGGCTATAGTTGAAGACTATTTAAGAAGGTAGAATGCAGAAGGAATTGTTAGCAGGAAAGTTACTCTACGAAAGGAAGTACCCCTATCGCGTTTGAAATTTTATCTCAATGCCACCTTCTCTACCATTTTAAGGACAGCCTTTATCTATTCACATGACAGTCTAATCAATATAATCATAGAGCTGTTTTATTTTTAATTTCTTCAACACATGGCATATACATGTGGGGAGGTATAGAAAGAGCGAGCGAGAGAGAACATATACTTCCCCTAATTTGTCAACATTTCAAAAGGAAAATACTTGTGCTGTGTTATTCATACAGGTCTCTCCCCTCCAAAATAAAAACTAGCCATAGATGCTATTCTCCCTTTCCTAGCCCTTCTCTGCTTCCTACTAGCACAGTGCATTAATTGAGCCATTAGTTGATTTGTTAATAGGCAAACTTAATGGAAGAATTCAAATTTCAAAGAAAAGACTTAAGAAAGAAAAAGTGGGGCACCTGGGTGGCTCAGTCAGTTAAGTATCTGACTTCAGCTCAGGTCACGATCTCATGGTTCATGGGTTCGAGCTCCACGTCAGGCTCTGTGCTGACAGCTTAGAGCCTGGAGCCTGCTTTGGATTCTGTGTCTCCTTCTCTCTCTGTCCTTCCCCCCGTTCATGCTCTGTCTCTATCTGTCTCAAAAATAAATAAACATTAAAAAAAATTTTTAAAAAAGAAAGTGAGAAAAAGTGTTGAGTCAATAACATGGGTGGGTCCTTAAATAATATTTTACTCAAATTGGATTATCACCACCCAGGCTTCTGGTGAGTACACTGTGACAGTCAACATACCAGATTCCCCAAATTAAACATACTTCTCTATAATTAAATATCACAGCTTCATTGTTCCGATAACAAAATTGAAATATTTTCCACCATCATAATATCCTTAGCAGATAATGTCATTGGAATAGAATGATGTTACCACATGATAATAGGCTCTCGACGCCAAAGTCAAGTTATACTGTTTATTTTCAAAGCAGATCATTACATTGACTTTTTTTTCCATTACCAAGTGATTGATGCAGCTTTAAAGGTGACCAACAAAAATTTCATCAAAAAAATGATCCAACGATGAGGATATGTGCTGAATGATTCAAATACCAAGGGAGATGCCACATATAGCAGAGCAGAATCCATTTAAAAAATTAAGCTTTGCCAAACCTTCAGCAGCAGTTTGCTCTGCAAAATGAGAGCAGCTGTCAGAGGCCCCAAAGTGCCTCAAAATACAATAAAACCTTGTGTTGACATAGTCCATTTCTCGATAACTACAGAATTCTGGAATAGAACACCTTCCAACAGAGGAACCTGGTGTGCACCTACCAGACACGAACCAACTCATCTTGACAAGCAGCCTGAAGAAAGGTGGCGCTACAAATAACCAGGCAAGCCCTGCAAACAGAGCCTTCCCACAAAGCAAAGAAAAGCCTTCCCACGCGCCTCTGAGACCACAGCCGTTTCAGTCACTTAGGGATACAAACCCTATCAGTGAAGTCTTCAAATACTAGAGACTAACAATGAATACCTTTCTTTTAGACTCAAAGAACTTACACAGAGGCCTTTCAGCTGGAACACGCTCAGTACAAATGACATTATTACATTTCATCTCTCCCCTCTGGAGGAGGCAAAAAGACAGGGGTACTATCTCTAAAATAGAAATGCTAGGTGATTCGACTTGGACTGACTGACTTTCAAAATCAGATGTGGCATTGAAAAAATACACCAAGTTCTCTACTAGACTTTTCATTTTAAAAAATATTTCATGAGTAAGGCACTGTGCTAAGGGCTGCTGGAGGTAGAAAAAGAAAAAAAAAAAAAAAAAAACACAAAAAACCTCCACTCTACCCAGATCATGCTGCCTGCTCACTGCTATTTATTTTCTCCGCATGAAGTCATCTGGGCCGGGTGGGTTCCAGTGGAGAGTACTTTGTACAATCAGTGCTTGCTGCTTACATGAGACGTATGACATGCACACTATTTTTGATGATGATTTTAATTGGTGTTGAATACAATTTATTTTTAATTTAAAAAAAATTATACATGTGTTAGGGATGCCTGAGTCTCCAAAGGCCCAAGTTACATGTTAAAGATTAAAAAGGACAGATTTCTCGACTGGACAGTCCAATAGGCTGACACAAACTGATTACTTGCAAGTATGGTAGCCAGTGTCTGAGAGGCAGTGTTAGTAAAAGAGATAAATTTTAAATGATAGCTCATTCATGAGAAAGGCTCAGTAATCCAGGGCTCATCAAACATATTCTAAGGAACCACTTCTCAGCGTTACAGATTGCCCTGGGAAAGATCTTGTCTATGCAGGGCTAACCAAGAGCTCTTCAACACTGATTGACATAACAGTCCCACAAAATCCATACCTGTGTCCCCATGCCAAGTTCCTGTCCAGCTATCCAGCAACTGCTGCTGTGATGTCCTCTATTACCTGAAAATTCTCCTGTCAATAAGTCCCTGGTTCTGGGCATGCCTGCTCCATTTTGTTTTTCTCTAATGCGCTGTCTGGGTCTCTTGCTCCCACAGTCTTTGTGCTACTTTCTGAGCACCCTCTACTTTTCAATAGCACTTATCCTACTTGTTATTGTTTTAATGTCTTATCTTTCCCATCAGACAAGAAGCAGCGTGGCCTAGGAGTTAGCATCTAAATTGTTCTCTACCATATTCCCAGCACCTAGACAGTCCCTGGCACATGCCAGGTGCTTAAAAATACTTGTTGACTGTTATGATCCCCATGTGCACATGCTTCCCTCGGCTCTGGGACCCGTTCTTGGTTAGAGGAATAAGTAGACTAAAACTCAAGGGACTCATAAACAAGTCAAACTTGCTGCCAAGGCCAGCTTTTATTTTGTGCTAGCTTGATGGTAAGCCAGCAACTGATTTATTACTCAGAAAAAAGTCCCGACCCAGAACCCCAGTTTTGATTCTCTAGGGCCGGGGCCATCACTTGCTTTTGCCAGTTCACTCATGGTTTGGGAGGAAAGCTGGTTACTCATTGACAACCTTCCCTGGCAGCTCAGATTGCCTAGTTTCCATTCCTAGACTCTGCCAATCAGTTCGACTCCTCAGATGCTTTCTCTTGGATTTCTCTGACGTATGGACAACTTCCTGTTGTTAATCATCACTTTCCTGATTTAGCCTTGGGCAACCATGCTATTGTATCAAAGACAGTAAAATGCCTCTACACCCCTTGTTAAATATAATTTATATAATATTTTGCTGTAAAAATTTTGAAAGATCTTCACAATTTTATTTCAGAAATTACGTGGTATACATAATTCATTTACTTTGAAATTAGCAATAAATTCTCTATAGTCATCACTCATTTTTGAAAATTTTGGCAAAGTTAAAAAATCCAATCTATGAATTATTTTCAAATAAAATCAATATTAACTAATAAGATATTTAACCAATAATAGAACAACATGTCATACCTTATATACACTGAATTAAACATTTATTAATTTCAATTTTGCTGTTGCCTTTTCACATTGGAAGCCAATACTTCTATCAGTCCTCAAATGTCTTTATAAGCTCCTGAAAAGTAATATTCCTAAAGTACCAAAGGCCCAAAAAATTGCCTTGTCCTAAAAAGGCTTCTAATCCTCATTCTTATAAGCCAGTGCAAAGTTCCATGGCCTTCCCTTTGCCAACCTGTTAAAGAGCTACAAAGCTGAATGCTTTAATGGGTAGCTATACCATGACAATAAAGTCCATGCTGTTCTCTTGGGTTGATGAAATTTCCATGCTATCATAATTTCCCTAGCATTATTAAACACCACAGAGTTTTTATAAAGACTTGGGAACCTAGTCAGCAATTTGGTCTTAAGACATGTCTCTTGGTCTCTAAAAGCCCCACTCCTACACCATGTTGCCAAACAGGTGATCTTTGAGACTATATCATGTATGTCTGGAACTTTGTCCCCAGATATGTGACAAAACCCCAAAATAGGTTGCTTTTGCTTCATATAGGACAAGTTCCATCTCCTAGCTAGATTCTGTGCTGAGTTTGATCGAGTCTCTTTCAAAAATATTCTCAAAAGAATGTCCAGATCTTCAACCCAATATTATCGCTCTGCTTTTCCAATCTCCTTAGAATAAGGTTGAGTGACTCTTTCTGAGGAATTGTTTTTTCATTTATTCAACAAATAGTTGTCAAGCATCTACTATGAATGAGTGAGTGAGTGAGTGAGTGAGTGAGTGAATGAACAATAAGGGTGTGAGTTGGAGAGGTGCCGAAGCCACTGCAGGTTTCTCAGTCACTCAGGAACGCAAGCCTCCAAAGGCATAGACAACACAGCCTCTTGTCCAATGCAGGGCCCAGGACAGATTTTCTCCTGGTAACCAGGCAGACACACAGGGACAAACATGGCATACCAACTGAAATTGGATTTGTGTCCCAAAATAGACACTTCTGGTTATAATATTAACTTACTTCAAATTACACATGCATCTCTGAAGTATTACTAAATAATATGTTTCACAGATACTGGAGATGGGAAAACCTCATTAGATCATGCAATTCTCCCTCTTTCTTTTTTTTTTTTTCTGGTATCTAAATGAGTTCTCTAGTACCCTATGATTAGTGGGATTTGGTTATGACCAAACTGTCAACAGTTTGGAAGCACTTATTTAATCATGTTAGCAAGGAACAGGTAAAAACGTACACTTAACTGAGTCTATAATGTTAGCTGGTCTTTGGGCTTTATTTCTATCCACAGTGTTAAGCCTTACAAATAGAGGTTACTTTATTCTGTTTCAATAAGTAATATGCTGTCAATGAGTCCTTCCAATCCAGTTAAGTCTTCCAAAGGTCTGAACATGATTAACAGTTCATTTTAAACATTTTTTTTCAACGTTTATTTATTTTGGGGACAGAGAGAGACAGAGCATGAACAGGGGAGGGGCAGAGAGAGAGGGAGCCACAGAATCGGAAACAGGCTCCAGGCTCCGAGCCATCAGCCCAGAGCCTGACGCGGGGCTCGAACTCACGGACCGCGAGATCGTGACCTGGCTGAAGTCGGACGCTTAACCGACTGCGCCACCCAGGCGCCCCAACAGTTCATTTTAAATCACTGGGAAGCAGCTCCTCCATTTCCTCCAAGGAGTCATCTGCTCATTTGCAGATTTATCAGTGAAATGTAGGTGAATTGACCCACCAAAGATTCACAGTTCTTTGCACCAGACCGGCTGGATTTCCTTATGGCTGGATGCCATCTTCTTTATGCAGGTGACTGAGTGATAGGAGCAATTTGCTGAGTGTCAAAAGCATAAAGGTCAAGAGTGTGTGCACACAGACTAGCTAGATTCGAGTCCTGTATTTACTATTTACTATTTGTGAGACGTTGAGAATTTTACTTAATTTCTCTCTGTCTTTCATCTTCATCTGTAAAATAGTGCTGGTATTAACACCAGCCATAGGATTGCCTGTAAAGATTAAGTGAATTAGAACAGAAAGCTGGCACATAGTAAGTGCTCAATAAATAAAAACGGAATTTATTAAAAGGTGATGAAAATTTCTCAGATCTGATTTTCTGTACTTTATGTATTCAGGAAATACATTGGGGTGCCTGGATGGCTCAGTCGGTTGAGTATCTGACTTCAGTTCAGGTCATGATCTCACAGTTCATGAGTTTAAGCCTTGCGTCAGGCTCTGTGCTGACAGCTCAGAGCCTGGAACCTGCTTTAGATTCTATGTCTCCCTCTCTCTCTGCACTTCCCCTGCTTGCACTGTGTCTATCTCTCTCAAGGTTAAGTAAACATTAAAAAAAATTTTTTTTAATATGTAGTATTTGCTCAACACGAACATAAGCTGCAGAGGAACTGATAATACACAAGCTAAGTAGGAAAGCAAAAAATGTGCAAAAAAGTTAGAATTTGTTTTTATTTGTTATATTTATTTTTTATTTGTTATAATTATTTTATATAGTACATGCACATTTGTGGCAGGCATTAATTTCTAAATTGGCCCCTTGAAATGCCACACTATAATTTTTGGAAACTGTTAATATGATAAGATATAGCCCACATGATTATGTTTTATAGTGTAGTAGGGATATTATCTAAGTGGGTTTGATCCAATCCCATGAACACTTAAAGGCAGAGAACTTTGTCCACCTGATAGCAGAAGTCAAAGACAAAGCAAAAGGAAATTTTAACACCAAGTGCTGGCTTGAAAGTGCAGGGGGTCACATGAGGAGAAATGTGGGTAGCCACGTTTCTCAGCTGCTGAGAAGTCCTTAGCTGACAGCTAAGAGGGATATGAGGACCTCAGTGCTGCAATGATAAGGAATGAATTCTGTCAACAAAATTAATGAGCTTAGACATCAACTTCTCCTCAGAGCCTCCAGACAAGAGGTTTATTTTTTTTTCTTTAATCCTTCCTAAAATCCTTCGAGTAGAAATTAGTATTTCCAATTTACAGATGAGGAAACCAAGCTTCACTGTCATTAATCAATCACCTTTTCTAATATCATACAACTATCAAGTATTAGAGCCAGGATTTGAACTAAAGTCTCCTTGAAGGTAAAGTTTAGTTCTTGACATTATAGCCATAATGATGATACAAACTGGAACCTTGAAAACTACGCTGGTTTGTATCCACATATCCACCCAGCACTTACTAAGTGTATCCCATGTGTCAAAAGTGAAAAAATATGTTCTGTCCTCAAGGAAGAAACAAAGTCAAAAAAAAAAAAAAAAAGAAAGAAAAGAAAAAAAAAGAAATCACTTCTAGCTAGAGGATAGACTTAGCGAGGGAAATTCTAGACTTGGGCCTAGAAAATGAATTACACTTCTCCAAATCAAATAATCCAGAGTTGGTTTAGAAGGAGGCTGAGATATTGCTTCATCTGGCTCAGATCATATCCAAGACTTAAATTCTCTCCATTTTCAGTCCCTCTCATCATGGTTTCTGCTCAGATGTTCCACTGGTGACCCTTAAAGAGTTTTTCAGTCTTGTCATTTTGTCATCTATCATTTTGATACACTTGTTGAATTTCTTCCCGTATTTCTTCATATAGCAATATAGAGATCGTTTTCTGGTAAGAAAAGGTCTGATTCTAAGGTAAGTCAATTACGGGAAATGATCAAGGCAGGATATTACATGGTCAGATTTTCATTTTCAAAGATCTCTCTAGCAGAAATGTAGAGAATACATGGAGTTGGAGGAGGAGGGGACACGAGGTAAGAGCTACAGGGATGGAGAAGAAGAAACCTAAAATATTATTAGGAAATAAAACTGGAGATATCAGGGTTGATTGATGATAAAAAGAAATCAATAAAAAATGATGAGTATCTGGCTTAGGAGATGAGATGAATAGGGAAATGGAGATTAAAAAGGATGAGTAAATTTCTAGAACAAAGGTAGTTAGTTTGTTTCCACACTGAAGGCAATGGTGCCCACATAATGTACAAGTGAAATATTATTAATCTAGTGATCAGAGAAATAAAGTGTGAAGAGACTGAGATGTCATCACCATTTACATGGCAACTAAAACCCTGTGAATGAGCAAGATGACCAGGAGAAGGAGCTGGAGGGTGGAGAGCAGTGAACAAAGGATGGAACCAACTGTAAGGGACGCCAACATTAAGGGCAGGGAGACGGAGGGAAGTGGGAAAGGGAAGAGAAATTGTAGGAGAAGTAGGAAGAACACCAGGGGAAATATAATATATGCATTCCTCCCCCACTATGGTATGTATACACAAACACAAGTAAGTTAAGAAAAAAAACTGAGACTTACTATTTCCCTTATTTAATCACCCCCACCTAGCTGAAGGATCCCCGCCCCCCAGTTTTGAAATAGTACACCACCCACTGAAGAAGAGAGAACTGATCAGTATTTATTTTTCTCTTTTCCAAGTCACCAGTGTCAATTCCTTCTCCAGTCTCCTACGTACGGTAAAGAGGTTTCCAAGCTGTTGCTCTCTTCAGTACATGTCCAGTACATGGTATTTGAGCTGAGGCCCTGGTATCTCTAGGTTCCTTCTGCATCTTGTTTTTTCTCTTACATGCAGCCTTGATTAAACCCTTTGCCTCCAAGTAAGAAATTCAGTTCTTGAAAATGAAGAAATGCAAACTCTAGATTTAAATTAGTTTAACTAGCAATTGCCATGTCAACGGGTGAATCATGCTTTTTAGATAGAAGAAATTTTCCAAGAAAAAGGGAGGTAATGAGGGTGGCAGACAGGGCAAAACCATCCTTTCCTGACATTACCCTCTGCTACAATTTTATATTATTCATCTCAGGAGGAAGAAAAAAATAAACTTTGGAAGGATTATATTTGGTAATCCTTCTTCATTAGCAAAAATTAAATCAAGAAGAGCATATGTTTCTTTGATTCAGTTCCAGCATATTCAGTTTCCTCACTTTCAAAGCCTTAGTTTCACTCCCCCACCCCACCTCCACACGTAAACTAGAACATAAACCCACTATGTTTCTTCTCCCTCTTCTCTGCTTGAATCTTCAGCACCATCACAAACCATTACATATTTCCCTTATGTATAAGTTTAGAATCTATTTTCCACCACAAGGATGCAAAGTCAGTGAAGGTTGGGATTTATTTCTACTTTATTTGCAGTTTAATTCCCAGTATTTAGAACAATCATTAATTTGTAGTATATGCTCAATAAATGTGTTCAATAAATGAATTATGTTGCCACATCAATATCAGATTTATTTCTACTATTACTATAGAAAGCCTTAAAAGAGATAAAGTATTATTATAAATGATAACAATGATATTAACAAATGTGAGAGGCATATGTAATAAAGTACTTCTAGTAATGTTCTGACATAGCTGTGTAACCTTGAACATATCATTATATATTCTTCATTATATTCACCTATAAGAGAACAGAGTAAGGTACATTGACCCTCAATATCCCTTATTGCTCCAGAATGCAATGATTCTAGATTTAGGTTAAGTGAATGAAATGAAAGAGGAAAAGAAAAAGTCCAATATCTAAGAGAGCATTTTTATAATAAAATAGTGGCCTAAAGGGTGGGATGGGTAAGGGATAATAGTGAGTACAGGGTGGGGGTGAAGAAAAGAACTCAGCAGTAAACTCTGGCAAGAGTAGTTCTAAGCAGAACAGAAGTGGGAGAGTTCAAGAGGAGCCAGTTCATGAGGTGTTGTGCTCTTAGGGCGATCACTGTTGGCTTCAGGATGAAGGAGGCAAGACATGAGATGTCATCTGTCACCTATTAGTTATGATAATTACAATAATTTTATTATAAAATTATAATAATTTATATTATATTTATAATAATTATAAAATCAGAGAGAGAACTATGCAGGAATGGTTTTTGCTGGAACCCTAGTGTGGCCACCAATCACCAAGGACCCTCAGTTTCATGGCTGAGTTTATCCTACTGAGGATTTTCTGATTCTCAATTATAGAAGTAGAAGATGAGCTGATGGAATGGCCCATGTATATTCTTATTTTTAGCTAAAATATCCCAAAAGAACTCTAAGTGGTCCCTTCTAGAAAATCTCAGGAAATGGTTCCTCTATCGTAAGGCCTTTCTCTTCTGTCCTGTCTCTGCTCACCACCACAAATAAAAGAATGTTTTTCTGAATACTTCTTTTGTTTACTTGGAGTTTCACAAGACCCAATCTCAAACTGATATGCAGTCAAAACATAGAAATTGGAGGGTTTTTCTTAGAGAAAATTCAACTTTCTCAATAAGCACATTCTTTTGCAACATTCAAAATGACTTTAAGTAAATATTTGGTTTCATTTCTATCATTCTTAAAAAAACTTAAGCTAACACCATAGCATCTCTGAAAATTTATTAAAGAAAAAAATCACTTACATCCAATATAATAAAATAAAAAATATCCACTTCTCCAGCTTGTATAGTTATCCACAATTCCAGTAGGGTTTCCTAATTAAAACTAAGTAAGAAATAAACTCACTAAATCCCACTGGAATCCACTAAACATAGCTATAAATTTTAGAAATATAAAACAATGTTATGAGTGTCTCTTTTGAATAAGTGCATTCTTCCACTTGTTTGTTTAAAATATAATTTCTGTGTTGAAATATCACTAAGAAAATGAATATACCCCTAATTGAAAAAAATAAAAGCTATAATTTTAAAGGACCTAATTAGCTCTACTAATCCAGTTACGTACTGCTTTTCAGCCAGTACTGGTAGGAAACTACAACTTCCTAGATTTGGAAATGATACACAGCCCTTAATGAGCTTATATAATAATGCTGCCTACTTTTCCCTTCCAAATGAAACAGCAACTTATCTCTATTCATTTTGTCTAAGACAAAATTTTGCATACCACTTCAATTTTTTTCCAGTGATTTCTAGTAATTTGTGAAAAGATAATTCCAGACATGTCTTAGGAGGAAGAAGTGGAAAGCAGATCTACTCATTTTATTTCCAAGAGAACTTTATAGACATTGTGGTAAAAACTATGGCTGGGCCTCTTGGAATTGAGGAGTGGCCTCAGAACAGTCTAGGGATAATGGTTCCTGCTTAGCTTCCCAAGCAGTATGCTACTTTAGAAAGGAACTTCGTTTGAAAGGAATGAGAGTCAAGGCACTTCCTTAGTCCATTAACTATGGTGTTTATAAAGGTGACCAGTGAATGGCTTTGAGTATGGTCTATCAATGCAGTATCACTGAAATTATAATTCATCCAAGCTGTAAAAAGAACACACCATGGGAGGGAGGAGGGGGAACAGTAATTAAGATTTATCAAATGAAAAATAAAACACATTACTAAACGTGCTGTGGAATACTTAGAACACACTGCCTCTCCAACTAATGAGTTTTATTCAGAAGCAAAGAGAGTAATTTTTGCCCCACTGCCTCCCCTCACTTACTGCCACCACTAGTAGATAATAGTCATGGTTTCTAAACATGTCAAAGTTGAGCCAATTCTTCGTTCAAGTGGCTCTATACACATATAAGACAGATCAGAAGTATCAATTTCCTAGGACTGCCAAAACTAAATACCACAAATGGAGGGGCTTAAAACAGACACTTATTCTCTCACAGTTCTGGAGGCTAGAATTCCAATATCCAGGTGTCAGCAAGTTGGTTCCTACTGGAGGCTCTGAGTTAGAATCTATTCCATGCTTTTCTTGCAGCTTCTGGTGGTTGCCATCAGTCCTTGGCACTCCTCAGTTTGCACATGTGTCTCCTCTGAGTCTATGTCCAAGTTTGCCTCTTATAAGGATATCAGTCATTGGATTAGGGTCTACCCTAATCCAGTTTGACCTAATTTTAACTTGACTAGATACGCAAAGATCCCATCTCCAAATAAAACCACATTCAAAGGAACCAGGGGTGATAAATTCAACATACATGTATATGTGAGGTTTTTGGTGTCAGGGGGAGGGCACAATTCAACCTACAACTGCCGTCCTGGTGAAAAGGTTGTCTCAAGAATAAGCAGGGTGCCATCCATTAGGCACCCTTCATCCCTGAGGTGTGTGTTGAAGCACTTTCAAGGAATCCTAAAGTTCTACAGAGAGAAGTTTGAAAGGAGAGAAGCGTTAGAGTAATTACAACTATATTGATATTAGGAACACTCCAGGCCACCTCCAGAGTAGCTGCAGCTGTAAAGAATCATTATATTATGACCAGAAAATGATGATCACAGACTCAAAAGTTAATGAGAGAATTTACTAGTTTTAGAATGAGGCATAAGAACTTCTATTTCTAACAAGTTCCTAGCTAATGCTAATACTACCAGACCTTACTTAGATCAGATGTTTACTAGCACACATTTGGGGGAAGATTACTGACCAGGATGAAGAAACTGATTGATGAGAAAGACGCTGGCCTATACCCTGATATTATCCAAGGCTATGAGGCTTGTTGGACTCGTGGACATCAACACACAATTTGTGAACTGAAAATGTGGATGTGTGGAGTTGGACTGCTCTCCTGCTCTCCAATCACTCTACCTTCCTTTAATAGAAAGGTAGCAAAATACTCAAAGGGTTTTTTTTTTAATTATTGGTGGGTTTTTGTTTTAGTTTTGTTTTCTTTCTTTCTTTCTTTCTTTCTTTCTTTCTTTCTTTCTTTCTTTCCATGAAATGTGCTTAGGAAAGAAGTATAGTAAATAAACAGGGCTAACACTGGGAAAAAAATCCACTGAATTGAGGTAAAAGTATCAAAATTAATTACCAAATCTTCTGCCTAAGGAACCCAGAAGAAGTCAGAAATGGCCCAGACCTGGAGGCTATGTGACCACAAGGGAATTTGCCACTTTGCTGCATTCCTTACAGTGCCAAATTAGTCAACCTGAAGGAGGTCCTGAGAGCACTAAAGGAGAAAGTCAGAAAAGACATAGTGAAAGGGAAATCATGCTCCCCAACTACCAGGATAAAATGGCAGCCCAAGAGAAGAGAAGGAAGGTGGCAGCTTCCTTGAAAAATTCTCAGAATGCCTTGTCCCAAGGCAAATTGAAACTGAGCCCAAATGCCTTAGAACACCAGTGATTGGTCCTTGGTGAACCTGATAGTAAAATGGCCTCAAATGGGATTTCTCCTGTTTACATGCAAGCACTAAAGAGTCACACAAAGTAGCAACTTCTAATATTATTAGATCCCTAGAAAACTATAATCTAAAGCAGTTAAATTCCTGGGAATCCCTTAAGCAGTTCATTAAGAATGAATTACTGGCTCAGGATGTATCCAGTCCAAGTAGAAGTCTCAGAATCTGGTCATCTGTTTGAATTTTGGCAAAAGTGTTTCCCACATTTAGTAATTTTATTGGTATCTCTCCATCAAGTTACCCAGAAAAAAAAATGACTGTGTTTTGTCTATGTGCTAATTATTCACAACACAAAATGGTGGTGAAGACATGGCATTTTTAAGCCATGCAATAATTTGGATATATGTCCCAAGTTTTTCTATAATTGTATCATATTAAATTTTCTCTGTCTACTTTATGTAGGAATGAACAATTTTGAAGGTAGGCCAAAAATGACAGAAGTTACTTATTTGTGAACTACCTAAATATAAGGTTTACAAATATAAAATTATAGGGGTACCTGGGTGGTTCAGTCAGTTAAGTGTCTGACTCTTGATTTGGGCTCAGGTCATGATCTCATGGGTTCATGAATTTGAGGCCCACGTTGGGCTCCACGTTGACAGTGCAGAGCCTGTTTGGGATTCTGTGTCTCCCTCTCTCTCTGTCCCTCCCCTGCTTGTGTACGTGCTCACTCTCTCTCTCAAAATAAATAAATAAAACATAAAAATCCCCAAGTATAAAATTATGAAGCATACAAGATATATATAAGTAGTATAAAAGTATATAAACATAAAATAATAAAAAATATCACTAAAATGTGTTATGACCCATATTCACTGATTTTCTTGTTTTTAGCCATTACTTTTCCTGTGAACCCCAGATAAATTTGTGAATATATGGACCTATAAAAATTTTCTCCACTTAAATATTCTGGATAAAGTTTTTAAAGTCTCTGGCATTTCTACTCTCATTAAAGTATTTGATACACTTATTTGACTTTTGGTTTTAAACAATTTTTTTTAATGTTTATTTATTTTTGAGAGTGAAAGACAGAGCATGAGTGGGGGAGGGGCAGAAAGAGAGGGAGACACAAAATCTGAAGCGGGCTCCAGGCTCTGAGCTGTTAGCACAGAGCCTGATGCGGGACTTGAACCCACGAACTGCGAGATCATGACGGGAGCCAAAGTTGGATGCTCAACCGACTGAGCCACCCAGGTGCCCTGACTTTTAAATTATACACAAGTATCTTCATTTATCTGTTAAGAGAATGAATGTTCAACACTGAGTTTCCTACATTACAGATAAGTAAAAAAACAGGTGCCCAGTTAAAGAAATAAAAGAAATTTTGGCCAAAAGGCTCATAAGCATGTATATTTTTGCCTTTAAACTAGTACTTAATTATTTAAAAAATAATTCATTTAAAAAATACTTCTTTAAAATATATAATTCCATGTTTATAGCAGAAAATATGATAAGGCTGGAACACTTAGTTGTCAAAAAATAAGATTCAGAAATATCCAATAGTAATATATAAAATGACTAAAAGTTCAACCTGCAGAGAGGACTATGAGTCAAACAAGTAATGACAACTTGAACATTAACAAAAATCCCATCACTATACCAGATCATTCATTCATGCATGCGTTCTTTCATTCAACAAGTATTGAGCATGTACTGTATGCCATGCACTGTCTTTTGTTGGTGACAAAGCATAAACGAAACAGACTAAATCTATGGTGGGTATAGTTTATCTCTAGTTGCAGGAGACAGAAAATAAGCATACAAATGAATACATAACACATTAGGTTTTGATAAGTACTATGAAGAAGAATAAAAAAGGATAGAAGACCAATGAGTAACAGTTAGGGATATTATTTTACGCAGAGATGTCACAGAAGCCCTCTTTGAAGTTAAGGTGGCATTGGAGCCACTTAAAGCATTAAGGAATGAGCCATAAGTATCTGAGAAAAGAGTGTCCATGCAGTGGAGCCTGAAAGGCAAATCCCTAAGGTGAGAGCACGTTGGCCAAGTTTGAGGAATATCAGCCACTGTGGCTGCAAAAAGAGAGAAATAAAGGGAGATAGGAGATGAACTCAAGGAGATAAAGAGGATCAGCTCAGAACATATGATGCCTAATAAGCCATGGAAAGGATTTTAGAATTTGGTTGGAAAAAGTTAGAGGGTTTGGCCAAAGGACTGATAAGTTCTGGCTTATGTTTTAGAAGGTTAACTCTGACAACAGACTCTAATAGGACAAGGGTGAAAGCAGGGAAACAGTCAGGAGACTATAGTGAAAATTTAACGCTAAGGTGGAAGTGGTAAGACTGGTGAAGAGTGATTGGATTTAGGATGTATTTTGTAGGTAGAGTTGACAGGATTTACTGATAGACTGCTGTGGGAGAAGAGGAGTTCCTTAGATGTTCACATGAAAAAATTTATATATAGATAGTTTTTTTAGGTTGAATCATTGATCATGTAAAATTACCATGCTTGTATATCAAAAAAATGGTCAAGTGTCAGGAACTTCATATGGTTCATCCAAATAAAAATAAATTTAGGAGTAATTACCATATAGATGCTATTTACAGAATAATTGTATCATGTAGGAAGTACAGTATATAGAAAATAATTACAAGAACTGGGCCCTGGGACCCTCTAACATTTACAAGTCAGAAAAATGAGGAGGAAACAGCAAAAGGAGATTTAGAAGGAGTAGCTAGGAACATAGCAGAAAAGTGAGGAAAAAACAGTTTTGGAAAACAAGACAGTGTTAAAAGAAGGAAAGATTATTCAACTTTGTCAAATGCTTCTGGTAGGTTAAGTAACAGGAAGACCCAGAAATTACCATACCCGTGAAACCAGTTATGTCTACAAAAGGTTTTTCATCCATAATGTTACAAAAAAAGACAAGTATCTAAAATGTGATTTAAAAAATAAAGTCATTACTAACATTACTAACTAATGTCATTAAATTAATGGTATATGATTTCTTATAATTTCCTTTTTTCAAACTTAATATAGTACATTTCCCCAGTTTAAACAAAAATTCTTATAGGTTAGATCTACTGCATCAACACTGAAAAATAAAAAAAATTTTAAGTCAGTAGGTTGATTAAACTCCAATCAGACTGAAGCATTTTCTGGTGGAAAATATCCAGTCTTAAATTTTCCCCATCTAACAATAAATGCTAAAAAAATGTACTGGAGCTTTTTGTACCACTCACCTGTACTTGTTATGAAGAGATATGTTGCCAGAATTATGCATAAGTGCTGGAGGGCCATATTTTAATAATTAAAATAGCATATTTTAAGAAAAAAATAAAATGCCAAAGTTGTTATGCCTAATAAAATTATCATTCTATGAAGTGACAGTATGATGTATGGTTTCCTACTTAGTGCAAATAGATCTGTCAAATTTCTATATCTTTTGCCAAAACAAAAATGCCTCTTAACCCTCACACATGTGCAAAGAACATTATATACTGGGAAAAAATAGAGATCAAGATATAATGACCATGAATACATATGCACCTAGCAATATAATCTCAAAATGTATAAAAAAGAACTATGGAGAAATTAGAGTTGGACATTTCAATCAGATCCTTCCAGAAACTGATATTTTAAAGCAACCCAAAATAACCAAAGGTATAAAAAATGTGAGGAAAATAATCAATTACATTAAACATTAAATATGTAAGGACATTCACACCCAAGAAAAAGAGAACATACATTTTTAGCAAACATGGGACATTTACAAAAAATAACTACTAGTAGGGCAACTAAGGCACAGAATAAGCGTCAACAAATACCAAGTAATCATTAGCATACAGACTATCTTCTGTAACCATATTACAATAAAAGCTAAAATCAATTATAATAGGATAGTATTAAAAATTATAACAGGATAACTAAAAGAATCATATAATACAGACTATATATATGTATCTGGAAACATGCAACTAAATAATCTGGGAATAAAAAGGAAATAATGTGGAAATTATAATATACTTCAAAATGAAAGTACTTAATGTCAAATTTTCAAACAGAGCTTAAGTTGCACTTGGAAGAATGTTTAGAGTTTTAAATAAATCTATTTAAAAATAGGAGAGACATAAAATAACTAAAGCAGGTACCCAACCATAAATTAGAAAAATGGAAATATAATAAACCAAACAGGGTAAAATGAATGAAAAACAAAGATAACATCAGAAGTCAATTTTACATAAAGCTTATTTATAATAAAAATGGTTTAGAAAACTAAATAATTCTTTGAATAGATTAATAAAACAGAAAAGAAAACTGGAGGCATTGCTTTATAAAATTTAGAAAAAATAACTGGCAATAAGCAATTGGTATAACAAAAATTTTTTAAATAATAGAATACTATTAGCAACTATATGCCAAGATATTTGCAAACCTAGCTTAAATGGATACATTTCTGGAAAAATATAAGATGCCAAGATAAACCCAAGAAGAAATATAATACTTGAATAAATGAATCACTGTTAAAGAACTGGATATGGTAATCAAGAACTTACCCTCCAAAAATGACCAAACCTTTGTCTCATATGGTTTTGTAGTTGAGTGCTACCAAACTTCAAGAACAGATAATCCCTTTCTTATATAAGTTGTTCCAGAAAAATAGAAGAAAAGAGAAAGCTGCCCAACTAATTTTATGAAGCAAGTATAACCATGAATCCAAAACTGGATGAACAATAAATAAAGAAGGGGAAAATATGGATATGTTTAACTTATAAACATTTTAAACATACAAAAATCAAGACACCCAAATCTATCAATTTATTTAAAAATTAACATATCAGAATCCAGTGTAATGGATTCAACCAATTCAAAATAGTTTAATATCAGAAAACTTAATGCAATTCACAACATTAATAAAATAAAAGAAAAAAATCACATGATCATTTCAAAAAATGAAAAAAATTTTTGATAGAGGTCAATACATTTTTATGACTAAATTCTCAGAAAGCTAGTGAAAGGAATTTCCTTGACTTGATAAAAGCTAATATAATCCAAAATTTAAGTATTTTCCCTTTAATATCTGGAACAATATAAAACTTTCCATTTTCTTTATTACTATTCAGCAGAGTAATACAGAACATCCCAACTAATACAGTAAGAAAGATAAAAATGATAATAAAGGGTTATGATAATTGCAAGGGAAGGTGCAAGATATTATTTCCGGATAGTATGATTACTTAAACAAAGAAAAACAAACAAAAACCTATTGGAACTAATAAGAATTCATCAAGTTTAGAAATATACTATCACATTATAGAAATTAAAAAAACTATAAAGTGAGGGTAATCTAATGAAAATGAACCCATTTCTGAAGAAAATTTATCAAATACTTTTAACTACATAAAAAGAGACCTGAATAAACATACCATGTTTGAATTCAATATAATACAAAAAAAAAAAAAAAAGTCTGCAGAATGTTTTGGGGGAACTTGCAAACATGTAGCTGTTTATATGAAAGAAAAAAAATCTCCAAATAACCATGATTCATTCCACCAGGTATTGAGACATATTAGAAAGTCATAGCAATAAAAGGAGTGGAACTGGTCTAAAACAGACAAAATGAAAAACAAATGGGGTAGAATAAATGGTCCAGAAACAAGCCTACAGAGCGTCTTTATATAAGATGTAAAACTCAAATCTCAATTTTTCCTCACCATATAGAGTGCTAGATTTCTCCAAAATAACTACCAAAAAACTTGGCCTTTTTCTACAAATTTGTATTGTTGTAGAGAATTATTGGAATGCACAGGACGGATTTACTGGAATAATGAAAAATTTTCAGGTTTATACCCAATTCAGTATACTGGTTACACTTGTTACAATAAAGACTAGACATGCCTTGCATCTAGTAGTCTGGAAAATAAACATGACAGTGAAGCCAACAACTCTCAAAACTCAGATCAAGATGCCTCAGAATAAAAAGCAGTATGGTATTCACCAGAAAATTCAAACAGGGGCATGGTGAGTAAAAAAGGAAGTCATTGATTTGAAGCTTTCAACATTAGTGAAGAGATCTTCCAAAATATTTTCTCTTATCATTTTGTGAAGCAAAATAGTTAATTCAATGTTACGTTGGAAGCACTGAAGTTCATTCTGGAGGCTTGCTTTCATAATTAAACAGTGTGGGATTTTTGACAAGAAGTTTTCTATGTCTTATTATAAGAGAGTAGCTAAAAAGCCTTGAGAAGGACTTCTGCCACCAGAAAGATAGAGTAGGTACAGTGTTTCCTGTTTTGCCTACTAAGTACAAATAAAAACCTTGGACATTATATATAAAACAAACATTAAGAAGACTGAAAGATGGAGAGAAGATAGCAGACCAGCAAGAGAGTCAGGAGTCAATATGGTAGTGTGTATCTGGGTTTTCTTCTCACCACATATACCCCAGACTTTGAGCCAAAGAAGCTGGTAACCTAGAAACACCAATTCGCATAGACAAAAACAAAACAAAACAAACAAACAAACCCCAAAAAGCCTGCTCTCTCTAGCCAAAGGACAAGAAGAGGGCAGTTTAGCAAGACAGAAACTCTTAGAAAATAACTGTTGTGTTCCAGCCAAACAGAAGAAAAAAAAATACTGTGGCCCCTCCCACAATAGCAAAGGCTGAGTGGGAGTCTAGACTTCCACCCTTGACAGAATGTAATGAAGTGCCTCAACCTGCCACCATGGTGGTGCCAGAGAAGGCTGAGTAGAGGGCTGGGATTTTCGTCCCCCTAGGTGGTAATAAGGTTCCCCATTCCTCACAATGTTAGTGGAGACCACATGGGGAACCTGGATTTCTACTTCCACCCAGTGGTAATAAGGTATCCCTCTGTCTCCCCAGTGAAGTGACATCAAAGATTTTACCACAGCCCAGTAATAATGAGGTAAACCCCTGCCATGGTGTCAGTGGGGACCTGGTGGTGAGTTATACCCCACCCAGCAATAACAAGGACCACTCCCCTCAGGTGACAAGAGATGCTCCCACCTGACAGCACTCCTTCTTCCTCTGTCACAGGAAGATAGCCAAATGAGAAGGTTTAAATAAGATCCAGATTCTCATAATATGATACTTCAAATGTCCAGATTTTGATAAAAAGTCACTTGCATACCAAAAAAAAAGGAAAATTTCAAATTGAATGAAGAAAAATCATCAATAAATGCCAACATTGATATAAAAGACATGGCAGAATTATTTGACAAAGATTATAAAGTAATCATCACAAAAATGCTTCAACAAGCAATTACAAATATACTTGAAACAATTTTTTATAAAAATAGATTCTCTGTAAAGAAATAGAGGTTTAATGGACAACCGAATGCAAATTTTGGAACTGAAAAATATGTTAACTGAAATTTTAAAAACTCAGTAGACAAGCTTAACAGCGGCATGCAAGTGGCAGAGGAAAGAATCAGTGAACAATAAAAATCATTCAATATGAACAAAAAGAAAATAAATTTTAAAAAGCCTCAGAGACCTGTGAGAGTGTAACAAAAACATCTAACATCCATGCCACTGAAGTCCCAGAAGGAGAGGAAAAAGAGGACAGGAATGAAAAAGTACTCAAAGAAATAATGGTTGAAAACTTCCCAAATCTGACAGAAGATATCAGCCTACAGAGTCATGAAGCTGAATAAATCCCAAACAAGATAAGTCTAAAGAAACCTACACCAAGACATGTCCCAGTCAAACTTCTGTAAACTAAAGACAAAGGAAATACCTGAAAGCAGAGTAATTTTTACAATATCTTACCTACAGGCAAAGAGTAATTCAAATAATCGTAGACCTCTTATCAAAAACCATGGAGGCCAGAGCAACACTTTTCAAGTGCCAAAAGAACTATCAGTCCAGAATCGTATACCTAGTGAAAATATCCTCCAGGAATGAAGAGGAAATTAGACATTCTCAAATGAAAGAAATAAGAGAATGTGTCTCCAAAAGGCCTACCTTAAAAGAATGTCTATAAGAAGCACTCTGAACAGAAAGGAATTAAAAAAAAAAAAAAAAAAAAGGAACCATAGAACTATGCAATCTCAAGAAGGAAGAAAGAATACAGCAAGAAAAAAATATGGATAAATACCATAGGCTTTCCTTTTCTCTTGAGTTTTCTAAATTATCTTTGAGAGTTAAAGCAAAAATTATAAAACTGTCAGATGGGGCTGCAAACATATGTAAATACTTAAGACAATTATATTATAAATAGAGGAGAGTAAAGGGGCACAAAGGTAGGGAAGGTTTTTACACTTTACTCTTATTAGTCAAATGATGACACCAGTAGACTGTGTTAAATTAGGTACATATAATGTAATACCTAGATAAATCACTAAAAAGTTTATAAAAAGATATTCTCAAAAACAAAAAAAGATACATCAAAATGGAACCACCCCTCACCTCAAGGGAAAAAACTCAAGTAACTTACAGAAGACAGGAAAAGAGAAACACAGAAATAAAACCAGAAAGAACAAAGAAAAAAACAAAATGACATTTTTTTCCTACACCCATGAGAGTAATAGATGGGAGCATACAACCCCTTCCACAGTTTCTGGATCCCATTTCTGAGATCAGTTTTTTTGTTTGTTTGTTTTTTATTATTTTTTTTTTACATTTATTTATTTTTGAGAAACAGAGTGAGACAAAAGGTGAATGGGGAAGGGGCGGAGAGAGAGGAGACACAGAATCTGAAGCAGGCTCCAGGCTCTGAGCAAGAGGTCAGCACAGAGCCTGATGCAGGGCTCGAACCCACAAACTGAGATCACGACCTTAGGCGAAGTCGGAGGCTCAACCGACAGAGCCACCCAGGTGCCCCTGAGATCAGTTTTAAGTTATGTGATATTGTACTCCCTGTGGCTGCGGGCTCTGTTATCTGGCTGCTACACAAACACACTGAACATAACTCTCTAAGGCCAATTTCATTCATTCCAAGCTGCCTTCCCTGCTGTTACTGCATAGAAGATAAAATTGTGCTAGACCAGACTTCTGCCCTCACACAATTCAATGTTCCCTGGAACATCCACAGAGGTGCTCTGTGCTGGACTAACTCCACAGTCTAAGAATTGCCTGAGAAG
Source organism: Acinonyx jubatus (assembly GCF_027475565.1). Lineage (NCBI taxonomy): Eukaryota > Metazoa > Chordata > Mammalia > Carnivora > Felidae > Acinonyx > Acinonyx jubatus. Next base: position 29,534,181 of record NC_069394.1, read on the forward strand.
TATCTTTTTTTCTTAAATTGTATAGGGATAAAGGAGTGGACACACACCAATTAAAGTGCAACTAAGTAAATACACCAGGTAAAACAACTACAATAGTGAAAAATCAGCTCAACCACTTGGGATAACCCAGAGTGCTAAGAATAGTGTTTCTAGAATACAGATTTCCAAAATGGTTCATTACAGTATTCTTCTTTAAGGAGAAAACAAAAAACAAACAAACAAAAAGCTTGTATGGCAAATGCTATTAGCATTGATATTGCCATCTGGTTGACAGAAAACATGAGTGAAATAACCCCTAGGGATGTTCCTGCGGTTCCCTGGCATTTGCAGTGATGACAGGCATAAACACTTAGTTTTGTTGAGGAAGTTGGTACATGGGATTTGGCAGATTTACAGAAAGCACTTAATAAATATGTCGTAACAAGTTAATAGTAGAGGGCCCCTCTAAATAATAAGACCATACTCAGAATCAAAATCTCAGCTTGGGTGGTCTAATATAATTATCACACCACTATTCCTTAAAAATCTTCAAAACTGGTGGCTATTTAGACTCTTGGTCACCTGTTATTTGGAGTATCTTGATAAATGGTTATTTGCGGCACTTTTCAGTTATTAACATTACTTTGATAGAAATCAGATTCTGTTCTTCAAAGATGTAATACTAACTTTAAACAGACATTTGAAATGGCAGGTTGGAATTCACAAACATTCTTCACCTCCACAGTTCCAAGATTTTGACAGGAGATTTGAAATTGGGTAATTAAAGAGCACTGGAAACTAACTTCTTATAATCAAGCACATCAACTGTATTTTAATCTCATTTTTTTTAAGTCATAGTGTTTTCCTTTTTTTCCCCCCAGGATTCTATTGAAACCCTTTAAAACTAAACAATATGGAAATCCTTCACACACAAGAAAAATAAGGTGAATAGAGCTTGGAAACAAACATTTCCTTCCATCTAGTTGAGTTCCCAACTTCTTATTTCCCAGTATTATTTTCAGGTACAACATAGAGATCAGAAGGTAGATCTAAGACCTCAAAATTGGCTGTGGTATAAGGCTAAATATTACTAATGTTTATAGGAAGCCAACTTAAAAAAATTATAAAAAGAATCCTGTTTCCCTAATGGCAAGTCAAAAAATACTTGGGTTTCTTTTAAGGAATTTTAGGTGTGTTTCCAGGCCCTTACTTTTACTCTCTCTTTTTTGCCAACTTTTATCGAGGAAGGAAGGTGGCAAATATGTTAACTCTTTGGTGGATTGAGGAGAAAAAACATTGACAAAAATATGTCCATATAACTAACATATACAGACTCAAAGTTCCCACTCCCTGCACGCCTACTTTGTACACTTAGTTCCTTCTCTCGCTATTCCTTCAACACCATCCAAGGGAAAACTTCTGTAAATAGATTGTTAAGAAAAGCAGTTATCATGAAAGAAATGTTCTATTCATCACAAGACATGATGTGAGAGAGAAGACGCAATGTGTTAGGAGCAAGATATGTATGACTTCACATTACTCAAGACAAAATGACACAGATAACAGCCGTTTGTGACAGATGAGGGCAAGGCTCCCAGGAGTTTGGAAATAACAGATACTAAAGAAGATAAGAGATGTTAATATAATCATTGAAGTTTATGTTCTTGGACTCCCCCATATTTTTGTAAGCAATGCAAGGAAATACTGAATTTCCTGTCTGTACTCTGTTTATTTAAACTCTAACCTTGCTCTTGGAGTGGAGGGAAAGGTTGTATATGAGGTACTGAGTGAAAGTCAATGGAGGTGAATGTGAAAGAGATGAAGAAATGACAAACCTCCAGTAAGTTTAGTTGTATCAGAGAGATATTTTTAACATAGAGGTTTATATAATGTACACAAAGGTAAATTCTTAGATATTTTTAGTAACTGAAACTTTATCCATTTTGGTGCTGGCACATCATTCCATGTGTATCCATTTTATCCCAAGTGAATGAGAGGTAAAGACGAATTTACGGATCCCAAACTCCATATCATTATTAGAGTACTACTTTTTTGTTTCCCCCCAGAATCCATATTCAGGAAGCATCCTGATATTTAGTTAATATACCCCAAGAGCTTCTATGGATGTATGCTCAAGAATCTGTGTCAAAAATTCTCTTTTCCAGCAGTCCTTTTTATCTGTCCCCAGTAGTATAGTGTTTCCAGATGGTAAGTTGTATTCTGATGTAGAGCATGCATGGTCTATCACTTTTTTCTTTATATTCTTCTTGTAATGTAATAGCTACAATTCTTCATCAAGCAAAGTTGTTTCTTCTGTCAGGTACTGAACACAGGAATAGGAAAACAAATCAAAAGTGAACATCCTGATGTAAGAGATGCTAAGAAATTCAGAGTTTTTAAATTCATATTAGGAGAGTTAGTCACCACACCCCTGATACCAGTGACCAGAAATATTAAATTATATAATAGATATTTTTAAAGGAAATAATTCATCCAGAGATTAGTGTGTGTGTGTGTGTGTGTGTGTGTGTGTGTAGTTTAAAGTAAGGACCTAATTTTATTTTTCTGCTTAGAATGAGCCAGTGCAGGCCTGAGATACTTGTGTAGAATAGTGGCTAAGAGCATGGACATTGAATCCAAACTACCTGAGTTGAAATCCTTGCTTGGGAATCACCAAGTTATCTAATCTCTCTGTGCCTCTGCCTCAGTTTTGTCATCTGTAAAATGATGCTAAAAATATTACCTACTTCATTTGGTTGTTAAGAGCTTGAGTCTATATGTATATCAACATTTGGAGCAAGTCAATAAACACTGGTTGTTATTCTTGTTATTATATGTCAGCATTGTTTTTTAAATAATCTATTATTTCACAACTGATATAGTAGCTAATTTGTTATCAATTTCCCACATGTACATAGACATGGTTTTAGAATGTCTATTCTAATTGTCTATTTGTTCCTATCTAGTGCTAGAGTAATTTAATTATTACATATTTGTAATAAACCTTTATATCTTAAGTGTTAGTTTCTCATCTTTGCTTTATTTTTCCATATTGTTTTAGATATTCACTATCTAAATCTTATACTTTGGATTTTTATTTGAATTGAATTAAATTTATAGGGTAGAGTGGAAAAAAATGTTACTTTACAATGCTGTCTTCCCATTCAGAAACACAGTACATCTCTCCATTAATTCAGATCTTCTTTTGTGTTCTCTAGTAGCAAGTATAACTATTTCTCTGTCAAAGTCTTCTTCATTTTTGTAGGCTTATTACCACTGTGTATGATTTTGTATTCTCTGTTTAATAATTACAGGTAAAGAGGAAAGCTATTGATTTTCTAAATTGTAATGTGCTACTATTTCAAATGAATTGCGTGGGGTTTTATTATTATAAATATTTTCATTATTGGTTGTTGAATTTATCAATATTTTTTCTACATCTATCAAGATGATTGTATGATTGGTTTCCTTTATGCTATTAGCATGATGAATTAGGTTAATTTTCTAACGTTAAGTCCATTTTTAATATTGGTTGATTTTCTATCCAGCCATCTTGCTAAATTTTTACTAGTTCTAATAATTTTTCTACTGATTCTTAAAAATATTTTACATAAATAGTTGTATCAATTTTCTTTCTAATCCTCATATTCATTTTGATTTTTCTATTGCAATGTATGATCTCCAGTATTATAATAAATATTAAAGATAAACTAAAAAAACTATAAAATAATATTTTTACATTAAAAAATGTAAAAGAATATTTCTGCAGTATCAAGGAAGGATCTTAAGTAAGATATAAAAGCAGAAACCATGAAGAAGTTTGATGGATTTGATTATATCTGGTGACAGATCCAGAGAAAATATTTGCATTTGGCAAAAAACGTATAGACTATACAATCATCTCCAGCTAATCAGCAGGAAAAAAAATGAGAAACCCAATATAAAATTGGCAGAGAATATAAATACGCAATCTATAGACAGAAAACCTAAGTGCCTGATATACAAATAAAGAAGTACTCAGCCTTACTGGCAGAGAAATATTAAACTAAAACAACAATGAAATAGTATTTCCTACCCACAATTTTGGCAAAAATAAAACATTGGGCAGTATAAAAGTCTGGACTACGATGCAGGGAAGTCAAAATCTTCATGTTGGCATGTATACTGGTATAGCCATATTGAAGAGAAAATGGGGAATAATTACAAAAATGACTATGTGTTTACACTGAACCTAGTGATTATAATCCTATAATATAACCACCATGTCCCCAAACCCAATAAAAACTGGCAAATACATATATGAAAGATGTTCTACATCATTGTGCTAGTTAGAATCAAACTAAATATCTATTAATAAGGCAAAGAGATAAAATACATAGAATCAAAAAGAATGAACTTGTTCCACATATGCTGACGTACATTTCAAAAACATAATGTTGACTGAAAAAAAGTAACAGAATGTATATCAGATAAGATCCTTTGTGTAAATTAAAGGCACATACTTAAAGTAATACTATATATTGGTTATGGATATATATATTTTCAAATAAATACACAAAAGGTGGCTTGGAACGACTCACAGTAAAACACAAGAATAAATGTCTGTGGTAAGGAAAATACATTTAAAAATGGGCAATGCAGGGAATAATGAAACTATATGAACAAATTATATGTAAAAGAGAAGTTGGGCATGGATCAATGATGACACTTGGCTATACACTGAGAATCATGATCAACTGAATTCTATGAATGTAGGATCAAAAACCTGAGAGGTGGAGTGCCTGGGTGGCTCATTCAGTTGAGCATCCGACTCATGATCTCACAGTTGGTGAGCTCACACCTTGCACTGGGATCCATGCTGTCCTGCATGGAACCTTTTTGGGATTCTCTCTCTCCTTCTCTCTCTGCCCTTCCCCAGTTCGTGAGTGCACACTTTCTCTCCCTCTCTCTCACTGTCTCTCTCAAAATAAATAAATAAACTTTAAAAAAAAAAACAAACTCTGTGAGGCAACAAGAAAGGGAAAAAGGGGAAAATATATGAAAAAGGAACATTAATAGCTATATCGAAGGCTCAGAATAATGCCAAGAAAGAAAGGAAGAAGAAAAGAAAGAAAGAAAAGAGGAAAGAAAAGAAATAAAAGAAAAAACGAAAGAAAATATTAGCTTTAGCTTTGAACCAGAGTGGGTTAAGTAAACTTAAAGAACTGGCAGGAAACTTACACACACACCTTTACAATGAGAAGTATTTGACCTTCTACCCCCAACTATAACTATTTTGCCAATTCTGAAAATATGGAGGATTTTTCTGCCTAAGTAAAACTTTGAGACTCTTTCAACTGGCTTTCTAAATGGATAAACGATACATGTAGTGCTATATTTTAGGCAATGGTTCAAGTCTAGTGAATCATGGGGATTTTCTAATTTCAATCAGTGGCATTTTTTTAATGTAATCTGCACTAGTGTGACTGATGTTTTCCCAGGAGGATGTTGTCCCACCCTATGGAAGCTCCCCTGAATCCTTTCTACTCCCAAATAGAAAATCTGGTTGGCTAAATTATCTTATTTCCCTGCAGTCAGCTTTAGGTTTATAATAGGAAAAATATTTATGCAATTGTGGTTAAACCTCAGGAAAACACACATCTGTGCAGAGGAAAAAATTTTAAAAAGAGGAGTAGATGAAAGTAGTCTTGGCTAGAGGAAAGGAGGAAGTTGAACTGGTTTTGTTAGGAGCCATGAAGAAACTAAACGCAGAGACTTACATGGCTTAACAATTTCAGGAAGTCCTGAGAAATTAGACATTTTCAAGCCAGTAAGAGTAGCAATCTCTCAAATAAGGAGCAATCATGTGATCATTTTTGGCCTTTGTGAGAGCTGCAATGATACCTTACATGAACAAGACTGAATAAAAGCCATAACATATTTTTGCCTGTCCTAACCTGTACCATGTCCATACAGTGGGCACCTACAAGGGTGATAAAACTCTCTAGTGTCTTTTTAAGTGGCACTATGCAAAGTGAATCTTTTCTTCACTGACATTTACTGCAAGGTCCAGTTCCAAAGCCAGGGCCTTGACTTAGAGTCTCTAGATTCCCTCTCCTTAACTCCACATGCACATCTATGTGCACACAAATACGTAAATGGAAAAAAAATCAAGATTATATCAGGCCCACCCAGGTCCAGGGTATGCTCTGAATCTCAAATGTCAGGTGACTTGAAAAGGAACTGATAAGGACTGAGAAAGAAAGGGCCTAAAATTTGAGAAACCTTCCCAATTTTGCCATTTCCTACGCTCTGCATATCGTCTCAGCCAATCCTCACAACCACAACAACCTTGTATAGTGTCTGTTATCATTATTACCCTGTAGTAACAGATGACAAACCAAAGCTCAGAGATAGACTATCATGCTCATAATCAGAAAGCAAGTAGCTGTCCACCCTCTTTTGGACTTCATATGCTGTGCTCTTTCTTCTGCAAAATGCTCAGAAGATTCAATAGAGCAGAACCCAAAAGTAAAATCACTTCTCCAGCAGTGATTATAGATTTCAAGCCCACCATCTCTGTCTCCTCCTTTTTTAATGAACAACCAGGTAGTGATCTTTAACTGATATTTTGTTCACCGATGAAATGAGTACCCAGAAAATTTTTATAGTTTTTCTAGGTCTGGGGCGCCTGGATAGCTCAGTCGGTTAAGCGTCCAACTTCAGCTCAGGTCATGATCTCACAGCTCATGAGTTCCAGCCCCGTGTCAGGCTCTGTGCTAATAGCCCAGAGCCTGGAGCCTGCTTCAGATTTTGTGTCTCCCTCTCTCTCTGTCCCTTCCCCACTAATTCTCTTTCTCTCTCTCTCTCTCTCAAAACTAAATAAACATTTAAAAAATTTAAAGTTTTTCCAGGTCAAACCCATTTTGTGGGGTTTCCTTCCAATTTCTCAATGAAGATTTCTCAGCACTGTGGCTGCTGAATAATATAGCCTTCACAGGGTGGCTTATTCAACAACACAGACTTTTCTTTGTTCTAGGACAAAATAAAACAGCTGGCCACTGACTCTGTCCCCCAGGAAATCTTCCCCAAATTGCCTGGTTTAATTTACTTCTTGGTTTCTGAAATGTCTCCAACTATTGATTCTTTTGGGTAATCAGCCTCTTCTTAAAATGCATACATTCTAGGAGTAATAAGAAGTTTATCAATTATTCACACTTAAGTGTGAATTAGTTCAGCCAGGAGGCTGTCCTTTTAAAATCCACTTGAAATTTCTCTGTGAAACAAGTAAGAGAGGTATAATAAGAAGAGATACTATTTAGGAATACTGGAAGGCAGAAGCCATGATAACTGGGTTTTTTTTTTTGTATCTGGAGAGCAGTAAGAAGTAGTACCCTTCTAGAACTGGAATGGAAAGGATGTCAGTAGGTAGCAAAAAAGGGTGCCAAATAGGTAAATGTAGAGATGCAAAAGACAGAAGGTAGATTTCACCACCATGCTAACTCTACCTACTGAACCAGCTAGATCTTGAAACTTTCCATGGAGGTCCCCAATGAGACCAATTCCCTGCTTCTTGGGAGTTACCCTTTGCAGTCACAGTCTGAAAACCAGGCCACAATTCCTAGCCTGTTCCTACACAGCTGACCCAGGGGAAATCCTCTGCACTCCCAGTTGCAAAGCAATTGTTCCAGAGGATTGAGGTTCCTATTCTCCCTATCTAATTGCAAAATGAAAGAAACGGGAGCAAACTGCAGCATATCTGAAATGGGTTAGATACAGGAAGGAATTATTCATTACTAGACCTTCACCTTTATAGTTCCATATCCCTAGTGTGGGGGAAGAGGTTTCTTTTTTGTGCCTTATAGGAAGCATATTATGGAAGGAACCTTTTTTATGACTGTGGATTCAGTTGGTTTGTTGTTGTTGTTGTTGTTGTTGTTGTAATTGTGTGTATACGCATGTATGAGAATATGAGAGAGCATGAGAGAGAAAGAGAAAGATCAAAATGCTTTTACATGTCCTCAGGCAATATCTCTATTCTAACAAATGGGGAAAAGAGGTAGAGTGAATGTCTGCCCACCCCACTGAAGTCTTTGCAAATCCTTCCAGGGTTTTAGCAAGGAGGTGACAGTTTAATTCTTTCCTTTTCCCTCTCTTTGTTTACTAAGATGTAATAGGCAAAGAAAACCTATTAGAGTATTCATGGAAAGACTACGCAGGGGTGTGTTCATTAGCATTCTCCTCTAAGTTTCCAATAAATGTGTGTGGTTACACAGAGTGATATAATCAGTTTGCTGGGGAGTGCTGCTCTGATGAATGCATCGCAGCTGAATCACTTCCAGCATTGTGCTATGCTACCTCTAAGTATCAGACTCCAAATAGCCTGAGGATTTTTAACTCTAGTGAGCTTGTCAGCAGAAGGGAAAAGAGCAAAATTTTGCCTCAGAGTGAGTTTTTTTGTTTTTTGTTTTTTGTTTTTTTAGTACTTTTCCCTAGACAGAGATCAAACAAGTACCTTGAACACAGATGATAATGGTAAAAATGACACACTAGGGAGTCTTATCTTAAAATTAAATGAATGAAGCTATTTTAGAGAGGTAGGAAGTATACTTGGAATATTTGAGAAGAATATCCTACAAAATTCAGACCTTGACCTTTGTCAAGGCAAACCCACCTACAATTTCTCTTTCATATTCAAAGTAAGCTGAGTAGCTTGCCTTCTACTTGCTGAGACTAAGCAACAGTGAGGATTTTTATAGAAGAGAAGGTCCAGAGAAGGTTCACATGTCTGTAACAGGAGCTTGGAAAATAGTCCTATTCTGGGTCCTCTTTGGAATCCGACCCTCTATGAGTGCTTAACTGTAAAAGCTCTATCATTAGTCCTACTTTGCTCCTGTCTTCTGCCTAGTTTTTCAGTCATCCACACAGGAGGAGTGTTTGTTTGCAGAATCTGGAAATGAGGGAATTGGTAGGGAGCAGATAACTTGTGGGATGGGCAACAGGAAGGAACGACCCACTGGATGAAGCCCAAAGAGAATCTTCCAGCCCATGCTTTTATGATACATTTGTGTATGGGCACACTATGGTTTGTGCAGGCCAAATCCTTTTCCAGGAAATCTGAGTTTCACACATAAAAATAAAACCTCAGGACATTCTAGCTTCATTGCCAAAAATCTCCTTTGGGGTAACTTTTCTTTGTCACCAGGGTGGTCTTCTTGGCCTCTTTCATGCCTCTTTCTTACTCCATCCTGAAGAAGCAGTTCTCATCATCCAATTATTACATTCACTAAATTGTTGCTTGCTATGAAATGAAAACTCTTCCAACTTGCACTGAGTGCCAGTGAGTTAAACAACAGTTTGTAATTCTCATAAGAGAACACAGAAGGAGGAGGTAGATAATTGGGTAATTATGAAAAACAGAACCCAGAGAACCTCTCATGGCCCTCCAGTTGACATCGAAAACCTTTTTAGTAAACATAAACTAAGCCCTCTGTTTCAGAGTTAATGAAGTAAAGTAACATTTCTGTTACTCATTCCAAGATGAAAATAACACCCTAGTAACAACTGGAGACACACAAATCCCAGGCTTCAGCGATGCCTTGAGCTATGCTTATGGAATCATGGCTAAACTTGTTCGAATAAAAATACTGCATCTTTTATACTCAAAGCATCTCATCTATAAATTCACAGAAATGCCAGCTCCGATTCACAAAAACAATTAACAAAGAACCTGCAGAATCGCAGGCTTCAGGTTACATATTTCAATCACTCAAGTAGAATGAATAAGCAAATAAATACTGAAGTCCTACAACATATTCAGCACAGACAGGGGAGAAAAGAATCAGTGCTATGTTGTATGCCCTCACCTAGATGGAGTAAAAAGAACTTCTGTGAAACTACTACAAAGGATACCTACCACACTTTGTGTAGAAGATCAACACTTCTACACAAATTTTCCAAAAATGAGATAACAACTGAGCTGCGCCTTGAAGGATAGACAGAAGGGTCTGTGTTCTTGGTGAGGGGTGGGGGGAAAGGCAAGTGCAGGCAAAACGAACTGAATTCAATTATTTACAAAGTGTGTATTGAGCATCATTACCACCATGCACTGTAGTAGTCATAAAGCACCAGTTTACCTTGTCTTTGTCCTGGAAGTTTGTCAGAAGAAGCCAACGGTCAATCTTTTCTTGATGACTTTCAGTAAGTCATGAACTCTCATTTAAACTTCTCTTTTTGCCCCTCTATCTCAGTGTACATAACAAAAATATAGCTGAAATGCTGATTGTCAAATTCAATGGCACAAATAAGGTTAATTCAAAAGATTCAAAATTAGTTCAAAGAGATTTTCAAGTCTTCCATCTGAAGGTACAAATGTTTCAGAAGAGTGAGGTAAATATTCTGATTCTGGAGTAGGCAGAATGGATTGGTACTAAATTTTGTATATGAATCTACATACTAAAGGGGGAAAAAAATTCAACATAACTCAGGTTTACAAACTGAGCTGTTAAGAAACTTGAAAATCTAAGGGCATATATCCCAGTTTCTGTAAATATTTGAATGGAACTTGATTTTATAAATATAATTTTGACAATTTTTAAGTTATAGTAAAAATCCTTTTATTATATGCCAGATTTTGAAACATGGAAGACCAGCAATCCTTACCTTGCTGGACTCAATTATATATATATCCAAGGTAGATTTCTTTCACAGGACATTTTTCATGGAAAGAGCTTTCACTGAGTTACTTGGCTTGTTCTATAGAATCTCTGTCATTGCAATAGCTAACATTTATGGGGTGTTTACCAAATGCTTATGCTAATACTTTTGTCAAGTGTTTTATATGAGATGATTTAATGCTCACAACAATCCTATGAAATACACACTATTAATCCCATTATGTGACGGGATAAATGAAGCTTAGGAGATAATAAACAGTGAGCCTAAAGTCACAAAGCTAGTAAATAGTGAAGCCAAGATTGGCACTTAATGAGTCTGACAGCAGAGCCCAAGCTCTTGGCCTCTAACCCAGTACTGCCCGTAGAGATCTTTATACAGCAAAATCTGGCCAATTTGGCACAGACTAAATGAATGCCATACATTCCTGAAGTCAGTGGTAATAGAATGATGTCTTCCCCCTCTTCCTCAACCAATTACCTTTTTAAAATTTTTTATATTTATTTATTTTGAGAGAGAGAGAGAGAGGGAGAGCATGAGTGCACAAGTGGGGGAGGGGCAGAGAGAAGGAGAGACAGAATCCTAGCAGACTACGCACCATTAGCACACAGCCCGATGCAGGGCCTGAACTGCAAGATGATGACCTGAGCTGAGATCAAAAGTCGGACATTTAACCGACTGAGCCAACCAGGTACCCCACTATCTATAGATAATATATATAGATGGGCTACAAGCAATTTTGGTATTTTTTACATAACAAATTACTTTTAATTCCAGAGATGCTCAGAGCATTTTGCTTCTCATGTACACTGCTTATCATATACAAGAATTACCAAGAAAGAAGAGGAATTCTTTTAAGAGGTATCTTGTTTATAATTCTTCATTCTTTAACTAAACATTACTTATTTTCATGTTATTTATGCTCAAGATTTTTTTTTCTTGTTGCTGAAAAGATGAGTCACTTTGAGTATGCACTCAACTGTAAGATCCCCAATAAGGAAAATTCTTAATAACAATGTGGAAATTACATCTTAAAAGCAAAATAAAAGGGCCATGTCAATTGCTTTAGGGTCATCTAGACTAATGAAAATGTCTTGATTTTAGTCCAGCCAGGATACATCACTGGCAGCTTCTAAGTTAATTTACCTTTTTCCACAAAAGCTTTAACTTATCACTTTTCAAAATCTACTGTCTGGAGAATCAAGAATTCAAACTGTATTTCATATCCCTTACACCTCCAGTTTATCTCCTCCGTTTAGATGATGTGATATTCTGCCAAAATTGTAGGACTTACTAATGCATTTTCAGCAGCCCAGGCTCAAGTAGCTAATTCTCTCTAAGAGGTTTTTTGTTTTTTCTTACATCAGACATCAGCAAGACATTCTTGTATAAACATAAACTGTTAAGGAGAGTTTTCAGATTTCAATGACATCATTTTATATATTACTGGAAAGTTTTGTTTACCCTTGAAAATGATTTTGTTTTTATTTGATAACCAGACACATGGCTTTAAGTATCCAATTCATAGTAAAAAACGGACAATACTTATTATCAAATGTTTTATTTTCATAAAACTAGATCGTTAAATGATTGGTCTGTCCCTGAATGGGATTCCTTTGTGTCCTTACCTTGGAAAGGTGTTAAGAGTATGGCCAAAGGTCCTGGCTTTAATTTAATTTGAGTTCCACCGACATTCCAGGAATATCAAAATGTGATTGTTAAATTATTAACCCACCGTGGGCAGAAATGTGGTTTTGAACAGACATAAAGTCTATAAAGGGAAGCCACTGTAGGACTCGGAATTTATAAACTCAAAAGACCTAAAAGAACAAATACACATGAATCTGGGGTGGCTGGGTGGCTCAGTCCATTAAGTGTCTGACTCTTGATTTCAACTCAGGTCATGATCTCACGGTTCAGGTTCATCAGTGTGAGCTGTAAATTGGGCTGTGTGCTGTGAATGCAGAGCTGGCTTGGGATCCTCTCTCCCTCTTTTGCTGCCCCTCCCCCCTCTCTCTTTCTCTCTCTCAAAGTAAATAAACTAAAAAAAAAATACATGAATCTCTTTGTTCAGGGCTAGTGGTATACTTTCACTTCAACATTAGGTCAGCATGGCAGGGGCAATACCTATTAGATTCACTAGCCGTTTCTCTCTTATACACTTCTTTTTACACCTGCTGTTTTCTGATTCCTCATCTTACAATTAATTCCAGATATCTTATTGTACAAGCTATTCTCTCAGTACATGGTACTTACCCAGGACAACTGGACCCACCATCTGATTCCTGTGCTTGGAAACAGATAAGAGGACAGGCTTTGATTCAAATGAGAAAAGTACAAGCTTTTTGCAAAATGACTTCCCCTTTTAAACTCATTACAAAAAAAATTGTTTTAAGTTTGTCATGCTAGAGAATGTATTTTAGAGCTCAGGGGGTAAGGAAAGTCAAAAACAGAGAGGGTGGGGCAAAATCCCATTGCCCCTTTCTCTATCTCTCCACCCACCAATGGACTTGAGATGCAGACGCAGAATTTGCTTTGTGGGAAGCAAAGCAAATTAAATAAAATTCCAGCTTTCTAAGGCAGAAAATAAGCAATGGAAATGTCATGAAACTGCAAAGTTCTGGGGTCAGGAAGGACCTAGAGAAAGTAACACCACAAAATTATTTATGAACTCCTGGACTACCTCCAAATTGCACATGAATGGATCAGATTTTAAACAGCATAACAAAGACTATGAGAACTGAAGATAAGCCCCAGACTGAACACTGAATGGTGTATACATGGGGCATATCAGAATATGGCAAAGGCTTTGAAAATAAAATTGATGATGAAATCACAACTCACAGAAGACTGGTCAGAACTTGTGACCTACATTACATGGATCAGTTGTCTGCTAAAACAAAAATATTAACATTCTCCATAGGATTTAAATAAGATGAACAGTCTCATAATGTTACATTCAAAATATCCAGAAAACAATATAAAGTTATTTGGCATATAAAGAACCAGTAATATTTCAACTTTCCTGGAAAAAGACAATCAACAGACACCAACACTGAAAAACACAGATATTGGAATTATTCCACAATGATTTTATATAAACTATTATAAAAATGCTCCAACAATGGAGAACATTCTAGAAGAAAAGATTAAAAATCTCAGCAAGAAAAGTACAAGTGAAGGGGCACCTGGGTGACTCAATCAGTTAAGCATCTAACCCTTGATTTCAGCTCAGGTCATGATCTCACACTTTGTGAGATCAAGCCCCAAGTCAGGCTCTGCACTGACAACACAGAAGCTGCTTGGGATTCTCTCTCCCTCTCTCTCTGCTCCTCCCTTATCCCCCTCTCAAAATAAATAAATAAACATTAAAAAAAATTAAAACAGAAAGGTAGAAGCTATAAAGAACTATATGGAAATTTTAGAACTGTAAAAACTAATAACCAAAATTTAAAATTTTCTGTGAAGGCCAAGAGTAGATTGGAAATGATAAAGAAAAGAATAAGTAAACTTGAAGACAGATCTACATAAATGTTCCTAACTGAAGAAAGAAAGAAAGAAAGAAAGAAAGAAAGAAAGAAAGAAAGAAAGAAAGAAAGAAAGAAAGAAACTGGAAAAAGAAGTCACAGACCCTCAAGGATTTATACTAATATACCAAAAGATCTAATATTTTAGCCACTGAATTCCTAAAAGAAGAAGAGAAAGAATCCAGTGCTCAAAAAACTTTGAAGATGTAATGACTGGAAACCTCCAAAATATGGTGAAATACATAAACCTACAGATTCAAGAATCCCAGTGAAACTGAAACAGGAGAAGCTCAAAGAAATCCATGCTTAGAAACAGCATAATCAAACTGTTGAAAATTAAGACAAAAAAGCAATTTTTGAAAGTAACCAGAGTAAAAGACACTTTATAGGGAAACAATTCAAATTCATCAGAAAACATGGAAGCCAGAAGCAAGTTAAACAACATTTCAAAAAACTGAAAGAAAAGAATTGTCAACCCAGCACACTATACACAATGAAAATATCCTTCAGAAATGAGAGTGAAATAAAGACTATTAGAAAAAGGAAAACTAAGAGAATGCACTGCCAGGAGATCTGTGCTGAAATAATTGATAAGGGATTTTTTTTTACAAAAAGAAAATGATAGCAGAAGGAAATCAGAACATTAGAAACAAAGGAAGATCAGTAATAGGGGTAAATATCTGCATAAATGTAGTATTCTTCCTTGCAAATGTTACTATTTCCTCTTGTGTTCTTTAAATTATTGTTTTAGGCAGCCTTTTTATATGACTCCAAGTGTGATCCCTCCTCCATGCTATTCACGTCTTCTTGTAATTTCTTCTCCTTGAATGTCAGCTAGACTTAGTACCTTGATTGTAACAAATAGAATATGGCAAAGTGATGGAATGTCACTTCTGTGATTGGAGTATCAAAGATTGTGACCCCCAGCTTTTTTCATTCTGATGTTCCATTTTGCATTCCCATCAGCACTGCATTAGAGTTTCAGTTACTCCACACCCTCACCAGTACTTGAAATTGTGAGCATTTAAGATTTTAGCCATTCTCATAGGTGTATATCTCATTTTAGTTTTAAAACCAAGATATAAAATGGTATAGCTGCCTGGAAAACAGTTTGGCAGTGTCTTATAGTAAAAGCTTGGATTGCGAGTAACTTGTTCTGCTAGTGTTCTGCAAGATGAACACACATTTCTGATAAATTTTAACTTGATAAATGAGTGATGTCTTGCAATGTGAGTAGTATGTGACGCTGAATGTCACATGATTACAACTGAGCCAACAGTTCTTTTCCCTCTCTCTCTCTCTCTCTCTCTCTCACTGTGGGATTGTTGGGTGATTGTCTCCCATGCTCAGGTGCTTGGTCTCAGGCTGCTATGTTTGGCAGAAATCAGGGATTTTTCAAACGTTGGAAGGTACCCACAACTGGGACTAGTGCATTTTTTGTCACTTCAAAGTACCTATGGACAGTCCTTTGCTTTTTCATACAAGAGTAAGCTTAGGAATGCTTTGTTTCATTCTCAGTCAGGCTGCCTGCAGATATAGACCCTTTCCTCTGCTGCCCTATTGCCAGTTACATTAAATACAGTATGGCAAGAGTTTATTAATACTGTACCATAGTCAACATCCATGCAAGAGTATACGATGGTCCCCACAAATAAAAAGATTCCATTGAGCCAATAGACAGCAGTGATTCTGTTAGTGATAGTAAAAGTCGTCTTATACAATAACCGTCCTCTCTTGTCTCCCTCACACCAGCCATGAAGGTTTTCAAAGATAGGTGCAGGTTAATTTGTTTATTTTTCTTTACATTTTATATTTTCTTTATTATTTTGTATTATATTACATTACTGTAATCATTTTTATATGAATATTTTGGGGTTGTGGAACAAATCATCTGAGTTTCCATTATTTATTATGAAGCAATTTGCTTTGATATACAAGTACTTTGGGTCACAAGCATGTTTCCATAATGAATTATGCTTGCAAACCTAGGTTTTACTGTATAACATTTAACAAAGGTAAATCCTACTCCCGGATACATACTACAAAAAAAGGAAATTTATGTTTACAAGAAACCTGTATGTGAATATTTATAGCAGCTCTAGTCATGACTGCCACACTTGGAAATAATTGTCCATGAACAGATAAATAGATGAATGCATTGTGGTACACTTATATAATGGAATATTACTCAGAAATAAAAAGGAATGAATGGATACATGCAACAATATGAATGAATTTCAAAGACACTATCTTCAGTTAAAAGAAGTGAGTTATACACTCTGTGACTCCACTTATATGGCAT
Source organism: Acinonyx jubatus (assembly GCF_027475565.1). Lineage (NCBI taxonomy): Eukaryota > Metazoa > Chordata > Mammalia > Carnivora > Felidae > Acinonyx > Acinonyx jubatus. Next base: position 29,550,642 of record NC_069394.1, read on the forward strand.
TTTAAAAATGATAAAACTACAGGGACAGAGAATAGATAAGTGTCAAAACTTAGGTGCAGAAAGGGTGCAAATAGCATGAAGAAGTTTCTTACGGTGATAAAATGGTTCTGTATCCTGACTGAAGTGGTAGTTACAGAATCGATATATCTGTTTAAATTCACAGAACTGCCTGGCAAAACTAAGTCAATATTATTGTGTATTCATTTAAATAATTTAATTAACAAAATTATGGTGGAGAAAGGAAGATGGCAGAGGAGTAGGAGGATCCTAGGTGCACTCTGTCCCATGAATACAACTAGATAACTATCAAATAATCTTAAATACCCTAGATATCAACCTGAGACCAACAGAACAAACTTCACAACTAAAGGGAGAGAAGAGACCACAGTGAAAAAGATACAAAGTGCAAAGACATGGTTTAGGGGAGAAGCAGATCCTGGCTATTATGCAGGGGAGGGAGCCATGGTCACAGAGAAGATGATAGATAGATAGATAGATAGATAGATAGATAGATAATAGAGAGAAACACAAAGGGGACCACGAAAAGAGAATGTTTCCCCTTAGCCACTGGCTTAGAAAATGAAAGGGGCTGAATTCCAAGAGTTCTTGTAACCAAGCAGGGGTTACAGTCAGGAGTTTTCAAGGTCAGTGGGCTTGGCTGAGATAAACTACCAAGGGCACTGTGCTGCTCTTGGAGAGAAGGCAGGCAAACAACCCAGGGGTATACAACATGGAAACAGTGATCTGAAAAGTACCTGGGGCACAGAGTGGGGAAATTATTTGCTCCCCTTGGAGCTTGTCCCTGAAAGGCAGCTTTCACAAATACACCTCTCTGAGAACACAGCAGCTGGCCAGCACCATTTCCCCCAATCCCTCAGCATAAAAACAGAGCCGCCTTCAGGAAGCAGCCTAATTTGCTTACACTTAGCCCCACCCTACTGCACCCCTATGGAACTGCCTTTCTCAACCACACTTGCCTCCGTCCTAGTCCATGGGCCTCTTCCCTAGAAGACCAGCACAAACCCCTGCCCACACCACATTTCCTGACCAGAGAGTTTTGCAGGGCCTCAGATGGGGTGGAGGTGGTAACAGGTCTCACTTCACAAGGAGACCAAAGTACACATAGTTAAAACTTGCCACATCCAGGCCAGGGACCAAACATTGCCCATAGCAGGCAAGGAAAGCCTCGGCATATGGCTGACTTGAAGGACAGAACGGCCAGAATACAACAACAGAGCACACTCCCCACACACTAGAGACACTCCCTAAAGCATTAGGCTCTGAGTACTATAGGACCCCTTCTTTATAAGGCCACTACTTGCAGGGGTAGGAGACATATCTGGCTTTTCTAACACAGAGAACAATGCAGAGACTTAGACAACAAGTGAAGAGTTGGCTTTAATTTAGTTCTCTTTCTTCTTCTTTTTTTTTTTTTTTCTTTTTGGTTCAGGTACGAGAAAACATTTGCCCTAGAAATAGCAGTGTTTTGCTTTTCCTAAATAGGAAGGAAGAAGAAAAAAGAAAGCCTAACTGCTTTAAACAGGTTCTAAAAACCTAACCAAACTCTTCAAGAGGTCTTATTTTTCCTCCACACTATTCTGATTTCTTACCTCCTACTCCATCCTCAAACTCTACAATTCAGTCTACCTTCATCACTTTACCAAAAGAGGTCTTATTAAGATCACTTTCATTCCATGTCATAAAACCTATGAATATGTTTCAGTCCTCATCTACTACTGTGTTAATCATCTTTTCTTTTGAAATACTTTCTTACCACCAACTACTTGGTTTTACTACTCTATCTCTATTCATGCCTGCATTTCCTTTGCAGGCTCATCCCCATTCACCCAGCTATCCAATATTAGTAGTAGATAACCTTCTTGTCTCACCCTCTATGCTTTTCTGAGAAAATCATACCCAGGTCGAGAGCTTTAATCACCTTACATACTATGATCACCCTCCATATTTGTATCTCTAGTCCAGGACTGTTCTCTGAGTTTTATATCTTTACTTCCAACTTCCTATCATAAAACTCCATTTGGAAGTCTCAAACTCAACATATCTAAATTTGGCTTATTCAAATTCAACATAAATAAAAATCAAGGTATTGATATTTCCCCTAAAATGTGATTCTACTTCTGTTTCCCCTATCTCAATGAACCTTACAGAACTAAGAGTTCTTTTGGAACCGTCATCACCTTACCTCTTATATCCCGTCCATCACAAAGGCCGACTGATTTCACTTTTAACTCAAATCCACTGACTTTTCACCCTCTTGATTATTACTAGTTTACTCTAAGATCACCATCTTCCACCTAAACTACTGCAGTAGCCTCCTAACTGATTTCCCTGCATTCATCTAATCTAATCTAATCTTTGCACTGCGGCCAGTGTGATCTTTTCAAAATGCAAATGTAGTTATTTCCCAGCCACCATTCCCAGACACCCACTTCCCATCTAACTGAGCCCAAGACTGCCAGCATATGCAAACTGGCCCAGGCAACTGTGATTTCATGTATGTGTAGGTGGGAGCAAAAGAGATGTATCTACATAAGCAAGTCTGAAACGTCTGATTGTGTATGCCTAATCATGTTTAAAAGCCTCCCCAAAAGTTTGTGTGCTTGTTCACTCTTTGAAATCATTTATGCCTTTTCATAGGAAATGTCAAAATTTTTGCATGGTAAAAATCTTTACCAATTTCCATTTTTACTTTTCTCTCTTCATGACACACAAGTCATATACCAGGTGAATTTCAGAGGGCTTTGCCATTTGAGAGGCAGCATGATAGAACAGAAAAAGCTTGGATTAGAGACTCAAACAAATAGAAATTTAAACCACAGCTCGGAAACTTATTATTTGAGCTCAATTCCTTAATTTTGAAATGAGACTTACAGGCGTGTTTGCTTGTTTTTTTGTTTTTTGTGTTTTTTTTTTTTTGCTGTTGTTCATTTGTTTTTGTTTTTGTTTTGGAATTTGATGAGGTAATCTATGCAAAGATTCTCACATATCATCTGATATGCAATAGGTATGGTAAAATCTTACCAGAATGGGTGATGCCAAAATATTGTAGTCAAAAGAAAATCCCAAGATAATTTGAAAATTTCCCCATAATCTAAGATTGCTTCAAAGACAGTTGGAAGAGAGTGTTAAGTTGAAATTTTATTTTTGTTGATTTTAACTAACATATATTGAGCACTTCCTACATGCTAGGCTTCAAGCTATGCATTTTACATTCATTATTTAATCACCACAAATGCCCTGTGATATAACATACCATCCTGTTCTATAACTAAAAAGTGCCAGAGCTCAAATTTGAACTCAGGTCAAATTGTGATTTTATCTATAAAATTCTGACCTCTCACTGAGAGACCCAATCCAGAAAACTCAAAGGAGAATGGGCTGCCTTTAATCATCTAGGTTTATCAGGGACCTATAGAACACTTCATTTTGCTAAATTCCAGAGCCAGAAACTTAACCATATGAACGTCTTCACATGAAGCAATTTTACTTCATTATATTACATGGCAGTTCTAAGATTAGAGACTTAAAATGTAAAATTATTTTTCCATGTTTGATATTATCCAAATAATCTTTCTGGAATTGTAGCATTTAATACCTTTTTCTGGCAGTATTAAATACCAATACCCTAAAGGATTAGTCATGCAATGTTAAAGATAGGAATTTGGCAAGAAGAGAGAAATTTAATTATGATCTTATAGAATCAAGAATAGTTTAGAGACCTGATTTTGACAGCATTGTGCATGAAAGTATGTGAGCCTCTATCTTTGACAATACTGATAGGTTTTCAAACAAACTATCTCTGAAAGGAAAATCTGAACCCCAGAGAATATTTCAATGTACAGGGACTTTGCACCCGGAATAGCTATGCAACATGATATGCACTAAGTTCATATATAAGAAAACATTTATTTTTCCCCAGGGCTGACTAAGGGTTGAAATCTATCCCATAAGGGAGTTCAATGGCAGTACCCAAAGTAAAACACGTCTGTCTAACAGTCCTAAATGAAATCCATAGGAAAATATGAGAGATGTGTCCGAAACATTAGTTCACAAATCTGACTGTATTTCATAGTATTGGTGGAAGTTTGAATTCAATAACCAATATAAAACAAGAGTACCTATAGTCAAATAGAGTCATTGCTTTGCTTTGTTGGTTCCTGATAAACTTGAACTTCAGTTCTATGAAATAAATAAATATGATGGAATCTACTAATGTTTTGTGTAAGTATATCCTAGATAATCTGACAGCAATGACTCTTTCTGAATGGCAAATCTCAACTTGTCTTTGACCTTGACCACATCATTTTAGCATTTGAAATAGTGAAAATGTACTAAAATATACTTAATAATCTTGTACAATGCTGAGGATATGGTAGGTGCTAAATGGAATACTGATCTATTGACCAATATCTCTTAGAGTGCTAATGATGTTTTTAAGAGGCCAAAGTTTAGCTAATAAACTTCTCTTTCTCTTTTTTATACTTTGAATGATCTACTAACTCTCATCTTCAGAGAAACCTACAGCCAAAGTATCAACGAATCCATTTTAAACAGACAATTAAGAGCACAGAACATGTCAAGAGTGATGGACTTCAAGAAAAAGAGCCATCATTTAAAAATATATATATCAAAATACAGAGAACAAAATGAGGGTTGATGAGGGGGATGGGGGAGAGGGATAAATGGGTGATGGGCATTGAGCATTGAAGAGGGCATTTGTTGGGATGAGCACTAGGTGTTGTATGCAAGCAATGAATCACAGGAATTTACCCTCAAAACCAAGAGCACACTGTATACACTGTATGTTAGCTAACTTGACAATAAATTATATTTAAAAAAAACTAAAAATTTTTAAAATAAAAAAATATATCAGTCATACTGAAACTTTTTAAGTTTTCATTTATTTATTTTGAGAGAGAGAGAGAGAGAACCAACGGGGAGGGGCAGAGAGAGGGAGAAAGAGAGAATTCCAAGCAGGCTCTGCACTGTCAGCAGAGCCTGAGGCAGAGCTGTGAGATCATGATTTGAGCCAAAGTCTGAGTCAGATAGTCAACTGACTGTGCCACCCAGGCACCCCCACACTGAAACTTTTTAATAAAGTATCTCTGCAGATAATTTTGAAATAATTAGAAATAGCAGAGGGAGTTAGGGCTGTTTAATTTGATTTCTACATAATAAAAGGGCTCACTTTCACAGAATAAAATAGTATAGCCTTGCATTGATGTGGCAGATACATCCTAAGGTGATCCCAATGAATCAAGGCCTTATATAATTCTTTCCCTTTCAGTGTGGGAGGAATCTGTGACTTGCTTCTAATAGACAATGTCAAAGGTATTAATATGTCACTGCTTTGATTTAATTATGTTAAATAGCCAAGGGAATGGGATATTATTATTCCCATGATGACACTCTGTTCTCATGTTGGTTTCATTACAAAGTCCCACAAATGTGGTGGCTTAAAACAAGGACTTTATTCTCTCCTAGTTTGGTACGCTTGAAGTCTACAATCAAGGTGTCTTTAGGTCCATACCCTCTCTAAAATCTCTAGAAGAGGAATCTTTCCTTGCCTGTTCCAGCTTCTGGTGGTTGCCAACAATCCTTAGTGCTCCTTGTCTTGTAGCAACCTAACTCCAATCTCTGGTTCTGCTGCCATATGGCCATCTTCCCTTTGTGTGTCTCTGTGCCTCTATTTTCTTATAATGATATCAGCCATTAGATTAGGGCCAACTTTACTCCAGTATGACCTCATCTTAACTAATTACATCCGCAAAGACCCTATTTCTAATATGGTCACAATGTGAGATTCTAGGTGGATATGAATTGGAGGGGAGGATACCATTCAACTCAGTATAGTTATATAACACTTCATCTTAGCAGATAGCAGGGAGACACTATTCCTTGTTAGCTTGAAGAAGTGAGCTTCCAAGTTTTGAGAAGGCTTATGAGGGAGCCACAGAGCAAAAAATTGCAGGCAACCTCTAGGAACTGAAAGCTCCTTGCTCTTGGTTGACAGCCAACAAGAAAATGGTGACCTCCATTCTACAACCACCAGGAAATGGATTCTGCCAATAACCAGAGCTTGGAAGAAGACCAAGCCCCAGAAATGAATGTAGCCCACTGAAACCTTGACTGCAGCCTTGTGATGAGACCCTGACAGAGACCCAGCTAACCCATGCTGAGACTCCTAACCCATGGAAATCATGAGATAATGAACGTGTCTTATTCTAAGCCACATGATATTTTGTTACCATGGTATTTTGTGGTAATTTGTTACACAGCAATAGAATACTGATAGAAAAGCTATAATTGGTATAGTGCTTTAAAGGTTTCACTCAATGTACCTTTTTGTTACACATGGTATTTTGTTACCACATGGTATTTTGTGGTAATTTGTTACACAGCAATAGAAAACTAATAGAAAAACTACAGTTGGTATAGTGCTTTAAAGGTTTCATTCAATGTATACTATACCTGCCAAAATCAAATCCAAAGACATTTCTTTCAGTTCTGAATTATATACATCACCAGCATTTCACTGTATTCACAAGGGTCACTGGGAATGACATATAAAACATAAGTATGCTCATTAAAATCACAGTTTGGGTACTCAGAAGAACCTCAGGGAGCATACATTTCAATCATTTCATTATACAAATGAAACTGAGCCCTGGACATAGAAATTGACTCTTGATCACTAAGGTACCAAGTGGAAAAGGCAAACATGGATCCAGGTCTCCTGGAATCCAGGCTAACATTGTTTCAATATTATAGATCATCAGCAACTCGCTCGGATCCTGTGAGATCCCTACTGACAAATAACGGATGAGCTAAAAATAAATCATCGACTTTTAGAAAATGCATATAAGTTATACACTTAATAAATGTCAGTATTCATAATTAGCACCAATTAGCTCCTAAAAGAAAGTCAATCACATTGTAGCATTCAATAAATACTGAGTATTTGATAAATGAAAAGAATAATGCTATGTTTTCATATGCAATCACCATCACAAAACATAAGAGATGAGACCATCTCCACATATATTGATATGAAGGTAGAACACCCTTACAGGCAAAAGCCATCGCTGTGATGTTAATTCAGACCCATCTGAGTTTGAATGCAAGCTCTAACATTTCTTCCCTTGTTAACTTGAAAGATTTCCTCAACTTCCAGCTGTCAGTTTCCTCATCTGCAAGATGAAGGTACTAACAATGACCTCCCTTTTTGTTTGGGTTTAAACAAAATAATAAGTGTAAGATGCCTGGCAGTTACAGAACGCTCAACAAATGTCACTCTATTGCCATTCGTGATAAATTTGTTTTTAAATGAAAAACAGTTTTTCCTCTTCAGATATTTCTCTGACCTGTAATAGTGACAGAGGTATTTAATACAAATGTACTTTTAATTTTACATGGAGACATTTTCTTTAAGAACAATTTTCTGTTGTAAAGATTTACTCGTTTCTAACCATCCATCCTTTGTCCCCTCAACAAGTTCAGTAGAAAATAAAGGTCTAAAAAATCTAAGGAAGAAAAAACTTTCATTTGACTAGGCCTGAATTTATTGACACTTAGGAACCACACACAAAAAGAGGAAGAAAAAAAAACCCCAGCGGCTTGAAGATTCTTAAATTAATCATTGATTAGGAGTTTACATAATTTAGAGGTAGTAATCCAAAACCTGTTTCAAATTAGATGAGAGTAGAAAAGTGATGTGGAAATAGTTACTGTTAAATTGGAATTCTTCTGATTACACTATTTATCAGGTAGTATTTCAGATAATTAAATAGAACTATGAGTAACATGAAAGATTATAGTTATGGTTCATGTTTGCACAGGTCTGTGGAGACTTAGAAATTATGTGCAGGCAGAGTTGGAAAAATTCCAACATGGACCAGATTGAATTAGGCAACAGCTGGTGAAGAAGGTTTAGTTTAGGGACTGTCCTGACAGCTGGAGAAAAAAGTGATATGTGGTCCATACTAAATGTCACATTAAAAATTAGCAGTAAAATAATTACGAGTTAATTAGAAATGTACTGTCTTGATTTCAAGCTTAAACAATCTTCCTTAGGGCCATTTTAAGACCATTTTAAAGTTCTTTAATCTCCACTCAAGAGAATTTATTTTCTAGCAGGTGTGCCTTAAAGCTAAAAATGTAGACATAACTTAAAATCATTTCCATGAGTTGCAAGCACTTCCACATGTTTAAAAAAATAGTCATTTCAATGTTTCTTGAAACCCAGGAAAGGTCATGGGGAGAGGAAGCTGTGAAAACCTTAATCCTGCAAATCTCGAGGCACATGGCATGATGCAATGGAGTTTGGAGCCAGAGGCTGTGGTTCAAGCCTCTGCTTTGCTAATTACTAAGTAGAAGGTTTGGGATAGAATTCACACCCCTTTCAAACCTTAGTTTTCTCATTCAATTTGGGAATAACACCTAACTTCCAAACTATTGTGAGAAGTAAATGATCTATAGTGGCACCTATACAATAAACCCTTGGTTCTCATACTGTGTACTCAGGCACCCCGGGGCACTGCAGCATGCTTATAGGGATACTGTGGAACATTTTAAATGTTTAAGGGAAATACAACACTATTCAAACTCTGTCAGCCACTGTTGTGAACTACTAACTCAACATAGTTCACAGTTTCAACATTAAATCACACATTCCTTTAGTGATGTCATATCTTTGTGAAGCTGAGTTTGGGGGGTTGCTAAACAGAAAGCAAATTAGCATGAAAATCAATGTGGAACAGGAAATGAAAGTGGTGGTGTCCAGTCTGATTCCAATGTCTGAGAGGTGTGTGTAGTGCCCAAGATGTTCACATATCTTTTTATTAAGTAACTGTAGTTAAAACTAAAATTAGACTACACCAAAATAAAAAGCTTCTGTACAGCAAAGGAAACCACAAAACCACAAGGCAACCTACTGAATGGGAAAAGATATTTGCAAATGACATAACTGATAAAGGGTTAATAACCAAAATATGTAAAGAACTTATACAGCTCAACACCAAAAGAGACAAACAAAAACTGGGCAGCGGATCTGAATAGATATTTTTCCAAAGAAGACATATAGATGGCCAACAGCCACATGAAAAGATGTTCAACATCACTAATCATCAGAGAAATGCAAATCAAAACCACAGTGAAATATCACCTAATACCTGTCAGAATAAGTAAAATCAAAAACATAAAAAATAACAAGTGATGGCGAGGATGTAGAGAAAAAGGAACCCTTGTGCACTGTTGATGCGAATGCAATCTGGTGCAGCCACTGTGGAAAACAGCATGGAAGTTCCTCAGAAAATTAAAAATAGAACTACCATGTGATCCAGTAATTCTACTGCTGGGTATTTACCCAAAGTAAATAAAAACACTAACTCAAAAAGATATATGAACCCCTATGTTTACTGCAGCATTATTTATAATAGCCAAAATATGGAAGCAACCCAAGTGTCCATTTATAGATGAATGGATAAATAAGATGCGGTATAACACACACACACACACACACACACACACACACACACACACACACACACACACACACACACACACAGTGGAATATTACACAGCCATAAAAAGGGAACCAGATCTTAACATTTGCATCTACATGAATGTGTCTAGAGGGTATAATGTGAAGTGAATTAAGAGTCAGAGAAAGACAGGGGCGCCTGGGTGGCTCAGTTGGTTAGGCATCCGACTTCAACTCAGGTCACAATCTCACGGTCTGTGAGTTCGAGCCCCGCAACGGGCTCTGGGCTGATGGCTCGGAGCCTGGAGCCTGCTTCTGATTCTGTGTCTCCCTCTCTCTCTGCCCCTCCCCCGTTCATGCTCTGTCTCTCTCTGTCTCAAAAATAAATAAACATTAAAAAAATTTTTTTAAAAGTCAGAGAAAGACAAATACCATACAATTTCACTCATATGTGGAATTTAAGAAACATAACACATGAACAAAGGGGGAAAAGAGACAAAAGCAGACTCTTAAATACAGAGAACAAATGAGTGGTTGCCAGAGGGAAGGTAAGTAGGGAGCAGGTGAAATAAAGGGGCTCATACTTATTGTGATGAGCACAGAGAAATGTAGAGAATTGTTGAATCACTATATTGTACACCCAAGACTAACATAACACCATATGCTAATTATGCTTGAATTGAAAAAAAACACTAAACATTTTTTTTCTTATTTTTAACAATTTTTTTGTATTATTTTATCTGAAGAAGCTACTAAGTTGGAAACATACAAATAAATTTTAAGTTGTTTGGACTTCAATCAACAGCACAGTTAAATGCTTATTTAGGCCTAGGAATCAATGCAAAAATTTTGAGACACCGAGGCTTTTATTGCCATAAATTTAAAAAAAAAAAAAGGAAACTTCCACAATAGGTACCTAAAAAGTATTCATTTCCTCTCAGACCTAGTGTTCTTTCACAAAGATTGAACCCTTTCTCTCAGAACTTTGATACATTTAGTTCTGTTCTCATTAGTAATGCTCACCATGATTCTTAAGAGTTTACAGTTTGATGGAGCCACATATGTAATACATAACCTTGGCCACTGGGATCTGAAAAGGTTATAAACACTCTATTCACTCTCCCATGTTGAGGCATCCTACTGAGGTAAGAAGATGGAGCCTCAAGATCTCAGTAGCTTCAAATGTCAAGTATTTGAAATGTCAAGTACAGTATTGAGGACAAGTTTTCCTGGAGAGTCACCTGGACCAACTGAGTCAACTCAAAGAGATTTGACGGTTTGTTTACTATGAAGCACAGATGTATACTATCTTGTCTAATATTCAAACGAGTTTCTTTCTATTGCCCTCCATGACTCTCCTAAAAATGGTTTTCTTATCCTTTTTATTATTTTATATATGTTTTTTATAATTATCTTACATGATTGAAGGATAATTAGGTAATAATGGGTATTGCAGAAAATAGATTGTGGCTTGAATAATAGAAGCCTGGATGGTGGAAAAATTAAAAAAAAAATAGTTATCAATAGCATCAAGTAAAGCAGCCTGATCATAGTGTGATACCCCACATCACAAATCAGAGTCAAGAACACAAGCATTCATTCATGTAATGTCAAGCTTTGGTTATAACATCTGAAAAGTTAAACAGGAAAATTGCAAACATTTTAACACGATGATGTCCTTTAGACAAAAGGACATATACATTAAGATAAAGCCACTTCTATATATAAAATGTTGGAGTCAAGGATGTTCTATAACAAGGTTTTTGCTGTATTCTTGGAAATTTGGCCTTATATTACAAATGGGGAAGCAATTCAAACAGGCACACATTTTAATGGTGGGAAAATTTCTGATTGGGCTACAGAGTATAGAAGCCATCTTTTTTAGTGTTTATGAGAGTAGGAGGAGGAGGCTTTGAAAGGAAAATTTAAATAAGTTCCTCACTACCTCAGATATTATAAATAACTTTCAAAATGGCATCCATAGGTCACCTAAAATCCCCTCCACCATACATTGCTACTTTGAATTATAAAGATTTTTTTTCCTTTCTAAAGATCCCCCTAATAAAATACAATTACTCCTGAAAATAGTAATATCTTAAACTCTTCCCCTGAATCATTAGTTGACAAGGATTTAACAGAGAAAATGTTCTTGGCTGATGAGACATTACAGTGCTATTAGTATTGTAGAAATAGAGTAACAGGGGAAAGGGCCTATTAAATGGGGACCTGTGAGGTCCCAAAGAAACAAGGTTCCTATATGATGATTTGGTTAGAGTCTGGCTAAGCTTTTCTTTTGTTTTTGTTGTAAATATAAATGTATAGTAGAAATGAATTTCTTAAAGCACAAAGAAAAGTTACTGAGATGTTAATAGTTGCTACCCAGAATATCAGTTAAAATTTAAGCTACTGCCCTAACTTTGGTGACTTCAAACATGCTTCTCTGGCATGAACAGTGTTTTGCTACTAATCTTCATAGCAAGGCAGACCCAAAATGAGAACCTTCAACCTATAAACAGCTATATTCCCATTTAATGAATTAATCTAGCATTTACTAACCATCTACTATGTAGATAGTAGCAAGATAGTGTTTGAATTAACAAAAAGAAGAATGGGAGTTGGGTATTATTGTAATTAAAAGGTAAGTTTTTGGCATGTTAACATGCAATAAAGAATTGTATCAAACACAAATGAGATGGTTCCAAGTTGGCTATAATGTTCATCTTATTAGAAACATAACTGCCACTGTGGAAATAAGAACTCTCTGGTAGTCAGCACATTCAAGATTTTCACTAAGCAATTTCTCATGAATTTCAACCAAAGGATCTATCCTCTGAGAGACCCTTGTTGTAAGCAGTTCCAAACATTAATAAATTACAATATTACCTTCCAAAAGATTCAAAAGAAAAATAATAATTTTCTTTCACTTCAAAAATACACCTCTATTTATGTCCCTGATCTTTTTCTTCTTTCCCTTTTTTTTAATAACTGTAAAATGCTTGAATTTTAATGTGAACCTAAAACTGCTCTAAAAAAAATAAAATCTATTTTAAAATGTTTGAATGCTTGAGTACAGGGATTGTGTTTTTTTCATGTCTAAGCTTGATAAACTTTTATTTACTCTATCACGTTATGAATAAATTGGAAAATATGATACATTTAGATCTCCCAGTGATTTTAAAAATGGATTCTTAGTTCAAAGGAGAATTTCACAAGTCCTTTCCAATTCCAAATTTTAACTCTACTGTCTGGAATAAGAGAGATAACTGATTATTTATTCTAATAAGAGAAGTACATTAATTATTTACAAAATACTTTCCACTATAAGGAAAAATCACAATGAATAAATTTGGGAAGAGGAGCATACACAGGTGTGGGGATCTTACATGCAACTCACACACAGCTCCTTGGGTATCAACTAGACTGCAAAAGAAGCTGAATTGCAGCCATGTACAATTTGGGAATACCCTGAAAATTTTAAGACTTTTGAATACTCTTTGTCCCAGAAATTATACTTCTAGGAAGTTATCCTAATGAAATAGTCATGTATGTGAGTGAAGATGTGATAAGGACAATCAGTAGGGTTTATTGAAAAATTTAAAAAAATATCACACAGGGGATGATTCAGTAAACTACCATAATATTTTCCTATGAGGGAATATTATGTGGCCATCAAAAATTAATACAGAACAATGGTAAATGGTAATATATATATATATATATATATATATATATAGTTAAAAAAAGCAAAAAGTTTAAACAGTATATATGGTATAATCTGTTTTATTAAAAATATATAGTCATAATTATGGATAGATATAGATATAAATAGAACAAAGACTTGAAGGACATACTAGTCAAAGTTATCATTCACCTGGTCTACTGCAATAAACTGCTAACTGTTTTTCATTATTCTTGGCTTCTCATAATCTTATTTCTAGAGTGCAGTCATATAGTTTCCAATCCTATCATGTCATTTCCAGTTAAAAATACTTAAAAGTGTTCCTTCTCCTTTTAGAATAAAGAGCATTCTCCTTCTTGCAATTTGCCATGATTGTTCCCTGCCTGGTTCTCTCTCTCTCCCTTCTTGCCACCCTCCTCCAGATCTATTGTAACTCCATCGTCTGCATTTCTTACAAGTGCACCCCAAAATTTAGTTCTGCCAGACAAGAGTGAGATATCCTTATCCTCCTGGAACTAAGCATTATTTTCATTCTTCTTGATTTACACAGTTCAACAGTCTTCCAAAAACCCATTCCTAAAAAGGAACTTTTATTTCCTATCATACTAAGAAATAGGCAAAAAGATTTTTCAATCAACCCTGAAGCAAGGTCTTGGCTAAAGAATAAGCACAAAAGCACAAAAGCAGTTGGCCTCTCTCTGAAGGGTTCTCTAGCGAGCTGTTCAGCCTGCCAGAAGAACAAGAGTAGGGCTGCTACCATTTAAGCATGGAAAGCAGAGAATCTAGCTTTTCGTCCTGTCTCTGAATCACGGTCACAGAAGAATGTTGTACATTAGCAACAGTCATATCCTCCCTCATCATATCTAGCATTCACACCAACTGTGTGTCTTTAGTACATCCTTAAACTTCTTAATACATCAGTTTTCTATACCACAAAATGGGAACTGAACTCAGTGATATGTCTATTTCCACATTTTGTCCTGATAGCTGTAACTCTAAAGCTTGCTGGCCTCAGGGTTCACCTTAACTTGGTTTCACCTGTATACAAAATTAAACATGAAGGGCACACATTGATTTGCCCTGGTCCTATAAAACCTTAGGAATGGATTGGAGCAATAGATGCCACAAAGAAAAGGCTGCTGTGCAAAATAGTATGTGGCACTGGCAGACAAGGCAAAGCATTTAGCCAAATGCATTCAAATCCACAGGCCAAATCTGGGCAGCCCAAATGTTTCATAAATTTGAGTGGCTGGGTGAACCTCTGAAGTTGTACAGGGTGTGGTGTGGGCATGTGTGCATGTGTTTGTAACCTGATTGCAAAAGAAAGCTCCCAAAATGCAAACCACCCAACCCCCCTTGTGTGCCTCAGGCCTACACTGTTCAGGGCTACACTGAGATAAATTCAACAATGGATTGTGAAATGGGGCATCTCAGGAGGCTGATAGGCTAATAGACCCTAATCCTCACAATACTCCACATTAAAATTCCTTTGAGAAAGGCATTCATAAAAGGGAAATAACACGTCCTGCAGGGAGAAACCAAGGTAGACAGTGAACTCTTTCCCTCATAATTTTTCTTACTAGTCTTTCTGATTTTACAGCATGATACGTTCTGAAACTTTTAGTAAAATGGAGGTTTCTCATTTCAGCCTAACTGCTGTTAATCTGTTCCAAATGTTAAAGTTGCAAGTAAGGTCTGGTAACCATCGCTGTAGTGAGTTGATAATAGGAATAGAGCTGATCACCATCTGGTTTGGTTCAGAGTACAACTTGCTGCCTAATACTGCAGAATTTGAGTTGGAAGTCCCCCACATTTCATGAATGCCACAAAAAAAGAATTTAAACAAACAGTACTCCCCAATAGTCATATGTCCTTATTTATTGCTCTATAGGTTTGCTAAATATGGAATATCACATTACTAATTTTGGCAAATTCCAGGGTACATAAACAGGCCAAAACCTCTTAACATAAATTATGCCAGAGCTGCCTAAGGATAATTTGAAAAATTCATGGTGCTGGTTTTCCAAAGTTATGACAGAAAACCATTTCAGAAATAAGAAACAAAATTTGAAATTGGATTCTTATTGCATGCCTCCCTTACCAATGCTGCTGTTGCAGATCTATGAAAATGTACTTGATTCCACCACATTATGAATAAATTGGAAAATCTGATTTTTCTAGAACTACCAGGGATTTTTAAAACGCATTCTTGACTCAAAAGGAGACATTTCACAAATCCTTTCCAATTTCAAATTTTTCTCTTGTAAGTGTTAAAATAATTCTGGGAACAATCTAGCTTTATACAAAGGCACCTTTCTTCTAATTAGATTAAATATTAGTAGGTATTATATTCTCTGAAGAGTTCGAGAGTCCAAACAATGAATATTTAAGGACAAGGACCATGTTGATCTATTCTCATTGTATTCCCAATGTTCTGAATTACTCCTGGCACATAGGTGTTTACTTAATGAATGGAACCCAAAAACTCTATGTGGGAAGCAGCAAGTCTTTGAATAACAATTTTCTATTTGCTTGAAATTTCTGCAAACCAGAGAATGTAAAATCTCTGTAAATGACAGGCATAACATCTATACTGTCAGGAGATCTCCGTTTCCTGAGACTTGCTGCTCATTTATTTAGGGATGCATGCCCCAAAATAAAAAGCAAGACAGAGACACACAGTGAGGGATATAGCCCACTCTGACAGACCTTTTTCTTTATATGGTTGTATGAGTACAGAATATCTTAAGGCGTTCCCTCTACCACAAAATAAAATTTACTTAGACATGACTTTCTCAGCTAACAAAGACTTCAGAAATTCTTTCTGAAATTGTTGTCCTAGGCCTCCAATTTTTTAACTATATTAATAATTTGTCATTTCATTTTAAGAAGACAGACTTTCTAATGTCCTCATTAATACTTCTAAATCTGTAAAGGCTAATTCCTTTGGTTAAACAACTTGAATATAGTCACAGATCTGCAAGGCTGAAGTAGACATCCTCTAATCCAGCTCTCTGCATCCATTTGTAAGCAGAGCCAGGTAAAAAAAAGTATCACAGAAGACACAACTGTAGCACTCCTGTTTATAAAGACCTCTCAAGTAGATTTTATGAACATCTACTGAATGACCGTCCAGGAATCCTGAGTCAGTTCCTTAAACTTCATTTTCCTTCTATACCTTGTGGCCTACCCATCTGCTAAGAGAACATCACTCATCTACTAGCCAAAAGCTAATGTCTGTGAAGCATGGATTGTTGTTGTTGTTTTTTAAAAAAACAGTATGATTTCCATAGTAAGAGCAAGGATGAGGTGAAAGAGCAAACTTCTCTCCCTCTTCCTTCTTTTTTCTCCTTCCTTTTCAATCTTTAAACTCCTTTCTTTTCATGATCTACACATCATATCTCTATTGGGTATATGCCTTGTCACCCATCAGGCATAATTCTGCAGAGGGAGAAAGTGCCTCTGTGGTACATTAAAACTTGTACCAATAAATCCCCACAGTATCAAGAAAATTTCTTTGTGCCATGATGAAGACACCTTCTAACAGCCAAGAAAGGAAACGCCAGTCCACATGTGCACCTTAAAAGAAATTTCATGTACTTTGTTTTTCCTTTCCATCTGACAGCCCTGAAATCTGGGAAGCTAAGCAGAATTGGGTCTGCTTAGTACTTGAAAAGGAGACAGTTTGAGAATACCCAGTACTATAGGCTCTCCCTCCTCTCACCCCCATTACTACATGCATTGTGGTGGTAGAGAAAGCATGTTGAATTCCAGATAAGCAAGTTCAGCTCTAAACATCTAAAATAGGTTTTCTTAGTGAAATCTATTTATCTATATAGGTGGAACTCGTATATGGTGATGGGTTACTGAACTTGAAGAACTAGAATAAAGTTAAATGTAAGCACTGTGGAAAATACCCTGAACTTACCTTCTACTGTTCTCCCCTGCCATAGTTTGCTCTGTTCCTTCATGACTGAACTGCATTTTCCCTCCACTCTATGTACGTTCTATTGCATCCTCAAGACCTAGTTCAAGTCTAACATTCTGCTTGAGGCCTAGTTATTATAAGTCCTGTTAAACTCTTTATCTTCTGTATATTATAATTATAGTCTTGACCCCATGGTTCTGGGTTTAATTATTCTCTATTTTTTTCACTTGTTGGTCTTATTCTCCAATCCACACTGTCAACTCCTTGAGGAAAGTTAAACTACTACGAGCTTTGGTACTACTCCTATTTTCACCACTTTCTAGCTGTGTGACCTTGAGCAGATTCTTGCAAATAAACTGTGCCTGAATTTCCTCATCTCTGAAACAGCTAACAATACTAAGCTTACTTGGTTATTGGTTGATAGTAGAAAATAAATACTTGCTAATGGATTAATATTTCATTAATAAGATTTGGAAAGTATTTTTTAAGTATCTCAGGATCATCATTATAAAAATCAGTTTCCACTGGACAGCATTTTAGACCTAAGGATAGGATATCAGAAGACCTTGCCTTAGGTGTTGATGTTAAAAAAAAATAAAAATCTCTCAACTATTATGCTTGTTCTGTCTCTGCCTCTCTCAAATAAAAGAGGGCCAAAGAGAAATCTACTTGAGCTTTGGTGACTGTTTCTATTCCAAATAATGTGGAATTTACCATATCTTAATTTTACTGATTCAATACATCTGCTTAAAATCTGTAAGAGGCAAAGGAAGCATGTTGAGAAAATTTGTTACAGGCAAGGGTCAAGATACCCAAAGCTTTTGATACACCATTCAAAAGAGGGGTGAGCAGTAGGACTGTAAATATCACCAAATGAACATGATTAGAGCAGGCCAAAATATCACTCATCTTAGCTGTCCTTCCCTCTAGTGTAGTTCAGAATAGTCCCTTGGGGGTAATCGGCTTTGCTTACTAGAAAATTTTTCCTATTTTCTCTTCTGAGAAAAACAAAACAAAAGCAAATGGCAAGGAAGTTCCATAAAAACTGCTTGCCTTTAATTGCTAAGATGTGAAGAAAAAACTTACAAGCTGTAAGAGTGTTTTCCATTTATGTGTATGAATTATATCATTTTGTTGACTAATGAAGATTAAAATAGTAGGTGTAGTTCCTGTAGGAACACTAAAAGCAACTAGGCACTGTGTTGTTACTATCCTACATATAATATGCTGAAGGAACTATAGGAAACAAAACCAGGGACACTTAGATTGGCCCTTCTAGGAGTACACACCAAAATATTCAAGAGCCCAAGGCATGGAACTAAGTATTGCTGTGATTCAGCAAGCACATGATAAAAAAGCTGTGCAATATGAGGAAATGACTACAGGGGAAGGATTTGTCAGCAATAGAACTGGAAAAGTAATTCTCTAAAAAGGCTTAGTTTGGATGTGAATTTAGCTTGGATCTGAAAGGAGAAATTGCCCAGAATTTTCTGAATGCTAGCACTGCTGGAAAGGCATGTAACTCTACCAACCATTGCTAGCCTTCCAACCCACTCGTAACAGTTGAAGAAGAGAATTCTGCAAAAGCTATTCCCGCTATTTTAATTGCATAATGAATCCTGGAGTTGAGGATTATATGAACTCAACTAAACTGAAAAAAAGCCAGATTGCATTACCCTTGATTATTCAACTTTAGAGAAGGGGATTAAAGATACAGACAATCCAAAACTACAACAGGACAAAAGTCATTCATCCTCTATACTATTGCCAATGTGACATATCTTTGAACCATGCCCCCTGCTCAACAACTTTCAATGGTTCCCTACGGCTGATAGGATAAAATCTAAATTTGAAGGCATGATATACAAGTCTTATAATTTGGCTACTGTCTATTTTCCAACATCAATTCTCACCACTTTCTCTCATAGGCCCTTCAGTCTAGTCATACCAAAATACTTGTACTTACCCAAATCACCTACTCTTCTATGCTTTTATCCATTTACCTGGAATATTCTAGCCTTATACAACTATTCTTCTCAAATCATGCAAGTAATAGACTAATTTACTATAAGAACATCTCCCCCCAGTGAATAAAACAATGTTACTATACATATATATATAGAGACATTAAATATAAAAGACATTATTTTTTTTGTGTGTATGTATATATATATATATATATATATATACACACACAAAATAATGTCTTTTATATTTAAAATTATATAAATTTATATCTCTCTTATATACCATCCAGAGGTAGGATTGGCAAGGCAGCTCTGTTATTCATAACACATAGCTCCCATAGCTCTATATCCAAGGCAGTTGCTCAAATTCTCATCAAATCATGGCCAATGGCAAAGGGGAAAGAGAATATGTATGAAGGCCTTCAGCTTCCTTTTTAAAGGAAGTGACCCAGAGTTGCATAATTTAGTTCTCATATACCAGCGGCCAAAATTTAGTTACATAGACACACCTTGTTGTAAAGGAAGCTAGAAAATCTAGTTGTTAGCTGGGAAGCTTTGTCAGCTTCTAAAGTCCCAGGGTTCTCTTACCAAAAGAAAGGAGATAGGGATTTGAGGTAATTAGTTGACTATGCCACACATCCTTAAAGACGATGCACCATGGTATATGACATATCTAGCATTTGACCATCTAGGAAATTAAGACTGTGTATGTAGATAGCCATGACCACTGGTTAAGTTGAAAATGAAAGATTCAGAGTACAACATCAAGTATCTTTTGGCTCAGTTGAGGGTAATGCTTGCATTTACCTGGATAAAAAATTTAGGCAGTCCCTTCTTTTTTATTTCTTCTGAACTTCTTTTGAAATAGAATGTTATATGTGTACTTGGGTCACAAAATGCAGTCTTGATTTAGAAATTAAAAGGGCAAGTCCAATATATTTACCAACCCTTATCTTCACTCAAGGATAAGTATTTCTATGCTCCAGTCCCCCATGTAGGCTTGGCTGCCAATAGTATGTAGAAAAGGGGATGTGGCTTCCTTGTTCCATTCTTGCTCCCCCCCACAAATCTCTTTCAATGTTTCATCTCATCTGTATCCTGAGTCATAAAACAGGTTTTCAGATATTTCATTTGAAAGCTTGATCTTGGTCTAGAGATTCATTTGGAATTTTAAAGCTACTACAGCTACTTTTAAAATAGCCCAGTCTCCAACAGACCAGCAGCCCCCTGATCTTCCGAATTCTATCTCTGGTGACTGGTGCAGAATTTTTTCAGTGAATTCTCTGAACCCTCCAATATGAGTTTGCTTTCTCTGTATACTCCTTAATAATGAATATACTGTACCCATTGTAGTCCCTATTTCTGTGTATTCTAATGATCTGTTTACATGTCTGTCTCTCTCAGTCAACTGTAAGCTTTTTGAGGGTAGGCATTATGTTTTTGTACTTACTCAATAAATAAGTCCTCAATAAATTTTTAATTAATGGAAATTGTTTCCTTATAAGAAGAAAGAGTACTGGAAATTGTTTCCTTATAAGAATAAAGAGTACTACTTAAGAAGTATACAGTTTAAAAAAAACAAAAAACTCCTCTTCCTTCCTTAATCTTCTACCCTAGCATTTTCCAATTTCACCATTGGCCTGTTTAAGTACTGTAGTTATAATCCTAGCATTGTATATGACTGAAGTGAATTATCATTAAAGCATAAACTTTAAGGAATATATATCAAGGAATTAATCAAAAACATATAAAAAGACTAGTGTCATGTAATTGTCTAGTATAGCAGTGTTTATAATAGAAAGAAACGAGAGCAAGGGTAGACAGAAAAACACTGGAAATGATTAAATACTCACTTGGAGTATGAAACAGTTTTTTAATGGTTATAAGTGTACTGTAATAGCATATAAAGTACCTAAAACATAATGCTTTAAAAAAGCAGATCAAAAAATTGAATGTGCATTAGAATTTCAACTGTGCAAATTACGTTTATAGACAAACAATTAGAAGGAAAAATACCAAGAGAATAATACAAATCACATAACAACAGCATGTTGTAGGTGACTTTTTACTTTATCTTCCAAACTTCCTGTAGTAGTGCTAAATTAGTAAGAACTGCTTCCAATTACTATTTTTTAAATTACTTTTAAGAAAGTCCCTCAGATGTCTATCTTGTGAGGCAACTAGCTCAAGAGAAAGAGAGTTTAAAACCAGGATACAAGTTGAAATGTTTGTATTTTCTTGCATTCAACACTGTCAGGCACTGTGGATATAAGGATGAATTAGATATGGTCTCAATCTTTGAAGATTTCCAAATGGATAAGGGAAAAGGGCTTTCAAAAGTATAGCAATGATATGGTGTTATGAATCCAAGTATTAGTACAAATATGCAATGTGACTCAGAAGAGTGATTAATTCAATTCAGCCAAGGAAATCTTCACAGAAGAGGTAGCATTCAAATAGGGCTTAGAAGAACAAGTAGGAGTTCATCAGATAGAGAAACATAAGCAAATAGACAGAATCCAAAAACAGTATAATAATAAGCAATAGGCCTGGTGGCTAAAATGATGAGAAATAAAAATGAAAACTAACATGTTGAATGTTTATCACACACTGAGCACTTTAAATGGACGATAACAAATTTAATCCTCACAAAAATTATAGGAGTTATAAATTATTGTTCCTATCGTTACCAACTTATTGATATGGAAACTATTCTTAGTAAAGTTAAGAAATCTGTTGAGCAAATCACACAGAAAGTGATAAAGATGAAATCTGCATCCAGGTCTGTGTGACCCTAAAGCCCCAGCTTTACCCAATAGTAACAACAATACTGGGGCAAGAAAGGACTTTAATGGTATTTTCAAGAAAGTTAGATTTTGATCCTGAAAAATGCAAAACAATGAGAGGTCCCCAAAGTAGCTTGAGAGGCTAGTGAGATCAGAAGACCAGTTAGGAGCATAATGCAATAGCTTAGCAAAGCTCTGAATCAAGGAAATGAAATGGGAACAGAGAAGAGTGAGTCAAGAGGCATTTCAGAGGTAAAACCATAGAACTTAATGACCAGAACTTAGAGAAGAGGAGGAAAGAGTTCAAAGTTTATACATTGGTGACTAAAAAGATAGTAAATAAATTAACAAAGAAAGAGAGCGCAGGAATAAGGGGGGAAAATAATTAATCTGCCTGGGGCAACTTGAACTTCAAGGTTGTCAGCAGTACATTCCAATCTTTGTGCAGTTATGAGCAGTCTACAGACAGAGGTATCTTCTAGAATTTCTTCTGATGTTTTCACTAATCAGTTGCAATTCTACATGTTAACTGAACTTTTTTTATCTTGGTAGTTAGCACAATTAATAGTTTCAAAAGAAATCATTTTGTAATAATGAAAATTCACTGTTGACATGTTATTTTCTTAATTAGCAAAATTTTAAAAATCCACATTTCAAATTATTTCAAATTTGAAAGTATACAAAAATATTTAATAGTTTAATAATAATCTTTTATTGGAGGGAGCCAAGATGGCAAAATGCATGGAAGTTTTTTTGTGTGTCTCACGTCCATGAAATACAGCCAGACCAACCCTAAACCATCCTACACACCTAGAAAACTGGTAGTAGGATTAACACAACAATCTGCACAACCTGAGCCACAGAACTGAGCAGGTACATGGCACGGAGAGGTGAACTTGGGGAAAGAGAAGCTGTAGAGGACAGGGAGGGCAGAGAGAGGATGGAGACGGTGGGGAGAATAAGGCAAAAGCACCCCTCCCCAAAAGCAGCTGGAGAGAAAGCAGAAAATTGGAAACAGCCGCAGGGACTGAACTAAACAGGGCGAAAGGAAAAAGGAGAGGGTTTAAATTCCATTAAGACTGTTAACAGGGGGAGTGCAGAGAGTCTGCAACTCCACAGCTCCATACCTGGTGGTGCTCTGGTGGGAAGGGCCAATCCCCAGGAACAGAGTGGGGTCCAGGAGATTCTTGGGCCACACAGGAAGAAGACATTCCACTGCTGGAAGGGCACTTGGTAGAGAGACTGTTGAAGCCACCTGGTCCCAGCAGACCCCAGAAAACAGCCACATTCGCTGGTGCTAGAACAGGTCGTTAAGGGTAAAGCCTAGTGCCAGATGTGTGTTGTGATTTTCCATAATCCCTGAAATGCTGCTGCTACACTATCTTGCAAACTTTTTCTGGGGCGGGCTGGCACCTGGCCGCAGTCTAGGGGCACCAGCAGCAGCGTCCGGCGAACTTTCCTGGGTGCAGCTGGCATTCCACCATTGCTTGGTGAGACCCTCTGCAGAGGGGTGGAACAGATCAAAGTTGCAGTCCCTCAGAAGTAAGGGGCCGGGGAAAACAGCCGCATCTGAGACAAAACTCAGGAGAGAGGTAATACTTGGGGCTTGGTCACAGACAGCGTAAAAGTGGGGAGTTGACGGAAGCTGAAGACAAAGGACAGGTGCATGATTGCTGATCGGAGAGAACAGAGTTCCGATACTAGAGACAGGGTAGCTGGATGACACCATTTTCACCATTCCCGCGCATGTGCAAACACACCTAGGAGCGCCACAACATTCCAGCCCAGTAAGCTAAGCAGCGCCATCTAGTGGAGAATGGAGCCAACACACTAAGCCCTGCTCAACTGGGCCAACCTCGCTCTTCAAGAACAGAAGTCACACCACCTGATTAATTTATGGACTATAAACTGCCTCACAGTCTGACTTCTAAGGTAAAACAAGGTAATTTCAGTCACATTTCAGTCTGTTAGCAGTTCCATCCATTCAATATTCTTTCTTTTTTTCCTTTTGTCTTTTTTTTCTTTCTCATTTTTTTCCTTGAATACAGAAAGAGAAAAAATTCCTTTTTATTTTCAATTTTTATTAAAAATATTTTTCTTTAATTTTTTTACCATGTTTTTTACTTTTGTGTAAATTTTTTCAAATTCTATTTTACTTCCATCATTTTACTTAAGTCTACTTTAGTGTATTCATTTTTGTCAAATTTTCAAATGATTTCTTTTTTTTCCTTCTTTCCCCCTTTTTCTCTAATCTATCAAGCCACATTCAACACCCAGACCAAAATATACCTAGGATCTAGCATCATCTATTCGATTTTTGTGTATGTGTGTTTTTAATTTTTTAATTTTAATATTTTTTAAATTTTAATTGTTTTTAATTTTAATTTTTTCTCCCTCATTAACTCCTTTTCTCCCTTCAAAATGAAAAACAAAGGAATTCACCCCAAAAGAAAGAGCAGGAAGAAATGACAGCCAGGGACTTAACCAAGCAAGATGGCTGAGCCAGAATTTAGAATCACAATAATAAGAATACTAGCTGGAGTCGAAAATAGATTAGAACCCCTTTTTGCAGAGATAAAAGAAGTAAAAACTAGTCAGGATGAAATACAAAATGTTATAACTGAGCTGCAATCACAAACGCATGCTATGGCAGCAAGGATGGATGAGGCAGAACAGCGATATAGAGGACAAACTTACAGAAGATAACGAAGCAGAAAAAACAAGAGGGAGATTAAGGCAAAAGAGCATGATTTAAGAAAGAGAAATCAGTGACTCAATAACAAGGAACAAAATCAGAATCATAAAGATCGCAGAAGAGGAAGAGAGAAATCGGGGTAGAAGGCTTATGTGAGCAAATCATAGTGGAAAACTTTCCTAACCTAGGGAAAGACACAGACATCAAAATCCAGGAAGCATAGAGGACTCCCATTAGATTCAACAAAAACCGACCATCAACAAGGCATATCATAGTCAAATTCACAAAATACACAGGCAAGGAGAGAATCATGAAAGCAGCAAGGGAAAAAACGTCCCTCACCTACAAGGGAAGACAGATCAGGTTTGCAGCAGACCTATCCACGGAAACTTGGCAGGCCAGAGAGGAGTGGCAGGATATATTCAATGTGCTGAATCAGAGAAACATGCAGCCAAGAATTCTTTATCCAGCAAGGTTGTCATTCAAAATAGAAGGAGAGATAAAAAGTTTCCCAGACAAACAAAAATTAAAGGAGTTTGTGACCACTAAACCAGCCCTGCAAGATGTTACGGGGAACTCTCTGAGAGGAGAAATATGAAAATACAAAAAAATAAATAAATACATACATACGTACATACATACCAAAAGCAACAAAGATTAGAAAGGAGCAGAAAACACCACCAGAAACTCCAACTCTACAAGCAACATAATGGCAATAAATGCATATCTTTCAGTACTCACTCTAAATGTCAGTGGACTCAATGATCCAATAAAAAGATATAGGGTAACTGAATGGATAAGAAAACAAGATTAATCTATATGCTGTTTACAAGAGACCCACTTTAGACCTAAAGACACCTTCATTTTGAAAGTAAGGGGATGGAGAACCATCTATCATGCTAATGGTCAACAAAAGAAAGCTGGAGTAGCCATACTTATTATCAATCTAGACTAGGAGACTGAAGAACATCCTACTAAAGAATGAATGGGCTAACCAAGCAGTTAAAGAGGAAATTAAAAAGGATATGGAAGCCAATGAAAATGATAACACCACAACCCAAAACCTCTGGGATGCAGCAAAGGCAGTCATAAGAGGGAAGTATATAGCAATCCAGGCCTTCCTAAAGAAGGAAGAAAGATCTCAGATACACAACCTAACCTTGTGCCTTAAAGAACTGGAAAAAGAACAACAAATAAAACCCAAAACCAGAAGAAGACAGGAAATAATAAATATTAGAGCAGAATTCAATGCTATCAAAACCAAAAAAACAGTAGAACAGATCAATGAAACCAGAATCTGGTTCTTTGAAACAATTAACAAAATGGATAAACCAATAGCCAGTTTGATCAAAGGAAAAGGAAGGGACCTAAATAAATAAAATCAAGAATGAAAGAAGAGAGATCACAATCAAAACAGCAGAAAGAAAAATAATAAGAGAATATTATGAGCAATTATATGCCAATAAAAAGGGCAGTTTGGAAGAAATGGACAAATTCCTGGAAACATATGCACTACCAAAACTGAAACAGGAAGAAATAGAAAATTTGAACAGACCCATAACTAGTAAGGAAATCAAATTAGTAATCAAAACTCTCCCAAAAAGCAAGAGTCCAGGGCCAGATGGCTTTCCAGGGGAATTCTACCAAACATTTAAGGAAGAGTTAACACCTATTCTCTTGAAACTGTTCCAAAAATAGAAATGGAAGGAAAATGCCCAAACTCTTTCTATGAAGCCAGCATTACCTTGATTCCAAAACCAGACAGAGACCACACTGAAAAGGGGAACTATAGACCAATTTCCCTGATGAACAAGGATGCAAAAATCCTCAACAAGATTATAGCCAACTGGATCCAACAATACATTAAAAAATATATTCACCACGACCAAGTGGGATTTATATCTGGGATGCAAGGCTGGTCCAATATATGAAAAACAATCAATGTGATTCATCACATCAATAAAAGAAAGGACAAGAATCACACAATCTTCTCAATAGATGCAGAGAAACCATTTGACAAAATACAGCATCCTTTCTTGATAAAAACCCTCAAGAAAGTAGAGATAGAAGGATCATACCTCGATATCATAAAAGCCATATATGAAAGACCCAACGCTAATATCATCCTCAATGGGGAAAAACTGAGAACTTTCCCTGTAAGGTCAGGAACAAGACACAGATGTCCACTCTCGCCACTGTTATTCAACATAGTATTGGAAGTCTTAGCCACAGTATTCAGACATCACAAAGAAATAAAAGGCATCCAAATCGGCCAGGAGGAGGTCAAACTTTCACTCTTTGCAGATGACATGATACTCTATATGGAAAACCCAAAAGATTCCACCAAAAAACTGCTAGAACTGATTCATGAATTCAGCGAAGTTTCAGGATATAAAATCAATGCACAGAAATCAGTTGCATTCCTATACACCAACAATGAAGCAACAGAAAGAGAAATCAGGGAATCAATCCCATTTATAGTTGAACCAAAACCATAAAATACCTAGGAATAAATCTAACCAAAGAGGTGAAAAAGCTATATGCTGAAAACTGTAGAAAGCTTATGAAAGAAATTGAAGAAGACACAAAAAAATGGAAAAAGATTCCATGCTCCTGGATAGGAAGTACAATTACTGTTAAAATGTCGATACTACCAAAAGCAATCTACATATTCAATGTAATCCCTATCAAAGTAACACCAGCATTCTTTATAGAGCTGGAACAAATAATCCTAAATTTGTATGGAACCAAAAAGACCCTGAATAGCCAAAGTGATCTTGAAAAAGAAAACCAAAGCAGGAAACATCACAATCCCAGACTTCAAGCTATACTACAAAGCTGTAATCATCAAGGCAGTATGGTACTGGCACAAGAACAGACACTCAGATCAATGGAACAGAATAGAGAACCCAGAAGTGGACCCACAGACACATGGCCAACTAATCGTTGACAAAGCAGGAAAGAATATCCAGTGGAATCAAGACAGTCTCTTCAGCAAGTGGTGCTGAGAAAACTGGACAGCAACATGCAGAAATATGAACCTAGACCACCTTCTCACACCATACAGAAAAATAAACTCAAAATGATGAAAGACCTAAATGTAAGACAGGCAGCCATCAAAATCCTCGAGGAGAAAGCAGGCAAAAACCTCTTTGATCTTGGCTGCAGCAACTTCTTACTCAACACGTCTCTGGAGGCAAGGGAAGAAAAGCAAAAATGAACTACTGGGACCTCATCAAAATAAAAAAAATCTGCACAGCAAAGGAAACAATCAGCAAAACTAAAAGGCAACTGACAGAATGGGAGAAGATATTTGCAAACAACATATCAGATAAAGGGTTAGTATCCAAATGTCTAAAGAACTTATCAAACTCAACACTCCCCCAAAAAACAAATAATCCAGTGAAGAAATGGGCAACAGACATGAATTGACACTTTCCCAAAGAAGACATCCAGATGGCCAACTGACACATGAAAAAATGCTCAACATCACTCATCATCAGGGACAGACAAATCAAAACCACAATGAGATACCACCTCACATCTGTCAGAATGGGTAACATTGACAACTCGGGCAACAACAGATGTTGGCGAGGATGCGGAGAAAGAGGATCTCTTTTGCATTGTTGGTGGGAGTGCAAGCTGGAAAACAGTATGGAGGTTCCTCAAAAATACTAAACATAGAACTACCCTACAGCCCAGCAATTGCACTACTAGGCAATTATCCACAGGATACAGGTGTGCTGTTTCAAAGGGACACATGCACCTCCATGTTTACAGCAGCACTATCAACAATAACCAAAGATGGAAAGAGCCCAAATGTCCATCAATGGATGAATGGATAAAGAAGATGTTGTATAAGTATACAATGGAGTATTACTCAGCAATCAAAAAGAATGAAATCTTGCCATTTGCAAGTCTGTGGATGGAACTGGAGGGTATTATGCTAAGTGAAATTAATCAGAGAAAGACAAATATCATATGACTTCAGTCATTTGAGGACTTAAAGAGAAAAAACAGATGAACATAAGGGAAGGGAAACAAAAATAATATAAAAATGGGGAGAGGGACAAAGCATAAGAGACTCACAAATATGGAGAACAAACTGAAGGGGGTGTGGGAGGGGAGATAGGCTAAATGAGTAAGGGGCGTTAAGGAATCTACTCCCGAAATCATTGTTGCACTATATGCTAACAAATTTGGATGCAAATTTAAAAAAATTAAATTAAAAAAATTTTAATAAAAATATCCTAAAAAATTAATAATAATATTTTTTTATTTTCTCAGCTATATGTGAAATTTAAATGAAAATAAACTCAACTGGGAAAGGGAGAAACTGAGTTTGGCTTTATGTGCAATGATGGTTATTTTAATTTTTATTTTTTTTAACATTTATTTATTAATGAGAGACAGAGAGACACAGAGCCATGAGTAGGGGAGAAGTAGAGAGAGGGGGAGACACAAATCTGAAGTAGGCTCCAGGCTCAGAGCTGTCAGCACAGAGCCCGACACAGGGCTCGAACTCACAAACTGCGAGATCATGACCTGAGCTGAAGTCAGTCGCCCAACCAACTGAGCCACCCAGGCTCCCCTTTGATGGTTATTTTTTACTTAAGATTTCTAAAAAGTCTAATGTAATAGAGACATCTTTATTTTTTTAATGTTTATTTCTTTTTGAGAGGGAGAGAGACAGAGTGTAAGTAGGGGAGGGGCAGAGAGAGAGGGAGACAGAATCTGAAGCAGGCTCCGGGCTCTGAGCTGTCAGAACAGAGCCCGACATGGGGCTCAAACTCACAAACTGAGAGATCGTGACCTGAGCTGAAGTCAGATGCTTAACCAACCGAGCTATCCAGGTGCCCCTAGACATCTTTAATAGACCATTTCAAATGCTTTCTGTTTTTCAGGGAAATAAAAATGCCGAATGAACTATCTGAAATTCCTCTACATCAGGCACAATAAGCAGTAAGAACAGCCTAATTAGGAACTGTTGATTTGGGAATTCAACACTACTGGAGATTTTTCTTCTCTGGCTGAAGGGTTCTTTTGTAGTAGCCTTGAATCAACCTGCTTTAATATATTATTTCCAAAATGAACATAAAGCAGAATTTCTAAAAAGATTTCTTGGGGAAATCATCTTGGGGAGAGATGAAGGAATAAGTCAAAAATAGCATCATCAAATACGGAACATTTAAGAATCAAGTCTACATGCTCCCAGAAATTTTAGGTACCAATGCGAGATTAAGTTTCTTCCTTCTCTTCCTTATTCACTTGAACTTTAAATGAATTAATATAGTAATATCATTTAAGCATCTATAATTCATGGTGCTGAATTAAACCATAATACTCAATGCCATAGAAATATTCAGAGGAAAAAGTACAATATATTGAAAGCAATTATCTCAGATGGGTATTTTAAAAGCCCATGAATCCAGAAGGTTGGGAAGATGGCAAAGTAAGAAGAGCCTAAGCCCTCCTCTTCACATGGATACAACAGGATAACACTCACATCAGCATAAATAACACAGAAAATGACCAAAAGGCTGGCAGAACAAACTCCACAAAGGTAGAGAAGAGGACACATCAAAGAGGGGAGGAAGGACAGAGACTGGGTGGGCAGCTAAACAGACCTTGGCCATCCACTGGGGGAGGAGAGTCAGGGACACAGAGAAGGGAGAGAAAGAGAGTATCACATAGGGGAGTCTGCACAGGGAGGATGAATCTCCATAACATTTGGCTTTGAAAGCCAGAGGGGCTCAATTTCATCAGTTCTTACAACCCACGGGACTTAAAGCCTGAAACTTTAATTTAATTTAATTTTAAGGTTTATGTATTTGGGGGGGGGAGGCGTGCAGAGAGACAGAGGGAGAGAGAATCCCAGGCAGGTTCTGTGCCATCAGCACAGAGCCCAACTGGGGCTTAATCCCATGACCCATGAGATCATGTCCTTAGCCAAAATCAAGAATCTGGACGCTTAACTGACTGAGCCACCCAGGTGCCCCAAGCCTGGAATTTTAAAAATCAGTGGCCTCCATTCTGGGAAAGACTAGAGGGTAACAGGAAGCCAAGTCCCTACTTTTAAAGAGACAGCATGACAAACAGCCCAAAGACATACAGTGAAGAAGCACAACTTTGAAAAATGTCTGGACATATAGGAGG
Organism: Acinonyx jubatus; assembly: GCF_027475565.1. Lineage (NCBI taxonomy): Eukaryota > Metazoa > Chordata > Mammalia > Carnivora > Felidae > Acinonyx > Acinonyx jubatus. The sequence goes on from NC_069394.1 coordinate 29,581,355, forward strand.
GAGAATTATTTACTCATCTAAGAGCACATCCTGGAGGGGCAGGGTTCACAGAGGGACTCCTCCAGGGATAAAGGAGCTAGCAAATGCTACCTCCTCTCCCCTGCCTCCTAGCATAAACACACAGCCACCTGAAGGAATGTGCAAACTTTACCTACCTTGTCTACACCAAGAGCAATCCCATTTACAATTGCACCAAAAATAATAAAATAACTAGAAATAAACTTAACCAAAGGGGCAAAAACCTACACTCTGAAAACTATAAAACACTGATGAAAGAAACTGGACATGACCCAAAGAAATGGGTCAAGGGTTAAAAGAACAACTGTTGTTAAAAGGGCACTATTCAAAGCAATCTAGAGATTTAAAGTAATCCCTATCAAAATACTAACAGCATTTTTCACAGAACTAGAACAAACACTCCTAAAATTTGTACAGATACACAAAAGACCCCAAATAGCCAAAGCAGACTTGAAAAAGAAAAAACTGGAGGTATCACAATTTCATATTTCAAGTTATATTACAAACCTATTGTAATCAAAACCGTATGGCACTGGCACAAAAACAGACACATGGATCAATGTAACAGAGGAGAAAATCCAGAAATGGACCCAAAACTATCCTTTCACTTTATGGTGATTTTTGATGAACAGAAATTCTTAGTTTAATCTTGTCATTTATTTGGCTTTCTTGATCTGAGAATTAGTGCCTTTCAATAATTCTCAGGAATTCTTTTTAGTCTCTCTTTCTCATTGACTCTCTAATCTCGCCCTAGAACTCTGATTAAAAGTATATTAGACCTTCTCTCTCCATTCTCCACAACTATTGACTTCTTTATCATAATTGTCATTTCTCTAAAGTATATTTGGGATAATTTCTTCAGAAATTACTTTATCAATTCACTCTTCTACTACATCTAATCTGATGATTAATATTTTCATTGAGTTTTTTATTTTAATTATTATGTTATTAATTTCTAGAATTTCTATTTAGTTATTTTTCAAATCCACTTGTGACCTATTAAGTTTTCAAGCTTTTGGTTTTTTAATCATATTAAATGTAGTTGTATACTCTGATAATTCCAATGTTTATAGTTTTGGAAATACATTGTTTTGGTTGATTCTTACTTATGATGTCTTGTCTCCTTGGATGTTTTGTGATTTTTTAACCATGAAGGTTCATGTTCTTTGGTGTTCTATCAGTGGAATAGGTTGAGGCCTAGACTGAAGTAGAATTTCTCCAAATGACTTTCATTTGTGTCTGCCAGTCATCTGGGACTGTTTCCAGCTGGAAACATTCTAGGTTAAACTCTCCACTTGAGGCTTTTTCAAACCAATAGAGGGCTAGTTTATACTTGCAAATTCTCAAGGAAGTTGTTACTTATTCTTCACTTACTTACTTAGCATTAGTGTTAATACAGGCAAATTTCCTCGGTGTTTCCTTCTTTGTTTCACTCCTGCACATCTCAGCTTTCAGTAGGGGTATCCTACGTATTAGATTTCCTACCATACGGTGGATCCTCAGTTTAACTAATATTCCCATCTCCCAAGAAGCTGTCAAAATGGAAACCCAATATTTCAGGATTCAGCAGAAATCCTCAGAACAAAACCTAGTGCTCACACTTACTTTTATGATTTGTGGTTTACTTTGTTTTTGGATTTGTTTTTTTGTTTTTTGTTTTTTGTTTTTGCCAATTCATCAATGTATTTAAATATATATGTATATAAATGTTTTACCCAGTATTTTTTTCTGTATGTTCAAAGGGTAATTTAGGCTAACTAATTGGCAAAAATATACATCCAGATATCTATCTTCCTTTAATGGCCAAGTCAGCTTTGTTGCTTTCTATGTTATAGTATACCTTCTGTTTTAATTCTCTTCTACTGCTTACAGATCTCTGATGTAGAGTGCAGTTCCCTAATATGGCTTACTATGCTTCTTTGCTAGAGTAAAAGGCTAAATTGATTTAGTGGATATATGTAGCTAAACCACGCCTACAATGTTATTCTGACAGTACATGTATACAGGTACATTACCTTAGGCTTCTAGGTAAGAAGAAGACAGTAAACGACTTCTAACAAACCAAGGTTGCTATATCTATCGCAGAACAAAAGAACTATCAGGGATCACTGAAGTATACAATGCTTGTATTTATTTTCCATGGAGGTGTGTTTTTTTGTTTGCTTGTTTTGTTTTTAGTTTGTTTCTCCAGATGGTCTATGTTGTTGGAAGGGTATTTTTGGATAAGTAAAGTTGTATTGTACATAAGAAATAATTTTAGGGGTGCCTGGGTGGCTCAGTCAGTTAAGCGTCCAACTCTTGATTTCGGCTCAAGTCATGATCTCACAGTTCATGGGTTTGAGGCCTGCACTGGGCTCCATGCTGACAGAACTGAGACTGCTTGGGATTCTCTCTCTCCCTCTCTCTGCCCCTCCTCCACTCCCTCTCTCTCAAAATAAAGAAGTAAAAACTTATAAAAATGTAATTTTAATAGCTAGGGTTGTGCTTACAGTTATCATAAAAACTTATATACTTTAAATCAAATGGACTGAGTCAATCATAATAAGGGATTCGATCAGTTATTACACATGTAATATTCTGATGGTGACTATTTCTGATGACTGTTAGTTCACTAAAGGACTTAAGTTCAGGCAAAAAAAAAAAACCCAAATACTTGGCAAGTATAACTAAAGGAAGGTTAAAGATTAGGAGAGATAAGCAGCTAGGAGGGAATTAAAATCAGAGATAGGGAAAGTGAGGAGACACCTGCCACCTGAGAGAAGAAATAGATGTGGTTCTTCATGTTACTAAAATCAGCAGAATTTACCATACAGGTGATAATAGATCTACAAACATGATTATGGAGATGACTTACTTTTTTATTTGAATTCCAGTTAATTCACATAGAATTTAATATTAGTTTCAGGTGTACAATATAGTGATTCAACACTTCGATACAATAGCCAGTGCTCATCAGAGCAAGTGCACAACTTAATCCCCATCACCTATTTCATCCATCCCCCACCCACCTCCCTTCTGGTAACCATCAGTTTGTTCTCTATAGTTAAGAATCTGTTTCTTGATTTGCCTTTCTCTTTTTTTCTCCCTATGCTCTTTTGTTTTATTTCCTAAGTTCCACATATGAGTGAAATCATATAGTATTTCTCTTATTCTGACTGAGTTATTTCACTTACCATAGTACTCTCTAGCTCCACCCACATCATTGCAAATGGGAAGATGTCATTCTTATTTTATGGCTAATTAACATTCCATTATACCATAATTTCTTTATCCATTCATCAGTCAATGGACACTTGGGCTGTTTCCATAGTTTGGCTACTATAGATAATGTTGCTATAAACATTGGGGTGCATATATCCCTTTGAATTAGTATTTCATATTCTTTGGGTAAATATCTAGTAGTGCAATTGCTGGATTGTAGGGGAGTTCTACTTTTAACTTTTTGAGGAACCTCTATACAGTTTTCCAGAGTGGCTGTACCAGTTTCCATTCCCATCAACAATGCAAGAGGGTTCACCTTTCTCTAAATCCTCACCAACACCTGTTGTTTCTTGTGTTGTTGATTTTAGCCATTCTGACAGGTGTGAGGTCACACCTCGTTGCAGTTTTGATATGTATTTCCCTGATGATGAGTGATGTTGAGCATCTTTTCGTGTGTCTGTTGGCCATTTGTACGTCTTCTTTGAAAAAATGTCTCATCATGTCTTCTGCCCATTTTTAAATTGGATTATTTGTTTTTTGGGAGTTGAGTTATATCAGTTCTTTATATATCTTGGATACTAACCCTTTATCCAACATGTCATTTGCTAATATCTTCTCCCATTCTGTAGGTTGTCTTTTAGTTTTGTTGACTGTTTCCTATCTGAATATAGGGCCTTTACTTAGTGATATCTGAAATAATTCTTTACTGTCATACTCTATAGATACAAAAATCATCCAACCTTACACTGCACAAAAAAATAAATAAAGCATCTCCATTTAGTTTTGTTGACTGTTTCCTTCAACAAAACTAAGTGGAGGTGGTTTATTTTTTTTTATGCACTATAATTTTGGATGGTTTTCCTATCTATAGGGTATTACAGTGAATAATTATTCCAAATATCACTAAGTAAAAGCCCTATATTCAGATAAAATCAATGGTAAAGTGGCAAAACCAAAAGCAAATCAATAATTTTCACATTTAGCCTAAAATTTCATGTCACAAAAATGGCTTGTTCTTAATCCAGCTGGCTAATTGAGATGCCTAATCACTTTTCGATTTGGGGATGAATAAAATAGTAGCATGTAATTAAGAAATAACTCTTAAATTCAATCACTAGAAACATGAGCTAACTGCCTAAGAGGTAAGAGAATGAATTTTTTGTTCCTCTACAAAGGAAAACTTATTACTTATATTACATATTTAAAGTTAGAATTACACAATTAAATTCATGGTGTGAATGAAGCAGAAATACAACTTAGCTACTACTCAGATTAGAGAGATATATATTCCAATTTTTCTACCTTCTGAACATAATTATATACAGTTATTGTGCTCCCCCTAGATCCACACAAACAGACTTGGGCATTTTAGTGCCACTGAGCTTTATCCTTAGCACAAATTTTTGGGTGAGCCCTACCTTTTCCCTGCCCTGAATCAATTTTTCCCTTAATTAAACATAAAAAAGAAACTATAAGAGCTAGACAGATGCTTCAATGCTGAAGGAAATTGTTTTGGTATAATCCAAGAAGAGGAAAAAAACCAGAAAATTTGGATGGTTCAGGCCATTTTAGACCATACCCAGTCTGCTGCATGTAGGCTGTGTGGCTCTTTTGGCAACTTTCAAAACAGCTACATGCACCACAGAGCACTGCAGTATTAAATATGTGTGGCCTGATTTGGCTTCCACCTGTTGACTATCTTATTTCATGCAATCCAAATCAGCCAATGTTAAATGTCCTTCTAACTAAATCAAACTGAATACAAAGCTGCCAGGCAAGCAAATGGCAGAAGAACAGGAATCTTAGGTTGAAAAACACAAAAACTAGTTAGTGACTCACCAAAGAAGACACTGGATTGTACCGTCTTCAACTGATTGAAGTGAAAGTAAATAATGCTAAAAATTTAGCAAACAACACAGAAAAGCAGAAATTGTTTAGAGAGTTAGGAAGGGAAAAATAATCAGTGACACTTAAAACACTTGGTAAGCTAAGGAGGTTATCTTTCACCATAGGTCCCATTCAGATTCTACCTCTTTTATATCAGGTTCAGAGCATTTTAATACTGGTGAATTCATTTTTTACTAATGTCTTTTGCTCATTGGGAATTTATATTATTAAAAAGATAATGCTTTTTGGTATAGGATGTTTTCTATAACTAATATAATTTATGTTACAAAACAACATATTTTATTTTTGCCATATTGGGAAGTAAGGTTGTCCAAGATTTGAGTTTTGAACTTTATTTACTATGCACTTCCAACCTATGAAAGCTTTCTGCCCTGCTACTTTTGAAAGGAAAGTAAGGAGCTTTTTGGTCTACATCAAAGTAGAAGATTGGTATTTTTGGATATATGATACCTCAGGTCCTAAAAGACATTTATCTGTTTCAGTTTCTCTTTGGTGTAATCTGTTGTTTCAGAATGGTCTACCTAAACTTTTAATGCAAAAAGAAACAGTTCCAGATTGAGGTATCAAGAAAAAACATACTTATACTTAAAATGGAAAGGGAGCAATAGTTCCTACTCCCATTCTATAAAAATCCAGATCCTGTTTTGTCATTTGTTTTTTAGAAATGAAGGTCTAATAAGTATGAGATAACATTTAAATGGAATATATTTACCTCTTTTATTCATTTTCAAACCAAGGCTCTGCTGGAACATTTGTGTTTCTTATTTTTTTTCTCTCCTTGGCCTTTAACCAGCTTGCTGTTTTCCAAATGATATTTCATTTCTGGGCTTTGTTACAACGTTAATAATCTTATTCATTTCCTTGTTGCCCAGATTCAATAATTTAGTTTAAAACCAAAGCAGTGTTTTCAGTGTTGCATCAAAACCTGACATAAATGAAGCTGTTTATTAATCTTGTTTTATAATGTTATTATTTAGAGGGGCACCTGGGTGGCTCAGCTGGTTAAGCTTTCGACTTCAGCTCAGGTCGTGATCTTATGGTCAGTGAGTTTGAGCCCCGCATCCAGCACTGTGCTGACAACTCAGAGCCTGGAGCCTGCTTCGAATTCTGTGTCTCCCTCTCTCTCTGCTTCTCCCCTGCTCACACTCTGTCCCTCAAAAATGAATGAACAGTAAAAAAATTTTAAAAAAATAATGTTATTATGTAGATTTGTGCCACAAATTGGTGTTCTTTGTTTTTTTTTTCAACCTCCCCCTTTGATAATATTCTAAATCAAGTCAAATTTGAAAGTGCACAAATATAATCTCTATGAATTACCTTTCTATCAAATCTGGGTAGGTAGCAATACCAAGAAGACACTGGTAATTTTCAGTATATACTTTCATGTTATTAAGTGGATTTTTCATAATGTTTTATATTCTGTTCTGAAAGAGTATTTCCATATGCCATAAAAACTGAATGTTAGAGTATTTTACATAAAAAAGCATCTATGTATCTCAAATGAGTTTCTTTATTTCCTATGGCTAACATGATATTTTACAGAGAAAATGATACTATATTACAATAATCTCTAAATCAAAAATTGTCACCTGATAAAAAATGGAATTGCTAAATGACACCTGTATCTCATTGTAAGTTCTCTAAATGAAATTAATAAAAATATTCTTTTTTATTTTAAACACCAACCAGAACAAAATCTAATGGCCAAAATCTTAACAACTCTATTTTCAGTCAAAATTGAGAGAAATATTTTTCCACGTCTATTTTTTTATGACTATATTAATAAACATTTACTCCTACAAGCAATTTTATTTTATTTTGTTTTTCAAGTTTGTATTTAAATTCCACTTGGTTAACATGCAGTGTAATATTAGTTTCAGGTATAGAATTTAGCAATTCATCACTTATATAACACCCACTGCTCTTTATAACAAGTGCCCTTGTTAATTCCCATCACCATTTAACCCATACCTCTGCCCACTTCCCCTCCAGCAACCCTCAGTTTGTTCTCTATAGTTAAGAGTCTGTCTTCTAGTTTGCCTCTCTTTTTTTCCCCTTTGTTCATCTGTTTTGTGAAATTCCACATATGAGTGAACTCATATGGTATTTGCCTTTGACCTCTTTCACTTAGAATAATACTTTCTAGCTCCATCCATGTCATTGTAAATGGCCAGATTTTATTCCTTTTTATTGGCTGAGTAATATTCCAGGGGATGAAGAAGCTGTGATATATACCACACATTGTGTGTGTGTGTGTATGTGTGTATACATACAATGAAATATTCTTACAAGCAACTTTAAAAATTTTACCCAAATTTTATCTTACTTGTGATTCTAGTTTCTTCTCTGTATTTAAGAGTGTCTTATGGTTTGCCTTCCTCTGTTTTTATCTTATTTTTGCTTCCCTTCCCCTAGGTTCATCTGTTTTGTTTCTTAAATTACACATATGAGTGAAATTATATGATATTTGTCTTTCTCTGACAGACTTATTTCACTTGGCATAATACACTCTAGTTCCATCCACATCATAGTAAATGGCAAGATCTCATTCTTTTCCATAACAGAGTAACATTCCATTGTACGTACATATCACATCTTCTTTATCCATTCAACAGTCAATGGACATTTGGGCTCTTTCCATAATTTGGCTATTGTTGATAGTGCCACTGTAAACATTGGGGTGCACGTGCCCCTTTGAATCAACATTTTTGTATCCTTTGGATAAATACCTAGTATGCAATTGCTAGGTTATACGGTAGTTCTATTTTTAATTTTTTATGGAACTTCCATACTGTTTTCCAGAGTGGCTGCACCAGTTTGCATTCCTACCAAGAGTGCAAAAGGGCTCCCCTTTCCCCACAGCCTCACCAACACCTGTTGTTTCCTGTGTTGTTAATTTTAGCCATTCTGACAGATGTAAGGTGGTATCTCATTGTAGTTTTTCTATTTGTATTTCTCTGATGATGAGTGATGTTGTGCATCTTTTCATGTGTCTGTTAGCCATCCAGATGTCTTCTTTGGAAAAGTATCTGTTCATGTCTTCTTCTCATTTCTTCACTGGATTATTTGTTTTTGGGGTGTTGAGTTTGATAAGTTCTTTATATATTTTGGATACTGGCCCTTTATCCAATATGTGATTTGCAAATATCTTCTCCCATTCCATAGGTTGACTTTTAGATTTGTTGATTGTTTTCTTTGCTGTGCAGAAGCTTTTTAATCCTGATGAAGTCTCCCAGTAGTTCATTTTCGCTTTTGTTTCCCTTGCCTCTGGAGACATGTCTAGAAAGAAGTTGCTGTGGCCAAGAACAAAGAGGTTGCTATCTCTTTTCTCCTCTAGGACTTTGTTGGTTTCCTGCCTTACATTTAGGTCTTTCATCCGTGTTAAATTTATTTTTGTGTATGGGTAAGAAAGTGTTCAAGGTTCATTCTTCTGCATGTTGCTGTCTAGTTTTCCCAACACCATATGTTGTCTTTTTTCCTAAAGCAGCAGAATACACATTCTTCTTGAGTGCACATGGAACATTCTCCAGGACAGATCACATACTGTGTCACAAATCAGCTCTCAAAAAGTACAAAAAGATTGAGATCATACAATGTGTATTGTCAGACCACATGCTATGAAACTTGAAATCAAACACAAGAAAAAATTTGGAAACATCACAAATACTCAGAAGTTAAAGAACATCCTACTAAAGAAAGAATGGGTTGACCAAGATATTACAGAGGAAATTAAAAAGTATATGGAAGCCAATGAAAATGAAAATACGACAGTCCAAAACCTTTGGGATGCAGCAAAGGCAGTCATCAGAGGGAAATATATAGCAATCCAGGCCTCCCTAAAGAAGGAAGGTCTGAAATATACAACCTAACCTTAAACCTAAAGAAGTTGGAAAAACAAAAGCAAATAAAGCCAAAACAGCAAATAAAGCCCTTCCAGTAAAAGAAGGGAAATAATTAAGATTATAGCAGAAATCAATGTTATAAGGAGGAAAAAACCAGTAGGACAGATCAATGAAACTAGCAGTGATTCTTTGAAAAAATTAACAAAATTGATAAACCCCTAGCCAGGTTTATCAAAGAAAAAGGAAAGGACCCAAATAAATAAAATCATAAACGAAAGAGGAGTGATCACAAACAACACTACAGAAATACAAACAATAAGAAAATATTATGAGAAATTATATGCAAACAAATTGGGCAATCTGGAAGAAATGGACAAATTTCTAGAAACATATAAACTCCCAACACTGGAACGGGGAAATAGAAAATTTGAATAGACCCATAACCAGTAGAGAAATTAAATCAGTAATCAAAAATCTCCCAACAGGTGGGTGGAGAGAGGATGGAGACTGGGGAGGGGGGGAGAATATGAGAAAAACACCCCTCCCCAAAAGCAGCTGGAGAGAAAGCAGAAAATTGGAAACAGCCACAGAAACTAAACAAAAAAGGGAGAAAAGAAAAAGGAGAGGGTTTAAATTCCATTAAGAGTGTAAACAAGGGGAGTGCAAAGGCTGCAACTCTGCAGCTGGATACTTGGCGGTGCTCCGGTGGGAAGGGCGAATCCCCAGCAACAGAGTGGGGTCCGGGAGGTTCTCGGGCCACAAAGGGAAAAGTGGTTCCACTGCTGGAAGGACATTTGGTAGAGACTGCTGAAGCCACCTGGTCCCAGCAAACCCCAGAAAACAGCCACATTTACTGGTGCTGGAACAAGGTCGTTAAGTGTGAAGCCTGGTACCAGATGTGTGTTGTGATTTTCCATAATCCCTGAAACACTGCTGCTACACTATCTCGTGAGCTTTTTCTAGGGCAGGCTGGCACCTGGCCGCAGTCTCAAGCCACTGGCAGCAGCAGGGTCCAGTAAGCGTTCCTGGGTGCAGCCGACATTCAGCCATTGCTCATTTGGCCATTGCTCATTCACCCATTGCTCGGTGAGATCCTCCTGCAGAGGGGCAGAACGGGTCAAAGCTGCAGTTCCTCAGAAGTAAGGGGCCGGGGAAAACAGCCGCATCTGAGACAAAACTCAGGACAGAGGTACTGCCTGGGGCCTGGTCACAGAGAGTAAAAAAGCAGGGAATAGACAAAAGCTGAAGACAGAGGATGGGTGCAGGATTGCTAATCTGGGAGAACAGACTGGGTAGCTGCATGGCACCATTTTCACCGCTCCCGATCATGCACATATGCACCTACAAGCACCACAACAATCCACCCCAGTAGGCTAGCAGCGCCATCTAGTGGAGAGCGGAGCTATTACACTGAACCCCGCCCATCTGGGCCAACCTCACTCTTCAAGAACACAAGTCTCACTGCTGGCTTAGTTTATGGACTATAAAGCACTACATACACTGACTTCTAGGGGAAAAAAAAGTAATTTCAGTCCTACTTCAATCTGTTAACAGGTTCATCTATCCAATTTTCTTTTTTTTCTTCCTTTTTCTCTTTTATACTTCTTTTCTTTTTCTTGAATACAGAAAGAAAATATTCATTTTTCTTCCAATTTTTATTAAAAATATTTTTCTTTAATTTTTATTACTATACTTTTTACTTTTGTGTAAATTTTTTCAAATTCTATTTTACTTTCATAATTTTAGTCAACTTCAGTGTATTCACCTTTTCAAATTTTCAATTTCCTTTTTTTCTCTTTTTTGTTTACTTTCTTTTTCTTGAATGCAGAAAGAGAAAAACGTCATTTTTACTTTCAATTTCTATTTAAAGTATTTTTATTTAATTTTTTACTATACTTTTTGCTTTTATGTGAATTTTTTCAAATCCTATTTTACTTCCACCATTATATTTTAGTCTACTAGAGTGTATTCACTTTCTCAAATTTTCAAACTATTTCCTTTTTTTTTCATTTTTTGATCTTTTTTCCCTTTTTCGTTTTTCTTTTTTCTTGAATACAGAAAAAGAAAAAAATCTTATTATTTTTAATTTTTATTAAAAATATGTTTCTTTAATTTTTTCTACTATATTCTTTAAATTTTGTGTATATTTTTTCAAATTCTATTTTATCCCATCATCTCATTTTAGTCTACTTCAGTGTATTCATTTTTTCAAATTCTCAAACAATTTCATTTTTATTTTTCCTCTCCCCCTGCTTTTTTTTGCTCTAATCTGTCAAACCATTTTCAACACCCAGGCCAAAAAAACACCTAGGATCTAGCATCATCTATTTGATTTGTGTGTGTGTGTGTGTGTGTGTGTGTGTGTGTATGTGTGTTTAATTTTGAATTTTAATATTTTTTAATTTTAATTTAATTTCAATTTTTCTACCTCATTAGTTCCTTTTCTCCCTTCAAAATGACAAAATGAAGGAATCCACCCCAAAAGAAAGAGCACGAAGAAACGACAGCCAGGGATTTAACCAACACAGGTACAAGCAAGACGTCTGAACAAGAATTTAGAATCATGATAATAAGAATACTAGCTGGAGTCGAAAAAAGATTAGAATCCCTTTCTGCAGAGATAAAAGAAGTAAAAAATAGCCAGAATGAAATTAAAAATGCTATAACTGAGCTGTGATCACGGATAGATGCAGCAGTAGCAAGGATGGATGAGGCAGAATAGAGAATCAGTGATATAGAAAACAAACTCATAGAGAATAATGAAGCAGAAAAAAAGGGAGAGATTAAGGCAAAAGAGCACGATTTAAGAATTGGAGAAATCAGTGACTCATTAACAAGGAACAACATCAGAATCATAGGGGTCCCAGAAGAGGAAGAGAGAGAGGGGTAGAGGGGTTATGTGAGCAAATCGTAGCTTACTTTCCTAACCTGCAGAAAGACACAGACATCAAAATCCAGGAAGTACAGAAGACCCCCCCCATTAGATTCAACAAAAACCGACCATCAACAAGGCATATCATAGTCAAATTCACGAAATACTCAGGCAAAGAGAGAATCATGAAAGCAGCAAGGGAAAAAAAGTCCCTCACCTACAAGGGAAGACAGATCAGGTTTGCAGCAGACCCATCCACAGAAACTTGACAGGCCAGAAAGGAGTGGCAGGATATATTCAATGTGCTGAATCAGAAAAACATGCAGCCAAGAATTCTTTATCCAGCAAGGTTGTCATTCAAAATAGAAGGAGAGATAAAAAGTTTCCCAGACAAACAAAAATTAAAGGACTTTGTGACCACTAAACCACCCTGTAAAAAATTTTAAGGGGGACTCTCTGAGGGGAGAAAAGATGAATATATATATATATATATATATATATATATATGAATATATATATGAATATATATGAATATATATGTGAATATATATATATATATGAATATATATATGAATATATATGAATATATATGTGAATATATATATATATATATATATATATATATATATATATATATACACACACACATACACCAAAAGCAACAAAGATTAGAAAGGACCAGAGAATACCACCAGAAACTCCAACTCTACAAGTATCATAATGGCAATAAGTTCATATCTTTCAGTACTCACTCTAAATGTCAATGGACTCAATGCTCCAATAAAAAGATATAGGGTAACAGAATGGATAAGAAAACAAGATCCATCTATATGCTGTTTACAAGAGACCCACTTTAGACTTAAAGACACCTTCATTTTGAAAGTAAGGGGATGGAGAACCATCTATTATGCTAATGGTCAATAAAAGAAAGCTGGGGTAGCCATACTTATATCAGACAATCTAGACTTTAAAATAAAGACTGTATCAAGAGATGCAGAAGGGCATTATATCCTAATCAAGGGGTCTATCCACCAAGAAGACCTAACAATTGTAAACATTTATGTGCCAAATGTGGTGGCACCCAAATGTATAAATCAATTAATCACAACTGTAAATAAACTCATCGATAGTAATACCATAACAGTAGGAGACTTCAACACCCCACTCACAGCAATGGACAGACCATCTAATCAAAAAATCAACAAGGAAACAATGGCTTTGAATGACACACTGGACCAGATGGACTTAATAGATATATTCAAAACATTTCATCCTAAAGCAGTAGAATATACATTCTTCTCCAGTGCACATGGAATGTTCTCCAGAATAGACCACACACTTGGACACAAATCAGCCCTAAGTAAGTACAAAAAGATCGAGATCATACCATCATACCGTGCATATTTTCAGACTACAACACTATGAAACTCGAAATCAACCACAAGAAAAAATTTGGAAAGGTTACAAATACACTTGGAAACTGAAGAACATCCTACTAAGAAATGAATGAGCTAACCAAGAAGTTAAAGAGGAAATTAAAAAGCATATGGAAGCCAATTAAAATGATAACACCACAACCCAAAACCTCTGGGATGCAGCAAAGGTGGTCATAAGAGGAAAGTATATAGCAATCCAGGCCTTCCGAAAGAAGAAAGAAAGATCTCAGATACACAACCTAGCCTTATGCCTTAAGAAGCTGGAAAAAGAACAGCAAATAAAACCCCAAACCAGCAGAAGACAGGATAATAAATTTTAGAGCAGAAATTAATGCTATCGAAACCGAAAAAACTGGAGAACAGATCAATGAAACCAGAATCTTGTTCTTTGAAACAATTAACAAACTGATAAACCAATAGCCAGTTTGATCAAAAAGAAAAAGGAAAGGACCCAAATAAATAAAATCCAGAATGAAAGAGGAGAGAACACAACCAACACAACAGAAATAAAAACAATAGTAAGAGAAAATTATGGGCAATTATATGCCAATAAAATGGGTAATCTGGAAGAAATGGACAAATTCCTAGACATATACACTACCAAAACTGAAACAGGAAGAAATAGAAAATTTGAACAGACCCATAACCAGTAAGGAAATCGAATTAGTAATCAAAACTCTCTCAAAAAACAGGAGTCCAGGGCCAGATGACTTTCCAGGGGAATTCTACCAAACATTTAAGGAAGAGTTAACACTTATTCTCTTCAAACTGTTCCAAAAAATAGAAATGGAAGGAAAACGTTCAAACTCTTTCTATGAAGCCAGCATTACCTTGATTCCAAAACCAGACAGAGACCACACTAAAAAGGAGAACTATAGACCAATTTCCCTGATGAACATGGATGCAAAAATCCTCAACAAGATATTAGCCAACCGGATCCAACAATACATTAAAAAAATTATTCACCACGACCAAGCAGGATTTATACCTGGGATGCAGAGCTGGTTCAATATCCACAAACCAATTAACATGATTCAACACATCAATAAACGAAAGGACAAGAACCATATGATCCTCTCAATAGATGCAGATAAAGCTTTTGACAAAATACAGTATCCTTTTTTGATAAAAAAATCCTCAAGAGAGTAGGGATAAAAGGAGCATACCTCGAGATCATTAAAGCCACATATGAACGACCCAACGCTAATATCATCCTCAATGGGGAAAAACTGAGAACTTTCCCTGTAAGGTCAGGAACAAGACACGGATGTCCACTCTCACCACTGTTATTCAACATAGTATTGGAAGTCTTAGCCACAGTATTCAGACATCACAAAGAAATAAAAGGCATCCAAATCGACCAGGAGGAGATCAAACTTTCACTCTTCGCAGATGACATGATACTCTATATGGAAAACCCAAAAGATTCCACCAAAAAACTGCTAGAACTGATTCATGAATTCAGCGAAGTTTCAGGATATAAAATCAATGCACAGAAATCAGTTGCATTCCTATACACCAACAATGAAGCAACAGAAAGAGAAATCAGGGAATCAATCCCATTTACAGTTGTACCAAAAACCATAAAATACCTAGGAATAAATCTAACCAAAGAGGTGAAAAAGCTATACACTGAAAACTATAGAAAGCTTATGAAAAAAACTGAAGAAGACACAAAAAAATGGAAAAAGATTCCATGCTCCTGGATAGGAAGTACAATTACTGTTAAAATGTCGATACTACCAAAAGCAATCTACATATTGAATGTAATCTCTATCACAGTAACACCAGCATTCTTTATAGAGCTGGAACAAATAATCCTAAATTTGTATGGAACCAAAAAGACCCTGAATAGCCAAAGTGATCTTGAAAAAGAAAACCAAAGCAGGAAACATCACAATCCCAGACTTCAAGCTATACTACAAAGCTGTAATCATCAAGGCAGTATGGTACTGGCACAAGAACAGACACTCAGATCAATGGAACAGAATAGAGAACCCAGAAGTGGACCCACAAACACATGGCCAACTAATCATTGACAAAGCAGGAAAGAACATCCAGTGGAATCAAGACAGTCTCTTCAGCAAGTGGTGCTGGGAAAACTGGATAGCAACATGCAGAAGAATGAACCTGGACCACTTTCTTACCCCATACACAAAAATAAACTCAAAATGGATGAAAGACCTAAATGTAAGACAGGAAGCCATCAAAATCCTCAAGAAGAAAGCAAGCAAAAACCTCTTTGATCTTGGCTGCAGCAACCTCTTACTCAACACATATCCAGAGGCAAGGGAAACAAAAGCAAAAATGAACTACCGGGACCTCATCAAAATAAAAAAATCTGCACAGCAAAGGAAACAATCTGCAAAACTAAAAGGCAACCGACAGAATGGGAGAAGATATTTGCAAACAACATATCAGATAAAGGGTTAGTATCCAAAATCTATAAAGAACTTATCAAACTCAACACCCCCCCAAAAAACAAATAATCCCGTGAAGAAATGGGCAACAGACATGAATTGACACTTCTCCAAAGAAGACATCCAGATGGCCAACTGACACATGAAAATATGCTCATCACTCATCATCAGGGACAGACAAATCAAAACTACAATGAAATACCACCTCACACCCGTCAGAATGGCTAACATTGACAACTCAGGCAACAACAGATGTTGGCGAGGATGCAGAGAAAGAGGATCTTTTGCATTGCTGGTGGGAATGTAAGCTGGTCCAGCCACTCTGAAAAATAGTATGGAGGTTCCTCAAAAAATTAAAAATAGAACTACCCTACAGCCCAGCAATTGCACTACTAGGCATTTATCCACAGGATACAGGTGTGCTGTTTTGAAGGGACACATGCACCCCATGTTTATAGCAGTACTATCAACAATAGCCAGAGTATGAAAAGAGCCCAAATGTCCATCAATGGATGAATGGATAAAGAAGATGTGGTGTATATATACATTGGAGTATTACTCGGCAATCAAAAAGAATGAAATCTTGCCATTTGCAAGTCTGTGGATGGAACTGGAGGGTATTATGCTAAGTGAAATTAGTCAGTCAGAGAAAGACAAAAATCATATGAGTTCACTCATATGACGACTTTAAGAGATAAAACAGATGAACATAAGGGAAAGGAAACAAAAATAATATAAAAACAGAGAGGGGGACAAAACAGAAGAGACTCATAAATATGGAGTACAAACTGAAGGTTACTGGAGGGGTTGTGGGAGGGGTATGCGCTAAATGTTTAAGGGGCACTAAGGAATCTACTCCTGAAATCATTGTTGCATTATATGCCAACTAATTTAGATGTAAATTTAAAAAACAAAAAATAAAATAAAAAAAAGTCACCCTATCTCAAATGAGGATCATCTAATTCTAGGATGGGAGATCTGTCCTCCTAAACAGAAAAGCACACTAAAATTTACCAAAACAAGATAGAAATAAAGTATTCACACCAGAGGTATCAAGTTTGCATTCATAATATATATACATTATACATATATATATGTATATGTATTATATATATATAATGAATGCAAACTTGATACCATTCATTCATATATATCATATCATATATTCAGATATCATTCATATATATTCATAATATATACATATATATATATCCCAACAAACAAGAGCAAGAGCCCAAGGCTGGATGCCTTCCCAGGGGAATTCTACTAAACATTTAAGGAAAAGTTAATACTTATTCTTTGAAGCTGTTCCAAAAATAGAAATGGAAGAAAACTTCCAAACTCATTATACAAGCCAGCATTACCTTGATTCCAAAACCAGACAAAGACTTCACTAAAAAGGAGAATTACAGACAAATTTCCCTGATGAACATGGATGCAAAAATTCTCATGATACTAGCAAATCTATTCCAACAATACATTAAAAGAATTATTCATCAAGATCAAGTGGGAGTATTTCTGGGCTGCAGGGGTGATTCAGTATCTATAAATCAATCAATATGATACATCACATTAATAAAAGAAAGGATAAGAACCATATGATCTTCTCAATAGATGCAGAAAAAGCATTTCACAAAATACAGCATCCTTCTTTATAAAAATCCTCAAGAAAGTAGGGATAGAAAAAACCCTCAACATCATGAAGGCCATATATGAAAGACCCACAGCTAATAATCATCCTAAATGGGGAAAAACTGAGAGCTTTCTCCCTAAGGTCAGGAACATGACAGGGATGTCCACTCTCACCACTGTTGTTCAGCATAGTACTGGAAGTCCTGGCCTCAGTGATCAGAACAAAAAGAAATAAAAGGCATACAAATCAGCAAGAAAGAAGTCAAACTTTCACTCTTCACAGACGACATTATATTCTTTGTGGAATACCCTAAAGACTCCACCAAAAAACTTCTAGAACTGATCCATGAATTCAGCAAAGTCGCAGGATATAAAATCAAAGTACAGAAATCAGTTGCATTGCTATACACCAATAATGAAGCAGCAGAAAGAGAAATCAAGGAATCAAGCCCATTTGCAATGTGCCAAAAACCGTAAGATACCTAAGGATAAACCTAACCAAAGAGGTAAAAGATCTGTATGCTGAAAACTACAGAAAACTTACGAAAGAAACTGAAAAAGACACAAAGAAATGGAAAATCATTCCATGCTCATTGATTGGAAGAATACTGCTAAACTGTCAAAACTACCCAAAGCAATCTACGCATTTAATGCAATCCCTATCAAAATAACACAAGCATTCTCCACAGAGCTAGAACAAACAATTCTAAAATTTGTATGAAACCAGAAAAGACCCTGCGTAGCCAAAGTAATGTTGAAAAAGAAAACCAAAGCTGGACGCATCACAATTCTAAACTTCAAGCTGTATTACAAAGCTGTAATTATCAAGACAGTAGGGTATTGGCACAAAAACAGACACAGAGATCAATGGAGCAAGATAAAGAACCCAGAAATGGATCAACAAATGTATGGCTAACTAATCTTCAACAAAGCAGGAAAGAATATTCATTGACTTTTTAAATTCATAAATGTGTGCTGAATTATACTAAATATTTTTTTCTTCATCTATTGAAAAAATACTAGCATTAATACATTCTATATAATTAGTTTTGAAAAAATTACAGTTGTCATCAATTTAATACAGACCCAAATTTCTGTGACCCTACTTTATCTAAAATTGTGGGTTTAGGTAGCATTACTGACTCACATCAGCTTCAACAGGAAGAGACAGACTAAGGGAGAGAGGGAAGGCACAATCTTCTCCTCAGACTCCAAAAGCAGAACCCAATGATTCATATACCACCCATTTTTGGTTTTCATCATTTAATGTCCATGTTACTTTCATTTACCACCATCTTCAAATCATCAGTCCTTCTGTGGATCACCTCTCAGAGTACCATGACCCATTGGATCCTGAATATCCACCAAGGACTTAGACTGTATCAAGACCTTTTTGACCTGCAATCAGCATTAGTCATGTACTTGCAAAATCATAGTCTGGGGCCAACTGCAGGCAAAACTCTGTGCTAAGCCCTATGGATACCAGGATAAAATGAGTAAGACATAACACTAACATCATAAAGCACAAGTCTTATGTGAAAGAGAAACCATGTCTCCTTAACTCCACAGAATATGGTTTTGCCTCTTTGAGCTGCTAGAGCCAGCCCTAGAAGGCCCCTCCAATTCCAGTGACCTTTCCTGAGATCTCATTTGGCATGATCTCTCTGCCACGTCTAATGTAGAGCACTTTATTGTTGAAGCTCTCCTTTAACTTTTATTATATTACTGTCTTCTGGTTCTCTTCGGACATCTCTGAATTAGAGAGATGGACTGCTGAGGAGGAAAAAGCATGAGCTTTATTGTAGATCTTGCTTTGAATCATTATTCCACCATTTACTGGGTCACTGTGGGCAAATTATTTCTTTCTGAGCTGCAACTTCCTCATTCTAAATAGGTTAGGATTACTACATGAAATGAGATACAGCATATAAAGTTATTCGTTCAATGGTGATTGCTCTGCAATTGTTATACTTCCTTTGTCTTCATCCTCTATTTTTTCTTCTCCCATCCCCCAAATTTTATTTAATTTTAATTTTTTAAAATTTTATTATTTGAGTATAGTTAACATTCAGTGTTATTTAGTTTCAGATGTACAACACAGTGATTCAACAATTCTATTTAGTTACTTAATGCTCACCATGATAAGTGTAGTCACCATCTGTCACCATATGTTATTACAACACTATTGATTATATTCCTTATGTTGTACTTTTCATCTCTGTGACTTATTTATTTTATAACTGGAAGTTTGTGCCTCTTAATCTCCTTCACTTACTTTGTCAACCCCCCACCCCTTTCCTTGAGTTCTTTAGCAACCACCAGTTTGTTCTTTAGAGTATTTATGACACAAATCAAAACCACAATGAGATATCACCTCACAACAGTCAGAATGACTAGTATCAAAAGGACAAGAAATAACAAGTGTCAGCAAGGATGTGGAGAAAAGGGAATCTTTGTGCACTGTTGCTGGAGAATGTAAACTGGTGCAACTACTATGGAAAACAGTATGGAATTTCCTCCAAAGGTTAAAAATAGAAATAGCAGAAGATTGAGTAATGTTACTCCTGGGTATTTATCCATCCCCCAAATTTTAATAAGCCTTCAGTCCCTAACTTTCTGCTCTCCTCTCTCTATATTCTCTCTTTTCCATAAGAATTACATGGAAATCCATGCTTATATTATTTCCTGTTCAGCCATTTCCCAAATATTCAAGTTTATGATATTAAAGATAACGGTGTCCATTTCAGTATCTACTTTTAAAAATGTAAGTAATAATTATTTTTTAAATATCCATCTAAAATTGAACAATTTGAAGAGCCTGGGAGGGCATGTGCTGGAGAATGAATAGTGATTATCAGAAATCAGAGGAAAGTCCTCCAGATACAGTGACTGTCATTTGTTTTATAACTCAGCAGAGCACTGCAGATCATCATGAAGGTAGTACTCATTACTTAGTTTTGAATCATCTATTTTTGGTCCTTTATTACCTAATTTATACTCACAATCAGTCACTGGTTAAAGAAAGATGAGACACAAGAAAGTGCCTGAATACATATTAAGACATACTAATGAATACAAACATGATAAATGTCTTCAAATGATCTCCTTCAGATCTATTCAATCTGTCTGATAGAAATTTTTTCAAAATGCATCAGTATTTCTTGTACCTCAGAAAGCAGTGCTAATAAAATAAACTATAATGACTGGTATTTCCAATTTGCCTTTATTTTACCCAGGAATATAAACTACTAACATCTATGACACATTTGTTTGGGTATACTAATAAGTAACAACCTAATTACAAAAATGTTTTGGTAAACCACTTCATTACATGCCAGAGAAAAACTGGAAGATAATTTTCAAAACTCCTAAGTTTAAAAATCATATATTATTGTGAAAATGATCACTCATTCATTAAGGTTAGGAATAATCAGTAGTGCCTACATCACTACTATGATGTACAACAATCACTACCTACATCAGTAGGGACCAAAGTGTATTTGTCAGAATGGTACTTGTGTGGAATTTTTTGATTTTAAGAATAACGCCTTTATTGTTTTAGGGAAAAAAAAGATGCACATTTACTTTAGAAAGGTACCTGAGTGGCTCAGTCAGATAAGTGTCTCTTAATTTCGGCTCAGGTCATCATCTCGTGGTTCGTGGGACTGAGCCTGGAGTTAGACTCTGGGCTGCCCACCCAGAGCTTACCTAGAATTCTCTCTCTCCCTCTCTCTCTGCCCTTCACCTGGCACACATGCTCTCTCTCTCTCTCTCTCTCAAAATAAATAAATAAACTTTAAAAAAATACAGTGAAAAGTGCCAGGAAGAAACTAAACAAGACCACCAATATTCCATCACCCAAAAATAATCATTGCCAACTTTTATTGAACATCTTTACAAATGTGTACACTATGCAGATGAGTACTTCAGATGGGCAGGTATATATATAATTTCAGAAAAAAAACAATCATGATTATTTTTAATTTTTTAAATAAATGGAAGGCATTACTGAAAGTCAGGTAAAAGTTTAACCTCCACAGAGGATATGGTTACTAAATAAAAGAACTCTCTAAAGGTAAGAAAGAAATTATAAAAAAATCTTTGCCATCACTTTTGAAGCGATGTGCTTTACCTTTAAACTGCCTCCTTGCAATGAAAGATTAGAGTTATCACATTTTTCCTTGTACCTAATCTCCATCTTACCCTAATTTTTATAATATTTTTCTCTTTAGATCATCAAAGCTTACATTTATACTTTGTTCATTTATATTTTATAATAATCGTCAGTTGCTTTAGTTCTATATTTTTAAAATAAGAAACATTCTACACCACAAGTATTTAAGATTAGATAAGAATTACATAGAAATACCTTATAAATTGTAAAGTGCTAGAAAAAATATTTGTCCTAAAAATTAATATTTCCCATCATTCTTTCTCTGTACTTATGTTTCAAAATTCTCATCCTAGAGAAAAAGGTTTACTCAACTCACTTTACCTCTAGAAAGTTATTCTCTCCTAGCCTGATGCATAAATTGTTGCCCCTACCTCAAATCTAAACTATCATCCAACTTTCAGTATCAAGACCAAGTCTTTCCCCTTCCCCAAGATCTACAGAACTTTCAACCTGCAGGGACGTCTTCATCTAAAGCTGTATAACACTAACATATTATATCACTAGGCAATAAGAATTACTCTTATATTGTCTCACAGGACAGTTATTTGATATTTATACTAATAGAGTTTTCATTCTTACATGCTGTCTTTCAAACTAAACTGTAAGTGCCTTAAGGGCAAGATCTCAATATTAGATTTTTGTCTCCATGTGCCTTCTGTTTTATATATACTGGCAAAACCAGTGCTTCCAGAGACCAGGGAATATAATTCTGCAACACAGTTGGAAGTATACACAAGATTTTAAGTTAACTTACTAGATATTTAACTAAACTTTGCCTCAGAAATGGCCAGTATTCAAAAAATAAAATGAAATACATAAATTACAATGAACATAACCTATAAATCTTCAAATTACAATGAATATAAATTGTCAACATTAAGGAGTTAATTATCGGGTTTTTTGCATTAAGAATCACTATTAGAAGGTGCTTCTGTGTTTTTAATATTAAAAAGGTACTTCTTGGGATACCTAAAAATCTTTATGAACATCAAACATCACAGATTTATGTGGTAGATATAGATGGGTTTACAACAGTGGCTTGTGAGCAAAATGGGTTCTGACTGTAATATATACATGGAAGTTGTTTTTAAAAAGAAATCCCAGATATTAATGAGTTTGCTTTTATTTTCTATTCTATTTACCTTATAAAAATTGAGGGAAGAACTTCTTTAATCAGTTCATTTAGATTTTCACTTGTTTTAAGTAAATAAAGCCTTATACAATACTATAAATAATAATGATGATTTTTCTTTCACCAAAATATACAAAAATAAGCATTATTCTACTTAAGCTAATTTCTTGTATTAAAATTCTACTCATGTCAGGGCACCTGGGTGGCTCAGTCAGTTGAGCATCTGACTTGTGAATTTGGCTCAGGTCACAATCTCATAGTTTCATGAGTTCCAGCCCCACATCAGTCTCTGAGCTGACAAAGTGGAGCCTGCTTTGGATTCACCCTCTCTCTCTGCCCCTCTCTTGCTTGCACTTTCTCTCTAAATAAATAAATAAACAAAAAAAATATTTAAAAATAAAAGTACCATGTCAACTGACAAGATATAATATTTAGTTTTTAACTTTTGGATTTTAGTATTATTATACAAGTTTATTATAATGCAGGTATAGTCAGTTATAGGTAGTGTAATCATGGCACACAACAGAAGTTACATGTGGTGTTCTTGCAATATATGGGTCCATGTAATAAGAAGCTACTGCTTCACTGCCAAGAAGTCAAGTTTAATTTGCTTTCTTTTTCTCTCCCTTTTCAACTGGCCAAAATACAAGTTCCACTGCAAATGCAACAACCAGCAAACACAGATTCCATCATAAATACCTGAAGCTGCCAACCAGGAAACCCCACATTGACAAATAACACTCCCCATAGCAACTAGAAGATGTTCTGGTCAGCAGAAAGTCTGAAAGCTATATTGTAAATAAAATGCAAGCATCCTATATAACTGAAATATAAGTGTGTTTTTTACCACTGACATTAACTATTTACTATTACTCAATAGGTAATTTCATGGTAACTCATACTCTTAGTGGGTTGAGAAATTTTTATAAACCTTTCATTTTGCAGTTTTTAATACATAACTGCTATCAAGGAGGTCCAGCTGTGCCTTAAGTAAAATTCACCATACTCAGTTAAAAAAAAAAAAACTACACTACTAATTAAATTCATAGTTGATAACTTAATTTGAACGTTAAACTTTAGCAACTGTGTGACACTCTTCACCAACATCAGTTGGCTTGGAGACAAAATATGAAATTGGCAAATATTTATAAGCATCCACTGTGGCAACAATATATGTCAGATGCTATAGGGAAAGGAAATTGAAGACTAGACCTCAACTCTGCAGAAATTTTTCTGACAGTTTATAGAAATCACTTATATAGGACACTAAAAAATCAAAGCAGTATTTCATCATAAAATCTTGTCCTTTGTGAGATCTTGTAAGAAACATCATTTGCTCAACAATTTCTCTAAATTCTGAACTTCACAAAGCAAAAATTTCAAGCATTGCATATCAACAGATACAAAACTAGAAAATAGAGTTGAGATAAGATAGAGGTTCATGATCTCCCCAAAGCTTTGGTTTTAAGTCCAAAATATTTTGTGTTGAATTTTATAAAATCTTTCCTCATCATATTCACTATGAAATGTCAGGGCTGAAAAGTGACATCACCAAGATGGCACAGTAGGAGACCCCAGATTCCATCTCCCCACAAAGATCAACAATAGTCAGCTGTCTATGAAAAAAATCAGCTCTGGGAGAGATCAGAAGTTCACTTAAGAAATTGAACAACACAGTAGAAGGAAAAACTTGAGAATAACTACACAAAAAGGAGAGAAAGAAGATCTTCATTCTTTCATCTGATCTTCATCAGATGATGCCAGCCTCATCTCCTCAGGCTGGCACTGCTCCTTGCTACCAGGGAACTCACCAGCTAGAAAAAGTTCCCCTCACTGGGAAAGGGAGAACAGAGTGAGTGATCAGCTTCTGCAGCCTTTCAGGGCACTGCACGAAGATTCCACTTCAGCTTCACCCACCTAGACACGAGCAGAGCTGAAATGGACAGCTATGGCTAGGAACAAGGAAGAAGGGCAGGGGCTAGCAATATCAGCCGCACAGTGGGAGTGACCATGGTTCCTAGTGACCTCCTCTGCAAAGGACCTCAGGAGTTTTTGCAACTGAGGAAACCAGCACAGCCACACAGACTCCCTGCAGATTTCACTGGTTTTCACCCCACAGGTTTTCATGTTCACAGAAGCCAGATACCTGAGTTCTTCTCTCCACTTTCCCATTCCCTCCCTACTAGAGCCTGGGACCCACACCAGTACCCTGCTGTGGCCTCTACTGCTGCTTGATTCCAAGATGCCAGCCTAGACCACCATGGCTGATCCCCATAACCGTGCAAACACTCCAGGCTAGCTCTTCCAGCTGTGCACCTGCACACCTTCAGCCTGACTCCCATCACCAGCCTCCATTGCAATGCACACACAACAGTCAAGAACCTACAGTCACAGGAGTTCCCTTTGACAGCCAGGGGCCCCACAGCTGCTAGTGCATCCACATTTGTCCTTGGCCTTTGTGGTTTCCCCTGGCCCCGGACACTGTGCATGTGTCTGCAACCAGCCCCTGTCACTACACTAGAGCCTGCAGTTGACCCTCAGAGCCAAATGTGGGTACACCACTAGCTCTAACCACTACCACTATCTGCTCCGGTCCCTAGCCACTAGAGCTGAGAGTGCTGCTGAGGAACCAGAAGCCTTTGCAGCCTTTGTAGATTCCCCACATTGTTCATCAAGAATCACACGGTTGTTACGGGCTCTAGCAGGCTAAGCCATTGAGAAAGCATGCCCCACAGGGCTCAGAGCCACCACACATACCTGCATTTGGTGCCCCAAACGAATAGATCCCACATCACATTCCAAGATGGTCCCCCAACACAGGTGAAGGTCTTTCCTTACCAAAGTCAGTCCATAAAGTCTGGAAGAGGTGACTCCTTCCTCAAATGTATAGACACGTATGCAAGACTACTGGAATCATGAAGAATCAGGGCAACATGACACCATCAAAGGAACACAGTAAATTTCCCATAAATGATGTCAAAGAAATGAAGATTCAGGAATTGCCTGGTAAAGATCAAAATAATTGTTACAAAGATGCTCAGAAAGCTACAAAAGAATATAGACAATTAATAAAATAACATAAAAACAAAATGATAAATTTCAACAAAGAGATAGAAAATATAAAAAATAATCAAAGAGAAATTTTGAAACTGTAGAATACAATGACTGCACTGAGGAAGTCAGTAAGAGCTTCAACAGAAAACTGTTGAACTGTAACAACCTAGCAAATGAAATAAACAGTGAGCTCAAAGACAGATCATTTGAAATTATCCAGTCATATAAGGAAAAAGAATGAAAAAGAATGAAGAAAGCCTACAAGATTATGAAACACCATTAAGAGAAACAATTTATGTACCAATGAAGTCCCAGAAGGAGAAAAGAGGGAGAAAGGGGTAGAATGCTTATGTAAAGAAATAATGTCTGAGAACTTCCTAAACCTGGAGACAGATTAGACATCAAAATCATGAATCTAATAGGTCACCCCAAATTTCAATCTAACATAATTTTCTCAATACACCTCCAAATCAAATATATCTAAAATAAATCTAAAACAATCCTCTCAATACACATCCAAATCAAATATATCTAAAATCAAAGACAAAGAGGGGCTCCTGGGTGGCTCAGTTGGTTGAGCATCCTTCTCCGGCTCAGGTCATGATCTCCCAATTCGTGGGTTCGAGCTCTGCGTTGGGCTCTCTGCTGATGCCACGGAGCCTGGAGCCTGCTTTGGATTCTGTGTCTCCCTCTCCTTCTACCCCTCCTTCGCTCACAATCTGTCTGTCTCTCTCTCTCAAAAATAAATAAATATTAAAAAAAAATTTTAATCAAAGACAAAGATAATTTTAAAGGCATAGGAGGAAAGAAATTTCCCTCATGCAAGGGAATCCCTACTAGGTTATCAGTGGTTTTCTCATCAGAGAACTTGCAGACCAGGTGAGAGTGAGAAGACATATTCAAAGTGCTAAAAGGTAAAAACTGCCAGCCAAGAATACTTTACCTGGTAAAATTGTCCTTCAGAAATGAAGGCTAAATAAACACCTTTCCCAACAAACAAAAGCTTCAGGGATTCATCACCACCAAAACTGCCTTCTATGAAAAGCTGAAAGGAGTTCTTCAAGCTGAAACAAAAGGACACTAGTAAGTAATATGAAAACACACAAAAATATATAATAAATTGGTAAAAGTAAATGCATAGCCAGATTCAAAATACTCTAATACTGGAATATGATAGTGTAGCTAACAACTTAAAAATATGATAAAGGTTAAAGAAAAAAGTATTAAATATAGCTACAGGTACAAAAACTTGTTAATAAACAATACAAAAATATGTAAATTGTGACATGAAAATATATGTGAGAGGAAGGAGGAAAAGTGTGCAGTTTTTACATACAAGCTAAGTTAAGTTGCTATCAGCTTAACATTGACTATTAAATCTATAAGATGTTTTATGTAAGCCCCAGGATAAGCACAAAACAGAAACCTACAGTAGACACATACAACATAAAAAGAAGGGAATCAAAGTACACCACTACAGAAAAGCATCAATTCACAAAGGAAGATAACAAGAGAAGAAAGAAACAAAGGAACTACAAAGAGCCAAAAAAAAAAAAAAAAATTAATTTAATTTAAAAAGATGGCAATAGTAAGTCATTATCTATCTATAATTTCTTTAAATGTAAATGAATTAAATTCTCCAATCAAAAGGCACAGGGTAGATAAATGAATTAAATAAATAAATAAATAAATAAATAAATAAATAAATAATTTTAAAAAGACCCAACTGTATGATTCCTACAAGAGACACAATTCAACTTCAAGGACACACAGAAACTCAAAGTGAAAGGATAAGAAAAGATAATTTCATGCAAAAGGAACCCAAAAAAGAGCAGGGATAGCTTTAAAATCAAAACAGACTTTAAATCAAAATATGTAACAGGAAACCAAGAAGGTTATTATGTAATGATAAAAGGGTTCATTCATCAAGAATATATAACAATTATAAATATATATGTACCCTACATCAGAGCACCTAAATATAAGCAAATACTAACAGATCTGAAAGGAATAATAAATAAGAATACAATAATAGGGGACTTCAATATCCCACATTCAACAATGGGTAGATCATGCAGACAAAATATTAATAAGAAAACAGTGAACTTAAATTGTACTTTAGACCAAACAAACATAACAGAAATATACAGAACATTCCATCCAACAATATCAGAATACATGTTATTTTCAAGTGCACATGGAACATTCTCCAGGATAGATCTATAGGTTAGGTCACAAAACAAATCTCAGAAAATTTAAAAGACTGAAATCATACCAAGAAGCCTTTCCAAACACAGTTAAATGAAACTAGAAATAAGTAACAGAAAAAAAGGCTGGAAATTCACAAATACATGAAAATTAAACACACTACTGAAAACCAATGGGTCAAAGATAAAATCAAGGAGAAACTAGAAAATATCTTCAAACAAATGATATTGGAAACACATATCAAAATGTATGGGATACAGCAAAAGCAATGCTAAGAGGAAATTTTATAGCAAGGAGTGCTTAAATTAAAGAGAAATATCTCAAATAAATAGCTTAACTTCACACCTTAAGGAACTAGAGAAAGTTAGAATAAACTAAGCCCAAAGTTAGCAGAAGTGAGAAGATAGCAAAGATCGGTACAGCAATGGAAGATCAATAGAGAAATGGAATAGAGAATAGAAAATAGAAATAGAGAAATGAAATAGTGAACAAAAATAATTTTAAAAATCAACAAAATTAAGAGTAGGTTTTGTGAAAAGATAAACAAAATTCACAAACCTGTAGGTAAGCTTACCAAGAAAAAGTGGGGAGGACTCAAATAAATAAAATCATAAATGAAAGAAGAGACATTACAACTGATACCAGAGAAATATAAAGAAGCATAAGAGACCACCATCAACAATCACATACCAACAAATGGGACAACCTAGAAGAAATGGATAAATTCCTAGAACTACACAACCTACCAAAACTGAATCATGACTGGAAAATAGGAACAGATCAATTACTAGTAAAGAGACTGATTCAGTAATCCGAAACCTTCCAACACAAAGAAAAGTCCAGGACCAGATGGCTTCACTGATGAATTCTATAAAACATTTAAATAATTAATCCTGACCTTCTTAAACTCTTCCAAAAATTTGAAGGCGAGAGGACATTCCCAAACTTATTTTACAAGGCCAGCATTATTTTGATATCAAAGCCAGATAAGGACACCACAAGACAAGGAAACTACAGGCCAATATCTCTGATGAATATACATGCAGAAATTCTTAACAAAATATTAGCAACTGAATTAAAAAACGTATTAAAAAGACTATACAGGAAGGAGGGACCAACATGGTGGAGAAGTAGGGGGATCCAAAGTTCCCTTGTCTCTCAAACAAAGCAGCATTGAAGCTAAAGGACTTTGAATTCCGAGAGTCCAGGAGACAAAGAGACAGTCACTTCCAGGGCCCCACCGGGACAACCTGATGAGTCATACGTGTGTGACTGCCAACTGGGAGAGATAAAGTAAACAGAGGGAAAGGATCCCCTTCTGCAGAGAGACAAAGGGAAGAGAAAGAGAGGGTGGGGAAGCATAGGACTGTATCTGGACAAGAGAAAAACCTCAGACCAGGAGGGAGAAAGATCCAATCTCTAACTGAGGGGCTTTCTCAGGACTGGGGCCAGCTGCCCGGATCGCACACCTGGGGAGAAGGGAGCCAGTCCAGGGCCCTGTGGCTAGGTCAGGGGCACAGTCTGCAATAGGAGAAAGCAATCACCTCCCTGGAGTGCTGTGGGGCAGGACAAAGCCAGCCTGTGCCTGCCAGCCAGGAACCACATATGGGGTTGCACAGAGTGGTGCTTCCCCAGTACTGGGGTGTACAGAGTGAGAGTTTAAGTCCCAGCCAAGCACCAGGGCATGGGAGTCCATGGAGCAGGACAAACCACCTCATATGAGCCCATAGCACAGTGAGGATGGCTCCAATAGAGTTGTTTGGGACACCTGGCCCATGGAGTAGAGACTGGGGTGTCGCCATTTTTCTCCCCACAACTACCAAGGTGGGGCTCCAGGGATCTGACCTCAGGGTCCACAGTGAAAGCGGGAC
Source organism: Acinonyx jubatus (assembly GCF_027475565.1). Lineage (NCBI taxonomy): Eukaryota > Metazoa > Chordata > Mammalia > Carnivora > Felidae > Acinonyx > Acinonyx jubatus. The sequence goes on from NC_069394.1 coordinate 29,611,123, forward strand.
CGGCCCACACCAAACCCCACCCCTCCACACATGGTAACTGTGTATCAACAGGAGCAGGATTGACGATGAGGAACCAGACAGCCCCTTCTCCAGACCAGTGCTGTTGCATTGCCTGGTTTCATTCTTGGACAATTCTTATTATATATTCTTCCTTACTTTTCTCCTTCTTATCTCTTCCCTCCTCCAGTCTGGTTACTCTGGTTGTTGGTTTGTTTAAGCAGACATATTTAATCCATTCTCTTGATACACGATCCCCACCTCCTTCTTTATTCTCCTTTCCCTCTCTCTGGATTAAGCAGTATAGTTTCTCTGTTTGGTCACTTTTTATATTTTCTTTTTCCCCCACCCCTGTCATTTCTCTCTTTGTATGGGATAGGGCTTTTCTTCCATCATTACTGCCTCCACCCTGTTGTTTACCTGTAACTGCTGTTTCTGGTTTTTTGTTTTTGGGTTTTTTTTTTTTTTTGGCGTGTTTTTGTTTTCTGTTTGTTTTTTGTTTGTTTGTTTTCCTTTCCAGGGCTACTTCAGTGCACACCTACTGGAGGGTTCAAAACATCACTATGAGTAGGGAGATAAAGTAACCAAAGTCACAACAACAGAGAGCAAGTAACACTCCAGAAAGCACCTCCTGAAGGGCCAGGCCCCGGACAATGTATGACCCCTCTTTAACATAGTAGTGCTTATTGGTGCAGGGCACATAACAAGCTTTGAAAACACATAAAGGACAGAAAACTAGCCAAAATGATGAAACGGAAGAATTCTCAAAAGAAATTCCAGGAAGAAATGACAGCTAAAGAATTGCTCAAAACAGATACGAACGATATAACTGAACATAAGTTTAGAATAATGGTCATAGGATTAATTGCTGGACTTAAAAAAAAGCATAGAAGATAGCAGAGAATCTATTGCTGCAGAGATCAAGGAACTAAAACATAGTCATGATGAATTTAAAAATGCTGTAAATGAGGTGCAAATAAACTAGAGGCGGTAACAGTCAGAATTGAAGAGACAGGGGGAGAATAGGTGAAATAGAAGATAAAATTATGGAAAAAGATGAAGCAGAGAAAAAGAGAGCTAAAAAACTTCTGGATCACAAGAGGAGAATTAGAGAATTAAAAGACTCAATGAAACAATAATATCCATATCATAGGAGTTCAAGAAGAAGAAGGAGAGAAAGGGGCCGAAGGTGTGCTTAAACAAATCATAGCTGAGAACTTCCCCAATCTGGGGAAAGAAACAGACATTGAAATCCAGGAAATACAGGGAACTCCCTTCAGATGTAACTTGAATTGATCTTCTGCGTGGCATATTGTAGTGAAACCGGCAAAATACAAAGATAAAGAGAGAATTCTGAAAACAGCTAGGGATAAACAGGCCTTAACCTACAAGGGTAGACACATAAGGGTAGGACCAGACCTATCTACTGAAACTTGGCAGGCGAGAACGGCGTGGCAGGAAATTTTCAATGTGATGAATAGGATCACAAATGTGCACCCTAGAATCCTTTATCCAGCAAGCCTGTCATTCAGAATAGAAGGAGAGATAAAGGTTTTTCCCAAATAAACAAAAACTGAAGGAATTCATCACCACTAAACCAGCCCTACGAGAGATCCTAAGGGGTACTCTGTGAGTGTTGCAAAGACCACAAAGGACCAGCAACATCACTACAAGCATGAAAACTACAGATAGCACAATGACTCTAAACCCATATGTTTCAATACACATAGACCAATGGAATAGAACAGAGAACCCGGAATTGGACCCACAAATGTCTGGCCAACTAATCTTTGACAAAGCAGGAAGGAGCATCCAATGGAAAAAAGACAGCCTCTTTAACAAATGGTGCTGGTCTCCCAGCTGGACAGCTGGACAGCAACATGCAAAAGAATGAAACTAGACCACCTTCTTATACCATACACAAATAAACTCAAAATGGACGAAAGACCTAAATGTGAGGCAAGAAACCATCAAAACCCTAGAGGAGAAAGCAGGCAACAACCTCTTTGACCTCAGCTGTAGTAATTTCTTACTTGACACATCTCCAACAGCAAGGGAATTAAAAGCAAAAATGAACTATTGAGACCTCATCAAGATAAAAAGCTTCTGCAGTCCAAAGAAAGCAAACAACAAAACTAAAAGGCAACTGATGTAACGGGAAAAGATATTTGCAAATGACATATCAGATAAAGGCTAGTATCTAAAATCTATAAAGAACTTACCAAACTCAACACCCAAAAAACAAATAATCCAGTGAAGAAATGGGAAGAAGACATGAATAGACACTTATCCAAAAAAGACATCCAGATGGCCAACAGACACATGAAAAGATGCTCAATGTCACTCATCATCAGGGAAATACAAACCAAAGCCACACTCAAATACCACATCACGCCAGTCACAGTGGCTGAAATGAACAAATCAGGAGATTATAAATGCTGGCAAGGATGTGGAGAAATGGGAACCCTCTTGCACTGTTGGTGGGAATGCAAACTGGTGCAGCCACTCTAGAAAACAGTGTGGAGGTTCCTCAAAATATTAAAAATAGAACTACCCTATGACCCAGCAATAGCACTACTAGGAATTTACCCAAGGGATACAGGAATGCTGATGCATAGGGGCACTTGTACCCCAATGTTTATAGCAGCACTTTCAACAATAGTCAAATAATGGAAAGAGCCTAAATGTCCACCAACTGTTCAATGCATAAAGAAGATGTGGTTTATATATACAATGGAATACTACTTAGCAATGAGAAAGAATGAAATCTGGCCATTTACAGCAATGTGGATGGAACTGGAGGGTATTATGCTGAGTGAAATAAGTCAGTCAGAGAAGGACAAATATCGTATGTTTTCACTCATATGTGGATCTTGAGAAACTTAAAAGAAGACCATGGGGGAAGGGAAGAGAGAAAAATAGTTACAAATAGAGAGGGAGGGAGGCAAACCACAAGAGACTTAAATACAGAAAACAAACTGAGGGTGGACGGGGGTGGGGGTGGGGGAGAGGGGAAAATGGGTGACAGGCACTTGTTGGGATGAGCACTGGGTGTTGTATGCAAGCCAATTTGACAACAAATTGTATTCATTTTAAAAAAACGTTCACTCATTAAAAAAAAAAAAAAGGACCATACATCATTCTCAAGTGGGATTTATCCCGAAAATGCAAAGATGGTTAAATGCAAATCAATCAATATAATAAACCAGATTAGTGTAATATAGGATAAAAATTACATGATCATCTTAATAGGCACATAAAAAAGCAATGAACAATTCAAAATTCCTTCATGATGAAAACTGTCAACAATCCAGGTAAAGAAGGAAATATGTCACACAATAAAGGCCATATTTGACAAACACATAGCTAACATCACACTCAGCAATGAAAGACTGAAAATTTTCCCACTAAAATCAGAAACAAGACAACGGTGCCCACTCTTACCACTCCTATTCAACATAGTGCTCTAAGTCCTAGCTAGAGCAATATACAATAAAAAAATAAAATAAAAGGTATCCAAGTCAAAATGGAGTAAGTAAAATTACCTTTGTTTGCTGATGATACAATCTTATATTTAGAAAAATTGTAAAGACTCCACCAAAAAAACTGATTGAACTAATAAATGAATTTAACCAAGTTTTAGCACACAAAATCAACATATAAAAATCAGTTGCATTTCTATGCACTAACAATGAACTACTGGAAAAAGAAACAAAGAAAACAATCTTCTTTAAACTAGCACCAAAAATGATAAAATATTTAGGAATAATCAAGGAAGTGAGGGATCTATATACCAAAAATTATAAGACAATGATGAAAAAAAACTGAAAATGAAAGTAAATGGGAGATAGTCCATGTTCACATATCAGAAGAGTTAATATTATTAAAATGTCTATACTACCCAAAATGATCTATAGATTCAATGTAATCTCTACCAAAATTCCAATGGAATTTTTCACAGAAACAAAAAAGTTCTAAAATTCATATGGAAACACAAAAGGCCCTGATTAGCCAAAGCAATCTTGAGAAACAACAAAGCTAGAGGCATCACACTTCCTGATTTCAAATTATATTACAAGGCTATAGTAATCAAAATAATATGGGACTGGCATAAAAACAGACTAATAAATCAGAAAGACCAATAAATCAGAATAGAAAGCCCAGAAACAAATCCACATATATGGTCAACTAATATTTGACAAGAAACCAAGAATACTCAATGGGGAAGATAGTGTCTTCAAATAAATAGGACTCAGAAAACTGCAAAAGAAGGAAATTGGACTCATATATTATACCCCTCACAAAAAAATAACTTGAAATGGATTAATGCTTTACACATAAGATCTAAAACCATTAAACTCCTAGAAAAAAAATAGGGAAAAGTCTTCTTGGCATCAGTGTTGGCAATGATTTTCTGGATATGACACCAAAGGGACAATACAAGCAAAAAATCAACAATGAGACTACATCAAACTAATACGCTGCTGCACAGCAAAACAACAAAATAAAAAGGCAACCTAAGAGATGGGAAAATGTATTTGCAAACCATACATGATAAGGGGTTAATATCCAAATTACACAAGGAACACATACAACTCAATAGCAAAAAAATACAATTTAAGAAATGGGCAAAGAATCTGAATTTTTCTAAAGAAGACATATAAATGGCCACCAAGTACATGAAAAGGTGCTCGGTATCACTAATCATCAAGGAAATGCAAATCAAAACCACAATGAGATACCACTTCACCTGGCAGAAATGCTATCATCAAAATACTAGAAATGATAAATGATGGAGATGATGTGGCAAAACAGGAACCTGGTGCACTATTAGTGAAAACATAAATTGGTACAGCCTCTATGGAAAACAATACAGAGGTTTCTTTTTTTTTTTTTATGTTTTTTAATGTTTATTTATTTTAGAGACAGAGAGACAGAGCACGAGCCGGGGAGGGGCAGAGAGAGAGACAGACAGAGAAACAGAATCCAAAGTAGGTTCCAGGCTCTGAGCTGTCAGCACAGACCCCAACATGGGGCTCGAGTCCACGAGCTGTGAGATCATGACCTGAGTCCAAGTCAGATGCTTAACCGACTGGGCCACCCAGGCACCCCTAGAGGTTTCTTTAAAATAGAACTACCATATGATCCAGCAATCCCACTTCTGGGTATATATCCAAAGGAAATGAAATTACTATCTTAAAGAGATATCTGCACTCCCATATTCAGTGCGACATTATTCATAATAGCCAAGACATGGAAAGAACCTAAGTGTCCACCGATGGATGAATGGATAAAGAAAATGTGGTGTGTATATAGAATTTGGTTATAAATAAGGAGCAGATGCTGCCTTTTGTGACAATATAGATGGATCATAAGGGTACTATGCTAACTGAAATAAGTCAGAGAAAGACAAATGCTGTATGATCTCACTTATATGTGGAATCTAAAAATGTCAAACTCACAGAAACAGAGTATATTGATAATTACCAGGGCTGGAGGTTGGGGGAAAAGGGGAAATATTGGTCAAAGGGCACAAACTTTCAATTCTAAGATGAATAAGTTCTAAGGATCTCACATATGGCATGGTTATTCTAGTTAACGATATGTATTGTATACTTGAAAGTTGCTAGAATAAATCTTCTCTTCATAACAACAACAAAATGGTAATGACATGAGGTGAAAGATGTGGTAATTAACCTTATTATGGTAAGCATTTTGCAATATATACATGTTTTTCAAATCACTACATTGTACACCTTAAATTTACACAATGTTATGTCACTTAATTTCAATAAAGCTGTAGAAAAAAGAAAAAGTAATGCTTTTTAACATTGCCTAGTTAAAGAGACCTATAGACCTCAACATCTTACACAGTGTTTTATCAGTAAAGATATTGAGGTCTATAAATAAATTTTAAAACTTATTTTTATATGCTTCATGTCCCACCTGAAAAATTTAAGAGGCCAAATAAAAGGCTTTTTTCATTTATATTTTACTAGCATTTGAAAAACTTTACCTACTTGTATGTTCAGACCTCTAGCATCAAAGCTTACTCAATGGCTAGGTCTTCTACAATTATATTTAAAAATTTATTGAACACACCAAGATTAATGGTTGCTGTTTGTGTGTGTGTAACTCATTATTTCTAATATCTCTCCAACATTTCCATAATTGTTTTGGTTGGTATTAACATCTCAAAATCAGCCTTAATGTCATTATGAGTTCAGGTTTTAAAAACTGTACTTCCTGAACTTGATTTGTTATCCAGTTCAAGACGGCTAATTAGGTAAATTGCTTAATTTGGAACTATTAACAAAAACGTTAAGAAAGTTGCATTTAAAAATGAAGGAGATGAAAAAGTCCACAATTATAATATCTAGTTTGATTTTGATTAAAACATCCCTACTTTCTGGGGTTTAAGATAACATTAAATCACCCCTAGTTTTTATACTTTAAGAATTATAAAATTTACTCTAGGTGGCGTACTTCTATCAGCTTCTAGGAGGAAAAAAATATACACCATAATTGAAAAGCAAGCTGTTTCATTTCTGACCAATGACTGTTAAGAATATGAATTCCAAAATTAGCTCACGAACATTTGAGATCCGTTAATAGAAAATTAAGTGCAAATTTAAAGTTATTAAGCTAAATTAGGATATAATTATTAACACAAAATATACCATTATGATTCTCATTAGACTAGTAAATACTTCTTTGTGGGAAAATCTTTATTTAGAGAAATCTCATCATATATACCATGCTATTTGAAGTTCTTTGTAGCAAGACAATTTGTATAGCCTTTCTTCAATGATTTATTATTTTAATATTTTATTTTCAGACAGAAAGAGAGTATGAAGGGAGGAGGGACAGAGAGAGAAACACAGAATCCAAAGCAAGCTCCAGGCTCTGAGCTGTCAGCACAGAGCCCAATGCGGGGTTCAAACCCACGAACTGCAAGATCATGACCTGAGCTGAAATCAAATGCTCAACTGACTGAGCCACCCAGGTGCCCCTGCTTTTCTTCAGTGATTTTTATCTGAAAACTTCCAACTTTGATTCCTTTCACAAGAATTATGGTCATTTATCCCAGTATTTTTGTTGTTCAGATTGGAAGTGGGGGGTTACACTGGGGAATTAGCAACCAATGGACTGTGTTGTCTCTGGTTCTCTCTGGCATACTAAGTATGACACATAAAACATACAGTGAAATTGGATCCAGAATCAGTTGTCATTAGAGTCCAATTCTTGAAACTAGTGGCTATAGTTACCAATCTGGAGAGCTTCAAACTGATTTCAAATTGATATGTTATGGTACACATTGTTACCTAGATTTTTAAAGAACATACTTTTTGAAAAATCTTAACTTCTTTGGTCATTCATCTGATACAATCACATATTCAAGTAATTGTTACCCATGTTTTCACGTAATAGTTGCCTGTAAAAGAACTGAACTCACACAAGATTTCTTAGTAGGTTCCCTTTCAAGTTAGTTAAGCATAAGCTCAGATTTCTTCAAAGCTAGTGTCCATTCTCTACTTGGAAAAGTTCAGTATTGGACTTCTGCAAGTAGATGTTTCCCTATCAGTAACTTATTTGCCAAATTACTGTTTCCAAGTTGTTTTGATGGCAACAGTTTGTTGAGGTAGAGGAAATCTTCCAGGACCTAAAGACCTGAAAATGAGTTGTGTTATTATGCTTGTTTTCTTATACAGTAGACATGCAATTGACCCAATTGGAATTCACTCATTTGTGGCTGAAATGGTTTGCTGTGATACGGTTCTAATTTAACTTTTTTAAGCATCAAAGTCTAATTATTAGTCAGATTTTCATATTAAGAGACAATGAATGCAGAAAAGAGAACTTAGTATTATTCTTGCTTTCTACTATGATCACTATAATACAAGGTCATGGTCTACACACCCATTATGGTTATTATAATTGAGTGCAAAAAGAAATATAAATATACATATATACAGAGAAAGAGGCGTATATATGAACATCTGTGTGTGTAGTTACATAGAATTTCTTTTTAAAGAACACTGACCCACTTCTATCACCTTTCTCTCAAAAAAATGTTTTTAAGCTATTGAATGCAACTAATATAAATCAAACAAATAATAGCAGTATTTCTACAAATATACTAATTTTAAAATTACAAAAAGAAAAATATTCCATTCAATACATAAAATAAACATGTATACCTCAGTTCTTTGTTTTGACAGGGAAAATAGGGTAGCAAAAAATTGAAACGGGAAAAAGAAGGGAGGGCGGTGGGAAGCAGAAGAGAGGATAACACTAAGAGCACTATACACAAATATAATGAAAGAAACAAAGAAAATAATACAAATCTCCGCAGAACCACTTGCTTCTTCCAGTCTTCCAAATAACCGAGTCAACTGTAGAAAAATGGTTTTCAACTATTAGTGGGCTTCAGGAATACCTGATGGGTGTGTTAAAACACAAATTGCTGCACTGTATCTTGAGTTTCTCATTTACTAGACAATTTGCATTTCTAACAAGTTCAAAACTGACCATACTTTAAGAACCATTAACTAAAATCTCAAAAGCCTATTTATCACTCCTGGTCATTTGCAATATCCTTACTTACAGTTGGAGAATTTCTATAGCTTGCTGAAAATGGCTCCAGTTTATATTGCTAAGCATTGTTTTATTCCATTACTTATATGGTGTGTGTGTGTATACACACACACACACACACACACACACACACACACACACACATATAAAATCTCATTGGCAGCCTTATAATATTGTTTGTATGATATGCGATTAGAGTTTTGAGGTTATAATTTATTTTACCAGAAAACAAAGTGAAGCCAAACTACTTCTGGAAGCACAATTTGTTAAATAAATTGTATCATGATGTACATAGTATTTTTCTTTTGAATTAAAAGAAATATGTACTATGTGCAGGTTATCATGCTAGAACCTGGAATGAAGAGTGAACAAAAATAGACATGGTCTCTGACCTCCTGTAATTAAAGAATCTACTAAGGGAGACAATTATCCGAAAACATAATTAAGGTGAGTAATGCTCCAAATGAAAGATATATGATAAAATAAAAGTATACAACAAACTTTTTCCAGAGTAGCTAAACATTTGACATTTCCAAGTTGCTCCACATTTAATCATCAGTACATAAAATTATGTTTTTAGCCATTTTAATAAGTGCTAGTGGTATGTCATTATAGCTTCAATTTGCACTTCCCTATTAACAGCAAATGATGTTGAACATCTTTTCATATGCATATTTGCCAGGCCCACAGCCTCTTTAAGTGTCTGTTCTTTTGCCCATTTTTTTTTTTACTATTGAATTCTGAAGTTCTTTATATATTCTGAACAAATGCTATTAATTGAATAGATGATTGCAAGTGTTTTCTGTCTATGGCTTGCCTTTTCATCTTAACAGGGTAGTTTTCAGAACAAGTTTTTATTTTTGACAAAGTTCAATTTATTAATTACATATATGTAATATATATATACACACACACATATATATAAATATAAATATATGTATATAAATATATAAATATATATACATATATATATTTATATATATTGCACCTTGGCTGTCACTTGAAGAATTTTGGCCTAACCTGCAGTTAAAGCAATTTCTTCCTGTTTTTTTTTTTCCCTAAAATCTTTGTATTTTTACCTGTTACATCTAGATCCATAACCCATTTTGGGTTAATTTTTTTATAAGGTGGGAGGTCTAGGTTGAGGGCCTTTTTTGCTATGATTGACTAATTTTTTTCAACATTATTTGTTGAATATTCAATTGTCCAGACCAATTCCTCCATTGAACTGCTTATGTACTTCTCTCAAAAATTAGTTTGCCATATTGGTGTGGGTCTATTCTGGACTCTATTCTGTTCCACTGCTCTATCACTCTGACAAAACCACACAGCAATTATGTAACAATAACACATTATTTTTTATATAATTTATTTGAGAGAGAGAACACACAGGAGTGTGAGCAGGGGGAGGGGCAGAGAAAGAGGAAGAGAAAGAATCCCAAGCAGGGTCCACACTGTCTATCCAGAGCCCAACACAGGGCTCAAACCCATGAACCATGAGATTATGACCTAAGCCAAAATCAAGAGTCAGATGCTTAACGGACTGAGCTACCCAGGTGCCCCAATACCACACTATTTTGATTACTCTAGCTACATATGTCAATATCTGGTAGTCTGATTCCTCCAACTTTATTTTCATTTGCAAAGTTTAGACTATTCTAGTTCCTTTGCTTTTTTCATATAAATTTTATAATGTACTATCTACAAAGAATCTGTCTGGGAGTTTGATAGAAATTGTACTAAACAAACAAACAAAAAAAGGAACTGTACTAAACCTATAGACCATTTGGTGGACAATTAACATCTTTACTGTCTTCCAATCCATGAATATGGTATGTCTCTCCATTTATTTAGGTCTCCTTTGATTTCTTTCATTAGCATTTGTAGTTCTCAGCAAACATATCCTGTGTACATTTTTAAAACTTGTACTTAATATTTTTGAGCAATTGTAAATAATACTGTGTTTACTGCTAACATACAGAAATATAATCAATTTCTGTTGACCTTGTATTCTATGATCTTGTAAAACTTCAATTAGTTTCAGGATGTTTTTGGTGATTTCCTGGCATTTTCTATGTAGACCATCAGATTACCTGTAAATACAGACAGCTTTACTTCTTCCTTCTCAATCTGTATGCCTTTTATTCACTTTTCTTATTCTACTGCACCAGCAAAGATACCAAGTAATATGTCAAAGAGAAGTGATGAGAGTACACATCCTTGCCTCATTCCCAATCTTAGGAAAATGGCATTTATTCTTTCACCAAGTATAATGCTAGATGTAGGGCTTTAGTTGTTTTTTTTTTTATCAGATTGAGGAAGTTTCCTTCCATTGCTGAACTTTTTTTCATCATAAATGGGTGAATTTGGACAAATTTTTTTTTATAACAACTGATATGATCATGTAGTTTTCCTTATTTTTTTCTTTATACAATGGATTACACTGACTAAATTTCAAATATTGAAGCAGGCTTGCATATCTGGAATAAATTCCACTTGGTTGTGGAAACAATTCAGATGGCTTTCCACAGTGAATGGGTTACCAGGAGGGGATAAAACCATACAATGGAATACTATTTAGCAATAAAAAGGAACAAACTATTGATACAGCAACAACACTTACAGATCTAAAGGGCAAGATGCTGAGTGTAAAGTCAAAAAACCTGGTCAGACTTCAAAAGGTTACAAGTTGTATGATTCCACTGATATAACATCCTTAAACCTATATTACAGTGCCAAAAAAAAAAAAAAAAAGATCAGTGGATGCCAGTCATTAGGGTTAGATGAAGGTATAACTATTAAGGAGCAGCAAGAGACTTTCTTTGTGATGTTAAGTTCCATATCCTTTGTGTGGTAATAATAACATGATTCACAAATATAACATTTTATAAACAGAAGAAAAAGAGCTTGTAAATATTGTGAAATCCAAATAAGGTCAGTATCTGAGTTAATTGTGTTGCTGCATGCTGCAGGGTCAATTTTCTGGTTTGATAATATACTGCAGTTAAGATAATAGGAAGAAGCTGGTACATGGGAACTCCCATATATTTTTGTAACTTCTTGTGAGTCAAAGTATTATGAAATAAAACATTATTTAAAAAAAAAAACAGGTAGAAAAAAAAAGACAAAAAGAGGGACATACCCCTTGAAAGAGGAGTCAAGGAAGGCTTTGTTCTATACAGAGGGAACAAGTATCAAGTGTGTGGAAAAAGAAAGCATTAACAACTCCATGGAATTTAAATGTGGCTAAATTGAGAAATCTAGCTTTCTGACTACCACTGTAGTTCAGGAGTCAGGTGATGGTGGCGGCAATGAAAATGGAGAAGAACTGACATGAAATGTATAAAGCAGCATAAAATAAATGGAACACGGTTATGGTTTAAAAGACAGAAAATATCCATCAGATTGGGTGATACAGAACTAACCTATTTCAAAGGAAATGGTGGGGGGTGGGGAATGTCAGACTGGAGCAATTTAAAGAGTGGGGTGGCAGGGGGACAGATACAAGTTTAGAAAACTGAAGGAATCTGGCTGTAAAAAAACAAAAACAAAAACAGAAATGGGTTTTGTAGCTAGAGGAGGACTGTGAAAAGGAGGGGAGATATCTTAAAAAGTAACGAAATGGGCGTATTTGAGTGTTAACAGGAAGAACCTAGTTGAAATGAAGGAGAAGAGATAATAAAGAAAAGAAACAACTTAATGATAAGTGTGAATAAAAGAGATGATGTGACGTTTTGGGGAAGGCAGGATGCTCTATGGTAGAAGGGAATATGGCAATTCATGAAACTGAGGTAAGGCTGAAGTATTAAAAATGAGGGAGACAGTGGTGGGAAATAGTTCAGAAAAGGGTAGGTCTACTTCTACTGTAAGAGAAAAAGAGGTGAAGATGGGTACAAGAATGTCTGATACACGGTACATTTTTATCCAGTGACTTCTCTTTTTCTCTGTGAAATAGTAAGAAAGCTCTATTAGTTTGCTAGGGGTGCCTTAACAAAGTACACAGAGAACTGATGTCTTAAACAACAGAAATTTATTTTATCATAGTTCTAAAGGCCAGAAGTCCAAGATCAAGGTGTCAGGAGAGTTGATTTCTTCTGTGGAATCACTCCTTGGCTTGTAGATGGGCATCTTCTCTTTGTCTTCCCATGGTCCTTCCTCTGTGTTTCTGTGTCCTAATCTCCTCTTCTAAAGGTATCAATCAATACTGGATTACGGCCCACTCATTATGACCTAACTGGCTCTCTCCAAATAAAATCACATTCGGAGGTACTGGGGGTTAGGGTTAGGACTTCAACATAGGAGTACTGGGGGGACACAATTCAGTCTGCAACAAAAGGTTGCTTTGTCAAGAGTGCGAAGGGAGATAGGATACATCAGAGGTTCAAAGTAAAAGGCTTGAAATAGTTCTAAATAGTCTTAAATACTTCTCACAATGTTACATGAAGTAACGGCTTAAATGGTCAATTGAGTTTTAAGTTCAATTTAATTCAAAATGAAATTATGACTTAAAAAAAGAAATTATGACTATTATTCCTCTAAAAAATTGTTTTACAAGTCAGAAAATCTGAATTCTAATACCTGCTCTGTTAATAAGCAATGTTTCTTGGCTATATCTATCTTTTAATTTTGTCACTCTAAAATAGGAAGAATATTTCACAGAAAAGGCATATGAGTACACTAGAAAGAACACTGACTTGGGAACTCCTAACATCCTAGTCCTGCTCTGTCACAGAAGGGCTTAATTTCTCAGAACCTCGCTCAATTCCTCATCTTAAAATGGAGTATAACTAAATCATCTTTCAAGTCCCTTCTAAAATCCTACAGTTCTATGAAATGAAGTAAAATGAAGTTATTTGAGAATAAATGTGGCACTGGAAAAAAAAAAGATTCTTTGAAATATTTACCAATAAAAATTATATGCTCCCAGCATACTGAACATTGGTCTTCCAATTCTATCTTTTCTACATCCTCCTCTGCTCCCAAGTCAATACTATCCTATAAAGTTGGCTTAAACAGTGTGTGCTGAACTACAACAAAATATTACTTCTTTTGTTATATATGCTTCTCTACTTTAAATCATTACATTATGAAACACCATTCCCAGCATGTCTAAAATAAGAGTTTTGCATATTAAAAAAAAAAGCTGAATGATGGATATAGTAGTCAGAAATATGCATGGCAAAAGTAACAGAAAATCCAAACATCTAAACAGAGTTTATTTTTCTCATGTAGTAAGTGTAGAGGTTGGCAAGTGTTCATGTTGGTTCAGGTGTTCAACATGCCATCAGGGACCCAGGCTCTCCCTAATCTTTCTACAAAACCATCTTTGAAAGGTAGCTTTCATACTCCTATTTATTCTTTCATGGTTGTAAGATGGTTGTTTTATCTCCAACCATGTTGTTGACACTCATGTCCTGAAGGAAGAGAAAGAGGCAAAAAGCCTTACTTCACAATGCTTTGACTTTTTAATTTGAAAGGAAGCTCTTCTCAACAGGCTTCTGTCCATTTTCTTAGCCTTCAATAGGTCACATGCTCACACTTTAGGTATCTACACTTCCACTACTCTGATGGCCATGAGTCACATGCAATTATTTAAATTTAATTTAAATTAAAAATTCAATTTCTCAGTTCTACTGGCCATATTTCAAGTGCTCAATAGCCACGTACAGCAAGTAGCTACCAAACTGGACAGTAGAAATACAGAATATTTCCTTCACTGCAAAAAATTCTTCCTTGGCATATCACAGACCATAAGAAATGAAACCACTTCTGTTTAAGATCATTCATAAGGTTAAGGTACTTATCTCCCAGAAGAACAGGGATCTCTGCTCCTACCTGAACAATGTAAGATACTGTTAACAAGGAAAAGGTGGCAGTAAAAGCAGTTGGCAAACATCTGACACGATGGGATTATCTGTACATTTAAACTGAGGTTTATAGATTATTACACATCAATAATGTATTTCATAAAAAATTCTTGACAAGAAGGTATTAAAATTAGAAAAATAAAGTGAAACTTAGGCTGACAGTTATAAAAGGCACTAACTTACACAAGTATAATTGCTAAAGTAAATACTACTCTAGTGACTAGCAGGAGAGAAAGAAAGGTAATGGAATAATATACGGGCACTACTTTCTTTATAGGAAACACATCTTAAATGGCTGATTATGTTGAAAATGCAGTTACTAAATTTATGGGCAAAAAACACTGTATCTTGTGATAACAAAGATTAGTTGATAAGAATTGCCTTTATATGAGGAGAGTTATTTCACATGTGCTCACTTCTTATGAAAGAATAAAATGAAAAAGACTGCAAAATAAAAGAATTAGACCAGATATGGAGAATAATTTACTAACAGAATTTTCAAAAAATTTAAAAAACTGATGTTGACAGTAATTTTCTTCCTAAAGACTTCCAAGTTGTCAATTCCTCTATGAACCCCATTTGCCTAAATCTAACAATGACAGGTATGGAAGAGCTTCTGTATACAATTGGTAAACTATGTATTTATATTTATATATGTAATTATACATGTATATGATACATACAAAATGTAACGCATATATGTAAAATGCAAGCTACTACTGCTAATACATGCCTTGAATGACCAATTGCCTATTTTAAAAACAGGTGTCTGAATAGTGTTTAACTCTCAAAGTTCTTTCTATTCTATTGAGACATGCAAAATATTGTTGAAGCATATGATTGTTTATCATGAAAGGAGAAAAAGGAAAAAAAATTCTAATTATTACTAAGAAGGTAAAGAAATATCGGAAATAGAAATTTTTCTCCTGAAGACAGTTAAGATTTTCTTAGACACTTTAGATTTTCTTTTCCTGCCACTGAAACCCTTTTAATCCCTATTCTCTATGATCTCTTAATATTCTTTTATGCAATTTATACTTGAAAGTTCAAAAAATGTAACTTTCATAAAGGTTAAATTTGAGTATTATAGTATACATGAACCTTAAAGCTTTTTATAGGTAAAAATCTCAATTATGTCCTACGGTAAAACAAAAATTTTACAAAGAGATATGACTGAACTTTGGAGAATGACATATAAAACAAAAATTTTACAAAGAGATATGACTGAACTTTGGAGAACAACATATTTTAAGCAATATTTATCAGAATAACATAGCACATAAAACAAGCCCACCGGAATGCACAGCAAAATCCAACTTGACACTAGAAAGAGAAATCAAAATAACGTGCGAGCATTTTCCTTGTCAGCTGTGAATGCTATGTATTTCTTATCACAAATAAGAATTTAACTAGAAACTGAGTTCTAAAACAACATATTCTCTGAGTTTAACAAAAAGAATCTAGAATCTTCATATGCAAGTTTAATAAATCATCATAATTTATTTGTGAGATTTCTACATCAGATTGTGGCTTAAAAGCACTTATATTATGTGTGATATGAAGAGAATGATGTACAATCAATATAAATCTTGTTAAATCTCTCTTCCATGGACTTTCTCCATCTTCCTGCTTAGCAATAAAAGGCATTTTTAGGTTTATATAAACATTCTTTACAACTGCCCTCTTAACAAAAAATCATTATATAAATAGCACTAGGGATTTAGTAAATAAGTCACAGGCCAGTAAGTTCAATTGTGCAGTTGTGAAATGTAATGTGAAAGAGTTTGAAACCTTAAGACTGAGTGATCTGCAGCGTTTCCAACATGTCTTCGACTGCCTTAAGAGAGTATTTGGTTTCCTTCTTACTTCGACCTGCAAACTAATTTTTAAAAAAATGCAATTAGGCTCAATTTCATGGCAGGTTCAAAATCACAATCTTACCTTCACTTTGCTAATGAGAGTTAACGTTATCTATTTTATCACTAGCGTGAAATCAAATATCTTTTCTCCAATAAAACAAAATTGGGGTTTTATTTTTTGCTTTTATTTCCCTTACCTCAGGAGACAGATCGAGAAAAATGTTGCTATGGCCAATGTCAGAGAAATTACTGCCTATGCTCCCTTCTAGGATTTTTATGATTTCAGGTCTCACATTTAGGTCTTTAATGCATTGAGTTTATTTTTGTGTATGGTGTAAGAAAATGGTCCAATTTCATTCTTTTACATGTAGCTGTCCAGTTTTCCTAGCACCTTTGTTGAAGGGATTACCCTTTATCCACTGCATATTCTTGCCTCTTTCATTGAAGATAAATTCATCATATAATCGTGTGTTTGTTTCTGGGCTTTTCATCCTGTTCCACTGATCTATGTCTCTATTTTTGTGCCAGTACCATATTGTTTTGATTATTATAGCTCTGTAGTATAACTTGAAATCTGGAATTGGGACACCTCTAGCTTTGTTATTCAATATAGCTATTCAGGGTCTTTTGTGCTTCCATACTAATTTAGGATTATTTGTTCTAGTTCTGTGAAAAATGCTTTTGGTATTTTGATAGGGATTGCATTAAGTCTGCAGATTGCTTTGGGCCGTATGCACATTTTAACAACACTTGTTCTCTAATCCATGAGTATGGAATATCCTTCCATTTGCCTGTGTTGTCTTTAATTTCTTTCATCAATTTGTGAAGTCCAATTTCCTCAAAATTTAGACTTTACAGACATTTTCATTAAGTTTCATCTTTAGTTGAAGTGTATTAAGAATTCACTGCAAAATTGACTGATTTAAGTGTTTATGCAGTGTGATAACCTATAAAAACATACATTTCAAAACTAACCTTTCCAGACAAGAAAACTTTTATGAAATAAAAAGCATAATTTATAAGTAAAAAATGTGAACCATTTCTACTTGTCAGCCCTCTAAACAGATATTTACAATTTCAACAAAAGTAAAATGTAAATGTAAAGTAATTTCTATTAAATATTTTAAAGTTGCAAGATATCTCTAAAATTATTTAAAATAAGTCACAATCTTTAAAGAAATTTTGGAATTATTAGTTGATTAGATGATATGTTTCAGCAGCAAAGAGCTGTCAAAACTCTATGCTACATATTAAAATGATGCAAACGTTTTAAAATATGCATTTCTAGTTTGTGAAGTTGTAATTTACTTTATAAAACCATTGGATTTCATAATGAAAACAAAATACAATGCATTAAAAATAGTATCTTTGCACACTTAAAAGCAAATTCATGGCATATTAAATTCAATATAGTGCACATAATCAGTGAGGGAAACACTGCTGAATACCCCATGCTGATTTCAAAATGAGTTTTCTAACTACACTGACAATTCTCATCATTTATCAGTTTGACTGACTACTACAGATTTACTACAGAAGTGGTCCTTATGGGGTAAGGGAAGGTTTATTGTATCTATATTACCCATTCCCCCTGGTTAAAATATTGATTGACCTCTGCTATTAGCAAAATATAATATTTTCAAATTAACATTCAAGAATTCAATACATTTTCAAATGACTGATCTTCCCTAAAAATACCAATGCTGTCTTAAGCACTTAACACTTGATTTATGATGTGCTCCTTCTCTTTTGTAATTAACTTAATTTGGCAAACTTCTCATGTCCTGTTAAGAAAGATTAAGTGATTGAGTACAGGTAAAATCACAGAAGCAATAGAGTTCAGAAATTGGTAACCTGCTTCTGACCTCACTGGCTGCAGGTTAACATTATGATTCTCCTACTTCCTAAACCATTAGTTTCTGTGGTTGAATCTTGATTTGATAGAGTAAATAAAGGGGATTTCTAGAAGAAATGCCAGGGAAAAAGAAAAGCTCCTCATAAGAATCAAGATTACTTTACCTTTCATATGACATTACTAATTTAAGGAATTCAAATGTTAAGTATACAACTCATAATTACAAAATATGGTAACAGCAACACATTTAAAACTCTGCCTTTTCATAATTTCCCATGGTGACTAAAGGATGTAGGGTGTGTCGTTACTCCTATAATCCAGTTGATAAATTCACTTTCGCAAGGACTTACCAAGAACAGAAAGCCTTTTATTTTACTACTGCCTATCCAAAGTAAACAGGAATGGCCCTAATCAGATACTTGAAGGCCTAATTCTAAGAAAAAGCTTTGATGGGTTGGAGAAAAATAGGATACCATGTAGTAACATTCACTCCAATTTGTTAATTAGCAAAATAGAAATGAAAAATTTCTGTAGAGCTGAAGTCATGACCAGTATTTTAAAATACAGAACTTTTCTTGACTTGTACTCAAACATAATAAGAGTAAATATAAATTTGCAATTTTTTAAATTAGCTAATTTTAAAAATCACCTAAAGATTGTGTGTCAATACTACTGACAACCAGTGCAATTTAGAATAAACCAAACTTATTTGTGTCAGAACAAATAAAAAGAAAGTTGGAAATATAAATCTATCACTTCAAATTTTGCCTGACATGCAATTATTTTGTCTATTCCAGAATTATATGGCAATTTAACTGATTAAGCCGGAATCCTATTTTTCCCTCAAATCATGATTTAATTTTCCATTTCCCAAAAGGATAGTAACAGAATCACCTCTGCAATCATAAATAACATATGGATTGCTAGCACAGACAAATTTAACAGTGTACCAAAGAAGCATTTATCTGGAAAATTATTGTGAGTAGGTTCACATTAAAGTTTTTCATGAGCATTAATCAAACTTGCCTGCCTGTACTGAACATGCTAAACCAATTACCTAATTGAAGAGTAAGTAGTAGCCATATTCTGTTTCATTATTAAGTAGAAAGAAAGAAGGAAAAGCAGTTCTTAAAATCTCATTTTCTCTAATTTATAAATGCCTAGAAAAACATTACAATAAGGAGTATTTATTATATACTCTATACTTGTTTATATGCCGAGACATGAGTCATAAAATTCTCAATTAGATCCCAGAGATTTATCTAATTACTAAAATGTCAATCTCTGAAAGTTATACTTTCCACATTAATCACAAATTCTGCATTTTTGTTTTCATACAGTTAGATTTTGCTTAAATAAACTCTGTTTTCATAATTCCCTATGATCTTAAAGATAACTCACCAGAAAGCACATTCAAATCATAAAAACTGATTTATCAAATTCAAAGGTCAATAATTTATCCACTATGACAACTGGGATAAATTGGGCTAAACTTTACCTTTACATAATTTGTGGAAAATAATATGGGTGGACAAAGTAATAGGATAAATAAATTGGAACACTGGATGGATAAATCTCAGAAACCTTATACTGAGTGAAACAAGCCAGGCACAAAAGAGTATGTAACCTATGATCTCATTTATATAAAGTTCTAGTATAGGCAAAACCAATTTATAGTGATAAAAATCAAATCAGTGCTTGTCTGCAGTGTCAAGTGGGGCTGACTGCAAAGTGGCGGAAGGGACTTTCTCGGGTGATGGAAATCTTGAATGGGGTGCTGGTGGGAAGGGAATATACATTTGTCTAAACTCAACCGTACATTTGAAATGTGCGCACATTACTGTGTATAAGTCATACCTTAATAAATCAGATAAAAAGAAAAAGACAAAATAAATGAAAACAGAAGGCGGGGACTATGGGCTTATACAACCGTGTAATAAAATGCCAAATGACCACATAGTTATCTTCCCATTAACAGGTGAAGTATTACATCCCCTGGATCTGGGTTGAGCATGTGACTTACATTGCAATGGAAAATTAGCAATATATGACATAAATAGAGACTCAAAAAACCCTTGCACACTGGAGTTTGGCTGTTTGCTCCTCATGAAACCCTGAGACGACCACACGAACAAGTCCAAGTTAGTCTGCCAAATGAGAAACACGAGGCCTAGCACTTCCAGCTGACAGACAGCAAGCCAACAGTCAGATAAATTTAAGTGAGGCCATCAACCACTAGCACAGCACAGAAATATAAATAAGCCCAGTCGAGACAAGCAGTATTACTCAACTGAGCCCAAGCTAAACAGCCTACCTATAGAATCGTAAGCAAATAAGTTAGTCAAATCACTAAGTTAGCAAAAGGTAATGGATACAAATATTTACAGAATCTGATTCACAGAAAGAACCCAGAACCTCTGCAGAAAAAGCAAAAAATATGCAAGCTTTAAAACCACCAAGAGATTTTATTTAAAGCCTGTTACTAGTATCTAGAGGCAAATAAATTTTGCATGATGGGTATGATTCCTAGCTGAGGAGTATTGGAAGCTGCTATACAGAAATCTGACATGAGGAACTGAGAAATTTGTTATCTTTCCTGCAGTGGTATCTAAAATGATAGAAACTGGCAAAAGTTTTTTTTTCTATCCTTTCCTACAGAGTCAAGAGAAGGCAAATCATGTCTTCAGTAAAGAGCTGTAAAATATCTCTGGGGACTGTGTAGTTTCTGATGCAAAACTCAAATACTGAAGAGTACCAGTGACACTCTTAGAGCTCTTTCCAAAGAACACTGAGACTTTATACGTCTATAAATAGAATGGAATTAGTGAGGCAAAATTAAAAAAGAAAAAAAAAAGAATGGCAGGAAGAGTAAATATTACTAAAGAACAGGGTTTGTTTCTATGAACAATGGCTTAAAATACTGAAATGATAGATTCATGTCCAGTGATGCATCTCATAAGGCAGAGAAAAGCATGCTTGTCTGGTCTTGTATTACTGAAGAGACAGGAAGAAAGAAAAAACAAAAAACAAAATAAAACTCTGAACGTAGTTACTATTTAGAGCTAAAGCTCTGAACTGAACTGAAAAGAGACACAAGTGAGGGTAAGCTATCAACTATTCACATAAGAAAATAATTAAGAAGACAGTGAAAAACTGTATTTATACCTTCAGATACATTTATACCTGACATTTCTTTATAGAGGAGTATACATACAAAACAGCTGTCATTAATAAGCTATGTCACCTCGGGAAAGTTATTTAATCTTTCCGTGCTTTAACTTCTTCATTTGTAGAACGGGCAAAGTACCTAGCTTGTAACAAATTGTCTGTAAATATTTGCTCTTGTAGCTATTATTGTTGTTATAATTGCAATGAATACAGCAGGCATCATAAAGAAAACTTGGAGGATGTGATTAGTAAATACAACGTAATGAGGATTAGTGTGACTTGGTGAATACTATTTATTAACTCCTTTAATCCTGAGAAAACTTCAATTGTGTCCATTTTGCAGACGAAAAGCTAAGCCCAGTGATAGTATACAACTTATCCAAAGCCACATAAATAACAAATGTCAACGCCAAACTTTGAAAACAACAATATGGATCTAGCATTTGTGTTCTTCTCTTAACTCCTACATGGTACTAGCATCCACAGAATGGGACTCATGACCAAATACAGAGATGGACAGAAACTCTCTGGATACCTACACGAGAGGAAATATACCCTTATTTCACATCATACATAGAGATCAATTCAAAATGGACTGTGGATCTAAATACAAAATGTAGAAGAAAAAAAACCTCTAAAGACACACAAAATTATCTTTATGACTATGAGTAGCAACTGATTTCTTAAACAAAACACAAAAGAAAATAAACATATTTAACATCAGAACTTTTATTCATCAAAATCATTTGAGATAGCAAGTAAAGAATTGAAGAAATTTGCTACACATACAACAAACAAAAAGCTCATAATAAGAAAACTGTTTCAAAAAAACAAAATAAAAAGTCATAAATCAATGAAAACGCTAGACTTCATGAAAGAGGATATCCAAATGGCCAATAAACATATGAAAAAAGTGTTCAATCTCACTGGTCATCAGGGAGATGCAAAATGAAACCATGAGATATGACTATACATATACCAGAATGGCTATAATTATAAAAACTGACAGCACCAAGTATTGGCAAGATGTGGAACTATAAGAACTGCCAAACACTGCTGGTGGGACTATAAACAACTAATTTGGAAAACAACTTATGACTCAGTATTTCCACTCAGAGGTATATACCCACCAGAAGTACATGTATACCAAAAGACTGTGCAGGGATATTCAGTGCAATATTATTAATGATAGCCCTAAACAGAAAATAACCCAAATGCCTATCAATAGCTAACTAAATTGTAACATGTGCATACAATAAACAATACAATGAAAATGAATGAACTACAGACATAGAGAGGGATAACGTCATAAACATAATAGTGAAATAGGCTAGACAAAAATGATTATGTACTATATGATTCCAGAAAGTTCAAAAACAAGCCAAAACAATGGGATTATAAATCAACACTCCTGAGGTTGATGGGAGCAGAAATTAAGAGGATATACTATGAGGGCTCTGGGTGCCCTGGGAAACAAGAAATGTTTCCATTTCTTGACCTGGATACATTTACCTTGTATAATTTGTTGAAATGTACATTTATGACTTGGGTTCTTTTTTCTATGTATGTTATAATAAAAATTGGTTTTAAAAATGTAATCATGCCATGTCAAAAAAAAAAGCACTCTGAGCAGCTAGTTGTTTCTCAAAAATATCTTATAAACAAGGATGTAGTTTGCATGCCACCAGTTTTATATTATCAAAGTCTTATCTTTAAATACACACACACACACACACACACACACACACACACACACACTCAAGGCCTACTACTGTGTGTGGAACCCATTATGATCTGTGCTATCTCAAACTAACTGCATTTGAAGAAGCACAGTCTAGCTAGTATTTATAAATATTCTGACTTACAATATGCCAACAGAACTAATAACCTCTATTATATATAATAAAAGTACACAAAAGTAACTTTAAATAATGTGATCATGGGGGCAGTGAATTTTTTAATCTCCCCAACCTTCTCCAACCAGGAGTATAAAAACAAAACAAAAAAAAAGCAGCACCAAAACCAAAATAATAGGAAACAAGCCCAGAGAGAACACCTTCAAAACAACTACATTACAGGCAATCTTCAAAAAAAAAACCCTATAATATGGTTTTATTATCAACAGTGACAAGACCTACAAAAGATCAAAAGCTGTATGGTAGGAGCATGGTATGTATGTATGATAGGTATGGACAACTTACTACTACTCTACAAGCCACACAAATGAAAAAAGTATGAATTGGCTGAATCCGCAAATGGCCTACAAAACTAGGGCAGTCTCAAAGGCTCCAAATCAAAGATAGGTCTTAAAAGCTGCATGCAAATGTGACATTAAACAAGTCTAACAGTCTACAACCTCAAAATCTCTGAAATACCCAGCAAACATCCTCTTTTAGGAGGGAAAAAACCTCACACTGAAGGATAATCACCAGAAACTAAAACTGAATTGAACAGGGCAGAAACAATAGGGGTAAGAGGGAGAGAAGGTACAGATAAAGGGGAAGGGTGGGGGTGATGAGGAAGGCAGTGATGCCTACAGGCAACAAATCCCAGAAAGAATGAATGAAAGGAAGAAACCTAACAACAAAATGCAACATTTAAAGCTAAGAGCAACAACTCAAAATTCAAGATCTACACAGCTCAAGGGCTGAAGCCAGAAAATCTTTCTCAATCAGACCAAGTTCTAAGAAAGACTGCATATACACAGAGGTCATATTTAAGTTCTCTGTAACAAAGAGGAAGCCATAAAAAGACAAGCTGGGAGAGTTATTATATCCTAGCTCTGACATTCTCACTCCACAAAAACCTCCTCCTAATAGAAACTATCTGATTTAACAAGAAAGAAAGAAAGAAAAAAAAAGAATACAGACTAACTTCATAAAAAAGCACTACACAGGAAAAAAAAGAAAATACCAAAAATGACAGAAAAGGATTTGAAAGAAAATGAATGATACAAAAAGGTGGTGAGAAAGGAAATCCAATAAACTTACATCCTGGAAAAAAAAACTTTAGTAATTAAACAGAAAAATTATTTAACACTATAATTCTAAAAGCAACTCCTCAAATTAAGAGGATTAAATCCACATACTCAATGGGTCTACTGTGCATTTGGGAAAACTGACCCAATAATAATCAATAAAACATACCGTAGTAAAACTACTGGATTTTAATGATAAAGGAAAAATTCCTTTGGACATCCAGACAAAAAATCTAAGTCACTTAGGGAAAGAAAATCAGTATGTATCAGACCTCTTGATAGCAATATTTTATCCTAAAACACAATGAAACAATATTTTTAAGATACTTAAGTAACGTAAGCCAAAGGTTGTATAAAAAGCCCAACTATCCTTCAAATATAAAGACTACTGAGAGATAAGTTTATAAACATGCAAGGTGTAAAAAGGTATGTTTTCCCATGAACCCTTCCTGGAGAATCTCATAGAGACAGCTTCAGAAAACTAAAAAAAGAGAAGTTTCAGATAAGCTCTGACAAGTAAGCAAAGCACAAAACCTTTGTTATATAATCTGGTTAGTTTACCTTTAGGCTTTTCTTCCTCCCTTTTAATGACTTGAGATACCTCTAATTAATAATACACTCAACTCACATACCCAATCTGCTTCTGAAATACATTATACAATTTGTTTACCTTTCCTGAATTTTTAGAATTACTTTTTATTTGCCAAATGCTAAACTATTGAAATTTCCAGATGGTAAGGCTAATTATAGGATCAAAATAGTAATGGACTTCTTTTGTAGAACTGTATTGGTTTTTTTTGTTTTTTTTTTTTTATTTTTTATTTTTTATTTTTTAAAAATTTTTTTTTCAACGTTTTTTATTTATTTTTGGGACAGAGAGAGATAGAGCATGAACGGGGGAGGGGCAGAGAGAGAGGGAGACACAGAATCGGAAACAGGCTCCAGGCTCCGAGCCATCAGCCCAGAGCCTGACGCGGGGCTCGAACTCACGAACCGCGAGATCGTGACCTGGCTGAAGTCGGACGCTTAACCGACTGCGCCACCCAGGCGCCCCTGTTTTTTTTTTAATAGGCTTCACGCCCAGCACAGAGCCCAATGTGGGGCTTGAACTCACAAACGTGAGATCAAGACCTGAGCTGAGATCAAGAGTCAGACGCTTAACCAACTGAGCCACCCAGTTGCCCCAGTAAGACTTTTTTTTGAAGAAAGAAAAAGAACAAGTGATCCTACAAGTTAATTCTACAGAGTTAAAACACATCTGATTAAGACCCAAAGGCATAAAAGTTCAATGACAGACATGTGGCTTTGTAGTCTGCTGAAACAAAAACAAGTAAGAAATACATTAACTGACCTATAATGAATGACAACATAAAATGATCAATACTGACCTGATAAGCTCTGTTTATTTGACTAGCTGCCCAACTAGCATATTTCATGTTGTCCTTTTTTGTTTTTGCACTTGCTTTTGGATTAGAAGCAATATGACTTGCCGACTAAAAACAAAAAAGAAACATCAAAAAATTCCTTTCTTCTAGCCAAGATAATCAAAAAAACCATGTAAAGGTCATAATTGCATTGGGATAACAAAGAGTTTTTTAAAACTGTACCAAAACAAGTTTAAAAATAAAAGTAAACTGGAATAGAGTTTTCAAAAATGAAAAAATATTTTTAAATATAGAATAAGGTAACAAAAAAAAGAATGAATATCTTACATAATATCTAATTTATTTTATTAGCTGTCTACCACAACTCATAAAGGTAAAATTAAATACTTAAGTATTGTAGAATATCACTTAAATCACTTAAATATTGTAGGAAGATTGCTGGTCATTATTATTATGTTATTAAGTTATTATTTCTAGTTATTTATCACAGTATTACTTCAGCTATATCCTATGTCAGAATTATAGAATTATTGAATACTCGTAAGAAGGAATCTCAAAAATAATTTAGTCCAACTTCCTACATTAACAGGTGAAAAAAACTTAGGAGTGATGTGACTTGACCAAAGCAAGTTAATGAAAGCCTTACAAAAAGAAAGAGATCTTCATTTCCAATCTACTTCTCTTTTCACTACATCCAGAGTTTCCAAACTATGTTCCACAGCACCAGTTAAAATCACTGCAATTTGATCCATCCTAATCTAGGATCCATAAAAGAATATGTACACCCCCAAAATTATATGCTTACTTTTAAGTATTTATATACACATTTCTTGGGAGAAGATCTTTTATATTATGCTTAAATATGTCTTAATCTTACGAGGCTCTGTCCATGTTATTAAAAACAAATTAAGCCTTTCTTTCATACTTAGCCTGTGTTATAGGCTCTTTCCCTCTATCACCTCCTCTATCAATCAGGAATTTATATGCCAAAATCTTATATTTACACCTTTATGTCTTTCATGTCACCTTTTTTGGTATGAATTTCAGCAAACAGAGCAATTAAAAGAAGGCCTCTGGACTCAACTGCTTGAGCTGATATCCCAGTTCAATCACTCAGTAGGTCTGTAACTATCCTTCCACAAATTAATTAGATCTCTCTGCATCTTAGTTTCACTTTGTGTGAAACGGTGGTAATAACAGTATCTTCTCAAAAAGGTGATGTGAAGATTCAATGATTTAAATTTTAAAAAGAGCTCAAAAAAATGCTTAGCACATAAAGTGCTATGTGTAAACTATTAATAATCTATTGTTATATATATGTTTATTAGTATTTCATTTATTTGGTAAAAAGAGTCACCGTTACTATATTGTATGTCCAAGCCACTACAATTGGCACTGGTAGATCCAAAAAAAATTTCTTGAAATTCCTCTGAACTGTTTTCTAATTATATTTTGTCATTCTTTTCCTGAAAATTATTTCATTTATGTTTCTTCCTGCCTCCATCTCTGCAACGAATTCTCTTTCACTAAGCCTTAACAAGAGATTCATCCAAAAGTCCATGAAAAGACCAGGATAAATTAAAATTTCAAAGAACTAGCTTATTAAAAAAAAAAAGTTTTCTGATTGTAGAGAGAGGGGCTCATTTTATGTATATTTTAAAGCTCAGCAAATTCTTCCTCTATTTCCCATAGCCCTTGTTAATTGACTTTTCTAAGCTTGTCATCTGGCATACATAAACCATAGAAATATTTAATTACATGCCTCCCACAATTTCCAAGCTCTTCTTCTGTACCATATAAGAAGTTTATATTTGACAATAGAGATTTTATTTTCTAATGTCTGTTACTCCATAATTTAAAAATATGTCATAAAATTTAAGGTAAGAAAAACAAAAATGATGGACATAAACCCAAGAATATCAAAACAATTAAGATATATACAATATGGTTTTGTATCTGTTACTATTTAATAAGGGCAGACTTAAATTCTGATAAAAGATTTTTTAAAATAAAATGTCAAATATCCAGGATATATTAACTTTCAAAAATAAAACTGCCTTACAACCTATTGCTCATATTTAACTAGAGGGGAAAAAATATGCTATCAACAAAACACAAAAAACAAGACAGAAATGAATGGATGGGATAGACTTAATGGGTTTAAATGACAGAATTCAGAAAATAACATTAAACATGCACCTCTACTCACCATGTAAAGCCCAAACAAAGCTCTCATATTTCTGTTGTTCAGTTTCAATGCCTGTGCAAAATACTTTCGTGAAAGTTCGAGGTTTTCAAGTCCACCTTGAGTATATTTAACCTGTTAAAAATTGCAAAGTGCTGAAATCTGTTTATTTTACTACTTTGAAATACAGCATGTTTCATCATACCACAGGCATGAGTAACTAAAACAGATATTCTGTAAACAAATGCAAGATGTTAAAAGAATTCATCTTAAAGTTGTTAATCTAAATTTTAAAACATAACCTCCCCTGAAAAGCCTATTCTATGAACATTAAGATCAGAGTAGTTTTTAAAACAAAATGCTGTCATTAAAAAAGCCAATGTAATTTCTATTTCAACTGCTTTGCAAATGCCTCACAACTTTATATTTTCTATCACTAGCATTCTAAATCCACATGTAAACACTGAGTCATCCTTTTCTAGCCACCTTGACATTTCTTAATAACAAAATCCTTCCAACATAGCATTCAACTGTGTACCATTATTCTTACTAGTGAGATAAATACTTGCTACTTCCAAAACTACTGATCTTAATATGAATTTCCTAGAATATGGAGTTAAAAATCATAATTGTTATAAATGTCTCAGAAGCCATTAAATGGTGACAGCTGTGACATCATCGTTCATAATTAGGAAATAAAATAGTATATAATAAAAAAAAATTTCACTGTTTGAAATGCTTTTATTTTTAAAGTCATATTCCTATTACAGTGTTAAAAATTTAAAACTTTTACTCATACAGTTAATTTTCATCGGATGTGTTAAATATTTATATACTTGCCTCATACTAAATAGGACATATTTATAGTTCTAAAATAATACATAACACCCACAAAAATAAAATCATATACAACTGTTGTTTCTGAAAACACTTACTTCAGCATACTGCTGACAGTATAAGTGGTTGTGTGGATTAGTCATCATTAGCTCTTCTAAGCAAAAGGCTGCCTTAGCATAGCTGAAAAATGAGGAGTAATCAGTTTTAAAAGTCAGAAATATCATCGTAGCTAAAATAACTTAAAAATAATTAAAAATAACTTAAAACAATGATTGAAAATAACTTTAAAACAATTTTAGTGATGTTAGACATTTTATTCCCAAAATTTAAATAGCTTTACTAATAAAATACTTGTTATGCTGAATTCATAAATACAAATAACAAATGCTTAAATCCTAAAGCAGCTTATGAACAATCAGTAGATACCACCTTCTTAAAACTGGGTCACCATTATGACATCCAAACGTTATTCACAACACAGACTTCACGACCTTGGACTGGGCTACATATAAAATAACATCAAGTCCATTGATCACTGAATTACATATTCAAATAGCTAAAGTGTAATGAGGAACATTTTATTAAATACTATCTATTCACAAAAATCCTTATTGATACATACTTACTAATATATTCTATTACAAAGACTTTTTATTACTTGTTTGTCAAATACAAAATTATAATGAAGTTATATATTTTTAAACCCATGAAAAATAGATGAAGTTAGTGGTTTTGATATGCACTCTACTATTATTTCATCATGTGGTAAAGGGACAAGCATCTTGCTAAAAACCTGAGGAGAGAACCGCTACAAAGGGTTCTGGAAAAATAGTTTTACACCACATGACTGTAGTTCCCCTTAATGTATTTTATATGTTTAAAGTGATGTGCATCCTCAGCATTTATAGGAAATCCTAAAGAACACAGGTGTTACAAGATTTATTCCCAGTGAAAAGGTGGTAATAGTACCTAACAGAAAAAGGCATCTCCAGTTACTTTTGG
The DNA here is from genome assembly GCF_027475565.1 of Acinonyx jubatus. Lineage (NCBI taxonomy): Eukaryota > Metazoa > Chordata > Mammalia > Carnivora > Felidae > Acinonyx > Acinonyx jubatus. Next base: position 29,640,853 of record NC_069394.1, read on the forward strand.
CATTTGTCACCAATGTACAAAGCTACCTATCTTTACACTAAGTCTGATATACTGTTCAAAATACACATGCTGCAGTTTCACATATATGTAAGTGACTAATAACAGCTACCTTTTATTACATGCTCTTTATGTATCAAGCACTTCTCCAGGTATGTTATATGTATTAACTCATTTAATCCTCCCCAAACCCTAGGAAGGAGGAAATTATTATTATCATTTTATAGTTGAGAAGGCACAGAGATGCAAACTGAAACCTAGGCTGTGCCACTCCAGACAGCCTACTCTTAACCACTATGCTTACTGTCTCTAGGCACTACACACAATGAAAAACCATGGTCATGATGGTAGTGATGAAGACGTCAATGATAACATAAAAAGAGGTACAACAATCAAACCCAAAGGGCCTCAGAAACCAAAAGCACCCTATAGATGACCTAAATATCACAGCGTTTTAGATTTATGTATACTTACTATCATCAAGGATCCTACAGCTGTTTAGTCCTTTTCATTTTTATATCCAAAACGCAGCACTGGTTCTTGACATGTGATAGGTATATAATAAATCACTAAACAAATAACTGAATAAATATCTAGAACAAAGTATTATGATTACCTATCTAATATCATTCTATGAGAGATAAGGAAAGTTTACCTTAAACACTCAACTTTACCAAAAAGACAGTTCCCTTCTAAATGTGTTCCTTTTATCAAGATGATGCAAAAATTCATATTAATGCTAAGAATAAATGTTCTTACAGATTTAAATAGGCTGAGCACAACTCTCATTCTGGTTCTTATACATCACAGAGTAAGATAAAATAGGCAGGTAGGAGTTTCTACTGAAAACTGAATGCCAAGGTATTTTTCTCAAAATTATTTAGTATCACAAAGAAGAGGGTACCTTTCCCCTGTTTTACAAAGTATAAAATCATACTAATTTAGTGGATAAAGTATAAAATCAAATAAACTTAGAGCTGAAAGAAGCAAAAGACAGTCTAATACAGTTTTCACAGCAGCAGTTCACTCAAGAGTATTAAACCACATGGAAAGTAACTTGAGTGACTATTTCCTCAATTCTCCCAAGAATGGTACCTAGCCAATTTCATTCCAAATGCATAAAAAAGATAATTCATTACATACAATAACTCAATGGTTAGAGAATTAAAATTATTTGAATCTATTTAAAATAACTACTATAGTATGTCAGTGACTAAATAAAGTTTTCCAAGTTCTTCCGTTCCTCACAAAAGCATTTATATAGATCATATTTATCCCTGCATTGCTTTATCAACTTTATGATTTTTCCTTATGGGATATTGATAATTCCATCTGTTACAGAATTTTATAGTTAAGGCTGGACCTACATATAGTCACAATTATAATTAGTTTATATTACTAACTGCTTCTTGCTGATATAACATCTAGTTCTGACTATAAATCAAGGGGAAAAAATCAGGTATCTTTGTTCAAAATACATATTTTCCTTTATAATTTGTATTGGTGGTGCTAATATATACATTTTAACTAATTTTTTATATTTAGAACAAGTAAAATGTCTCAATATGGTCAACTGGTGTAATATATATAACTACAATCACTAAACAGGAACTATAATCAGAGATTTATAAATCAAATTTAAAAATAAGAAGCAAAATTAAATGTAACTTTTTAAAGATATAAAAACACACACGGCAGAATTCCATATCCTCTTTAACCTCTCTAACACAATGAATAGGCTTATATGAACATTCTATTTTGGAAATTTATTTGGAGTAAAAACTCTAGATCTAGAGTAGCAATGCTGCCTGTGACCTATTCTACTTAAAAGAGCTTATAACTACTACTCCTAGGCAGAAAGAATGCCAAAATGATAAATATATCTAGCAACTCCTAATTTGCTACATTTTGCCACTATCCCCACAAAACTGTAGAGACATTCTACAGAAGTTTCCTCTTCTACCAAAAATAAATAAACAACAACAAACCTAACTACCACAGCAACTTGCGCAAACAGGTTAAATGAATTAAATGAACAGATTCTGATTTTCATATAGTTTCAAAAAATCTGGAGATATTTCCACTCACCCTAAACCTGAATATTCCCTCTGTGTTCAATTAAAAAAACTAAATGGTCATTTTGTAAATAACTAGCTTTAAGACCAGAAAGAGTTCTGTGATACAAGATAAAAAGGTAGGCTGAACAACTGAAAAATCCCAAGAAATCGAGAAACACAAAGACAGAATAAGTACCTAAAATGTAATTTCTTCTCAGGGGAAATGATAATTTTCTGTCTTTGTATTTCTTGATTTCTTGGGATTTTTCAGTTCATTTCTCTTAAGTATATGTATATTCAACTCTATCTCAAAGAAGTCTTTAGATTCAAAGAAAAACTGAATGTGGCTATTACAAGGTAAAGCTAATAATAATAATAATAAACTTAATTATGGGTTAAAAATAGAGTATGATCTATTTTAGAACTAAATACAGAAATATAAGAAATACATACAAAAAAGTAACACCGAGAAAGAAAACAGAAAACTGAGGTGATACATTTATGTAGTTCTTAGAGGACGTGAAAGCAATCAAAATTGAAATACATATAAAAATATGAAATTTTTGTAAGTTAAAAGAATCAATGTTAAAAAGATACATATCAAACAAGGATATACTTTTGACAGGACAAAGGTTCATATCATTTATATAGTATACATGTTGCCAAAGTGAGCACTCACATCATTTGTATAAAAAGCTATTAAAAATTTATAAAAAGTTTTAACCAATTTCCACTTCACAAAATTTATGAAGACTAAAAAGAATGATAGCAGCCAGTGTTAAGGGGACGCTAATAATTTCTGATGTGAGAGTAAATTTCTAGTGAACAACATTTACCAAAACCACTAAAAATGAGCATATAATCATGTAATTTTACTTCTAAGAATTAAGACCAGGAAACAAAATAATTAGCATAGCATTATAGCAAAAATGAAAAAACAAAAACAAAAGACCAAGCTTTCCATTCCCGTAGGAAACTGGTAAAGAATACTAGAGCACATTAATAAGATAGAATAATAGAAAGCTACTAAAATATTTATTGTGATAAGGAATGTATGTCAAAACATAACAAAGTAAAAAGAATAAGCTATAAAAGATAATTCTATTTTAGGTTTCTGTTTCAAAAGGTACAGAGGAAAAAAATCAAATATAAATTGTAGATAAGTTAAGAGGATGATCCAATTAGGATTTTGGTCTCTGTCTTTACTCTTTGTTGCATTTTCCAAACTTTCTTCATTAGATATTTAATTTAAAAAAAATGCCTTGATTAATATGAAGTGTTTTTAAATGCCTTTAATCTCAAGATCTTCAAAAGACGCTAAAATATTTGAAATAACTGTCATCTGTTTTAAGGACAAAATAGAACGAATGTTAATTGTTGTACTGCACTCCAAAAATTCAGCTTCATGTTAAACTATATACTGTACACTTTATAAAGGTTGACTTTAAAACTATGAAAAATGGAACACCTGAAATTAATATAGTACTGTATGTTAAATACATGGGAATAAAAATAAAAATAAATTTTGAAAAAAAGCTAGGAAAAGTGGAAACATCACCATTTAAACCAAAATGTACTGTATCACTCTCACATACATAAGAAAATCTTGAGTATTTTTACATATGTGATCATAGAATCATACATACATCTATATGCACATAATTCAGGACATAATTCTCCAAAGGAAACAAAAAGAATCTGACAGCTAGAACACAGCTGAGAGAAGAGAACTGAAGAATGGTTCCCAGAATACAATAGACATTCATTAAATGACAGCTATTACTTTTATTTTAGCTTCCAGTTTTACATGCAGATAACTACCTTAATTCTCCATTTCACATCACACACATAGCCCTGGGTAAAGGCAAGAGGTAGGTGCCTTAATTCTATTTTATTTCCTGTTTCAATTATTTATAGTATGAGACTGAGGTTAACTATTCATACACAGTAAAAATATGTGCATGAGAATCTGAGGCTATTCTCTCAGAAAGAAGAAAAGAAACAATGTGATATACTTCAGATTTAGAAGAACTAAGGGAAAAAAGAAAAAAAATCCTGCCTGTAGATAGAGGTTGGCGTTAATGCTGCAATATTAGAAAACTTGCACTAAGACTAGGCTAATCCTCTCACACTGGGATTTCCTCCTGTCACTGCATCAATAAAAAAAGCTAACAAAAACATTAAATATCCAATAAGTAAGTTCCTACAGCATTCAACATTCTTGATTATTCTTGGTCTTTTACCCAGGCAACAGAATGCTTCTAACTCTGGAAGAGTTGATTCTCTTAATACTAAGGCTAATAAATGCATACAATTGACAGAATTTTTAAACAGCAGGGTGTATAATACTCTTTGTATATAAGAACAATTTAGACTCTAAAAATTCACAATTTTGAATCAGTAAAAATAGCCTTAGTTCAGCGAAAGCAGGTCTTTCTAATTCCAAAGAATCCATCTATATTTGAAAGAAAAACTTATTTCTCAAACAAAATAACTTAGCAAAACGCAAATGACTTAATTAAAGCAATTCACATATTACAACCAACAAATTGTTGATTTGTTAGGTTTCATTTATTTTGTTCATTTAAAATGACACATGACTCATAACTTCTCACCAATCCTTCAGAAACCACTACATCCTCTGAACTTCTATAATAGTGATAAAAACTACACTCCTAACAAAATTTATAACTTACTCATGTTCATTGATATAAAGTTCTGCAAGTTCATGCCAGGCTTCTTGGTCTCCAACAAATCTGGTGAGAGGAAAGGGAAAGAAAATAAGTGTGTAGATATTCTGTAAATGAACAGCATGGAGGCAAAAAGCAAAATTAAATGCAAATTCCATTTTAATTAAAAAAGATTTATCAGAATAACAAAACACAATCCTCTTGTAAGACACTCACTGTTCCAGATACTCATTCAGTTCCCGAATGGCCTCCACATTTTTCCCCTGGGCTTTTCGAATGGCAATCTTACGCTTTCTTGCAGCCTATGGGTTGACATTAATAAAGGATTAGGCCCTCATGATTCCCTGGGTTTTTGTAAAGAAGGTAATTTGACTGTGCAAATTATTATCTCAATGCCAGTGAAATTCCATTGTAGAAATACTGCTTACTGGGAGTTTATAAACATACCCCATGACATCCCACTGGGGAATTCAAACATTCCTCTAACAATCACATATGCTTTACTTTTGATGTACACAATGTATGCATCATTTCATTCAAATAAATAACCATCCAGATTCTGATAATTACAAGCCAGCAGGGAATCCTAATCTTTACCCAGCCTAAACTCCTTTACCCTGTCTCATTCATAAGATTTGTATGTTAAGAGATAGAGGGATAGTGGAGATTAGAAAAAAAAATCTCACCATGGCCACTTGAATGTCATTATAAAATATAGCTCCCAATAACTTTTTTCAGTTTTAAGGAAAAAACCTACCTGTAAGTCTTTCAAAAGAATAGCACAGAACTTGAAAAAAATATTTTATAATAAACAAAACTTTAAACTTGCATTTTAAAGTTTTTTAAACAATAAATATAAATATCAGTGCCATTTATGCATTCATCAAATATGCACTAAACATCTATCATTTGACAGGCACTGTGCAAGATAATGAAAATATGGGGATAAAAAAGAATAGATAATTCATTACAGGAGCAATGAAAAAAAGACACATCAAATAAAAAAGACAATGATAGAGATATCTAGGGTGTTGTGGCAACATGGAGGATATCCTAACACAGGCTGTGGCAGAGTGGAGGAGGTGTAAAGGCAGGAAGCAAAGAGGTTCGCAGATGTGATACCTGTACTGAAACAGAAAGAGCAAGTAGACATTAAAAAAGCAAAAGAGGAAATTGTGTGGAGGACAAAGCACAGATGAAGGAACACAGAAACAAAGGCACAGAAGACACCAACAGTATGTGTAATCAGACAGCAACATTGTGTATAATCCAGACTATCTATCTGAGGGGGGAGTTAATAGGGACTGGAGGGCACTATATAAAATATTAAATTTATATCTCTTCCATCTCTATTTAATTCAATGCAGATAGCTAAACAATAAAACAAACCAAAACTATGGCCAAGTTTATGAATTATGAACATGATTGCGATTGTTTTATACAATACATACTCTATAAAAATGCAGACAAGGGAAGTAAAATGAATGGGACCTCTTTAGACTAGTAGAGCTACCTTTCATAGGTGAAAAAGGTGGAGGTTTTGCTCGAAAGAAGTGAAAGTAAAAAAATCAGAGAAAATCAAGAGATTTCCAATAAATAAGACCATGAGTGATATTTGTAATAACAATGATAAAAAACATGTTGGTAAGAAAAAATGAAATGTGTTAAAATGTATATCCTTGATTATTAAGCTCATGCTGAAGGCTTAATACAATACCTGCCATATGGCAGGTATTCAAATATTTTTGGAATAATTTCACTATGTACAATAATGAACGTGCTATAATAAATGTACCATTTAAAAGGCCTCAAGAATTCAGAAAGAAAAGTAAGAGAAAAAGCTCTAAACGTAACTCAATCTTAAATACTTGAGGAAGAATATTAGACTTCAAATGAGAGCCTTCTTCCAAGTTCTTCTGAAAACAGGTGATGGATAACTTAACACATAACTAAGAAACAAATTTCTTCTGGATATATCATATCTAATGCCACCAATCCAACATCATTTGAAGCATATTTTAACTGTTTATTCCTTTCATCTATCATGATACTACTTCCTCTACAGGCAATATGGTAGAACAGAGTCCATGTTTTAAAATAAAAAAGATAAGAAATAAATACCAACTCTTGACACTTACCAGCTTTCTAACCAAAGGCAAAATACTTAACCTTCCCAAATGTGCATAATACCCCAATCTCCAAGTACCACTGTAAAGCAACTAACACAGTACACAGTATATAATGGTATTGAATAAATAGTATCTTCCTTCCTTTCTCCTTTATTCTATGCTTAACATTATGTTAAGCATAATACAATTCTACCTATGACATCTTTAAAAGCCCAGAACAGGTTGCTTCATTTGATACTAATATCTTGTCCAATCTTTATAGGATTTGCACCAGTTGAGATATTACAAAGATGTAATGAAATTTGTTGAAAATATTAGATTCAAATGTGACATATCAGACAAAAGGTCTAAGTATGAACATGAATAACAATGAATACTTCCATGGTAAGAAGTATGGTATGAACATTGTAATGGATACCATTATGTACAATATAAGTTTCATGAAGAAGGGTATACTAAAAACACCCATCTAACTTTAATTCTTTTTCTTGGTGATTTAACAGCAGAACCATCTCTCTATTGTTGAATATACACTGATATTTTTAGGTCAGCAGCATGCTGCAAAATATAGTTTATAAAGCATTGCTGTAAGGTTTCAAAGATAATTCATGTTTAAAATGCCTTTTAAAAAACACACCTTTTATAAATGATGGAAAACAGATTTAAACAACTTAAATGCATCGGAAGAGACAGAATTAAGAGTAGAATCTGAAATTTCTGCTTCCCATTCTAGAACCTTCTAGACTTCCTGAAAGAATCTGCAATATTACAGGTTAAATAACTGTTACTATTATTTTGAATTATGTGTTTGTAGTAGGTGAAATGTCATAATTTTATAACAATGTAAAACAAACAGAATTCAGTATTAACTTTGTAACTGAAAGTTTTAAATATAAGGCTTTAATTAATCAATTTGGGAAAAGTGCCCAAAAATCTCTACTATATAAGCAATATATTGATTGATCATGTAAAACCTAAGATATAGCATTTTATTTCCTAATAGTATAAAGTCTAAAACAAACTTTTAAGTGGTAACACTTCAACTAAGGCAAGGACAGTCTTCCTAATTAAACTATGTATGACAGCTTAAAGAAATACCTATGTGGCAACAACTGTCATATAGGCAATGATATATTATTAAGTTATATACTATGCAACAGTCTTTTCCATGTTATTTCTCCTAAAAGAAAAATAATACCACATGCTAGCATAAGAACCAATCTTTTTTTATCATGATAATTTTAAGTGAGAATTAAGCAGGGATTTCATTTCTGGCCAAGATGGGAGTAACAGGGATCAGATTTACCCTCCTGCCTGAACCAATCAAAGAACTCGACTATATATATGAAACAATCACTTTTAAGGCATAGGACAAGAGGCACAGTGATCTCTCAGCGGCTGGAAACAAATGAGGTGAGCCCTATTTTTATTGTCCTGGCTTGCTACCTTGAGGGAGTTTCATGGAATGAATCCTGTGCAGGAAGAGAAAACAGGTTGAGTTCAGTAGACTGTGAGTTCAGGAAAAGGAGCTGAGTATCAGGAAGATCAAAGGCTAGAGCTTATAGTACTAGAGAAAAAAGAAACAGAATAAGAACTCTAGATTCCCCTTGAATCTGAAGGGTTTTCCTGGAGTATTCAGCCTTGTACTGACCAGTGCATGTGAGTGAAAACACTAACCAAGCCAAGAAAAGAATCACCAGGAAGGCTTAAGGGGAAGTGTCTTGAGCTTACACAGGGATGGGAATAGTGCCTATTCCCACCAACCAGACTAGAAAATGCCATGATTCCTGTGGCAATGGACAGAGTGCCCAGAAGGATGTAATGAGGTATCATTAGCCCTATATACATTGCTCTGAATCTCTCTAACAAAGACCCAAAAGGATCAAATTGCTTCCAAATAACTTGTATACCACAAGAAAGCTCAAGATTATATTACAGGAATACAAAAATGGAAAGGAGTAAAAACTTTTGAAGATGATAGTTTTGTTCACAATCTTGATTGTGTGATGGCTTCACAGGTATATCCAAGTGTCAAAACTTACCAAATTGCACACCTTAGTTAAATGTGTCCAGTCTATTCTACATCAATTGTATGTCAAAACAGTTTTAAAATAGCATTAATTGGACTAAAAGTTAAGTCAAGTCTTGAATATTTATCAATTTCCATTTATTTCTTTTTTATACTTTCTTTCCTAAAAGTATGCCAATGTTCTGAATTTTTCTAAATATCTTGTTTGGAAAAAGCTTTGCAAATGCCAGTTTGAGTCTTAGAAATGAAAACTATTCGGGGCACTTGCGTGACTCAGTTGGCTGAGCCTTTGGCTCAGGTCACAATCTCATGGTTTGTGAGTTCAAGCCCCCTCATTGGGCTTGCTCCTGTCAGCCTATCAGCACAGAGCCTGCTTCAAATCCTCTGTCCCCTTCTTTCTCTGCTCCTCCTCTGCTTACGCTCTCTCTCAAAAAAGAAAAAAAATAAAAACAATATATATGTTAAAAAAAAAAAAATGAAAACTGTTCCAGGGGTGCCTGGGTGGCTCGGTCAGTTAAGCGTCCGACTCTTGATTTCAGCTCAGGTCATAATCTCACAGTTTGTGAAACTGAGCCTGGCATCAGGCTCTGCATTGACAGTGCAGAGCCTGTCTGGGAGTCTCTCTCTCCTCTCTTTCTGCTCCTCTCCTGGCTCGCATGTTCTCTCTCTCTCTCTCTCTCTCAAAATAAATAACCATTTTTTTAAAAAGTGAAAACTGTTCCACTTCACAAGTGATTTTAATAACAGCAGTTAGAAATTTCTATTATAAAATATTTCTATAATAAAATAGAAAGTACTGATGACCACCAACAAATCTTCATCAAACTTGCTACATGCTTTCTGTAACACTACATACAAAGAGGCTAGCCAGCAATTCTTCCAGAAACACTTGTCATATCTTAAAAAAATAAGCTACAGTGGGGAAGAAATGCCACCTAGGAAAAGATTAAAGGATTAAGATCTACCAGCAAAATACAATCTAGACTCCCTTACTGCAGATGCTGGGACCTAGGAAGAAACAGACCACTGACCTACAGAAGGAAAGCAGAATTCTAGGTTCTTCCAAGGCTTATGCCCACTAACCTAAGAAATGTGGCATTCTGAAAGCATCTTCATCTTTGGCACAGAGGCAATTACATCTAATTCCAAAACAAAACTTCAAATATTTGATAAATCACACTATGCAGTTTACAATTCTAGGCAAAATCTGATCTTTCTGAAATATGAAATTAAATTAAAAAGGGAGTAATTACTATACCTCTTTTCTGAAAGGCATATAAGTTCGACAAGTATTCATTGAAGGCCTACCATATGCTAGGCATTAGTCCATGCAATGGACATAATGATTTCCCTCAAGGAACTTTCAAAGGAAGAAAAGCCTACTTTTATTTTGAAAGCAAACAAACAAACAAAAAAACTGGTGCTCAGGTAAGCCAAGGGATAAAAGCTCACAGTGAGCCTAATCCAATACTTGGCTTTGATAGGTATATTTGACAGTTACCTTTCTAAAAACCATTCACATCTAAGTAATTTTATTTTTTTTTTAATTTTTTTTTAGCGTTTATTTATTTTTGAGACAGAGAGAGACAGAGCATGAACAGGGGAGGGTCAGAGAGAGAGAGGGAGACATAGAATCTGAAACAGGCTCCAGGTTCTGAGCTGTCAGCACAGAGCCCAACGCGGGGCTTGAACTCACGAACCGGGAGATCATGACCTGAGCCGAAGTTGGACGCTTAACCGACTGAGCCACCCAGGTGCCCCAGTAATTTTAATTTTTTTGTACTCTCATTGCAAAATATTCTTTCATCCATTCCCTATCCTTTCCAGTTCTACTTGTCCTAGGTTTAGATCACTGTAATCTCTGGCCTAAGACCGAGCAGCCTCCAAATTACAAATTATTTCATCTCATCGCATCTCCTTCAAACTATCTCCCATATTATTATTTTTCTATTATTTTAACGTTTATTTATTTTTGAGAGACAGAGAGACAGAGTATGAGTAGGGGAGGAGTAAAGAGAGAGGGAGACACAGAATCGGAAACAGGCTCCAGGCTCCAAGCTGTCAGCACAGAGTCCAATACAGGGCTCGAACTCACAAACCGTGAGATCATGACCTGAGCTGAAGTTGGACACTGAACTGACTGAGCCACCCAGGTGTCCTTATCTCCCGTATTATTAACAAAGTTATTTCTAAAAATATCTGGTGGTATTTCCCTAATCAAAATTTGACTTCATTGTGCATTTTCTAAGAATAAAAATTAAGTTCTGGAATGTAACATACCAGGTTGTTCACAAATAAGGCCATCTTGCTGCATCTCCAATCACTCTGTACAAAGAACCAATTCAGAGGTACAAAATATTGTTCCTCAGAACCCTAGTTTTTCTCAGAGGTCAATGAGTGCGGAAGAAGAAAGAGGTTAACTAGGTAGAGCACAGTACCATGCCTTCTCTTCAATAAGAATAGAAATAAAATTTCATCTAAAAAAAGGTATTAAAGGAGGAAGTTCAGAAAGAGAAGTACAAATGGCTTTTTAGGTATATGAAAAGATCCAACATCATTCATAATGCAAATTATAACAAGATAACATTTTTTACCAATTAGACTGGCAAAGGTTAAAAACCAAAAAGCTGATAGTGTATACCATGTGGGAGAATACAGGAGAAGCACTCTCATACACCAGAGAAATGAATAAGGATGCTAAAAAGCCTTTGTGGAAGGAAATTTGGCAACATCTATCAAGCAATTTTTTTTTTTTATTTTAGAGAGAGCACACGTGCACACATAAGCAGGAGGGGGGAGGGAGGGGGAGGGAGAGGGAGAGGGAGAGAGAGAGAGAGAGAAAGACAAAGAGAGAGAGGGGGAGCAGTTTCCATGCTCAGTGTAGAGCCTGACACGGGGCTCAATACCAGGACCATGGCATCCTGACCTGAGCCGAAATCAAGTCATTTGCTCAACCAACAGAGCCATCCAGGCACCCCTATCAAAGTTTAAAATGTATAGACCTCCAGACTCAGACTGCAGAGTAGGAATCCATCCTACAAATGGCATTCACTGCAACACTGTTCCTGGGAGAAAGATATCAGAATCAACCCAAGGGTTCATCAAACTGTTTTAATTTAACTTAAAACTGTTTTTCAAGACAGGGACTATACATCATACAACAAAATGCTATGTAGCTAATCAAAGGATGATGTAAAGGATGTGCTGATATATAGAATGATCTTTACACTGTGTTGTGAAGTAGAGTATGCCATAATTTGCATTTCAAATCACTCTATCAAAAGGGATACACTCATGCATACATGCATGTGTGTTCACAAGGAAAAAGTCTCTGGAAGAATACATTAGAAATGTTAACAATGTTTCCCTAAGTGAAGGAGGACTTGAGATCAGGGTAAGAGGAAAGACTTAGTTTTCACCATATATTCTTTTGTATTGTTTGTAGTTTTAAACATGGGTAGGTTTTACATCTTCAAAAAAAAATTTAACAAATTTTAAAACATAGATGGGAGAAAAATAAATTTTAGCACCCTCCCAGAAGAAAATTGAAAACTTCCTTTCTAATCACTTTTTTCTTTCTTTCCTCGGTAAACTTTGTACTTTAACAGTGTGAAGGCTTCATTCATAAGATATGAGGACTTTCTCCAGCCCATCATCTTTGTTTCATTTCAACCACACTCATCCTTCAAAGCCTGCAAGGCTCAAAAAATCACCCAGCAAGTCACTAAAGAATATGAATTTAATAGTCTATTGTCAAAGTCCACAATCTGTTCATATCACTCTGCATCCCTAAGTGCAAAGTCAAGCGGGTGTCTAATTTGTTCTTCTATTCCCAGCACCAAGCATACTGCAGGCACTCAACAAATATTTTTTGAAAGATTAATGAATGCAGGGCTCCTGGGTGGCTCAGTTGGTTAAGCATCTGACTTCAACTCAGGTCATGATCTTGCAGTTCATGAGTTTGAGCCCCATGTTGGGCTCAGTGCTGACAGCTGAGAGGCTGGAGCCTGCTTCGGATTCTGTGTCTTCCTCTTTCTCTGCCCCTCCCCAGCTCATGCTCTCTCTGTCTGTCTGTCTCTCTCTCTCAAAAGTAAATAAACATTAAAAAAAAAAAAAAAAAAAAAAAAAAGAAAGATTCATGAATGCATGTGAGAGGAAAGGAGAGCTCCTTAAAGCTTGACTGAACAAGCTAATTTCTATACTGGATATCTAGGAACAGAGGCACAAGACCAAAAAGAGTCATATGATCACTTTTAGACAATGCAAAGAAGAACTACAGTGTAAAAGCTTGAATTATAACTATGGATGAGGATGAAACCAGATTTTCCCACCTTTAAGGTCATACATTAAAGCTGCTTTCAAAAAAGAAACTGTGAAGTCTTTTACACTGCCACTTAACTGTTTAATACAAATAAAGTCTTCCCATACTAGACTTAATTAGTTCTAGGTCTTTCATGGTTTTGTTATCTCCCTCAGTGTCTACCACAGTGCTTTCTATGGATACATAAACAGAAACGGTCTTTATTCTTAGTAACACCAACATTCTGGTGGTTCATGACAGGTACTCAATAAACATTTACAGAAGGACAGAAGGGACCAAGGGGACATTAGATAAAGATAATATTTAATGAAAAAATAATACATTTAAGCAAAGCTGAATTTAGTTACTTTGTTCTAAAGTGCTTACCTAGCAACTAAGGGATTTAGTTACTACCACCCTCATACATAGTCTACGAGTAAAACCATTTGGATATCTTTTAGTCAGTCTTAGAGCCATAGAACATGGAAAGTACTACAAACAAAGAAAAATAATTACATATTATCTTAAATCCTAAAAAAGTGAAATAATTTATTAAAAATATCCCCCACTTAAAATGACACATAAGTAAAATGTTTGACCCATAATTCCAAGAAATTAAATTATAAGCTATTGATTTTTAACTGTTAATCAAAAAAATTGTTTTGAAACTTTTCAGAAACGTGAGTTTGTATTTTCAATATATGACTGCATTAAAAATGAATACCTTTGAAACTGTGGTAAAGTCTTATAACTGAAATAAGTACATGAGAAAATCTGTAAGGAAAGAAAAACAGTGCCATTTTCTTAAAACAGGTGACAAGTAATTACGATAGTTAAGATTTAAAAAAGTATTCAAAACTTTCCCATTTTAACTCCCTTTTTATTGGAAATATCTAGATAAATAGTAACTCTGTTTTTGTTTTTAATAACAGATAGGCTTGCAGCTCTGTCAAAACTTTTCCCTGAACTTTCTATATGCTGAGAATCCTCATAAAATAATACATCCTTGCCATTCAAATATCTACCTCTACACTCCATTCCCCCAGCCCCTCCCAAAAAACCCTAGGAAATTTCCAGAGAAAATTTCCCTGGGATGGGATAATATTAACAGCAAAAATCTAAACCATTTCACTACATAGATATATATTACCACCATGTGTAACTTATGAAATGTTGTCAATTAAATCTCAATAAAGTTGAAAAAAGCTTATCATTCAAGCAACAAACATAAGAATTACTACAGGGTATCAGAAGAGATAGCAGAGATTGGGGGTTTATGACTAATGAATGCCTGAGATAAATGCTAACTAAATATTGGACAGTTCAATATTAAATAATTCCCCAATATGCATAATTTACTTAAAACAAATCAAGTAACTAATGTTTAATATTCAGTATTTCTGCATCTTATAATCCACAATCATACATCAAATGACTTTTCAAAAATGTGTATTTTGAATGAAATGCTTGCCAAAAAGAGAAAACCTTCATGTATTTGTATTATGCTAATATAACAATTTCTCCTCCTCTAAAAGGACAAAACAAACTCAAACTGGTTTTTGGTTGTTTTATTTTTATTTTTTTATGTTTATTCATTTTTGAAAGAGAGAGAGACAGAGCACAAGCAGGGGTGGGGTGGAGAGAAAGGGGGACACAGAATCTGAAGCAGCTCCAGGCTCTGAGCCGTCAGCACAGAGCACGACGTAGGGCTTAAACTCCCAAAACCACGAGATCATGACCTGAGCCAAAGTTGGACGCTCAACCGACTGAGCTATCCAGACGCCCCATCAAACTGGTTTTTGTTCAAAATTTCTAAAAATATTTTCTTTTAGCAGGCATATGTATGCATGGACATAATAAAAAATTAAAATGCCCGATATGTTATCTAAAATCTGTCTAACTTTTCATTGAGTAAAAGATAAGTCTGAGGAAAGCCATTATGCAAAAGTAGTAAACTAAAATGTTCTCAAAATTAAAAAAAATCTTCACCAGAGTATTTTAAAAACAAGTAACATTACATAAGTATATCTGGAACAAATGCTCTGCACAATACACTAATATATCTGTTCAAATCAGGATAATTAAAGATGTTATCTTATGGGAAACACAATATATTTTTCTTCTTTATGTGTATATATGTATACATGTATGTTATACGTACATATATATGTTCTTATCTAGGTATAAGGCCGAAAAAAAAACAAAACACCTTTATTAATTCTATATACCAATTACTGTCATGACTTCATTTTTCATTGAGACAACTAAAATATAACTACTAAAACAAAACAAGTTAGTATATCATAAACTTAAAAATATTACAAAACCACTAAACTCTGCTGGGCTTTTTTGCAAGCACATAAAATTCTTTCTTTCTAAATTTCCAATACTTTTTTTTTTTTTTTAAGTTTATTTATTTTGAGAGAGAGAGAGAAAGACAGAGAGCAAGGGAGGGGTAGAGAGAGACAGAGAATCCCAAGCAGGTTCCTAGCTATCAGGGCAGACCCCAACATGGTCCTCGACCTCAGGAACCGTGAGATCATGACCTGAGCCGAAGTCAGACACTTAACTGACTGAACCACTCAGGGGTCCCTCCACTAGTTTCTTTTTAATAAGGTATCTTATGAGTCAAATTTTACAGAAGAGTTTTAAATCTATTTTAAAACTGTGGTCCAACATATATTTTTTTTTCAGGTTTATTTATTTAGGAAGAGAGAGAGAAAGCAAGTGAATGGTGGAGGGGCAGAAAGAGAGGGAGAGGGAGAATCCCAAGAAGGCTCCATGCTCAGCACAGAGCCCTATGCAATCCCACAACCACAAGATCAGGACCTGAGCCGATTTCAGGAGTTGGACACTTAACCGACAGAGCCACCCAGGCACCCTCAACATAAATTATTTAAAATAAGAAGCTAAAACCTGGCTTCATATGTATTTTCACATTATTCCAAAAATGAATAAATTTCACCTTTTAAAATAAAATTTAGACAGTCAGCTAACTTACAGTGTTAGTTGGATCTTCTTGTAAAATTCGATCATACAGTTGTATAGCATCATCGTATCTATTTAAAAAAAAAAGAAACATCAAGAATCATTACCTTAATATTTAGTGACAAATAGTAAATACAGAAAAACATTAAACTGGCAGGACTTTAAATGCATTGACAATTGGAATCCAACTCTCTTCTGATCTTCATGTAACAGTAGTAATTTGCTAGAAATTTTTTACAGAAAAGCTTCATGTATAAAGCATTTATAAAAAAAAACTGACTTCAAAAATATACTGATTCATGAACAAAGAAAAACAGAGATGAACAAAAATACATGTATTCAATTTGGCCTAAATACAAAGGTAAAAACTAGCAGCACAGACAGATACCTTTGTGGTCTTAGATATACCTAGAATTACAGCCAGTAAGGCAGAAGAGCAAGTTTAATTTTAAACAAATTCACAAGTAAATGATCTATGATTTAATTCTCCTTTAATGAATACTTATGATAGCTTTTCTTAGTTGAGCTCGTTCAGTTCAATTCATTAAGCACCTGTTAAATATACACTTGCAATACACTTTAGTGAGTTACAATCTTATAAGAAAAATAGTTGACAATTTATCAAATGAAAAAAATAATCAAACATGACAGCATATAACTAACAACCCAAAATGAACATTATGTCACAGGGAATCAAGGGGAGGAATACATCAAAAATCACATAAAGAACATCATATAGTCTTACAAATGGTAATCTTGCTCAGGATGCAAGAAAATAGCTAAGTGATCCTGAAATTCCTTCCTAACAACATCCACAACCCCAACTCCATTCAAAATCAATTTCTTTATTCCAGATACAGATCTTTAGAGAAAACAAAAACAGTATTTAAAAACTTTCACAACAGTGTTTCTAAAACTAGAAACAACAGCTACATTCTTGAAATCTATTCATAAGTTTCCTAAGAGAGTTTTTTAATTTTATATTTTTCTCTTAATGATATTCAATATATAAATATTCTAGATCATTATGATGACACATCTTTTAATTGAATACTGCCCCACAATTTTAGTGCCCAAGCCTCTTTGTGATTATGATCATGCTAGTAGGTAAGAATATTTCAACTGTAGCAGACAACTGAGAAAAAGAAAAGCAGACTTAATTTGTAAATGGGTCCATACCATGTGAAGGCCAAACAGCATCACTGCACATTAAGTCAATTAGACTTAAAAGCAGTTCAAATAAAATTAGTTTGGACCTCAAATACATGCTAAAATAGTAAGTATGGCTAGCCTCAAAAGAACCTGCAATTAAATGGGGAAATCTAAAATAAAATCATTAAATATTAATAAAGCAAAACAATGAAGTATATAAAGATAAAATTAATGCTATAGAGCAAGGGTTCTATGACACAGTACATAAGACACGGTACATAAGAATCCCCTGGGAATCCTTCTCCAACTATGTAAACTCTGGGAAATACAAAGAAAATGACACAGGAAGGTAGGAAACCATTCCTTTTATTAATATAATGATAATCTGAATTTTAGTAGTCTTCTAGTTTTGGGGAGTATTTTATTAGAAAACTTACACTGCTTTTACAGCTATATAAAAACTATACACATAAGACATTATTAATACCTAGTTTTATATTACATTGAAGTTTCACTATAATAAAAATATAGTAATTTATTAAAGAAAATTTTAATGTTTATGTATTTACTTTTAAAATTTTTTAACATTTATTTATTATTGAGAGATAGAGAGAGACAGCATGAGAATGGGAGAGGCAGAGAGGGGGAGACACAGAATATGAAGCAGGCTCCAGGGTCCAAGCTGTCGGCACAGAGCCTGACACAAGGCTCAAACTCACAAACCCTGAGATTATGACCTGAAGCGAAGTCAGACGCTTAACCGACTGAGCCACCCAGGTGCCCATATGTTTATTTACTTTTAAGAGAGAGAGAGAAAGAGAGACAGCGTGAGTGGAGAGGGAGACACAGAATCTAAAGCAGGCTCCAGGCTCTGAGTTGTCCCCACAGAGCCCAACGTGGGGCTTGAACTCATGAAACATAAGATCATGACCTGAGCCAAAGTTGGACACTTAACCAACTAAGCCACCCAGGAGCCCTCAAAATATTCAGTTCTGTAAAAACTGAATGTGGTGGTTAATTTTTTTAACTGAGTGTGATGTATTAACTTAACTGGCCATGAGATACCCAGATTAAATATTATTCCTGGGTATGTCTGAGGGTGTTTCCAGATGAGATTTGCATTTGAATCTGTGTACTCAGTAAAACGGACTGCCTTTCCCAATGTAGGTGGACATCACCCAATCTCTTGAGAGTTTGAAAAGAACAAATGCAGAGCAAAGAGTTATTCATCCCTTTTTAATGTCTCACTACATGAGCTGGGACATCTCATCTCATCTTTTCTTGCCCTCAGTCTGGGATTTATACCATTAGTTCCCTTGGTTCTCAGGCCTTTGGACTTGGACTCAGAATTACAGCACCAACTTCCTGGCTCTCCAAGTTGCAGATAGCAGATTCTGGGACTTCTCAGCCTCCATAATTGCTTCATAATAAATCTCTCTCCCTCTCCTTTTGCACCCTACCTCCCTCCTCCTACCCCATATATGTATACAAATACCCTCTAGATTCCGTTTCTCTAGAGACTCCTAATACACTGCAGGTCTACAAAAATTTACCTTTAGTCAGCAATGTTCTCAAACCTACTTGTCAATTCTCCTGCAGGGCTTCCTTTAAAGAAAATTCTGGATTACACCACTAACAAACTGATCTCAGTAAAATGGAGACTAGGCAACTACGTATTTTTTTTTAAAGGGCACAGATCACTCTAATTCACATAATCGTATATGAGAATCAATGGTTAATGGCCCCATGTAACAAAGACACATAATAGCCACTCTTTCAGGAGAAAAAAAATTAAAGAACACAAGAGCAAAACTTTACTAGGTAAAATGATTATATGAGTTTCAATTAAAGAGCAAGGTGTAAAGAAATTAAAGTTCACTAGGTATCTTAGAAAACTTGACTTAAGAATAAATTATTGTTACCATATCAATTTTTTATTCAGTTAGAAAGGGGGTGGAGCGATAGAAACTATTAAAATGTGTCCTTTGGAAACTAGTACCTCTCAAACCTTTACAAGATAATTTTAAAAATCATTCATGTTGGATTCTGGGATGTGTTTGGCTACTTACATATTTTAAGAATGGTCTAAAAATACTAGATATACTATAGTTGAAATAAAACAAAAAGGCTTATTAGAGTAGAACACTAGTTCAGGAACAATCCTTTGTAGATTTCTTCCATTCCGTCCTCTGATTCAAATTACTTTCTGTTAACCTAAAATAATACTATTTTATTTATTTTTCCTTATGCCCTTTGCTTGCTTACAGAGAAGATCCAATGAGATTAAAATGTACATATAAACAAACACGTAAGCCAAAAGCCAAGGAACAAAAGGGTTAAGAAAAATTGTATCAATACATCTTGCTTATTAAAAGCTACTGTAACTAGGTACAAGTTACCTCTCACTTAAAACACCAAATTAAAAACGTAAGGGGCAATACACTAACCCTAAAATTCACATGTAATAAATTCAAAGGACTCAGAATAGACAAAATCCTCTTTGGGGAAAAAAAAAGAAGGAAGTCAAAGGCCTCATACGTACAAATTTCAGAACTTACCACAAAGCTACACTATCAACAGTGTGGAATCAATACACTGTGGTATGTGATAAACATATAGATCAATGGAACAGAACTGAAAGCCCAGTAATCAACCCTCACATTTGCATTCAATTAATTTTCAACAAGGGTGCCAGACAATTAAATGGGGAAAGCAAAGTTATTTCAACAAAGATGCTGGAACAACTGGATATTCACATGCCAAAGAATAAAGTTGGCCAACTACCTCACACCATAAAAAATATTAACTGAAACAGATCAAAGACGTAAATATAAAAACTAACAGCAACATAAAACTCTTAGAAGAAAGGACAGGTGTAACCTTTGTGACCCTGATTAGGCAATGGTTTCTACATGACACCGTAAGTACAAGTGACAATGGAAAAACAGAACTGGACTTCATAAAAAATAAAAAACTTTTGTAATCAAAGGATACCATTAGGCAAGTGAAAAGACAACTCACATAATGTGAGAAGTTTTACAAATCATATTATCTGACAAGGGACGTGCATCTAGACTATATTTAAAGAACTCTTATAAGTAACTCCCATCTAGAAGCAAAGAATATGAATAGACATTTCTCCAAATGGCCAATAATTGTATGAAAAGATGCTCAAGATTTCTAGTTCCTGGTTTGGCACATGATGATTCTGAAAGTCATCACTCCCATCCTCACAAGAAAAAAGCTAAACAAAGTGAACAAACCAACAACTCTTTTTAGATCCATCAGAAAATTGACCAAGTAAACCACTGCCCCTAAAATTAAGAGATAGATCAATACAGATAAACATAGGTTAATGGAACATAAGATCCCATCAAAAACTGTTAGAGCTAATAAATGAATTCAGTAAGGTTGCAGGATAGAAAATCAAGATATAAAAATCTGTTGCATTTTAATACACTAATAATAATCTATTAATAACTAATACACTAATAATATACTAATAATAATCTATTAATCTCATTTACAAGTCATCAAAAAGAATACACTACCCAGGAATGTATTTAACCAAAGAGGTGAAAGCCCTGTATGTTGAAAACTATACCACACTGATGAAAGAAATTGAAGAAAATCAAAAGATATCCATGCCCATGGATTGGAAGATTATTGGTAAAATTTCCATACTACTCAAAGTAATCTAAAGATTCTGTGCAATTCCTATAAAAATTCCAATGGCATTTCCCACAGAACTAGAAAAGTCCCAAAATTTGTATGGAACCACAAAAGACCCTGAATATCCAAAGCCATCCTGCGCAATAAGAACAAAGCTTAAGACATCATACTTCAAACCATATAAAAAAGGCATAATAATCAAAGCATTATGGTATTGGCATAACAAGAGACACACAGATTAATGGAACACAACAGAGAATCCAGTAACAAACCCAAACATAAATGGTCAATTAATTTACCAAGAAGAAGATAAGAATATACAATGGGAGAAGGATAGTCTCTTCAATAAATGGTGCTGGGAAAACTGGACAGTCATACGCAAAAGACACAAAATTGGACTACTATCTTTATACCATATGCAAAAATCAACTCAAAATTGATTAAAGACCTCAACATAAGATATGAAATCGTAAAACTCCTAGAAGAAAACATAGGCGGTAAGCTCTCTGACAAGAGTCTTGGTGATAATTTTTTAGAAGGAGCAAAGGCCGACAAAAACAAAAATAAAGAAATGGGACAACATCAAACTAAAAAGCTTCTGTAAAACAACAACAAAAAAACATTCAACAAAATGAAAAGACAACTTACAGAATGGGAAAAAATATTTACAAATCATCTGATGTTTGCAAATATCTGATAAGGAGTTAATATCTAATACATATAAAGACTTTATACAGGGCCACCTGGGTGTCCCACTCCTTACTTTGGCTCAGGTCAAGAACTTGCGGTTGTGAGACTGAGCCCCACATAGGGCTCCACGCTGGCCAAGGAAGCTGCTTATGATTCTCTCTCTCCCTGTCTCTTCTCCCTCTGCCCATCTCCCCTGCTGGCTCTCTCTAAAATAAAAACAAGACAAAAACAAAACAAAACAACAAAACAAACTCACAATCGCAAAAAATAAAAATGCGGCTAAGAAGAGGCAGAGGAATTGAAAAAGACATTTGCCGAGGAAGACATACAAATGGCAAACAGGTATATGAAACAGTGTTCAACATCATTAATCAACAGGGAAACAAAAATCAAAACCACAATGAGCTATCACCTCACACATAATAAAATGACTATTGTCAAGAAGACAAGATATAAGTGTTGACAAGTATGCAAAGGGAACCCTTATGCACCGTGGGTGGGAATGTAAATTAGCAGAGCCGCTATGAAAAACAGTATGAAGGTTCCTTAAAAAATTCAAAATATAACTACCATTTGATCTGGCAATTCCACTTCTGGGTATTTATCCAAAAGAAATAAAATCACTATCTTGAAAAGATATTTATTTCCACACTCATGTTCACTACAGCATTATTTGCAGTAGCCAATACATGGAAACAACCTAAGTATCCAGTGACAGATAAGTGGATATAAAGAAGTCTGATATAATGGAATATTATTCAGCCATAAAAAAGGAAGAAATTCTGCCATTTATGAAGTTGGATGACCTGGGCATATGCTAAGTGTAATAGTCAAAAACAAAGACAAAGACAAATACTGTATAATCTCACTTACAGGTAGAATCAAAAAGAACACAAACTCATAGAATCAGAAAACAGATTGGTGGTTGCCAGAGGTGGGCTGTGGGGGTGGGCATACTAGGTAACAGTGGTCAAAAGGTACAAACGTCCAGTTAAAGTCCCGGGAATATAATGTACAGCATGGTTACCATAGTTAACAATACTGTTGTGTACTTGAAAGCTGTTGCTAAGAGAGTAAATCTTAAAAGTTCTCATAAGAAAAAAATATTGTAACAATGTATGGTGATGGATGTTAACTAAACTTATTGCGGTAATCATTTCACAATATATATGAATATCAAATCATGATATCATACAACTGAAACCAACAGAATGTCAATTGTATCTCAATTAAAAAAATAATAATACCTTCTATACCTTGAATGCCTGTATGGATACTACACATATGTCATTACTAATTCCCAAAACAACCCTGACAAGTTGGTAATATTCCTGTTTTGCAAAGGAGTAAAGCTAAAAGGCTTAAACAAAAGTAAGTTAAATAATGTGTCAGGTAAACAGCTAATAAATCCTAGAAAGAGGATATAAAACTGTCCTTACTCCAGAACATGATTCTACTTCTCTAGGCCAGAGATGGTAAATGAATTACACTCCTATGTCAAATCCTATTTATTGGGAGTAATTGGCAAAACTTATGCTGAGAAGCACTGACACTATTCTGAAACTCAGTAGCAAAAAATCTTGCACAATTAACAATGTTGCCATGTAGGTAGGCCCTACATTTATACCCATGTTTACCATTTTAAAATGGGATCACACTATTTTTAAGATTCAGTTACCTTTCCATGGCTTCAAATCTCATCCCAGTTAGTCTCTTGACTCTATGACTGCCAGGGAACTGTCTTCTCAACTCCTGAAGACAAAACTGAAAAAATAATTGGTAAAAAAGGCTTAAATAGTAGTAATTACATTACATGTACCAAATGGGCTACAAGGAATGGCCTACAGTCTTCAGTGTATCTTCTTAAATCATTTCATCTGTGTAATCTAATGACATGAAGTGAAATTAATTGGTAATAAATAATGGGGTAAAAGAAGAAGTCTGAAATTACAGTGGGAGTAACAATCAGTTCTCAAAATCTTAACTGGGAAAATGAGCAGGTCATGGAGTACACTAATAACTCTTGAGATATTGCCATATTATTCCTCCTTAAAAATGGCTTCTGGGGTGCCTGGTGGCTCAGTCGGTTAAGCATCCAACTTCAGCTCAGGTCATGATCTCACAATTCATGAGTTTGAGCCCTGCTTTGCGCTCTGTGCTGACAGTTCAGAGCCTGAAGCCTGCTTCAGATTCTGTGTCTGCCAATCTCTTTGCCCCTTGCCCTCTTGTTCATTCTCTCTCTCTCTCTCTCTGTCTGAGAAATAATAAAAGAACTTTAAAAAAAAAATTGCTTCCATAATGTGCCAGACCCAACTTAAATGCTTATAGCAGCTTCCAGGTTTTTTGCTTCTAACTATTGCCTAAGTATTCTCTTTATAAAAATTAAGCTCTTTGATAGTATTCTCAAGTCCCTAGCAAATAATATTAACACTTTGTTCAATTTTTCCCTGTTGAAATCATGTATTAATCAATCATCTTGTCAGTACACATAACCTGATTTGGGGTCATAAAATGCAGACACCAAGTCTATGGAGCCAATCTCCTTTGGGAAATATATATAATTCATCCATTAATTTAAATAATCAAATACTTACTGAGCACCAACTATGATCTCACCAACATCTGAATGCTAGAAATGTCGAGGATTATAAAAATGCTCCATTCTAGTGCCCCAAAGCATAAATGACCAAAAAAATACATTTCGTTAGTGAAGAAACTATTAATCAGTAATAAAATAAGTTTTAATATGATCTGCAAGTATTGCTTCCAAGTATGTGGCTAAAAATCTGCCACACTAAGAAAAACATTACAATTAGTTAAAAATAAAGATGATGTTCATTTATTTCTATGACACCACACAAAACTCGTATTATTTGGTCAATCAAGCTGTGTAGAAATTCTGAATCATTAAAAAAAATACTAAGTTACAAAAAAAGTTAGCATTTAATTTGACCTCCTGCTTTGGTTATCAATATTATCTAATTTGATCTCCTAATTTGTCAAATGGCATTTAGCTACTTAAAAAAAAAACCTTAATATCTCCCTTAAGATGTAAGCTGCCACCTCTGTGAATATTACAAAGACTATACCTCATAGGTTCTGAAGGTAATCCAAAAGATTTTATGGAATATTTATTTACCACTAACAGTTCCACTAAAATTAGGTGTAGAGACAATATCACATAATTACCTTCTAAAAAATAATGCTAATTCAGATATGAGTATGTTCTCCTGGTATTTCAACTTTCAGTTTGCATGTATTTTTTTTTTTTTTGGCTTAAATGAGGAGATGATACTTAAGAACTCAGGATTATAAAACAATAGAATAAAAGAGCAGAAACCTCTACTTCTTGATTTATAAAATTAATATAACAATAGTGTCAAGCACAAATCAAAGTGAAGATTAAATAAAGCCTGCTATAAAGCATTTATAGCACAGTGTCTACCACATAAGTTATTCTTTTATTTATTTATTTATTTTTTATTTATTTATTTTTTTAAATTTTTTTTTCAACGTTTATTTATTTTTGGGACAGAGAGAGACAGAGCATGAACGGGGGAGGGGCAGAGAGAGAGGGAGACACAGAATCGGAAACAGGCTCCAGGCTCTGAGCCATCAGCCCAGAGCCTGACGCGGGGCTCGAACTCCCGGACCGCGAGATCATGACCTGGCTGAAGTCGGACGCTTAACCGACTGCACCACCCAGGCGCCCCTATTCTTTTATTTTAAAAGCTATATTTAGTATTTTAAGTCATGTTCTATGTATGTTAGGATTTTCTAGTAATTTAAGAAAGAGATACATTTACAGCACTGCAAAAGAGTATTTAATATTTGATTTACAATGGGGTTACATCCCATAACCCATGGTAAGTCGAAAATACTGAATGTCAAGAATGCATTTTTAACACACCCAACCTATTGAACAGAATAGCTTAGGCTAGCTTGCCTTAAATATGCTCAGAACACTTATATTAGTCTACAGATGGACAAAATCATCTAACACAAAGCCTATTTTATAATGAAGTATCAACTACCTCATGTAATTTATTGAATACTGTACTGTAAGTGAAAAACAGAATGGCTGTAAGGGTACAGAATGGCAATAAGTTTATCGATTGTTTACCCTTGTGATCACATGCCTGCTGGAAGGTGCAGCCCATTGCCACTGCCCAGCATCATGATATCACCTACCACTAGCCCGGGCAAAGATCAAAATTCAAACTTCAAAGCAGTTTCTACTGAATGTATATTGCTTCCACACCATCGTAAAGTCAAAAAATCCTATGTCAGGGAAGCCTGTTGGGCGTCCGACTTCGGCTCAGGTCATGATCTCGCGGTCCGTGAGTTCGAGCCCTGCATTGGGCTCTGGGCTGACAGCTCAGACCCTGGAGCCTGTTTCGGATTCTGTGTCTCCCTCTCTCTCTGACCCTCCCCTGCTCATGCTCTGTCTCTCTCTCTCTCTCAAAAATAAATAAATGTTAAAAAAAAAAAAAAAAAGTTAAAAAAAAATATCCTAAGTCAAATCATCCTATGTCTGTGACTGTCTGTGCTATGAAAGTCATTCCACAACCCAAAAGAAAAACTTGTTTTAAACCATCTGCTGCTTGTTTTTAAATCTATAATATAGCATAATTCAACTCTTAAGTGTATAATCTTCACCAACTAATTTAACTTCTTCAGTACTGTTAAGAAGATTTAAGAACGTTCGCTGTCCCCAAGTACCTAGTTAGTCTTACCTACTCTTAAGAGTAGTAATGAAGGGGTACCTGGATGGCTCAGTTAGTTGAGCACCTGACTCTGGCTTAGGTTGTGATCTCAGTTTGTGAGTTCAAGCCCCACATCAGGCTCTTCTGCTGTCAGCGCAGAGCCTGCTTCAGATCCTATCCTCTCCCTCCCCCTCCCCCGCTTACACTCTCTCTCAAAAAAAAAATAACTTAAAAAAAAAAAGAGTAGCACTGAAAACTAGCTATAAAAGCATTCAAATACAAGCCATATACTAAGTCTTAGCTACTTATATATACTTCGTGAAGCAAATTTAAAATGAAATAAAATTAGTTTAAATACCTACCAATGCCAAGTCATCTCGACCATAGTCTAGGGCTGCAATCATTACTTGTTCATATATGATCCAAACTATAAATATAGACAGAGAGGAAAAAACTGAATTTAATGTCAAAATCTCCCAGCACAAATTAGATATTTTTCTTGTTTCTAATATTTTAAAGTCACTTATAACTAAAAATTGATATACCATATTATATCTGGAATTAAGAAAGCATCCTCATATACTTTCAATAATATAAAATATCTTAGTATCTTATAAAGTAAAAAGATCTCCCATTGTTTAATACCTGGGCTCTTCTAAAACATTCTTTATGAGGCACACTGTGACCAGATCAGGACGATAGCCCTGTGGGCATTAAAACAAAAAGGCCTATTTGATAGCTCCACTACAACCAGGAATTAGAAATCCTTCTCAAAATGATATATCATTGACTTCCTGAAAACTCTTCTTAAAAAGGGACAAACCATAGATTGAACAGCAGGAAAACATAATGAAAAGATGGTTTTTAAAAGAACTAAAAGCCATAAATAGAACATGAACTAAGCATGAATAAGAACTCACTATCATCTCCAAGCTTAGAAGCATATTCATTAATTAATTCCTCTCCAACTTCCACAATTTGCTCACTATTTCGTGAGTTTTCTTCTCTCCATTTTCTCATTTTATCTCGCATCTCTGAAAAAAATAAAGTTGTCATTACATACATATTTGATCAAAGCCAAAAAATTGACAAGGAAGTTGAAACCAACTTTTCAGGAAAATAAGGCCATATTTAAAAAATTTTTTATGTTTATTCATTTTTGAAAGACAGAAAAGCACAGCACAAGCAGGGGTGGGGCAGAGAGAGATAGGGACACAGAATCTGAAGCAGGCTCCAGGCTCTGAGCTGTCAGCACAGAGCCCAACACGGGGCTCGAACTCACGAACCGCAAGATCAGGAGCCAAAGTCAGACACTCAACCGACTGAGCCACCCAGGCGCCCCGGAAAATAAGGTCATATTAACGTAAGTCAATGGTATGTCAAAGTTCATAAAGCAGAAAATCAATTTAACAAGAGCAATAGACCCTTTATAAGATTAAAAAGACATCACAATTGATGTCACAACTATAAAAGTAACAAATGGCATGAGTCTGCCACAAAGATCCCCCATCCCTTGAAGCAACTATGGATCTTAATTTTTTTGAAGTTACAGACAACTTTCAGAATTTGATAAAAGCTAGGGATTATTTTCCCAGAAAAAAAGAAACACATAAAATTATGCATAGAAAACTCAAAAATCCAAGGTGCTCCTGAAGCTCACCTACTCACTCAAGAATGCAAAATTTCATACTCAGAGGATCATATTTGGTATCAGCACTGACAGGATATTCACCACAAAACTTCATTTATAACATTACAACAGTACATATAATGTATAAGGATACACAACCGTGCAGGAAAATAAACCACATAAAAAATCAGAATAAAGGAAATCTTTCAGTTACACACATAATAATAAATGGAAAGAAGAAAGTAAGGTAAAAAGCACCTGCAAACAAAAGTGTTACAAGAACAACTTTGCATATTATAAAATAAGAGTGAACTGAGAAGTTTTTAAAAGCAGCATTTTGATAATAGCAGAAATAACTGAGAAGAAGAAACAGTACCTAATCCAGTAAACAAAAGATCACTTTTTCATATAGTTAAGATAGAAAAAACTCTCCAATTCACAAATCATATATATGCTTTCTTACTTCTACCTCTGAAAATCTAACACACTTACTCACCTATAGACAGATGCAGAATAGATTTAAACAGTTACATTGTTGCTGAACACATAAATTAAATAAACAATGACAGGCCCCTAAAGAATAAGTATAAAAGCACAAGGGATTTTCTTTACTTTTATAAGCATTATCTGAATCCCTAAAGCTCAAAGTCTAAAAATGAAAATAAAAATTGTAAGATGAAAACAGATCTTAAATGGTCTTAGCAAATCAAGTTAACACAGTTAATTCCTTCTACTGACAACTAGAAATCAGCTGGACTCTCACTCTCCACAGGGTCTGAACTAAATCTGACAAGGTTGAAGAGGAAATGAACAAACAAAAAAGCAGGTCATTCATACTCCACAGGTTAAGGGTTCAGTCCCACAAAACTGCCCCCACTTTAGACATCAATCACAAGTCAGGGCCACCAGTACTGCTGACCAACTCGCTATAAAGTCTGGGGTTCTCACAACCTCCTCTGCAGGTTTGCTAGAATGAATCACAGAATTTAGATAAGAACTCACTTACTATTACGGTTTTATTATAAAGCATATAATTCAGGAACAGTCAAATGGAAGAGATACATGGGGCAAAGTGAGGGGGAAAAGGGGAAGCAAAGGAATTTCCATGCTTTTTCTAAGCTAATCACCATCCCAGCACCTTGATGTGCTTACCAACCTGGAAGATCTCCAAACCCTGTAGTTTAGGGGGGTTTACAGAGGTTTCATTCCATGGGCATGATTGTTCTCCAGATCCTCTCCCCTCCCAGAAACTCAGGGAATGAGACTAAAGTTCCAATCAGGGATCCTGGTCTTTTGGGTGACCAGCCTTCAATCTGAAGCTATCCAGCCACAGATCATCTCATTAGCATACAAAAAGATACTCATTCTAGAAACTCCAAAGGTCTTAGAGGCTCTTGTGTCAGAAACTCAGGAATAAGACTAAATATAACAAAAGATATTCCTATCAACCCTACCATTCAGGAGATTTCAAGGGTTTAGGAGCTCTGTGACAGGAACTGGGGACAAAGACCAAATATACATCCCTTATTATATCACAACATAACATGTTATCTTTAGATCCACAGCATGGGTTCTCAGAACTCATTCAAACACTATCCCCCATGCCATGGTTCACTTACATAGTCTTAAACCCATTTTCACTTTCAACCTGGCAGATTATTTTAAAAGAGTAAATGCCTTGAGAATATAAATTACTTAGTGTTTTATAGATATGTTCCATTACACTGCACCCCTTGCCCATATGCTGACACCCAAATTAGGCTAGCATTCAAAGGGCCAAACTATCTTTCTAGGTCTTACCTTGAAAAAATTACCTTCACAAAATATATATATATCTCCATAAATACAGATCTTTAGCCTAGAAGTGAAATCTCAGGGTATGTTCCATGAGATCTGGGACCCTGCCTGTCTTATTTAGCACTGTATCCTTAAGAATTGGAACAGTGCTTGGTGCAAAGTACTCAGACATGTATTTAATTAACATGTCATTTAGTACATAAACTAATAGTTAAAGCTAGGTATGGATAAGATCACCCAAAGAAGGCATTTAACCTTTCAATTTTAGACTCTTTGAAGCCGATGAGACCTTTGAACTTTCTCTTCCCAGAAATATGTACACATTTACATACACTAAATTTTACATATAATTCCAGGAAATTCAAAGGCCACATAAAACACTCCTCCATCAGTCAGGAGTATACTGATCTCAGGTTTAATAACCATTGATAAGATTGAGTGCTAAAAAAAGAACCACTAAGAACACCAAAAATCAAGGACCAAATAGCTGTAGAAAACTCACAAAAGAAAGGTCTGAAAAGAGGAGACCCTTTATGTTATTATGAAACCAAGGAAAGAATGTTTCATGGAAGGAGTGATCCACAACAACAAATACAGTATAGATGTAAAAACAAAACAGACAAACCAACAAACAAAAACCCACATTCATTAGACCTGGCATTAGGTCACCCTAGAAATCCTATTGGAGTGATAGAGAATGGAAAACAAATTACGTTTGTTGAAGGTCTTAATAAAAAGAGAGGAAGTAGAGACAGTAAGCATAAAAAACTAAAATCCTTTCAAACATTTTTATAAATATGTCTTCAACAAATACTCATTTAGTGCCTATAACAGGCCAGGCATTGTGCTAGACATCCTACCAATATCCTGGCCAACTATCCTACTTTCAAAAAATTTGACTATACCCTTCTTAGAACTCTTTTTCTTTTACAGAGTTCTTTTAAAGAGTTCTTTTTCTTTGAAAGAGTTTTCTTCTAAAAATTTTTTTTTATTATTTATTTTGAGAGAGAGAGAGAGAGAGAGAGAGAGAGAGAGAGAGAGAAAGCACACACGCGAGTGGGGGTAGGAGCAGAAAGAGAGAGAATTCCGAGCAGGCTCTGTGCACTGTCAGCACAAAGCCTGATGTGGGGCTCGAACCCATGAACTATGAGATCATGATATGAGCTGAAATCAAGGGTCGGATGCTTAACCAACTGAACCACTCAGAAACCCCACAACTCTCTTTTCTACCTCTAAACTCATAACTCCTCTGTATAATAAACATCATTAATTTTCAACTGGCCAAATGAGTAAACTATATATTCTACTTTTTTTTAGATCCCAATTGAAGAGTGTTAGACTCACTATACGGATCTTTTATACATGATAAATTTTCCTATCACAAGAATTATAGTACTTTCTGAATAAGTCATTTCCATAGCTTTAATTCATGATGCTATTCAATGGAGTTTGCTTCTGGAAAGGTCTGAAACCTTCATTTTACAAACAAGCAAACATATCCTATTAGTATAGTGAGCTGCCTAAGTCTATCTTAGATACGAAAGGAATGATTCCAACACTAGAAAAATGATTTACAGTCTTTTTGTGAAAATGTGTTAATGTTTATTATTAATGTCATTAACAATTCATTTAGTCAACAAATAATTACTGAGTTCCTCCAAAATGTCTAGCATAAGAACAAGATATGCCTGGTCCCTCCCTTCATTCTAGGAAAGAAAATTCTAAAACTTAACAAACTGAATAAATACTTCAGTAGTATGAGGACATGGAGTCAAAGGACCAGGGTATATTTTGTTGACTTTGCTATTTTTTTTCTTTTTAAAAATTTTAGTGGAGGAGTGGGGTAGGGTGGTCAAGGAAAGCTTTCTGAAGTATGTGACCTATGAAGGGAATTCTGAGAAATGGTAATGTATAATGGTAGCAAGTGTAGGGCAAGAAGGGAGAAACACTCCTGGTGGAAGAAATAACATCTGTCTAGCCCTAAGACAGGAGCATAAGACGTTTAGGGAATTCAACAAAAGTCAGCATAGTCAGCTCATAGAGTAAGGGGGTAAATAGTTTTAAGATACAGCTGGAGACACAGACAGGAGCTAAACCATCTTTTTTATAAAGCACTTAATAGTTTAAAAGCACTTTAATGTTTTCTTTTTTTGTTGTTGTTTAAACCTGTGAAGTAGTTAATATTTATTATTCTAAATCTAATTAAATTACTTCTCATCAGAATGCCTACAGGGTAAGGTCCAAGTTACCCAGTTAAATCACCTTGTCTGCTGGTAGGTATGACAGTTACATACCTACTTGTTCCTACCATCTAATAAACCTACACTGAATATACCTTCAAAGTAGCACTTTCTAAAAAGTATGAAATATTTGAAAAAAAATTAAAAAAAAAGTATGAAATATTTGAAACATTTTTAAAGTAGCATTAAAAATAACAGCCACATGTGGATCCTGAGAAACTTAACAGGATCCCATGGGGGAGGGGAAGGAAAAAAAAAAAGAGGTTAGAGTGGAAGAGAGCCAAAGCATAAGAGATTCTTAAAAACTGCGAACAAACTGAGGGTTGATGGGGGGTGGGAGGGAGGGGAGGGCGGGTGATGGGTATTGAGGAGGGCACCTTTTGGGATGAGCACTGGGTGTTGTATGGAAACGAATTTGACAATAAACTTCATATACTGAAAAAAATAAATAAATAAAAATAAATAAATTAAAAAAATAAAAATAACAGCCACATATCTACCACCTGGCTAGTAAATATCCTGACACAAGCCTTTTAAAACTATGTATTTACAGGTTTGTCTTCTCCATTAGACTGTCTTCTCCATTAGAACTCCATTAGACTTCTCCATTAGACTCCGTGAAGGTAGGTACTGTGTGTTATTTAATATATCCAAGATTTAGCACTAAGCAGTTAATACTTTTTGTTTAATATAAGTAATTCCCCAAATACAGGTAGAAATACTGAGGTTCACAGTGCACTAGAGACCACAAAACCAATAATAAATTATTGAATTCAGTTCAAGTATAATGGGATTTTACTTTTTCCCATACAGGTTTGCAATTCTGTAATACTGGATAGATATATTCACCATTAAATGGTCAATATAACTTTCAGTCCACATGTTATTAGGTCATTGTTTAAACATCTGAAGAAGGCATTCACTAAACCAATAAGCTACTGAAGTCTGTTAAATGCTGGGAATATAAATTTCAATTACACAAGTTTCATGCCTTAGAGAAACTCTTAGCTGTCCTCTTAGCCATGCTTCCCACTGAAGTTTTTAAGAGAAAAATCTCTCTTACAGAATTGGTTCAAAGTCTGGCTGCTTCCAAATTTAAAGAACACACTCCACCTTAAAGTAGGATGGATAAAGAAACCTACCACACTTGAGCGCATGCCCAACATAACCAGTTCTTTACCCCTTCCTAGGAAGTAAGAAGTAAGAAGAAAATTGTGTTATGTGCATAAATGTGTTTTCAGAGAGAATGGGGCTGCGAATAATTAAGAGAAATCAGAGATCCAGTTATGCAGAGAGAACAAAATGTAAAGTGGCATGTTGAAGAATCAGATTTGTTCATGACTCTTCCATAGACCTTCATAGAGTTGTAACCCTTACACAGCACTGAATACAGGGCCTACAGGCCCTGTATTTCTTGGCTGCAGGGAAGCTTCAGCAAGCAACCACCCCGTTTCCTCTTCGCCGCTCAGCAGCCACTATAAAATGTGTGACAGCCCCAGGTCCCTCCCGCTTTATAATGGAAGCTGCCCTGGGCCACTGTACTGGAACGGAGGTATGTGGGTCACTGAGTCTATCGGAGCACAAGCGGAGGACCGGGGTGGGGGGGGGGGGGGGGGGCCGCGAGGGAACACCGTGGATTCTAGTCGGTGACCGGGCCACGGAAGGAGCCGGCCTCAACCTTCTCAACTTGGCCCGTCCAGAGAGAGCTCAAGTGCAGAAGACAGACCGGAAAACCCAGGCCTCCACCGGCAGCAGGTACTGCCGAACCGCTTCCCAGGACTTTTGGTCTTTCCGCACCCGCCCTGCTCCCAGTTACCTTCCCAAGTGACATCGTAAAGCTCTGAGACCTTCGCCATCTTCTCAGAACCTGGAGGCGGGGGGGGGGGGGGGGGGGGGTCAGAGGGAGGGGAAACACCGTCACGTGACCTACGACCGGGCTGTAGCGACTTACGACGCCATTTCTCATTGGTCGAGAGAGCGGAGGGGGCCGGATCCTCCGCGCACGTGCACGCGGCTCGGTGGAGGGACTGTTGGAGAAGGGGGCGGAGCGAGCTGGGTGGTGAGCGGCACTCTGGGACTCGGAGGACCGAGCGGCTAACCGCCGGAGGCGGGAGTCGGCGTGGGATGAGGTGACTATTTCACCGGGGAGTTTTAGTAAATGCTGTGAGTTTTTAATGTGCGCCACACCCGGTTTTTCTTTTTCTTGTTTTTACATGGGTGTATTCATTCTTTTCCCACTCCCCGGTCAGTATCTTGTTCTCTTCAGGTACTGTTGCAATGTAATTTTCTGCTCCAATCCTTTATTTGTCCGCAATCTTCCTACTTCCTAAAAATGGGATTTGCTTTCCATATCCTTTTGAATTTCGACTAAACTGATACACTCCAAAATTTTTTATGAATCTCCTTGATGGACTAAGCGGGATTCTGCCTTTGCACATAACGTTTGTGTGGCCGAGGACTTCTTAATGTTCACGTGAATGTCTTCGTGCCAACCTGAATCACTGTCTGCCACTCTAGATTTGAAATCTCGTAAGATCAGCCAATTACTAAGTCCTTATAATTAAATGAATGAAAGAAATACTGAATAAATGTACGAATGAAACCATCAGAGCCCCTGAACGTCGCTCCTCTGTAATCTTAAATCCGGGGGGAGGGGGAAAGAAGCCCTCTTTCCCCACCCTTTCCCACCAAGCTAATTGCTTTCAGAAACTTTTAGACGTAGTTTACTAGAGCTAAGAAGAAATGTCCGGAGGAGAAGCAATAATAATAATAATAATAATAATAATAATAATAATAAATTCAAACGCATATATTTAGTATTTAAAAATAATGGAACAAAATCGTAAAGAGAGAATATGTAAAGTGAGGAAAGAAGCCTAAAAATCCCTGTAGTTAAGGGTCAGTGAAGAACAGGCAATCAAGATAAAAGAGAAAAGAGAGTCCTATCCCACAACCAAGGGAATACAATTTTAAAAGAAAACACACACACACACACAACTATCAATGGCACCCGCCACAGACAAGTTATGTAAGGGCAGAAAAGACTTGAACTTATACAGTTGGAGTAGATTCTGAATGAGCTTCATTTTCTGTAAACAGAACTTTTTAGAAGTTCTTCACTAAAAAAAGTAAAAACCTCCGCTCAGAAATTCACATATTTGGGCCGCCTGGGTGGCTCAGTCACTTAAGCATCAGACTCTTGATTTCAGCTCAGGTCATGATCTCACCATTGGTGGGTTCGAGCTCACTGTAGGACTCTGTGCTAACAGCTCAGAGCCTGGAGCCTGCATAGGATTCTGTGTCTCGCTCTCTCTGCCCCTCCCCCTCTTGCACTGTGTGTGTGTGTGTCTTTCTCAAAAATAAATAAACACTTAAAAAATTTTATTAAAAAATAAAAGAAATTCACATATTTGGGGTGCCTGGGTGGCTCAGTCACTTAAGCGTCAGACTCTTGATTTCAGCTCAGGTCATGATCTCACCATTGGTGGGTTCGAGCCCACTGTAGGACTCTGTGCTAACAGCTCAGAGCCTGGAGCCTGCATAGGATTCTGTGTCTCGCTCTCTCTGCCTCTCCCCCGCTTGCACTGTGTGTGTGTGTGTGTGTGTGTGTGTGTCTTTCTCAAAAATAAATAAACACTTAAAAATTTTATTAAAAAATAAAAGAAATTCACATATTCTAATTCTTCAATAAAACAACTTGGTGTGATGGAAACAAGGACTCAATCACACAGATTTGAGTCCAGGCTCTATTTCGTAGCTGCGTGACTTTCAGCATGTGTATCTCTAAGCACCAGAGATGCTCATTTATAAAAAGGAGTTAATTATATCTATATAAAAAGAAAATATCTACTTTGAGTTGTTATCAAGATTAAAGGGTACTGCATGACACTCCCATGGAGGTACCAGTCCTTTGGCTATAAATATAAATATGCTGATGACTCCAGAAATTCTCCCCTGAAACCTAGTTTGGCTTTTTTGACACTCACTTAGATAGCTAATATGCATCTCTAAGTTAGCATATCCCAAACAGAATTCTGGATTCTTGCCACCATGCCCCCCCAAGTTGCCCTTCCCCACTGCAGTTGATGACACTGTCCACCGAAGTTGCACAAACTAAAATTTTAGGAAGTATTGTTGATTCTCCATCCCCTACATGCAGTCTATCAGCAAATTCTGTATTGTACTTCTAAAATTTTCCCAAAGTCTATTTGCATCTCCACTGCTACTACTTCAGTCTAAGCCACAACCATCT
This sequence comes from Acinonyx jubatus, assembly GCF_027475565.1. NCBI lineage: Eukaryota > Metazoa > Chordata > Mammalia > Carnivora > Felidae > Acinonyx > Acinonyx jubatus. The sequence goes on from NC_069394.1 coordinate 29,677,182, forward strand.
CTCACCTGAATGCTTATGGCTCTCAAATGACTCCCCCAGACAATAAACCCATATACTGTAAACACTTTACCACAGTTTACAGGGCTTTACTCTCTCTGGCTCTCTCCTACCATTCTTTCTTCACTAGACCCAAGCCGTTTTCCCTACTCCCTATTCCTCAAACATGCCAGACTCCTATCTGCCTTTAGTCTGGCATTTGCCCATTACCCCTTTTCCTGGAATGTTCATCTCCATATCTTCAAGTGGCTGTCTTCTTTTTGTCATTCATATCTCAGTTGTATTGAAAACTATCTACTTATGAAGAGGCCTTTCTTGACTCTCCAATAACAAGTGGCCCCTAGTTAATGCCTTTTGCATCATTATGACACTTATCACTTTTTCTGTTTACTTATTTTCTGTATTTTTCATTATTATCTAAGTTCTTTGAGAGTATAAACTTTGTCATCTTAGCCTTGTCAATTGAACATAGGAAAACACCTGGCATATGGTAAATGTTGAATGAGTGAGTTGGATACTCAAAAACATAACAGCTTGTATAAGTGATTGTTAGGATAATATTTCATAGTAGTGAACATATGAATTCTACTCCTTGGTTATGGATGGGAGGTTCTCTCTTTATATTATCTATATTTTCCTAAAAATTATAAACATAGTGAGTTTGGGACCATACGTATCTGTTTAACATCTCCCAGCCACTTAACACAGTATTTGGTATATGTATTTGTGACATACATCTACAATTTACTATTTGTACTAAATTGTTTATGCCCAACATTTTGTTGGATTTCTTGAGGGAAATCCTCAAGAAATTGGAAGCCCAAGGAGGTATCTTTTAAATACTTACAATGGATATTAACAACTACAACTAATTAAGGGAATAAATATTCTCTAGTCATTTCAACTAAATGCCCTTGTAACTGGCTGCTACTGTCTCTCAGGCAATAAACCTTATGACATTGTGTTAAAGGAGGTCATTTTCAGAATTTTTTAGCTGGAAATTTGAATGATTTCATTTTAGATTTAAAAGGTATTTATGAATCGTTAAAACTACATTTTTCAAACATTTTCGCCTGCAACCTATATTAAGAAAATACATTTTACATCACACAGTATGCGTACATTATATATAAAACCGAAACAAAATTTACAACCTAGCCCTACAATGTGTCTTGTCCTCTATAGTTTCTATTCAAATTGAGTCAATTTTATTTTGTTTTCTAAAAACACTAGGTGCAACCCACTAATGGGGTAATGCCAGTACTTTGAAAAACAATTGGACATTGTATATGTTTCCTAATCTGAGGCCCTGAAGTGATGATTTGCTCAAGTTCTTGCCACTAGTGGGTAACAGAGATGGCAAATACATATGAAGGAGATCAGCTGTTTAGATCCTAGATAAAAGATGATATATTTATAGGAAAAATATATTTAAGGGAAATTTTTTTACCAAGAGTACTTCCTGAAGCGGGAAAATGACGGTGTTTATATATCGTAACATTTTAGATATCTAATAAAACTTGCCCTCCTCAGCACACTCAGGAAAAAACTGGTATGTCAGTGACAAAACTTTTTATTCTTCTCTAACATTTTATAATGTAATTGTAAATGTAAATTAAAAAGAAATATCTTCTATAGATAAAACCATAACCCTGAGAATATAAACATCAAGTGTACTTTCTATAAATTTACTTTTATAAAATATTTTCAAAATGTTATCTCTCACTCTCTTACTTCTTTGGAAAAGAAGCTTTGATTCATGTATGTTAAAAATACTTAATTCAGTTTTTTGACTGAACACTCCCCAGCATTGGTGACAAATACCAAGGAAATATCCAAGCAGTCAAATATTGGATTATACCATGTTAGACACCATGGGAAATGCTATCTCATTTAATGATCTCAGTTAAACAATGAAAAAAGCACATGAATATGGTTTATGATATGCCTTTTTTATTTTGACACTATTGTATGATTTTCATTTTTTTATAGGCTCATGTTTGAATAGTTAGAATGATAATACATCAGAATGAACTAGATTCAGAAAGGAATAACTTTGAATAAGACTTTATTTTCTTTGAGATGGGACAAGCTTTATTTATTAAGCCTGATTGGCCCACAAAGCACTTTGGAGTGCTTCTCTTTTATGATCAAAGTTTACTTAATTCAGTTACTATCTCAGACATTATGAAAGACTAAAGCAACTTAAGAGTAATAAACCTTATGACATTTATAAAATGGACATCATTTAACAGGACAGAGCATAATACCATTTTAATTGATTTTGCAATATCCAACATCATCATCAAATCATGTACTTAGAATCTACTATCTGTTTTGTTCTGTCTTAATCATAGTGAATTAAAATATCCCACATTATGTAGCACAGTTTATAACTTCTGTTTACTATGACAATTATCCATGAAAGTAAATTTGTATCACTATAACTTTCATATAAAATTTACTATAGCTTTTAAATTGTGTTATTGTTTCTAATTAGTGAATCATAACCACAAATCCCTTTGTATTTAAGGGAAAATATTACTTGTTTCATCTTCTTTCCGTGTCACTAGATTTTGACTGTGATACATTCACATTTGGAAGGAAGTTTTCCTTAGAGTTTTATTTACCAAAAGCCAGATTAACATGGAGTTGTTTTAGGAACTTTCTGAACATTGTTTTTATTACATTTTTTACAGATTTTGTAATTTTATATGGCCTGTCCAAACAAGATAGCCTATACCCCCTTTGCTGGCACAGTTGTAGCATTTAGGCACTTCTAGTTTTTCCATCTTTGCCATTATTTGCAGTATATATGTTTTAAAATGTGCCAGCAGTTCATTTCACATCCCAATTATATTATTTTAGAAAATAAAGGAGAGTCTCTGGGAAACATTTCCAGTGAGATCACGTTGGTCCTTTCATAGTAGAATTCACAAACTGATAATTACCGCTCTGTGCCATAGTTGTAACAGGGAAGAGGAAAGTACATCCAGAAAGAGTACACCCAGAATTTCTCCCACATAAGCAATAAATTAGAGCTGTTTCTTTTTGAGATTTATAACCATACTTAAGAATCCACTTTTTCAAATGATACTTAGTTAATTTCCCCAAAGTGCATATTCTGTTCTGATACACACATATATCTGTGCATATGAAACAGTCCTTGTGCAGAAAGGCATTTTTGTAAACATCCCTTTTGGGTACCAAACATCCAGGAGTCTTTACAAACTATTACAGTGACCTGATGGTCTCTAGAGCCCATCTAGACTTCATTTTCTACAATAGAACTATAACTAAATTCTTTACTTGAAGAAATATTTAAAAAAAGTATTTATTCACAATGAATAAACTGCATTATGGGTAAATTCACATAAAAATATACTGAGTGTTAACTTACATATTTTTGTCTAAGTACGTTACTCTGTTACAGACACAATTTTTGTTTTTCTACAGTCTCTCTTCTGTGATTTGTTAGCATCATTCTAGCCACAAGTGGCTTAAGTTGTTCATTCAAACCTAAAGCTCTGATGTATCAGCCTTGCCATCAGGGCACAAGTTCATTTCCTCTACTGGTCATCTTTCTCTCTCTGTGGTCATGCTGACCATTTTTGGCTAGAATTGACTGAAATGCCAGCAGCAACAGTGGGCACTAAGTGTCCATCTTATCTTACAGATCATAAATTGTATGCTTTTTTGCACATATAGGGGCTTACTTGGGCAACTCCATGGATTTATTTGGGAAAAAGTCTGGTTTCTTGGCAGAATTTCACCAAGAAAACTGCCCATCCCCCAAATCCATTCTACCAACCTCATCCATTTCTATCTCATACCTGCAGAAACAGCACAATGTCAAATGTTCTTTTAAACTTATGTAACCTAATTTTTAAATTCTACTTAAAATTATTTTTTTTTAGTTGAAGTATAATTAGCATACTGTTGTATTGGTTTCAGGTATACAGTCCAATGACTGAACAATTCTATACATGACTCAGTGCTCATCATGAGAAGTGTACTCTTCATCTCTCTTATCTACTTCACCCATCCTCCTAACTACCTCCTCTCTGGCAGTCACCCATTCATCCTCTGTATTTAAGAGTCTGCTTTTTTGTTTCCTTTTTTCTTTGCTTGTTTGTCTCTTAGATTGCACATACGAGTGAAATCATATAGTATTTGTCTTTCTCTGTCTTATTTCACTTAGCATTATATTCTCTAAGTCCATTTAGTTGTTGCAAATGGCAAGATGTCATTCTTTTTTACGGCTAAGTAATGAAGAATTATTACTTGTGTATTAATTGTGCATTTTCTTTATCCACTCATCCATAGATGGATGTAACTGGGGTTACTTCCATATTTTGGCTATTGTAAATAATACTGCAATGAACATAAGGATGCATATATGTTTTTGAATTGTTTTTGTTTTCTTTGGGTAAATACCCAGCAGTGGAATTAACTGGATCATATGGTAATTGTATTTTTAATATTTGGGGGAAACCACCATACTATTTTCCACAGTGGCTGCACCAACTTACATTCCCACCAGCAGTGCACAGGGGTTCCTTTTCTTCACATCCTTGTCAACACTTGTTATTTCTTGTCTTTTTGAGCTTAATTATTCTGACAGGTGTAAGGTGATATCTCATTGTGGTTCTTTATCTTAGAACTGTGAGGTAGGGAACAATGTAAGTGTGCTTTAAAGCTGCAACTCAGTTCAAATTGCTGCCATCTCACTGGAGATTTTTTGAGCAATAGAATATTTTAACTTCCTTCTGCCATTATACTTCCAATACAGATTCTTTTTCATCTTTTAATAATGGGTTTGAGCATTTCTGTGGGTGGGGTGGGAGCTGCAGCTGTCAAAGGCGGGTGTTTTCAATTGATGCAGTTTCTAGCAATAGCAAGAGTATAGAATATTAAACATAACCTCTATCTAATCTTGAGAAAACATCAGACAAACCCAGACTGAGAGCCATTCTATAAGAATAACTCAGTAGTAGTCATTAGAGAGCAACAGTGACATATACTGTTCTTCTAAGCTTTTAGACAAATGCTTAGTCTTAGACATCCATTGACAGATTTTAATGTCCTATATGTGGTGGAATTAAGTGTACAGTCTTAAAAGTTGTGAAAGTCCCCAAAGTAGTTTGTATTAATTACAAATTGTACATACCATGTCATAGAAGGTATGCAGTTTCATTACATTCCAAAGTAACAGCCATGGATTATTTGCCAACACATATGTACGTTGCTCTCTAACCCCAGGTCGCCTATTCTAGCTATGTGATTAAGCAATTTGAGCAAGTTATTTTAACTTCATTGAACCCTACTTTCCTCATATGTCAAATGAGCATATTAATACTTGCTGATTATAACAAGGATTACAAGTAATAAACACAGAATTTCTCACACAGAGTTTGGCATGTGGTATAATACTCTACAATTATATACCAATTATTAAGTACTTACTGTGTACGAGGCCCTTTATAAGTTGCTCTGTTGATTATTTCATTTAGTTTTTACAACAACCCCACTTTGCAGATAAGGGAATAGTTTGGAAAGGTTAAATAACTCGCCCAAATAAATTATGATATGCCCCTTCCCAGAGCTGGATCTTAGTAAAAAGTAGCTTTGTCATTTTGGTACTCTGGGAAGGGAAAGCTTGGGTGGGGAAAGTTTTCAGACGATGCCTATTTGATGCCCATGAAAGAAAAGAGACTAGGAAGTTGGATTGGACAGAAGGAGGCTCATGCCATGATTTAGATCTGACAAAGTATTAGCCAATTCAGTAAAAAAGCTCCTGAGCAAAGATTACCCATTAGAGGAAACCTACACTGGGCAGAAATGACCAGGCCCCAGAACTACCACATGTTCATTTGTTGGCTAGGGGCTGCCTGCTCAGAAGCTGAGATAAATTTTGAAGGCTTTAATAACTGGAGGCTGTCAGCTTCCTTGAACTCCCTTGCAGTTGAATAGCAAGTTCTTAATTGAAGCGAGATTCTGACGGTGCCCCTCCCTAGCTGCCACAGGAGCTATTATTAATATTATTCCATTCTGGGTGTAATCTTCCATTTTTTGTTCAGAAGTAAGTCTCTTGAAAAACTAGCTAGACCCAGAAGCTGTTTAACATAGCTAGTAGGCATGGAAATTTCATTTCAACTCCACAGAATGTCTTCTCCCCGCATATGATTACTAGGTCAGCAATAGTTGCTTTGTATTGAAGAAAAAACATGGTAGATTATATATAGCCCACAGAGACATGAAAATTTGCTTGTTTTTTTATGAGACACTAATCAGGAATTATTCATTCTTTTCTTGGTATTGGAATTCATGCCACTGCCATTGATAAATTACCTAGAATTTCATATTTCTTTCTTTTTTCAGTAGGATTCCAAATATATACAAGTAATTTAGAATTTTTAAACATCTTTCCAAGAATAACAGTATAATTGAAAAATGGCAGCAGTTTTAAAATTCTAGAACTCAAGATCTCCATAAAGTACTGGAGAATTCCAAAGATACTGTACTCACAATGCCCCTTGATAATTCATTGAGTAGCTGCCATACTACCATTGATGATTGCTTGTTAATAAACTTAAGTAAGGCCAAATTTTATTAATACTTTACCACCAAAAACCAAAATTAATTACAGGTCTGAAATATGAATGGTGCATAAATCCAAAGGCCCTCACTGTCAACCTGTACTTCTCCCTTCTGAATGCCAAGATGGTCCTAGTTAGCATTTGCTGCACTGCACAGATGCCCTTCTAAAAAGGGTATTACACGTGCTTCATATCCTGGCCTGCCAGAATGAATGATATAATGAAATCGGTGCCTAATGGGAGAAGGCAGAGTGCTTCCCAGAATCAAATGAATAAGCAAAGTTATTGAAGGACCGTACCTTTTAAAGAAAGAATTAAAGCAACAAAAGAGTAGTGGTGAACAAAAACTTTAGTGGTTATTTTCAGGGAACAGTTACACGGGACACAGAAACTATGAATCTCAATGCACAAATTCAGGTGTGTAAGAACAAAATTTACATTTTTATAAAACTCAATTTCTATTTGAGTATCTTCTTGGAAGAAGACAAAAATTTAATCTCAGTTTGGAATTTGCCCCTGCATTGCTGCCTTCTCCTGTTTCAAGGCTACTCTAACTTAATGTGAAAGTGATATTTAGAATATTGAACAAACCATGGGGCAAGGTCACTGTGATAGGAGCCTTCAAGATGGTCCCCAATGATTTTCACCTCCTCGTTAGCACCCTATGTATGGCCCCTCCCACACTGAATATGGGTGACCTGTGTTATCAGTATTTCAGAAATGATGAAGTGTAACTTTTGAAGCTGTAATAAAAGACATTGTAGCTTCTGCCTTGCTCTCTCTTAGATCACTCATTCTGGGGAAGAAAGCTCCCATGTCATGAAGACAATCATGCAGCTTTACAGAGAGATCCACATAGTGAGGAGCTGAGGTGTCCTGCAACTTGCAAGCCATGTGAGTGACACATCTTAGAACTTGTCCTCTATTCTCAGTCAAGACTTCAGACTCAGCTGACATAGTGAGTGCAAACTGATGATATATATTTAGCCAGAACAGCTCAGCTAAGTTTTTCCCAAATTCCTGACCCAGAGAAATTATGTGGGATTACAAATGTTTATTGTTGTTTTAAGCTGCCAGGTTGTGGAATGAAGTGTATACAACAATAGATAACTAATACACCAAACAATCACAACGGATATAGATACTGGCTTTAGTGCTTATGAAACATCCTGGAGCCTCCTCTGCTACTTGAGGCATTATCCTTTAGTTTGGGGAGGGTAGGTGATTCTGGGTAAATGTCTATTTATCAGTGAATGCAAAGTACTTTGATAATTTATCAACCAGTACAGCCATACCAGTTCTATACCAGTCATGTTTATGTGGTCTCAAGGCATTGGGAAGCCCACCTAAGTCCAGTTAGCAGTACAGTCCTTGTTTCTCTCCACAAGTGCCTCCAGGTCCTGTGGCTCTCCTAACTACTTCTGGGTAATGTGGGCATTTGAGGTTCCCTCCTTATGCATATTTCCAGTCTTTTATTTTTCTGGGTCCTTTCACCTCCTTGAGATCCTGAAGAGATATAAGGCTTCTCTCCCTAGGAGGCTCCAAACTTAAATTTTATCAGCTCCCCTTGAGACTCCTCTTCCTTACCACTCTGGCCTCCATTCCCCAACCCTATATGAACAATATTTCAGTCTCAGGGAACATACCCCTTCACCCTCAATGCTTTATTCCCCAGGCATTGTCTTGTGATTTTTCCAGAGGCACCTACGTACATCCTCTCTGATGATTTTTGAAAACCAAAACCAGAGAGATGAGGTTCCTGACTTCCCAGTTTTCTCCCTGTCAGGGAGAAAGTAAATTCAGACAGTAATTTACTGACCCTAAGACAGTAAATTCAGGGTCTGGAGGAAGGTGAGGCAAGTTTCACTTTCAGAGAGACAGGCAGAAAAAGAGAATGTCATTTCTTACCTTAAAAATGTTATCCCACTGACCTGTGTCTAGAGAAATTGATATCTGCCCACTAAAAAACTGTTGTATTAGCTGGGGCATGATTATTACATCAAAATTCAACAGGCCCTCGTTATACCTGTTTGCTCTAATTCCATGATGATAAAGCAACACTTTGGTTTAATTTTCCAAGTACCTAGACAGGTACTTGAAGGAGTTACTTTCCTCACAAAACCTGTGAGGAAATCAAAAAGTATATTGATACTATACTTCATATTTTGTATCTCTTTCCTACAGAGATCCTTGTCTGACTTCCCCAGACTGGGGTTAGGTGCCCTGCTCATATGGTCCATCCAGTATTCTCTCTCCCTAAAAGCACTTATCCCACTGTATTATAATCTTTATATATCATCGTTTGTGTCTAGCACTAGACTCTAAGCTCCTTTCAACATCTGTGTGTCATGTTCATGATCTGTCCCCAGAGACTCAATAATTATTTGTAGAAAGGCAGAAGCTCCATTAGATCAATGCTTACTTATTTGGGGCTTTATGACCCAGTAAAATTTCCAGGAAAAAGGTGAAGGAGTCAATATAAATTGCCAACTTTATATTTTGCTAAGGGAGGACATTAAAAGCAATAACCACAGTTTAGCGTCAAATAATTTTATCTTAAAATTGCTATTTAACACCAAAAGAGTTAGATTCACTAAAGAATAGTCCCTGAAAAGGAGTGTTTAACCTCTTTACCAGAGACCAGTTACAACTTCTACCTGAATTGGCACCACATGGCAGACACATTTGAGAACTGCTGAAACTTCTTAAGTCCCTTCCTACTTTCAGATAGATAACTTACGTAGATTTGAAATGATAATTCACCTGTTTCCAAGGGGGCACCTTCTAGATTTTTTTTAATGAAACACTCCCAAATAGCTAAAACTTGTTTCTTGTCCTTACTATCTGTGTCTTTAAAGAAAAAAAAAAGTCACTGAACATCTTGGCACATGATTCTCAGCTGGGACTTACTAGCCTCTTCAAGAATTTTGGATTCAAAACCCTGAAGGAGTGAACATATTAGAAAGTAAGAGCTACTGTAATTTTGTTTGTCTTTAAAACATGTTCAGGGAGGGGTTGCTCCAGTCTGATCTAAGAAGAAAAATAAAATTATAGTTGAAGGATCATCGCATGACGCAAAACACTTCTGGCATGTTTATGTTGAATATAGCTCTTGTCTCATAAATTAAGCAAAATTCATTTTGATTAAATTGCACACTAAAGCAACATAAATGTATTATTAGTGTTTCATTTTACGAATCAGAAAAGTTCTTGACAAAACAGTGGATATGTAAAGAGCATTTTCATTGGAACTGGAACAGAAGGTACTGTTATCACTTCAAATAGGTGTGGTATCGACAAATGGCAAAGACAATAAAGAAAACACAGAAGCCATGTTTCTATTTTAAATGTCACTTATTTTGAGAACCCATGGGATAAATTACAGCAGCCTTTGGAAAAGCAGAGACATTAAAATTGGGAGATGGAAAAGATGAAATCAGTGATGATGTAATCTAGGGCCTTGATGACACAGGAGACTCCCTTAAAAGATCCTGCCTGCATGCTGTGTCTGTTGTAATGCTTCAGACAAGGACAGATTTCTGAATCTGAATTGTGCCTTCACAAATATCTTTCTCCTTATTCTTATTTTTCTTTGTATTATAACTTTGTTGCTGTCCTGAGGGGAAAAAAGAAAAGAGGCCTTAATATTCTGGTTTTAGTCCATTTTTTTCTTACCATAGTATACAGAATAGAATGCTGAAAGTAAAGGCATGTTATTTTATGTTATAAAACAATTTCACAAGTAAATTTCACAGCCTAAGTCCAGCCTCTTAATTAAACAGTAGATAAACAAACCCACATAAAATAGATATAAATAAATAAATTAAATAAATACATAAATAAATAAAATAAAATAGAATAAAAAATAGAAACCTTGTGAATTATAGATCTCTCTACATTATAAACTCTCCAGATGAATTATGCTATTTTTACATAGTGTTTTTTTGCCTCATCAGAATTCTTCAACATAAAAGAGTAGTACATTGACTCTGGTATGAATGAAACACACCACATGTAAAATAAAACTTATGAAAAGTAATCTGTTTTAACATATTGATTGTCGCAATTATGATACTACTCAATGTATTAACTTAAGGAACAATTGAGTGGCCAGAAATGGTATTTATCATTATTATTAATCTAGCCTGATTCAGTATGAGTGTAGGGCACAAGAGGTCACATTTACACTATATATTTTTAGAAATGTAAGATAGTCTTGCAGGTTTTCATTTAGTTCATGAATAGCTAATAACACGTTGAGCCATTAATTTTGAACAAAAGTTTTCCCATTCTCAAAATGCTAGGAAATTAAAAAATGATGTTGATAATAACATTTTTTGAGAAGTGTTAATGATAAGAGTTAAATAGTTTTCCTATCAGGAGCTAAATTTGGTTTATTACTTACAAAAATTGTTATAATTGGCAGCATAATATCACTAAGCAGATATTTTAGTGTCAACACGGACAAGATTATCAACCTGAGTTGCATGCTAAGCACAATTAACTGAAAAACCAAAGTTCAACCAGAGTACACTGATTTGATTCTGAGAGTTCTCCAAAGTTTCAGATTATAGTCACCTTAGAGCAGTTGCATGAGTTAACTCAAATAGACAATTTTTTAATTAGAAAAGATAAATATATTTTTTTAATTTGAGGGGGGAAGAGGTGTATATTACTCAATGAAGTTATAAAAACCCTTTCTGTTGAAAGACTTAGGTAGCTGAGCTTCTGAAATATGTCTTTGAATTACCAGTGGGCAAGCCTATAAGGAGGCAATTGTTTCTGACGAAATTGTCACCAAGGAGTAGACACTCAAATGAAATTGTAAGCATGCAAATTGTGATCTGAATAAATATATGACACAAATATACAGACATGCCATTTCTCACAGCTACTGCCGAAAAGAAACTCTATGAAGTTTTTTTCTATTGCAGTTAATATGTTAAAACACTGATATTCCTTGGAATCGTAAAACCTTGACTTCATTTCTTACTTTACCAACTATTCATAACATGACCTGGTGTAGGTCTTCTGACTATGTCATTTGAAAGAAGATAATAATACCTACCTTAGGAGGTTATTAAGAAGATTAAATGTGCAAATGGCTGTGAAACTATAGCACAATACCTGACACATGAATAAAATTAACTTTAAGTGGTTAAAAATAATCACTGTAATGAAGTCATCATGTCATGGACTAGTTCTATTTTGTTTTCCATTCATCATTCAGCTCTAGTAAAGGATGATCTGGCAAATTGTGTAATATTTGCTTGGCGACAGTTAAATAGAAGCCTGAGGTAGATTTGACAATAATATCTTGGAAGAAACAAAGATAATTGCTATTTGTTACATTTTTATCCACACTTCACTAATCCATCTACTTTAAATTTATAAAATCCGCAGGCAGTTGTTCTGAATTTTCAGCCAGATAGCCAGGAAACTCAGATGGTTTTTTAAGTTTATAAAATAAGCAACTGCCTACTCAAAACGAACTTGTCCATGGGGGTGCCTCGGTGGCTCAGTCAGTTGAGCATCCAACTCTTGATTTCTGCTCAGGTCATGATCTCATGGTTGATAAGATCAAGCCCTCCATCGAGCCTCATGCTGGGCTCTGTGCTGACAGCACGGAGCCTGCTTGGGATTCTCTCTCCTCTCTCTGCCCCTCCCCTGCTCGCACGCCCTCTCTTTCTCTCTCTCAAAGTAAATAAATAAACATTAAAAAAAAAAAACACTCTTTAACTTGTCCATGAAGATGTGGAATGCAATGAGATTATAATCACATGTGTTCTCACATCTCTTCCCACACATAAAGAGTTTCTTTCTCCTTGGAATTTCTCCTTAATATCCTTAAGGAAAAAAGCCAAGGTATAAGTGTCATTTAACATAATTTTACTTTTTTCAGCTTCGAAAGGAAATGAAAGCAGTTATCAAGAAAAGAGCATATGGGATATTTTTAATGACGGCTAACATAATGCTAGTTCAAATAGCTCCTGTGTTAGAATCTAATGTATTTCTTCCAGCTCATCACTCATGCCAATCCTGTTCCTTAATACTTATCTACATAGGATATAAAATAGGTGGGAATGCAAGAATTTGCTTCACATAGTTGGAAATATTGTAATTTTAATCCTGTAATATAAAGCAAAACAACAATAGCATGAACAATAACTTCTGGAAACTTTTCCTGTGACACAGCATCTACTGTCATACCATCAATAGCCATAATGAAAATCAAGTAATAACTCACATCACCAGGGAATCATATTGGCCTTAAAATACTGGTCAATTGTGGGAATGTCTCTAGGATGAAAAATAATACTAAGAAGTTTCCTATAACTTCCCTGATTTAGAACTTTCATGTGTGTGAAGAAAAAAATTCAAGAACAAGAGAGACATACATTCTTTTGCTTTTTTCATTTCACCACTTCATTTGGGATACCTGTCAGTCAATCCAATTTGGAGTGTCTATTTTGTTTGGAGGAACGGGTTAGGAGTGGAAAGAAACCTTTTGAGTCCTTATCAAGAGAGCTGGAAAGGTAGAGCAAGTGTGTTAGTCAATTTGCCTATTTGTTAATCTCTTCTCTCGTTCCATGGTCCCTGTCAGTGAGTGTCAGGTCACATGACAGATCCCTCAAACACAACCCACAGCTGATTGTATTAATTATAGGTACTTGACTTGAGATGAACCAATCAGATTCATCTTCCAAACATTTGGAATTAGAATTTAGAAATTCTACTTGGCAGCTTTGGGCCACTTAGGGAGACCATGTAAAGCTGACCCTGGAATGGCCATGTTTGAGCTTGCATAAGTGAAACACAGAAATCTCCACAGAGAAAGAAAAAAATTGATTCAGGCACATAAAAAAATGAAGAAATGAAAGTCTCTTTGGTCCTAGAGGGAGAGAATAGAGTGAATGAAATCAACAGCCTTAGATCTTGATGGCATTCTGTTTCCTTGTTCCAGTCTCTCAAAAAACCTGCCCCTGAGTTTTTTAAATAGTGTTTTATCCTTTAAATGAATTTCTCTTCATTAATTAATTAGTTTGAGTGAGTCTGTATTCCTTACAACCAATGACTAAGGTAAGAAGTAAGCCTAGTCTTACTTGAAAACAAAGTTTTACAGAACTATATTCTTAAAGTTACTATTATTAATTTGGTAGAATGTGTATGACAGTTTGGGTCTTTTGGTTTTGTTTTTAAAGGTAGTATGTGTGTTGGGGCGCTTGGGTGGCTCAGTCGGTTGAGCGTCCGATCTCAGCTCAGGTCATGATCTCACAGCTTGTGAGTTCGGACTCTGCGTCAGGCTCTGTGCTGACAGCTCAGAGCCTGGAGCCTGCTTCAGATTCTGTGCCTCCCTCTCTCTCTGCCCCAACCCACTTGTATTCTGTCTCTGTCTGTCTCAAAACTAAATAAACATTAAAAAATTTTTTTTTAAATAAAAGGTAGTACGTGTGTAAGTGTAAAGATGTCAAACAAAAGCAGAAATTTCATAAATGAAGGCATTAATCTAATGTGAAGTAAGATAAATATTATTTGATCATACTAAAAAAAAACTATTACAAATAGAGTCCAGCTTTACACTTAAAAGTTCTTTTATAATATATAAAGTTTACATATAGATGAAATATGTGCATCTTGACTGTTTTCTAGTCTCTCTTACCCCTTGTTATAATCTTGGATTTTCCTTTTTGTGTTAGATTTTTATTTTTATCAAATATATGTACATAGTTTTTATTAAGGCAAGTTTTGCTGAAGTAATTATAATAATGCCTATCTTCTTCACCCAAACCAAATACTGAATTCTTCTAAATGTATGTTTCCCTGCTATTTCTGTATTTCTAAATAATATTGTTTACTGTTATCTCAGTATAGCAGTGTCATTGCTGCCACTGCTTCTTTTCCCCTTTGCATCCCCTTTTTATATGGGGTTTACTTTTCTCAAACACCCAAATTTATTCAAACACGCAAATACATTTTGCCATCATAGGCCAACTAGAACACAGCAATTCTTCCTTCCATCTCTATAACCTTTCATTTTTTCTTGGATTTAGTAATTACTTAAAGTGTTCATTTGCCAGTTTTTATTATTCATTTGTCTAAATTTACTGTAGTTTTTCAGTACTGTTTTTGAGTGTTCAATCATCAATTTCTTCTTTCTCTGCTTTTAATTTCTCTTCTATACCCTGTTCCAACCTGGACTGTTCTTTACACATTTCAGTTCTGGGGAATTTTCTTGTGTAATTCTTTAGATGATTTCATTCCCTCCATTTTCTTGCTTGCAAGTTGGATCTTTTGTTGGATCCTCTAAATTCATTGTTTTTCATCTCGTTTCCCATCTCCTTGACTTTTTTGCTCTACTTTTTAGGAAATGTCTTCAATATCATCTTCCAAATCTTCTATTAAATTGGTCTTTGGGCTATCTTATTTTTTATTCCTAAGCCTTCCTTGTTCCCTGTGTTTCCAATAGCATGTTGTTCTTATTTTAGTTAGCAGTAATCATCTGTTACCTTTCTGAGAATACTATGTAAGTATGTATTTCTTACTCCTTATGTAAGTATGTTCTGCTTACATAAGTATGCAAGCTCCTTTCATACTTATGTTCTGCTCCTTTCAGTGTCTGTTTGTTCTGCTCCTTTCAGTGTCTGTTTTCTTTAGATGTTTCATTTTCTCTTTATCTTGTCTAATGTCAGCCTTTCATGTTGAAGACTTTACTCAATGTCTTGTGATGCTCAGCTGTCTGTTTCATATTTAAGTATAAGTCACTAGAATGTTATATGGAAGCACTATGTGTTTATGATGAATAGGGTGTGGCTTTTTTTTTTTTTTAATTAGGATCTCTCAATGTCAGTTTCATTAAGTCTTTTCTTTGGGGGTCATTTGATTCTCCAGAGAAGTATTCTCTTATTCTTCTAACTGGGTGGGTATATGTCTCAACACCTATATTCCAGGAGTAGGGTCCAGAAGGGGGCCAGAATCCCACCAATCAGTATAAAAATTTTGACTTATCTTTTTGGCCTCAGCCCCATTTCCTTTCCCATACCTCATGTTGATTAGTGCTCCAAAGCCTCTGGGATGTAGTAAATTATCTAGAAGCTGAAGCATTGATATCCTCCAGGGTAGAAGGTGGGAAGAAAATAGGGAGGGCATTACTTAGCTTAGAAGTGTGGGGGAATAGATAAAATCTGAGGATCTAGCTACTTTCAACCATTTTCCTTGGTTTTAGCATTGAGTGTCACTACCAACTTCCCCAGTACCCTGTGCTTCAATGCCCTAAATCTTTCCATGTTTCTGTAGGGCAAATTAAACCAAAAAGAAAAATGGAAGAAGAAAAAAAAAGACAAAAAACATTTTTTTTCTGGGTAACGTCCTATGTGTATACCCACGTTTTAGCTTCATTTACTGAACACCACTCTCCATCTGCTTTCTATCACCCAGAGAATTCCATTTAAATCTCCCATCATCTTTATCTCCCTTCATTTTTTTTTGTTCTCTTTTTATTCCTTTACTTTATTGGTGCTTCAAGAGAATGAGGAAATTGATGCCTAGTTAATCAGAAGTTTTCTCCTCATTTCATGTAGTATAAATTTAGTTTCTCTTCTAAAAGATGGTTCTGCTCATCCCTCTTGCCAGGTCCTGAGTTTATCCCCAGGGTAAAATAATTCAATATGAAAAAACTAGCATGAAGAATTTTCCTGAATTTACATAAAGAAATTTCAATTACAATGTTCTATAGTTTTCCTTAATAAAAAGCAAATTAGCCAACAGGAAAAAGCACACCATAATGGTGGTAGCCACAGTTGGCAGAGTTGTGAATTTTTAGCCAGTGAACACACTGGCTCAGTGAATGGAACAATGATTCAGTTAATATGATCAAGCTGAGTGATGAAGCTCCAGGGACATCCCCAAAGAAGGAGAATGCCATGTGTTTGCCACTGATCCTATTAATGTGCTTTGCTCTTTAAACTGCAACCTTAAAAATAAAGTACAAAATTTTAGTTTACCAGAGTCACTCTTCACTACTAGAAGTCATCTGAACTTTTAAACATTGGCCAAAGCTTTCAAATTACTTTATCAGAGTTAGGAAAATCTGGTTGTAAACTATATGCTAAATAATATCAGATTAGTTAGGAGAATAGCTTAGTGCAGTTTAACAAATAAGCCTGTCCCTTCTTAATTTCACCCCACTTCTGCCACCATATGATAGGTACAACCATTCTGCGGTCTTTGAAAAAACACTGTGTAACTGTGGGCTTAGGCCTAGGTCATTCTTCTAGATAAACCTTATAATTTAGGCTGACTTTTTGAGTCTCCCAAATCCTCGTGCACATAAATTGTCCTCTTCTATTCTATAGATGTCACATAATGTAGTTAAATGGCCACTGTATGAAGAACAAGAGAAGTTTTAGACCTAGTCCTATTTTCTAAATTTCTGTGTCAGTTTCCCAGAGTTGTGTGACTCAAACAATAACAGATGTATGGAAATGCCTTGTAAGTTATAAAGAAATATGTATAATTCATAAATAAATTTCACCAATTTTAGTTTTTAGAGCGATACTGAGTGATAATTTTAGGAATGGGAATTTTAATTTTTGTAATAAAAAGAATTTCAATGGATTAATTTGATGCGCCTAACTTTTAATTAAGATTTTATGATTTCAGGGCCACCTGAGTGGCTCAGTCGGTTGAGCATCCCACTTCAGCTCAGGTCATGATCTCACAGTCCATGAGTTTGAGTCCCACGTTGGGGTCTGTGCTGACAGCTCAGAGCCTGGAGCCTGCTTCGGATTCTGTGTCTCCATCTCTCTCTGCCCCTCTCCTGCTCATGCGCTCTTGCTCTCTCTCTCTCTCTCTCTCTCTCTCTCTCTGTCTCTCTCTCAAAAATAAGTAAATGTTAAAAAAAAAAAAACATGTATTATGACTTCAGAAAAGAAAAATACCAGAAGGCCTTTTCCAAGTTATGCATTTTCCTTGTAACTAGCTAGAGTGTTTTTTGGGGGGCCAAATTGTGACCCCCATCCTAAATTTATATTTTGGAGCTCAACCTCCAGTACCTCAGGATGTAACTTTATTTGTAGATAGGACCTTTAAAGAGGTAATTAAATTAAAATGGGTTTGTTAGGGTGGACCCTAAGCCAATATGACTGGTGTCCTTACAAGAATAGGGGGTTAGAACATAGAGAGAACACAGGGAGAAGATCACATCTTACAAGACAAGGAGAGAGGCCTAAGAAACAACCCTGTAGACATTTTGCTTTTAGACTTGCAACCTCTAGAATTGTGAGAAAATATAAGCCACTTTTGTTAAGTGAGCCCTAGAAAAGAAATGAACTGTTTTAGAGTAAAAAGAAGGAAATGTCAGTCATGTCCCAGACTAACATGCATCCTTTCCTAGAAATTTCACTAATAACCAAAAGATTATGTCTTAGGATCTGAAAAATATTGGTAATTTTATTAATTTAATGTTATATTTCACACTATTCTTTATTGTGTTTAGTTTAAATTTTACTAATAGATAAATTAGCAATGTTTTATACCTTATGAATAAAGCTGCTGTATAGTCATGCATTCAGTAGCATCATCAGAGTACATATGATATTAGCTTTTTTTTTTTTTTCTTTTACCAGATGAAATTTACTGAGCTAAAAGCTCGAATACAGCTAGTATGCAAGCCATTCTCCTGGCAATTTATATACATATATATAAATTTATGTGCCTGTATTTATATATACATATATATAGTCAGTAAATTAGAAAGGTCTAGGTGGGAGATACAAATTTAGAAGTCACTATCTTTGAAAAATAACATAGTTCCTCATTTATATTTAAGGCCACTTGAATTTTTGAAACTGGTAGTTCCAGCATGTTAGGTTATTAATATTTAGGTTATTATTTATTGATAAATAAAAATATTTCAAAAGCCTGAATAGTTGACTGATATAATCTTACTTGCTCCAATTTATGAATCATAGGAAAAGAGGACAACAACTGTATGTTATTTGGCCCAAATATAACAAATGTCAAATATTATCTCTCTGAACATTGAAATATAATCTTCCTGTATATTTGTCCCAGGATATTTAATATACAGGGAGATTGTATTTGATATAAGTAACATAGAGTAAAAGGAATATTATCTTGGCACATCCCAGTTATGGGATTTCTGGTTACTTTTTTCTTAGTTAAGAAAAACAGTAAAGGGACATGGAATGTCCTATATGAATCTTAGTTATTTTTGCTATTTGGAATAGTTTTGCAGCATGCTGGAATTGCTTGGTCTTCAGGCAAGTTCTTTGGACTGAAAGGAGGTATTCTAGAATCTAGAAAGCCATTTTGTTTTATTATGTAGAAAAATAAAATATGTAGAAAATTAAAGGGTGTTAATCTATTTTTTGAATAAAGACTCATAAGTCAAAGATAAAATAGGAATCTAAGAAAAGTAATAGTAACAAATGAACATAAGCTGTTTCCTGTAAACAGCATATATTCCGACTTCTCTCTTGTTCCTATTTGTGAGTTGTTTGTGCTTTTTCCTAAGACCAACCCCTGCACTTGATCGCCCAATTTCATGACTTTTTTTTCAATTCAGGCTGTCATTCCAGTAATTTTTCCCTCTCCTGCTTTATTGTTATTTTTCTTTCTCATGGATTATAAGCAAAAAAACATCCTGGCTTCTCACATCAGTCTTTTGTACTTTCCTTTCCCCAGCTATCTTTTATCAAGAACACAAATGGCATTCACTTTTCTAAATACATACACTGGTTCATTTTCTTTCCTCATCTTACTTAGCTTCAGAGCAACATTTTAATTCTTTTTTTTATTATTATTTGAGAGAGAGTGTGTGTGTGCACAAGTGGGGGAGAAGGGCAGAGGGAGGGAGGGAGAGAATCTTAAGTAGGGTCCACACTCAGTGTGGAGCCCAACATGGGGCTCGATCCCATGACCCCGGGATCATGACCTGAGCAGAAATCAAGAGTCTGAACACTTAACTGACTCATACACCTAGACACCCCAAGAGCAGCATTTTAAACAGTGACTTTCAGGAAACTCTGTCTATTGGTTTTCTTCCTACCCTACTGGCCACTTCTCAGACTCCTTTATTGGATCCTCAAAATCTTTTTGACCTAGCAACATTAGAATGCCTGAAAGCTGAGTTACTGAATATCTCTGTAATCTCATCAAGATACATAGCTTTAAATGTCATCTACCTGCTGGTGACTTCTAAGTTTATATCCCACCCCTATTTCTCTTCTCTGACTTCAGACTCATATATATAACTGCTTACTTGACATCCTTAATTGGATGTCTAAACAACATTTCATACTAAATATGGTTAAAATTGAACTCTTGATATTCCATTCTTCAACCTGTTTCAAACCAGTGTCTCCAGTAGTCTCCCCTTCCTCAGTAATGACGACTACATCAGTTCAGATTTTCAGTCCAAAAAATTTTATCTTTCTCTCATACCCCACATCCAATCTGTCAATAACTTTTGGCTTTTTCTTTAAAATATATTCAGAATTTAACCTCTTCTCACCACACCTGTCTCTCACCTGGATTATTGCAACTGCCTTCTTATGGTTCCTGCTTAACTCCTTGTTCTCATATAGTCAATATAAAAGCCAGAGTAAGCCTTTTAAAAGATAAGTAGAGCCTATAATTTCTTTTTTTAATTAAATTTTTAATTCCTGTATAGTTAACATACAGCGTTATATTAGTTTCAGGTGTACAGTACAGTGATTCATCTATTCTGTACATTACTCGGTGCTCATCATAAGTGTATTGTTTAATCTCCATCACCTGTTTTCCCCACCTACTTCCCCTCTGGTAACCATCAGTTTGTTCTCTACAGTTAAGAGTCTGTTTCTTGGTTTGTCTGTCTGTCTGTCTGTCTGTCTCTCTCTCTCTCTCTCTCTCTCTTTGAATTTTTCCTTTGTTCATTTGTTTTATTTCTTAAATTCCACATATGAGTGAAATCATATGGTATTTGTCTTTCTCTGACAATATTTCACTTAACATTATACTGTAGCTCCATCCATGTTGTTGCAAATGGCAAGATTTCATTCTTTTTTATGGCTGAATCCTCTGAAAATATATTTACTATATCTTCTTTATCCATCCTCTGTTAATGGACACTTGTGCTTCTTCCATAATTTGGCTATTGTAAATATTGCTGCAATAAACAAAGGGATGCATGTATCCCTTTGAATTGGTGTTTTTGTATTTTTTTGAGTAAATACCCAGTAGTGTGATTACTGGATCATAGGGTAGTTGTATTTTTAGCCTTTGAAGGAACCTGCCCCCCTGTACTCTTTTCTACAGTGGCTGCACCTGTTTGCATTGCCACTAACAGTACACCAAGTTTCCTTTTTCTCCACATCCTGGCCAACACTTGTCATTTCTTGTAGATATTATCATGTCTTTATTCAGAAAACTTCCAACAACTTCTCATTCTTAATATAAGGCCTTATAGCAGCCTGCTATTTTTCTTGACTATTAATTCCTCCTTGCCTCTGCTCCAGCCCCATTGGCCTTCTTATTCTAGCCTCTTGTTCATGAAACATGCTAGAAATAGTAAACCTCAAAGCTTTTCCCCTGGATTTTCATTTTGCCTAAAAGACTACTTCCCTGTGTTCTCCCACCCCTTTATCTAGAGATAAATCTGGGGAGAACTGACATCATAACAAGATGAGCTTCTAATCTATGAATTTGATAAATGTTTTCACTTACTTAGTTGTTCTTTCATTTCATTAATTAATATTTTGTAGTTTTCAGCACACAGATGTTATACATTTTAAAAGTTTGTCTCATGTTTTATGATTTTTATGCTGTTTTAAATAATTTCTTTCCATTTCAAATTGCAATTGTCCATGGCTAGTATTTAGATATAGTTGATTTTTGTTGATATTTTAATGTTCATTTATTTTTGAGAGAGAGAGAGGGAGAGACAGAGTGTGAACAGGGGAGGTGCAGAGAGAGGTAGAAACAGAACTCTCCAGGCTCTGAGCTGTTAGCACAGAGCCCCATGTGGGGCTTGAACTCACAAACCTCAAGATCATGACCTGAGCCAAAGTCAGATGCTTAACCAAACAAGCCACTCAGGTGCCCCGATTTTTGTTGATATTTTATCTGCAAGTTTACTCTATTCACTTATTAGTTCTAGAGACTTTTTGCAAACTGCAGGATTCCCTATGTTGGAGATCATGTCACCTATGAATAAAGAAAGTTTTACCTCTTACTTTATGATCTGGATTAATTGTATTTCTTTTTCTTATTTAATTTCACCTGCTGAAATCATCAAGGCAATGTTAGAGTAATGAAGGGAACTCCCTTGCCTTGTTCCAAATCTTAGGGAGAAAGCATTCAGTCTTTTACCATTAAATGTGATAGGTAACTCTAGGTTTTTTTGTAAATTCCTTTTATCAGGTTGAAGCAGTCCCCTTCTGTTCTTAGTTTGTTGAGCTTTTATCATGAATGGACGTTGAATTTTGTCAAATTATTTTTTGATAGCTATTGAAAAGATCATATTGGTTTTCAGGCTTTTGATATTGTTAATTCCCATATCCTTCATAAAGTATGTTTTAGATCTTCAAGAGGAGCAATGATACAGATTTTGATCACAGGGACCTTTTTTTCATTGGACAACTTTTAGAACTAATGATCTATGGAACATACTGGGAAATGCTAATATAGAAAATAAATGTATAACATGGACATAATCCTTTTTAAACTCATAGCATTATTAATGAAGGGTAACCAACATAATGTAGATAAAGCATTTAGCTTAGTGCTAAGCACATAATAAGTGCTCAAGAGATATTCAAACATTAAAAGCTAATTCATCTATTAATTTGACCATGAATTCTGTATTTATTGTATGCTTATTCTTTCAATGTCACCTTTAGTAGCATTATAAATATTAACATGAAAACTAAAATGACTTGTTCAAAAATTATTGTTCCCATTGGTTTTTCTTACCCTATAAGGAAAATGTATGTTCTGTCAGAATTCTAAAAAGAGTCATTATCACAGCTCAGATTCACCAGATTTGAACATTACCCTACAGAGGCCTGACTAAATTAAAAGGTGTACCTCAGCACCACATGATTATTATTTTACAAGTTGGAAATAGCTTTTGTGAAATTACTTCCAAGAGATAAGCATGCCTTATGAATGCTGATTCATAAACACTTGTTCATAAGGATTAAGGCAACACAACAATTCACCCTTTCACCTTCTCATTTGCCTCATCACACATTTGGAAAAGCTTCAACTGTGTGCGTAATCTTGGAGATCAATATCTGGGCTTTAACCATCACTTCTACCAAAGGAAATGAAAACATTTCTAAAACTCATGGAAAACAAGGATATAATTGTTGAACACACACACACACACACACACACACACACACACACACACAAGTAAATACAGCTTTACCCTTGACTTGGAGAATCCCAAACTTATTATTTGCAATAGTGTTATACAACCACAGATAACTTTATTGATCAATCACAGGCTGAGTTTTCATTTGGTTGATGTAAAGGATTTGTTCTTTTTAGTGTAAAAATTGTCAGGAAAGGAGAAGAACCAGACAATTACAAGTGACACACCAAATATCTCTTTCCTGTTACAAGTTTTGCCTTAAAACTAAGTAATTATGTGGCTCTGATGATTTGCCATCCCTGGGACAATAGTTTCCTGACATTTCAGGACAGCGGTTTATAATAATGCTTACATGTGGGTTTCATATTGCATGTTGTTAAAAGAATCAGTGGGTCTAGACTGGAGTTTATTTTTTAAGTACATGGTAATAATCTGCTATATTCCAAACAGAAGGGCGTCTATGCCTAACTCAAAACAAGAATAATTGAGTACCAGGAAGGAGCCATACTGCCTATGCTATTAGGAGTGGGAAGGGGTGAGTGGTGAAGCAGAAAAAAGATACATCAAGCCTTCATTCCTTAAGATCTGGAAATATATTAAGCAAAGCTGTTTGGATCAATAAACAACTATGTACCTGGTATGACTCTGCCTCAAAGTGGTCATAAAAGCCAGGAGACCAGTCTTACAGTCAAGATACCAAGGTTCAAGCCCCACCAGTGCCACTTAGATAAATTACCTTAGATAAATTTACTAATTTCTCTTGAGTTTTCTCAGCTGTAAAATTCTCATCTTATCTTAATCAATCGTAACTCATAGTTTTATGGCAAAAATAAAGTAACATGCAAAATATTTTATAAACTACAGATCACTATAATATTAAAATCTCTTTCTCAAATGTAAATGCTTAGAAAAAATTGCTATAGTCATCTTTTAACATCAAAGAAAGAAAAAGGGCCAAATTGTTTTATTTTTAAATCCAAGATCTAAATGGCTATAAATCTATTTCTTTGAAATATATATCAATATTTCTTGAGTTATGTAGTTGATGTAATGAATCTATAGTTTCTAACATTGTTATTTTTCCTCCCTGTGGTTATAAGCACTTATAACGTAGCCCATTGGCATCTGGCCAGTCTCCCCAGGGCTTGAAAATAATTGTTAGTGGCTTGTGATGACTTCAGCTAATGCCTTAAAAAACATAAGAGGAAAGAATTGGAAGTTACAAATTGGAAACTTCTCAGTTGAGAAAATTACCTATTTTCTCATATATTTTAGGGCTGTCTCTGGTCTTTCATCCATTTGTAGTCACCTAGATGAATCAGGTTACAAATGAGTTTTTCAAAGAGAATAAAAGTAAATAATAACACTTCAATCTAATCATTTGGATAGCTGAGATATTCTTTTAATTTTCTCATACCTAATGTATTTAATAAACATCTTTATCTTTTATTTTTCTTCATAATTATAGTTTATTTCTTTTGGCTTCTTATTTGAATCCTACAAGAGTATCCTAAGATACTTTCAGTAACCTTTAAAAACATTATTCCCCTACGGATATCTTAGCAACAGAGTTTTTTGAGTTGCTTTAAATGCTGGCTTCCAAGTGCCATTATACTGGATGCCTAATTTCATTTATGAATATAAAATCCATACTTTGGTGTTCATCTAACTTCTAAGTAAATGCTTTTAAAGTGTTGCTATGTTTTTAAAAAACTATCAGAGCATCTCTGTTGAATGAAGCAATGACCCTTTTCACTGAATTAAGAACTCTTTAAGTAGGGTTCTTCTGAATTTACAAAATATTATCTCACGAATATCCTTCTCCAGGCTCTTAAAACAGAAAACTACTTTTTAACTACCATGTTATTATATGCTGGACAAACAAAATGCCACATTTTCATTGCAGTCATGTGGATTTTAAAATTTAATTAGTGAGATTTAATTAAATGAGTGCATGGCTTCTATTAATATTTTGGATAACTCTTCTAATCAGTGAGATATCCTTAGATGAATGTTTTTGCTTTTATTATGCCTTATTAAAATGGTTAACGGTTAACTGTAAGACACATGCCAACAATTTCATTTACATTAATGACTCTGTCTCAAGTAATTTCGTTTTCTTTTTGGCCACTTTTCTCTCACTCTATGCAAACTTTTAGTTTTTGTTTCCTATTTCATAAACATCAGATCATAGTTGGTTTCACTATTCTTATATTTCTTCTTTCTTTATTATCCATCCTTTCATTCTCTATGTAGAAATTACAACATAAAGTTTACTTTACTCCTAACTTTCTCTAAATGAACTCATTGGTCACAAACATTAACCAATTTAAACAAAACACCATGAAATGATAATATTGTAAGGGGTGCTGCAGGTATCGCACAGGCTTAACATTTTTAAGTAAAAATTAGTGTAGCCAATAGATGGCAGAACCAGTACTCAAATCCAGGTCTTCAGACTCTGAGACCTACACTTGAATTCCCTCCTTGACTTCTCAAAAAAGAACCCTTATTCTTTCCTTAAAATTTTTTAAATGTTTATTTTTGAGAGAGACAGAGCATGAGTGGGGGAAGGGGCAGAGAGAGAGAGAGAGACAAACAGACACACAGAATCCAAAGCAGGCTTCAGGCTCTGAGCTGTCAGCACACAGCCCAACGCGGGACTCGAACCAATGAACAGTGAGATCATGCACTGTGCCCAAATGGGTCGCTTAACCAACTGAGCCACCCAGGAGCCCCTATTCTTTTTTTATCACATATGTAATACATGGTCATTTGTAAATCTTAGAACTTAGTCAAAAAGAAGAAAATAAACAATAGCAAATCATAACCACTGTTATGGTATACACCCTTCTTGGTCTGTGCTGCCCAATATGGTAGCCACTAGCCACATACAGTATTTAAATTAAAATAAAATGGATAAAAATTCTGTTCCTCACTTGCTCTAGCCATACTTCAAGTACTCGACAGCCAGAAATAGCTAGGGACTACTGTATTAGCAGAGATATGGAACATTTCCTTCATCATGGAAAATTCAGGGGCACCTGTGTGACGCAGTCGATTGAGCATCCAACTCTTGATCTTGGCTCAGCATGATCTCATGGTTCGTGAGTACAAGCCCCGCATTGAGCTCTACTCTGATGGTGCAAAGCCTGCTTGGGATTCTGTCTCTCCTCTCTCCCTCCTCTGCTTTCTCTCTTTCTCTGTCTCTCTCTCTCAAAATGAATGAACATTAAAAAAAGAAAATTCATCCAACAGTGCAATAAATGTAGACTTTTCATGCATAAAGAAATGCATGCATACACATGTACCAAGGTGTGCATATAAATATGTGTACATATGTATGTGTGCATAAACATATAAATTCATATTTTTAAGTATAAATGAGTCACACTGTTTGTAATATTTGTAATCTGATTTTTTTCACTGAACACAAACATTTCCCATGTTAGCATATGTAATCTGCATAATCACTTTAAAGAAGAATTGTTCATTGTAGTTGTATATCATAATACATTTAATAAGCTCTTCCATTTGTACTTTTAGATGATTAGCTTCATTTTAATGTGATACACAATGCTACAATGAACATCCCTATTTATGCAACTATATACTTTTATCTAATTCCCTTAGGATGAATCTCTAGAAGGAGATTTTTTAGATGGAAAAGGTATGCACAACTTTAAGGCATTTACTATAAAGACTAACTTTATCTCAAGGAAAAAAAATAACTACATCTTCACAAGTTATGTGAGAACTCACCTGTTACTCCCTACCCCTACTAACATAGGTATTAGTTTACTTTCTTTTTAAATTCATGAAGACTTAATTTACCTTATTTTTGGTTCATCAGTCCTCTCTGAAGCTTTACATCTAAGAAGGAGAATATCAGCTAAATAAATTGCATGGTGAAAAGAGTATGAACTAAATTTGGAAAAAGTTAAAATGAGTTTGAGTTATGTAATATATATAAAGCTGTAGGAATTATATATGTGTATTTATATAAATTTTTAGAAATTATGTAAGTATAAAATATAAATGCAAAAGTATATTAAATTATATATACTTATGTACATAAATCTTCACACATGTCAACATTTATAATTAGGAATAACTTTCACTTAATACTTTAATAGGCTGTTATTATTTTCTGCAAACATCTTAATTATGACAAATTTGCCACTACACAGACCATTTTGAAACCACAATAATACATTCCAGGGTGTGTTATGCTGGGAAATTGCCATTCTGGGAAAAATGAAGTCACTTGGCCTTTAAGTTGGTGCGTCAGAATGTTCAAGGAAAGTAATATCTAATGAGAAGGCATGTATTACAATAGCCACTTAATTATAATTCATTAAATTTCAGTTCCAGTAACACCTATTTATTCCGTGAGATTTTTTTAACTTGTGTTCTCTAAATAAAGGATTTTACCAGTCATTAAATTTATTTTCTTTAAAGTACCAAACTTAAAATATATGCCACAGGCTATAAAACAGACCAGAAACAAAGCTTTTTCCTAACTGGTAGATTCTGACTACTTCATTCCAGTTCCCTTGCCTGATGACTGATGACCTCTGCACTCTGAGCTCATACATTCTCAGATTTTGTATTTTATACCTATCCTATCACATGACCAGCATTAGTCCTTCAGTACATTAGTTCAAATTAGTTTTTCAAATGATATAATCATCACCTGAAAGCCCTGAGAGAATGGAATGCAAGACAGGTAAAGGTTGATGAGAAAATAGATGCTAAGGGCTATAAAGGGCAGAGCTCTATAGTAGGAGTGAGGTTATTGTAGTGGATGAAGGGAGGGCTATTTTTAAAAAATTAATGTTTTTACACGAAACTGGCTCATTTTGTGAGATTTAGGATGAAAAGCATTACAGTTTTGTTGACATTTAATATGGTAAGTTTCAGGGAGAAAGTGAGATGGGGGGTGCTTTGATGCAGAAAGGAAAGTATATTTGGTAGGAAGATATGAAGAGGGAGATATTCCAAGAATAGAGATTAAATAGTATGCTTCATAGGCGGCACCTGGCTGGCTTAGCCAGCAGAGCATGTGACTCTTGATCTTGGAGTTGTTAAGTTTGAGCTCCACACTGGGCGTAAAGATTATTTAAAGGTAAAATCTTTTTTTAAAAAAAGTATGCTTTAATACATTTAGGTTTGCAACACAGTCACTTGAAAAGGAAATGAATATTTATGTAAACATTCTATGTTTCCAACTGTAACACCAAGGTGATTAAGGGAAAGAAGTTTTTCATAAATAAAGGCAAAAGATCCTTGTTATATTAATGAAAGTATTTAGATCACAGATATGTTAACTCCTAAGACCAAAGATGAAATTCAACACTTTCCCAAAATAGAATTGTGTCTTGGAGAGTTAAATTACAGCTGAACCACTCTCGTTGATGATTAGAAACTTAACCTCCAGAGTTGTCTTCTGATGTATATCAATAGCAATTTGTTAGACAAATTATAAAGGATTCCAGAAACTGTGACTATTGATTCAACATATATATTTTTTTAAAGCCTCTATACAATAAATGATTAGTAGCAATCTTATAAGGTGTATGCATTACCTTTCAGTGCACAGGTTTAAAATTTATCATTCCTTTGAGTGATGGTTTATTTTATTGTTCATGCTCCACTTGTGCTAATCTATTATCTAAGGATAGCTTATGAATCAACCCTGGAACACGAAGTAATTTTTCCATGTGCACTTAATTAGTGTGATTTCTAGAAGTTCCCACAAGTGCATGTGATGTACTTTTAAGTAAGCAATCTCTCAGAGGGAAAAAGTCATAGCAACATGCAATTGAGAATAATTGGAATATGATTTTGTGTTCTTATAATAATTATGCCATAAGTATAAGATGAGGACATTAACATTTGATTCAGAACGTAAGAAGGGCATAATAATAAATCACTTAGAGAAATTTTTAGTTTATAAAAGCTTAATGCTCAAGAATAGCATATAAATTCTCATTTTGATTTTTTTTTTAAAAATTAACAATGTGCCTCTTAAAGTTCCTTTAGGAAGATAAACTTTACTTGTGATTTAAAATTCTACCAACCCACAGTTTGATTTAAATATATTTCTAAAAAACTGTCATTACAGAAACCTTTGTTTGTTCAGAAGAAATTAGAAGTAATTGAGAAAAATTTTACCCATCTTCCAATTTTGGACAGGCAGTAAATGTCTTCATGATACTGAGTAATTCAAATAGATACAAAGAACAAAGGTGCAAATACCTTGTGTGTTTGGGAGGTGAGGGATTAGAAAAGGAATAACCTTAAAGTTTTCAGAGAGGAGATATGACACCTAAACACTTTCAAAAAATGAATGAGAGGTGGTTATGCAGATAGTCATAAAAATTAGTAAATACTGAGCTCTTCCCTGTGTTATGAGACTCTGTTCTAAGTGCTATGTGCGTGTTAACTACTTTAGTCCTCAGGATTCTGTGAGGTGGAAAATATTATTATCTTCTTTTTACAGTTAAGTAGGGCATCTGTCTTAAAGACTCTCAGCTAGTAGACTTAGAAGCCAAAAGTCAATCTGAGAAAGTCTGACTCTGAGTCTCTATTAAAGGCAGAAGGAATGGCCTTTAGTTTCTCCCCCACTGAATTCCATTCTGTCAAGAATAGTTAAATTAATTAAAGCTCCTCATCTCTACCTCTTTTCACCCCTTATTTATACTTTCCACAAATTCCTCATTTTCTTGGGGTTTTTTTGTTTGTTTTTTTAGAACTTTCATGTATGGATAAACCAAAACTCAGAAGTTTAGGGAAAAAATATTTTCCTCCTCAAAAACCTTTTTAAAAAGCTATTATAAATCAAAGGACTTCATGTTTTATAACCGCTGTGACTGAAATAGGCAGAATGCCGATTCCATCTTTTTGTCTCATTCATGCTATAGCAACCCTAATCCTCCCTGAGACAACGGGGGCCTCTCAGTGAACAGGGAGTAGGGCACAAATAGGAAGGTAGGAAGACAAAAATGTGTTTAGAGAATTCTAAATATTAAAAAATGAAAGTAGTTTCAGGTTATCATTAGTACTAAGATGAAAGAAAAATCTGGGTGAGGAAAAAGAGAGAAAATGGAAAAAAACTTTAGGAAGGTGGTCAGGGAAATCCTCCGAGAGGGTGGTCTTTGCTCCTTGACCCAAGGTTGAGGATAAGCAAGCACAGGGCAACAGCTGCAGGAAAAGCAGAGCAGTCCAGGAATAAGCGTAAAGGTCGGAAAAGAGCAAACCCTCCAAGGAAGGGAAAGAAAATCAGAATAGCTATGAGCAATGGAGAGATGATGTGAGGAATTAGAAAGAGATCATTAGGCAGGGCATTTTAGACTATGATAAGGAATTTGAACCTTATTCTAAAAGGAATGGAAGCCACTGAAGAAATTTAACCAGAGAAGAGGCACAATCTTGTTCCCATTTAAAAAATATAACTCTGTGGAGAATGGAGTCTAAAATGGACATGTGCCAGCTAAGTGGAGCTGTCAAAGATGGAGGTTTAGGTGAGGTTTAGGAGGTCTGTGCTGAAGATGTTTAGAGCCCTAGAAGTGGTTAAGATTGCCTAAGGATAGAACCAAGATGGAAAAAAGAAGACAATCCAGGACTAATTCCTAAAATTATCTAAACTCAAGAGCTTGGGTAGAGGAGAGGCTAGCAAGGTCCAAGCAAAATTTAGATTCTCTCTAGCCAGCCGAGACTCCGTTGTTACAAAGCATGAAGTGTTGATGCCTGTAACTTTTGAGCTTTCATGCTCATCCAGTCTATTATCATGAAATGTGACTTTGTCAGTATAAGATTTTAACTTTAGTTTGTGTCTTTGTCTTGTAAACAACTGAATAAATATGGATTGGGTTAAATTAATGGTATTAGCAATGAAATTTTGGCCAGCACACATCCATATATATTAAGCAATGTAATTATTAAAGAGGTAGGGCTGCAGAATATACCCAATGCCTTTTTAAATGTCCAAATCTCAAAAATGATGATTTGAACATTAAAGGCATCCATTATCATGATGAAGTGAATAAGAGTTCAATTAGCCTTGGTATTCTCGTAGGAGAATATATAAACTATCCACAATATATAAAACCCAGGCTTTCTAGAAAGATGCTGTATACTGTCTGGTTGTCCAATTAAGCCAGTCTACATGAACTTTAACTGACATTTTTTCCCTCAAGCTAAATTTTATTACTTGCAAAACGTTTATTTTTTTAAAGTTAGACCTAATGTGGGGTAAAGTGTATTACAGAAAACACAAGGACACAAAACAGCAAGAGTAGTTTCATTTGATGTATAAATATCATCATAGAAAAAGCAACATATTTATGCTGTCTCCTTTTTTGAATTTCAGTATCAAATTAAGCTGGATAAAATGTGCCAAATTTTCTTCAGGCAAAATCTTTTTGTTTTCTTAAGCAGCAGTTTTCACTTAATACGAAATATCTCTGTGGCAAATGCCCAGATTTTATATTAACACATGTAATTTTCCAGAAGAAATGTCAAATCCTATTGCTGGCCCTTTAATATGGATTGATTAGATGCAGTGTCAGAGTTGTATTAAGAACATCTGAAATGAAGAATGCCTAGAAAAGTGGGTGCATCAGTGGTAACATTAATATTTTGTTTCGGGGGAGGGACTGGTTTTTGCTAAAGTTGCACATTTCTCTGGGCTTGAATGGATTGGGTAGAATTTCAGACTGAATGATGAAGTACAAACACTTGCATTCAGATTCTTTGTTATTTTACACATGTATACATGGCTGTCAAGGGAGTTTCTGGTTCCTTGTGATATTCATTAGTGTTGGGGTCTCTTAAATCATCCAGCTGTAACATATAGCAATAGATGTGTGCATCCAATTCCAACACCTCCAGGTCATCCTACAACTCTCATGGGTCACATTTGTCAAAGTTCTCTGAGGCTTTTGGACCTGGAGTTTTGTCTTCTTCAGTCTTAAAGTAACAACCATATTGTTTTTACTGCTCCTGATTACATTTTAATTTTATACTAGAAGATTCTTTCTCCTTTTTGTGTAAAATTTTCCAAGACTGGATCATATATGTAAAATAACCAATGGTATTTACCTTTTTAAGCTATAAGCTAAATAAAATAAAAACCATGTTCACCATAAATTGACCTAGAATCTGATTTCTAGCCACTATGGTCACAATTTTTTTTAATATTTTTATTTTTAGAGAGAGAGCATGAGCAGCAGAGAGGGGCAGAGGGAGAGAGAAAGCATCTGAAGCAGGCTCCACGCTCAGCACGGAGTTCAGTGCAGGGTTCCATCCTGTGATCCTGGGATCATGACCTGAGCCAAAACTCAAGAGTCAGATGTTCAGCTGACTGAGCTACCCAGGCGCCCCCATGGCCACAATTTAAAGTTTAATATACACTCACCTACAACCTAGAGTTAATTTTTCTTTTTCTCTTCTCTTTTTCATCAGAGTCACAGATGGAGAAGTTGGTTTTGTATTTTGTAGATATAAAACATTAGGGCATTTTAAAAAAGAGATCTACCTCTATGCTGTACTTCCTCTTTTCTTTCTTTTTCTCCTGGTGAAATTCCTCATATTTACCTTATCTTCTATACAGGTTGCTACAGTATTTTCTATGACACTAGCTTGATTATTTAATATCAAGTATTTTTTGAACAGCCACTATGTGCGAAGCACTGGTTTAGACTCTGGGATTGTACCAAGAGTCATAAACAAGTTAGATTGACTTCCTCTTGCTATGGAGCTTGTGAATTCATGGGGAAAATAGACAGATGGTTAATTACATTCTAGGATATAAGTGCTATGGTGGTGGAAACACAGGTTCTAGAAGAACACATAGAGAGACTTCCCCTTAAACAACCTGTGGGGTCACATTCCCTCTGTATAATTCTACTTTATTTTTCAGGAACTTTCCGTACCTCCACTACTTGCTAAATACCACCATTTCTTTTCTATAATAATTTTGCTTTTATACATAATTTTACTCTCATTATACTAAAAGTAGCATGTTAATCTTTTAAAGACCCTTCTCCTATAAGCTTACGGGGCACTTCTCTGTGCAGATTCATTAATGTGGAACGCATTTCCTCTTCCTCTGCACCATCTGCTAAGTGATTTGATGTTGTATCATTTTTCAAATGTCTTTATTAGGAGCTGATGCTTAATAGCAGTTTTTCCTTGGAGTCTGAGCAGTCTTTTCTAAAATGCTGTAAGATACCAGTGTTCCAGAGGAGAACATGTAGATCATACTCACCAAGGAATCACTGTACATTCTGATCCATTATGTCTGATGTTCCTGATTATTTACTATCAGTATATGCCCATTTGTGGCCCAGTAAGCTGATTCAAAATATTCATGTTTATCCTTATGACTTTATTTCAGGAGGAAATGACTGAGTATTTCAAGTTGTATAATAATCCTTCAAGGTAACATTTGATATAGGTTCCAGACTATTTGGCTAATGACATCATTAAAAAAAAAAAAGCTGTTGGAGCGCCTAGGTGGTTCAGTCGGTTAAGCATCCACCTCTAGGTTTTGGCTCAGGTAATGCTATCATGGTTTCACTGGTTCAAACCCTGCGTCGAGCTCTGCACTGATGGTGAGGAATGTGCTTAGGATTCTCTCTCTCTCTCTCTCTCTCAATCTCTCTCTCCCTTTCTATCCCTCTTCCACTCACAGTCTCTGTTTCTCTCAAAATAAATAAAGAATAAAAAAATTTTCTTTAAAGCTGTCATTTAGTAAATCATCCTCTATACAAAGCATTTTTACAAACGTTGCTGTTGCAACCATGGCGTTTAGGTATTTGTTTCTTCATATTTTGGAAAAAGAAAGTGAGGTCCAGACAGATTTATACCTTGTCACCCAGATAGAAAGTGGCAGAGAGAAGCCAGACTCTGAGTGCTGGTCCCTAGCTTCTTTTACATTATAACACACTACCTCCCTATTAAGCAGTCTCAGATTTGTTCTGGTCCCGAGACCACTGGAACCAAGACTTACAGGTGTTAGGTGCCCCTTTTCCCCAATGGTTGGTATATTTAATTAGCATTTTACCTACTTGAAGTCAGAATACTCAAAATGCAACCTTGGATACTTGTGTTATGACTGAGTTGTGGTAAATTCTTTAACTTCCATCATAGATTTTAACAGATGTTTACCAGTCCCCCTTCTTTCTTGTGCCTCCCCTCCATTCCCACTCCCTTGAGACCACTT
The DNA here is from genome assembly GCF_027475565.1 of Acinonyx jubatus. Lineage (NCBI taxonomy): Eukaryota > Metazoa > Chordata > Mammalia > Carnivora > Felidae > Acinonyx > Acinonyx jubatus. The sequence continues at coordinate 29,711,389 of NC_069394.1, forward strand.
GCCTGACCATAACAATACTAATAATGATTGTATCAGCACATACATGACACCAGGCACCATATGCCACCTTCCACGTAAGATTCAACGAATACCACTGAATCATACCCAAGCCCAAGCTGTTATACACTCAGACTGATTTTGATTCCTGTCACCTTCCCTTGAGACCCAGCCTACAGCTAATCCTAACTCCATCTGCATTATCCTGGTCTTGTTCTCTATTTCTTCCTGGCCTCCTAATCAAAAAATAATACAACCATTGCCAAGTGTATATAGGTTTTAACTGGAAGGGAAAATGGAAATGTATATATTACTTCAGACTATATTTTGTTGCTCAGGTTTTTCTTATTTATTTTAACTTACTTTTCCACTTTTGAATGGGCCCTCCCTTCACATTTCTACCAAATTTTTGTTTCTGAAGCTTTACTTCCATCACATCATGCATACAACAGTTTTGGAGTCTCCTATTACCTAGATGTTCCTAGTCTGATCAGCGGAGTCCATTACAATTTGATTAGAACTGCATATACCTCAGTCAGATGGGCCTATTCCCTATCCCTCCCACCTCAGCCAGCCTCAAAACCATTTTCCATTTCATTGAATCTACCATGAATGCCTCTTCTTGTTCTCTCCCCTGCTTATCTATTTTCACCCATCCTTTCAAGTCCAAATTTTATCTACATGCACGTCCCATTCGCCATGATCAGCACACACTAATTTCCCAATATAGAATTCATTGTCTGTGCTACTTCTTAAAATATACAGCTTCCTAAATCATGACCTGAACCAAGTGATTTTCCAGGCTAAGACTTTTCAATGGCTTTCCACTGACTTTAAATCAAACTCCAGTTTCCATGACATTGGCTTCAGGACCAGGTATGATTATCCTTTTCTACCTCCTGTTTGTCAAGTTCTAATTGATTCATTCCTTCATTGAGAAGTGAAATGGGGATTCAGAACTCCAAAGGAAAGAAATCAGCCAAAAGATTTTTACCAAAATTCCTCTTATTATTTTTATCTAACTTAATATTAAATAATAAACTTTTGCATACATAGTTCCTCAAACCTCAGTTGGTAAGACGTCTTTATGTCAGAAGTGGAGACAGTTGCAGTTACTGATCCTAATTCCACTCCTCCACCACAGATAGAATAAAATTCATCTATGGTTAAATTCTATGAATGTGCTGGTAATTTCTTCCAAAGATTGGAAGGAGTACAGTGTTATCCATTGGTATCCAATTACCATGTTTCTTATATGTAACACTGGAAGGTGGGCTTTCACCATTTTCTAACTTAATAAAAACACAAATCAGGAAGGATATATGCTTTTTTTAATAGAGAGTGGGATTTAAGAACTTTATAAAACAGCACATACTTAATTTTTCTTCCTTTATTGTAACTTCATAAACTATTTCTTGGAACACAATGATTGGATCTTGTGCTGCTTGCACTACTATGTTCGGAGAAGCAAAGTCAGTTTTCCAATCTCATCACTTCCCAAGAAGGAAATATAATATGGAAAATACCCAGAAGTTTCCATCTGCAAACACGAAGGATCTTTTGCCCTATCTCATGTCTCTGGCTGCTTACTGTACTTAACCACACTGGCTTCCTTTCTGTTTGTTGCTCAAGAGGGTCCAAGCTGTTTCCTTCCTCAGATCTTTACATGCCTGCCCAGAACATATTTCCTTTCATCTCTTTTCATGGTTAATTCCTCTCTCCTTTTTGGTGTGTCACCTTCTCAAATAGACCTTCACTGATTACCCAACCTAAAGGAGGCTTTTTCTTTAATCTCTGTTTTAGCAACCTGATAGTTTCTTTTATAGAACTTTTCACAACGTTAAATGATTCTATTAAATCATTTGCTTTTTAAAAACTTCTTTCCTACTGTAGAGTTTGTGAAAGCTGATCATGTCTGTTTTATTAACTATTAACTAATTTATTAACTATTAACTACTGGGCACTCAGTTCACAGAATTCACAACTACTGAATACCTGTTAAATGAATACATCCTATTTTTCAATTTTAATTGAAATTGTTGCTTTTTTGTGCCTAAGTATTGATTTCTAAATTATAGTGTAATATCTTTAAAGAAACAGATCTTAAACCTCTTTTTTTGTTTTTTATTTTATTTTGTTTTATTTTATTTTATTTTATTTTATTTGTTATTTTTAAAAATTTACATCCAAATTAGTTAGCATATAGTGCAACAATGATTTCAGGAGTAGATTCCTTAGGGCCCCTTACCCATTTAGCCCATCCCCCTCCCACAACCCCTCCAGCAACCCTCAGTTTGTTCTCCATATTTATGAGTCTCTTCTGTTTTGTCCCCCTCCCTGTTTTTATATTATTTTTGTTTCCCTTCCCTTATGTTCATCTGTTTTGTCTCTTAAAGTCCTCATATGAGTGAAGTCATATGATTTTTGTCAAGAAACAGATCTTAAACCTCTTAATCAGGTGTTATAAATACTTGTTGGATGATATGGCATATTTCTTTCTTTGTTTATCAGAATTTCAGGCCTTCATACTGTTTTGAAACGGTATTTCATTACAATGTTGGCTGAAACAGTATTTCATTACAATGTTGGCTGATAGCTTCTCAAAAATTAAAGATTTAGGTGTTTTATAGCTTGGAGCTCACACAATTTGTGGGAACTAGTTGAAAGAAAAATAATAGATACAAATTAGGTACTGGTCCTTAGCAGGGACCTGTAGGAGTGAAGGGAGTATAAAACCCAAGCTTCATTTAATTCCACGATAAGTTTGCCTCTGGTAACTGGACTGAAATCTTGATTGCAACATGTTTCTTTTTCCATTATGCCCACCGTGTTTGCAAGACACGATATTTGAGCCACATTCATCTCACAGATTATTCGTCTGACACGTGGTGCAGCCCCACCCTTTCTCCCCACATCCATTGCTCTTGTTTACTGTGTTCAACAAGATGCCAATTGGATATCAGTATGAGAAGCCAACCTCACCAAGACAGCTGTTAGTACCCTGGTACCAATCTAATGAGGTCAATAGTTGTGTTACCACTGCTCTAGCTTTACGTTGGCCTGAAAATCTTATTCTTCCTCTCTTTCCAAAAATTTTCCCCAAGACCCAAGTTCTCTATTTTTTTTTTCTTCTTTAACTGTCATTCTACATCGTGAATTGATGACTATTTTATTGGCAATAGTAACTATAAATAACTGGGACTAAACTGTAACTAAAAACAAACAGTAACTGTTTATTTTTACCTCATAGCACTTGAACTTTAAAGAGCAAGGGTAAGACAAATGAGTAGCAACCACTACATTGTTCGTGTGACTTTTATTTTCCAGCTACTCAATTTCAGTACTGTAAGGTGGTTTCAGTTTTACTGATGAGGCAATAAAGTTAAGGAAAAAATGGGAATATACTAAATATGTCACTGAGAATTAGAGTTTCTCAAGTAAAATTTCTTTGCAGCAGCAGAAGGGCAGCCCTCTGCCCTGCTGTCCATATTTTAGGCCAGTGAATTATTGGCTTTCATAGTGAGCTGGAGTTCAGTGGGTCTGGACATGATCTGCCAGCTGTGAGGCAATGTTTAGGTTAAAAGATCTGTGTCAGAGATTGGGAATGCTGAAACATGGGTAAAAAAATAAATAAATAAATGCCTTGAGAGGTATTCACTTATAGAGAGCATATTTATCCCATAGTATACCTTGCTAGTCTGGGGAAATCCAGAGTTTTAACCTCTAAGGCAGCATTTGAAGCAGAGTAATGGAAGTGATGAAAACACAAAGGAGAAGGAGGGGCCGGGACTAGGGTGTTCAAAGGATTGTGATGTTTTGTTTTGTGAGAGGAGCCTTCAGTAAGAAACCAACAATGGGCTCTGTAAATGTTTTTATTTAGTCGGTATCTATTATATGCCAGGTACTGTGCTCAATGATAGGAGTGTAGCAATGAGTAGAACAGGAACAGAGGATAGTAGGAAATAAACACACTTAAAACAATGCATGCTATAGTAAGGGGTTATACAATATAGTGGCCACACAAAGGAATCATAACTCCTTATTGAGGATCAGGAAAGACCTCACAGAAGAGAATCTCCTGTGCTATAACTGACACACTGTTGACCACTGACTTAGTGAAGTGCTCACAAAAGCAGAACACAAGACAATGATTTGGGTGTGATCCCAGGAAGCTCTGTGAGGAAGTGAGACACTGAAGGGAGGAAAGTCCACGAATGGTGCATAAATGAGCGGACTGCCACTCTGGGCAAGTGGGGCTCCACCTTACTGGTGACTCTCTAGGAAGTTGTGTGGAATATGCCTTGAAAATGTTCCGTTAGTCAGGGGAAGCTGGGGTATTTACCCATCACCTCTGTCTTCCTTAGTTGAGGATTCCTCCTGATACAGCAAGCTTCCATAGGCAGAGAACACTCTCAAGCAGAGTAAAATAGGAAGTCATGAGTGTGTGAGGAAACTCAGCAGGAGTCCACCAGAGTAAGCCTGTGGAGTACGATTGGGGCACCAACAGTGTCTCCTAGAACTGCCTATTCAACAGCTATTCTCACTTCTATTCCTTGTTAATAGAATTCAAGTTTTGTTCAGGTATTTGAAAGTATAGTAACCCATGGACCCCTCTCTAGCTCGAGTGAATATTGATTAGTGTAAACCAGTCCTAATTACTCCATTTCTCTTGTCAGTGATCTTAAGCATTAAACACTGGCCAATAAAATGTAATGATATGTTTGCTGGGAGCCTTCTGGGAAATTTTTTCTCAACTTTAAAATGGGACAGGGGCAGGGATTAATCTTTCTTCTGCTGCTTGATGTGGATTTGTGAGGATTTGATGTTTAAAGCTGCTGCAGCCATCTTGCAGCCATGATTTAAAAAAGAAAAGAAAAAAGAAAAAGCCTAACAACAAGATCCAACATGTTGAGGATGGCAGAAGGGAAAGAAGGAAACAAATCCCAGATCCTTGACAAATTCTTTGAGCGGCTGAATTCATAACTTTGGGCCAACCTGCTTCTGGACTTGTAGAAAACTAAAATAATAAGGCTGAGTTTACTGACTGAATGAAGGGTATATGGAGAAGAAGAGGTTGAAGCTGACTTACTGAACTGGTGGAATGTGGATGGTAGATGATGGCTCATCAGCTGTTTACCTGTTCTCTCAACAAACTTAATTAATGTCTTCTACATGGCTTTAAATATTATTTCCTGGAACCACCCCCTCTCCATTTATAGATTTGTAACACGACAGAATGGCATCCTGGATCACAGTGGACTTAATCATGTCTTTTGAACTGTGCTTTCAGACCTCGCTGTTGAATTACTTTTTCCACTTCCAGCCTCCACTCCAATCCTGGCTTCTTGTCTTTCCATGCTAATTAGCACAGTGGAGGTCTCAGCATTATTTGCTCCAATTCTTGCCCTTGTAGAAACAAGTATATATTTGGAGCATGATATGAAGTCTCCACGGAGGGAGTAAATGTCACCATGTTTTTAAAGACTAGGATTTTGGAAGATAAGGTGTAGAAGTTTTAGGTTGCAAAGGGCTGGGACTCTAAATTCACTATCTTTTTGAGGACAGTTATCTAGCACAGAAATAAACGTAACTATTTGGGGAGAAAGCCTATAGATGGTGGAGGACACTAAGAGAGGACAACAAGACAAAACAGGAATCTTGGGATTTAGATACCAGGGCCCCATCCTCCACAATTATCCATAGCTGAAAAAAGTGCCTGGATCTATGGAACAGCAATAGAACCACTGTAAGGGGCATAGTTCTGCTAAGAAGACATGTTAACCCCAGAAAACCTAGGTTAGACTAGAACCTCACCTGAAAGGCTACCCATCCAATAGGAACACATTTGTTTGTCTTCCTAACATTTAGGAAGAATAATACATATTTTTAAATAGCTATCCAGAAAAGTTAGATCTTTATTCTTGATATATTTTCCAACATCTGATAATTTCCTGCCTTATACTCAAGGAAGTCTGAAAATGCAGAGGGTACATTTGAGATAATTATGGATAAGAGGAGAAAAAACTTTTTTTAATTTATTCATTCAAAAAGCATTTATTAATATGAACTATGTGCCCAGCATCAGGCAAAGGGAATACTAGCATGAACAAGACTGCCTTCATGGGGCTTATACTCTAGTGGAAGAAACAGACAACAAACAAGTAAGTAAATAATATAATTTCAAAATGTGATATGTGCTAGAATGAAAACAAGCAGGGTGATGAGTTAAAGAGAAACTGGGGCAGGAACACAGGACAGAGTGGAGGGACTTTATTTTATTTTATTTTTTTAAAGTTTATTTATTTTGAGAGAGGCAGAGACAGTGTGAGTGAGGGAGGGGCAGAGAGAGAGGGAGAGAGAATTCCAAGCAGGCTCCATGTTGCCAGAGCAGAGACTGATGTGGGGCTTGAACTCATGAAACCATGAGATCATGATCTGAGCCAAAATCAAGAGTGGGACACTTAACTGATTGAGTCACCAGGTGCCCAGGGACTGTATTTTAGAGAGAGTGGTCAGGGAAGATTCTCAATAGAGGTAAAATCTCCAGCCTTGGTATGAAATAAGGGGAGTGGTAAGGACTGAGACTGGAAGTTAAGCATTAGAAGGAAAACGTCATTGAAACATTTTAGATAAGGGCGTGATGTGATTTTATTTACATTTTAAAGTTATTTACATAAGCACACACGTAGAAGTAACAAAATATTTGTTAGAATGCTATTGCAGTAGTCTGAGTGTCAAATGGCTCTTGAGTTAATTAGTTAAACGGAAATAATTGAGAGCTATTAGAAAATACCAGAAAAGGTTACTTATTCCTTCATTTTAATGAAGTAGGCTTTAGCTCAAGTAAAACTTCACATTTTTGCATGTGTGGTGAAATACCAGCTAATCCTAATTTTATTCAACAAAAAAAACCAAAAGCATAAGGATAGAAAAAGAATAAAACTTTCATTATACAAAGATGATATGATTGTTTAATAGAATACAAACTGTATATCTGATGAAAAGAAAACAAAACAAAACAGCAAGGTGGCTGGATTCAAGATCAATTATAAAAATTGGTTGAGAATTCTATTGCCCACCAAAAAAACAGTAGAAGTAAGTTATAATAATTTTAATACATATGTTTAGAATATATTAAATTTTATAAGGAATCTAGGAACTAAATTTTTTGAATTGCAGAGTTTTATTGAGAAAATTATAAAACTTTATTAACAATTTTCTATACAAATGGAGAATGTGCCATGTTCATGAATAAGAAGGCTCTCTTTTGTAAACATTTCCATTCTCCCCAAATAGATCTTGAGCATCCATTGCAATTCTGATCAAACTCCAACAGGGTTTTGTTTGTTTGTTTATTTTAAAAAATTGAAAAAGTAATACATGTAGAAGAGCAAATGTAAAGAATAATCAAGATAATTTTAAAGGAGGAGCAGTAGAAAGGAGAGAATTTCCCTACAAGAATAAAAGTTTATTTGAAAGTTACAGTAACTAAGACTGTGATGCTGACATAGAAACAAAGAATCAAGATTTGTTTTAAAGTTACAGTAAGTAACACTATTACTAAGGCTATAATAGTGATATAGAAACAGACAAATAGATCAATGGAACAAAACTGATAATCCCTAAACTCTATATATTCATTCATGGCATTATAAACTTGGGGGTGAAATGGTCTATTCAATAAATTATGCTGGCATAAATGGATATTCATATTGAAAAATAAAATAAGATTAGGTTCTTATGCACAAAAATTAATTTCAAGTTGATTGAAACTTAACTGAAAAGGAAAACTTTTAGAAGAAAGTACATAAGAGTATTTTATGACTTAAGTTTTGATAAGGATTTCTTATGCAAGACTAAAAAAGCACAAACCTTGAGAATGTATTGACAATTTTTATATTAAAATGGAAATTTACTGTAAATAAAAGGCACCAAGAGTGAAAGATGAGCCAAAGCCTGGGATATTTTCAATGCATATAATCAACAAGAGATTTGGTATCCAGGATATACAAAGAATCCCTCCAAATCACTGAGAAAAATAAAAAGCAACAATAAAAAATGAACAAAGAAAACCACCAAGTAAATCTTGAGTAACTTGAAAGACCAATAAATTTATGAGAAGCTTGATCTCACTAGTAAACAAGAAAATGCAAAGTAAAATAATAATAAAATACCATTTACTCACATTAAATTGGCAAAAAATTGAAAAAGTGACATGTAGTTGTGAGGAAGAAGAATATGAGGAATATCATATGCTGTTGATAAGGGGGTAAATTACATAAAATAATGTTGGAGAGAAATTTGTCAATATCTGAGAAAATTGAGGATAAGGACACCTTAAGGCCCAGCAATTCCTTGCTAGGTATATCATAAAGAAACTCTGGTATATGTGCACAAAGAAGTGTGCATAAGAATGTTCCAAGCATTCTAAATTTTTCTAAATAGTGAAAAACTACAAATGTCATACATTTTCAGCAATAGAAAAATGGATAAACTGAAATATAGCCACAAAATAGATTACAACATAAATTTAAACAGATTATGGATCTGTTGAAATGAAGTAACTAGACCTACATGTTTCAGCCTGGATAAATCTCAACAATGTAAATTTGAATGAATAGGCAAGGCACAAAAGAATATATATACATATATATATATGTATATGTGTATATATATATTAATGTGTATATTATATATATGTATATATTAATGTATATATTATATATATAAACTTTAAAAATGTACAGAAGAGTACAATTTTTAAAAAATACAGAAATAGCTGTATAGCAAAAGTAAAAGAATATGCATGAAAATGATAAAGACCGAAGTCAGAATAGCAGTCATCTGTATAGTTGGAGAAAGAAGATTGAGATACACAGGGAGCTTAAATTTATACATTTTTATTTCTTAAAAAAAAAAAACTTAACCAAAGTAGAAAATGTTATTTAAGCAAGCTAAGAGGTGGTTATGTTATGTATAACATTATTCCTTATTTTTCCGTGTGTTTGAAATGTATTTTAAAGACATGTTCTGTTTATAGTGGTTGTTAATTCACTCGTGCCTCGAGGTGCCAGCAAGAGGCCTATCAGAGGGGCTCTGGCACCTGAGACACAAATCCCCTCAAAGAGGGCAAGTACAGCCCATTCCTAGTTATCTGTTGCCACATGCAATGCAAGAATTCAGACTTTGTGTTGCCAGATCTGATCTTTTCCAGAGAAATCAGTAATCTGTACTTTTGTTAAAGTGTGAGATGCTCTGACTTTTAAAAGTTGGCAACTAATTCAAATTAAACAAAGCATAATGAAACACTATGAGAATTCAAACCAAAAAAATAATAAATAATGCCTGTGCATTGGATTCAGCCCACTAGTTACCAATCTGCCACCACCTCCGCTGTGGAATCTTCTATCATAATCTCTGTGTGGTAAAGGTAGGTAAAATCTTATAAAGTGTTTTAGTGTGGAGGATGATGTTATTCAAGTGAAGAGGGTGAAAATGTTCCAGGGCTCTGCAGAAAAAGCATACTCACCAGACCCCCTGGAGCCCTGCAGAGAAGAGCTTTGGCTGTGCTAAGGAGGATTCTTAGCTTCTTGTGTACTTTACGGTCTGCAAATCCTTCACTGTGAGGACCTCAAAAAAGAAGCCAGACTTTTCCATGGACTCCAAGGCTGTGTCAGCAAATGCCAGACCCAGCAGGCCCTTTCTATTGTATGTTAAAGCTCCAAACAGCTGTAAATCGTTTGTGCCAAGATCTCTTATAAGTGTGACAAACACACAGCGTTCTACATACCCCCTGGAGGCCAATTAAAAAGCTAGGAGACCACAGATCACAGTCTCTGAACATAGTCACCACACCTCTCAGGGCTGATGGCCATGATGGTTTTTTCTCTTCTCTCCTCATCAGAAATCAAACTTTGGATTGGAGGTTATTTATCCATGGGTTTTGGTTTAATTTTTAGCAGAGTGTTTTGAACTGAGTATCTCTGAAAAAGAAGCCTACATATCTAGTCTGTACATTTTCTTATCAGCATGTTTTCATGTGAGGGAATTATATAGCTTCTTCTTATGTGTTACCCAGTTCATCCAAGAGTTGGGTTGGTTTATTCTTTGGACAGAAATTACAGTTATTAAAACCTCCTCAAGGGGTGCCCAGCTGCCTAGGTTGGTGGAGCTTGTGACTCTTGGTCTCAGGGTTGTGGGTTCAAGACCCACACTGGGTGTAGAGATTACTTTAAAAAAATAAAATCTTTTAAAACAAAGTGCTGAGGGGCTCCTGGGAGCTCAGTTGGTTAAGCTCCAACCATGATCTTATGGTTCGTGAGTTTGAGCCCCACGTTGGGGCTCCATACTGACAGTGAAGAGCCTGCTTCAGATTTTCTCCCTCTCTCTTTCTGCCCCTCCCACACTTGTGTATGCTCTCTCTCTCCCTCAAAATAAGTAAACTTAAAAAAAAATTAAGTGCTGGGGCGCCTGAGTGGCTCATTCGGTTAAGTGTCTGACTTCAGCTCAGGTCATGATCTCACAGTTCGTGAGTTCAAGCCCCGCGTCGGGCTCTGTGTTGACAGCTCAGAGCCTGGAGCCTGCTTCAGATTCTGTGTCTCCCTCTCTCTCTCATCCTCCCCTGCTCACACTCTGTCTCTCTCTCTCTCTCTCTCAAAATTAAATAAACATTTAAAAAATTTTTAAAAAATTAAGTGCTGAAAATATGATAGGGAAAAGTAGGGTAAAATAAGCAGAGAGGGAAAGCTTAGGACCTGAGGTCCCTGAGGTGGGAGAAACACATATTTTGGAACAATGCTGGCAGTGTTCCACTACAGTAAACCCCCTTGGGTGTAAAGTCCGTCTTAAGAATGTGACAGATAATGAGGTTTTTGGGGTGACAGTGTGGTTGGTGGGGTCCTGAGCTGACGACCAAGAAAGAATTCTTGAAGACGTCTTTGGTGCAAAAAGGTGATTTTATTGAAGATGGGGACAGGACCTGTGGGCAGGAAGAGCTGCCCCAGGGACCATGAGAAGAGACTGGTTATGTACTATGGAGTTGGGGGGAGGTAAAGTCCCGGAGAAGTTTCCAGTGAGATTTTCATATGCTAAAAACTCACAGGGTACTGGGGGCCTTGACGATAGTCAAGGTAGTGTTGTTTTTCCCTCTAGCATAGTATTAGCATTAAGACAGTAAGGAGTTCCTGGAGAAAAGGTTTATTCTGCCAGCCTCAAGTATTTGTCAATGGGCTGCAGGTTATAAGGAAATTTAGTTCTACCTGTCATTTCCTTCTGCCTGTTTCCCACATCACTATGGGGAGGTGATGGAGACTTAGGTCCGCAGGACTATGATCTCTGTCAGTTAATCGTTTGTTTTTCCCCTTTCCTTTGTTCTTGGGCAGCCAGGAGTGCCTAGGAATATCACATGTATCCCACCTGGGGGAGGAGGGGAGAGGGGCTGGGGGCAGAGGGAGGGGTTGCAGCCTGTCAGCTTGCTTTATGCTCCCTCATCAGCGGACACCACCTATCCCCTTCAGGTTCCCATCAGCAATTTGACAATCAAAATACCTAACTAAACCAGAAAATTTATGTTATACAAGGGACGGTATGACCAGCCTGACTCCACACAATGGAGTCGAGTCAATCAGGAATGGACAACCCAGCACCTAGAGTTATCCAACCAGTAAGGGTAGAACCTGAGAAGAAACGAAGGGGAAATGAATGGGGAAGGGTGACCAGAATCTTATAAAACAAAGACCCTTGCCTATTGTTGGGGGCATTCACTTTTGAATGCCCCCTCTCTGTAAAAAGAGCTTTCACACTAGTCTGCTTTTCTGATCTTGTACTCTAATAAACTTTTGCTTGCTGCTCATTCTGTGTCCACTTCTTCATTCTTCAAAGCGGCAAGACATTGAACTCTGGGTATTGAGGTAAAAAAATCCTGCAACAAAAAGATTCTTAGGTACTAGAAATCATTTGTGAAACCTTTTGTGGGAATAAATGGTGAAAATTGGTCCCTTTTAAAGGAACTTGGTTCCATTTCTGTACTGACACATCTCAAATATTTTTCAATTCTTTCTCAAAGCATTCTTATTCTTTTTAAAAAAATTTTAATGTTTATTTATTCTTGAGAGAGTCACAGAGTGTGAGCAAGGGAGGGGCAGAGAGAGAGAGAGGAGAGAGACAAGAGACAGAGACAGAGACAGAGGGAGACACAGAATCCAAAGCAGGCTCCAGGCTCTGAGCTGTCAGCACAGAGCCTGATGCGTGGCTCGAAATCAAGAGCTGTGAGATCAGGACCTGAGCCAAAGTCAGAAGCTTAACAAACTAAGCTGCCCAGGCACCCCTCAGCATTCTTATTCTTTGGACCAGATTCATATAGTAACATATTATGATAATAGTATTAGCTACATGGGGTTGGAACAGCCAAAAAGAGATAAATGAACTAATGATCACATGGTGTTCTCATGAATATTTGTGTCACTGCCAGCTGCCGTGATACCTTAGAAACAATTGGTGTAAAGGGACGTTCACAACAAATTGGAAGACTTCTGGTATGCATTACACCAAAAGAATAGCAGATAAAAGGGAATGAAGGATACTTAGGTAGAATTCCTGCCTGGTGCAAAACAGAATAAAAATAAAATAAATATAAGACCTAAGGATGAAACTAACAAATGATTTTTCACTCTATGAATAGAAATTTTCGTATTTGGCTATTCACAATGAAAAGTAATCAAATTCCTTGAATCTTTTAAGAACTCCTCAAACAGACTAATTGCATTATTTCCAAATGATGATGGTTTCCCATTCTTTTGTTTTACATACTATTTTCACCTACATGTCCATCCATTTAACATTCACTGCTGAGTAATTCTTGTGGAGATCAGCTGTAGGAGAAAATACAAAAAGAAAGAATTGGAAGATATCTTTACATAATTAGAAAAAAAATCACTTTTTTTCTCTCAGTTGCCTGACAGATTAATATCCAATCTATTTTTATGTATTTTTTTAAATGCTTATTTATTTATTTTGAGAGAGGAGCAGAGGGAGAGGGAGAGAGAATCCCAAGCAGGCTCCACGCTGTGAACCCAGAGCCCATCCTAGGGCTTGATCTCATGAACCCTGAGATCATATGACTTAGCCGAAATCAAGAGGCACGTTTAACTGACTGAGCCACCCATATGCCCCATCCAATCTATTTTTAAAAACACATAAAACAAATGAAAAGTTGGTTTGCACATATGTTGAAAGACTGGATAAACCTATAGAATATAGTTAGGAATAAAAACATTTACCTACATAATTCAGGGAAAATGAACAAACCACCACTGAGAAGAACCTATGAATACAAACTAAATTTCCCTATACGGTTGTATAGTTCTTTATGCTGTTGTTTAAAAGTAAAAAAAACATTGAGTTCTGGCCTCCTTTTGCTATTTATTGAAATAACGCCCAACAGGCCAGTAATGATTCATTCTATGTGGTTAGTCAAGCTTTATCACAGGGGAGCCTTGGAACAAAACATTCAGTTACCCTGTTGTGTGTCTTGTTAAGGCCTTTTCACTCTTCTGCCTTGCAAATGAAACCACAATTTTGTTTGAGTTAGCAATCCCCCACCCTCCCCATCCCTACAGTAGGCTTCAGGGGATAATTTCTTATTGGTCTCTATCAGTCATAGAAATTTCATTCTTTATTGGCCTACAGGTGGGTGTGAGACCCAGTTCCAGAAAATGAGACATGGGGAGAATCTCTGTGAGAAAAGAAGGTCGCTTTTCTTCCTGTCCCCTTCTTACCTGTTCTGGATACTCTCATGTGATATTGTAGCCATTTTGTGATCATGGATAAGGGTTAGGGTACAAAAGCCAAAAAAAATTGCAGAAACGTTGGCTTACACCCTGGCATTGTTGAGCCTCTGAAGGAACTGCCTATATCCAGATGTCTTGTTAAGTGAGAAAATAAACTTCTGTGTGTTTAGATGACTCTAAAGTGGTCTAAAACATTCAGCTAAAAGCATTTTAATAAATACATTCAACATGAAAAAATTATGCTAAAATGAAAACCAGAAATAATAAATAACATGTTGATTGAGTCACTATGTACTGAGCCCTATTTTTACCACTCAGGTTCTCATTCATGCCTTATAACAATCTTATGAGGTATACACTATCATTATCTTCATTTATCAATAAGGACGGTGAGGTATAAAGAGGTTAGCAGTACAACTGATAGGTGGTAGAATTAGGTGCTTAACTGCTATATGCCAACCCAGGCAGAGAAATGATTATAGAGGAAACTGTCGAAGAAGAATGTTCTCAGCTTATGAAATCTAATGGAAGAAGTGTGATGGGTTCTCCTGTAGCTGTTCACTTCAATCTTTGTTTGTTCTGCATTGTTGCTAATATCATGCTGTGTTTATACAGGGCTCGGGCTCCATTGTTTCATATTTTTTTGGCATGATTTTTTTTTTGGCAGAACAGGGCCTTGTATTCAATAGCACTAAATCCTAGTAAAGCACAGGTACAGGGAACCTTTCACAACTCCAAAATGTAAGCAGAAATGCTGTTAATTTAACAAAATGATAACAGATTATCTCAAATACAATTTAATCGGAAGGCTGACAAAACAAGTAAAACACTAGGATTACCACCACCAGTATTCAATCAATGGATTGTCATTTTGCTTATAATAGAAACCAGGAAGCAAGGAAAAATTTGCTTTTTTCGGCACCAAGCATATAAATAGCAATCATCACCAATGGGGAAAAACTGCATACCTGGGAAATAGAAATTTTGTACCCAGACAGGTTTCCTATGTGCTTATGATGGATCAAAATTTAAAGACATGATACAGAGCCACATATTGGGCACTTACTCATGTGTAGATTTTTGAATGGATTAACCAATACATTTCTATCATGAACATATAAATTATAGTGCCTCTTCTCCTTAGTGATTCATTTCCTAAGTTCACTTTCTTTTGGCCTTCCTTAGAGTATTTGCTTTCAAATTGTATGACATTCCTACCTCATTTATGTTTAGACCCCATACCTCCATCAGTACTTTGATAATAAGATGATATGTTTGCAGACTGGCTTCTAATTCACTCTTAAAGATTTCCTCTTTTTTTTTTAATTAAAAAAAAAAGTTTAACATTTATTTATTTTTGAGAGAGCGAGACAGAGCACAAGTGGGGGAGGGGCAGAGACTAGGGTGGGGCACAGAATCCAAAGCAGGCTCCAGGCTCTGAGCTGTCAGCACAGAGCCTGACGTGGGGCTCAAACTCACGGACCACGGGATCTTGACCTGAGCCAAAGTCGGTCGATCAACCGACTGAACCACCTAGGCGCCCCAAAGATTTCCTCTTTATAGAACTGGGCTTATTAAAATAATTCACTTTCTTTCATTAAAGTGTCATGGAAAACAAGGGGAAACCAAGACAAAAGGGAATGGGTCTTGTAAAAATATTGCTCACTTATGTTGGAGGGTAACCTCTCTTAGAATGCACATTAATTTTTGGTAAAATTTTTAAAACTATCCTGGATTACCAAAACCACACTCACTAATATCTTGAAATGGCAGCTACAATAATACTAAGCATAGCATCGATTTTCAAGTTGATTTATCAATCAGAAGCGGTATAGCCAAATTTGAAGTAGGACAAATTTTGTCTTCTTACTTCCCCTCTAAGGGTTTGTTCGGATTTTTTTGTACTGTAGTACATTGCTCATTATGTGTCATTGTTTAGGGAACCAATGTGGCTTGCTATCATCTGGCATCATTATTTGTGTTTTGGGGTATTTTAGCTAAAAGAAAGAAAAGCTGATGTTAATCTTGAGAAGCCCAAATTTGCTAGGGTAATCAAACAAATTTGCTCAACTCCATATTCTGTAGACACTAGGAAATTCAGGACCCTCCACAATTTCCCAGGAGGGAGAGGGTTTGGGAGAGGCTCAAGGGGTCCAGTTATCTCTCACTCAGTTTCAATCTCCATTCACTGCCTTGTCTCTGGGACTTTGTCTGTATGCTTAACCCCTATTCATTTTCCAAAAGATTGTTGGGTGAGTTGCCAACTTTTTATTAAACAAAACATTTGAGGAGGAGGAATATGTCCAACATAGAAAGGAAAAGTGAAATTAATCATTAAGAGATTGTTTTAAACTGTGCTGTTTCCCCATCTTTGGATATTTCTTTGTCTTTTCTCTACTAGTACACTCCTCTCCTCCCTGACCAGGACCCCCAAACCTCTAGTTCATACCCCCACCCCCAACCAATTGAAAGCACCTGTTAGTACATTATACAGACAAGTTTTTTTTCTTTTTCTCTTTTCAATTTTCTCCTTCCAGACTATGCCTAAGGACCCTGTCATCATTTAAAAAAAACTATTATGTTCATTAAGGTATTCCTCTAAGTTTAAGAACAGTATAGAGAACTAAGCAGAAACATTGAAATTAAAGTTTACCTTTTCAGTGGCTTGAAGCAGTATGCCAATTACTTTTATGCATTATTTCAGTTAACTTTCACAACAATTTTGTGAGATAAGTACACTTATTGTCCTAATTTTACAGATGAGGAACCTGAGGCCAAATCTGTATCTACTCACCTGTTTCTGTTCTTTTAATATTTTAATATTTTCTTAAAGAGAAGTAATTTCTTTTTTTATATAAATTTTTTAATGTTTATTTATTTTTGACAGAGAGAGAGAGAGAGAGAGAGAGAGAGAGAGAGAGAGAGAATGAGTGGGGGAGGGGCAGAGAGAGAGGGAGACACAGAATCCCAAGCAGGCTCCAGGCTTGGAGTTGTCAGCACAGAGCCCGATGCGGGGCTCAAACTCAAAAACCATGAGATCATGACCTGAGCTGAAGTCGGACGCTCAACCGAC
This sequence comes from Acinonyx jubatus, assembly GCF_027475565.1. Taxonomy (NCBI): domain Eukaryota; kingdom Metazoa; phylum Chordata; class Mammalia; order Carnivora; family Felidae; genus Acinonyx; species Acinonyx jubatus. Next base: position 29,728,246 of record NC_069394.1, read on the forward strand.
TGAGCCTCCCAGGCGTCCCAAGAGGAAGAATTTCAGGGGCATCTGGGTGGCTCAGTCGGTTAAGCGTCCAGCTTAGTTTTGGCTCAGGTCATGATCTTGTGATTTGTAAGTTTGGGCCCATGTTGAGCTCTGTGCTAACAGTGCAGAGCTTACTTGGGATTCTTTCTCCCTTTCTCTCTGCTCCCCACCCCCAAATAAATAAAAATTTAAAAAGAGGAAATATTTCATATAAAATAAATTTAAATAATATTCTGATCTAAAAGGGTAATATGAGGCCCTATCCAATCAAAACCAGAAATAATCAGTCTCACTGATGGAGAATAATTAGAATAGGGTGTGTGTGTGTGTGTGTGTGTGTGTGTGTGTGTGTGTGTGTGTTTAACTTTCTCTACCTTCATTGATTTCATAGACACACTATAATTAGCCTTGGACCATATTTATCCACTGAATATACCAGATCTTATCATTCATTCTGCTATTTATACTTATTCATGATAGTTTTTATTGAATTGCTGTGAATTGCTACAGTTTTGGAGAAAATAGACTTCTTTACTTTTGCATCTGACAGGAATTCATAAGTACTTGTCAAACATGCACAATTTTTATGCCAAAATCGTTGCTTCTCTTTTCAGCATTCTCAAATTGTCTTTTTGTGTTTGTTTATTATTTTTCAAATATTTGTGAAAATTCAACAGTAATTTGTGACTTGATGACAGAATTGGGAATGTTATGTTCTGATCATACTACTTTCCCAAATCCCTAAGATCTTTGGCAATTTAAAAAATTAATCTCCTTCTCTAAAACTTCATTTTAAATTGAGAAAAATGTTTAGCTTCATAAGGATACAGAATATATTAAGCAAGAGATGATTCTAAAGGGATTTTAAAGATGATTTAATGGGATTTTAACATATGCAAAATTAAAAAAACATTTTAAATATAATAATACTATGTGTTCTACTTATGAATTACTGCATGTAAATGCTCTTCATTAAACTCAACGCAAGAGAACTTTATTTTTTTTTAATTTTTTAAATGTTTATTTATTTTTGAGAGAGAGAGACAGAGCACACATTGGGGGCGGGGGAGGGGCAGAGAGAGACAGAGACACAGAATCTGAAGCAGGCTCCAGGCTCCAGGCTCCCAGCTGTTAGCACAGAACCTACACGGGACTCTAACCCATGAACTGTGAGATCATGACCTGAAGCCGAAGTCAGACACTCAACTGACTGAACCCCCCTAGCTCCCCATGAGGACTTTAATTTGCACTCCAAGTAATCTTAGTCATAAGAAAATTCTAATAATCAAAAATGAAGGATTTTTTTTACTTGTAATTCATACACATAATTCAATGAGCTAAATTGTTCTACAAAGATCATAGCAACTTTGTTGTGAGAAACAGTAGTTTTAGAGAATATATTGGTTAATACTTCCATATCTCTAAAACTGCATGGTTGCGATGCTACGTTTTTCTTTCAGTCTTTGGCATCACCTCCTCCTGGGGCTGAGGCTGTGGCTGTCCTTCCTCTCACATCCCATCACAGAGCATTGCTCCCCACGTCTGTCCTCCCACCGCAGATGGTTATTCAGTATTCACATTAGTATAATTTCATCAGTGTTACTCAAAGTTGTACCTTCGAAAAGACCATGGTTACGTTGCCTTTACTATTCTTACATTTCTCCTAGAATTAATTAATAATTTCTTCCTTTTTCCTTGATTTCGATTTGTAATATATTTATCATAACTAAATTCAAGCCTCAAACTCCCTGCCAATTGTATGAATCTCCACTTAGTAGTTTATATACCTCAGATATTCTACTGATTTGGTCTTCTCAGAAAAACCACTCCTGAAGCCTTCTGGCCTACTGTCATCTGGCTTATGTGTACCCCAGGCGTTGATTTCTGTTACTACTTCTCTTCCCAAGTCTCCTGCTTCCTTCACTTTCATCTTGCTCTCCTCAAACAACTTCCTAACAAAGGGAAATGGGAGAGAAAATTTTAAGACCTTGCATACCTGGGTGGCTCAGTCAGTTAAGCATCTGACTTTCTTGCTTTCAGCTCAGCTCATAATCTTATGGTTCCTGGGTTCGAGACCCCTCATCAGGCTCTGTGCTGTTAGCTAACTTGGGATTCCCTCACTCTCCCTCTCTCTCTGCCCCTCCCCTGCTTGCACTCTCTCTCTCTGTCTTTCAAAATAAATAAACTTAAAAAAAATAGAACTTGCACGTCTAAAAATGTCTTTCTTCTATTCTCACACTATATTAATAGTTTATATCATAATATGATTCTCCATTTAAAGTCATTTTGCCCCCAGAATTTTATAGGCATTATTCCATTGTCCATCTCACAGTGTTTATATCCAGAATTCCAAAGCCTTTCTGATTCCTACTCTTCTGTTTGTGAAAGGTTCTTTTGTCTCTGAAGTTTCCTGGATGTTTCCTTTGTCTCTAGTTTTCTGAATTTCACTGAGATTAGCCTTGGTGTGCGTCTTTTCTTTTGTTGTGCTGGGTCCTTTGTAAGCACCTTTAAAAAAACATACATCTAGTTAGTTAACGTACAGTATAATATTGGTTTCAGGAGTGGAATCTAGTGATTCATCAGGTTTTTTTTTTTTCCAAGAGGGTTTTTTTTTTCCCCTCTCTGTTTTCTTACTCTCCCTTTCTTAACTTTGGACAGGCTAAGTGGTAGAATCCCCAGGCTCTCAAGTCAGACTGCCTAGGATTGAATCGTAGACTTTCTAATTATTAACAGTGTGACTTAATTTTTTGTGTGCCTTAGTTTTTCCACTAGGATAATAGAAATAATAAAAGTACCTATGTCATAGGCTCTTATGATTAGTCAATGATACAGTGGATGGAATGCCTGTGTGTATATTGTAAGTGCCATATAATTGTTTTTAATCTCCTGGACAGTTAATCTAATGTTCATTCTTTTTTTCCCCATCCACCAATTCTTTGTCTTTTTGCCAGACTCTCTGGTAAATTTTCTCAACGATCTCTTCCATCTATTATTTTTTCCCCTGCTTTCACATTTTTAATTTCTAAGAGCTCTCACTTGTCTCTTGTTGGCACTATCTTCTCACCCTCTGAAAAATTCATGATTATTTGTCAAGTTTTCTTTTTTTTTTAATGTTCACTTATTTTTGAGAGAGACGGACACAGGGCACGTGTGGTGGAGAGGCAGAGAGAGAGGGAGACACAGAATCTGAAACAGGCTCCATACTCAGTGCAGAGCCCAATGCAGTGCTCGAACTCATGACCATGAGCCGAAGTCAGACCCTTAACCGACTGAGCCACCTAGGTGTCCCATTTGTCAAGTTTTCTTATTGCATAGTCTCCTTTTCCTTCAAAGTGTTGGTTTTTTCCTTCCTTTCTTTTCTTTTTATGTTCCATGTTAAAGCCCTTCCTCAAGTGTTCAGTAATCCTGATTTTCAGCTCATATTTAAGGATAGGGGACTGAAGCACAGATTGGAAGATCTGAGCATGAGGGATAATTATTGAATGTGAGCATCACAGGAGGATAATTTGGCTAGGACATTTTGTCGATTAGTTCCCAGTTTTAGAATCTTTAGGCATTTAGATGTCTTCTGAAGAGACTCGTCCAATTCCTTCCTGGAGAGAGCAAAGGCCTGGCTTCCAGTGTTCTGGGAGCCAAATAGGCAGAAGAACTAGACATCTCGGTGTCCTGCTTTCAGTAAGGAAAACTCAATTCCTCACTCAACAAGTGTCCAGTGTGTGCCATTCTAGTGCCCTGATGTGTTAACCTGTCCAAGCAGTAAACCTGCAGTCTTCTATCAGATAGGGGCAGGCTGTCAGCTGCAGAGACAGTGCACTGCATGTCACCACTCCTGACATTTGAGAGGATTCCGTAATAAGCTAACTTAATTCTTTGCTGTTCCCGCTGCAGACTTGGGATTTAACTTTCTCAAGTACACTATATCAGTTCTACCTTTCCATCTGCTTTCCAGCTCCCAAAATTGTGTGCTATTTTTCCTCTTTCCTTTTGAGTTCCTTTTGAGTTCATTTCTTTTAAAAAAATTTCCTTTTGAGTTCATTTCTTTTAAAAAATTAATTTTCTGATTTTTTTGGTGAGGTTTTGTGTTTTTGGGGGGGGGTGAAACTTGATGCATGTATATTTAATCCATTTTTTTACCTGGAAGTCATAAAGCAAAGTTTTCAGTGGGTCTTTGAGATTCCCCATCTGTCTAGATCCACCCAAGATAGAGATTTTTGCTCAATTCTTCATATAAACCTCATGAAAATTGGGATATTTGATAGACGCTCTGTCTGCTCCCCATGGTACTGCAATCTACACAAGTCATCAGACTGAATAATTTCTGTGACTCTCCAGACTTAGAAGATTGGTGTTTAACACCTAAACTTTTTATACTGCAGAAGCTTATACACTTAGTGAATGGGAGGAAAGAAAGAACAACTTAATCATTGACCCATCTTCTCTAGTTCTTATGGACCATTTGCTTTGGTACAAAACAAATGAGACAATGGACACTTCGGTTGTGAGAGATTTAAAACAAAATAAATTTGGGGTGCCTGGGTGCCTCAGTTGGTTGAGTGTCTGACTCTTGATTTTGGCTCTCAGGTCATGATCTCATGTTTCATGAGTTCAATCCCTGTGTATTAGTGAAGAGCTTGCTTGGGATTCTCTCTCTCCCTCTGTCTCTACCCCTCCCCTCCACTCACAGGTGTGTTCTCTCTCTCTCTCTCTCTCTCTCTCTCTCTCTCTCTCTCTCTCTAAATTAATAAATAAATAAACTTTAAAAAATCAAGCATATGCAAGTGGAGACATGAACAGAGTCCTGGTGGCAGTGAGTTGCATCTCCATTTCAGTTCTTCATTGATTTCATGACTTACGTTTGTATTCTTTGTAGTTACATATATCAGTGTAGTTACATGTAGTTATAATTTGTTCCCCTAAAATGATTTGGTTTAGGATTCTGTTTCTTACTGCTGAAAGAGCCCTGATTAATTTACTAAAGGATGAACAGAGTTTTCCATCAACATAACTAGCATAGAATTTTTAACTTGTCTACAAAAGTATAGGGGCATTTTATTTCTACTTCAATATTTTGCTCCTAGGGACACGTGGGTAGCTGAGTTGGTTAAGCATCCAACTTGGGTTCAGGTCATGATCTCACAGCTCAGGAGTTCAAGCCCCTCTTAGGGCCCTGTGCTGACAGCTCAGAGCCTGGAGCCTGCTTTGGATTCTGTGTCTCCCTCTCTCTGTGTCTCTCTGTCTCTGTCTCTGTCTCTCTCTTTCTCTTTCTCTCTCTCTCTGAAAGATAAATAAATAAGCTTTAAAAAAATAATTTGCTCCTGGAGAGAAAATAGACCCCACGTACAAAAAATAGTTACTAAGCACATCTAAAAAACACATATGAAGAGAGACTCTTTCTGTCTGATTTTTCTTCCCTTATTCAAATCCCAGTGAATTTAGTTTAGTGAATGGGGTCTCTCAAGGTTAAATTCTTCCTTAAGAATTTTTCTAGAACTCTTTCTTAAAATTGTGGTGCATGCTTTTCCTGATCTTCAAGCAAATTTCAAAATAATTTGACTTGAAATTGGGTAACTAAGATAATATCCATCCTCCTAAATATACAATTTTAATATAAATTCTATACACCATTATCTTTGAGATTCAGAAACCCTTATGCCTATAATACAGCTCTACTTTATAATAATAAAATTGTTCCTAGTTTTATAATGGCATAAATGTCTAAGTAGCTATTTGGGGATAGAAGGACAGAGTACCTAGGGTTATGGCTGCTTGGTCCACGGAACAGATTGAAATTTGCTGTTTTGAAGGCTCTGTTTCCAATTTTTTAGAAATTGCCACTGATATGTAACCTAACAGCCACAGCATACATGATCGCCTATGCAGACCATCTCAGACTACACCATTGCTTATCCTACCTTATCTTTACAGTCTCAACACTCAAAATGCAGTCTGTAACTTTGTCCTTTCTCACCCCTCTCTCTTTTCTCCTATGCTCCTAGTTCTTATGAAAAACTTCTAATTTGTAGTTGGCTACAGGATCCCCTAAATCTGGATCTTGATCATTTACAGTTTCACTAGATTTAGTCATTTAAAAATTTTTGTAAGTTATTTAGAACAACAACCTTAAAAGGAAGGACTAAATCTTCAATAGAAATTAAAATAAAATATAATGTATTACCAAATCATCAACTTAATTCTTCCCTCAAGGTGGGTAAATCTAGTATCACAATGAGTGTAGGTAACAACTACATGTGCTCACCTGAAAAGACAGTAGAATTAACTAACTGAAGGACTCCCTAATCTTCAAGCAATCACAACTTGTCCTCAGTTAACCTCTGACACACATTACTTTCAGCTTCTCATCTCTCTCTGCGCATGATCCGGGCCCAAGCACTAGTATACAGGAAAAGGGCCATGATATGCACAAATGCACCAGAGAGGCTACCTTTTATCTCATACAGAAAAAGTGTTCGTTGTTCAAATCTTGGTGTCCTTAGCTTCCTTTACTTCCACTCCTGTCACTATTAGAGAAGAGGTGGCAAGGAAGTGCAGTAGTTTAAGTAATCAATTTCTGTAAATAACTCCTATTCATGGCTTGTTCTATAGCTTCCCTGTAGCATCTCAGCTGAGAAGCCCAAGTGGGACTTTTTAGGTGCAGTGAAGCTCAGCTTTCAGTTTCTCAAGTTGATCTTCAAGTAAGTCAGAACCTCTGGAAGTCCATCACTGTCTTCAACTTTCAGCTCCTAAAAATTATCAATGTCATAACCAAATGGTATTTAATAAGCATTACTATGTCACTTCCCCTTCAGCTTCTGGAACAGGAGCAAAGGGAATAGGAATGGATATATGACAAGCTGTCCAGCAGAGCTGCTGTTGTATAAATATGATTTAACACAGGCCAAAAAAAAAAATCTCTGGATTGGTTAAGGTACACGTTTTTTCACTTTACACCAATTGTAACAACTGGCTTTTCTGTCTCTGAAAAGAAATAAACTGGTAAAAACTTGTCAAATGCTATCATTTATTGTGCATGCCACTTGTAGAATGTGTTTGTGCAGGAGGATTTGCCCTTTCCATATGGTTTAAGTTATTGGCAAAGTGAAGCTAAACAAGTGCATTTGAAAGGATGGTGCGAATGCCTTCCATTTTGGTGATTTATAGCTGTCCACAGCTATCAGTGTTTTTATTTAAAAATTATTAGAGCAATTATAGGGCAGGAGGTGTATGTGGAGCTTGAAAATATGACCAAGAATGATTCATATAGTGATGACTGTATATAGAAGTAGCTTCACTGAATGAGAAGAGTTATTCTTAGCATCTTATTTTATCCCAAAATCTTTACATGGTTTTGCCCCTGGAGAAAATCCCCTTTCTTTTTCCTATTACTTTGATGATTTTCCTATTTTTGAAAATGAAATTACACAAGAAAATTAAATAAAAAACACAAATTTTGTATTTCCACGTGGTATGGCAGTCCATCTAGAAGACCCAATAAAAAGAGATTTTAATTTTAAAATTAAAATAAAATAATGGGAAACAACTAGGATTCAGTAAGCATACTAGCTAAAAAAGCAAAGAAATCATTAACTTTCCTATATACATTAAATAACATTTCAAAATTATACAGAAGTAAAATATCCAATTTACAATAGTAATCAACATTCAAAAATCTAAAGATAAATTTTTTTAAGGAACAATGCAAAAATTAAAATTCTACTGAAGATGTCAATAGATGGGATAACATTTTCTTTTATAGGAAGACTCTATTGTAATGATATAAATGTCTAAAGTAATATATGAATTCACTCTGAGCCCAATTAGAAAACTGGGTTTTTGAAATGTGAAAAAATAATTCAAAGTTTTTTGTGGCACCTGATTGGATACATCAGATTATTGAAAAAAAAATCTGAAAGCAAAAAGTAACAAAGTGAGACAGCCCTGCTAAATATTAAAACGTAAAGTGATTAAAACAGTGTGATACTAGAATAGGGATAAAAAGATCAATGGAGCAGATCAGAATATCTAAAAATGGATGCAAGTAAGTTTGAGAATTTAGTATAGAAAGACTGATTAGTCAATAAATTGTGTTGGTATAACTGGCTAGCCATTTGGAAAATAATTAAGCTAGATTCCTACCTCACTCATTATACTAAAATAAATTCCAGATGGATCAAAAAATTTTTAAACTAAAACCATAAAAGTAGTTTTAAAAAGACTCAGATGACTGTTTTTAATAAAATTGGAATAGGAAAGGCTTTTAAAATGTGATACAAGACCCAGAATTTAAAAGGAAAAGACTGACAATTTTGACTACATAGAAATAAACGCTTTCTCAATATTTAAAAACATCAGTAAAACAAAAAATTACAAACTAGAAAAAATGAGCATGACAAATATGGTAGACAAAGGGCTAATGTCTTCAATACTATTTTAAAAACTATTAATTTGAAGATCTATAAAAAACAAATGAAAAGTCAATAGCAGAATGGACAAAGGACTCAACATGGCTGGCCTCAGAGAAAGTAACACCAATCATATAAACCTAGGAAGACACTTAACCTCACTCATAATTTTTTTAAATGCAAAATAAAAGAGAGCAATGCAAATTTCTATAAACCAGTAATAAAAAGATGACATTTGGTATTAAGTATTAAGATTTCTATGTACATTTAGACAAAAATTAAAAAATGATATGGTGAATGAATTTTGTTAGAACAAGAATAAATACTTTTTTAAACTAAATAAACTAAATAAACACTTTTTTAAAAAGGCAATTTGACGTTATTTGTCTAAATATACGTATAGATTTCCCTTGAACTAGCAATTGCATTTTAGCCATTAATGCAACAGATATATTCACACAGATGTTGAAAGATGTACAAATAGAGTTTATATTCAACCAGTAGGCAAAATGATAGCTATGCTGGTTGTTAAAACACAGAAACCCTTCTGTAAATGGTTGCTGCACTGAGGTCCTTGATTTCCTCACCCTATGCCTCAGTTGCCTCATCCTCTGGAGTGGGCTTCTTTGTGACACAGCAACAAGTAACTCATGCCTGGTCCAGCAGGGGGCCACTAAAATCTCACTACAGCACTAAAGTTGGGATCCATGTTTGTTGGTCAGTGCTTATGACATAAGGATCTTTAAATATTTTCATATCACCTCTGCGAATAAGATGTTCAGTGCAATTTGTTTAAAAATATCTAAATACCCACTAAAGACCAATTACATTATTTGTGGGATAGCAACGCCATGAAATATTCTGACACAAAGAAATAATGAGGTAAATTTATATGTAATGATATAAAGAAATAGCCACAATATATCTTAAATTTAAAACCCATGTTGTAAAACATTTATGTTGTGATTCTGTTTATACATTGTAAAAGGCTCTATAAATAAGATATTTTTAATGTACATAGGAAGTGTCAGGAAGCATACATACTAAAGAGTGAACTGGGTAGTGGAAGTCTATGGAGGTAACAGGGACTCTTACTTTTTTTTTTTATTATTATTCCAGTAAAGTTAACATACAGTGTTATATTAGTTTCAGGTGTGCAATATAGTGATTCAACAATTTTATACATTACTCCATGGCTCATCATAAGTGTTCTCTCTTTTTTTTTTAACATTTATTCATTTTGAGAGACAGAGACAGAGCGCGAGCAGAGAGAGACACAGAATCAGAAGCAGGCTTCAGGCTCTGAGCTGTCAGCCCAGAACCTGATGCAGAGCTTGAACCCACCAACCGCGAGATTCTGACCTGAGCCAAAGTCAGATGCTCAACCGACTGAGCCACACAGGCGCCCCGATCATAAGTGTACTCTTTATCTAGGAGCCTCTTATTTTTACTTATATACTTTCATATTATTTGTTATTTTTTCCTCTTTCTTTTAAAAAAGCATCTGTATTGCTTATAAAATAAAAATACTTTTTAATTGGCATGAAAGTATTTACCATATCACATATTTTTGAGTCCCCTTAGTCAGGAGTCCTGAAATTTTCCATGGACCCTCTTGCAGTCTAGTTAAGCCTGTGAAGTGTTTCTCACAATAATGTTTTTATATGTTTAATGTAAAATACATAGTAGTACATAGGAAACTAATTATATTGGAATACAATTATCAAAATATTTAAAAGAAAACAAATTTGTGATACAGTAATAGAAGTGTGTTTATTGACACATTTGATAACAATATCCAGGAGCAGGTTTAATAACTAATGTAATTTCAAAGAAGTAATAAACATAAATGTAGTTTGGGATATCTATAACAATTACAGTGTGGTATGAAAATATATATAACTTCTACTCATGACATAGTTATAGATAACCACTAATACTGCTGTGGTTTGTTGTTTACCCTCATAATTGGAGGAAATGTTAAATTTTAGTTAACTTAATAAAAATACATAATTTTTCCCATCCAAATTTACAGAACCCCTGAATTCTATCCACAGACCACTTGAGAAACCATGGGTTCCAGATACATAACTTGAAAATATTAGTCCCTCATTTAAAACAAGTTTTATGTCATTCGGTGTAGCTATGTGCTCCCCTTGTTTAAAGAGAGTCCTTTACAATTGTGAGGTAAAGAGAATGGAATCCTCAAAAATTGTTCCCAGATCACTAGCTTCTTAAATAGACCCTTAATGTAACAGTTTATACTATGAAGTTAGCTCAACTTTTCAAAGTACAGCATATCTACAATATTTTATTTCTCTTCTATCTCTACTTTCCTATTCCCTTTATCCCCTATCTGTACACTGGCTTCCTTTTTACCTCTTCTCTTTACACTAGCATTTCCCATCTAGCTGTTTGGCTCTCTAGTCTTCCCACATGTTTAGATTGTCTTTTAGCTTGTTTTAGTTCCAGCTCTTGATCTTGCTTTCAATGGTGGTTATAATTAACTCCTTATAAATCAAGATGTTAACCCTTACCCGCTATTGGGCATGCAATTTGAAATAGTATTTCAGTAACAGGGGTGGATTTGCATTGATCCATTCGCACTACAACAGTCCCCACTGTGACTAATGATACAAAGGGTCAAGGTGACTGGGATTAGTGGTTATGGCATCAGTGGTTATAGAATAGATCAAATTTAACAATCCTGCATAGGAACCTTGGATTGACCCTGTATTTTGACATAATGCTTTCTAATCTGAGACTTTAAAAAATATTGCTGCCCAAAATTACTCTTTCTCTGAAATTATACCAAATAGTGTTAGTTCTACTTTTTCTTGACAGTTTTAGAACTGAGTTTGTATATAGCTTGTGTTTGGTTAGTGTGTGTGTAAGTGTGTGTGTGTGAGTATATGTGCATGTGTGTGATGTGCTTTTAAAGATGGTTGTGACTGATCACGGTGGAGAATATGTAAATACATTTTGATTTCAGAAAATACAGGTTCTAAAATCAAAGAGGTTGGGAAACAATCTCTTTTGAGTCCCAAAAATAGTGTAGCTCTATAATCATGATCCAAAATCTCTTGCTGCTTCGGTACGCAATGATTTCATCCATTCAGAGACTTGTTTGCGTACTTTTTTTTTTTTGCATACTATAAAATCTGTCCTTATAATTTACCACTTTTTAAAAGTTTATTTATTGAGAGAGAGAGAGAGAGAGAGAGAGAGAGAGAGATTGAGAATCCCAAGCAGGCTCCGTACTGTGAGCACAGAGCCCCATGTGGGGCTCAATCTCAGAAACTGTGAGATCATGACCTGAGCCAAATTCAATAGTTAGGATGCTTAACTGACTAAGCCACCCAGGCTCCCCTACCACCCTTTTTTTCAACTAGCTTCTGTTCCTTGCAACCAAGTATGTTCTGAATAAGGTGTTTTGAGAAACACTTAGAATTCTCTCTTTCTCTCTCTCTCTTTCTCAAAATAAATAAATAAACTTAAAAAAAATTCTCATTAAATTCCAGTTAGTTTACAGTGTAATATTAGTTTCAGATTTAGAATTTAGTGATTCATTACTTACATTCAACACCCAATGGTCATCACAAGTGCCCTCCTTAATCCCTATCACCCATTTAACTCATCTCCCTACCTGCCTCCCCTCCAGTTAACCCTCAGTTTGTTCTCTATAGTTAAGAGTCTGTTTTATGGCTTGCCTCTCTCTTTCTTCCCCCATGTTCACCTTTTTTGTTTCTTAAATTCCAAAGTGAGTGAAATCATATGATATTTGTCTTTGACTGACCTATTTCACCTAGTATAATACACTCTAGCTCCATCCTCATCGTTGCAAATGGCAAGATTTCATTCTTTATTATGGCTAATATGGCTTTAATATGGCTAATATGGTGTTATATACACCACGTGTTTTTTATCCATCATCAGTCAGTGGACATTTGGGCTCTTACCATAATTTAGCTATTGTTGATAATGCTACTATAAACATTGGGGTCCATATATCCTTTTGACTCAGTATTTTTTCCGGTTTATTCTCTTTAAAACACAGTGTTTTAATTCCTTCTTACACAAGACAGTTTTCTGATTTTAATATGCTCCATACTGATTAACATCTAAAAATCACTTGTCTACCTCCTAAAGCACTGCAAAATGTGGCTTGTCTTTTATGAGGTGTGTTAAATGTGTCTTCCATTTCTTTGGGCTGTTTATGTTAAATCAGTGATTACTTCTCTGAAGGGATCATTCTGAAAACAACCAGTTCAGACTGACTGTTACATTAACATAAAAATGTCACTCTGAACTGTTACATTAACATATAATTTTTTTAAAACATTTATTTTTGAGACAGAGCATGAACGGGGGAGGGGCAGAGAGAGAGGGAGACACAGAATCGGAAAACAGGCTCCAGGCTCTGAGCCGTCAGCACAGAGCCCCATGCGGGGCTCGAACCCACGGACCGCGAGATCGTGACCTGAGCTGAAGTCGGCCGCTTAACCGACTGAGCCACCCAGGTGTCCCTAATTTTTTTTTCTATTTTAGCAAGATGTAATCTAATCCTTTTAAGATGGGAAAGCATTAAAGTTGAATTTTATTTGTTACAAGTGTGCTTAAGTAATATGATGACGATATTTTACTAGAGGCTGATATTATCACCAAATTATATACGCTAAGCTCTTACATACTATGTAAACTATGAAATGAAAACCTTTTCTATACAATTCTTAGGTCAAAAGAAACAAAAGTATAGACATAAGATAAAAAATATATAAGATATATGGTATTCAAGGTGGGTGTGAATCAATATGCAAATCCAAACCTTGCAAGAGGTGTCTATTCATCTTTATCTTTTACCACCACAGATTCACAAAATCCACCTAACCTTTTTATATTTGGCTCATTATAGATACTAACTATACCTGAAACTACATCAGCAAAAGAACTGAAACTTCTATATTACCTATTATACATTGCCTGTGTCTTTATCTTACCTCCCTCTCCTAGAATCTGTCATACAGCACACATTAAAAAAGAAGCAAATATAGTTAGTCATTAGCTCAGCTCTGCCCTCCCTGGCTTTCAGAGAAAAAAAATTATTCCCAATTGGTCTCTCTAGGGAAAAAAGTATTTTAATAAATCATATCCCAAAGTGTGTTTTGTGGGATGGTAATAGATATTAAAGGAAAGGGTTCTATAGCCAAACTGGTTATTAGGGGTCGTTTTATTCATTGCAGAATTTTTTTCAGACTTTAAGTTGCGATAATATGCTCATTATAATCTCTCTAGCAGGAATGAGCTATTGCATAAAAAGTTCCATGATTAATTTGACTGGAGAACCTATTTTAAAAGATATCATCTTTTCACCTAAACAGCAAGTGGCACATCTTGGAAAACACTGCTTGGACTCTTAGACACATCAGTTATAACCTTCTCAAAATTCAAACACAGGTTTTATAGGGAAATAGCCCCTCTCCCTATTATTAATACATATTCATCTTACAAGCAAACTGTTAAAACAGGTCTTAAACTTACATGTGTGGATTTGAAAAAAATGATCCCTAGAAAACACTGGATTTATGAAGAATGATTTTTTTAAAGAAAAATTATGAAACCAAACTCAGTTTTATACAAAGAGTGAAAGGGGGAAAAAAAGCCTTCTCAAGTGACCTGCTTTAAAACAATAAATTGAATCACTCTAAACTCTTTAAAGTTTTCTCTGTGAACCAGTTCTTAAACACACATTCTTCTTTTTCCTCAAGTGAGTTACTATCTCCTCACTACTAGACATCCCAATAGGAGGCATGTTTCCTTTAGAGATAAAGCTAATACAATGCTCAAACACATTTTTTTTCAGTTGTTCCAGAATCAATGCATTTTAGGAGTAAGATTTTTTTTTAATAACCATTAATCTATGATTAGGTTTTCCTATGTTTGGGAGAAACTTTTAGCCAGCAGTAGGAATGCCTAAAGGAAATGGACACTAATTACCTTATTTGTTTATTCAGTTAACATTTGATGATTCTACTTTTACTTACTATTGGCCTATATACTGGGATGAGGGTGAAAAGACAAGCCACAGACTGGAAGAAAATCTTTGCAAAACCTGTACCTGATAAAGAACTGATGTACAAAACATATAAAGAGCATTTAGAACTCAACAATTAGAAACCAACAACCCAATTAGAAAGTGGACAAAGGTCTAAACAGGAATCTCACTAAAGAAAATATACGGATGGCAAATAAGCATATGAGAAGATGCTCAATCTCATATGTCATTAAGGAATTACAAATTAAAACAATGAGACACCACTATACAATGATTAGAATGATTGAAATCCAAAACATTGACAAAACCCAATACTGGCAAGAATATGGAGCAATAGGAATTCTCATTCATTTCTGGTGGAAATGCAAAATGGTACAGTCACTTTGGAAATTCGACAGTTCCTTACAAAGCTAAACATAGTCTTACCGTAGGATCCAGCATTTATCCAAATGAGTATTTATCCAAATGAGTCGAAAGCTTATGTTCATACAAAAACCTGCACACGAATGTTTATGTTCCATTTATAATTGCCAAAACTTATAAGTAATCAAGATGTCCTTCAATAGGCGAATGGATAAGCAAACCCATGGTACATCCGCAGTAGGGAGTATTATTCAGCAATAAATAGAAGTGAGCTAACAAGTCATTAAAAGAAGTGGAGTGATCTTAAATTTACATTGCTAAGTGAAAGAAGACAATCTGAATAGGTTACTTACTTAGGTTACTTACTATATGATCTCAACTAGAAGACATTCTGGAAAAGTCAAAACTCTAGGGACTATTAAAAGATCAGTGGTTTCCAGAGCTTTGGAAAGAGAAATAGAAGAATAAATAGGTGGAAAACAGGATATTTAGACCAATGAAACTATTATGTATAATACTGCAATGGTGAATATATGCCATTATTCATGTTTCAAAACTCATAGAACTATACAACACAAAGAATGAACCCTAATATAAATTAGGAACTTCAGTTAAAAATAATGTATCAATATTGGCCCATCAGTTACAGCAGATGTATTACTGTTATGCAAGAGGTTTCTAATAGGGGGAACTGTATACAGGATAGAGGGGGGAGAAGAGGTATATGGGAATTCCTTGTACTTTCTGTTCAAATTTTTTGTAAACCAAAAATTGTTCTAAAAAGTAAAATTGATTAAAGTTTGAAGACCACCAACTTGTAACATTACATTATGGCAAGGACCAGTATTTATGGCTCTTAAAAAAAAAAAAGGACACATTCAGAGTTGAGGACATAAACCTTTGTGGGAGACAAAGACAGTTTATGCCACAGGATGGTTATATTATAATATACTATTTATTTTTTATACCATTTTCTATACAGAAGACTCTTCTTTTTTTTTTTTAATTTTTTTTAACGTTTATTTATTTTTGGGACAGAGAGAGACAGAGCATGAACAGGGGAGGGGCAGAGAGAGAGAGGGAGACACAGAATCGGAAACAGGCTCCAGGCTCTGAGCCATCAGCCCAGAGCCCGACGCGGGGCTCGAACCCACGGACTGCGAGATCGTGACCTGGCTGATGTCGGATGCTCAACCGACTGCGCCACCCAGGCACCCCACAGAAGACTCTTCTTGAATGGACCATGAATATAACTTTGATACTGATTCCTCTATTTTAATATAGACTGTAAAACTTCTTTTAAGTTACCTTTTGTTCCAAGTTTCTTTTCAATCACTTCAAATCTAAAAATGATGGGAAATGTTTTGGGGGTTTGTTAAGATTAAAGCACCCTTTGCCCCCTTTTAAGAGACCTCCGACTGGTACTTTAATTCTAAGGGAATGTACCCACCAGTTCTGGGATGTCTGCCCTGGGAGGTTAGCTAGTGGTTGACTTCTTACTATACATACTCAATCAGTCAATGATTGGCCAGAAAATTTCACATTATTTTGTACCACTTGAAAGCAAAAAAGGAGGGGAAAAATTCCCCAAATTGCTGTTTTCAAGTGTCCAAGTGCAATTTCAAGTAACAATTGAGTTTGACCAGTTTAGTACAACCCTGAAGCTCAAGCTGACTCCAAACTCGTCTTTAATCAAGTTAACCACAGCATGCAGCCAGTAAAGGAGGCATTTGCCATTATGTCCCTCCTTATCAATACAAAACCCTACTCAATTATTTAACTTCTCACAGCACCCTTAGCAGCCCCAGACTTCCTCTTTTGCACCTCTCAACCCATTGCAATCTAAGTGATTATATAAATGTATTTCTTTTTTTTTTAATGTTTTTATTTATTTTTGAGAGAGAGAGAGAGCGTGTGCGAGCAGGGGAGGGACACAGAGAGAGAGGGAGACACAGAATCCTAAGACAGGCTCCAGGCTCTGAGCTGTCAGCCAGAGCCTGATGTGGTGCTTGAACTCACCAACTGTGAGATCATGACCTGGGCAAAGTCAGACGCTTGACTGACTGAGCCACCCAGGTGCCCGTATAATTCTATTTCTTAGGACGGTAGGTCATGAGAACAGAATTTAAAAATGAGAACTTTTTTCAGAATACATGGAGTTATTTTAAGGTGTGTTTTTCAGCAGATAGTAAAAAGGACAAACCAGAAACTTGACTAGGTAAGAGCTTTGTTCCAAGAATTCAAATTCTGAGGAAGCTTATTTTAATATTTAAGGAATGTTGACAGCATCTCTTAGTGACACAGAATTCACTCAAATTTCCCTTTTGCCACGGGTTTGAGGTTGAGCCTCTGGTGACATTGAGATTTGTAATATGGAAACTTCTTTTAAATGAAAATTCTTTATTTTTTCCTAGAGGAGATGGTAAAGAGTTCCCCATAAGCCTCTTATAAAAGAGCCATTGGAAGAAGGAGGAAAGGAAGTAACTAATGGGGGTAAATCCATTTAAAAAGAGGTAATGAGGGGTGCCTCAGGGGCTCAGTTGGTTAAGCATCTGACTCTTGATTTCAACTCAGTCATGATCTCACAGCTTGAGAGATGGAACCCTGCAATGGGCTCTGTGTTCAAAGACATAAAAAAAAAAAAAGGGGGTAGTGAATAATCAATGTGAGAACATTAAGATGTGAAATAAGGACTCTGGATTTCTATGTATTTTTACTACAGCTTTTGTAGATTACTCCACATATCATATAATTCATCCATTTAAGGTGTACAATTCAATGTTTTTTAGTTTTTAGCATTTTCACAGTTTTGTTCAACCATCACCACACTCTAACTTTAGAATACTTTCATCCTCGCTAAAAAAGTCCCATATCCTTTACATATCAGTCTTCATTCCCCACCCACACCTGCCCCACCTAAGTCCACTTTCTGTCTCTGTAAATTTGCTTACTCTGCACATTTTATATGAATGGAATCATACAGTATGTGGCCTTTTGTGACTGGTTTCCTTCACTTAGCATAACGTTTTCAAAGCTCATTCATGTAGTAGCATGTATTAGTACTTAATTTCATTTTATTGATGAATAATATTGCATGTTATAAATATCACATTTTATTTATTATTTCATAAGTTGATGGACATTTGGGTTATTTTAGTTTTTTGGCTATTTGAATAATGCTTCTTGGAACATTTTTATGCATGTTTTTGTGGGGGCATATGCTCTAATTTTTCTTGGGTTAGATACTTAAAATTGGAATCACTACATCATATACTAATTCTGTGTTTAACTTTTTAAGGGACTGCTACATTGTTTTCCAAAGGAGCTGCACCATTTTACATTTTCTGCCATCAATGTATGAAAGCTCCAAGTTTCTCCAAATTAAATCTCTCTCATAAATTAGCTTTCTCAAAAGCAAATGTATTAATGTATTCATGCATGTTTTCATATAGGCCTACAAAGTAAAGAATTTGGAAGAAAAAGGCCAAGGTTTTAATAATAGTTATCTCTAGGAATCATGATTGCACGTGAGTTTTTTCCTCATTTTTTTTTTGCTTATTTATAACTATCTTTGTAAAAACAATAAGCATATATAGCTTTTTTGTTTTAGAGAAAAAACATGATCATCTTGCTAGTAGGACCCATAGCACTCATTCTCAGTCTGGTTGATCATTAGAAACACCAGAAGAGCTTTAAAAAAAAAAAAACAAAAAACAATGTCTTAGAGCATCTGGGTGGCTTAGTTGGTCAAGTGTCCGACTCTTGATTTCAGCTCAGATCATGATCTCACAGGTCATGTGTTTGAGCCCTCCATCAGGCTCAGCGCTGACAGTGAAAAGCCTGCTTGGGATCCTCTCTCTCCCTCTCTCTCTCTGCCCCTCCCCCACTCATGCTCGCTCTCTCTCTCTCTCTCTCTCTCTCTCAAAAATAAATGAATAAACTTCAAAAAATTAAGAAACACTACCAATGTCTTGACCATCCTTCCTTAGAAATTCATATTCAGTTGATTTGGGAATATTCTAATGTGCAAGCAGATTAAGAACTATACCCTATACCTTCATATCCACACTGTCTTATTTGTTGAGTTTTACTGAAGGGGAAAAAAAGAAAACCTTACAGACTGGCAGTCTCCTGATGTGAGTTTAGTCCAGGCCATTTTATTTATGGTTTGCAAGGTATTATCTTTACTGGGTTACATCTGGAGAGGCTTCCTTAGTATCAAGAGGCTACTTCAAGAAACATGTGAAGAGGTGTCCCAAACTTTCTTCTGGCAAGTGTCATGGGAAGATCAGAAACTTAATGTTGAAATGAAACCATCTGGCACTTAAGGAGTTTTATACCTATAGTAAGGTACAGTTTTAAGCCCTCTTCAAAATAAAGCTGTCATTGACTTCATGGATAATAATATTTAGACAATGATTTGTCATGCAGTCCTTTGCTGCATGGTAATGAGAGATGTACAGAAGCAGTCTGGGGATGGGAGAGAGAAGATGGAATTAACTCCATAAGAATATGCATCACTGAATATTCTACATATGTTGTCTTTTTTTTTACATAGAATAGGTGATTGGAGAGAAACTGGGTCCATTAAAATTCTTGATTCTGGTGTCTACTGTAAGTAACATACTTCTTGAATGAAGAACAAAGGAGTCAGTTTCATGACTGAGTAATGGGGTATTGTGACATTATGTGTCTGGTATCTTCAAAACTAAGGATTTTTGATGTTCCCTTCAGAAGGATCTACTCCTGAAGCACCTGAAGGCTTTTAACTTAAAAAATTGGAAGCATACATTCCTTGATAAATCTTACTCTTGGTTTCTGTCTAAGCTCTATCTGGTGGGGTGAAAAGAGAGGGTAAAGAGAATGGTTGTCTTTTTCTATGACAAGGGGGAAATGTGCTGCTGAATTTAAGCAGTGCTTTTCACAAATGTCAGTTAGTTTTGGAAGAATTCTTTTTATCCACAAACCAATTTTCATGAGTTTTAACTATGTACAAAGTACATGGTAATTCTGTTGGTAAAGCCAATAATGAGTGACATTATTTAAGCCTTCAAATTCATATGATCCAGAAGAAAAAATACAACTCCTCAAGAGATTATTAAACAAAGTAGAATATGAAAATTTTCATATCAATTATATATAATAGTTCTTTAAGATTTCTAAGAATAAAGACAGCACTTTTGGAAGTGGAAGATGTTCAATGTTTTTCTAGCATAGTCTCAATGCTAAATTTCCCCCCACCATCTGGAAAGTGGTACTAACTTTCAAATGAATCTACAATCCCTTCACATTCTATTGAAAGACTTTTTGTTTATCCTTTTCTCTCACTGCACTAGGTATCATTATTATTTCTATGTAATAAATGAGAAGTGTTTTTTTTTTTAGTTTTCTGGCTCCTGCTAAAAATAGCCAAATTACCTGTAAATTTAGAATGTTAATTTGTAATCACATAGAACATTCATATCAAAGAAGATGCAGGATTCTTCTCCTGATTAACTTTGGAAGTTCAAACTTTTTAATGTTTAAACACTATAATAATTCCAATTATTTATCAAACTCTTTCACTTTGTTTCTTCTCGTGTATTTATCTTGTTGTAAGTGTATTAGCTCATTTAACATTCAAAGACATCCTATATGTAATTTTCTAGATTCATTTTCATCATAATTCCTGTAAATGCAGATACTACTTTGTTTATATCAATGTGTTTTTTAAATTATAAAAACCAATGTAAAAAAAAAGACTGGTAAGTGGCTGTTTCATCTACTGTATTGGCTGAGTTTAGTCCCATCCTCAATTCACTCTTTTAAAGATATCTCTTGTAAGTTTGTAATTTATACATTCTAGTTCTATTCTTCTAGTAGTTAACTATTAAATAGTAATACATACTTAACCAAATAGGTTTTGAGGTGAATCACTAATTCTATCCTTCTCTTGAAATAAGACAAGGATCTTAAAATGTTTTCTACCATCCCACATAACATATGTATGTTATTTCTATTTTATTTTTTAAAATGTTTATGTGTTTTTGAGAGAGAGACAAAGAGAGAGAAAGAAAGAGAGAGAGGAAACACGAGTGAAGGAGGGGCAGAGAGAGAGGGAGTGAGAGAATCCCAAGCAGGCTCCACACTGTCATTGCAGAACCTGATGAGGAGCTTGATCTCACAAACTGCTAGATCACGACCTCAGCCACAAATCACAAGTTGGATGCTTAACCGACTGAGCCACCCAGGTAACCCTGTTTTTAGTTTATTTTAATGTTGTACATGCACACACACACACACACACACACACTTTATTTCTTATTTTTAAAATTTTAAAAATATTTATTCATTTATTTTGAGAGAGAGAGAGAGAGAGAGAGAGAGAGAGAATCCCAAGCAGGCTCCACACTCAGCACAGAGCCCAACATGGGACTCAATCTCATGACCTGAGCTGAAACCAAAAATCGGATGCTCAACCAACTGAGCCACCCAGGTGCCCCTATTTTATTTTTTAAGTAATCTCTACACTCAATGTGAGGTTCAAACTCACAACCCGGAGATCAAGGGTCACATGCTCTACCAACTGAGCCAGCTAGGTGCCCACCCCACCATACACACTTTAAACATCTAAACCTAGATTTATCAACGTGCTTTGAGTTTTTGTTTGCTTATCATTGGTTATTTCACCACACCGTTTCCTTCTAAATTCAATTTCCTTCTTGCTGAAATATATTTTTGGTAATATTTTAGTAAGGATCTGTAAATATAACCTGTCTCAGCCTTTGTAATATTAAAATGTTTTTCTTCTTAATTTAAAAATTCTAGTCTTTGATGTTCTAAAGTTTCACCACACTGTGTCCAAGAATGGATTTTTTTTGGTTACCCTGCTCAGAACTATCTGCTCCTTGAGTACAAAGATTCATGGTTTCTTTCATTTTCAGATTGCTTCTCTCCCAATCTCTTATTCTGGAGAGAATATCTATTAGATTTATTAGACATGTGTCAGAGAGTCTCATTTCATACTCGTGTGCGCTTTTTAAATTTGTAACACAACTTATTTATCAATGAGCTCATAATTAATTGAGGAATACCATGCATATGGTATATTGGGTGCCGTGTTACTTAACTCCATATTTATTTATATATCTATAAATCTATCCCACTGCACTTAGATGAATTTTCAGATCTGTCTTCAAATTTACCAATTTCCTCTTTATCCATGTTTAGTACATCCAATAGTTCATATACTGAGCTTTTCCCTTCAATTATTACATTTTTCATTTCTAAGATTTCCACTTTACTCTTTTCCAAAACTGCTTCTCTTTTAGGAGATACTGCCCTTATAATTTTTATTTCTTCCTTGTCTATATATATAAACATTTGAAGCAAATTTATTTTCACACTGTTTGCATTTTCTATTGCTTTTAACATGTGAATTCTCCTGTTTGTTGAGACTCCTGGATCACATGGAAATCTGTTTCCTTGAGTGCTTCAAATTTTAGTCAGAATCTGTGTTCAGATTAAAAGTGTTTTCAAAGGATGTGTTATGATTCAGAGTTGTGAAATCATTATTGTGGGTAGTTTTATGTCTACCTCTGCCAGTCCCATGATCTCTCAACCAGTTTTTACAATAATTTCATAACTTAATATTATTTTACCAAGTGTAATATGTGAATTCAACCCTCTATCCCCACATAGTATCAGTTTAGATTTCTCCCAGATGATTAGTTTTCAACCATGACCTAGGACAGGCAGACCATTTTTTTTTTTTTTTGACAAATTCCCAGTCCAGTGGAAAGAACTTATCTAGTTCCTTCCAGGTCCTTGGTTTTATGCTGAGAGTGCAACTATAGCCTTCCATGCCCCCAGGTCAGCAAACTTAAATTCTGTCTTCTTTCCCAACTCTCTATGCTCAAATTAAAACCTCAGTGACTTAGAACATCCAGGGCCAGTAGCCTCATGGCCCATCTGGCTTTAGCTTCCATTCATTGCTTGGGCTTCAGATTACCTCTATTTCTGGCACCATGTGGGTGTTTTTGTTTGTTTTGTTTTGTTTTTCAAGCTGAAATATGGATATGCATGGTTTTGTGGTTGCTATATTCTATTCGGTAGTACCACCTGGAGCAACAGGAGGGGAGGCCAGTCAGCCATAACAACCAGAGAAACGCAGTTTCATCTATGTGGTACCACATAGATAATTTGACTGCCTCCATACCTTCTGCTTACCTACATTTTTACATTAAATAAACCAACAGGTCACATAGGCTGTCCTAAAAATGCAGTTTGAGTCCTGTTGCTCTTGCTCTGTCTTCACATGTCATGGTTGACAGAGACTTCTAGAGGACAAGCACTGCACCACATGCAGATATGCACGAGCATCACAGGAAAACTGAAATAAGAACAAACTTAGAGTAGTGTGCATAGTATTTCCGAGGGTCCTATTTGCAAGGAAAAACATTTTTTCCTAAGTTGGCAGCTTTCTTCTTCACAACTGTATTTCATAAATTCAGACTCAAAATGCAGCCCTCTTTTTGGTTTGGCAGTAATTGGTGTCTTCATATTATTTCTCTGCTTCTTTAGAATAAACAAGAAGTTTTGCTCCTGCTTTTGCCTGTTGTGACCAAATCTCAAGAAACTGGAGTGTCACTGGGCACTAGCCACGGTGATTTGGCCCAATACTTGGTCATATGTTATCCTGAAATATATCGTGAAATATAATAAAGAGAATTTTTTTGTGTATGTGGGTAGGAGGGGTAAAATTATGAACTATAAAACCAGAGTGACAGGAAGGTGCTAGGAGAAATGTTCAAAACATTGGTGTGATTTATGAACATATGGCAAACAGATGTGGTGGAGTAATAGGGACCCCCATGTCCTTTTATAAATTGGATCACATTTGTGTCCTTCCCACATCAACCTAGCCTCAGGTTCATAATATGCTTTATTAAAATTCCCTGCAGGGCATATGGATGATTAATAATTGTTGATGACAGAAATTTGGTTTTGGTAAGCTGCACAGTGAAAGATAAATACAACGAGGCTATTTTAACCTCTGTATATTAAGCTTATTAGAGTAAGTCTTCTCCGTAAGATGGTCTGTGTTGAGATTGTGTGTGATTTATGGAAATGTCACCAGTGACCCTGGTTCTGGAAAAATTCTTAAAATCTCTTTTGTTGTTCTCATCATTTGAGTTTCAGTTGTCACCAGGGAAAATCATTTTTGGAAAAAAAGCATAATCAAGAGTGGTTAAAATAGCCTTCAAATAAAATAAATATTGGGTAGCTATCTAGGAATAAAAATACAAAGACAGCCTTGAGATGGATATTAGAAATAGAAATTTATTTGTAACAAGTTCTGAATGTGGTGCGGAAGAGAAGCAAATAGATAGGGAAACATTGGAATATTGGCTTTTGATTCTTCCCCCGCCGCTAACATGTCTGGAACATTTGGATAAGCCTTTTCATTCTTTCTACCTTTGTTAAGAGAACAAGTGTTCTACAATTAGTGTCTGTAATACAGCTTGAAAAAAAATTTAATAAAACAAAAATTTTAACAACCATCTATCTGGCATGAAATCCAAACAAGTACAAATGTGTTTCTAGTGAGGAACTCATTTTCCCTTTATCCTTCTCAAGTACTCAAATTCACTTGTTTAGAAGCAACTACTACTAGTTGGAAATTATTAAGAAAAGGTCTTAATCTTATAAGCCAATCTTTCAAATAGGAGCATTGAAATTTACGACAAATTGCATTTAGTAACCTGTACCATTCACCATGAGGTAATGGTCATTTGTAAAGCTGGAAATTATAGTAAGATCATATAATTCCCACTTCACTCAAGTGATATTTTGGGAAAATTTTTAAAAGGATAAAGGGAAAAAAAATCTGAAAATAATGAGAATAATGCTGGAGGTCTGATGATTACTGATTTGTTGAATTTTGCTTTGCCTGGGACTTTGATAGGCAGAACTATAAGATCATGTAGCCCAAACACTCGATTTGCAGTTTCACAAACCCGCATTTTTCCCATCCAATAGTATGGCTGGCAGTTGTCTGGAAGTTGAAAGGAATGATTGCTGGATCAGGGCCTCCTACAAAGTGTTACAGGAATCAGCATGGGGCAAGTCTGTGCTTAGTGTGTGGGGTTAAAATAGAAAAAGAATAGACAACCCCCATGCTTTTCTTCATACCCTCATTTTTCATTCAATTAGGGAAAATTATAAAAACAGTAACAAAAACGAAAACACACATGGTAACAATATCCTAATGTGTTTGAGAAATAATGCAGAAGATGGACTTAACCACCTCAAAAATTTTTGGGAAACTATTCAGGGGTCTAAATGGAAGTCTGGTATTTTGATTACCTAGACAACTTTCCTTCAGTTCTGTTCACATCATCAGCTTCCCTCTCACCTCTATCAGGAATGACTAATACCTCAGTTTTATACTTGTTTCTTAGAGAATGTATAAAAGAGCTTCCCGGAAAAAAAAAAAAAAAAAAGTTAGTGCTGTTGCATTTTTTTGCATCTTTAGTGTGCTTTGTCCTCAGTCTGAAACTGGGTTAACACACTTAGACTCAAATAACTGGCAGGTCTCTTGATTCTTTTTTAAATTGAAGTGCCTTGGTGGTTGACAATTGAAGAATGATTTACAATTTCTGGAGTCCTTTGTGGGTTTGGTTTTTAAGACAAATTCTTAATATTCAAGCTCCTTGGAAGTTGGAACTTCAATAATAGCTAGTCATTTCTAAAATGTGGAATTTGTCCAGTTTTGAGTAAATAACAAACTGATATGTTTTCAAAAATGTAAATTATCACATTCAATTGTCTTGGGAAGCAACAGAGAAGCAGTAGCGTTTTCCTCCAAATTGTAAAATAATTTGATATTAGAACATTTAAAACTAAAGAGAGCAGATTTTCCTGTGCAGATGTCAGAGTCCTGATAGAGTTCTCATTCACTGTAGTGTGGCCCTACAAGGACACCGTAAATCTCCATGTCTTATCAGCTCAAATCTTGAGAATGTGGGAGGGAGCTATATTATGTTGTGCATCTTTTCAGAAAAAAAAGCTAATGTTACGTTAGCTAAGACTTTCAAAAATAAACTCAAATATTCTGGTATCCCATCAGTATAATAGTTTTGAATTACCCTAGCAATGGGACCAGCCCAACTCTCGACTACTCTTAGCTAATGTGAACACAATACTGCCTGCAACTTTGTCTTTCTTAAAACTGGTCAGTAAGCACTGAAGATGTGTGTAAGCTGAAATAACATTTTAATTAATGAGAAGAGGCAACCAGATAGCTAAGAACTTGAAAATTAGTTTGTATTTCATCTGATCTATTCTTATCACCTATAACATTGCTAAATACAGCCTCCACTCATCCTTTCACTGATTGTACAAATAATTATTTAGCACCCTTTACATATGTATTAAGCATGGGGCACCTGGTTGGCTCAGTCAATTAAGCGTCCAACTCTTGATTTCAGCTCAGGTCATGATCTCATGGTTTGGTTCACGGGTTCCAGCCCTGCATCAGTTCTGTACTGACAGTGGGGACCCCGCTTGGGATTTCCCTCTCTCTCTCTCTGCTCTTCCCCTGCTCATGTTCTCTCTCTCTCTCTTTCACTCAAATAGATACACTTAAAAAATTTTAAAGGGAACCAATTAGAATCCCTTTGGAAAAAATAAGCAAATGAAACAGCAACAAAAACCATGGTCTCTGACTTTCAGGAACTCATATTAAGGGAAACAGAAATATAGCTACCTAATAAAAATCCTACACAATATGACTGCCATAATAGAGGTAGGTACAAAATTCTATACAAATGCAGAAAAAGGAAGGACTTGCAACTTCCAGACAAGCTAGAAAGAAGTCACATAAACTGTGTCTCATGTTGGTGTTTTCCAGATGCGAGAAAAGGATGATTCCCTAGAGAGGGCTATGAACAAGAATACAGAGCTGTGAACAGGAGTACTTGGGAACAGATATTGGTAAGGATGCTTGGGTCCACTTTACAGAGTAACCTCTATATCATATTAAGAAATTTACTATATTCGCTATAATTAATGAAGAGTTTTCTAAAGATTTACAAGTAGACGGATGGACATGGTCATATTTGGGTTTATCTAAACCACACAAAACTATAAAAAATGAATTCTGGGGAATAAGACCCTAGTGAGGAAGAACAAACAGGAGGCTATTGAGAAGATGGTAACATGAACAAAGACAACTGCAGGAGGTGAAGGATCAAGAGGAAGGGGATAGAAATTAAGTTCCTCAGCCCCATGGC
The DNA here is from genome assembly GCF_027475565.1 of Acinonyx jubatus. Taxonomy (NCBI): domain Eukaryota; kingdom Metazoa; phylum Chordata; class Mammalia; order Carnivora; family Felidae; genus Acinonyx; species Acinonyx jubatus. Next base: position 29,755,353 of record NC_069394.1, read on the forward strand.
ATGACTGTATAGGTTCATCCTTGTGTCATTCCATGCCCCTCCCCCAGCAAACTCTCTCTCTAAACTGTTCCCACATTCTACAGATTTCCCACTTACCTCCTTTAAAACTTATGACATACTTCAGATATACAAAAGCTGTAAGGACTAACATAATAAACACCTGTGAACCCACTGCCCTGTTTGGAAGCAAAACATTAATACGAATGAAGGCTTCTTTGTGACCCTCCATATTGGCACACGTAGCTTTCATTTATTGACTTTTATTGCTTAGTAATGTTCTATTGTATAAACAAAGATCTATTTATCCACCTTTTATATATGTCACTTTCTTTTCACATATGGGATTTTTTTTAGGTATAAACATAGAAGCAGAATCCTGTCAGATTGTGCATTTTCAACTTCATTAGATATTGCCACATTGTTCTCAAAACAAAAAAGGAAATTTAATTAAATTTAAAAATCAATAAAACCACTCGGTGTTCCGTAATTTCACCAATACTCAATATTGTCAGACTTTTAAACTGTTGGTGGATTGCATCAGGCCTTTTAAGCCACTGAGGATTTTTTGGCTTTTACTTTAAATGAGATGAGAAACCACCAGAGGATTTTGAATAGAAGGACAGTATGATCTGATTAAGGATCATTCTGGCCATGGGGTTGAGACTAGACTAAAGGGACAGAACCAGTTAGACCAGTTAAGTGGCTGTTGCAATAATCTATTCAAAATATGATGGAAGACTAAACTCAAGTGATAGAGGTGGAAGAGTGAAAATTATTAACATGTCTAGACTCTAGATATGTTTAGAAGGTGGTGATATTTTGAAAATAAAAACAATGGATTTGCTATTGAATTGCAGGCAGAGTGTGTGAGAGACTCCCAAGGTTTGGGATCAGTAACTGAAAGAAGTCAGTTGCTGTTTACAAAAGATGGGGAGGAATGCAGGAGGAGCAGATCAGGAGAAAAGATCAGGAGTCAGCTTTTGGGCTTGATATGTTTGAGAAGAATATCAGATACCTAACTGAAAATAGGTTGTCTAGAATGAATATGATAGTTTAGAACTAGGGTATAAATTTTGGAATCGTTATCGTATAGATAGTATCTAAAGTCTTGAGACTGGAAGTGGTGAATCACCAAAACAGTAGTATAGTCAGAGAGGTAAAAAGGTCCATGGACTGAGCCCCATATTTAGTGGGAGTTAAGGAGAAACCAATAAGGAAAACAGAAATGGAGGAAAACCAAGACAGTGGCTGTGCCAGAAGTCAAGATGTGTCCCCTGCTGCTGACAGACTAAGATTATTGAGAACTGAAATTTGATCATTAGATTTAGCAACATGAAAGTCACTACTGATTTCTCAACAGCAATTTTGGTGGAGTGGCAGGGGTGAAAACCCAAGTAAGGGATCTTAAAGAGGACAAAGGAGAGGCATTAATCATCCTTTATATGATTTTTGCTATAAAGGGGAGTAGGGAAACAGGGCTAAAGCTGGATGGTAGATTGGGGTCAAGAGAGGATTTTCGTAATACTGGAACAGCATTAGCATATTTATATGCTTAAGGGAATGATGCTAAAAAGAAATGAAGAATTATGATGCAATAGAGAGAAGAGACAAATTCTGGAATGATGTCCTTGAGTAGTTGACGGGAGATGGGACTATTGGATTAGTAAAGAGAGTATAAACACTTCACGAGTTGTGACCAAAAGGAAGGCAGAGTAAATGGGCAAGGATACTGAGGACTGAAAGATGGAAGTGGTAGTGAGAAAGCAAAGAGTTGGTGGTTTCTCTGTGAAATAGGAAGTAAGCATCAGCCAAGAGTGTGAAAGAAGGACAAGTGTTAGAAGTTCTAATAGAGAGGGGCACCTGGGTTGCTCAGTCAGTTAAGCATCCAACTTTGGCTCAGGTCATAACCCCATAGTTCATGGGTTTGAGCCTCGTGTCAGGCTGTGCTGACAGCTCAGAGCCTGGAGCCTGCTTTGGATTCTGTGTTTCTCTCTCTCTCTCTCTCTCTCTCTCTCTCTCTCTCTGCCCCTCCCTCGCTTGCACTCTGTCTCTCTGTCTCTCAAAAATAAATAAACATTAAAAATTTAAAAAAAAATGTTCTATGCAAAAGCGATCTAGGAGAAAGAAACTGGGAATTGTTCTTTTTGATTTTTAATCTGTCTTGGATCATTTCACTGAACTGGTCTAGTTCTTCCCCAGATCGAGTCACTTTAAACAAGATCTTGTCATTCTGCTCAAACCCTTCCAATAGCTGTACATCTTGCTCAGAGTATAATTCAAAGTCCCTCATATCTCCTAGCAGGCTCTACACTGCCTGTTCCCATATTGCCTCCTCTAAGTTCGCAATTGCTTTTCCCCTCACTCACACCATCAAGGCAGGACAATTGTGTCTTTTGTTCACTACTATATCATCAGCACTTGATGACCTAGCACACAATAGGCACTCTAAATATTTATTCAATAAATGAAGCAACAGCATTTTAAGGATAAATGAAGAAGAATATAAGCAAGGTCATCCAAATTACAGACTTTCTCTAAATGGGTTGGGTTTGTTGGGATGTACAGGTAATCAAGCCTTTTCTTTTTTCTTTTTTCTTTTTGTTTTTTGGGTTATAAATTGGGAAAGTCTAGGACCAGACATGTACTGTGCTGATTTCAATGCCACTGAGAGTTGCATATACCTTTCACTCAAAAAACTTAAGAGATGAGAGTTCTGAATACTTTTTGTGCTACAGGTTGAGCTACATAAAGTTGGCAGATCATGTATACTCAGGCATGGGCTAACATCACCTAACCTCATTCAGTGCAACAAATAGTGCCAAAGTGGATAAAACTCTATGAAATGTATTGTTAGTGATGTTGCTGAGTAGTTTTATTTTATAATGCCCTCATTATAAGACTAACAGCAGAAAATTCTTCATGGAGTCAGAATGAGGAACAGGCTTCCTTTATCATTATTTCATAAACATTGCAAATCATGTTACTGATTCTATTCCTTTCTCTTCTTTGGCTGTTCAGAAATTGAGAGTCAAATGTATGCCTCCTGTTTTTGTCAAGCACTTGTGAGTGGTAGGTTCATGTCTGCTCCTTCCATTACTAAAAATAACCACATAAATAATTAAATACATAAGTGAATCACACATGACTTGGTGATCCAATTCTGAGTACCTGATGTCTAAAAGGAAAAAAGTAATACCAAAAGAAAGGACCACCTCTCCTTCAGGATGTACACACAATTTCTAAAATGCATTCCAAGTACTAACCTTACTTCTTGCTTCATCTTGTTTATTCTACCATGGTGCTCTCTTAAAACCAATTTGATCCCCCTATTTAATTTTAATTTCATTTTGCCCTGTTACAGAGGCTCTCCATGTACAGGAAAGGGATCTGCAAAGGGATCAAAGCTTAGACAGAAGAACAGGTAAATCAGATACAACAGCCATATCCCTTTTTCTACATCAACCTTCACGATGACGGTTTTTCCTTGTTCTTCCAGTGACATTTAGGTTTACACTGGACAATAACCAACATCTAAAAATTTCTCTCTTATGGTGTAGTGGAAGCAGAAAACTTGACCAGACTTTAAATAGCTTATAAAAATAACTGAAAGAGCCTATCCTCCCTCAAACTAGGAAATAAAATGTCACCATGAAACTTTAAACCACAGTTAACACATCATGTTGCCTGGGAGCTAGAAATCATCCAAGTTACTTCCAGTCTTTCCCTTTTATGAAAATTGGTGATATTAGAAGTGCAATAAAACTAATTTTGCCCTGAGGAATAATGCTTGCTTCTCTTGTTGTCATGCTGGAATGATCCACTGGAGAAACCCTGATTAGATCCAGCAGCAATTGATTTCAACCCCATAGGAGGGTTCAGTCTGTCCATAGCCTGCTAAGATTGGTGGAAAAGAGCTAAATCGAGCTCTAACTTCAGGAAGCAGCAGAGTCCCCAGAGAAGTCCAAACAGTGGAACTACATAAAACTTCAACCATGCTTAACCTTATGAACATATCATTATCCCCAGAACCACCAGAATGTCCATCTAGATAATTTCAAAGTATTATTTCTAAAGTTGTGGGGATAGAGATCACTAGGTGTGGAATCAAATTATTCATTATAAATGGAATATTTAGATTCTCTGAAACACATAGAGAAATACACTGCCAATGAGCTGCAGCTCTCAGGGGTTTATACTGCCTAGATCCAGACACTCTCCCCCAGATTCTCTCCTCAACCCTCATTATTTACCAATCCATTCAACTAGTTGGCACTTGGGGCATTGCAGAACACTTCCCTTCCTAATTTCTGGGTTTTCCCAAAATGCTGCTGGTATGAAATTGTAAGAAAAGAGAAGAGGCTCAGAAAGAAAAATCAAAGAATAGATTGTGACTCTGGTCATCATCTTACTAAAATGAGTGTTGAGAATGGGGAAAATGTGAATTTAAGAATGAAGAAGACTAGAAAAAAAGGAGAAAGAAGAGAACAAGAACAAGAACAAGAACCCAAAAGAAGATTGGGTAATCACATCGCTATCTTTTACTACACACCAAAAGTGGATCTTGTGCGAGGTGGGAAACACCCATTCATCCATGTGCTGTGTCACCACACATCTTCACTTTCCACCCCATTTTGGGACAAGGCTATCAGGATCAGCAGAATTAAACTGGCATGAGAACACCAGTCCCTACTTTTTCCTGTAATTTTTTATTCTGCTCTTTTTCTCTACTTTTATGCACATAGTTAAGTGTTTTAGCTCAGCTTCTGATATACATTTTATCTTTGTGATGCCACTAAGCTGCAGAATATGGTTTTTCTGGAGAGGATTCTCTCAATAAATAGATAATTTTATAATATTCACCTCCCATTTCACCAGGATTATTCTTAGGAACAAGAATCACCTATAGTAAGGTGTATTCTCTGTAATTTGAAAGCTAAAACACCTTTTAGGAGAATTTTAAGAGTGCATCTGTTTATCAGAAGAATTAATATCTGTCCTTATTTTTTTTCCATCAAGTGGTTTTATTTTTTAATTTTTTTTAAATATATGAAATTTATTGTCAAATTGGTTTCCATACAACACCCAGTGCTCATCCCAAAAGATTCCCTCTTCAATACCCATCACCCTCCCTCCCACCCCCCATCAGCCCTCAGTTTGTTCTCAGTTTTTAAGAGTCTCTTATGCTTTGGCTCTCTCCCACTCTAACCTCTTTTTTTTTCCCCCTTCCTCTCCCCATGGGTTCCTGTTAAGTTTCTCAGTCTCCACATAAGAGTGAAAACATATGGTATCTGTCTTTCTCTGTATGGCTTATTTCACTTAGCATCACACTCTCCAGTTCCATCCACGTTGCTACAAAGGGCCATATTCCATTCTTTCTCATTGCCACGTAGTACTCCATTGTGCATATAAACCACAATTTCTTTATCCATTCATCAGTTGATGGACATTTAGGCTCTTTCCATAATTTGGCTATTGTTGAGAGTGCTGCTATAAACATTGGGGTACAAGTGCCCATATGCATCAGGACTCCTGTATCCCTTGGGTAAATACATAGCAGTGCTATTGCTAGGTCATAGGGTAGGTCTATTTTTAATTTTTTGAGGAACATCCACACTGTTTTCCAGAGTGACTGCACCAGTTTGCATTCCCACCAACAGTGCAAGAGGGTTCCCGTTTCTCCACATCCTCTCCAGCATCTATAGTTTCCTGATTTGTTCATTTTGGCCACTCTGACTGGCATGAGGTGATATCTGAGTGTGGTTTTGATTTGTATTTCCCTGATGAGGAGCGACGTTGAGCATCTTTTCAAGTGCCTGTTGGCCATCCGGATGTCTTCTTTAGAGACATCTCTAATTGCCTGGTTGACCCACTCATTCTTTAGTAGGGTGTTCTTTAACCTCCATGCTTTTGGAGGTTTTCCAGACTTTTTCCTGTGGTTGATTTCAAGCTTCATAGCATTGTGGTCTGAAAGTATGCATGGTATGATCTCAATTCTTGTATACTTATGAAGGGCTGTTTTGTGACCCAGTATGTGATCTATCTTGGAGAATGTTCCATGTGCACTTGAGAAGAAAGTATATTTTTTTGCTTTGGGATGCAGAGTTCCAAATATATATGTCAAGTCCATCTGATCCAATCCATCATCCAGGGCCCTTGTTTCTTTATTGACCGTGTGTCTGGATGATCTATCCATTGTTGTGAGTGGGGTGTTAAAGTCCCCTGCAATTACCACATTCTTATAATAAGGTTGCTTATGTTTGTGAGTAATTGTTTTATATATTTGGGGGCTCCCGTATTCGGTGCATAGACATTTATAATTGTTAGCTCTTCCTGATGGATAGACCCTGTAATTATTATATAATGCCCTTCTTTATCTCTTGTTATAGTCTTTAATTTAAAGTCTAGTTTTGTCTGATATAAGTATGGCTACTCCAGCTCTCTTTTGATTTCCAGTAGCATGATAAATAGTTCTCCATCCCCTCACTTTCAATCGGAAAGTGTCCTCAGGTCTAAAATGAGTCTCTTGTAGACAGCAAATAGATGGGTCTTGTTTTTTTATCCATTCTGATACCCTATGTCTTTTGGTTGGCGCATTTAGTCCATTTACATTTAGTGTTATTATAGAAAGATATGAGTTTAGAGTCATTGTGATGTCTGTAGGTTTCATGCTTGTAGCGATGTCTCTGGTACTTTGTCTCACAGGATCCCCCTTAGGATCTCTTGTAGGGCTGGTTTAGTGGTGATGAATTCTTTCAGTTTTTGTTTGGGAAGACTTTTATCTCTCCTTCTATTCTAAATGACACATTTGCTGGATAAAGGATTCTCGGCTGCATATTTTTTCTGTTCATCACATTGAAGATCTCCTGCCATTCCTTTCTGGCCTGCCAAGTTTCAGTAGAGAGATCCATCACGAGTCTTATCGGTCTCCTTTTATATGTTAGAGCATGTTTATCCCTAGCTGCTTTCAGAATTTTCTCTTTGTCCTTGTATTTTGTCAGTTTCACTATGATATGTCATGCAGAAGATCGATTCAAGTTACATCTGAAGGGAGTTCTCTGTGCCTCTTGAATTTCAATGCCTTTTTCCTTCCCCAGTTCAGGGAAGTTCTCAGCTATTATTTCTTCAACCACACCTTCGGCACCTTTACCTCTCTCTTCCTCCTCTGGAATACCAATTATGCGTAGATTATTTCTCTTTAGTGGATCACTTAGTTCTCTAATTCTCCCCCTCATACTCCTTTTTTTATCTCTCTTTTCCTCAGCTTCCTCTTTTTCCATAATTTTATCTTCTAGTTCACCTATTCTCTCCTCTGCCTCTTCAGTCTGAGCTGTGGTTGTGTCCATTTTATTTTGCAGCTCTTTTATATCATTTTTTAGCTCCTCCTGGCTGTTCCTTAGTCCCTTGATCTCTGTAGCAAGAGATTCTCTGCTGTCCTCTATACTGTTTTCAAGCCCAGCGATTAATTTTATGACTATTATTGTAAATTCACTTTCTGTTATATTGTTTAAATCCTTTTTGATCAGTTCATTAGCTGTCATTATTTCCTGGAGATTCTTTTGAGAGGAATTCTTCCGTTTCGTCATTTTGGATAGTCCCTGGAGTGGTGTGGGACTGCGGGGCACTTCCCCTGTGCTTGAATAACTTGCGTTGGTGGGCGGGCCGCAGTCAGACCTGATGTCTGCCCCCAGCCCACTGCTGGGGCCACGGTCAGACTGGTGTGTACCTTCTCTTCGCCTCTCCTAAGAGTTGGATTCACTGTGGGATGGTGTGGCCCATCTGGGCTACTTGCACACTGCCTGGCTTGTAGTGCTGGGGATCTGGCGTATTAGCTGGGGTGGATCAGCAAGGTGCACAAGGGCAGGAGAGGGAGGCTCAGCTCACTTTTCCTTCGGTGATCCCCTTCAGGAGAGGCCCTGCAGCACTGGGAGGGAGTCAGACCTGCCACCGGAGGGATGGATCCACAGAAGCACAGCGTTGGGTGTTTGCGTGGTGCAAGCAAGTTCCCTGGTAGGAACTGGTTCCCTTTGGGATTTTGGCTGGGGGATGGGCGAGGGAGATGGCGCTGGCGAGCGCCTTTGTTCCCGCCAAGCTGAGTTCTGACGTCTGGGGCTCAACAACTCTCTCTCCCGTTGTCCTCCAGCCCTCCCGCTCTCCGAGCAGAGCTGTTAGCTTATAACCTCCCAGATGTTAAGTCCCGCTTGCTGTCTGAACACACTCCATCCGGTCCCTCTGCTTTTGCAAGCCAGACTCGGGGGCTCTGCTTGGCCAGCTGGCTGCACCTCAACCCCGGCTCCCTCCCGCCAGTCCATGTAGCGCGCACCGCCTCTCCGCCCTTCCTACCCTCTTCCGTGGGCCTCTCATCTATGTTGGGCTCCGGAGAATCCGTTCTGGTGGTTTTCTGGGTTATTTAGGCAGGTGTGGATGGAATCTAAGTGATCAGCAGGATGCAGTGAGCCCAGCATCCTCCTACGCCGCCTTCTTCCCACTGACCCCCATCAAGTCAGTATCTGTCCTTAGAAAAAAACTTAAATTGATCAAGCATAGATAACAATAATAATAACATATAATAAGAATAACAACAACATAAATAGAGATTTACATGTGTTATATGCTGCCTTCAGCATTTTATGTGTTTTAATTAAATCAGTCCTTATAACAATCCTATAAGATAGATATTACTGTAATCCCCAATTTAGCAATATGGAAACTGTGACAGTCCCAACCGAGGTCCCACAGCCTATAACTGGAATACTTAGGAATCACAACCAGGGAACCTGGCTCTATAGCTTGAGCTTCTTAACCACTCTATTACATTAAAGTAAATATTTGTTGGATGAATAAACAGGCAGATTAAAGAATGAAAGGATGGTTAAATTAAGTAGTTTTTAGATATAGTTCTTTTTGAGAAAGATTGAAAGAGCACAAACTGGGGAAAGGCAGAGGGAGAGAGAGGAGAGAGAGTCTCAAGCAGGCTCCATCCTCGGCGCTGGCCTGATGCAGGGCTCAATCCCATGACCCTGGATCATGACCAGAATTGAGATGAAGAGTTGGATGCTTAATTGACTGAGCCACCCAGGCGCCCCAGATATAGTTCTTGATATGTATTTGGTTTCTTGATATGTATTTTGTTGAACTAAAAACACTTGTGTGTGTGAGTTTTAGTAATGTCTAGAGATCCAGAAAAGCACAAAGAAAAACCCTCTATATCTTTGTGAGTGAATGTGTTAGTATACGTGGCAGGGGTGGGGAAGGGAGGGATTGTTTAATTTGGAAGGCTTGCACACTGGAGTTTTTGAGGTAATTTGAATTTGATGAAATTAACAATATCTTTCAAGACTCTTCTAGTAAATTGGGACTAAAATTGGGTCTATCAATCATATGACAACTTAGAAGAAAAGTTGGGTCTAACAGTTTAAGAACCTCCAGAGAGTAAACAGATAATGTGGATTGAAAACAAATTCTTTTATTTTGGTAACTGACTGATAATTTTGGAAATAAAATTCAGTAGCTCCCACCTTCTTATCCTTCTTAGATCTGGCCAAAGAGAGGAAGAGATAGCTAATATATATGCCTAAAAAGTATTAAGAGAAGGATTATCTACCACTTTCTTATATCATATACAAAAGTAAACTCAAAATGGATGAAAGACCTAAACATAAGACAGGAAGCCATCAAAATCCTTGAGGAGAAAGCAAGCAAAACCTCTTTGACCTCGGCCACAGCAACTTCTTACTCAACACGTCTCTGGAGGCAAGGGAAACAAAAGCAAAAATGAACTACCGGGACCTCATCAAAATAAAAAAATTATGCACAGCAAAGGAAACAATCAGCAAAACTAAAAGGCAACCGACAGAATGGGAGAAGATATTTGCAAATGACATATCAGATAAAGGGTTAGTATCCAAAATATACAAAGAACTTAGCAAATTCAACACCCAAAAAACAAATAATCCAGTGAAGAAATGGGCAAAAGACATGAATAGACACTTCTCCAAAGAAGATATCCAGATGGCCAACTGACACATGAAAAAATGCTCAACATCACTCATCATCAGGGGAATACAAATCAAAACCACACTGAGATACCACCTCACACCTGTCAGAATGGCTAACATTAACAACTCAGACAACAACAGATGTTGGTGAGGATATGGAGAAAGAGGATCTCTTTTGTATTGTTGGTGAGAATGCAAGCTGGTGCAGCCACTCTGGAAAACAGAATGGAGGTTCCTCAAAAAACTAAAATTAGAACTACTCTACAACCCAGCAATTGCACTACTAGGCACTTATCCATGGGATACAGGTGTGCTGTTTCGAAGGGACACATGCACCCCCATTTTTATAGCAGCACTGTCAACAATAGTCAAAGATGGAAAGAGCCCAAATGTCCATCGATGGATGAATGGATAAAGAAGATGTGGTGTATATATACAATGGAGTATTACTCGGCAATCAAAAAGAATGAAATCTTGCCATTTGCAAGTCTGTGGATGGAACTGGAGGGTATTATGCTAAGTGAAATTAGTCAGTCAGAGAAAGACAAAAATCATATGAGTTCACTCATATGAGGACTTTAAGAGACAAAACAGATGAACATAAGGGAAGGGAAACAAAAATAATATAAAAACAGGGAGGGGGACAAAACAGAAGAGACTCATAAATATGGAGAACAAACTGAGGGTTGCTGGAGGGGTTGTGGGAGGGGGATGGGCTAAATGGGTAAGGGGCATTAAGGAATCTACTGAAATCATTGCTTCACTATATACTAATTTGGATGTAAATTTTAAAAAATAAAAAATAAAATTTTTAAAAAAGAGAGGATTATTTGTGATTCTGCTGAATTTGCACCTTGTTAGAAGATTCTGTGTCGCTATAGAGCTGCTCTACCAGAGTTCACAAAAACACTTGCAGAAGGAATCTAATAGTACACAACACTAGACTCACAAAGTTCTTTGACCCCTGTAAGGCAGAACCACCATTGTTACAGGTATGTTTGTGACCAGTAGAAAGTGATGGATTTGAAATTTTGAAAAGCTGAGAAAGCAACCAGACTCTTTTACTTCTAATTATTTCTCTCTGACTTGGACAGTTTCTTAACCTCTTTACACCTCTATTTCCTCATTTTTAGAGTAAGATAATAGTCATACCTACCTCACTATATGGTTCTTCTTATTAAAGGAGATAATTAGTTAAAGCTTTAAGAAAGATGATTTATTAAGCAAAATGTTTAATGAATTCCTGTTGTTGCTGCTTTGTTATGTGAGACAGAACAGTAAACAGGCAATTGCAACTGAGTGCATTGTGCACTGATAGTTCAGCACACAAAGCCACAGGAGGGACATGTAACCTAACCTTAGAGATCAGGATGGGCTTCCTGGAGGAAGTGATTCCTAAGCCAAGGCCTGAACGATGAATAAAACACCTATAGCATTCAACTATCTATACCACTCTACAATTGCATACTCAACTTTATGTGTGACAGCATTTTTTCATAAGGTTCCAAGAAATGTTTTTCATGGAATTCGTCTTTGTGAACCCATTCTTTATCTATAACATGACACACACAACTCTGTCCCCAAACAAAACTCACTTCCACCCCGACCCAGTATTCTTGGGAGGTTTTAAATATAAGATAGATGCTTTTAGCATGGAATTATAAATTCACAAAGTGATTAAAATACAAAAATAAAATTTAAACTATCAAGTCAGTAATTTCACGTTGAAACTGAAATTTCCCAATCTCATCAAATGACTAAAGGTATTTTGGATCAGTTTTTAAATTTTTGCCAGCGCCTCAGTTGTAGTCATTAATCTCCAGGCTTCTCAGTGCCCACAGATATAATGCTGTTATACAGAGCGTGTCCTCAACTACATGCTCAAGTTATTTTAGAATCTGCCCATTATCACCTAATGAGGGCAAAAGAAACAAACTATATTCCCATGTCTTTGACATATACCATCTTAATTTTATTTTTCTCCCTTCTTTTTCATTTTATTGTTATATATACTTTCTTGCTAGTATTGTTTAATGTGTGTTAATCTTACCTTCAATTTTGCCTGCTTTTTCACCTTGCTCAAATGGATTGTAAGCTGGTTGAGGACAGGAACCATGAAGGGCTGTTGCGTCCAACTCCACAGACTGGGTGTGCCCTGCTTAAGTCCAGTGGGCACCATCCTCAGTACACAGTATGAATGCCGACTGGGGCTGAGCAATGTAGCATCCCTGGGGCTCCATGCAAAAGTTCTTTTGAATTTTCTTAGCGTATCTAAGAAAGTCAGTCTAATCAATATCAATTGTTTAATTGATTTTTGATTGTTTGAAGGCACAAGCTCATGCTTTACGTTTTTATAATCAACAAGCATTTAAAATATTTCATGAGCTTTTCATCTCTAGTATTTGAATATTTCTTTTTGAATAATCTATAATCCATTTTAAATCATCAGAATAAATGTTAGACCAGTATTAAAACATTTGAACAAATGTATTTGTTGAGGACCTAGGTCTCTATGTCAACATAAAATTTTATTTTAAATTAATAAATGTATTTGTATCTGTCCCAGTAATAAATCCATTATATTAAATAAGACTTGGATATTAAGAGCACACATTTACCAGATTTTTATTTTTCCTTGTAACACCTCAAAAAATATTCTTTGGTTATTTTAAAACAGTGACTAAGGCAAAACCCCTCTTTGAATATATATTTCATTTTAAAATAAACAATCTAACCAGTGTGTTTTGAACTAGCACCAAAATGGATAAATCTGGAAATAACAGCTACATGATAAAATGTACTACTGCTTGGTGGTTTCTTTCTTTTGGCTGATTTCATGATTTACTCTATTTTCTCCAAAATTGACTAAAGGGAGGTTTTTCTAAGAGGAAGTAGAACGCAACAATCACATAAAATTCAGAACTTAAAACGTAAATGACCTCAGATAGAGCTCACAGATTCACATTATAAAGGATGCTTGCTATAAATTATTTTGTAAAAAACAAATGCTATAATGACTTTACATTTGGAATCAATTGAAATGCACAAGTGCTTTTAGGTTGACTTTTGAACCCCTCTGATTTGTGGCACAGATAAGAGTAAACGATGGACTAATTAATTCGTGCACAGTTTCTTGGCAAGTTAACGAATATGGTAAAGTAAATAGTTGGCTATTATTGCAGGCCACATTAAGTGCATTAAGCACTTTAAACTCTTTGTTCAAATCTGAGGGCCTGTCACTGGTACTTGAGGAATGTTTCCAGCTTCTTAGCCTTCCTTAACACTGGGGTTTCAAGACAGGGCCTTATTGATTGTCCATGTTGCAATAAACTTTGGCTCTTTTTTATGTCCCCTAACCTCAACTCTTTGCAGGGCTGTAGCCTTGCCTTAATTGCTGCTTCCTACAAGTGAATTTTAAGTTTCTAATTCCGATCAAGAGATCAGCTCACTCTTCCTAGAGCTGCTTCTCGCCTGACTGAATATGCATGTGCGTGCACACACATGTAATTTTGCTTGTGTGTTTGTGTTTGTCATTACAGATTATAGGGAAAAGAGTAGAACTAAGATGAATCATCTGCTTCCTATACGTACTTCCTGTAAGGTACTCCCTTGCTTTATTTTCTTTAAACTTCATGATTTATAAATAGAAAGTCTACTTGCCCAATTAAAGCATATATAAGGAATATACATAAGGAAACAAATGAGACAGAGAGGTCAACATTGGTTAGTCAAGGTGACACAAACAGGGCCTGAGCTTATGCGCAGGATGCCATACCCATTTTCCTGGGAATGTCTTCCAGTTTTCAACTTGCAGCAGAATCTCTGCAGGCACTTGTTTAAAATGTACATTTATGGTTCCCACCCCTCCCTGCTTCGTAGAGACCTAGGGATAGGTCCCAGAAACACTGTTCTAGTGTATCCAGAAAGTTCAAGAAATGTTCTTTCTTTAAATGATCAAGAAATACCGTACTAAAGGATCTGAAAACCCAAATGACTTTTCCACTTGAAGTATAGTTTTATGGAAAGTGTCAGGCACCTGAAAATGAGGGTTTATGGTGACAAATGTCTTTTCAGGACTGATTATGGCTTTATGCAAAGTTGATGCCAATAAATCTTTTCTACAAAGCCCAAGTCTCAGTCCCGGCTGGCAGTAAATCATTTTCCCTGGCACCACAATTCCAAAAGGAAAGCCAGTGAGGACAATATTATGAATGTTGCTTTCCTGGCACTAGCAATCTAAAGATTAGTTGCATTGGCATAACTTTTCTCTCATGACCTGTTTTTAAATTAAGAATAGAAAAATACAATCATTTATCTATGTAGAAAATTATAAAGACTGGAAATGAGGAAATAAACCAGAGTCTAAAATATCCAAAGGGAAATCAGTATTCTATGCATTAAATGAGCAGGCTTTTTAAAAAATTAGGAATACAGTAAAGATATAGCACATTAACATTCAATGAGACACCAAAAGAAAAGAATGTTAAATTACAAAAAGGACCTTATTATCCTACTACTTAGGACTGATTGAGGTTATTATGAATCTTTAAAGCTTTTTTTCTTCTAAAAGAGATTCTTAATTTTCCTCACTGTTTCACCTTAAGTGTGGTTTTAAATAAGGCCTACTATTTTTTTTAAAGCCTATAATTGTCAGAATCTCAATCTATGTTACATTTCTTGAATAAATTCACCATTAAGGAAAAAAGTGTTTCTGCACTGCCATTTAGTTAAAAAAAAAAAAAACAAAGAAGAAGAAGAAAAGAAAAAGTGAAGTTTTAAAACAGCTGGTAGCAAAGACAGGCATCAGAATGCCAAGTAATAGCTGACCAGGAGAGCAGCTAATATCAACAAGAGATGGAGGGAGGAAGGAAGCTGTTCCATTGATTATAGAAAAGAAAGAATATGGTTCTTTAGGGTGGAGGGGAGAATGTGATTTCCAGATTGATTCAGCCCATCTAAAAAAAATCATGAGGGCCACCTGGGTGGCTCAGTCAGTTAAGCGTCGGACCTCCGCCCTGGTCATGATTACAGTCAATGAGTTCAAGTCCTGCATCAGGCTCTGTGCTGACAGCTCAGAGCCTGAAGCCTGTTTCGGATTCCGTGTCTCCCTATCTCTCTGCTCTTTCCCCACTCATGCTCTCTCTCTCAAAAATAAATAACCATTAAAAAAAATTTTTTTAATTAAAAAATCATAAAATGTGCATAATCGTATCAGCTTTTGTGTGAGTCAAGCACATGAACCTAAGAGGTAAAGGAAGTTTTCTTGATTAATGCTGATTGAAACTAGAGAATACAGTCTAATTTAGAGACTTGTCTAATTATCTGATTATGGATACATGAGAATTAGTTGAAAATATAATCATTTTTTCTTTACTTTTCAACAAATATCTTTTATAATGTGTAACAGGATAATTTTACCAAACTAAACCAAAACTGGAAGCATCACAATTCCAGACTTCAAGCTGTATTACAAAGCTGTAATCATCAAGACAGTATGGTACGGGCACAAAAACAGACACTCAGATCAGTGGAACAGAATAGAGAACCCAGAAATGGACCCACAAATGTATGGCAAGCTAATCTTTGACAAAGCAGGAAAGAATATCCATTGGAAAAAAAGTCTCTTCAGCAAATGGTATTGGGAAATCTGGACAGCG
The DNA here is from genome assembly GCF_027475565.1 of Acinonyx jubatus. Taxonomy (NCBI): domain Eukaryota; kingdom Metazoa; phylum Chordata; class Mammalia; order Carnivora; family Felidae; genus Acinonyx; species Acinonyx jubatus. Next base: position 29,771,005 of record NC_069394.1, read on the forward strand.
ACATGCAGAAGAGTAAGTCTGGATTATTTACACTATACACAAAAATAAACTCAAAATGGATGAAAGACCTAAATAATGAAAGACAGGAAACCATCAAAATCCTGGAGGAGAAAACAGACAACAATCTCTTTGACCTGGTCTCCTGACCAGCAACTTCTTACTGGACATTTCTCTGGAGTCAAGGCAAAAGCAAAAATGAACTATTGGGACCTCAACAAGATATAAATGTTCTCTACAGTGAAGGAAACAATCAGCAAAACTAAAAGGCAACTGACGGAATGGGAGGAGATATTTTCAAATGACATATCAGATAAAGGGTTAGTATCCAAAATATACAAAGAACTTAGCAAATTCAACACCCAAAAAACAAATAATCCAGTGAAGAAATGGGCAAAAGACATGAATAGACACTTCTCCAAAGAAGATATCCAGATGGCCAACTGACACATGAAAAAATGCTCAACATCACTCATCATCAGGGGAATACAAATCAAAACCACACTGAGATACCACCTCACACCTGTCAGAATGGCTAACATTAACAACTCAGACAACAACAGATGTTGGTGAGGATATGGAGAAAGAGGATCTCTTTTGTATTGTTGGTGAGAATGCAAGCTGGTGCAGCCACTCTGGAAAACAGAATGGAGGTTCCTCAAAAAACTAAAATTAGAACTACTCTACAACCCAGCAATTGCACTACTAGGCACTTATCCATGGGATACAGGTGTGCTGTTTCGAAGGGACACATGCACCCCCATTTTTATAGCAGCACTGTCAACAATAGTCAAAGATGGAAAGAGCCCAAATGTCCATCGATGGATGAATGGATAAAGAAGATGTGGTGTATATATACAATGGAGTATTACTCGGCAATCAAAAAGAATGAAATCTTGCCATTTGCAAGTCTGTGGATGGAACTGGAGGGTATTATGCTAAGTGAAATTAGTCAGTCAGAGAAAGACAAAAATCATATGAGTTCACTCATATGAGGACTTTAAGAGACAAAACAGATGAACATAAGGGAAGGGAAACAAAAATAATATAAAAACAGGGAGGGGGACAAAACAGAAGAGACTCATAAATATGGAGAACAAACTGAGGGTTGCTGGAGGGGTTGTGGGAGGGGGATGGGCTAAATGGGTAAGGGGCATTAAGGAATCTACTGAAATCATTGCTTCACTATATACTAATTTGGATGTAAATTTTAAAAAATAAAAAATAAGGTTAAATAAAAAACAAGAAAACCACAGTGAGATATCACCTCTCACCTGTCAGAATGGCTAAAATTAGCAACTCAGGAAACAACAGATGGTGGCAAGGATGAGGAGAAAGGGGAACCCTTTTGCACTGTTGGTGGGAATGCAAACTGGTGCAGCCACTCTGGAAAAGAATATGGAGGTTTCTCAAAAAATTAAAAATAGAACTACCCTATGACCCAGCAATTGCACTACGAGCTATTTATCCAAAAGATACAAAAATGCTGATTCAAAAGGGCACATGCACCCTAGTGTTTATTAGCAGCACCATCAACGATAGCCAAAGTATGGAAAGAGCCCAATGTCCATTGGCTGATGAATGGATAAAGATGTGGTATATATACAATGGAATATTACTCAGTGATCAAAAGGAATGAAATATTGGTATTTGCAGCAATGTGGATGGAACTAGAGTGTATTATGCTAAGTGAAATTAGTCAGAGAAAGACAAATATTATGATTTCACTTATATGTGGAATTTAAGAAACAAACAGGTGAATATAGGGGAAGAGAAGGAAAAATAAGATAAAAACAGAGAGGGGAGCAAACTGTAAGAGAGTCTTAAATACAGACAACAAACTGAAGGTTGCTGGAGTGGTGTTGGGTGGGGGGATGGGCTAGAAATGGGTGATGGGCATTAGGAAAGGGACTTTTTGGGATGAGCCCTGGGTGTTATATATATAAGTGATGAATCACTAAATTCTCCTGAAACCATTATTACACTATATGTTAACTAACGTGGATTTACATTTAAAAATGAATGAATGAATGAATGAATGAATGAATGAATGAAAATTTGAAGCCTTTCAAAAAAAAGTAAAAGTAAAGTTTCAATTTGCGGAGTCAGCCTATACCCTCGTTATCACCAGGTCAAGACAGTGAGACTTTCCTTCCCCACAAGCACCAATCTGCCCTTTTGTTACTTTTTTTCACCTTCAGTGCCACTAGTGACGCTCTTTTAACATAATTTACTCCGAAGAAGATGTTAGAGAAGTGGGACATCATGGGACCTTCCATAGGATGCTATTATGTAGGGATGATGGTCTCTGGCCATGCTGGCAGTCAAAACTCAATGCAGGGGTATGACATTCCAGGCAGGAAACCACACTTGTCAAAGGACCAGCCACTAATGATTAATCCAGATTTGCTTTTGGCACCACAAGATTCCTCTTCTAGTCTTATTTAGTGTGCAGCCCAGAGGAGCCTGATTTTTTCTGTGGAAAATCCAGTGATTGAATTTTCTTCCAGGCTAATCAGTAATTGATTAATCTCCTTTCTTTCATTTGGGCAATTGTTCATCATCACTCAGAAGTTTCCTCCTGAACTAATGTGCCCACATTAATATTTTAATATTTTGACCCAGTACCTGTTCACTAGGTTTGTCATCTTGAAAATTATATTTACAAAAACTCTGTCATTCATTAAGCTCATCTTTCAGAAAGATACACACTTTGAACTTTTAAAAAAATTTTCCTGGCCTAATACCTGATTTTCAAAAATGAAGCTATCTGGTGTATATCATTGACATATTTTTCAGCTTACTTAACAATATTGTAAACATTCATTTTTATGACTACCCATTCTGATAACAATTCAATACGATTGTCCTGATGCCATATCAATTCTTAAATTGGAACCAGGCATAATAAATCATGCTCAATATTGTTTATGATTGATTAATTTGAATATTTGCTTTCATTTAGTATTAAACTGAAAAGTATGCTTATCAAAGGTAATAAAGAAAAATTAGAAATGTTTCCAATATATGCATAAATACCAGTATTATAATTTTTCGAAAAGAAAAAACAAACACATAAAATATATTTTAATGCCTTTAATCATCACCTTTAGAGTCAAACTGGTCTCACTAGCTGTGTTAACTGTTATCCCCAGGCCCTTATAAATCTTCAATTTCTCTTATCTGAAAACAGGATAAAAGATAACAGTTATAAAGCAGTTAGCACAATACTCAACACTTAATGATAGCAATAATTGATAGTTATTCCATGTTCTTTATACTTACATTTTCATTTTTCAAAGTAAATAATCTCAAAAAAATTGTCACACTGTTGGAACTTGTGAAAAGCCAAATTATGAAGAGCAAAATCTCTTCCTTGGGCTTGGATTGAGGAATATTATACTCTGGAATCCAAGAGGTTTAATCAAAATAAGTTTGTGGGAAAATAAACTGTTTAAGATAGTAGAATCAAACTTCAAACTTAATCACGACGCCAAAGGAACTCCTCTTCTCTGCTCATCCCTACCTCATCCCTGCTCCATTCTCAGCTTTTCTCACTTCAGTCATCCTTCCAGGTGCTCAGAGTAAAAACATCTGAGTTATCCTTGACTCCTCTTTTTCCTTTCACATGCCAGACCCAATTCAACTACAGATCCTGTTGGGTCTCCCTTCAAGATACATAACTATCTCCACATCCTCTGCTATTTCACCCTGGTCCAATCTGAAACATTAAAGAATCAAATCTCACTTTGATTTGCCTCTCTGTAAATGTAAATAAATATTAAAATGCCCAGTACTACTTTTTCTAGTTTCCATTTTGTATTTTGAGCATCATCTTTAAAACATTCTCTATTGGTATTTTAAAATAAAAACCTCAAAATGAAGAATACTAATTATTTTGTGATACAGCTTCTGCTCTTCGTAGATAATGCAATTAAAACATCACAAAATTCTTAAATAAATAATACAATAAAAAATGTAGTAATTTCAAACCTCTAAGTTATAATTTACTGATCAGTCTTTATCAGTACAAGCTGTATTGCATCAAACTAACATTTCTTCTACCACTAACTGAGGAGTGATCCTTTACATTGTAGTATCATTTCTACATCTTTTTGTTTTTGTTTTTTTCCTTGCTTTTCTTCTGGTGGAGAAGTATTAGGACCATGAAAATGAAGAGCCAAAGAGGAGGAAGAAGACATGTGTTACTTAGCCTTTTACGCTGATGTTCACTAACCCATGTTTTCATGAGCACCAGATTCACCAAGTTTTCAAAGAGGAACAGCAAGTGTTTGATGATGAAGGAAGTTTGGATTTAATTTTCACTTTGAGACACATGGATACTATTCCCTGAAAAAACATTGCATTCTGAGGATGTTCAAGCACTCTTTCTCCAGAAGCTACCAATAGCCCCAAATGCATGGGAGGCTCTAGTGCTCTGAGAGCTGTCAAAGCAAAGATGTTAGAAACCAGCTGCCTCCTTTATTCATCCTTTGAGATCAGACTAAGGTGTTGGTGGACTTCTCTGCCACCAAATCCTTAGAGCAGCAACTTGCACACAGAATATGCTCTTATAGAAAAATGATACAAATTATATGAGACAAAAGAGCATCAGTAATTAGAAAGGTAACTGGTCCTACAGTTTACTGAGCACTTTCCATGTACTAAGGACTATTTCAGTAACATCTCATATGTTATTTAATTTCATCTCCAGAATATAAACAAGCAGACAATTGTGGTCCCTCCTTAGAGGAATGGCTTCAGTGAAGCAAAGTTATGAAGAACACTCGAAATCTTTAAGACAGTTCAAAATTACCTCACAGACAAATATTTTAAAAGGTTAAGGTAGGAGCTTTCGAAGCACAGTGAATTCTATATAGGACATCACTCATTGATCTATTATTGCAGTCCTTTGAATAAGCATTGAGTCCAAGACTCTCTATAGGTATGACCTGGAGGTAGCAATAATCTTGTCAGCATCACTAAAACTGCTTCTTAACCATCCTTAAGTATTTATTGTGCATCAGAAATTTCAGATGTACTGGATTTTTTTTCCCAGAACTCCTGTGTTATTTAACATGTGTCCTCCATTTATTACATGTGTATTTTGATTTTTTTTTATCAAGAAAAATATTTTCTGGGTAATTCTTCCTCCGCTGTAATGACCAAAATTTTGCTATTTTCCCTCTAGAACTGGAACAATGATTAATGTAGCAGCAGATGTTTCTAATTTGGAATGTCTTATATTCTTTCCAGAGAAAGAAAAAATTTAAACTTAAGTAACCGCTCTTTATCACTGGATCAAGTGGTGGAAGAAAAATATCACCCTTACAAGGTACCTCTTATTCATCTTTGCTTCTTTATTCTGCAAATTTTCTAAGTTCAGTCTTGGAGATGGCATCTACCAATAGTTCACATCATGGGTATTGCCCAATCCTTCCTCCAAAGGTCAGAGTAGACGAAACCACAAAGTTGATCTTAAATAAGAAATCTAAAATGTAAGCATCATATTCTGTGTTGGACATTTGCTGATTCTGGCAGCCTTTTATCACCTTCTTTCGGTTCTAGTGCCCGGCGTGTGTTTCAGGTAACTACCCATCACCCTGTTAAGGATCTCATGTGCTTTAGAGAAGTAGCTCGATGAGTGGCACATGTGGCTTAGGCCTAATCTAATTAGCATTAGGTTGGTGCATGAGCAGTTCAGAGAGACAGTAGCATGACCTAAAATAGTATAACTAGAATGAAGACTATGACTTTAAATATTTTTAATGTTTATTTATTTTTGAGAGAGAGGGGGGAGAGAGAGAAAGAGAGAGAGAGAGAGAGAGAGAGAGAGAGAGAGAGAGAGAGAGAGAGAATGAGAATGAGAATGAGCAGGGGAGGGGCAGAGAGAGAGGGAGACACAGAATCCAAAGCAGGTTTCAGGTTCTGAGCTGTCATCACAGAGCCCTACACGGGGCTTGAACTCACAAACCGTGAGATCATGACCTGAGCCAAAGTCGGAGGTTTAACCGACTGAGACATCCAGGTGTCCCAAAATGAATCCTACGGCTTTAAATCAAAGGTTGAGGAAATAGGACACATGCAGTACATTAATGAGGAAGCATGCAGCCTGAGAGCTGCTGGCACCATTTGGAATGACCAGAAAGAATCTACTGAGCCTGGAGCTGAGATGTTTGGGGGTTGTTTATTGCATAGCATTACGCCAACAAAAACCTAAGCAATACACCATAAAGGGTAATAGATCAGGTTCCAGATAACTGAGGTATATCCTCCTGACTTACCCTTATATTAGAATATTACCAGCAAAATGTAAGATAAGCTGTACCAAGACAGGATGATACACTTTTTTTTTTTTGGAGAAATCTTTTAATTTTATTTTTTTTAATTTACATCCAAATTAGTTAGCATATAGTGCAACAATGATTTCAGGAGTAGATTCCTTAATGCCCCTTACCCATTGAGCCCATCCCCCCTCCCACCACCCTTCCAGTAACCCTCTGTTTGTTCTCCATATTTAAGTCTCTTATGTTTTGACTCCCTCCCTGTTTTTATATTATTTTTCTTCCCTTCCCTTATGTTCATCTGTTTTGTCTCTTAAAGTCCTCATATGAGTGAACTCATATGATTTTTGTCTTTCTCTGACTAATTTAGCTTAGCGTAATACCCTCCAGTTCCATCCAGATAGTTGCAAATGGCAAGATTTCATTCTTTTTGATTGCCAAGTAATACTCCATTGAGTATATATATACCACATCTTCTTTATCCTTAGGATGATAACATTTTTAATGCTAGAAGAAACAAGTTCTCTTCCTGCTAAGGTTACTGAGCTAGGGGAATTTGAACCTGATACTAGTGGCCACCTTCCCCCTGACACAAAGTGGAGCTTGTTGCAGGATGGAGCTAATCAGAAACAAAGTGATGAAAGGCAGGTAGAGTTAGACAGAGAAAGAGAACAAAAAAGCAGAAAGGCAGAAGGAAAAGCACAAGTGCAAGAGAAAGGAACAAGTGAGCAAAGAAAACAGAGAAAGAAATGAATTAGAGGAATCAGTTTTGTATAGCTAAAAATTGTAACTTTTGCACACATAGGTTACATTGATCCTATGGCTGGCATTTTTCAAATATGAAATACAGATATAGAAATTATGAGTTTACTTATTCAGCAGTTAGTCAGTGCCAAACACTGTTAAATGTTCTCATTAAAAAATCTATAAGTCATTTGTAACCCTAGGAGATTGTTACAGTGAAAAAGCTTAACATGTAAAAAAATAAAATGTGTAAAAGCCATCATATAAAGAAAGATAGTAAAGGCTTTGGGAATAGGAAAGAGAGATCAACTCTGTAGATAAATGGTGGTGGGTAAGTATATAGAAAAATAGTTCATATAAGATGTAGCTAAAAACTAAAGGATACATTGCAATTACTTAGTAAATAAATTAGGAATGAAGCTAAGTAGAAAGCTTGCATTGGTATCAGAGACTTTAACATTCATGTATGCTATTAATACACCTCACTGATTTTCTTCAATGTTTTCTTTCTCATTAAAGCTTTAAATTTTGGGGCACCTGGGTGGCTCAGTCGGTAAGCGTCTGACTTCAGTTCAGGTCATGATCTCACGGTCTGTGAGTTCAAGCCCCACATTGGGCTCTGTGCTGACAGCTCAGAGCCTGGAGCCTGCTTTGGATTCTGTGTCTCCCTCTCTCTCTGCTCCTCCCCAACTCACACTCTGTCTCTCTCTCAAAAATAAATAAACATTAAAAAAAAATAAAGCTTTAAATTTTGCTAAACATTCAAGGTTGACCTGTGTGGGTGTGTGATATTAGGAAGCTTCAGCCAGAGATTACACCACCAACTCTATGGAATGACTCAGTCAGCAGCTGAATGACTCCTGCTCCTTGTTCCTTTTCCAAATACTTCCTCATTATGTCTAAAATATTTCATTCCCTTTTGTCACCTTGCATGAAATCAATCTAATTAGAGATTCATTTGAATAAGCAAGTTCATTTTTCTTTTTAAAAAATTTTTTTAAACATTTTTTTTGAGACAGAGACAGAGAAAGAGTGGGAGAGGGGCAGATAGAAAGGGAGACAGAGAATCTGAAGCAGGCTCCAGACTCTGAACTGTCAGCACAGAGCCCAATGTGGGATTTGAACTCATGAACTGTGAGATCATGACCTGAGCTGAAGTCGGATGCTTAACTGACTGAGCCACCCAGGCGCCCCAACAAGTTCATTTTCCAAAATGAAAAGATAAGGGTGTTGGGGTTGAGGGGAGGGGTTATAGTCATTTATGCCTTAGTATAGTTTAAACACTTTGCTTCTGTCTAGTCAGGTCTTACAGTGTACAAGAGACAAATCCAGTGCAGGTGGCAGTGTTGTGAAATGGTCAGCACTCTGAATTTTCTTACAGTCAGAAAGATCTGGTTTGAGTCTTGTCTCTACCACTTTACTAGCTTTATGAGCTTGAGAAAATTATTTAATGTTCAAGGTGTCTCAGTTGTCTCCCCGATACATGAGAGAAATGTGTTGATCTGCTATTGTTATATAATGTACACATATTGACTGGCACATCCAGAGCCTGGTTAAGCAATGAATAAATGGTAGCTATTAATACTAGGATGGAGAAAAAGAGGTACTTTTGTAGCAAAAGCAATTAAATCCTGGATGAATGTAGGAAAAAAAGGCATACTTTGTGTTTTCAGTACTTTTGCCTAAGATAGCAACATGATGAATGGTGGTAGAGTTGAGGTGCAAATGTATGATCATGTGTCCAGTGTTCTTTATGATAAAAAGATCACATACAGTGAATTAATATTGCATCAATATCTGATCTCTTCCAACGATTCTTTCTGGATTTTTGTTTTAACTAACTGTAACTTTTTTCTTATGACTAGTCCTTACAGAGGTAGATAACATGGGTGCTTAAGGGAAATGAGAGTGTCTTAAACAAAGGTGAATGTTTAAAAGTTCTAGGTCACTTTGCAAAGCCATATCCTATTTTTTTTAATTCAAGTATAATTAAGTACAGTGTCATATTAGTTTCAGGTATCGGTATCCAATATGCTGATTCAATTCTATACATTGCTCAGTACTCACCCCTATAAGTGTCCTCTCAATTCCCTTCACGTATTTCACCCATTCACTCACCCACCAGTTTGTTCTCTACATTTCAGTTTGGTTTTTGTTTGTTTGTTTGTTTTGTTTTGTTTTCTCTTTTTTTCTTTGTTCCTTTGTTTTATTTTTTCTTAAATTCCACTTATGAATGAGATTATATAGTATTCGCCTGTCTCTTAGCGTTATATCCTCTAGATCTATCCATGTGGTTTCAAATGACAAGATTTCATTCTTTTATGGCTTAATAATATTCCATTGCATGTATATATACCACATCCTTTTTATTCATTCATTTATCAATGAACACTTAGATTGCTTCCATATTTTGGCAATCCAATTTTGGCAATGGTGCAATAAACATAGGGGTGTGTATATATTTTTGAATTAGTGTTTTGTGTATTCTTTGGGTAAATTCCCAGGAGTGGAATTATTGGGTCATATGGTAGTTCCATTTTTAATTTTTTGAGGAACCTCCATACTGTTTTCCACAGTGGCTACATCAGTTTGCATTCCCACCAACAGTTCACGAAATTCCTTTTTCTCCCACATCCTTGCCAACACTTGTTGTTTCTTTTGTTTTTGATTTTAGTCATTCTAACAGGTGTGAGGTGATATCTCATTGTGGTTTTTATTTGCATTTCCCTGATGATGTTGAGCATCTTTTCCTGTGTCTTTTGGCAGTCTGTATGTCTTCTTTGGGAAAATGTCTGTTCAGATCCTCTGAGTATTTTTTAATTGGATTTTTTGCCTTTTTGGTATAGAGTTGTATATGTTGTTTATATATTTTGGCTACTAACCCTTTACTAGATATGTCATTTGTAAATATCTTCTCTCCCATTCAGTAGGTTGTCTATTTGTCTTATTAATAGTTTCCTTTGTTGTGCAAAAGCTTTTTATTTTGGTGTAATCCTAATAGTTCAATTTTGCTTTTGTTTCCTTTGGCAAAGGAGACATAGCTATAAAAATGTTTCTGTAGTTCATGTCAAAATGATTGCTGCCTTTGTTTTCTTCCAGGAATTTTATGGTTTCAAGTCTCACATTAATGTCTTTAATCCATTTTGAGTTTATTTTTGTGGATGGTGTAAGAAAGTGGTTTAGTTTCATTCTTTTACATGTAGCTGTCCAGTTTTCCCTACACCATTTGTAGAAGAGATTGCATATATCTGCCTCCTTTGTCAAAGATTAATTTAGCATAAAAGTGTGGGTTTATTTCTGGGCTCTCTATTCTGTTCCATAGACAATATGTGTCTATTTCTGTGCCAGTACTATAATGTTTTGATTACTACAGCTTTGTAGTATATCTCTAACAAACATAGATGCAAAAATCCTCAACAAAATATTAGCAAACGGAATCCAACAATGCATTAAAAAATATTTCACCATGATCAAGTGGGATTTATTCCAGGGATGAAAGAGTGGTTCAATATTCACAAAATAATTAATATGATACATCATACTAAGAAGAGAAAGGATAAATACCATATGATCATTGCAATAGACACAGAAAAAGCATCTGACAAAGTACAACATCCATTCATAATAAACACTTTCAACAAAGTAGGCTTATAGAGAACATACTTCAACATAATAAGGACCATAAATGAAAACCCACGGCTAACATCAAACCAATGGTGAAAAACTGAGAGCTTTTCCTCTAAGATCAGGAACAAGAAAAGGATGTCCACTGTTATCACTTATATTCAACATAGTACTGGAAGTTTTAAGCACAGCAGTTGGAAAAGAAAAAGAAATAAAAGGCATCCAAACTGTTAAGGAAAAAGTAAAACTTTCACTCTTTGCAGATGACATGATACTATATATAAAAACCCCACAGGCTCCAACAAAATATCAGAACTATTAAGTGAATTGAGCAGATTTACAGGATACAAAATCAAAACACAGAAATCTGTTGCATTTCTATACACTAATAATGACATAGCAGAAGGAAAAATTAAGAAAACATTCCCATTTACACCAAAAAGAATAAAATACCTAGGAATAAATTTAACCAAGGAGGTGAAAGACCTATACTCTGAAAGTCACGAAACACTGATGAAAGAATTTGAAGATGACACACAAAAAAAGGAAAGATATTCAATGTTCATGATCGAAAGAACCAATACTGTTAAAATGTCCATACTACCCAAAGCAATGTATACATCTAATGCAATTCCTATCAAAATACCAATAGTGTTTTTCACAGAACTAGAACAAACAGTCATAAAATTTGTATGGAACACCAAGAGACCCCAAATAGTCAAAGCAATCTTGAAAAAAGAAGAACAAAACTGGAGGCATTACCAGATCCTATTTTGAAAGCACTTTATGGCTTACACTTAAAAAATTCCCCTTTTAGATACAGGTATGCTGTTTTGAAGGGATACATGCACCCCCATTTTTATAGCAGCACTATCAACAATAGCCAAAGTATGGGAAGAGTCCAAAGGTCCATCAATGAATGAATGGAAAAAGAAGATGTGGTTGGTATACATATACAATGGAGTATTACTTGGCAATCAAAAAGAATGAAATCTAGCCATTTGCAACTACGTGGATGGAACTAGAGGATATTATGCTAAGCAAAATCAGTGTCAGAGAAAGACAAATATCATATGACTTCACTCATATGAGGACCTTAAGATACAAAACAGATGAACAAAAGGGAAGGGAAGAAAAATAATATAAAAACAGGGAGGGGACAAAACATAAGAGACTCTTAAATATGGAGAACAAGCAGAGGATTACTGGAGGGGTTGTGGGAGGGGGGATGGGATAAATGAGTAAGGGGCATTGAGGAATCTACTCCTGAAATCATTGTTGCACTATATGCTAACTAACTTGGATATAAATTAAAAAAATAAATAAATAAAAATTTCCCTTTTAAAATACATGCATATTGAGTACAAACTGAGCCAGAGGTGTTTTTTGTTTAGGTTGTTTGTTTGTTTGTTTGTTTTTGCTTGTTATCAACATGTTAACATTCCCCAGCTGTCCATTTCAGAAGGATGATGGGGCCTATCCATGTTGTAAGTATGTTTGACTCTTCCACAGGCAGCCCACTGTGCTAAGAGACAAAATAGGGATGTTCTCCAGATTCCTTCACACTGGTTAGACCAGACTCAAACCCACACTCTTGAAGAGTGATAGAGTTAAATTGCATTTTGATTTGGGTTTTCCCCCCAAAATCTGGCTAATGTAGTTGATTGACAGAAACAACTATATTTTCTAATCAGATATATAACTACAAACCTCAAGGCAATCTTTCTCTTGCCAGTAGCAAAGTAATTACCATATTAACAGCATTCACTCAATATCACCACTGAGGATTTCTCCCATAAAGCCTGCTGGAGAAAAGTGCCAGGCCACAAGGCAGTTTAATACAACCACTTCTGCCTTCACTCTGACTTTGTATAAGTGTCAATGCCCACGCTATCTGGTCTATTCCACCTATGAAAGGCATGGGTTTGTTTATTTCTGCTTTTCAGTTTCAGTGTATAATAGTATACCATGGTGCAATTGTTTATGGGACTAGTGACTCCACAGTTTTAAAGCTTATACTTCTCTTTTGAATACAAAATATTCAAATATTATTTTGTGCATCTGACAGCGTTGGCTTCTGCCCTGACACCATATGGAATTATTTTTGGCTCCCCAGGCTCCATCTTGCCCTCAGACGTTGCTTATACTGAGCTGCTGGGAACCCAGTCCACTGTTCCTCAACTCTTTTCATGAGTCTAACCCCTCCCTGTTCACCATCCAGGTACCAGTTCAGTTAAGCCTTCCCTAATATCTCAATTCTGAGTTAAATGGCATGCAGATGTGTACCCTCCTCACGTTACATTTCAACCGCTTCTTTACTTAGTGGAATTCCCCAATAGACTGAGTTTTCTGAAATCAGAGACACTGTTTTGTTTATAAGAATGCCTTTGGCAGCTGGAAGGAATACTGCTGCTTTTCAGTAAATATTTGTTGTAGCACACTTCATTTTTTTTTATCATAGTTATGCGTTTCTTTCTGTGCTATGGTAAGCATTTGCTCCCTTCACCAATTAACTTTGGTTAACTTTGATGGCTGTGTGGTTTGCTTTAGCAAATGGGATGTGAGCATATATGACATACAGCATATCTTGGCAGAAGCTTTAGAAGCACTAGCATGGTTTGACACTCCTCCTCTTCTTTCTGCCTTCCACAGTCAGAAAACCATCTTTCAAATAGTGTCTACTCCAAAATTCAACCAGGTAAATATGAAGATCTCATTGGCTTTGTTAAGGAATTCATGAATCAGACAGCATCCCATGTAGAATGTAGAGGGGAGTTGTACAAAATGGAAGGTGTTTATAGGAAGGAGAATAAGGCAATGAAATTATTAGCAAAGAAAAGGAGTGTTTCAGGCAAGGTCAGGAGCAGAAGGTCTTATTGTGCAGATTATCTCATTTTCCTTTGGAGGATGGAGAGGAACCACGTGGCCATTTACTTCACTGGGGCTGATCAGAAAATTCCAAACTGACAGGTTAAAACTACATCTCCAGGGGAGATTGAAACTGCAATTAGATTAAGGATTAAACCCCTGTTTGGAGACTCAGCCTAAATGATACCATTTTGGATCTGTGGCTTTCTTTTAAATATCTCAGAGTTTATTCAAAGAGAGATGTGCCTTTCATGAAGATGGTGCAGAAGGTAAAGAAGGAAGCCCCTGCCCCTCCCAAAGCCAAAGCCAAAGCAAAGGCTTTGAAGGCCAAGAAAGCAGTGCTGAGAGGCATCCACAGTCATAAAAAAAAAAAAAAAGATAATCTGCACATCATCTACATTCTGACAGCCCAAGACACTGCATCTCCGAAGGCGACCCAAATATCCTCAAAAGAGTGCCCCCAGGAGAAACAAGTTTGACCACTATGCCATCATCAAGTTTCCCCCGACTACTGAGTCAGCCATGGAAAAAATGGAAGACAGCAACACTCCTGTGTTCATTGTGGATGTCAAGGCCAACAAACACCAGATCAAATAGGCTGTGAAGATCTATGACATTGATGTGGCCAAGGTCAACACTCTGATCAGGTCAGATGTAGAAAAGAAAGCATATGTTTGACTGGTTCCTGACTGTGATGCTTTGGATTTTGCCAACAAAATTGGGATCATCTAAACTGAGTCCAGTTGGCTACATTTGAATATAAATTGTTTCATCATTAAACAACAACAACAACAATAAAACAACAAAGAGGAAGATGCATAAAACAAGCTGAGCCCAAAAGAGTCCAGTAGAGCTCAGTAATGTGTGTGACAAATGACAGTTATAAATTGCTGAGATTTAGAGATTGCTTGTCACTACAATAAAAGTTGATTAGCAAAGAAATTGATACCTAGAAGCAAGGGCACTATGGTAACAACAATAAAATAAAATATGTAGTATTTGTACCATGCCTGCTATGGGAGCCCTAATGTTAAAGGAGGCTGGAAAAATAACCTATACTAGGCACAGGTGAAAATTTTCGTAAAACCATCACCTTAGATAACTTGAAAGGTAGAAAATATACCTATAAATTTGTGACTTTGGCAAAGACTTTTCAAGACAAAATTTTGTTGGCGCAAAATTGCTTATCAGTCATTATAAGCAAGAGATGAGCTGAGAAAATAATTGACCTTTTTCCAAGTAAGAATGGAAGAGAAAAGGAGCACCCAGAAATCCAGAGACAGAGTTGAAAGGTGCAACTGTTTCTCTTCTCCAGCCAGTAAACTATTTGCAAATTAAGACAAAACCTCAGTGCAAAGACCAAGTCAAGGACCTGAAAAGTTGTTTTTTAGTTGTGTGTGCATGTTCTTACATGGAATAATTTGAATTATTTTTAGTGAATTGAAAGCATATTAGAAATTTAGCAACTTGAGCAAATTTTTTATATGAAAATACAATAGTAATACGTAGGCAATTTTAAGGATGATTTCAAAGAAACTTTAAAGTGGATAAATGGAAGAAAAGCAATTTGTATTATCTATTCTCTTTTAGAAGTACATTATAAAGATTAGAAGATATGAGCAGTCATGCAAAATTAATATTACAACGTGCCTATAAAATTTTTTTGTCATCCTTCATAATATGAAAAGCCACTATTTTTATTCTATTAAGTAAAAGTACACCCAATTAAAACTACTACTACTACTACTACTCCTAGTCAAACTTGAGTGCAAAGACCAAATCAAGACTGTTGTCACTGTACTATTTGTTAAGACCTCTGATTCTTTTAAAGTGATCCCCAGTAAGTCATTTCACCTACACAAAATGGCTCAGGATAAAGAGACCGTAGATTTGGCCCAATGGAAGTCTAAAGAGTTCAAATTATCTGTAATTAAGCCTAAAGGAATATTTTCTAATTTTGGATCTTGCTATTGGCAAGAGGCATTAATAGTAAACAAATATATAAAAGAAACCAATTTGCCTGGGCGGCTCAGTCAAATTAAGCTCTTGATTTCAGCTCAGGTGATCTCACAGTCATGAAATCAAGCTCACGTGGGGCTCTGTGCTGGCCATAGAGCCTGCTGACATTCTCCCTCTCCCTTTGCCCCTCTCCTGCTCTCTCTCTCTCTCTCTCTCAAAAACATAAAGAAAGAAAAAGTAATAAAAAAAAAGAAACAAACTATTTTTTAAAGAGTTGTAGTGCCCAAACTGCCACCAGCCTGAATTAAAAGGAGTTGTGATTGTTTGAACAATAGAACTATTCTCAAGCCCTCAACTTTCTATTGACAGGTTGAGGAAGCTATTCACTAGTCAAGGGGGCAATTTTTCCTGATGAGGATACTGGAAAAGGAAGGACCTCCTAGAACATGAAGTCAAGACTCACGAAGGACGATAGACTATGAACCTACCTCCAGGAAACAAAATTGATTAAGTTTTCTACACTAACTCAGCTTAGTAGACCTTATGATAGTTCCTCATTGGAATTTCAGAATTGCTATGAATCAGTGATTGCTGGTTCTACCCTTTTCCCCTTATAAATAAGAGTATTTATATGGGTTCCACATTTTATGATGGATGTGTGGGGTGCAAATAACAGACCTTTTAGTTTATAGGACTTTGGCTCAAGAGAAGCTGTATTTGAGCATGATATACATTTTAAGAGCTCGGGTTTCAAACTGGATGTTTTGATTGGATAAGACCTTAGAGTATTGTTAGAATGGGGTGACTATCTTTGTTTCCAGGAAGGGAGTGAACATTTGTGAACAATGGCAGGCTGTATCAGATTGCATTATTTCACAGATATTCATTCCTCCATACCCTTGCCATGCTTTGTGAACACAGTCTACTTTCCTGCCCACTGACTTTAGCCTAGATCATATTACTTTCTTTGGCTAAAAGATATCTCAGTAGAAGTTTTAAATGTGCTTGCATATTTTGTATGGCTTGGTACCCAGTCTCCTGATTTTTTTCCTTCCAAAATGAGAGTAGCATGTCCCAGGTACAGGCTTACTCTTTCAGTCTGACCTCTGGAATGAGAATATATGTTTCATGGAGACCAGGAGTTTTGAGAAAAAAGAACTATTGACCGAGAATCCCATACCCTTGAAAATATCCTTCAGAAATGAAGGGGAAATCAAGGGGCACTTGAGTGGTTTATTTGGTTAAGTGTCCAAATTCAGCTCAGGTCACAATCCACGGTTTATGAGTTCAAGCCTCAGGTCAGGCTCTGTGCTGACAGCTCAGAGCCTGGAGCCTGCTTTGGATTCTGTGTCTCCCTCTCTTTCTGCCCCTCCCCCATTCACACTGTCTCTCTCTGTCTCAAGAAAATAAACATTTAAAAAAAATTTTTTAAATCTTCATACGTGTGAAATAAGTCATAAACTCATGATAACGTGATTTTTGTACTAAAAACATTGATTCAGGAAATCAATTCTTTGGACACATAGAGGCTGGGTTAAATAAGGAAGCTTAGTCCTCGTTCGGTCAAGGCCCTCACTTCATCCCTTCACAGTGCACGGGCTCAGCACTTGCCCACACAAAGCCTCTCTCTGGAACTCGCCTGCATGTACTCGGCCCTTGGCCCTTGTCTGCAGCATGATGAGGTGACTGGCACGGAGGAAAAGATCAATGCTCTCATGAAATCAGCTGGTATAAATGTGTAATCTTTCTGGAGGGCCGTGTTTGCTAAGGCCCTGGTGAATGATAACATTGGGAGCCTCAATGTTGATAACATTGGGAGCCTCAATGTGCCTGGTGGACCCACTGCAGCATAGCAGCTGGTGCTGGACCAGCTGTCCCAGGTCCTGCCCCCTCTACCACTGTTGTCCCTGCTGTGAAGAAGGAGGTAGAAGCAAAGAATGAAGAACCCGGGGAAACTGATGGTGACACAGGTTTTGGTCTTTCTGACTAAACCTCTTCTGAACCTGTTCAGTATAAAGCTGAACTCTTAAAAAAAAAAAAAGGAGGTCTGCAGGGGGCTCTTTACAATGTCATAGGGGAGTTAGACTTAAAAAGTGTTTGATCTTGGGCGCCTGGGTGGCTCAGTCGGTTGAGCGGCCGACTTCGGCTCAGGTCATGATCTCGCGGTCCGTGAGTTCAAGCCCCGTGTCGGGCTCTGTGCTTACAGCTCAGAGCCTGAAGCCTGTTTCAGATTCTGTGTCTCCCTCTCTCTGACCCTCCCCCATTCATGCTCTGTCTCTCTCTGTCTCAAAAATAAATAAACATTAAAAAAAAATTAAAAAAAAAAGTGTTTGATCTTACCAGTGGGCGAGATTCGTTTAGGCGAGTTCTCAGAGCAACAACGAAGATGCACGTGTGGGAAGCAGTCAAGGGAGTACAGAAGTATCTTAAGGAGACTGCATTACTAAGAGGCTCCGTACTATAGGAAATACAAGTTACAAGCCATATTTTTACTTGAAAGCCTCTACATGCTTCACAGACAATAATGTTGCAAATGAAGACTATGACAGCACAAGTAAGATGAACGTAGGCAGGTCTGTCATTATCACAAGGGCCTCTAGCTTGTTTGGCATCTTTTGCCAGCTCGTTGGGTATTACAACCAAGACAGAAGCATTGCTAAGACATAAAGACTTATGCTGACTTGAAAAGTATAAGTAAGTTCTGGTTGAGAAGTACCCATCTGTGAGATCCCCACTGTATTAATGAAAATAACAAAACAGCATTCATGAATATACATCATTCATGTCTTCCGTGAGCTGTTCCCGCATGGAATTGGAGAAAGTCTTTGTTGTACTTGAATAGGTAATGAGGGCATACCTGCTAGTATTTGGTTTTGTAGAGAGCATAGTCAAGAGATTCCTTATGCCAGTTGATTTCAACTTTTTTGATTATAGTCTGCACTAAGAAATATATCTTAGACTGTAATCTTTACACAGATTGGTAACTATGTCTCTATTGATATGTTAAGTATACAAATTGTTACAAAACAATCCATAAATTGTGTTTATCTGGCTAAGAGTAGATTGTGTTTACTGTTTACTGTAACTGTGGTGTCAGAAGCTATAATTTTCCTTATTGTCATTGCTTTTGTCTCCCCCTTAGTCTTTGGTTTTCATAGAGACTCTGTAAATAGCATCTGAGGCTTATAGTTCTTTTAGCTTCAATCCCCTGATATTATACAGGAGCCCTACTGACGTGGTTCAAGGTGTAGGCTGAGGGAAAGTATTCCGTAGGCCTGTGAGTAGGTCTCAGTCTTTAAATGACCCTAAGCTGGGTATTTCCCTTCCCTCAGGCCAGTTAGGCTTTCCTAAAACCCCAGTTGATTACACTCTGGTAAAATAGTTTCCCTTGAGGGTAGACCTTCCTAAAAACATATTTTAAGATGGTTACTTTAACCCATCCCCTGCCAGAAGCACTAGCAGATTTGTCTCCCATCTTCACAGTGAGAAAATGATAGGAGCCCTGGAGGTAAAAATAGAAGTGGGAGAGGCCCATTAAAACTGGGCCCCGCTGGGGACTCTCTGAGGGGAGAAAAGATGAGAAGAAAAAAAAAAGACCAAAAGCAACAAATATTAGAAAGGACCAGAGAACACCACCGGAAACTCCAACTCTACAAGAAACATAATGGCAATAAACTCATATCTTTCAGTACTCACTCTAAACGTCAATGGACTAAATGCTCCAATCAAAAGACAGGGTAACAAAATGGATAAGAAAACAAGATCCATCTATATGCTGTTGACAGGAAACCCACTTTAGACCTAAAAACACCTTCAGATTGAAAGTAAGGAGATGTTGACCATCATGCTAATGGTTGACAAAAGAAAGCTGGAGTAGCCATACTTAGATAATCTAGACTTTAAAATAAAGACTGTAACAAGAGATGAAAAGGGCATTATATCATAATTAAGATGTCTATCCACCAAGAAGACCTAACAATTATAAACATTTATGCTCCAAATGTGATAGCACCCAAATATATGAATCAATTAATCACAAACATAAACAAAGTCATTGCTAATAATACCATAATAGTAAGTGACTTCAACACCTCATTTACAACAATGGACAGATCATATAAACAGAAAATCAATAAGGAAACAAGACTTTGAATGACACACTGGACCAGAAGGACATAACAGATATATTCAGAACATTTCATGCTAAAGCAGTGGAATATACATTCTTCTCCAGTGCACATGGAATGTTCTCCAGAATAGATCACATACTGGGGCAAAAATCAGCCTTCAACAAGTACAAAAAAGATTGAGATCGTACCGTGCATATTTTCAGACCACAATACCATGAAACTCGAAATCAACCACAGGAAAAAAATTTGGAAAGGTAACAAATAATTGGAGACTAAAGAACATTGTACATAAGAATGAATGGGCATGGGGCGCCTGGGTGGCGCAGTCGGTTAAGCGTCCGACTTCAGCCAGGTCACGATCTCGTGCTCCGTGAGTTCGAGCCCCACGTCAGGCTCTGGGCTGATGGCTCAGAGCCTGGAGCCTGTTTCTGATTCTGTGTCTCCCTCTCTCTCTGCCCCTCCCCCGTTCATGCTATGTCTCTCTCTGTCCCAAAAATAAATAAACGTTGAAAAAAAAATTAAAAAAAAAAAAAGAATGAATGGGCTAAGAAGTTAAAGAAGAAATTAAAAAATACATGGAAACCAATGAAAATGATAACACCACAACCCAAAACCTCTGGGATGTAGCAAAGGTGGTCATAAGAGGAAAGTATATAGCAATCCAGGCCTTCCTAAAGAAGGAAGAAAGATCTCAAATACACAACCTAACTTTACACCTTAAAGAGCTTGGAAAAGAACAGCAAATAAAACCCCAAACCTTCCCCCAGAAGATGGGAAATAATAAAGATTAGAGCAGAAATCAATGCTATTGAAACCAAAAAAGACAAAAACAAAAACAAAAACACCCCCCCCCCAAAAAAACAGTAGAACAGATCAGTGAAACCAGAAGCTTGTTCTTTCAGATAATTAACAAAATTGATAAACCCTTAGCCAGTTTGATCAAAAGAAAAGGAAAGGACCCAAATAAATAAAATCAAGAATGAAAAAGGAGAGATCACAACCAACACACCAGAAATACAAACAATAATAAGACAATAGTATGAGCAATTTTGTGCCAATAAAATGGGCAATCTGGAAGAAATCGACAAATTCCTAGAAACATATAAACTACCAAAACTGAAACAGGAAGAAATAGAAAATTTGAACAGACCCAAAACCAGTAAGGAAATTGAATTAGTAATCAAAAACCTGCCAAACAACAAGAGTCCAGGGCCAGATGGCTTTCCAGGGGAATTCTACCAAACATTTAAGGAAGAGTTAACACCTATTCTCTTGAAACTGTTCCAAAAATAGAAATGGAAGGAAAACTTCCAAAATCTTTCTATGAAGCCAGCATTACCTTGATTCCAAAACCAGAGACCACACTAAAAAGGAGAACTATAGACCAATTTCCCTGATGAACATGGATGCAAAAATCCTCAACAAGATTTTAGCCAACTGGATCCAACAATACATTAAAAAAAATATTCACCACGACCAAGTGGGATTTATACCTGGGATGCAAGGCTGGTCCAATATATGAAAAACAATCAATGTGATTCATCACATCAATAAAAGAAAGGATAAGAATCACACGATCTTCTCAATAGATGCAGAGGAACCATTTGACAAAATACAGCACCCTTTCTTGATAAAAAACCTCAAGAAAGTAGAGATAGAAGGATCATACCTCGATATCATAAAAGCCATATATGAAAGACCCAATGCTAATATCATCCTCAATGAGGGAAAACTGAGAGCTTTCCCCATAAGGTCAGGAAGAAGACAGGGATGTCCACTCTTGCCACTGTTATTCAACATAGTATTGGAAGACTTAGTCTCAGCAGTCAGACAACACAAAGAAATAAAAGGCATCCAAATCGGCCAAGAGATCATCAAACTTTCACTCTTTGCAGATGACATGACACTCTATATGGAAAACCCAAAAGATTCCACCAAAAAACTGCTAGAACTGATTCATGAAATCAGCAAAGTTGCAAGATATAAAATCAATGCATAGAAATCGGTTGCATTCCTATACACCAATAATGAAGCAACAGAAAGAGAAATCAAGGAATCGATCCCATTTACAATTGCACCAAAACCATAAAATACCTAGGAATAAATCTAACCAAAGAGGTGAAAAATCTATACACTGCAAACTATAGAAAGCTTATGAAAGACATTGAAGAAGACATAAAAAAAATGGAAATATATTCCATGTTCCTGGATTGGAAGAAGAATATTGTTAAAATGTCAATATTACCCACAGCAATCTACATTTTTGATACAATACCTATCAAAATAACACCAGCATTCTTCAGAGAGCTAGATAGAACAAACAATCCTAAAATTTGTATGGAACCAGAAAAGACCCCAAATAGCCAAAGCAATCTTGAAGAAGCAGGAGATATCACAATCCCAGACTTCAAGCTGTATTACAAAGCTGTAATCATCAAGACAGTATGGTACTAGCATAAGAACAGACACTAATATCGATGGAACAGAATAGAGAACCCAGAAATGGACCCACAAACATATGGCCAACCAATCTTTGACAAAGCAGGAAAGAATATCCAATGGAATAACAGCAGTCTTTTCAGCCAGTACTGCTGGGAAAACTGGGCAGCGACATGCACAAAAATGAACCTGGACCACTTTCTTACACCATACACAAAAATAAACTCAAAATGGATAAAGGACCTAAATGTAAGGCAGGAAGCCATCAAAATCCTTAAAGAAAAAGCAAGCAAAAACCTCTTTGATCTTGTCCACAACGACTTCTTACTCAACACATCTCCGGAGACAAGGGAAACAAAAGCAAAAATGAACTACCGGGACCTCATCAAAATAAAAAACCTTCTGCACAGTGAAGGAAACAATCAGCAAAACTAAAAGGCAACTGACAGAATGGGAGAAGATATTCGCAAACGACATATCAGATAAAGGGTTAGTATCCAAAATCTATAAAGAACTTGTCAAACTTAACACCCCCAAAACAAATAATCCAGTGGAGAAATGGGCAAAAGACACGAATAGACACTTCTCCAAAGAAGACATCCAGATGGCCAACTGACACATGAAAAAATGCTCAACATCACTCATCATCAGGGACAGACAAATCAAAACCACAATGAGATACCACCTTACACCTGTCAGAATGGCTAACATTAACAACTCAGGCAACAACAGATGTTGGCAAGGATGCAGAGAAAGAGGATCTCTTTTGCACTATTGGTGAGAATGCAAACTGGTGCAACCACTCTGGAAAACAGTATGGAGGTTCCTCAAAAAATTAAAAATAGAACTACCTTACAACCCAGCAGTTGCACTACTAGGCATTTATCCAAGGGATACAGGTATGCTGTTTCGAAGGGGCACATGCACCTCAATGTTTATAGCAGCACTATCAACAATAGCCAAAGTATGGAAAGAGCCCAAATGTCCATCAATGGATGAATGGATAAAGAAGATGTGGTATATGTATACAATGTCGTATTACTCTGCAATCAAAAAAGAATGAAATCTTGCCATTTGCAACTACGTGGATGGAACTAGAGGGTATTATGCTAAGCGAAATTAGTCAGAGAAAGACAAATATCATGACTTCACTCATATGAGGACTTTAAGATATAAAACAGAAGAACATAAGAGAAGGGAAGCAAAAAATAATATAAAAACAGGGAGAGGGACAAAAACATGAGACTCTTAAATATGGAGAACAAACAGAAGGTTACTGGAGGGGTTGTGGGAGGGAGGATAGGCTAAATGGGTAAGGGGCATTAAGGAATCTACTCCTGAAATCATTGTTGCACTATATGGTAACTAACTTGGATGTAAATTAAAAAAAATAAATTAAATAAAAATTAAAAAAAAAAAAACAAACAAAAAACACCTGGGCTCCCTTGGAGGTTTTAACTCTTAAGCTAGTCTGCATTGAGACACTTAGTAATTCATCAGTTACATTTCAAAGTGTTTCTACAGAAACCACTTCTGTTGCTGACTACTTCTGGGCTTCTATTCCTGGTAAAGTGCAAATCTCTGTAGCTTCCTGTGAGTCTCTATTTTGGGGGACAGCAATTTGTCCATTGACCTCAGTCCTCTGATGTCTCTAAAAATTCAGTTTCAGTTTTTTTCTTGTGAAGTTTCAGCTTTTTTCTTGTGAAGTTAGGAGTGACAACTTCCAAGCACTTTCAATACTTTATTATGTGCAATTTGATTCTTTTTAAAAAATTCCTCATTACAACCCACCAAACTGGGTTACTTTGGTGATTATATGGGTATTAAAAGGAAACGGAATTCGATTATTCTATAACCTGAAAGTGAGGAGCCTATGACTCCAGAAGCAATAAAAATGATGAATTTGATTAGATAAAAAATAAAAATATAAATATAAACCCAGCTAAATAAAAAACCAAATGACTGGCTTGGAAAAAGTATATGTTATACACAAATGGTTCTTCTCTCTATATGAAAGCTTCTAAAACTAAAGAAAAAAGACAACACTGTAGAAAAATAGGCTAGAAATACAAACAGAATTCTTAGGAAAAGGAAATGCAAATGGCTGTTAACCATAAAAGTTTCCAACTACATTCATAACAATAGAAGTACAATTTAAAACTTCACTGAGTTATTCTTTCTTTTTTAATTTTTTTAATGTTTATTTATTTAGTTTTTAGAGAGAGAGGGAAAACACAAGTGGGGGAGCCGCAGAGAGAGAGAGAGAATCCCAAGCAGGTTCCACACTGTCAGCACAAAGCTGGAGCTGCTAAGCTCACCAACCGTGATATCATGACCTGAGCTGAAATCAGAGTTAGATGCTTAACCAACTGGGCCACCCAGGTGCCTTATCAAATGGGAAAAATCCAAAAGTTTGCAAAGTACTCTGTTAACAAGGCTGTGAAGAAATAGGTACCTTAATACACTATTACGGAAATACAAAATGTTGTACCTCCTATAGAGAAGGGGATTTTTCAATATATAGCAAAATTACATGAGTACTTACCTCTTCAATTTAGCACTTCCACTTCTAGAATCTACAAAGATACATTGGAAAAAAATACAAAAAGACAGGTTCACAAGGAACTCGTTGAAATACTATTTGTAATAACAAAGACTGTAAACAACCCAAATGTTTATTAATGGAGAATGGGTTAGCTAAAACCATGCTGTATCAATACAATTGAATACTTCGCAGCTGTAGAAAGGAATGGGTAATATCTGTAAATATTACTATGCTATTATTGCAAAAAGATTTTTTAAGTTTAAAAAGGAGTGTTTATGCTATGCTATCATTTCTCTATGAAAATGGGAAGTGATATTTCCTTATATTAAAAATAAGGTAAGGGGCACCTGGTGGTTCAGTCGTTTGAATGTCTGACTCTTGATCTCAGCTGACGTCATGATCCCAAGGTCATGGGATCAAGCCATACATCAGGCTCTGCACTGAGTATGAAGCCTGCCTAAGATTCTCTTTCTCCCTCTGCCCCTCTACCCAGCTCCCATGGTCATTCACTCTCTCTCTCTCAAAGAAATAATAAATAAATAAATAAATAAATAAATAAATAAACAAACAAACAAACCAAATGCTGGCAAAGACATGGAACAACAGAAACTCTCATTCATTGCTAGTGGGAATGTAAAATAGTACAGCCACATTCGAAGATAGTTTGTTAGTTTCGTATAAAACTAAGCAATGCTCTTTACTCATATGATCCATGAATCATGCTCCTTGCCATTTCCTCAAATAATTTGGAAACTTATGTCCACACAAAAACCTGTATGCAAATATTTATATCATCTTTATTCATGATTGTCAAGTCTTGGAAGCAATCAAGTTGTCTTTCAGTAAGTGCAATGGTGTGAATGTGCCCCCCCGCCACTGAATTTATATGCTGAAACCTAACAACCAAGGTAGTGGTGTTAGAAAGCGAAGTTATTAGGTCATGAGGATATAGGCTTCATGAATGGCACTTTACAAAAGAGGCCAGAGAAACTTTGCCCCTTCTACCATGTGAGGTTACGCTGAGAAGTGAGCAATCTGCAACCCATAAAAGGGTCTTCACCAGAACCCAAATATGCTGGCATCCAGTTTTGGACTTCAAGCCTCCAGAACTCTGAGAAATAAATTGATATTGTTTATAAGCCACCCAGTCTGTGGTATTTTGTTATAACAGCCTAAATGGAAATGAGCTATCAAGCAAGCCATAGAAAGACATGGAGGAAACTTAAATGCATATTTTAAAATATTTATTTATTTATTTATTTATTTATTTATTTAGAGTGGGGAGGGACAGACAGAGAGGGAGAGGAGAGAATCCCAAGCAGGCTCCACACTGTCAGTGCAAAGCCTGACACGGGCCTCAAACTCACAAACTGTAAGATCAGGACCTGAGCTGAAATCAAGAGTTGGACACTCAGCTGACTGAGCCGCTCAGGCACCACTTAAATGCATATTATTAAGTGAAAGAAGCTAATCTGAAAACACTACATACAGTATGATTCCAAGTATATGATATTCTAGAAAAAGAAGAATTATGGAGACAGTAAAAGGATCAGTGGTTAGCAGCAATTAGGAAGGAAGGAGGGAAGAATAGGCAGAGCACACAGCATTTTCAGGGCTGTGATACCACTCTGTGTAATGTTATAAAGGGGATATATATCATTAAACATTTTTCAAAACCCATAGAACATCCCAATAGTGGACTCAAATATAAACTATGGACTTTGGGTGACAGTAATGTGTCAATGTAGGTTCATTGATTGTGATAAATGTACCACTCTGGTACAGGATTTTGATAGTAGGAGACACTGTGTATGTGGGGGCATGGGATATATAGGGAATCTTTGTACCTTGTGCTCAATTTTGCTATGAATCTAAAACTGCTCTAAAGTAATGTCTATTAATATTTTTTAGTAACAAACTATAGAAATGATCCCTGAAAATATAATCTTGTTATTATATATTTTTAAATAAATAAAACAAACCAGAAAAATTGTTACCCACAAAAGAAGTATACTATTTCCCACTGAAAGGAACCAGTGCTCCTTGGACAGGTGGCTGATTCCAGTTCTGAAACAGGAAATGTACTGATGAGTTTTGAACATTTAGTCAGCCAGAAAGCAAGGAAATTATCAAAAACTACTGGGGTAGTGTCAGAGAGACTGAGATATCAACTTGACCTATTGACTTGGACATCTGAGCATCCATAAGGGTATTAGCTACAATGGATTGTCACAAATCCAATATATTTAAGTTTATAAGTTCAAAATGATGCTTGAAAAAAACTTCATTGATCACCATTCTCTTGAAAATGGAATATACATCAGAGTAAGGAAATAATTGATGTTAAGAAGTTTTACTTTATTAAAATCTTCCAGCTAATAAACAATGAAGAAATGATGAAGTCATCACTATTTTACAATCCCTAATAAATTAGTAGCTATAAGCAATAATTGTCAATGGCTGCTAACAGCACTGAGAGTGAGACAAATAGACATTGTGTACATCCTCAGAGAGGTATACCTATGAAGAACACTTGCTAGAAAAAGAAATCAAGCCCAAATCTGTCAATGCCTCTACATCTAACTGCCAATTAGTAGGAAATCAAGGAGATGGAGGAACATGTTAAATGCACCATGGGAATGAATGTATGCAAAACAAGGAGAGTAGGGACTCTGCAGGAAAAACCAACTGATGTTTTTCTTCAACATCCATACCAAAGAGAAAGGAAAAAGGGGAGAGAGGACAGGAAAGGGAAAAAAACAGCAGGGGAGAGAGACAGGAGGAAAAAAAATTGCAAATAAAAAAAATTACAGTAAAGAAACCTACATATTAAAAAAAGACACAGCAATGAACTACAATGTATAAACTTCATTTGGATCCTAATTTAAACAATAAACTATAAAAAAAATTCTTTTGGGGGACCTGGGTGGCTCCATCAGCTGAGTATCCAAATCTTGATTTTAGTTCAGGTCATGATCCCAGGGTTAAGGGGTAAGATTGAGCCCCTCATCAGGTTCTTCATTGTGCGTGGAGCCTGCCTAAGATTTTCTGTCTCTCTCTCTCTCTCTTCCTCTGCCCTTCTCCCCACTCACGTGCTCCCTCTCTAAAATAAAAGTAAGTAAATAAATAAATAAATAAATAAAACTTGTGAGGAAATTTTAAATATTTCAACATTTCAATATTTCATTAGTATTTATGATATTAAAAATATCACTTGCTGAGATAATGATATTATGGTTATAGTTGAAGAAAAGTATGTATATATACATATATTCATACATAAATACAAATATACACACACAATGAAATATTCACAAGTGAAATTATATGATATCTGGAATTTGCTTCTAAATATTTTAGAGGTGGAGAGGCAAAAAGTGTAGATATATTGAGGAAACAATATTGATAACTTGATAACTGCTGAATTATTGAACTTGATGTATTCTCTCTTGTTTGGCCCACAGGATTTTAATTTCTGTGGTGACTAAGTACCAACGCAGAGAGGCTAGTGCCATCGAAAGAAAATTTTTATTACTTAAACTTTTCAAGAAGAAATAGCAGTCCATGCAACACAGGGGAAGCATCAGGGTGGTCCAGAAAACAAGAGCAAGAGGAGTTTATTAGGGTTTCCATGGGAAAGGTAAGGCAGAACAGCATAAACAGTTTAGGTTTGGCCAATTTAAATAATTCTGGCAGGGGTGCCTGAGTGGCTCAGTCAGTTGGGCAACTGACTTCGGCTCAGGTCATGGTCTCACAGCTTGTGGGCTCGAGCACCACGTGGGCTCTGTGATGATGGCTGGGAGACTGGAACCTGCTTCAGATTCTGTGTCTCCCCCTCTCTCTGCCCCTCCTATGCTCATGCTCTGTCTCTCTCTGTCTCTCAATAATAAATAAACGTTAAAAAAATGTTTTAATAAGTAATTCTGGCAGGCTTTGGACTTTTGATACATGTCCCTGGGATAATTTGGGGCAGGAGAAATTTTGGCTTGGTGTGTAAAAGTTTGATAAGGAGGTGGTTGGCTTGTATATGAGAGGCATACGCGCAAGTAAATTGTTTACTACCTCTAGGAATTAGCTAGCTCTGGGAGGGCAATCTCCAGAACATCAAAAACACAGAAAAGAAAATATAGTTAATATAATTGTCCCCATGATAAATAGATGTCAATAGACAAATATAGAATCTAAGAAAACACATAATAGAGTACATTGCACTGTTTTCTCTATTATTACATATGTTTGAAAGTTTTCATATGTTCTTTTAGAAAACTAGAAAGAACATTAGTGTGAATCAGTTGTTTTTCCAAAGAGAGCAAGAGAGCTACAACAATATCACCCATTCCACATGCTCTTTTGCAATGTGGACTTGCTACTTTCTCTCCTATTAGGAGGCAGACTCTATTTCCTCTACCAATGAATTTGGGCTAGCCTTAGTACTTATCATGCTTAATGGGAGATATAATGTTTTGACTTCTGAGGCTAGTCCTTAAAAGTTTTACGTCTATCTTTGCTTCTTATAATTCACCTTCTGGGGAGTCAGCCACTGTGCTGTGAGGAAGCCCAAGCAGCCACATGGAGAGATCTATGTGGAGAAAAACCAAGATCTCCAAAAACAGCCCCATCTGAGCCCTTCATCAGGAACCAGAAATAACTGTCAGACACATGAGTGACCATTTTAGACCTCGAGCTATTCCAGCCCCCCCCCCCCCCCACTGACACCATGATTCCTGACAGAGAAGAAATTTCAACCAGTGCCTGCTTGAATTCCTGGCCCACAGAATCATGAACAAATAAACTGTCTTTGTTTTAAGCAATTAAACTTGAGATAATGTGTTACATAATAATGAGTAACTGATACAAGAGTATAAGAATATCTTACAGAGATCATTACTTCCTTAAGAAGAGAAAATAAAGAATATTTATAATATAGATGCAATCTTCAAGCAAATAAATGAAACTAAAGAAGAATTTCATCTAAACACCAAAAAACTTGATTTTATGATCTATGATCTTTGAAAATAATGCCTACAGTAATGCAAGGCCAATGGTTAATAGGTGGTTCAGAGCTGGAAATACCTCCACAGTCTTAGAACAGTGAGGTCTATTTAGCTGGAGTAAATAGTAAAGCAAGGAACTAGATGGGGGAGGGTCAATAGATACATTAACCTGAACAGTCTCAGTAATGGTTCAGACTTTCTTCAAGAGGTAACAAGAGATTGGCTGAACATTCTTAGCAGGGCAGTGACATGATCAAATCAGTATTTTGACAAAAGTGGTTGTTTTGCTTGGATTAGTATGAGGAACACATCAGGGCCAGTTAGGATGATTTCCAGATATGAGGTTATGAGAATTTGGACTAGGGAAATGACAGTACATACAAGTTCAAGAAGTATCTAATGAATAATTAAGAGATGACTGAATGGTAGAGAGAATGATGAAGAAGGAAAATCCAGAGATGATGCCGAGGTTTTGAGTTGGAATGACTAAGAAAATTGTGGTGACACTGGTGCAGAGAAGAAAACTGAGAAGAGATCATGGGCTGGAAGATAATGGTGACCTACTGAGTAGAATTCTAGATCTACTGAGTTAGTAGGTTCTTGACCTACTAAGTTAATAGTATATTCAAGTAGAAATATCCCATGTTTAGTTTCTGGCACAAAATTGAATGAAGGTAAGACATTAGAACTCACAATGATAACCGACATTTTCCAAAATGTGTTTTTCAAACAGTATTGACAAGAGGTGCCCCATTGAAAGATCCTGAGACTAAATAAATTTGGAAAATGTTTACTTTTTCTTAGGTATTCATAAGGCACATTAGAATATGAAACATTCAGAATGATCCTTCTGTACAGAAGCCTATATTATTTTGCTTAAGGAAAACATTCCAAACTCTGATCAACCCTTGACATACTTTATATCATGATCCATTTGGAAAACACAGGATGATCATAAAAAAATAAAGAAATAAAAAATAAAGAAAATGAAGAAAACCTAAGTAAATAGGGGGAGGGGGAGGAAAACAGTATGAAACTCATTAAGAATAGACTTAAGGGCTAAAGCCAGTGCACAGAGTAAATCAAAACTGGAAAAGAACCTTGAGAGTGAAGGTCAAGTGGTTAACAACTGAAATAGGACAGAGAAGAGTTTGGAGAAGGAATTGTCTGACAAATGGAAGATCATCATGGAAGTTCAGTGTCACAGAAGATTACAGAAGCCAGCCATTAAGTGGGTTTCAGAAGGTTGACATGGCCATGTCCTGCAGTAATGTTAAGAAGGCCAAAACCAGAAAGAAAGGGCTGGAAAAGTCCATTGGATTTAGTTGGAAGTCAGTAGTCCCCCTTGAAAGAATTTTGGTGGAAGAGTTTAAAAATATATATATATGACAGAGACTAAAGAAGAGTATGTTGTAAGAGAAATCAAAACCACGGACAATAAATATTAACTGGCTGTCTGAAAGTGAAAATCTGAGGGAAAGAAGACTAGCTCCATGTGTTGTCTGTGGTAATCAGAAAATTATCAATACTGGGGAAAAAATCTGCACACATACAAAGACAGATGAGAGTATACCAACGGAGCCAGTCCAGGAATGATGCTGAAGAGTGAGAATACTGTATCTGAGGAGTACAGAATACTCCTAGGGTAAAAGTAGCAGTATTAAGCTGGAAGAAGAGGAGCAGCTGTTTTTTTTTTTCCCCTGAGATGAGTAAAAAAGACAAGTGATGGCAAAAGAAGGCTAAATGGGTGACGATAGAATAGAAGAACTCCTAAGGATCAGGAGAGTTGGGGGCAGGAGGCAGATAGCGGGGAGGAGGTTGTAGTTAGAGAGGGAGAGAACCAAATGTATACTCTCGGGAAAAGAGCAATGCCGGCCTTTACTTGAAGGACAGTAAAATCTGGGAGATGGAGGAGGTACTTTAGGTTAATGTTGAATATGAAATGAAAGGGAATATAAATATTCTTTAATAAAACATATTTTTAGTAGATATAACATGGAAAAGTTTGAGGGCCCCTGGGTGGCTCAGTCGGTTAAGCGTCCAACTCTTGATTTTGGCTCAGGTCATAATCTCACGATTCATGAGTTCAAGCCCCACATCAGAATCTGCACTGACAACGTAGAACCTGCTTGGGATTCTCTCTCCCTCCCTCTCTCTCTACCCCTCCCCTGCTCACACGCACATGCTCTCTCTCTCTTTCTCTCTCTCTCAAAATAAATAAATAAATTTTTAAAAATATGGAAACATTTGAAAAGGATGGTAAGATCTGTCCCCTTATTGTTTATTTCAATTGCTTATTAAAGGTAAGACTTCCCCCATTAAACTCTAAGTTCTATGGGGCAGGCCTTAGTCTGTCTTGTTGCTTATTTTGGTTCCATTGACATCTAACAGGGACTGGAATATAGTAGGTGGTTGGTAAATATTAGTTCAGAATTTATAAGGTGTGCTTTGGTTCGAGAAACAGAGTGGAAGTGCAGGGTCCAAATGATAGGAATAAATATTTGATTACAGTGGAAAAAGAAAACTAGTTTTGTGAGTGGGGAATCTGGTCTAATTAATAAACATCTTTAACTTGTAAAGCTGTAAATTACCTCTCAGATCATCTATCAGATTCAGATCTATCAAGATCAGAATCTTGATTCCTGTTTCCAGAAGAGGCTTACTTAATTTGCTCAGCCTTAAGAACAAACTCAACCAAAAAGACTCATAATACCAGCAAAAGCTTAAATTTTTTTTGTCACTTGATTTTTTTTACCATTACCCAAATATGAAGAATATAAATAGAATCACAAGCTTTCCCCCTTCAACAGTTCATTTCCATTTCCTGCTAGTTGCTGCATCACTGATCTTTTCAAAGTCATCACTCCAATAGTACTTGGTCTGTCACTTTCCACTCCTAATGCCTACTCTAGATACACCCCATATAAAAGGCCACTGTGAGAATTTTAAGTGTTATAACACCCAATGAATATGATGTGAGGAGGAGAGCAAAGCATTATGTAACATATTTCAGTTGTGCCAGTAGGTGTTAACATTTCTGACTTAACAAGTTGACTCCTCTTCTAAGACAAACAAAGTGGCACAGCATGTAACAAAAAACATCAACTTCAGGGCCAACAATCCAGACTTGATTATGAATCCGAACACAATTACTTGCTTACTATGAGACTCTAGTCAAATTATTCAGCTCCATGCAATGAGGATGAAAATAACTTGTTGTTTCAGGTTGCTTTGAACATTATAGATAATGTCTACCATGTACCCGGTACAAAGCAATTGCTCAGTAAAGTGAAGCTACAAATATTTTTATCCAAATATTCTGTTTTGATAGTCAAAGTGCCACAGATGGAGCCATAGTAAAACAATATAGGTCTCTGGCCATGGAAAATGAAAGACTGTAGTGAAAATGAGTCTAAATACAGAAAATTACTTGAAAGTTTGTTTAGGAAACAGATCCCACATTCCCCTTTCTACTCTAAAGTTCAGGGTAGCTGCAGACTTCATCTCCAGGAGACAACTGAAAACATTTCTCTGAAAAGGGTAAAATAGAGGGTCTCTGGAGTAAGGAATGCCAGAGACATAGGTATCCTTCCCATCACACTAAAAATGTGGAGATTAAATCAACTTTTACATACTGAATGCTGAGATATCATCCCTCCTTCCCTCATCCAGCTCTCCGAATTCTGAAAGCCAGGTCTGTAACCTGCAGGCAAGAGATTGGAAGTTTACTTTGGGCAAAGTGACCAGCCCAAAAAGAAAGACTAAAGGTAGGGAACATCAGAAATTCAGTGAAAGGGCAGACCACCAAAAGTGAAGCCCCCAATTGACAAGCAAACTTGCAGCCAAATTTTCAATGGCCGTATCTCTGGAAAAAAGAGCAACTAAGGATTACCAGACAAATAAACAAGGGAATTGAAACTGTTAAGGGAGAAGAAAAGTTGACTTTAAAAAATCATCCTGAGATGTATAAGAGATAACTATTATAACCATGAGGCAAATATGCTATTTTAAAAAGGAAGGGGAAGTATTCATATTTTTTTGAGGAACTTTTGGAATCAAAAAAAATGCAGGAATCAAAAACTCAATAGAATGACTTTCAGAGAAACCTTTTTAGAGAATAGAGTAAAAAGACAAACAGAAACTAGGTAAGATAGGCAAATAAAGAACCAATTCAGGAAGTCCAAGACGTAAATAAAAGGATTTCCAGAGAGGGAATGTACACAATGGAGTAGAGGAAATCAACAAAGAATAATCCATAACATGTTCCCAGAACCGAATGACACAAGTTTGCAGGTGGAGGGTCCTGCCTCAGCACACTGGAAAAAATTGATTCATACTAATGTCAATTATCATACATTATCTGAACACCAAAGAGAGTCGGGTATTAGAATGACTTTGGACTTCTCAACAGCAGCCCTGGAATCTATGAGACATTGAAGCCATGACTTTTAAAATACTGAGATTTCTAACCTAGAATTCTATACTCTGACCACTAATTGACTGTGAGAGAAAATAAAGACATTTCAGCCATCTAAAGTTATGAAAATTGAGCTTATGTGAATCTCTCAGTAAACTGTTAGAGGATGTGTCATACCAAATAAGAGCATAAACCAAGAAAGAAAAGATACAGGATTAGGAAAATATAGGAAATTGGGAAAAGTCAAATAACTCTGGGGGAGATTTTTTCAAGAAAAATGAAATTGGTAGAATACCTAATATGTCTGAATGTATTTAGAGGGATATAAACAACTAAAAGTGGTTGAAATTTAAGAATATATTAAATTATATATACATACACACACACACATATGTATGTACATACATATTATTTTCACTTTCTTTTTATTAGCGTACATTGTCTTCTTTTCTTTTTCTTTAATTAGTGATTTTACATATATAATCCTTTGGTTAGTAGTAACCTTATTATAGTAGTATAATCCTTTGGTTAGTAATAAAAGGAAAGTAAAAATAATCCCAATATAGTATGTGGCTCAGCAGGAAATGTTGTTTAACTACTTATTCAATCATTGAATATTGACATAACTAAACATGATATAACTATATTTGGGGGAGGGGAAATATATTTGGGGGTGGGGGGATAGAGACAGGCAGTAGGATGAATTGTTTCAAACAAAAATGAATGCTAAATCCTCATTTCAAGGAAGAGGACATGAAATAATATCTAAACTTGATAGACTAAGATGTAGCAGTAAAGCCATGTTGTTTACAAATATGCAGATAAGTTAAAAACAGCAAAAATATCAAATGGTTGCCTCTGGAAATTAAAAAATGGAGGAGCACTAAGGGAGAGGGAAAGTCTTGTTTTATAGAATGATTTAAGTTAACTATGTGCATGCATATCTTGGATAAAAACTCAAAATATGCAGAAATTTAAAATGGAAAAACAAACAGCTAGCAAGCCAGCTTAAGTTTCCTTATAGTAATACTTTTGATGAGGAGTAAGAAGAAGGCAGTTGGCCTTTACAAGGAGGTGACCGTTTGAACAAACAATGTGAATGGTGTAAAAACGTAAAGATTGATAGAAGTGTAGGCTCATTGAAGTTGTCTGCCTCTATGTTTGGGAAGGAAGGGCACTGACCCTAGGAATATAGACTGTGTAACTAAAAGTACATTATTCCTATCAATAATTTCTGATGAAATAGGTTAACTTTAGACACAGAGTGAGGTAATACTTAATGTTAATATTAAATAATCTGCAGAGTTCATAGAAACACTGTTCAATATTAATTTTTAAGTTTACAATCCCACATACTTCTCTGATATTTAGGTTGAATTGAATTGAATTAGTGAAGTGTCAAAGAAAACATGTGAGTCCCATTATATTGTTGGATCACACAGAGAAAGGACAGTAGTTAGAAGTAAAACTCTTAGGTTTACAGATTTTTGATGTTTTAATGGTTTTCCACTAAAATCATACAATTTCCAAAAAGAAGTTTATAGATGTTTAATAACAGAGCTTCATATTGAAGACAACACTCGGCTTTTATGGCACATTTTTCAAAATCTTTTTTTTAACATTTTTTTAATGTTTATTTATTTTTGAGAGAGAGGGAGAGCACAAGTGGGGGAGAGGCAGACAGAGGGAGAGAGAGATTGAGAGATAGAAAGACTCAGAATCTAAAGCAGGCTGCAGGCTCTGAGCTGTCGGCACAGAGCCGGACAGGGGGCTCAACCCTCAAACCGTGAGATCATGACCTGAGCCAAAGTCAGATATGTAAACTGACTGAGCTAGCCCAGCAACTCCCACATTTTTCAAAATCTTAATGATTAAATACTTTCCATTAAAAATGAAATAGTTTTAGTTTTTAATTGTAAATTAAGAATATCATGTATATAATCATTTTAAGAAATTATCTAATACTTTTATCAATTAAAAGGGAAGATTGTTTTGCCAGCTCTAGCCTAAAAAGATCCAGGAGGAAAAATAAAATAAATGCTCTTATATTCTTGCAATTCTCTTGTCATAGCTGTCACTTATATTTGGTGACATGATATACTGATTAGTAAGATATAAAAAATCTTTATAAACAAAAATTTATCTTAGAGGCTTTTTCGAAACTCAGATTCTTAAGTAATTTGTCTATATATGTGTGTGTATGCACATATGTATATAGGATCTAATTAGAATCATCCTTAAACAGTACTTATCCACTCTTAGCTTTTGTCGAAACACAAAACTGAAGAACAGAATGATTTAGTGGTTCCCTAATGCTAATATACACAGCTGATTGGTGGAAAAGCAGCAAAAAAAAAAACAAAACAAAAAAAAAAAAAACCCACACACACTTGATCTCCTGATCCTCAATCTCATTCTACTTCTGTATCACCAGTTGTATAAGAAACCCAATTTTTGGTAATTATGAATTTAAATGAAAAAAAAATTTTTTAAAGCATAATTTTGTTTTGATGATAATAGCAGGACGAAAAGAACTTTTACAAATTATTCAATCAGAGTTGGAACAGATTTATTAAGAAAAATGGGAAAATTTTGGTAAGACTGTAGGTTGGCAGTATGCCCCAGTCAGATTTCCTGTATCTATTTAACCCTAAATAACATATCTATAAAAATGGCCCTTCTCCCTCTTCAGTATGTGCAGCATGGGAAGACAGAACTCTGGAAGAAAGCCAATCTTATTGGCCTAAGAATTTAGAGAACTGAGTTTAGGTCTGTCTGAGCAGCTAAATCTAGGGTGAAATCCCCTAAAAGTAGGTGCTACTGAGTGAGAAGCCCTGAAATCTACATATAAACTCCCCTCAAATTGTTGGCTGACTGCCTGTAAATGAGCCATTGACAATCTAAGGAGCCTCGCAGAAGGAGGCTGGGGAAAGCTCTAAGAGCTGAGCAGAGATTTTAGCTGCTGCTCACTGCTAGTAAGATTTTAGATGCTGAAATCCAACTGGGTGTGCGGCCTTGGTAAACACCTTGGGCTTTCCATGAAGTTAGGAATAAAGATTGCATCACCAAAACTAAAGTATAAATCTGTCCTAAAGAAGTGAAAACCAAGCTTCCCCAAGTTAAAGTTGATCTGTCTATAATTTAACTACCTGCTAGAGCAAAACTCAATACTTTTCAGAGGAAGATCCAGAGTCTCCAATATATTACCCACAGCATAACAATAAAAAAATTATTAGAAATGGGAAAATGTGACTTTATAGTCAATAGAAAGAGACCAACAAAGGACCTAGGTGTTAGAGTTGGCAGAGAGAGATTTTAAAATAACCCTGATAAATACGTTTAAAAGTCTACAAGAAAAGATGAATATAACATATAAAGAAATGGGTAATGGAGGATAAAGATTAGAAAAGCAGAAATGAAACTGCCTTATTCACAGACAACATGATTCCACATGATTCTCCAAACATCTATTAAGTCCAGTAAGTGAATTCAGCAAGTTTCTAGGATATAAAGTCAGTATTTCTATACTATTTCAATAAACAATTGGAAATAACATTTAAAAATTAATACCCCTCATAATAGTATAAAAAACATTAAATACCTAAGAATAAATTTTTTAAAAAGGTATAAAAGCTCTCTAGTTAGAAAACTACAAGTCTGCAGGGGAAAAAAGCCTAATAAGTAGAGAAATACTTTGTGTACATCATTGCAGGATGATATTGTAAAGATGTCATTCCACCTAAAAATGATCCATAGAATCAGTATACTTCCAACTTAGAATGCTTTTTTAATGGAAATTGATAGTCTAATATTAACTGTTATATGGAAATACAAAGGACCAAAACAGCCAAATTAATCCTGAAAAAGAAAAGAGAAGTTGGAGGACTTAGAACTACCTTATTCTAAGACTTATTATAAAGCTGTAGCAATTAAGATAATGTGTTATTGGCATAAAAAAAGACAAATGGATTGATTGAACTGAGTAGAGAATCTATAAATAGACCTCCCCCCATATATATTCAGTCAATTGACCAAAATGCCAGAAATTCAATGGGGAAAAGAAAATATTTTCAACAAATGATGCTAGAACAACTGGATATCTATATATCCTGACTTGCACATCACAACATATGAAAAAAATAACCTGAGGTGGATTATAAACCTAAAAATAAAAACCAAACCATAAAATCCTTGGAAGGAAACATAAAGAATATCTTTTCAATAATGCAGTAGGCAAGAATTTCTTTTTACATAAAAAAGCAGTAACCATAAAAGAAAGTAAAGACATATTGGACTTTATCAAGATTAGAAAATTCTGTTCATCCAAAGACACCTTTAAGAAAATGGAAAATGTAAATCACATACTCACTATCAAAGCCTAGTGGAACTGTATTACACAGCTCACATGCAATGGCAATATGATTTTTAACAGACCTTTTAATTTTAGTTGCATTTTGTCGTGCAGAAATATAAATATCATAAATGTTGACACTGCAAAAGTACAGAAGTTGAGTTTTAAAAATGGGCAGCAGAGGGGCACCTGGATGGGTGGCTCAGTTGGTTAAGCACCCAATTCTTGATCTCAGCTCAGGTCTTGATCTCAGAATTCAAGCCCCATGTTGAGCTCTGCACTGGGTATGAAGTCTACTCAAAAAAAAAAAAATGGTGGCAGAGATAGAAGTTTGGATAGTGGTGTTGGTATCATCTTACTAACATGAAGAGTGAAGAGAAAGACTTGATAGTCAAATGGAATAGGCAATAGGAATTTCAGTATAATATTTAAAGTCACTCAGTAACCAATACAAATCAAAGTAACAATAAGATTATTAAAACTGGTATGAAGGAAAAACAAGTAGCAAATAACCTAAGTAGACTAAATACTCACCCTTTATAGCTGGGAATCAACAGAGAATATCCAAAGTTGAAAACTCAAAAACTAGCAGTAAAACATAAACATTTAACCTGGGGAAAACTGATTTAGGGGTGGAGGAGGGAATTCTGCTTTTCATTTTATGTCCATTCTCTAATATCTAATTTTTTCCATACATGTGCATTTAGTGCATTGTTTTTTGACAGATTAATAGATTATAGGAGACAGAGGGAGGGAGAGAAATCCACATACCTAGAGGTTATCACTAATGAACTTTCAGATGATTTCTTTCCTCATTACACCTGTCTGTATCATATGACACTAGTTTTGTAATTATAACATGAAAATAAAGCTAGTTTCCCTTTGGAAAAAAAAAAAACAGAAAAATCTCAACTTTAAAAAAATCAACCCTGTTGAAGTACTTTATTGCCCATAAGAAAATAACATCTGGCGGTATTGGAGCTTTCTGGTGGGAAAACACTTTTCAGAATGTCAAAGTACTATTTACTTCTTGGTTTCAATCACCATATTACACTGAATACAAACTACTGTTGTTTCAATTGATGAATTCTGGAGAGTCCTTAGCCTAACGTGCCAGGTAGGACTGAAGAATACTGTAGTTAAGCAGAAAGTTCTCACAATTATAAAATTACTGTCAAATGTCTTTGAGTTCTTTGCAATTATTGTGGGAGTAGAGAAATATTAAAAATATCCCTTATGGTAGTGTCTTTAGTTTGTACTGACATAAACTTTTGGGATTCTTCTCTAAGATTAAGTCTACACCCATAATTATGTCATCATGTATGCAGAAGTGTCATTTTTGCTCAGTTCTTGTAACTTGTTTATAAGCATGGAAGAGCCAATAGCTAATGGTGATGGCCAGAGCCATCTGCCACTTAGATACCAAAACCTTTTGTAGTGTTCCCATTAGAACTGTGATGTTGATTCATCTATGTCCTAAATGAGGTGTGTAGAGAAAAAAAATACATGCCTGTCAGAATGCATTTTATAGCAAGCAGAGTGTTGTTCCAGAAACTAGTCATCAGGTTATCTTGGCCATTGTAAATGAAGTACATCTGGGAATTATTCTCAGGGAAACATTGGGTAGAAGCTCTAACTAGTGGCTTTGACTTTGACTACTACAAAGACTGGAAAAAAGTAAAGCATGTATCAAGCTCTGGTGTATAATCTACAGGTTAAGTCCATGATATATGATGGTGAAACCTTCTTCAGGAATCCTCACTGGTTTTTTTAAGATTATATTAGTGGTTATGGTAGACTCCTTCACAAATGGCAATGAAATGTTGTTCCCAATTCCCCCATTGCTTTATTCCTAGGTCCGGGCCAGATATTTGCAATCAATCTCTGCTGTGTGTGTGGATTTTTTTTCCTTAGTTAAATTTAGGATTCTCTAAGAACCTTGCTTGCATAAATATAGTGAAGTAGTTAAAAGTAGAGATTGTGAAGTTAGACAGATCTGGGTTTGAATCCCTCAAGCTGTATTTGCTGGATAACCTTCATCAACAGTCATAACAGTCATCGTGAACCTCAGTTTTCTTACCTATAAAAAAAAAGAAATGAAAGCACAACTCAGAGAGTTGTAAAATTAAATATGATAGTTTATGTAAATCACCTAGTGCAGTGGTTCCCAAGTTGTATACACACTGGATTCTCCTGGTGAGCTACAAAACGACCTACGGGTTAGTGTTCCATCCCAAAACATTGTGATTTAATGGGTCAGATGTGCGGCCTGAGCTTGGAAATTTTTTAAAGGTCTCTAGAGGATCCTAATGTACAGACAAGTTTTAGAACCACTGACCTAGTTTACGGCAATACCTGACTCAGGTACACATGGCCTAAGTGTTTTATAATTATCTAACATAATATTTGTAAAAATCCAAATGCCATATTATCCTCCATTTCCAGATGATAAACTGGAGAGATATTTGATAACATAATCAAGGGCAAGTAATTATCACAAAGTATAATCAATATTTAAACCCAGTTTCCCTGAATCCAAAGCTGAGCCCTTGGTTGTAATGTTATCTCACTTCAAACAAATTTCCTATGCATAACTTTCCCAACCCAACTGAGGTATGGCATGTTGAGAATCTCAGTTTTGGGAGGAAGAAAAGAAAGAAAAAAATAGAAAGAAAAATCCTCCAGAATTGTGAGTAAATACTGAAAAAATCATACAAACAGCTGATTTATCATATCTCAGTATGGTCTCAAGCAGATGGTCAGGCTGAAAGCATGAGGATTGTTGCGGGAAATTGGATAATAAGATTAGATATGTTTCTCATCTATAGACATATCATTCCATGGTAGACAATAGTTCTTAGTTCTGTTGAATTTTTATATTTTTTTTAATGTTTACTTATTTTTTGCGAAAGAGAGAGAGACAGAGTGTGAGCGAGGTAGGGTCAGAGAGAGAGGGAGACACAGAAGCCGAAGCAGGCTCCAGGCTCTGAGCTGTCAGCACAGAGCCCAACATGGGGCTCGAACTCACAAACTGTGAGATCATGAAATGAGCCAAAGTCGGCCACTCAACCAACTCAGCCACCCAGGCACCCAGTTCTGTCGAATTTTTAAATAGCGTTTTTCACGAAAACTCACTCCAGATTCCTTCTAAATGGATCAAGGACTCAAAAGACCAAGATGTCTTTTGGAAGTTATAGTCAGCACATACTTTTCACTTACCTATACTACAATAGCTAGCATTTATCAAGAACTGGATTGATGTAAATCTCAGCCACAATAATTGAAACATGGTCTGTATTCAACAAAGTCCAAGATACAAGTGGAGTGGTAATTAAAGCATTACCATATTTCCTTCACAGAACATATCCTTCACAGAACCATCTTGAACTAGATTTTTTTTATCTCAGCTTCTCAAAACAGAGTAGAACTGAGAGACTTAAGAAAGGAAGAAAGAAAGAAAGATAGAAAGATAGAAAGAAAAAGACAAGAACACAGCTATTCTCTGTTATGACACCTCGGTTGTCTGAGTCTCCAACTGAAGAAAAAAAAACAAAGAGGACAAATACTGTCTGATTTCAAGACTTATTATAAAACTACAG
The DNA here is from genome assembly GCF_027475565.1 of Acinonyx jubatus. Lineage (NCBI taxonomy): Eukaryota > Metazoa > Chordata > Mammalia > Carnivora > Felidae > Acinonyx > Acinonyx jubatus. The sequence goes on from NC_069394.1 coordinate 29,812,956, forward strand.
TAATTAAGTGATATATTTGCATAAAGATAGATAATGAAAGAGAATAGAGAGCCCAGATATAGGCCCACACGTGTCCAGACAACTGATTTTTGACAAAAGTGCAAAGGCAATTCACCGGAGATAAAGTAATCTTTTCAACAAATAAAAAGTAACAAACTGTTATATGTGCAGCATGGATAAACCTCAGAATAATTATGCTGGGTAAAAGCAGCCAAGAGAAAACCAAATACATGCTGTATGATTCCATTTATATAAAATTGTAGAAAATGCAAACTAATATATAGTGACAAAAAGCAGACCAGTGGTTACCTAGACTGGAGTAAGGGAGGTAGGAGGGATTAGAAAAAGACACAAGAAAACTTTCGGGGGTAACAAATATGTTTATTACAGTGCTTGTGGTGTGGTTTCAAAAGGGTATGCACGTGTCAAAACTTACATTGTTTTAATATACTTTGAAAATGTGTAGTTTTTTATATCAATTGTATTTCAATAAATTCATTGAATATGCAAATTTTCAAAAAAGCTCTTCTTGTTTAAAATTTTTTTAATGTTTATTTATTTATTTATTCATTTATTTTTTGAGAGAGACAGAGACAGAGAGAGAGAGAGAGAGAGAGAGAGAGAGAGACAGTGTGAGGGGGGAAGGGGCAGAGAGAAAGAGGGAGACACAGAACCTGAAACAGGCTCCAGGCTCTGAGCTCTTAGCTCAGAACTCAGAATGGCTAGATTATTACCTAAGCCGAAGTTGGACGCTTAACCGACTGAACCACCCAGGCGCCCCATTTTCTCTTCTTGCTTAAAGAACTCATTAGCTAAATAGCAATGCATTACATATGATGGTGATATTTTTACTTTATATTTGTTTCTTTTGATTACATGCTACAGTGATTTCTGATAGGGTTAGACTTCATTTTTCAATAATAAAAGATTACCTTTTTAAAAGCCTGTTTTCTTGTTTGAAGACAGCACAACTATTTTAATCAATTGTCTAGAAGAAAATGAAAAATTCCTTCTACCTCAAAAAGAAATTAGGAGTACTATGGATTAGAGAATGTTGTATAAAATTTTACAATATGATTGCTTCTGAAATTCAAAAGTTGGAAAGCGTATTCAGTAGTTTGCAGATTTATCTCCTGTATCCTGACCCATTTGATAACAGGCAATTATGAGAGCACACCCCCGGTGAGACTATCCATTCTCATGACTAAAAATAAATCCACCACCCTTAAGTACATTTAATTTCTGTGCATCAATTTGCTGAAGCTTTTGTTTGTCTTTTGCTCCTTTCTTCTCTAAAGGTAAATGGCACAGCAGAACCTTTAGAGACAAAGTTGCATTTCAACAAGCTAGTTTGGGGATTTGTCCACATCCTGTGCTTGCAGTTATTTATTGCTTTATAAAGGTTATAGGTAGGTAAATATAACTAAAGGTCGATGAAACAGAACATTTTACATAACACCCCATTGGCTTAACATATTAGAACTTGTAGCATTTAAAATTATTTTAAAGAATGAATAGATTAGAAGTATTAGACCTGAAATATTCATGGTATTTCCATATAGATAGGAATAAATGGTTTTTAAATGCCCACAGAGAATATTCCACAACTTTGCTTTTATAATCTATGTTGTGGTAACTTCACCTTAAAGCCAGGACTTAAAGTAAATTCTTGCTTATTCAGAATTGTGATGGATGACATATTAATAACTAACTTCATATTCTTGTTAATAGGATTTGCTGTATGTAGTATACCTGGATTTCTATTTTTTAAAGAAATATGTTATTATGAAATATACTAAAATGAAGCCCTAGAATACCTAAAACAATCTTGAAAAAGAAGAATAAAGTATGAGGAATCACGGTTCCTGATATTGGGGTCATTATATAGCTATAGTAATCAAGGCAATAGGGTACTGATGGAGAAAAAGATGGATAGATCAATGGAATAGAAAGAGAGTCCAGGAAGATACTTACACTATCAATGTCAAGATCCTGCTTGTCATATTGTACTATAGTTTTGCAAGATGTTACCACTGGCGGAACTGGGGAAGGGTACAAGGGATTTTCTTATATTATTTCTCACAAGGGCATGTGAATCTACAATTACCTCAAAATTAGAAGTTTAGTTTAAAACGACAGTAAAGGGTGCCTGGGTGGTCAGTTGGTTGAGCGTCCAACTCTTGATTTTAGCTGGGGTCATGATCCCAGGGTTGTGGGATTGAGCCCCACATAGAGCTCCGCGCTGAGTGTGGAGACTGCTTAAGATTCTCTCTCACTCCCTCTGTCCCTCTCCCCCACTCATTCAGGCTCTCTCTCTCTCTCTCTCTAATTTAAAAAGTAAAAAGATAGTAAAATAATAGCAAATGGAATAGAGGAATTTTTTTTGTTTTAAAATGAAATACAGGGTTTTAAACTTCTTGGTGGCATTTATTATAAAGATGAGTAATCACATATAAAGACTAGAAAAAACAAATCATTTGAAATTTTTGGTTAATTTGATTTTCAATGAGTGGGCATTGACTGGACACAAGAAGTGCAGGAATAAGACCTCAGAGAGTTCTGTAACCTTTTCCAGTTGTCAGGAAGATAAGCCTTAAGCAATTTATCAACCTGGAAAGTCACTGATGCCCCTAGGCATGACGGAGGTCTATGCACCTGATTGGTTCTCAGGTAATGCAGTAAGAAAAGGATGTTCTCAGAGCACCTGGGTAGCTCATTTGGTTTAGCATCCAACTCTTGATTTCAGCTCAGGTCATGATCTCACTGTTGTGACATGAGCCCGGCTTCATGCTCCATGCCCAGCACAGAGATTAAGAGTCTCTGCTTCTCCCGCTGCCCCTCTCCTGCTCATGCTCACTTGCACATGCACATGCTCTCTCAAAATAAATTGTTTTTAAATGTTTGCATGAGGTTATTTTTGAACAGTATATTTGCAAGTAATCCAACCTATGATGTTATCATGGATATTACAACTGTGAAAGTTTTATTGTGTTTTCCCTAAAGCATGGTCTTTCTGTTTTAGAAGAGATTAACATTGGAATAGCTGATAAAAATGTAATACATTTTGAATTAGATAAATTTTCAAACATAATGTCATAAACTTTTAGAGCTTTAGAAATATATGGATTGTTAAAAATGTTTCATAAAATGCTTTATCAAAACAAAATTGTTAATGTAAAAGAAAGGTTACCATTTTTTTCAGCTACTCCATTTCTACTGTGACCATCTTGCCTCTTACTTCAAATGACTTGCCTGAACAATTTAAGTAGCCTACTAATTTCTTTTCTCTGACCTATTCTCACTTCCTACCCCTTGTCCATCTCCCTAACTGCCCCTATAGTGATCTTTCTAATAAGGAGTCTGCTTACCCTTTCTATCTGCATGAAATCCAATCTTTGCTTCTGATTGCCTAAAATAGAAAATCTAGACTTTGCTGGGCATCAAGGCCACCTAAAAGGAGGCCCAGCTTACCTGCCACTACTGAATACAAATCCTGTGGGGCGCCTGAGTGGCTCAGTTGGTTAAGTGTCTGACTTTGGTCCAGGTCATGATCTCATGGTTTGTGAGTTCAAGCCTCACATCAGGCTCTCTGCTGTCAGCACAGAGCCCACTTCAGATCCTCTCTCCCCCTCTCTCGCCCTCCCCAACTTGCTCACATGCTTGCTCTCTCTCTGTCTCTCAAAATAATGAAAAATAAACATTAGAAAAACTGTTAAAAAATAAATAAATACAAATCCCATATCCATCTTCTCAGAACACACCATGCTTTTTCTCATGTGGGCCCTTTCATCTAGAATGCCCAACTTTGCCTCTGCCTGGTCAATGATCTCACCTCCTCTCGAAGCTGTCCTCAATATCCTGAAGCAGTTCATCACTCCTTCTTTTTGCTCTCAGGGGATTTTATGTGGAATAATAGTTAAGTTACTATTTGTTGAGTGCTTACTAGGTACCAGGCACTGTGCCTAACTAAGCATTTTACAGACGTGATCTCATTTAATCTTCCCAGCAGTCCTATGAGGTAATGTGGCACTTCTCACAGTGTCTTCTCATTCATTGTTTTCATGTCCACATCCTCATCAGAAGAGACCAGCCTTATTCATCTTATCTGAGCCACCTTCTCTTATAATGTTTGATCAAATCAGGTACTCAGTAAATGTTTGTTGAGTGAGTGAATGATGGAATGAGTGAAGTGAAATAAATAAATACAGTAGGGTTCCTTAAAAAGTAACTTGTTGGATCTGACTTTACCATACATGTATGTGGCCACAGCACTGGAATATGCTTCCTAATCCAAATATGTCTCTCCTTGCCCCTGGCATGCTGCCTGAAATCCCCATGGTCCTCAAGAATGTCTTGTCTTTATTTTTTGTTCTTACTGCCACCAACCTAGATTAGACCCCATCTTGCCTCTTATTTGATCCACTCATCTACTTGCATATGTTCTCCTCTTTAGTTATTACAGGCACTTTAGAAAAGATCAACTTTCCTAAAATACTCATCTGATTATTTATTTCCCTTGCTCAAAAATCTTACATTTTCTAGAAGATATCCTTTCTCCTTACCCTGACTTTCAAAAATCTCCACAATCTCGCCTTAACTTCATCACACACTACACTTTAAATCCTACAGTCCAATCAGTCTGAAATGGTTGCCATCCTCACCTCATGCCTTTGTTCAGTATACTCTGTCTGCCTGTCTGGGCTGCCTCTTTCCCTACATTGTGTATAAAAATTATATCCCTTCCATAATGCTTTCCCGGAACACACCAGTCAGGAAAGACCTCTGGTTTTTTCCTACGTGCTTATTCCACTGACAGAGGGCTTCTGAGAGACATTTAACATTTTAGACATCTCTCATATTCAGAAGGTAGTTCTTTGAGGGATTAGGTAGACCTTTTCAGTTAACTTCCCACCTCGTAAATGGTTCCTTTTTGAATAAGTTCCCCTTTCCCCCATGTAGGGATGAATCCTCTGTAGCTATGTTTCTGCCATAATAGCCTGTGTCTCAGAGCATAGGTGAGTAGATCAGAATGGGCACTTAACTATGCTGGGCCAGAGCATCTCAGAGACCAGGTACTTGTAAGAAAGGAGCCTCTGTCTTTTAAAGGGAGAAGCTGGGGCCACCCGTAGTGATGTACCTTGAGGCCATGTCCCTCCGGAGGGACTATTTTGTTCATATAAGAAAAGGGCAGCCTTCTAGGTAAATGCAGTTTCAGGTGCAGGGCACAAATCTATGTAGTGACCTTGAGTAGCCATAGTATTTTCCTTCATAGCTGGGAAGGCAGAGAGAGCTGGGTTGCAGAAAGAGCAGAATGGACCAAATGTCTGGGGATGGCCAGAGGGAGATAAGAATAAACCAAATCTGCAGAGAAGCAGCAGTTTGTGAGAAAAAGAGAGAGAGAGGCAGTAAGAGAGGAAGGGGCGGGCGAACCACTGCCTGGTTCCTGTCAGCTTTTCTGATACTGGGTGCAGGCCCTAAAGAGATCCCACTCCCTGTGGTTTTGCTGAGAAAATGCAGGATTCTTTCAACAAACTTTTTTTTAACCCCTGGACAAAATGACTTGTGTTTTGGTCATCTAATCCCACAAGGCTGAGAGTAGCTTTTTAGAGAAACTTGCAATGTAAGGCACCTGGTGGATACATGTCTTGGATGTAGGTTAGACTCCTGGTTCTTAAACTCAATCATCCATTAAAAGCAACTGAAGTGCTTTTAAACCTACCAATTCCTGTATCACTGCAGACTAATTAGATTCAAATTGGCTTGGATGGGAGGGCTCATGCATTTGGTATTTTAAAAAATTGTTTTAAGTTTATTTATTTTTGAGAGAGAGAGAATGGGAGAGAGAGAGCATGAGCAGTAGAGGGACAGAGAGAGAAGGAGACACAGAATCTGAAGCAGGTTCCAGGCTCTGAGCTGTCAGCACAAAGCCCAATGCAGGGCTAGAACTCACCAACTGCGAGATCATGACCTGAGCCAAAGTTGACTGCTTAACCCACTGAGCCACCTAGGCACCCCTGCATTTGGTCTTTTTAAAAGTTTCCCTGATGACTCTAAAATGTGATCAGGAATTATGCACTAGATGCTATAAAAGCACTAACACGAGGGAACACTAGTAGCATCTTAAGCCATTTTTATTGGTTAACTCATCTGTGTTGAATCACTTATCAGGTTACACAGGCTGGGAAAAGATTTGGGACAGTAGGGTAGGGTCAGGGTAGCATCAGAGTAGTAGAGAAATGTGTATAAGAAGAAGGAAGACAGGCATTGGCTTTAGTCCATACTTTTTCAAACAGCAAATTATTAGGACACTGGGAATAGTTGCATAAACCAGTAGCTGATCAAAGAGAAGGAAATGGGTTACCTGATCATAAAATGTTCCATTGAAAGTCAAGCCAAACCATATGACACACAATTGTTAGCTTGGCATAAAAAAAGTGATCATAGCTTAATGTGCAGTTATTACTTCTATATTAATAATTTAATTATTAATGTAATTAGGAAGCAGCATAAACTTCTAAGAATACTAAAATATATCTTTTTAAGGCTCTATGCCTGATTTCCCCACATGGTTCCCTAAAATCAAATCTTCATCTTGCTGAAAATGTTGGTACTGTATCCCTTCTTAATGCATTCTGACTGGTATCGTGGCCAGTTGAGTGTTCGTCTTTTGACTTCTACTTAGAAGCTCTTTGAGAGAGGCAATCATGGTAGTGATCTCTGTATCCTTCACAAGGAAACTTCAATTCGGGCATTTTCATTTTATTTGTTGCATTAAGCTATATCATTTAGGCATAAATTCTGCAAATAATGGTAAATCGTACCACAGTGGCTTAAACAGTGGGTTTATTCTCCCCATATAGCAAAAAATCCAGATACAGGCAGTCCAAGGCTGGCACAGCTTCTCATTAGGGATACACATTCTTTTCATCTCTCCACTTCTGCCATCCCTGCAGTTTTGCTTGTCACCACATGGTCATTAAGATGGCTGCTACACCCTATGCATTGCATTTTTTTCAGTCAAAAAGGGGACAGGTTCAAAAGGCCCAAATGATCATTCCAGCCCAATATATCCTTTTAAAGAGCTTTCCTGAAATCTCAGCCATTAACACTTAATTGGTTAGAACTGGGTACATGCTTACCCCTGGCTCAATACCAGAAAATGATTAGGGAGAAAGGAATTATAGATTAGGGTTGAGTCAGCCAGAAACATTAGCATGAATTTTGATTCTAATTAGAATTAAAAGGAATGTTACAGATTATTTGGCACCTCCTACTGAGATCTGACAGATGAGAAAACTGTGGGCCAGAAATGTCTGAGATCCATAGCCAAGTAATGGCAGGACAGAGAATAGATGAGGATCCAGCTATCACCATTCCTAGGCGATGAACATTCCATACATCCACATACAAATCATTACAAGGTCCTATGTTAGAAGCTATGAATCATTTCCAAAGACAAAATTTAGAACATTGGAACTTTGTTTCAGTTGTCTCCAAAAGAACCTTCCCTTTCCAATAAATATTCAGAGCAACAAATGGGGAAACAAATCTTCCAGTCTTCCTTTGACTTAAAAGATGGCAAAACAAACTTCAAAATTTCCAGGAAACAGACCCATCCTCTGTAAGTTGTCCTCTTGCTCTGTGTAACTTGCAAGATTGTTTTTTAAAATTCCTAATCCAGAACAAATTCATTACACAATGAAAATCCAAAAATGGTCAAGTGCAATTCCAGTGTTTGCTTTTTTCCCTTAGTATATAATACCATTGATTATTTTTGTTAGGAAAATTTTTTTACAATTTATTGTTATTATCAAATGATTGTAATTCCCTTGATCCCCCCAAAATAAGTTTTGCTAATTGTATGATATCTAAATAATTATCATTTCATAATTTTTCAGTTTCCCCAAATGACCAATCTCAGCAATTTAGGTATGATAGCCACATTCCAGGGGAAAAAAATCCCCATTTCAACCAAATAATGTTCTTAAGACATCAATTATTAGTTCTCTGTATCTACCATTTTTTATCATGAGTAACTGCTGAATAAGTGGTAGCTATTATTAAGTTTAGGTTAATATAAGTTCAACAACAAGACAATAGATAATACATCTTTGAAACAGTAAATCATGTTAAAATAAAAATCAATTATATTTTTATCATGTTCAAACACATTTGGGCCTGGATTTCTGGGACTCATAGTAGTTCATAACTCTATCATTACCCTTATGTATTTAAACCATTCATCCATCTGCTCTCATGTGCAGTTATTTTATACTACTTTAAGGATTTATTCAGCAATAATCTTGCTACCACCACAAACTCAGCTAGGGAGAATGATTTCTCTGAAAATCCTACTTCATAAGCTATCATTTTAAAGAGGGAGGTACAGTAAAGAGATGTTTTATCATACATTTTGTAATAACCCTACATAGTTTTTCTAAGTCAATGTTAATCTGTTTGGGGTGTGTAGTTTATCGGTTATATTTCAGTTTCCATGGCAACAGATGCAATCATCACATACACATTCTGCAGCTGGTTAGACAGGCAGTCTCCTCTGAGACTTCAACTTGCAAATAAAGCCGTGTGTGAGTAAGAGGCAAGCATTCCTCTCCTCCAAGAGGCTGAGCACACTGTACTTCTAGGATACCAGTCTCAGGTGATAGCCAAAGCAAGGCTTCCAAACGCAACTCTTTCTCCAGCTTTCTCATGGAACAATTGAGACATCTTTACCCAAGGCATTAAGACACTTCCACTTCTGCTTTTAGAATCTGGGACTTGGGTTAAATAAAACACAATGGAAAACTGTACACCAAGTACCTGGTTCTCATCCATTTCTTAAGACTTCCTGTATTTCTGAAGTGGAAATTCATAAAAAATACAGTTCAGCTGTTCTGAAAATAAAACTTAGATAATGATGAAGAATAAAGTTGCAGAAATCACTGAAACAGAAGTAGGAGCCAAAGAAATTTTGGTAACAAAAAATCCTTGAGTATTTCATGACACCCTAAAGGTGAGATATCGTGTATTCATCTAGCTACTTTTTCCAAACACAGTGCAATAGTTGACTCAGTTTCAAAAAAAAAAAAGAGACTTTATTTTTTTATTGTAGAAAATCTCAAATATATACAAAAATAGAAAATGCATGATCCTGTACATACACATCTCCCAGATTCAGTTATTAGCAAGATTCTGCCACTTGTTTTATCTTTAACCCCCCCACATTTTTGACAGATTATATTGGAGGAAATCATGTCATTTCACTCATATATGTCTACTATATCTCCAAGTGATGAGGATATTTTTAAAATAACAATTATGCTCTCATCTATAACACCTAAAAAAAAGCAATTAATTCCTTAATTTCAGAAATATTTTATTTTGAATGAATAATAATAATATGAAAAGAGATGGATGTTAGCAGTTGTCACACATTATTTAAAGGATTTGTAAATAAATAACTTTCATGAAAAATTATAAATTGTTTTCCCACGAAGAACAAAATACTTTTTTAAAATTGTCTTTTATTCTGTCCTAAATTTTTCTCCTCCTCTTTCTAGATGAGGCACCAATTTCTACTTGGTTACTCTCATTTTACAATAGTGTAGGGAGTGCCCATTGAAGAAGTTCATTTTAATTGAAATAACATTGGGAAATCTCTGATGCAGTCTTCAATTCCTCTTCCGTCAGCCCAGAAATTGGTGCCAAAGAGGTTATCATTCCCCATATGCCCATGGTTGCTTAAAACTACTATGTTTATGAAATCTGCTTTGTTAAAAGCCATTGATTAAGCTATTTCTCCATGAAAACCTTCCTTGTAGATGACTAATGTTCCATTTGTTGAGTGTCTGTCTGTCTTTGCCTGTCCACTTAATGTCTGTAAAAGTCCCCCTTTTGTTGGTCCTTATCTTCTGGCTTGTCTATTTCTCTGTCAGTCTGTGAATCCCTTTCTTTCTTTTTCTCATTTTTTCCCTCCATGTTCATTTTTCATTTCCTTTCTAATCTCTGCCTCTCTTTACTAGTTTTTAAATGTATTGACAATTAGGCAGTATTCCCTATTCTTAATTTTAAAAATAGATGAGAAAAATATTTGGGGCTTGTCTAAAAGAAAATAAAATGGTTTCTCGTGCTTTTTTTCCTTTTTTAAATTGAGGTATAACATAAAACATTATGTTAGTTTTGGGTGTACAACATAATGACTCGATATCTGTATGTATTGCAAAACGAACGCCACAAGTCTACTTAAACATCCATCAAAAAAAAATTTTTTAATTCAAGTTAGATAACATACAGTGTCATCTTGGCTTCAGGAATAGAACCCAGTGATTCATCTCTTATATATGACACCCAGTGCTCATCCCAAAAAGTGCCCTCCTGAATGCCCATCACCCATTTAACCCATCCCCTCCAGCAACCCTCAGTTTGTTCTCTGTGTTTAAGAGTCTCTTACGGTTTGCCTCCCTCTCTGTTTTTATTTTGTTTTTCCCTCCCCCTATGTTCATCTGTTGAGTTTTTCAAATTCCACATACGAGTGAAATCATATGATATCTGTCTTTCTCGGACTTATTTTGCTTAATATAATATACTCTAGTTCCATCCATATTGTTGCAAATGGCAAGATTTCATTCTTTTTCATTGCCCTACAATACAGCAATTGCACCACTAAGAATTTATCCAGAGGATACAAAAATGCTTATTCAAAGTGTCACATGCACCCCCATGTTTAGCACTATCAACAATAGCCAAATTATGGAAAGAGCTCAAATATTCATCCACTGATGAATAGATAAAGAAGATGTGGTATATATGTACAATGGACAAATGGTTTTTCACTTGACTTACTTTCTTCCTTCAAAGTAGTAGCTCTCTTAGCATGTTTATTTAGGATGTATATTAATCATTCTAATAGGTAGCTATACTGCATATTTACTGAAGATGATTTCCAAAAAATTCTCAGCAGTTTTGTAACTAGGAATTTTACTCATTCTCATGGCTTCTTTGCTAGTAGGATAAAGAAAATTGTACAATGCCCTGATTTTTAGTAAAGGTCACATGGTTTAGAGAGTTTCAAAATGTTGCTCAACAGGTGTATTGCAGACCCCTTGCTAGTGCTCAGTATTTATTTAGTAAATTTAAAGTTATTCCAATTGGATTCTGGCATTAAATACAGATTTTATAGGTCTTGTTAAAGTCTTACATCTGGAGGACATCTTAGAGACAATATATGCTACAGTCCCTTATTTTACTGGTTGGGAACTGAGACCCAGAGAGACCAAGTGACTTCCAAGAGTGGCCTCTTAAGTTAGAAATGGGCTTAGAACTAGAACCTTAGTTTAATGACTACCAGTTCAGTACTTTCTGTACAATTTCTGCAAATAAGGGGAGATTATATGTTACATGATGTGAGAAGAGGGTAGTCTCTCACATCAGTATAACCTGCATCGTGAATTGTTTTTCCAGGGTGCCCAATCTTGACCCAGCAAGTCTAGAACGTGAAAACATTATAAGGACACCTGGTTAGATTACGAGGTATGGAAGAAGATTTAATGTGCTTTCATATAGGAATGCAGCTAAAGTAATCCCTCTTTTCTGAAGGCGATATGTTCCAAGACCCCCGATGGATGCCTGAAACCACAGGTAGTATGGAATCCTATATATATTCTATGTTCTTTCCTATGGTAAAGTTCCATTTATAAATTAAGCACAGTAAGAGATTAACAACAATAACTAATAATAAAATAGAACAATTATAACAATGTACTGTCATAAAAGTAACATGAATGCAATATGGTCTCTCTCAAAATATCTCATACTGTATTCACCCTTCTTTCTGTGATAATGTGAGATGACAAAAATGCCTACTTTCATAAGATGAACTGAGGTGAATGATGTATGGTTGTGACATTGGTCTTCTGATGGTATGTCAGAAGGAAGATCATCTGCTTCCAGGTAACCGTGGGCAACTGAAACAGAGAAAAGCCAAAACCACAGATGGGGAGGTGGGGGGACTAGTGTAATGGTAACTTACTAAGAACAAGTCAGGATACCCATGCAGGGGAATTTCAAAGTAAGAAACTCCCTGTAATGAAGCAGGAAAAATACTGGAATGATTTTCTAAAACAGCATGTGAAAGGGAATGGATGTCCATTCTTTCCTTCATCTTCAACGATCTAATGTATTTGTTGGCTTAATAGAGTCCCTGTCATTTTTGTTCTGTTTCATTGATAAGTTCCCAAAGAGCATGTCACTTGCTTTAATTAATGATGAAGTGTAAATGGATACACATGCCACATTCTTACTGTGGCTAACGTACCTTGATAATAACAGTGATGAGGAAGATAATAACATACATGTCCTAAATACTCATTTCATTAATTTAACCCTAATGCCTTCTGCTTTCCAAAACCAACTTTAGGAAATATGTTTGGTTTTTCAACTCCTAAATGGATGACCTGACCTATATTTTAAGACATTAGTAGCCTTATTTCATATTAGCTATTTCTCTCACATATTTTTAAAATTATTAGCCTTATTTACTTTTATGCTTAAAATACCCTTTTTATGACACACAGTTTTACTGAAGGGACACACTATCAACAACTCATTGTAGGTTGGAATTAGAAGTACTGATGACAAACCACTGTCCCTCATTCTGTGTTTCTAATGACAAAAATAAACAAGTAAATATTAGAAATGTCACTTTGGTGAGGTTATTAACAACCTTAAATTATAGGGAGGTTCCTCTAAAGGGGGAAAAGGATGATAAAACACGTCTACTTGAAATGGTTTCATAGTTTAAGCAAACAGCATAGCAAAAAAAAAAAAAAAAAAAAGAAAAAGAAAAAGTCCCACCCAGCAGGAAATGGTAAGAACAGCCTTAAACCATTCCAGAGAAATAGACTGTTTCAATAAAAAGTTAGGGGGAAAAAATCAGCCCACAGTATCAATTGAATTTTGACTGAGACTGTCAAAGATTTGGGCTGAGAAAACACAATATTGGGGAAACTAAAATTCTTATAGAGCATTGGAAATGCAGCCTGTAGGAAAAATAATGGCGGGTAATGCACAAAAATAAGTTACAGATACGGATCATATGTTGTAACTCAGTCTTTCTTTCCTCATATTAAGCTTTAAGTATAACATTGAACAATGTCACAATGTAGCTTTATTCCAATATTATTAAAATGTACTCACTGAGAACATACACTTCCAGATCTCTACACTTCACATCTAATTCATGCTGTGAACTAATAAAATGATTTCTACAAAAATATTTCCCGACATCCTGAAGAAAGTTCTTAACTTGTTAGTAGCTTTTCCCTAACTATAGTATCAAATAACAACCAAAAAACATGAGTGGTTTGTAGTCATAGGAGTTAACATAATGGAAAGAACTGGGGATTTCAAAGTCAGTTTAAATATTTATATCCTAGGGGCACCTGGGTGGCTCAGTCGGTTGGACAGCCGACTTCAGCTCAGGTCATGATCTCGCGGTCGGTGAGTTCAAGCCCCGCATCGGGCTCTGTGCTGACAGCTCAGAGCCTGGAGCCTGTTTCGGATTCTGACCCTCCCTCGTTCATGCTCTGTCTCTCTCTGTCTCAAAAAAAAATAAAAAATATTTATATCCTAGCTGCTAGTCAATGACCTTGGTTAGATTATATATCTTTCCTGAGCCTCCACTTTCCCTATTTGTAAAATGGGGCTAATGATAATTACCTTATTGGGTCACCTTTGCCATTTAAGCAAGATTACATATATCTTGGCTTAGTGTGTTACCTTATTGGATCACCTTTACATTTAAGCAAGATTACATATATCTTGGCTTAGTGTGTTCAATTAATGCTTGTTTCTTCCATTTTTATGATTAGGATAGAATCTGAATTAAAACCTGGGTATCTTAGAATGTAGGACAGTGTTCTTTTCCCACAGATTACACCAATTGCTGTGGTAAACTGGAGGGCCTCCCTGAGAAGGCTGGGGAATAAAAGTTTATATAAGAAAAAAAGAAATGTTAATCAATTTTAGAATGTTTAGATGGGCAGTATGATAAGAAGACCACGAGTATGATAAGAAGACCACGTACAAATCAAGTATGGAAATGCTGCTTCAGATTTTTGTGTCTCCAATACTGAACGTATCATAAGATTCCTGGTAGAAACACAAACACTCTAACACACTGTGTCATGTTCCACATTACTTAAAGATGTTTTCTTATAAATTTCACATTTTCTCTATGAAGCCTGGTATTTTTTTTCCTGATTCTTAATGACTTGATTCTCATAATGTATAATGTTGAGACATCTATTTTACAAAACATATCAGTAATAGTAGAGGACAAGTAAGCATTTGTATAGAATACCACCACCTTTTGGTTAAACTTTAACAAGAAAGATGCCAGTGAGCTGTCTGGAAACAGGTTTTTACAAAATCCAGAATGGGCTAGGCAAGAGCCATCTCAAATACATTTACTTCTATCTAACAACTCCATTGGTGGTTGGATGTAGTATTAATTGTCAAGTCAAAGGATTTTCCTCTCTTATTTTATATTTACTTAGTCTCTAGAGGGTGCTCTCAAAATTCCACCATTTTGGCAGCAATGGGTTCATTTAAATTCTTGATCGTTGTCCTGTGATATGAAAGGCAGTCATTGAAGATGGCGACTCTTACTCAAGAGGTCATGTTTTGAGAAGGCCGAAATATCCTAAACAGCCAACTAAAGCTTCACCATACTTACTGCACACTGTCACTCACACATTCCCATGTGAGATTTGTATTTTCATTTTCTTTCTAGGCCCATCTTTAAGTGTTTGGATTTACATTTACTATATTCTTTTTATAGAATAGGTAAGTTAAATACATGAAAAAGCACACAGCTTGATTGAAACAAGGATGCGCTGGAAATATATATATGTATTTTATGTATGTATTTTTCCCCCCTAACAGTTAACTCATCCTCTAGGGTAGAAAACAAGCATTGCCTTACCAAAAGAAAAGGCGGCTTACTCTTACTTCCATTCTTTCGTCTACCCACTCTTAGAAATTCCATGTACTCCAGAGGTGCATTTGTGGCTCTTGATTTTGGGTCAGGTCATGATCTCACAGTTTGTGAGTTCGAGCCCCACATCGGACTCTGCGCTGACAGTGCAAAGCCTGCCTAGAATTCTCTCTTTCCCTCTCTCTCTGCCCCTCCCATGCTCTCTTGCTCTCAAAATAAATAAATAAACTTCAAAAAACAGTTAAAAAAATTCCATGTACTCCAAAGATTTCAGTCCTCCTATTTATTCATCCTGCAACTCTATTTTAATCTATCCCTTGAATTCAAATTCCAAGTCCATATTGTTAATTTTGACAAGACAGAGACCCAAAGTATCCAAACTGAATGCTTCTTTTACTGAAATAATTTTCCCGTCCAAACTGTCCTGAAATCACTCTTGATATTTCCTTCTTCCTTTCCCCCCCACATCCTGTCAGTTATATAATCCTATTACTTGTTTAATTCAGTAGTCCTTAAATAGTTCCTGGGTGTACACTTGTGCCCCCTGAGGTAAAATCTGCTCCAGGCACAGGCCTGGGAGCAAAGAATATCAGGAAAAGTCCCTGTCCCCTAGGCTCACAGTGAATAATTTGAAGTTTTTATTTAATAACTTTCATATCCAACAATTTCTTTCCATTGCCACTGCCAATATTTTAATCCAATTGATCATCTTGTCAAGATCAGACCTTGCACGAGTTTCCTAGCTGCTGTCTGTCTGCTTCTATTCTCCCTGCTTATTCCCTGCTGGGGGGTAAGCTCTATCTAACCACCGTATTCACTACCAAGAGAAAATCTTCCTGAACCCTGCTTTGTAATGTTGCTCCTTTGCTCATATGTCTTTAAAGGCTGCTATTCCTGGCAGAATCATGTTCAAACCTATTAGCCTGTTTTTTTCAAAGATCTCTGTAATCCTCCACTCCTCTTGTTCAGCCTTATTTCCCATCATAGGAAAATTTGATCCTCAGATTCCCTCAGTCAGAATCACATAGACGTCGTATTAGAAATATAGATTTCTTGTCCACCAGTGAATCAGTTTCTTGTGCTGCATCTAAAAAATTGGAAAAGCATGAATTTAGCAAAGTTGCAGGATACAAAATCAATGTACAGAAATCAGTTGCATTCTTATACACTAATAATGAAGCAACAGAAAGACAAATAAAGAAACTAATCCCATTCACAATTGCACCCAGAAGCATAAAATACCTAGGAATAAATCTAACCAAAGATGTAAAATATCTGCATGCTGAAAACTATAGAAAGCTTATGAAGGAAATTGAAGAAGATATAAAGAAATGGATATAAAGAATTCCCTGCTCATGGATTGGAAGAATAAATATTGTCAAAATGTCAATACTACCCAAAGCTATCTACACATTCAATGCAATCCCAATCAAAATTGCACCAGCATTCTTCTCGAAGCTGGAACAAGCAATCCTAAAATTCATGTGGAACTACAAAAGGCCCTGAATAGCCAAAGTAATTTTGAAGAAGAAGACCAAAGCAGGAGACATCACAATCCCAGACTTTAGCCTCTATTACAAAGCTATAATCATCAAGACAGCATGGTATTGGCACAAAAACAGACACATAGACCAATGGAATAGAATAGAAACCCCAGAACTAGACCCACAAACGTATGACCAACTCATCTTTGACAAAGCAGGAAAGAACATCCAATGGAAAAAAGACAGTCTCTTTAACAAATGGTGCTGGGAGAACTGGACAGCAACATGTAGAAGGTTGAAACTAGACCACTTTCTCACACCATTCACAAAAATAAACTCAAAATGGATAAAGGACCTGAATGTGAGACAGGAAACCATCAAAACCCTAGAGGAGAAAGCAGGAAAAGACCTCTCTGATCTCAGCCATAGCAATCTCTTACTTGACACATCCCCAAAGTCAAGGGAATTAAAAGCAAAAATGAACTACTGGGACCTTATGAAGATAAAAAGCTTCTGCACAGCAAAGGAAACAACCAACAAAACTAAAAGGCACCCAACGGAATGGGAAAAGATATTTGCAAATGACATATCGGACAAAGGGCTAGTATCCAAAATCTATAAAGAGTTCACCAAACTCCACACCCAAAAAACAAATAACCCAGTGAAGAAATGGGCAGAAAACATGAAGAGACACTTCTCTAAAGAAGACATCCGGATGGCCAACAGGCACATGAAAAGATGCTCAACGTCTCTCCTCATCAGGGAAATACAAATCAAAGCCACACTCAGATATCACCTCATGCCAGTCAGAGTGGCCGAAATGAACAAATCAGGAGACTATAGATGCTGGAGAGGATGTGGAGAAATGAGAACCCTCTTGCACTGTTGGTGGGAATGCAAATTGGTGCAGCCACTCTGGAAAACAGTGTGGAGGTTCCTCAAAAAATTAAAAATAGACCTACCCTATGACCCAGCAATAGCACTGCTGGGTATTTACCCAAGGGATACAGGAGTCCTGATGCATAGGGGCACTTGTACCCCAATTTTTATAGCAGCACTCTCAACAATAGCCAAATTATGGAAAGAGCCTAAATGTCCATCAACTGATGAATGGATAAAGAAATTATGGTTTATATACACAATGGAGTACTACGTGGCAATGAGAAAGAATGAAATATGGCCCTTTGTAGCAACGTGGATGGAACTGGAGAGTGTGATGCTAAGTGAAATAAGCCATACAAAGAAAGACAGATACCATATGTTTTCACTCTTATGTGGATACTGAGAAACTTAACAGAAACCCATGGGGGAGGGGAAGGAAAAAAAAAGAGGTTAGAGTGGAAGAGAGCCAAAGAATAAGAGACTCTTAAAAACTGAGAACAAACTGAGGGTTGATGGGGGGTGGGAGGGAGGGGAGGGTGGGTGATGGGTATTGAGGAGGGCACCTTTTGGGATGAGCACTGGGTGTTGTATGGAAACCAATTTGACAATAAACTTCATATATTGAAAAAATAAATAAATAAATAAATAAATAAATAAATAAATAAATAAATGGAAAAGCAATCCCAACATCCAGGAGCTGCCCTGACCTTCACAGGTAGGGCCATGGTATTCTGTTGAGTCCCGGCAACTTCACAGAACACCAACATCAGACAAGACCACTTGGTACCCATGATAACCAATCTGTAATCACGTGTTAGCACAGACTAATACAGGAGCAGTGCCCAAACCACAAAAGTGCCCAAATACCCCCTATCCTGAATGGTATGATTGATTGCTGCTTCTTTACTAATTGCAGTTGTAGCATTACTTTGTGTCTTCCATCTTCTAGGTAAGACTTATTAAGATCCCCAGTCATGGAATTACCCTGCTTCTTGACAGCATCTAACGTAGAGCAAAGCCCTGTTTCCTTGAACCCACCCCAAATTACTAGCATTAGCCTAAATATTATAGTAAGTCTTTTCTAACGCCCTCTTACTAAGATACTGCATAGTTCTCCCTTTTTGCAATGAAGCAATAAACCTAGCCTTCTTCAACTGCAGGTGTGTTCCTGGTGGTCTTTGGCTGGAGGATATTGACAGATCACATGAATTCGGAGGACACTGACAGATCACATGAATTCTCATTTTATTGAGCTCAAGTGAATCCAAAGTTGAGATCACAAACCACTATCACAATCAAACTGTTCTCAATTTTTTCCTGTAAACAAATCATATGCACTATTACTTATCTAAAGCCTTTCTATCTTCAAAGTTAACTTATGACCCACTTTATCACTGAGGGATCCTTGACCCTGCCATCCCACATTCTCTCTTCTTTCACTGAACTCATACCAGTGACACCCATTTGGTACCAAATACAACATATCATATTGCTCCTTGTCCTTTAACATTGTATGGCCTTCCTCTGCTTAAAAGCTATGTCTCTTCACCATCCACCTTTCCAGAGAAAGACCAATTCTGCTGGTCATTAACAGAAGAATCTTCCTGCTTTGCAATGTTGCTTCTTTGTTCACACAACTTTAATGACTGCTGTTTCTAGAAGAATGCAGTTCAAATATTTCAGCCTGTTATGAATGAACAAGCTGGGACTGTTCAATATCAGGCCCTTCAAAGCAAAAGATAGAGAGTGAGTTCCAGGAATGTCAGGTTTCTGCTAGGGCCAACCTGGAAAGCAGCCCCCAGAGAGGCTTCAGAAGCCAAAAAGGAGAGGTAAAAGGCGTTGCTGAGTATGCAGGAAGAAGGTAATAAATAAATGAAGAAATGAATGAAAAGTAATTAATGGATCTTGTGCTCCTAGGAGAATTATTTATCACCAGACATGTTTAAACAGCCCTACAGTGTGATTTTATTTCTTTTCAATGTTTTTTCTATCTTTTTAGAGAAAGAATGCATATGATAACAGGTCTTTTTTTTTTTTTTTTTTTGGAAAACCCTTTTTACTTCCATATATTTATTCCTTTATTCATTACACTTTCCATGTGTGAGGCACTGTGCTAGGGACTAGTGATACAAAATTAATCAAGAAAGACAGGTCCATGCTCTCATTAAAATCCCATGATTTATTGGATGAAAATGGACAATTAAATATTAAATTACTCTAACTTATGCTGGAGTACAAGGGACTATTGAACTACATGGGATAGACTCTTGGAAGAAACAACTTTGAATGGACACTTAACAGACTAGAAAGAATTAGTCATTTTATAGAATTGTAATGAATCATTTAATATATGTGTGAAGGTCTTTTTAAAATACACTATAAGTCCACTTGCTCAAATGAAAATTTTTTAGCTATCAAGGTTTAAGAGGTTATTTTCCAAGGTCTTACTACCCGACAATATGCTCTGACAACTGTTAGTTGCCTACTTTTCAGATACTGCATTTTTGTGTCTCCAGCATTTGTGTTATGTATCTATATCCTTTATATGAGTACATATTTCTGTTCTGAAGAGCATTCTGTGTTGAAAAATCTTATGGAAATTTCTTTGGTACAAGATACCACTCACAGCATATTGTCAGATCAAAAAATGGATTCTTCACTGGGAAATAGCATGACACACCATGGGTACTATCTTTAATCGTTCTTGGGAACTGTCACTGTTTATGTGTATTATTGTTTAATTAATTTTTCCCTAATAATACTGTACAGATGACATGGGTAGCAAATGACAGAAATGACATGTCTATTTTATCAATGACAGCATAGTCTCCCAATACCTAGCACCATTACTTGTACCACATCACAATGCCCATAATATAAAGAAAATGTAAAATGCACCTTTGCAAAAATTGGAGAGAATGTAACCAATAGCATAGAGAGGCAGAAGAGGGTAGGAAAACAAAATAACCCAGGGAGATTTGAATGTCACTAGAGACAAGATGGTGGCATTTCAAATGATACATATATAGTGATCCAAAATTCTTGTGGTTTCAGAGAAGGTACACAGAAATATGTCCACACGTACTCACATTTCAAGTAAGAACTTGTGGTTAGAGGAAGATTATTTTATGAGACATGATCCTTTCCTTAAGCAACTTACAGTCTAGCTGAGGAGACAAGGCTCAAGAACAAGAAACAACCTGGTAGCAATTAAGTGCTAGGCATGAGGTGCTGAGAGTCTGAGCCTGATGGAGGCAGAGAGAATGGTGAGGAGGAAGAACATTCATTTAAAATTTAGAGTGATACCCTTTTATATGCTTGCCCAGGTCAACTTTTCCCTTTAGAAATATAAGCTCCTACAGGGTAGCAATCATGCCTATTTAATTGACTAAACTCTGATAACTAGGACAACTTCCACATCAAATGTCATATAGTCTCCCAGTCTATGGGGTAATTCCAGCTTCTCTATAGCTGCCCGCCCCCCTCAGTTAAGGTCATTCACCTGCATCCTTTACTAATCTTTGAGGTTAAACCTTTATGTACCGAGTTTTCCAAAGTGTGCCAATTTTGCTGGCCCTCCAATCCTTCAGTCTTGACATGCTGACTATCAAGACCTGTGGCATATATTTTCTTCTTTTAACTGACCTACTTAAATGTGATATATTCCTATCTCGTCCTCTTGCTGAAATGAACTCCTGGCCCTATCCTTTCCAGGATAGAGTGTGTGTTATGACTCCCGCTTCCTTGTGCTAGTTATCTGTTGCTGCACAACAAATTACCTCAAATTTTAGTGACTTAAAACAATGAACATCTATTATCTTGTAAAGTTTCTCAAGATCAGGAATCTAGGAGCTGCTTAGCTGAGTAGTTACAGTTCAGTCTCCCATGAGGCTGCAGTCAGACTGTCAGCTGGGGCTATAGTCATCTAAAGGCTTGAATGGGGCTGGAATATCCACTTCCAAGCTCATTCACATGGCAAGAGGCCTTAGCTCCTCTCCACATGTGCCTCACCATAGGGTTGCTCATGCTACTATGGCTAGCTCCCCAGAGTGAATGATCTTAGAGACAAAAGAGGGAAGGAGGGAGGGGAGAGAGAGAGAGAAAAAGAGACACTACACTGTCCTTTATGAGGTACATTGTTAGTTATACCTCATTCTGCTCATTAAAAGCAAGTCACTAAGTCTAGCCCACACTTCACGGGAAGAGACTACATGAAGATGAGAATACCAAGAGTTAGGGACCATGTTCTAGAGTCTACCTACTAAACCCTTTTATAAGGTGACTTCTCAATTCTTCATTTGAAGTACTTACCTTAGTTTTCTCATATATTTATTAACTTCCTATGGCGTTAAAGTGAATTTTAATGTGTTTGCTCATGAAGTTATAAAAAATTAACATTTTATACATTAGCTTCAAAATTAGAGTTCCCCTTTCTCCTACTGACAGATTTTACCTTTTTGATAATGAAAACATACTTCTCTTTTCCCGCCAATATTGTCTTCCACTGAAGGCTGTAGGCTACCATTTCTTGTTTGTTTGTTTTTTGCAATCTCCAAGCTTCAAGCTGTCAGCACAGAGCCCAATGCAGGGCTTGAACCCATGAGTCTTGAGATCACGACCTGAGCTGAAGTCAGACGCTTAACAAATTGAGCCACCCAGGCACCCCACATTTCTTGTTTATTTTGATTTGTAAGTCTGTTGGGATAAAAGCAGAGAGCATTCCTTAAACTCACAATGTCAAGACACAAATAGAGAGAATTCTTTCTCTTCCTTACTGCCAACTGAAAATATTCATATCCAAATCCTTTGCCACTCAGTCAACAAGCCAAACCGAATTCATTGTAAAAGTGAGCATTTGCCAAGCATCTTCTTCATCTACTTATATGAAATAAATAAATAACCGTATTCATGTGACCACTGGTTTATTTCATAAATAATTGAAATAATTCAGGGCTTCAGTCTCCAGGGTTTAGAGGAAGCAAGAATTCAACAACGAAAACATAAGCTGCCATGGCTTGACTCTGGGCAAGATTCTTTTAAGCCAGGTATAAATTGGGAATTAGAAGTCTAGGTCATGGTCTCTGTCATGCAGGAGTTTACAGTTGATGAACATGTTAGGGGTTGGATCCTGAAAACATACCCATTGTTACTAAGAAGGCAAAAACTGGTCTGATAGTCCCCTTCTTGCCTTTAGGGAAGCAGCAGAGATTTTCTTTTCATAAATGCATGCCTACATTGTCAGCACTGAAAAGACTATCTGAAGAAGGAATGATGCTAGAATACCCATGGTGGGCTACTTGGGCTGAACTCTCTTACATTCATTGATTTGTACCTAGATCCTCAGTCATGCGTGTGAACAGAACGAAGACAGGATTGTATTCCAGTCTCAGTTCCACCACAGCTGTGTTAATTTCAGCACAGCTCTGAGCTTAATTTCCTTAAAAATGAAATAGGAATAATGAATACCTCGACTTTCAGATTTGTTTTAATGGCTACACCGTGTTAAAATACTAGTGAAAGGCCCGGTGCACAGGCATTCAGGAAATGTTGATTCTTCTTCCTTTTAAATCCTATCAAAATGTGCTGAAAATAACTGCCAGGGCGTTTTTCATACAGCTATTGCCTCATTTTCTGGCTCTGCTTGTGGCTCTGGGTGTGGAGGGAAGCTTTTTTACCTTCTGCATGCAGGACATTATATTGTTAACTATATTCTGAACACTTAAGAGAGAACTGAGCTGAATATTTAAGTACTCCCTAAAGTCAATGCCTGATTTAGGAAATTATGTATATTAGAATGTTATGCTGCAACATGATACATTAAGTCCCAATGAAGCTGTGGTTCCCAATTCAGACTGTATTAAGTTTCTCTGCTTAAATTTTATTATAGTGTAGATCATCGATATCAAGTGAATCAAGCCAACTACGAAAGCATCACTAATAAGAGAAAAACATTTTAATGTATCAAGAAACCACTTTGAAATTTTTCGTGAAAATACACCATTTATTTCAGAGACATTTGCTGAAAAGTTGCTAATATTTAGTTTGTGTTAATTTATGTTTACCAAATGCTTTGCAATCACCTTTATTTCCCATCTCCAAAGACTTTTGGATAAAGGATCAAACCAAACCACTAACTTGGAGATGCGATTTTGCTAAGGTCAAAGGCTCCGTTACACCTCACTCTAATTGAAAATTGAGGATAACTGGGTCTACAATATTTTGCAGAGGTCCTTCTACTATCAAAATAGCCAAGCTATAGTCTTAAATCTTTTCTCACTCTGTCTCCCATAGTTGAAAACTATATTATCTCCCAAACCTCCTTCACTTTGTCCACAGAGCCAGTAAGAAGAATCAGCACACTGCGCTTTCTACTCTTCCAAGCCACTCGACTCTTTCAACCTTTACTCAACTGCTTTTCTTACTAGAAAAGTGATCCTCTTCTTGTTATATCATAATGGTTTCCTTGTCACATCCATGCTTGATGTATTTTTAAACAATATCCCAATCATGCTCAGTATTCTTCATCTCACACTACCCAGATTCACAAAGGATTGACATACAAACCATAGTTTAGTTTTTTAGGTTTTTTAAATTGTTTTATTTATTTTTGAGAGAGAGAGCATGAGTGGGGGTGGGGGGGGGGAGACAGAGGATCTGAAACAGGCCCTGTGCTGACAGCAGGGAGCCCAACGTGGGGCTCGAATTCACATACCATGAGATCATGGCCTGAGCCAAAGTCAGACGCTCAATCAACTGAGCCACCCAGATGCCTCCAGTTTTTTAGTTTGTAAATTTACAATGATAAACGTGACTTTGAAGAGAAGACAATTACTCATGTTGAAAATGAGTCCGTTTTATCACTGTAGACCAGTTTATGAGAAAGCCTCAGGAGAATCAGAGGTTGTTTGGTAAACATAGAAGCAGAGTAAATAAAGTTAGTTAGATGATTCCCAGTTAATGTCTTTAAGTTATGATTGCCTGATGCCTCCTTCACAAAAGACCATGTTGATAGACAGACTAGATATTTGACTAGTTTATAGGAGACAATGCTTTGCAACTATATTGAAGGCACACAAATCTTCCATAGTACTTAAAAAACTTTTTTTTAATGTTTATTTATTTTTGAGAGAGAGAGAAAGACAGAGTGTGAACAGGGGAGGGGCAGAGAGAGAGGGAGACACAGAATCCAAAGCAGACTCCAGGCTCTGAGCTGTCAGCACAGAGCCCGATGTGGGGCCCAAATTCACAAACCTTAGCTGAAGCCAGACGCTTAACCAACTGAGCCACCCAGGTGCCCCTTGTCTTCCTCTTAATAGGCCCTGTGCAGACTCAAAAACATGGGATATATTCTGTAACTATAGCCTGTCTTTTCTTTACTGAAACACAACATGGTTTATTACACTTAGACATTCTTTCTTGCAGTCATCTTGATAAATCTTCGGCATTCTTGTATCACCTTAAATATCAATTTGCAAATAACTACATCTATTGATTGTTATACCATGTTATTTTTCCAAAATTAACCATGAAAGAGTGTTTAGACACCTATTGTGTCCCACCTCACTTTCTCTAGAAGTACTTCTAGCTAGCCTAGGTGTTATTATGACAACCAGGCATACACAAATATAACGGGACAGCTCCTTGCCTCTAATGCAATTTCTTGCTTTCTACATCAGGGACTTCTGGCTGTAGTACCTGTGGGAACATGTTGAGCTAAGTTTTGACTCACACACAAACTTGCAAGTGTGAAGGTATTAACACAATGCAGAACAAGAATCAGTAGAGAAATATTCCCCCCTTCCAGTCCCTGAGTGGACCATTCTGAGGTGTGTTGCAACAGCTCCTCAGACTGTCCCCATAAGATAAAATCATATTGGTTGATTTGGAATATTTCTTAAAAGGAATGTATTTTTTGTTGTTGTTGTTAATTGGAAAATGTAGAACTAGGGATATTTTGGTTATGTCCATTTTTACTTTGACAAGTAGCCATGCCATTATGAACTTCAGAAGTATTTTACCAGCTCCCAAATCAATTTTCCAGAATATTTAAACCAATCAAAAAATATTTGGAAAATTAAAAAAATAAACACAGCAAGAGAAAAAAATTTTAATGAGAAATATAAGTAAATCAAATACTAAACTGTCTTCATGATTCTCTTCTGTTCAATGTTTTAGAATAAAGAAATGAAAAACTAAAGATTTGCTGTTAGAAATTAAATACTTTTCTCTTTTTAATGATGGAAACATGTTATGGAAAATAGTCACAATAAAATTACTGCATTATAAATATAAAACGTATAAGAGCCCTGGTATATGACTGGTCTTTGAATTTGACTCAAGATGATTTCTCATTTAATATCTTCCCTTAAATATTGATACAAAATCAGAGGTCAGCCAAACATCTTGGCAAAACTAAGAAATTATACATTAAATGAAGTATGCAAACACTTATTTTCGTTTTCTAATCTTAATTCAGAGAAGATGGAAAATACAAGTATTCAGTCCCCAAAGAAATATTAACTCTTCAAATTGGGCTGCTTTGGAATAAAAAGTCTTACATGTGTGCCCTGTGAACTTAAAATAACTATGAGTACTGTAATTTCTGCATTTCCTGGTTCATACTAAAATTGCAAGTATATTAGTTTAATATTTTATAGGGGTTTTGGAAGACTGCTCTTGAAATTTTCAAGGTATAGGGTTGTCATTTCTCTGGAAGGAAAAATCCAGCATCTGACAATAATTCTCCATAATCTTTCACTTGGACAAAGACTACGATTGGTTATAGTCATGGCTTTTTCTCCACACAAAAATTGAACAGTTTCACAAAGAGGTTTATTCTTTTCTCCTTTGTTCAAAATAACAAGACTACACGTCATATGCTCCCTTTTTTCTCTGTCCTAGATTCACTAAAGTATTAGGTCTAATCCCAGTCACCCTGATTAGTTTCCCAATCGCCATAGTTACTTTTAAAAAGAGAGAGTTTTTATCTGAGTGCGCAGATTGTGCTAAATGCTCTGCAGCCATTCCATTGACCTTATTCTTTCTTCTGTGTACTGTTGTCTGTTTTTATTTCTTTGTTTTTGTGACCCTACACATCCACAAGCCATCTGTTATTGGCTGTTGACCAAAGCTACTCAAACAATAAACCTTACCAAAATTCTAAATTATTTCATGGAAATAAAAGGTTTAGATTCAGATGCATGGGCTAGCCTATGTAGATCCCTCCCTTCAAAACTAGCCTATATAAACCCCTCCTTTCAAAACAATGAGTATGCTTTTATTTTCACATGGTCATAAGAAACCATAAACTTATTTATTATTTTTCACAGGAACATTCATGGGCCTTAATGTTTAGGTTTATTGATGACATTACCTGGAAACTTGCTAGAAATAAAAGTTTCAATCAAAATCTCCAGGAAGTATGAAGATCATTTTATAATTATGAAGCTAGCATTCACTGAGCACTTCTTGTTAGGCATCTATGGCAAAGACTAATTAGGCCTCTCATTGCCTCACCATTGGGTCATTTCCATCAATATGCTATAATGTCTTCCTCCTTAAAAACAAAAATCATTTGTGCCTTTTTCCTCAAGCTATCTTCTTTTTCTTTACTTCTTTTTTTTTTATAGAAAAATATATAAAAAGCATCTATACTCACCATCTTCACTTTCTTGTCTCCTATTCTTATTTTTAACCCCCTCTAATCAGGCTTTCATTCTTCCCCTCCATTGAAAACCCATTCTTCAAGGTCATTAATTCTTACTGAATCCAGTGGTCTAACCTGAACCTTCATCATATTTTACCTTTCCCAGTGCAGCATTTGACAATAGTTGATCAAACCTATTTCCTGAAAATGTTCTTCTTTGGGCTTCAGAAGCATCACACACTTGTTTTCCTTCCTATGTAACTGGCCACTTCCTTTTCTCTAGGTGTTCTTATTCTTTTTAGCCTCTAAAAATTTAAGATCCCCTAAGATTGCTCTTCACTAAAAGTTTAAGATTTCTTTATTACTGTCTATATAGAACTCTGGTCTCTATGGGTCCAGAAATCCTGAATCCCAAAGAGAGAACATTTCTTCCAGGGCACACAGCAAGAGTCCAATTGAACCATGAACTATGGCTGCTGCCTGAACACTTCTGGCTCCTTGTGTCCAGGGACCAGTCAGCAAGGTAAAGAGTCACCAAGAGGATCAAGAGGGGGTAGAACTGGTTGGAATATGTGCAAAACCCAGGTGATCTACTTGGGTGACCCTTTATTCCCTTGCCCAATTCTGATGGCAGATTGACAAATGCAGTAACTCTGGCCAGAGAAGGGTATGGTAATTGGTGCTTTAGATACCTCAGAGAAAAGGGTCTGGATTATGCCACCAGGTAAACCACTAGAGATGATAGCTGAAGGGGAGGAGATCTAGAATGCATAGTAGAGGAGGGAGATGACCAGTATTTGTGGCCTTGTGACCAGCTACATCAGTGAAAACTCTAGCTTGTCTCATTAACCTTCCTTTTCCAAATCTCCCCTAGGAAGAAAGGCTCATGGGGAGTGCTTGTGGAAACCATGCAGAGATTGAGGGGCACAAGGGGTGTATTATGGTAGCTTTCCCCAGCCTCTGGGACTGCTGCTGGAAGATGCTTTTTGGCTGTCAGCCTTCTACAGGGATTTCCTTGGGCCCAAGGTCATGCCTCCTTCC
This sequence comes from Acinonyx jubatus, assembly GCF_027475565.1. Taxonomy (NCBI): domain Eukaryota; kingdom Metazoa; phylum Chordata; class Mammalia; order Carnivora; family Felidae; genus Acinonyx; species Acinonyx jubatus. The sequence goes on from NC_069394.1 coordinate 29,841,001, forward strand.
CAGAATAGCTGGTACCCGATAACCAAAGAGCATGGGAGTATAAAGGTCAATCCCAGTACCTCAACTGGAGACAACTTCAAAGGGCTGTACTGGCTGCACAGCTACACATGGGGTCAGCTGGGGCTTTGTTGAAACTGCATTGCAGTTCAACTTCTTATCTGTGCCCAATCCCACTTCATTTTCCTCTCTTCCACAAGTGTTGATCTGGAAAGCATTCCTCAATAAACTTCCTATACCCTAATCTCCATCCCAGGATCTGCTGCTGAGGAAACCCAATTAGAGGCAATAGGATATATTAATACTGTTGTCTGAAGAATATGAACACTTTCCTCTCAGAGCAAGGGATGGAATTGATATTCTTGTGTTATTTGTTCCAGGGTCCATTTCTCACTCTTCCCTTATACTGTTCTGTATGGCAGAAAGCTGGCTCCTGAAACTGCATTTCCTTGGCTCTCTTGCCAATTGGCTTCTAGTTAGGTTTGCTCAATGGGAGGCGGAGGTAGGATATAACACAGCAGAAGGAAAAAGTTGGGGTATTTCTACCCCTCTCTCTAAAATGTGGTACTTACATTTTCTTTGTCCTTTTGGACCACTCCATCTCTATATTCTCACTCCTATTGGGCAGTCTCTGCCATGTTTCTAGCTCCCACTGGTTATACCTGATTTCTGAACTCATTAGATCATTGCAACCCCAGCATATAACTAACTACAATTCTATAACATACCAAATGGATTTGTGCATGCTTGTTATATGTTTTCCCCGCCCAGAGTCCGAGGCTGTTTCGTCACATTCATCCTCCAAGACTCAATTCAGTTTTCACCACCTCCTTGAAGCCTCACCCCATTCCAACATGTGTTTCTTTAGAAGCCTGCACTTTTCTCTATCATATAACTTGCCATAACAATCTGTAATTATATCTTTACATGCCTGAACAAGACTGAGACTTCCTCAAGGGAAAGTCTGGTCTGGTCTTTTATCTTTAGATTCTAATCCTAATATGGGTATCTGATACGATAGGCAATCGATAAATGTTTTAAAAATGATCCAATAGCATAGAGACAGGCTTCTGTATGTCACAGGTAAATGTGTATGTGATATAGGTTTGAAAATACTGATTTTGGAATCAGACTGTACTGGAATAGAGACGTAGCTCTCTATTTAATATAAGAGCTTTGTGAAACGACCTTGGGAAAATTGCTCAACCACTTCAAGCCTCATTTCCTTTAGTTATGAAATGAAAATGATAATAACACCAATTTCAGAAGATTGTTGTAAGACTTAAGACAATAATCATAATGGGCATGGTATCGTTAAATGTCGCTCTCATTTGTTGCAGCCTATGGAGTGCTAAAGCTTTTCGCCTGTAATTCTTCAAATAATTCCGCAGAGGTGATGGCAACTCCTTAAAGATTAGAAAACAATAATGGCAAACAACAGCAAAGATTCACAGAATTTATTTAATTTATCTAATGGGACACAGTAGGCTCATCAGGGTCAGTTACTCCAAGCTGCAGGAACAAACAAACCCAAAAATTTCAATGGTTTAACAGATAAAGGTTTATTTCTTACACAAGCAAAGTTTGCTGTGGGTCCAGTGGTTTTATGGGTACCTGCATTTCAACTTTTCTTCAGGCATACAAGAGTTACTGTGTCTTCCATCTATAACATCTTGAACACACAGCTTCACACCTGGTTCACTGCAGCAAGGACGGTGTGGGGGGTTAGGTGTTTACACATTGCACATTGGCTTTTAACTAAGTCAATCAACTGACACACATCACTTCAAACGATAGCACATTGGCCAGAACTAGTCATGTGGCTCTGCCTAATTTCAAGAAAGCTACAAAATATTGAAGGAACATAAGGCTATTTAGTGAATTGTAAATATTTCTGCCATACATGGCTGGTAGGCTGGGTTTGAAATGGTAATATCTATGCCTCATATGCTCCAAAGCTAGATTTGCACGATAAAATACAAGAAACCCAGTTAAATTTCCAAATAATTCCAAATAAATGAATATTTTTAGTATGAGTATATCCCATGCAATATTTGGAATATACTTATAGTAAAAAATTAAGCATTATTTATCTGAAATTCACATTTTTATTTAAGTCTGACTTTACCTAAAGGTCATATGTTTCATACATAACTAAAAGCTGTTTCTAATCTGAAGTAGAGTTACTGCCCCTCCTAAAGTTACTTAAAAATTCCTAGCCAATGCAAACGCATCTGCAGGTTGAACTTTGTTAGGCATCAGCTACACCGTATATAGTTGTCTTTTTTAAGAATCAAATTAAAATACTTGTATCTCCCTAAATCCATCACCAACTAAGGATGTAGCTAACCTTCTCCTACTTAAATTGCCCTAATTTCACTGTTCCTTAATTCGTAAAATTAAGAGGTTTGACTAGAAAATCTTGAGAGTTGCCTTTGTCCCATAGAATCTAGAATCCAACAGACTCTATTGTGTTACTTCTGTAGCAATGTGTCAGGATGTTAATGAAAACATACCACAAATAACACTTCTAAGTGTCCTCTCTTAAAGTATACTCCTCAGGAGGCCATTTCCTTATTTTAATGATAATGCTGCTGCTTAAGTCATTTTTGGTAAATGTAGCAACATACTGAATATCTTCTCTGGTAGCAAATTATTTTTTCATGAAAATGGATTTGATTTTTTTGGAACCAGACAAGTTACTCAGAGTCAAGTCCAATGGATGGACAAATTGAAAAATAAATAGAAAATTTGGACAAAATACAAGATGGGTTTATCAAATAAATGAAACTGGTTTATTTTTGAGAATCTTAAGCCACAAGTTAAAACCAGTTAGTTTTAAGATAGAAATTCAAAACTCAACTTTGAGCAATTGTCCCTTCCCTGGAAAAAGTATATTGCCCCTGACTTTAAAGATAAATCACACTCAACTGGAGTGTAGAAGTTCTACAAGTTGGTTACAAAAAGTCACCTTCTATCAAGATGCTAATGATTCATTGCTATTCATGATAAAGTATTGAAAATACAATTCCACATGATTTATTACCCAAATCCTCTTGAAAATGACTTTTATCCTGAGACATAGTTCCTTTCTGGTGAACTTTTCAACTATGTTTCAGAAAAGAATCCTGATGGTTTTCTACCTCCCAACAAAATACATACATACATACACACATACATAGCTTTTCTTAGCTTTTTCATCAAATGATTTTAAAAGCCCCCAAATTTATAGTCTACATTGTAAATATTACTTGACAATTGAAGAAAATAGGAAAAGAAATTCAATAGAAAGTGTCAAAATTGAAGATTATTTACATAAAAATGCAAAGATTTGAAAGCAAAACATATTTCTAAGCAGAAACAAAAGAGAGATAATCAAATAAATAAGTTATAGCTACACAAGTTTGGCCACATCTCTAGGCCTAGAGCAGTAAGGTATGTGTTACTTATACAACTATGAATAGAATTTAAATAACCAAGGACAGCTCTGATAACCCCCACTATTCTGTTTTCATTTTTTCCCCACCTCTAATTGTCTCTTCTCTTTTCTTTTTTAATTTTTAAATGCGATTCAAAGTCATTCTAGAACACAGTTTGAAAATATTTATCTAAAACCATCATACCCTGAACTAACACTTCTAATTTTACAAATTTATCTTAGTGAAACTGTAGTGGGTTGAATATTGCCCCCTCCCGCCCCCCAGGGTATATTCATGTCCTAATCCCCAGAAGTTGTTAGTGTTACTTTATAAGGAAAATGAGTCTTTGCAGTTGTCATTTAGTTAAGGATCTTGAGATGATAAAATCATTCTGTATTATCTGGGTGGGCCCTAAATCCAATGACAAGTGTCTTTATAAGATTAAGGTAGAGGGAGATTACATAGGAGGAGGAGGCAATGTGACCACAGAGGCAGATACTAGAATGATGCAGTCAAAGAATGCCAACAGTCACCAGAAGCCAGAAATGAGAGGACCATTACCCCAGAGAATTGGAGAGTCAGTGTGGTCCTGACAGGTTTCAGATTTTTAGCCCCTAGAACTATGAGAATAAATTCTTCGACCAAGTTTGTGGTAATTTGTTACAATGGACGCCAGAAACTAATACAGAAACTATCATAAAATCAATATGATCAGTGCAATTTAATTTATCACATGAAAATAGCATGTTTGCAATAGAAGGATTGTTCAAAATTACACTATACATATGCCAGAGTATAGATTTCATAGCAAAGTAGTTATTCTACATGTATTTAAATATGTACATTGGGTATTAATATCCAGAACATATAAAGATCTTCATCAACAGAAAGCCAAACAACTCCATTTAAAAATGGGCAAAGGACTAGAATAGATATTTCTCCAAAGATGTATACAAATGACCAAGAAACATGAAAAGATTCTCACATTACTAATTAGAGAAACGCAAACCAAAAGCACAATGAGATATCATCTCATACCAATTAGAATGTCTGCTATAGGGAAAAAAAAGAAAACACAGAAAATAACAGGTATTAAAAAGGACATGGGGAAAATGGAATCTTTGTGCACTGTTGGTGGGAATGTAAAATGGTGCAGCTGCCATGGAAAATATTATGATAGTTTCTCAAAAAATTAAAAATAAAATTACCATATGATCCAGGAAACCTGCTTCTGGATTTATATCCAAAAGAAATGAAAGCAGTATCTCAACAAGATATTTGCATAGCTGCGTTCATAGCAGTATTATTCACAATAGCCAAGAGGGGAAAGCAGGCCAAATGTCATTGACAGATGAGTGGATAAACAAAATGTGGTAGGGTACATACACAGGAATATTATTCAGCCTTAAAAAGTAAAGAAGGAAAGGAGTGCCTGGGTGGCTTAATGTCAATCAAGTGGCCTGATCTTGGGCAAGTCATTTTTAAGTCTATTCTGTAGCTTTCTCTTCTGTAAAATAGAATTTATAATAGTACCCTCTTGTACAACTCTTATTTGAATTAGATGAGCTAATGTTCATAAAGCAAGGTTGGGTACATTGTGCTAAATAAATGCAGTGACCTATCAGTCTCATTCTTGATGTATTCCTACATACAAATGTTAACAGAGATTATTTCTAAGTGGTTGTTCTACCATAGATTTTAATTATTGCCTTCTCAGCTCATCTGAATTTTTAAGCCTTTTTGTTATGTACATATGATTTTTATATTAAAAGCAAAAATATATATGTTTCATAAAGACAAAATGAGACAGTCCATCTAGTTTAGAAGTTTGTGTCTCCTGGTAATACTAAGGAAATAATTTCTAAACAAATGTGGGCTATTCATTACATTTCATTACATTTCACTATATTTCATTTTATTCAATATTCTGAAATATATTCATTATATTTCAGAAATCCTTTTAAATTTTTTAGCACTCTTTATTATTGAAAAAAGAGAAGGATACTATTATATGTGTGACAAAAACAATTTACAACCTATACTTGTTATGAAAATTATGGTGTAAAATCACCTAAATTTTTATAGTAAACTCATTAACTATTAATTTCCTAATTGTATGTAGGCTGGGTGACAATAATGCAACTTAAATGCACGACTGAAGAAGTATTTTATATAGATGCTATAAGCCATTATTTCTGCAACACTGGGAAGATTTGGTGTTATCCTGCTTTTCCCCTGGACAGAGTTAGTTCTGGTCTGCTCTATCTTTCATTACTCTGATGATGGCCATATCCAGATGCCAAATACTCTAGGGACACTCTTATACAGTGTTAAAGACTCTGAACACTTCATCCCCCAAAGAATGTAGCATTCCAAGAGAAAATAGGCCTCCTTCTAACACTAGTAAAATTGTAAAGGTGTGTGATAAATCAGGCATCAGAATGAGAGTCCACAAATTCTTTAAGGTGCTCTGCCCCTTGCCCCTTAGTGAGTCTCTGCTTCTCTCTTTCCAACACAGAAATAGTCACATATTTTAAATAATAATAAATCTTATAAATACATATCAGTAGAAATGACTACAAAATATGTTCAAACATAAAGTGTTATAATAAGCTATTATGCAGTTCAGAAAGCTTTTATAAGTGGGAATTAGAGAACAGTTAGGATAAAACTGACGATCAAAACATGTGAAATGTCTTAAGTTATTTGAAGGGATTTATTTTGAGTAGAAGGGACAGAAATGTTGTGTCATTAGGGCACCGTTTTTTTCCATTTTCTTTCTTCTTTGCTTTTTCTTTTTCTTCTTTCTTTCCTCCCTCCCTTCCTGTCTTCTTCTTCTTTTTTTTCCTTTTTTTTTTTTTGATTTAGAGAGAGAGCATGAGTTGGGGTGGAGAGAGGCAAGAGAGGGAGAGAGAATCTTCAGCAGGTTCCATGCTCAGTGCAGAGTCCGACAGAGGGCTCGATTTGAGGCCAAATCAAGAGTCGGATGCTCAACTGACTGAGCCACCCAGCCACCCTTCTTTTTTCCTTTTTGTAGAAGTTTTCATTTCTTCATACTCACAAAACAAAAATTCCATGGGTTTAAATGTACCATTTACTTAAAACATCAACTTTCTAAAGAAATACAAAATTTTAGCAATCTATAGTAATGAATGTTATCTATATCAAAGAAAACAAAATAATGGCTTGTCTTTTCACATAAATTTGGCTATAAACCAGAATTATTTTCCATTAAAAAATAAGACTATTTTAACCAAAACTATATAAAATATTGTTTCTAAAATGACCAGTGCCAGTGCCCAGCTAGCTCAGTCGGTAGAGCATGAGACTCTTAAAATGACCAGTGCCTAAGTCTGCTAACAAAATGCAAAACAATCTGCTTCAGAGCAACAGAAATATATAAATTATGACTGCTAGTGTCAATTAAAACTTGCTAAGTTTATTTTGCTAAGGAAATTATGTAATTCCTAATATTTTTTGTTTCTTTTTACTTTTTTAAGTTTACACCTTGGTGAATTTTTACATGTTACAGCCATGATCTGCCAACCAGATCAATATAGAGAAGCCTTAAAAGACAATGTTTCCTTCAATTGTAGGTGTATAAACCTCCCCTGTGAGTGCTGTTAAAAATGTAGATTCCTAGGCCACACTCCCAGAGATTCATATCCATGAGTCTGGGATAGCGCCCTTGAGGCTGAACATTATATAAGCACCTCCATTTGGAGAAACTCTGCCCTTGAAGAAAGCTGAACTGGATTTATAACTTTAGAAGTTTCATCCCTTTCAACTTGAAAGATAATTTTATTAGGAAATCTAGGTGGTTTTCTACTGAGTAAGAATATATAGGGCTTTCAATATCTCTGTGTAGTCTTAAGTTTTCAGCGTTTTTTTTTCTTTCTTGGAGCCAGTTGCCCAAATAAAGTCTCCCTAGTCCATGGCAAAATGAAAATTTCAAAGTCCTTAGTGAGTTTTTCATAAAGTTAAATGTGCTTAAAGGGTTGTCTTTGAGATTGCATTCTTCTTACAGTCAGGGCTTTGAAATGCCATTTCTTTTACGAAATAATTCTAACAGTAAAAGAGTAGAGTTTATTTTGAATTTAGAAAAAGAGTTAGAAACTGTCTCTAAATTTCAAAAACGTGGGCTACCTAGCCTTTATGTCTGCTTCTGAAATTTGAAATGATTGCCACCAGGGGAAGCAGAGTGCCACAGCCTGTACAACTTTAAACCTAAGTAGGGGATTTTTCTCTGCCAGAGTGTGTCAAATTTGACTGAAGTGTTCTACTGCTCCAAAAAATGACATTAGTATCTTTTTTCTCATTAGATAAGTAATATATGATCTCCATAGAAAACTTTCAAAGACTGGGGGGTGGGAGGGGAGCCCACCCAAACTATTGTTAATATATTGATTTGCTTTTTCCAATTATTTTTCTATGTACAATTTTTAAACAAGAATATATGTATAAACATATATTGATCCTGCCATTACCACCACCTCCTATTTTTCTTCAGCATCTTCCAATATCGTCAAAATTCCTTTCAATGTAATTTTGTCTATAAAGTGCTCTATGCTATAAAAGAATAATAATTTATTTTATTACTCCACATTAACATTTTAAACACACAGGTTGTTTCCACTTTTTAAAAAAATGCAACTATCACTATGGTTAACAATTTTGTACATATTTTAAAACATTTCTTTAAGATAGATGATTAAAAGAAAGAAATTGATATGGAAGGTATAGGCATTTTTAAAGATTTCTGATATATGTTTTCATTCAATTATCTATTGTTATATAACAAAATAACCACAAGTGGGTGGCTTCAAGTAACAAGCGTTTATTATTTCTGTATATGATATTGGCTGGGACCACTCATGCGGTTGCATTCAGCTGCAAGCTCAGGTGAAGGGGCAATATTTGAGATGACCTCACTTGTGTCTGGCACCTTAACTGGGATAGTGGGAATAGCTGGGGGATGGCGTGTCCTCTCTCTTTGTACATCATCTCTTGCCATTCAGTTGTCTGGCCTGAACTTACATGGCAGCTGGATTCCATGAAAGTGAAAGTGGAAATTACCAGGCTTCTGAAGACTTAAATCTAGAAGTCAAGATAAGTCATCACACCAGCCCAGATTTGGGGAGAAGAGAAATCAACTCCAAATTTTTAATGGAGAAACTACAAAATGACATTGCAGAAGGGCATGTGAAATTAGAGGTATTGTGTGGCCAGCTCTGGAAACAATTGACCACATATTGCCATGTTATTATTTTGTAAAGCATCAATTTATTATAAAAAAGTGTAAAAAAAAAACACTCCTCCATCAGATTGGCATGAATTAAAAAGTGTCAGCAAGGATGTATATCAGTAGTAACTCCCATATATTCCTGGTATGGGTATAATCTTGAATGCCCACTCTAGAAAACAATCTGGCATTAATTGTCAAAGGTCATAGGAATATACTATGAAGAAATGGGTGCACTGGTAGATCAGGATATGTGTATAAGAAGGTTTGTAGCAGCATTATTCATAGTTCATTACAGCCCCAGACTGAAAACAAACCTAAAGTTCACTGACTTTAGAACAGATTTTAAGAAAATGTAGAATATTGTAGAGCAAGAAAAAGGAAAAATTATACAATCAGCAATATGGATGGATCCTTCAAACATAACGTTGAGTATAAAATACAAGTCATAAAAAGATGTGTAGAATTTGATTTCACATATGTAAAGTTCAAAAACAAGCAAACGTAAACTATTTTTAGGGCTATATTTATTGAATATAATTATAAAGAGCAGAAAAGTATTTACCATATTACAGCCAAAGTATGAGTTGGGCCTGGTAAGGGGGAAGGAGGATCCAGGCAGAGGAAATAGAATGACTGGGTGATAGGAAGGAGTTGGCTGAATTTGAGAAACTTAAAGGAAATCAGTGAGCAAAAGGAACAGGAATTTAGAGGCCATTTTAAGGATTTTCAGACTTCATGCTAAAAACAATGAAAAGCAACTTTTTTTTTAAGTTTATTTACTCTGAGAGAGGGAGAGAGATCATGTGTGAGTGCAAGTGGGGAGGGGCAGAAAGAGAGAAGGAGAGAGGAGAGAGAATCCCAAGCAGGTTCTGTGCTGTCAGTGCAGAGCCAGATGTGGGGCTTGATCTCAAGAGCTGTGAGATCATGACCTGTGCCAAAATCAAGAGTCAGACATTTAAGTGACTGAGCCACCCAGGGGCCCTAGCCAGTGAGTGGTTTTAAAGCAGAGGACAAGCTGATCAGATTTTCATTTTCGAGGAGTAATTTTTTGTCTGTTATATGTAAAACAGATTAGAGAAGGTCAAGTGTAGATACAGGAATATAGTTAGCAATCTATTTTAAATGGCTTCAGGTGAGAGATTATATGGCTTCAAGTGGTGCAGTGACAGTGGATAAGAAAAGGATGGAGCTGAGAGAGGCTTGGAAGGTGGAATCAGTAAGACTTGATGACTGGGGAGCTTTGAAAACATAGTGAGTTAGCATGACTCCTATTTTCGGGCATGATCAACAAGGTGCCATTGATGAAGAAAGGGAACTCCAGTGGAGAGCCAGATCTTGATTTTGGATTCCTGGGAGATACACAAGTGAAGATGTTACTCAAGCAGCAAATAAATGTTCTGAAGCTCAGAAGACATATCTCAGTTGGAGAGAAAATTGATTTTTTTTTCTTTTAACATACCATGGCAGTAAATAGGACAAAGCTAGTACCAAGTAGCAGTTGTAAAACGACTCAGAAAGGACAGATAGAAGCAAGTGGCAGTGAAAATGTTAAGATTATGTGCAAAGCATTATATGTGATGCGAGGCACACAAAGGTGAGTAAGACGTCCCTAGTTTACTGCCAACTGGAAGTGACAGACACTTAAGCAGATCATATGTATCTCACTTGGTCAATGACAAGAAGTACAAGATGCTGTAAGATCCAAGAGGAGGGCAGTGAAGTCTGGAAAGTCAAATAAGAATTAGCCAGAAGAGAAATGGTGGGAAAGGCCTTCCAAAAGCACTGTGCATGAAACAATGTAATATGTGTGTGATCGCAAGCAGGCCAGTAGCCATTAACCCACAGGGTTGGAAGGTTGTGCACCAGATCAGACAAGAGAAAGAGAAAGTCCCCAGTTATGGAGGGTCTTGCATGCACTGCCAAGGAGTTGGAACAGGGAAGTGACATGGTCCTGCGTGATTGTTAGGGAGATTACTTAAACCAAGCATGGAGATTGAAGACAAAGGTGAACCCAGAAGGACTGGCTAGGGAAGAAATAAGCTGCTAAATGTGTAGACAGTGGTGATATGGATAACGAGGAAGCATACATTTAGGACAGCTCTTTAGTTCAAAGAGCCTGTGTGGAAGGTCATATCTGCTTAGTCTCAGCTTTCTCTCAGCTTTAGATGCGGTTGACAGGGATTCGGGGGAGACGGTGGAAGCCCAGGTTTTAAGTCTTTGAATTCCTACAAAACTAACAAGCAAAAGCAAGCAAATAACCACAAAAACAGAGTAACTACGTGGGGAAGCCAAAACGTCTCGGTAAACGTGGCAGCAAAGCTAGGGCACCCAAAATACAAGCGGGTAGAGCCAAATCCCCAATAGTCAGATTCTCAGGGTCAGTGCGGGAAGAAGAAGGAAGCCAGCAGGCGGATGCCCTGAAAAAGCAGAAGCCCTGCGATAGCCCTGCGATAGCCCAAGGCAGGTGAGCTCAGGTGCCGGCAGGTGCCACCGCCGCCGCGAGCGCGCTCCAGGCTCAGCAGCCGGCAGCGCGCAGCCGGGGTGGGAGCCGGCGCCTTGTCCGTTCCCGCCGGATGGGCGCTTCAGCCCGCGAAACTGCAGGGAACAGAGCAGGAGGGCTCCCTGGGACTCCCAAACCTGCGCCTTGCCCCAGTGCGCTGATCTGGGGTAGGGTTCCACACTGAGGAAAAGCTGCTGCGCAGAGAAGAAATCTCAGCAGAGATTTTCAGAAAGAAAAGGTGCAGGGGGAGGAAGTGGGGCCAGAGAATTCCAGACAGCTAGCCACCAAGGTTTTGACCGCTATACGAGAACAGCCAAAGAGGGGGCATGCTGAAGTCAGAAAAGCTTTTCTCCACCAGCCTAACCGTAAATTTTCGGGGGGGGGGGGATTTTTAATTTCCCATAGAAGTGAGCATGAGGAGAGTATCGAGGGAAAATCCCTTACAAAATATTATAAGAAAAAGGAATTAGGGAGCAAACTAACATTCCTACAGACAAGGAAAATGTGCTCACAAAACAGCTCAAAACTGTAACCCACCATTTCAAAACAAGCCTAAAAAAGACATTAAGAAAATGATTCAAGATGTGAAAGAATATCGTCAATCAGAATTAGAAAAGCTCAACACTGAGGTGACAGAAATTAGAAAAGAATTAAACCATTAATACATAAATTAAAAAATATTATGTTAATGCCTTAAAAATAAAGTAAAAGTTTTTTAATTTTAAAAAACAAATTATTTAAAAATCAAAACGAAATGAAGAGATTAAAAAAACAAAACAAAAGACGTGAAGCTAGTACACAGATCTTTTCCAGCAGCTCACAGACCAGGAGCTCTTGTTTTTACCTGTTGCTGCTTTACAACCTTCCTCTGAGCCATCTTTGTATCTTGTGGCCCCACTCAGTTCTTGTCACATAACAGGTACAGAATACTTTTGTTAAATAAATGGAGCTTAATGCCTGTAACAACTCCCCCATTCCTGATCTCCAGGACTCAGAGAAGCCTTCAAAATAAGAGTATCACTAGCTTAGTTCCCTCCTTCCGTGACATGGAGTTAATTTCCCATTGTCACATAGGAGAATAAAAAGGAGAGATCTCCCTTTTACAGATCAAATTCCAGGAATCAAGGAATTTTCACATTCTTTCTTTTTTATTTTTTAATGTTTATTTATTTTTGAGATAGAGAGCGCCAGCAAGGGAGGGGCAGAGAGAGATGGGGACAGAGGATCCAAAGCGGGCTGTGTGCTGACAGCAAGCCTGATGCTGGCTTGAATTCACAAACCCTGAGATCATGACCTGAGCCAAAGCTGGACGCTTAACTGACTGAACCACCCAGACACTCCACATTCTTTCCTTTTTCAATAGTTCTATATGTATATATGTATACATGTCTGTATGTATATTTATGTGTATACACACACACACACACACACACACACACACACACACACCAGGATATATAAGTAAGCCTTTTCTTATCATGTAGTTCTGCCTAAATAACACATATTAATTCATTCAAAGATCCATTCAGCAAATAGTTAATAAGCAACAAACAGTTATCAGGCAGTAATGAAAAAGACCACAGATTAGGTTCCTGCCTTCATGAAATTACCTTGAGGTGAGAAAGACTTAAATCAGTAAACACAGACGGTGATAAGCATTGGTGGGGAAATAAACAAGATATTGAAATGTTGGAGGAAGCTATTCTAAATAGCAAAGTCAGGTAAGACTTCACTAACCACATCCATAGTCTCTTACTGTCTGGTTAGTTTGATAATATTAAAATATTTAAATGCCTTCCCATGAATCCACTTGTTATTCCCCTTTGGGGCTACCTACAGGCCTTTCCCCCTCCCTCTTTTCTTTATTTCTTCCAAAAGGTAAATGGGTATAGACATAAATATGCCTCATTCCTGACCTTGTAGAACTCATAGTTTAGTGGAAGGGACAGACATGTAAACAGATCAAGTAAATGCGATATGACAAAGGGTATACCACAAGTATGAACAGTGTTACTGTTCTCCTACTTAACTCGTCTGCCTTGGGGCGCTGGAGTGCCTGGAAAACTGTGTTTTCTTGTTTGGGTTCCAGGCTAAAAATTCTGCCTGGCTCCTTATAATATCTCAATATTTATCTTTTATTTTTTGGCTGGATCAGCAGTAACTGGACGTGCATGCAATACTGGCTTAATTTCTTCATAGCCAGTAGATCTAACATTGGCTTGAGATATATAACTTAAAGTAATATGGAAACTTGATTTAAAAATTATTTTCTTAAAGAGCCTGTATTTTTTACAGCAAAATTTTCAAATAAATGCTAAATAGGATTTTTAGCCAGATAATTGAAGATGGTTGTTATCACATAAGAGAATGTGTTCAAATGACAACTGCCATTATCAGAAGCCTGTATTGCATTTCAGCACATATTTCTGTTGGTAAGTATGTTAACCAACCACACTGGTCTGGTAATCAGGCGGTAAGGGCTTATTTAGACTGCAAGAATTTTTAAAGACAGATAATACCAACACAGAATATTCTATAGAAGACACACCGAATTAGAAGTATTTGAACAGATACACAGGTGTTTTAATTACGTTCTGAAGTGGCCAGCAGTTTATATTAGCTTGTCAGCTCTTTTAGATTCATCACAATTCTTTCAGATTCCTCTGAGATACTCCCAACTACCAGTAATTGCTCCTTTCCCAAGAATGAGGTAGCCACATTCCAGGTCCTGGTGTTGGAGACAGATGAGAAAGAGCAGTGATGGTTCCCTTTGGCGAATATCCTTCACTGCACTTATTACAAAGTCTCAGAGTAGAATAGAATTAGCTGTCAATCCTAGCTTTATATGAGGTGGTAAGTGAAGAAAGAAGGGGATTTAAGTCCTCCAAAGGCACCTTCTCTCTCTGTGATACTTTAATGAGGATGACAGCAGGACTGAGGCTTCTGGAAATTCTCATGCAGGCATTAGGTAGAATCAGCACATAAGGAGTTACAAGAGGTCCCTCCAGTGCAAGAGAATAAGGTCAGGAAAAAGTCATCTTCTGAAGATACACACTCCAAGAAGTAATAATTATTTGGGAGGAGAAAAAAAAGACTTAAAAAACACCTAGATGAAAGGTACATCTGCACTTTCAGTCTAATGAAATTACTCCATTAATGCCTCCTGTACATTTCTATCTTTGCACTTACCACACTAAAGTATAATTGTTGGTTTATGTATCTGTCCCTTTTACCTAACTGTGAAACAGCATTTAGTCTCTCTCTCTCTTTTTTTTTTAACTTCACAATCTAGCACTGTGTCTAGCACAAAATAGAAACTGAACAAATGTGTGCTGAGTAAATGAACTGGAAATATAACTAAAGAAGGCAGACGCTAAAATGCAATAGGCATCTGCATGCAGTATATAAAAGGGTAACTGGATTACAAATAATGTTATTTAGAAATATGTAAGAAAACTATTAAATCAGGAGACATGAGCATTCTAAAACATGTGTCCCCTATCGTAATGATAGGATTTCATTAAACCATTCCAAAATATGGCTGGATTTCTTTGAAGAACACATAGGTCTGGATATCCAGACACTGTGCACACTTACTCATTTCCATAGTATCTATTGAATAATTGTTATGTGCCAGGCACCAAGACAGGAATTGGGACTATGAAGACAGATATCATAGTCCTTATACTCAAGATCTGTATAGTAAAGTAGGAGGAAAAAAACATGTAGAAAAAAGAAAAAGTGGGCTAGAATGTTACAGGATGGGATAAATGTTGCTGCCAGTAAAGAGGGTTAGAAAGAGGGATTAATTACTTCAGATATGCTCTGCTAGTGGAAAACACAGTATATGGAAGATGATGCTTCATTTGAGTCTTAAAAAGTGAAAAGGTGGTCAGTGGGGTGGGAGGGGGCAGAAGGGCATTTTCGTCTGAATGACCTGCTGGAAAGCAAGTGAAGAAGCAATAAATGCATGGTTCCACATATATTTTAGAAGTTTTTTTTTTCCCCTACTTCTGTAAAAAATGCCATTGGAATCTTGGTAGGGATTGCATTGAATCTATAGATGGCTTCAGCAGTATTGCTACTTTAACAATATTAATTCTTTTACTCCATCAACATGAAATACTTTTCCATTTATTTGTGCCTTAATTTTTCATCAGCGTCTTGTAGTTTTCAGAATAGTGACTTCTCAACTCCTTATTTAAATTTATTCTTGAGTATTTTGTTTTTGATGCTATTGTAAATAGGATTGATTTCTTTCTTTTTCAGAAAATTTGTTGTTAGGGTATAGAAACACTACTGACTTTTATATGTTAATTTTGTATTCTGCAACTTTACTGAATTCACTGATTAGACCTAAGAGTTTGTGGTTAAGTGTGCAGGATTTTCTATGTATAAAATCATGTCATCTGCAAATAGAGGCAATATTACTTCTTCCTTTCCAATTCTGATACCTTTTTTAAAAAAGTTTTTATTCAGGAGAGAAAGCATGAGCAGGGGAGAGGAGCAGAGGAAGAGAGAGAGAGAGAGACAGAGAGAGAGAGAGAATCTTAAGCAGGTTCCACACTCAGTGCAGAGCCTCATGCGGGGCTTGATCCCACAACCCCGGGATCATGATCTGAGCCGAAATCAAGAGTTGGACACTCAACCAACTGAGCCACCCAGACGCCCCATAATTCTCATACCTTTTATTTCTTTTTCTTGCTTGATTGCTTTAGTTAGGACTTCCAGGACTATGTTGAATAGGAGTGGTGAAGGCAGACACACTGTCTTGTTCCTGAGCTTAGAGGAAAAGCTTTCAGCCTTTCATCTCTGAGTAGGATGTTAGCTGTGGGCTTCTTATACATGGCTTTCACTATGTTGAGATATGCTCCTTCTATGCCTAATTTATTAAGGGCTTTTATCATAAATGGATGTTGAATTTTGTCAAATAATTATTTTGGAAAAAAAACTTTAAAAACACCTAGATATAGAATAGACACACTTTTTCTGTCTGTTGAGATGATCATACAATTCTTTTCTTTCATTCTATTAGCATGATGTATCACATTGACTGATTTGCATACATTGGACCATCCTTTCAACCAAGGAATAAATCCCACTGATCATAGTGAATTATCCTTTTAATGTGCTGCTGAATTAGGTTTGCTAGAATTTTGAGAGTTTTTGCATCCATATTTACCTGGGAAATTGGCCTATAGTTTTCCTTTCTAGTAGTATCCTTTTCTGGTTTTGTTATCAGGATAATGCTATCCTCATAAAATGAATTTGGGAGTGTTCCTTTCTCTTTGACATTTTGGAAGAGTTTAAGAAGGGTTGGTATTAATTCTTATTTAAAGAGTAAAGAGTAAAATCCACCAGTAAAGACATTTGGTCCTGGGCTTCTCTTTGTTAGGAGAATTTTGATTACTGATTCAATCTTCCTATGAGAGTAATTGGTCTATTCTGATTTTCAGTTTCTTCTTGATTCAGTCTTGGTAAGTTGTATGTTTCTAAGAAATTTTCCATTTCTTGCAGGTTATCTTTTCATTAATGACTTTTATTTGGATCCTCTGTCTTTGTTCCTTCGTTCGGCTATCTAAAGATTTGTTCATTTTGTTTATCTTTTCATAGAACCCACTCTTAGTTTGGTTAATCTTTGTTTTTCTGTTCTTGATTGTATTTATTTCTGCTCTGCTCTTTATTATTATATTTATTTCTGCTCTGCTCTTTATTATTTTCTTTATTCTACTAACTTTGGGCTTCATTTGTTCTTTTTCTAGTTCCTTAAGGTGTAGAGTTAGGTTGTTTATTTGGGATCTTTCTTCTTATTAATGTAGAGAAACAGTAGACTTGGTGGTTTGTTTGAGCAGAGCCTAGCATGGAAAGGTATAAGATTCTGGAGAGATAAGTTTCCAAAGAACTTTATATGTAATATGCTAAGAGGTTTTGACTTTTATTATATGAAATAGGAAGTGCAGAATTTATTGGTTTGCTAGGGCTGCCATAACAAAGTACCACAGACCGGTTGACTTAAATAACAGCCTAGAAGTCTAAGATCAAGGTGTTAGCAGAGCTGTTTCTTCTAAAGGCCTCTCTCTTTGGCTTGTAGATGGCTCTCTTCTCCCTGTGTCTTCGCATGGTCTTTCCTCTGTACATGCATGTGTCTTAATCTGTCTTCATATTTGGTCACCAGTCATATTTGATTAGGGCTCACCTAATGACCTCATTTTAACTTAATCATCCCCTTTAAAGACCCTATCTCCAAATACAATGACATTCTAAGGTACTATGGGTTAGGACTTCACATATGAATTTTGGGAGTTGGGGGGCACAATTCAGTTCATAACAAAATTAGCTGTATATTTAAGTCATCTGGATAGCAGAAAGGAGGACAGGTTAGATGAGTTGCAGGACCAGGGACAGTGAGAGCTGTTGAAAGACTATTGCAGTAGTCTGTGTGAGAGATGATCAGACCCTGAACTAGAAAGACAGAGGAAGAGGGTGTGTCAAAGGGAGATGTTAAAAGAGTTAGGAAGACTGGCCTGCATGATAGAATTTAAACTTACCAGCATAGTCCTCAGTACCCTTGACATTTTAGCCCTGATCCCTCAAAGCAGACTAATGTTTTGCCACTCGACATTACACATGGCACCCTCTAGGCATAAAGACTTTCTCAATGTCTTTGATCACAGTATGCTTTTTCTCAAGGCCAAGTCTGTGTGCCTGCTCATCCCTCATTCTTTCCTCTTTTCTTAGCCAGCTAAACATCTATGTATTCTGGTAGAGGTAGTCAAATGTTACCTTCCCCATGAAGACCCAACTTCCTCTGACAGCAAATCATTTCTTGCCCTGGACTCCCAAGTGCACTCTGAATAGACTCTCTCACACTGTGCAACAATTATTTTACATTTTACATGCTTGCTACCACCAATAAACTATAAGCTTCCTGTGGGCTGAGATTGGTTTCCTTTCTTTGTTTCCATAGAACCTGACATGGTGATCAGCCAAATGGAAAGCATTCAATCAATGTCTAATAAATGAATGAGAATCAAATACCACTGAGTACTAGGTGAGGCTTTGCTTGTTCTTCTTCTGTAGTATCTGTTTTTAACTAAAACACTAGAAAGATAATAAGGCAAGAAAGTCAGATTTTCCATCTTTGGAGCTAAATCTCTCTTATAAAAAGAAACAAGATATTTTCACAAACCAGCAAGGAAAATTCCAGGGGAAAAGCCAGGCAAATCAGTAGAGTTTCCAATCTGTCACCACTTTAATCCAACTTGTAAATCACTTCTAGTTTAATTTTAAAGGATAACAAACCACTGTACGTTTGTTTGTTTATTTATTTATTTATTTAAGAACTTAATGAGTGGCTCCCATTGCCTATCTGATCAAATCCAAATTTCCCAGTCTGGTTTTGAAGACCTTCCACAGCCTGGCTGCATTTCACCTATCCAACCCACTGTGCATACAACTGTCAGAATTATCTTCCTGAAACACAGATAGGATTACTCACTCTTATATTCAAAAATATTTTAAGGTTCCTCGTGACCTCAGATAAATTTCAAATTCCTCATATAAGGTTTCTACTATTTGGCCCTCATCTTTCTTTTTTGGCGTATCCTCCCTTAGTCTTCGATCTTCAGCTAACTTCCCAAGCTGTCTTTCTCAAATGCTTCTTCCATTTTCCTGTTTTTGTGTCTCTACATTGTTCACATTGTTCCTGAACCACCTGCAAAGCCCTCTTCCTCTTCTTTGCTCAATAAAAAAGACATCCAACCCACCAAAATTTCCCCATTTTCTCTACTCCCACTGAGAATCAATCTCTGGGGCCAGCCTGACTGGGATAAATACCTCTCTGGGTAAATAACAAAAAAACTGAAAACATATGTCCACACAAAAACTTGCACATGAATGTTAATAGCAGCATTATTCATAGTAGCCAAAAGGTAGAAACAACCTAAATGTCCATCAATGGATAAATAGGTAAATCATATGTGGTACAGCAGCATAATAGAATATTATTTGGCCATAGAAAAAAATGAAGTACGAGTAATGCTACAGCTTGGATGAACTTTGAAAATATTATGCAAAGTGACAAAACGCTACCTATTATATGATTCCATTCATACGAAAGTCCCGAATAGACAAATCTACTAGAAAACTATTGCTTCAGGCCAGGGTTAGAACGAACAAGAGGAAGAGATGAAGAAGACGAGGTCAGTGTAAGATAATAAGGCTTGGATAGTTTTAAGCATATTTAAAGTCACTCTGGCTGCTGTATCAGAATAAATCATAGGTAGAAAAGAGGGTGAGCAAGCTAATTAGTGAAGAAGCTACCCCAAAAATCAAAGCAAGACATTGACGGTGTTTGGACTAAGGATGTGACTTTGGAGGTGGTGTGAACTGATCGGATCTGGATATGCTTCAAAGGTTTGAACCAAAGGGTTTGTTAGTAAATTCAATGTAGAATGTAAGAGAAAGAACAAAGTCAAAGGTGATTCCGAGGGGTCTGAGTAACTGAACAGATGGAACTGGCATTCGTTGAGATGGGGAAGAGTGCAAACAGAGCAGGTTTTGATGAGCTACATGGGGGAGTTTTGTTCTGGACATGTTAATAGTGAGATGTTGAGTAGCCAGCTAAATGTATGTGAGTCTGTGGCTAACTAATAGTCTGTGTTGGAGCTATACTTTGGGAGTTGTCAAGGTATAGATTGCACTTAAAGCCCTTAGGTTGAATTATATCAACTAGGGCATTAACGTAGATAGAGAAAAGCTCCAAGACCCACAAGGACTCCAAAATGAAGAGGCCTGAAAGATGAAAACGGACTAGCAAAGGAAACTTCAGAATAAAATCCACACTCCTTATCTTAATCATGACCTAGCCCTTTTCAGAGTCGTTTACCTTACTGTCTAGTCACACAGTATATTTAGCTATTGGAACATACCAAGTCCTTTCCTGTCTTACGGCCTTTGTGTTTGCTTTCCACCAGCATAGTTTTACCCTGGCTCCAATTTTCGTGGCTTCCTTCTGTCAGTACAAACTCTCAGTTAAATTGTTACCCTAAGTTTTCTCTTACCCCCAATTAAACAGGCCCAGCCCGACCACCCCCCAATTAAACAGGCCCAGCCCGACCACCCCCACTAAATTATGGCTTTTACTATAAACTAAAATTATTTCACTTGTTTCCTGTCTAGAAACGCGTCCCACCATAATTTAACAAACGATTACAAAATGATCAATATATATCAAACGAAACCTCAGGTCTATTCCTTCTTGTACGCAACTTTTCGGAATACAGGAGCCTCATTATACAGGAGCCTCATTATCTTGTCCTCTGCCGCATCCCAATGTAACCGACAATCCCTCAGCAATCAATTCTCAATTTTCAATATTTATTAGCGAAATGCACTGCAGGATACTGACAAACTTTCAAACGGAAGATCTGGAGCCCGCCGCTCCGCCCAGTCCCAGAGTTGCTTAGAGGAAGGAACTACCTTACCTTGGCACGCATGCGCCACTGTTCGCGGAGCGCTACGGGCTGAACCCCGCCCCTTTCCCCCTGGCTTGTTGAACTACTGCTCATGCGCAACCTGGGGCCTGTCTGTTCGTTTGTCGGCGCTATGAATAAAGTTTTAGTGAGCTCAGACTCCCTTTTTCTTTGCCAAGATGGCGGAATACGACTTGACTACTCGTATCGCGCACTTTTTGGATCGGCATCTAGTCTTTCCGTTGCTCGAATTTCTCTCCGTAAAAGAGGTGAGGGGGGCTTTGAGCGCGAGGAAGGCGTGGGAACGCGTGATACACTGGGGAAGGCCGAAAGGCGGTGACTCTAGCCCTAGGCCTGACACGTGTGAGGCGGCCGCCAGTTTGGTCCTGGATCGGGCAGTAAGGATCTGCTGGTAGTTTAGCGTCTTCTCAGTTGATTAGCACCGCAGAATTCGGTTGTGAAGAGAGGTGAAGTGACAGTAAGCAACTTAGGGGGAGAAAGAGGTCTTTGCTTCACTTCTTGACGTGACGGTGCCGGAGGGACTTCCGCGTCGGTTCCTCTCGGAAGTTGATCATTCGCCAGCTTCGCTGGGCATTGTAATGCTGGCTTCCAAAAGCAAATTGGTGTGTGAGAGATTTTGATTTTTCTTTCAGAAACTGTGGGAAGGATGTGCTTGGCTTTGTTTTTGTTTGCTGGAACTTTGGAATAATTTTCCTACCCTTATGTGAAATAGCTAGACTTTAATTTCCATAAAGTTGTGAA
This sequence comes from Acinonyx jubatus, assembly GCF_027475565.1. Lineage (NCBI taxonomy): Eukaryota > Metazoa > Chordata > Mammalia > Carnivora > Felidae > Acinonyx > Acinonyx jubatus. The sequence continues at coordinate 29,862,397 of NC_069394.1, forward strand.
TTTTTCCCTTAGAGTTTTCCTGGTCTTTCCTGCCACTTCTAGAAGCGTGGCATATTTTGTCGGATGGGGACGCCCTCCTGCCCCCGCCAAAAATTGGACAGTTTTTACTTAACAGTGCTTTTTTCGGTGTATACAGACTTGGAGTAATTTGAGTGTTAACATTCATTTAGCTACTCAAAATATCGTGAGATTAGTCTGTGGTTTTGGTACCTCATTTCAAAACATCTCAACCCTAAAAGTTTTGATATACTGGTCTTAGTTATACCTTGAATTTGTTGGGAAATTGATAACATTTTATTAATTATAATGAAGTAATATTACTATGATGAAAGGATTCAAATATTAGCCAGAAAAGTAAATGAATTCTGCATGTGAACGCAGATTACAACATAAGTTTACTTAGGGAATTCTAGATTTGGGGAGTAGATTTGTGTGTCCCAAAAGCAATAAGACCAAAAAGCCCTTCAAAGAAACATAACATTGTTCTGATAACTTTTCAAATCTTCCTGGTAGTTACGGTTCATTAGATATGTATACTCCTCATTCACCTGATCCTTTTCAAAATAAATAACACAACTCCAAAGTTGTGATGTTAGGGAACAGCAAAGTTCCCTTATGGGATTGTTAGACAAATTACATGAGATAATGCATATAAAGTACTTAGTCTTGTAGGACAAAGTAAGTACTCGTGAATATTTTCTATTCGGAGGGTAGGCCATCCTGTATGAGAGAGGAGTGAGGCAACCAGTTGGGGTTTTGAGGAGTGAGGTAAGGACAAGAAGTGGAGACTGAGAAAACTGACCAAATACAAGAATTGGTAAGTGTGGATGACCCAACTGAGATTGAAAATCATATAAGAGCTCATGCCAGTCACTCTCAGATTGAAAGGAACATTGGAAGATGATTGAAGTAGTGTAAACATGTTTGGAGGTAGACAAGTAAATATATGTCATTTAGAGATGGATTGCTGATCAGCAGGGAAAAAGCACAAATGTGATTGAATAGCATTGTTGCCTGCTCTTGAAACATTTTATAGTCATCCTTAGCCAGAACATAGAAAACAGATGATTTTTTTCCCCAGAACTAGGGATTGACACTGAATTGTATTTGGTTTGAGAAAATGGATGGAATCAGTGATACTACTACTAATGAGGAAATCTTTGAAATAGCTAAAAAATGATATCTAAGCTAATGCGGTGCCAACGAAAAAGGGTGATATAAAAATGAGAAAGAGCAGAGGGTACAATGGGATGATGAAGCATTTTAATGATATTGGTGACCAAGATGATGAATTTAAGTTGGAAGTCTTAGAGATGAGGTACTAAGTGAAAGTTGTGAGATGAAGAAATTTTAAGGCTTGAAGGTTTTTTTTTTTTTTTTTTTAATGTTTATTTTTGAGAGAGTGCAAGCAGGGAAGGGACGGAGAGGCAAGGGACAGAAGATCCGAAACAGGCTCTGTGCTGACAGCAGAAAGCCTGATGTGGGCTGGAATTCAGGATCTGTGAAATCATGACCTGAGGTGAAGCTGTACGCTTAAGCGACTGAGCCACCCAGGTGCTCCAAACCTTGAGTTTTTAAAGATCTTCATTGGATGTTGGATTTGTGGAGGATGACAGCAGGAAGAGATGTCAAAAGAATATTTTCAATCTGTTAAAAAGTTGGAGCTGTTTCCCAGAGATTGATAGACCACAGATTGGCAAACTATAGCCCGTGAAGCACATACAGCCCTTTGCCTGTTTTGTGTGGTCTGTAAGTTAAAAATAATTGTAACAGATGGACATTTGCAAACATTTTCAGTTATAGAACACTGACTTTATACCCCAATTGAGTGAAACAGTTCCCACCCAAAAAGAATGGCATTCTTCTCATTAGTAGATCTCTTTTACAAAAAATTTTACTCCATTATTTTTTACTTAGAAAAAAAATTGTGGAAACTCTTACAGTACTTATAAAGCCTATCCTAGATTTTTACTTCTTGGTTTAAAAGTCTAAAATATTTCCTATCTACCCTTTACAGAGTAAGTGTGGGTGGGTATAAGGCAGAATTTAGAGAAGGTGATATAAGCAAATGCAGATTTAAGAGGCTAGTAAGGTCTTAATGGTAGAGGAGCAATGCTTTGAATCTACAGTAGAGACGATGCAAATTAAAAGCTATTAATGGGGTGGCAAGAAGAGGTTGACATGCTAGAGAAAGATGTTTTCGCTGAAGATTAGGTTCTCCTGTTTTTTTAAGTAAGCTTTTTATCAGGTATAACATTCATACAGAAAAGTGCCAAATAATAATGCCTTTTTTCAGAGTGAACCCACTTGTGTGACCACCATCCAAATCAATAAATAAAACATTACGAACATCCTAAAAACCTTCCTTCTGACCTTTCCTAGTCATTACACCCCCCAAAGTAAGCACTAGTCCTAGAATAGTTTTGCCTGGTTTTGAAATAAAGCATTGTAGTGCTTTGTATGATTTATTTCCTTCACTGTGAGAGTCATCCAGGATGTTAGGGTAACTGTAGTTCTTTCGTTCCCAGTGCTGAGTGTTAATATGTTAGATGAGTAGACTGCAGTTTATCCATTCTAATGTTGATAAACTTGGCTATTACAACTAGTACTGCTATGAACATTCTTGGAAATGCCCTTTGAATATATTCCCCCATTTCTCTTGGGTATCAAGGATCAGAATTACTGGGTGAAAATGTATGTTTGATTTTAGGAGATAAAAACAGTTTTCCATAGTGTTTGTACTTCTGCCAGAAAAGTAAGTTCAGTTACTCTACTTCTACACCAACACCAGTATTGCCAGTTTTTTGTTTGTGTGTGTGCATGTTTTCTTTGTTTTTTTTTTTTTTAAATGTGGCTTTAACTTGCATTTTCTGTGTGATTAATGAAGTTGAGAACCTTTTTCGGTGTTGGCCATTTGGTTATACTCCTGTAAAGTGGGTATTAAAATTTTTAGCCATTTTCAATTATTTTTCTTATATTCTGTAGGAGTTCCTTATATAATAGTTTGGAAGTTTCAGTTTTGATCTCATAGCTGTACCATTTGATCACCTTCATCTTTTCACAGGCAGTGAAATGTGGAATCTTCTTGTGTTTTTTCTTTCCTTGACAAAATTAAATTTAGTATGCAGATCTTTTGCTGAAGCCTTATCTTGATGACTGTTTACTTAAAAAAATTTTTTTTAATTTTGATTACTGTCTCCTTGAATACTGTTGTATAGGATCCTTACATGTTGCTCATTGCACTAAACTTCACATTTATGTGAGTTTGCTTGTGTGTCTGTTTGATCCCTGTAGTATGGGTTAAATTGTTTCTTGAATTCCTTGCAAAGCAAAGACCTGATATGACATGGCTGACCTAGAGAATGGGTGCTAGTTCTGTTTTAGTGGTGTGGATGGGTAAGGATTATGAAGGATTCAAATGATTTAGCAAAAAAAATATGTGGGGGTAGAGGAGAACCCACCTCAAGGAGAGATGGGTAGGCATCATGTGGATGTGAGAGATAACTAAGAAGGTAAAAAATTTGAGTTGATTCCTGGTGTGGCAAGGAAACCACTATATATGCTTATCAGTAGAGTTGGTGTGGATATTTATTAGTTTATTTGTGGGAACTTAAACATAGTCATTAGAAAGCAATTTTCTCTTGCAGATCTATAATGAAAAAGAATTATTACAAGGGAAATTGGATCTTCTTAGTGATACCAACATGGTAGACTTTGCTATGGATGTATACAAAAATCTTTATTCTGATGATATTCCACATGGTAAGTTTTGTCATTTGGAACTACAGCTTGTCTTGTGAACTGAGGATATGTGTGTTAAAGTTTTGTGATTTATAAAAGAGCTTTTAGCCAAGAGCCTTTAATGCTATTTGAGGTTATTATGGTTTAAAAGTTCTTTGGATGAAAGGTAATGTGAAGGTTACATGTCATCTAAAGTATATTATTTTCTCACCACAAAAAGTGTGAGACTACTTTAAAACATGGTCTTTAAATATTTTCAGTTTATAGTATGTATCATCAAAATTGTGCTTATGAATGAATTGTCTCCTTGGAATTATCTGAGAATGTGGCTGTTTTTGGTTTGCTAGTAACTTTTTCAGTTAGCATCTGTGTGCCTTAGAGATTTTTTTTTTTTTTTTCCATCTTGAGGCATCTGGGTATAGTCACGGTTCTCATAAATAATGTCCCCAGTCCCAGCATCGTCAGTTCACCTGGGAGAGCTTGTTAGAAATGCAAATTTTGAGGTCATACCCCAGATCTACTTAATCACAAAGTGTTGGCTGAGGCCCAGCACTCAAATTGGAGAACTGCTGTGGTATGGTGTTTTCCACATGTTTCCTATGGTAATAGATGTTCCTTTAAAAAAAAAAAGTTTCCCCGTAAGTTTGAAAAATGCTGTATTATTTCTTCTGTGAGCATGGTATTTTAAAAGATTCTAAGAATGCTTTCAGTACATAAATACAATTTATTTAGTTTAAATTGACATTTTCCATAATTTAAGCACATATCCCCTTCTATGTTTGAGAAACATTGTTCTAGTAATACTTTTTAATGTGTAACACAGAAATTATTATACTAAACATAATCACATTTTTTACTTGTATTACAGTAAATGACAGTAGCTCTTTAAATTTTAGTTTGTGATGAAAAAGTTAACTTTTTAAAAAAATTTTTTTAATATTTATTTTTGAGAGAGAGAGAGAAAGTGCGCGCGCGGGGGAGGGGCAGAGAGAGAGGGAGACACAATCCCGAAGCAGGCTCCAGGCTCTGAGCTTCCAGCACAGAGCTCGAAGTGGGGCTCTAACCCACAAACTGCAAGATCATAATCTGAGCTGAGCCGAAGCCACCCAGGTGCCCCAAAAGTTCACTATTTCAGAGTAAAAGTTTAAAGCATGCCTGCAGGGTAGGTTATGTTCAAGTTTTCTGTGGCTCTTCATAATGCAGTAAAAAGAAACTAGAATTGGGTTTGATAGATTACAAAAGTAGGTTTATAGTGAAAAGAGATTATTGGTTGGATTTAAAATCCATTCAACCTAATTGAAAATCTATAGTAATGTGTAAACCACTCTGAGTCTCTGTTCAGGAACTCCGGGATAATACTCATCTGAGAAAATTCATTGAGAACAAATGAAACACTAGGAGTAAAGTATTTGAAATGTAGAATTAGATAATTTCTCAGCAGCCACCCCCCTCCCCCAGCTGTATTTGTATATTCCTCAGTTTTCCTTAAGAATAAGAAGAGGACTTCTTTATGTGCTTCTGCATTGCTAGAAAGAAAAAAAAAATGGATTTGTGAGACTTACTGGGTTGGTGGTTCCTGGCATGTGAATATACTAGGGGCAAATAATCTATGTACAACTGAAATAAATTGAAATTTTTCCAGAGATATTCTCATGGTGAGCAGTATAGTTGAGCATTATAGTACTCCTTTGCATTTTTAATTAGCTTTGAGAGAAAAAAGAACCACAGTTGTTGCACAACTTAAACAGCTTCAGGCAGAAACGGAACCAATTGTGAAGATGTTTGAAGATCCAGAAACTACAAGGCAGATGCAGTCAACCAGGTAACCTCCCTTAATTTGAATTCTAAAAATTCTTTTCTGGATTAATACAAATGTTAATTCAAATTTTATTTAATATCCCATCATAAAAGTTCAGGGTTTAATTGATAACTTTATCTGTTTATTTTCATTTATCCTTATTGTGTATGGACCAGGAATTCCTTAATTAATATTAATACTAATTTTTTTTTTTAACTTCTTTACCAGTTCCCCAAATCTGATCATGCTACAGCAGTTCTGCCTTCCTCCCCTCTTCCTAGGGGACATTTGGCAATGTCTGGTGACATCTTTCATTGTCACAATTGGAGGGGTGCTACTGGCACCTAGCAAGGAGAGGCCAGGAATGCTGCTAAATATCCTACAATGCATTAGACAGTACCCTACCCTCCAATAAAGAATTATCCATCCCAAAAATGTCAGTAGTACTCAGGTTGACATACCTGTGCCTGGGCAATACCTAGAGGGAAACCTGAGCTCACTTTATCATTTGGCTACATTCTCTCATATCCTTCCAACCTCATTGCCCAGCCCACGGAGGGAGGGTGGTGTGGAGCTAATGAAGTTATTTTATTCTTAACTTCTCCTTAATTAGAAATAAACATAGTGCTTGGTTTCCAAAGAATGCATATTGCCTTACTCTGTCTTAATATATATCATTAATTGAAGCCCTTTGAGTTATTAGAAACTTTTTAAAATAAAATCTCCTACTAAAATTGAATATTGCCATTGTGGTAAATCTTAGCTACCAACATATTTACTAGAAGAATTGCTGAAGATTTTGCCATGTTGTATCTTCAGTTTATACAATATATGGCCAAACCAAATATTAAGAGAGATTAATTCTAAGTTGTCATTTGTGATCTGGGGAAGTGTTACTAGATAATTTTTAACAAGACAGCAAATACACGATTATTATACTATCTTTTAAGTTTATTTTTTAATTTTATTTTTATTAAACATTTTTTTTTAATATTTATTTATTTTTGAGAGAGAGAGACAGAGTGTGAGCGTAGGAGGGGCAGAGAGAGAGAGGGAGATCCAGAATCCGAAGCAGGCTCTGGGCTCAGAGCTGTCAGCACAGAGCCCAATGTGGGGCTGGAACTCATGAACCTTGAGATCATGACCTGAGCCGAAGTCAGACGCCCAACTGACTGAGCCACCCAGGCACCCCATCTTACAAGTTTATTTATTTTGAGAGAGAGAGCACACGTCTACGTGTGTGCATTCAATCCTGGGGAGGGGCAGAGAGTGAGGGAGAGAGAATCCCAAGTGGGCTCTGAGCTGTCAGCGCAGGGCCTGACACGGAAGCTCAAACTCACGCATGGTGAGATCATGACCTGAGCCGAAATCAAGAATTGGCACATCACCCAGGAGCCCATATACCATATTACAGTGTAGCCTGCTATATTACTAACATACACTGTGTTATACTACATATATATACACAGATTATATACACACACAGATAGCTATACATAAGATATATATGATTGCTTAGTAAGATAAAGCCATCTGTGTGTGTGTGTATATATGTATATATATATATACACATGTGTATATATATATATACACATACACGTATGTATATATATGTATGTATATACACACACACACACACACACTACATGTATACACTTATAATGATTTAGACCTTCAGGTCACATGTAAATGCCCACAAAGGAACAGCTGAAATAATCCAGCTGTTAGGGGACAATCAAAAATTTAGAATTTAAATTCTGAATTTATTCTAGTCACTTAAATATGAGGAAGTAATGAGATTTGGGTTGAATAAGATGAATATAGATTTATTCACCAAATATTAGAGAGCACTCCTTGCAGTTTAATAGGCATGGCATTGAGATAAATGAAAGAATGGAATTGTTTTAAAAACTTGTGATTAAACTACTTATTTTCAAAGTAATAACCTCTTCCTGCCAATTTGTTTTTAAATTTTGTTCAACATATTGTATTTCTCATACTTTCCCAGAAATACCCAATCAACCAAAGGACAGTGATTACATACTAAAAGATACAAGGAGTATAACACAAGTTATTCACTATGATCCGCAAGAAATGTTAAGCTTTTTTTGAAATCTTATGTTAAAAAGTTATACATGTTTCATATTCAGTATTATAATATACCCATGTTGATTTTGGTGATGATATTATATTCCTTCCCCATTAAATCTCAAGTAAAATTATGTTCCAGAAAAGCATTCCACAGCATTCCCTCTTGTGGTAAGCATAAGAAAATGTTTCCTTTTTTGAAAATGCGCAGAAAGTGGGTCACTGTGCCATCTATCACTTGTTCCTTGGTGTCTTTGTCATCATTTTGTCTTTTACCCGCCTGGCAACATCTTAGTTATGCAAAGCTAATTTAAGAAAAGTTAAATGGATTGACACTAGTTGGATAATAATTATACAGGGTGTGTAGCATAGATATATAAGTTAAGCATAATTGATTAATCTTGTTCTGTTTATTTGATTCTGGAAGACTTACTTTGTTTCTAGTGTTTAAGTATTAAGATATTTAGATGGCTTTATGTGGGTAATAGGAATGTTTGGATATGCTCATTTTGTTTTCTGTGGCCTATCAAATCAGTAATTTTTGTTTCTAATTTAGAGATGGTCGGATGCTGTTTGACTACCTAGCGGACAAGCATGGTGTAAGTGGTATTTTAAAAATTTTCTAATTTTCCCATTTATAATTCATTCTACTTTAAATCATTATTAAGAATGCATTTGATGGCAGTTGTATTCATGTTGGCAATGATTCCACAAATCTGACAAAACATATTTAAGTGATATATTGGTCAATAAAGGGGCGCTTTATTATCTTTAAAAAAAAAATTTCTTTAGGGCACCTGGGTGGTTTAGTCGGTTAAGTGTCCAACTCTTGGTTTCAGCTCAGGTCATGATCTCAGTGGTGCGGGGGTTTGAGCCCTGTGTCGGACTCCCTGCTGACAAGGGGGAGCCTACTTGGGATTCTTTCTCTCTCTCTCTGTCTCTCTCAAAATAAATAAATAAATAACACTTAAAAAAAATTTCTTTAGTTGTCCTGTTTCAATAAGGTTAATTAAAGAATAGTGCTGTAAAGACAGGTTTGTGGCTTAACAAGAATGCAATTTCCAGATTGACTTATTACATATATGATATGTTTTCAAAACATCAGTTTTTAAAATTGGTGCTGATAAGAAAATGAGATGCTTATACTTACCTTTATTTTTTTATAAATACTATTTTGAGTGAGAGTGTGAGCGCAAGTGTGCGTGTGAGTGAGGTGGGGCAGAGAGGTAAGGAGAGAGAATCCTAAGCAGATACCACACTCTTAGGTCATCATGGAGTCCAACATGGGGCTGGAACTCATGACCCTGAGATCATGACCTGAGCCAATATCAGGAATTAAGGGTCAGATGCTTAACTGACTGAGCTACCCAGGCACCCCACTTAAACTTACCTTAAATCATAGAAATTCTCAAAACTTTTTATTTTTCCTAGAATACTCAAGTAATAGGTACCATTTATTTTTGATGGATTAACAAATAAAGATAGAACTAAATTTGAATTAGAAATGCGTTTTTGAGCAGTAGAATTAAGTAATACTTTGGCTGCCTTGTGGAATATAGTAGCTCTTGACATTATCAAGGTCTTCATAAATACCCAATAAGGGAATTTTATTGTAGGCTTTTCTAGTCATCTCCCAGTCTCCCTTCCCTTGTGTTAACTCAAACCATAAGGATTTACATATAATTAATTCTTTAACTTGCGTTCAAGTTTTATCTCTCATTTAACAATTACTTTAGCAGGAGGTATGCTGACCACTGTGCAAATTATTCTTTCTGGTTTCCATATAGAATGTTTGGTGTATTTGATAATGTTCTAGTTCCGAGTCCTTCTCTTAGATTTCTTCACTTTCACTTTGCTTGCATTGCTAATGTTAATATTTCGTGTCATTTGGAGGCCAGTTTTCACAGAGAATTGAAGTTTACTGTACATATTATTTGTACAGAATCACAAGACTGTATAGGGATGCATATATTTGGTAGTTATCTAAGCTCATTAACCAGCTGGGAGACCTTCCCACTGCAATTCAGATTTGGATTGCAACAAATTAGGTATTGTAGAATTTGTAACTCTTTGAGACCAGAATTGTGAATGCTAAATCCACCAATTCCTAACATATGTTTTAAGAGTCATATGTATTTCTGATCATGGATTTTGTTTTTGTTTTTTGTGACACTTGGCATACAGAGAATTGACTTCTAGGGACATTTAAAGGAGTGAATGGTTTGAATTTTAAAACTCAAAGTTAGAAATAGAACTGATGCTTTTTCTTTTCTTTTCTTTTTTTAGTTTAGGCAGGAATATTTAGATACACTCTACAGGTATGCAAAATTCCAGTATGAATGTGGGAATTACTCTGGAGCAGCAGAATATCTTTACTTCTTTAGAGTGTTGGTAAGTAATTTTTTTTCTTTCAGATTTTGTAGGTTTTACTTGCTTTGTCAAAACATGTCTATAGATTTGAGTCTGTACATTAACTTTTCAAGAATTCTTGGGGAAAGGAAAAAATAAAACTTTTCCTAACAAAGAACAAATAGAAATAGGAAAGCTTATATCAGGACCTCAAAATTTGAAGAAAGATTTAACTTGTCCTTGAAATTCAAAAGTAGGAGCCACTAATTTGTTATTTTGTGTATAATTGTATGATTTTAACATTAGCAAATTCTGTCTTATAATCAATTTGTTATGTTACTGTGCAGCACAGTGAGCAGCACATTGTGGGTACTTAATAAATATTTATTGCATAAATCCATTATTCCTAACTTTAATTCATTATTTTATGCTGTATATCTCCCTTGAGTTTGTTTTAAACACTATGTAATTCTTAGGATATTTGAAAAAAAATTACACCTTAATAGTAACTTTTTTCCATTTACTTCTGTACTCAGCTGAGTTTAGAATATGAAACTCTGTGTGTGTGTGTGTGTGTGTGTGTGTGAGAGAGAGAGAGAGAGAGAGAGAGAGAGAGAGAGAGAGAGAGAGTGTGTTTAATGTAGGAGGTAGGTGAGTTTAAATGGTATTATTAGAGCAAATTTCTAACCATAAAGAATCCTGTTTGTTATTTTCATTTGGCTATTTGACATGTTCCTAGATTACTGCCTTTTTAAAAATTTTTCAATGTTTATTTTGAGAGAGGGATCAGGGAGGGGCAGAGCGAGAGAGAATCCCACGCATGTTCCCACGCATGCTCCATGCTCTCAGCACAGAACCCATAGCCTGATGTGCGACTTGAGGAACCATGAGACCATTACCTGAGCTGAAATCAAGAGTTGGACTCTTAACCAACTGAGCCACCCAGGTGCCCCTAGATTTAGGGCTTTTATTTGGGAGGAAGGAGAGTTCCATGAAGCCACAGAAAAAATAAGCATTTGAAATGAAAAGATCTCTTTCTCATTTTGCCTTCTGTGTAGGTAATTGTATTAATAAATGCCTTGTGGAGTTATCAAAATGCTCTTGTTTTAACTAACTTCTCATTTGAAGAATTACAATTTGTTACTCACCCTGGGTTAATAAGCAAGTACCTAAGTCTCTGATTTCTCTAGTTAATCCTAGATGTTGGGAAATGATCTCTTAAGACAGGGACTTGACTGTTTTCTAACCTTGGAAGAGTCTGTTTCTTCTGTCTCTGTTTTCTGGTGTCTTTTTTTTTTTAGCCTCATATGTCACAAAGAAAAGATGTAGGGCTGCTATCTTTGGTTGTTTTCCAGGAAATTAAATTTTCTTTTGGGGGGGAGCAGGGAAAGGGAAGAGATTGATATGTTATTAATTCAAATAATTCCTACACTTAAAAAAAGTACTTAGAGAACTTCATTTTTTAAAACTACCGTCTATCTTTCAAAGAAATAAAGATTTTCAGTTTATTTCCAAGTTTGATTTGAAAAAAAATTATTTTTCTCTTGCTCCCGTTTGTGAATATTCTTAATTTGCAGATTAGCTGTGGTTAGCTTGCAAGTGCATTGAAGGTAATCAGTGATGCTAAACTTGTAGTGGCTTATCAGAAAATTCCATCAGTTTTACTTTGAATATTATGAAGGATTTAGGAGAGCAAAAGTTGATTACTTTGGAAATGTAAACAGCTTAGACCAGGAGTGTAAAATCAGAAGCCTGATATGATTACAGGTACATGAAAAGAGTTGGTTATTCATATCATTTGTTAATGCTGGGAGTGAATTTTGAGAATGAAGATTTAGTGTCATGTTAGAGTTCTAGCACAGTAAATTTATTGTTGCTGGTCAGTGAGTGAATGTGCCATTTTGCTAAGACATGGAAACTTAAGGTAACTGCTGGAAATCCAGATATTGAAACTCTTCTAGCATATCCATCCTTGAAAGCAGGTCGGTATGAAGAGCCAACTGTAATGACATGGACTTGAGCCAGAGTAGTACGCATGAATCTTTGGGGGATTAAAAAACTTTCTATGCTGTTACAAAAAGCTTTTATCCTAACAAATATAACATTCTAGTCTTAATAGTATATTATATGTAGTAATATTTTGTAATTAGTCTGACAATTTCTACAAATGCTCGTGAAGTTTTTATACTTACTTTTTTTTTTTTTTAAATGTGAAGATCTAAGTTAGTTTCCTAACTTAAAAAAATCCTCAATTTTAAACCTTTGCATTACCTAACAGGTCTTGTGTTGGAACTCAAATGACATTTGTTAGGTGATTGATTACCATGATTTGAGCACAAAATCAATCTTTTACGTTAAGAGCAGTTAAACTAGAGTGATTAGATAGTGCTTAGAAATTAGGTGAAATTTATTTTTAAATTCATGTCCCATCTGTGTGACAAGACATTTGAGTAGCTGGGAGTTGGTTACTTTCTGTTGGCATGTTGATAGAGGCTAACAAAGCTAAGTTTTAAAAAATGGATAATTTTACTTCTCCTTTTCTTTTGTTTGGATAGGCATTACTATAAAATCTATGTATATGTGAAATCTTGTTAATAGCAAAGATTAAAAATCCTGGTTTTGATTTGGGATGAATAATGTCAGTGTTTTACATGTTAGTTATTTACTTTTATTTTTTTGTAATAGCCTTCTTTTTTTCATTTCTAAATTCTTGTCTGGTGGTTGGGTATTCTTTTAAATCTATAGTTAGGGAAACATAAGATATGAAAGAACCATTGTAACTATGATCTGAGATTAGAATTTGACTCTCCAGGTGACCTATTGTAGGTCAGTGTTGTGTAAATTAAAGCAGTGTGACCTCGGAATCTACCTTTATTTTTAAAAAGTTTCGTGGTTTTTAGAATACATCAAGCAGTGTTTACATGCACCCTATATGGTTGTACTCTGAGAAATGCATTAATTTGGAATGAAATGGTAGAGCAGATTTAGTAGGAATTTTTGAACGTTTTTGTTTTAAAAGTTATTTTAAAAAATTAATAAAAGGTATTAACACTGTATTTTAATTATTTTGTGAAAATCTGCCTTCTCTGTGGCCTCTGAGTCTAAAATATAACCCTCCCTTCATCCAGCAGCTATTTGAAATAAAAGTGATTTTAAGATGCTAGAACTATTTGTGATCATGTTTTACTAGCATGGTTTTTTGTTGTTTTCACTCAGAATTTTAAATTTATCTCCTGTAAGTACATGCCATTTGGTTTAAAGGTACTTTTCCTTGACTTAAGAAAGCTTAAGTAATGATGACTTTTGGAAGCTTTAGGATCTTAGGTGATGTTTTGGGTCTGATGTGCTCTGTTTGATAATGTTGGTGTAAAAGATGTTTGGGGCACCTGGGTGGCTCAGTTGGTTAAGTGTCTGACTCTTGATTTCGGCTCAGGTCATGATCTCAGTTTTTAGTTCATGAGTTTCAGCCCAGTGTCAGGCTCTGCACTGACAGCATGGAATCTGCTTAGGATTCTCAGTCTCCCTCTCTTTCTGCCCCTCCCCTGCTCCTTTGCATGCTCTCTGTCTCTCAAAAATAAACATTTTTTAAAAAGTTATCTGTTTCATATTGATTTTCAGATACATAGATTATCACATTTTAATACCAAACTGGGTTGTGTCTTAAATTGGTTGTGTTTTGGAAACATAAATAATAGTGTATCTTAAGATTGATGGCGTCTTAAATTTGATAAAACATTCCTCAGATTTTAAAGTAAGGATCAAACATTTCATCCTTTATAATTTGAACAGTGATTTTATGGATTTCTGTAAATCAATTTTTAAATTTCACTGAGTTTTGACAAATGCATATACTTGTACAACTATCACCGTATCAAGATAAAGAATATTTCTGTTAATGCAGAAAGACCCATTATGCCCCCTTGTAGTCACACCTCACCCTGATTTTATCCACTGATCTGTTGTCCATCCCTATAGATTAGTTTTGTTTGTTCTAGAATTGTATGTAAGTGGGATGAAATATGTAAGCTTGTGCCTGGCTCGCTTTGACCAGCAAGTTTTTAAGTTTCATTTCTGTTACTGTGTGCATCAGAGTTGATTCTTGATGCGCCTGGGAGGCTCAGTCAGTTGAGCATCTGACTCTTGATTTGAGCTCAGGTTATTGTCCCAGGATCTAGCCACACATTGGGTTCTGTGGTGGGTGTGGTGCCTACTTAAGATTTTTTTCCATCTGCTTCTCTCCCCAACTCACACGCACGTGCTCTCTCTCTCTCTGTGTCTCTTTGTCTCTCTGTCTAAAAATAAGTAAATAAATAATAAAAAAAGTTTGATTCTTTTTATTGGTGCATAGTATTCCATTCTATGACTATACTAGAATTTATTTGTTGATGATCATTTGGATTACTTCCAGTTATCTTAAAAATAAAATTGCCATGAATATTCAAGTACATGTGGTATGTTTTTTTGTGGACCTATATTCTAATGATAATAAGAATCAGTGGTTTCATGGTATGTTTCAAAATTTAATTTATGAATTTAGTGTCTGTTATTAGAGTTTGCTGAATGTTATTCAGTATATTTGAGTTAATTACTGCTGTCAAAGTCCTTAATAGGTGTTTTGGCCTTGTGACTCTTTTCCATCGGTGACAAGAAGAGGTAGGGTGCTCTACCCTTTTTGTAGGTTTAGATTGTGGTATAAATTTATATCTTTCATGATTAGAAGTATAACTTTGGGGATGCCTAGGTGGTTTAGTCAGTTAAGCTTCTGGCTCTTGGTTTCGGCTCAAGTCATGATCTTGCAGTTTGTGAGATAGAGCCCGCGCCTGCCTCCGCACTGACCAGCATAGAGCCTGCTTGGGATTCTGTCTCTCCCTCTCTGCTCCTCCCTGCTTGCGTCCACACTCTCTCTCTCAAATAAATTTAAAAAAAAAGTTTAATTTTGGGGGAATTACGGTCTCCCATGTGTCAGGTTCCCCTCTTTAATTAAAATGGAAAATATTAACCTTTATAGTGTTTTTATTAGGATTATATATGAAAATTAACATTTATTGCTTAGTATGTATACCTTTGATTATTATTATTATTATCCAGTAGACCTGCTTTTCCCTCTGTCTCTTTCTGACCCTTTTCATTTGTGTCATAATTTGGATATTTTTCTCTAAAAATAATTTTTCTAAATTGTGAATAAAATTCACAAGTCTGGATTTGCCACACATTTATTCCAGTGATTTTAACAACAGATATCCTTTGAATCTAACTGGTTTCCAAAGTTTTAGGTGCCTAAAATTTGATTAGTGTATACATTACCAAAAATGGGTTAAACTAAAACACTGGTGCTGTGTCCTAGTTTTAAATCACTCTTTCTGATTTAGACTGAATATCAAATGGCTGAGGTTTTTTTGTAAATTAAGTTAAATGGAAGCTGTTTGAATCAGTGTAGCCAATGTGAACCAATAAGAACTTAGATAATTACAGTTTGGGGTAGAAAGCTACAAGTCTTTTAGTAGGCAAGATAGATATGTAAAGTATAAAATGTATAGCATCTTTTTTTTCCAGAGTATTCAGAATATAATTAATTATGATTGCCTAAACAGGTTCCAGCAACCGATAGAAACGCTTTGAGTTCACTCTGGGGGAAACTGGCCTCTGAGATCTTAATGCAGAACTGGGATGCAGCTATGGAAGACCTTACACGGTTAAAAGAGACCATAGATAATAATGTGAGTTACATTTTTCCATGGTGATTCTCTGAAATTTCTGTGTGACCTTCATACTTTCTGATGAGGAAAACACTGTGTACTTTAAGAAACAGAAGGGTGGGGAGAGGAAGGAAACTGTTCAGATTAGCTTTTGTTGACTTGACATACAAATCACAGTGGGTTAGTGGATTGACTAGTTTCACTGAATCTCCTTGAGAGAAACTATCAAACTTCTTTTGGCTCTTAGAGAAAAGAACTGTTTTCATTTCTCTTACAGCTACTGTGCCTTTTTTATTTGTACAGTGAAAATGGCGTAATGCTATTAGTGCCACCTCAGTAATAAGTCCTCAATAAGACAGTTTTCATCTATAATTATTTCTGATAAAAGCACTTATTATGGAGTATTTAGTTCAGTCTGCTTTTAAAATGTTTTCTGAAATGGGTATAATTTACAGCTTCTGGCTTAGCAGAATTATTGAATTTATCTCTCAGAACAGGGAGATAATTTCTAATGTCGAGATTTGTGCAGATAGTAGAGGGTCCAGGGGTTAGGACTTTGATCATAAGGGCTCTAGGGTATGCCTCAGAAGGTTCTCATTTTTAACTAAAATTCTGAGATCAGTGTTTATTCTTTTATTCTCTTGCTTCTTTCTCATATTAATATTTCCTATGTACTTATTTTTTAACTCTATAGTCTGTGAGTTCCCCACTTCAGTCTCTTCAGCAGCGAACATGGCTCATCCACTGGTCTCTTTTTGTTTTCTTCAACCACCCCAAAGGGCGTGATAATATTATTGATCTCTTCCTTTACCAGCCACAGTAAGTTATTTTACTATATAATTTGGTTTTAGTCATAGGAAATAATATGGATTTTTTTTAAACTTAAAAATGTACTTCTAACATTTGAATTTGTTGTCAACCTTTTTTCCCTTCATGTGGTAGATTTGCTTATTGTTAAAGTTTACACATAACTCTAAATTTTTTGAAAAAAGTATACTTTAAGATCATTGAAGTGCTATTTGGTGTGCTTCCTGGGCCAGCAGCATAGGCATCATGTAGAATCTTAGGCCTCTCCCCAGAAAAACTAAATCAGAATCTGCATCTTAACAAGATCCCAGGTAATTAATATATTAATTAAAGCTTTAGAATTAGGGCTCCATGCCAAATTACTAGAAGAAATATATACATCCTAGAATCCTTTATATCATCATTGCTCCATTATCCAGCTTTTGGTGATGAGAAATTTACTGCTTTATGAACATTGTTAGCTATATCATTTTTTTAAATTTAGTTTTCCATTTGAGCTTAGGTGCCTTTGAATCTTCTTATTTGCTTAGAACACCGGAAAACAAGACTGCTTTGTGAAAACACTTCAGATATTTGAAGATAATTTTTCCTTATCTCTTCTTTCAGGCTAAATATCTATGGTTTTATCAATATTTAATTTTTCAGACTCTTTAGTATTTTGGTTGCCTTTCTTAGATAACAATGCCAGTTTATCCATAGCCTTCTTAAAATATGAATCTTCAGAATTCTAGGTTTGTTACTTAAATTTTATAGGTTACTGGGGCAATATTAGCTTCTTGACCTGTACATGTGCTTATATAAATATAGCCCAAGATTGCAATAACACTTTAGCATTTGTTTCATGGTATGCCATATATTGACTATCTTGTCAGCTAAACTTGATATAAACACTTGAGCCATAGGTTTTGTTATATCTTACCCTAAATGAAGATGTAGTTCTATTTCACTTGATTTTTGTTCATTATTGTCTGTCAAATTATCAGATTTTAACATTTTTCTCTAAAATGCATATTTATTTTAATTTATAAAAGTATACCTTAGAAATAGTTGGTGTAATACCCTTCTGATACAAAACATCAGTGAAGATTGAGCAACCCTTTTTTAATTTTTGTAATTTTCAGTCTTGAAAATAATATCTGTGGCAATATATTTGGATAAATTGATGAGATAATCTAAACTGAGTCCCATTAATAAATGTGACTTTAATTAATAAGTATACTTCAAATACTCATTTTAGTAAGATTTTTCAGACTAATATATGTGACCTCCTCAGTGAAATTGTTACCGTAATCAGTAGCACTTTGAGTTTAAGAGAAATTAAGTTGTTAATGGTAATACAGATAAATAATATTCAGCGAACTGAGAAATGCCAGTAATTATTTTTATGGAAAATTAGGGAGCCAATTTTAAATGGTGTATATTCTATTCTCTGCATTAGATGCTAAATGTTCCCTGGATTTGGTTTAAAAAGTACTTTTAACAGAAATAGACCTGTTTTATTTTGCATTGCAATGTAAATTGAATATTAATGTATTTAGTCAGTATAAATGACATGGTGACCCAGTATGTTAAAACTAAACATGGGCAGAGGAGTTTTTGAAACAGGAAATTATGTTTTTCTTTCCTTGAAAAAAAGAAAAAAAAAAAACCTACATGGCATTAGGTAAAAAACAATTTTTGATCTTTGCCTGCATCCCATTTTAAATATAAATGACAAGAGGTGAAAATTTATTTTTTATAACATT
Organism: Acinonyx jubatus; assembly: GCF_027475565.1. NCBI lineage: Eukaryota > Metazoa > Chordata > Mammalia > Carnivora > Felidae > Acinonyx > Acinonyx jubatus. The sequence goes on from NC_069394.1 coordinate 29,880,621, forward strand.
GTATTTATTTTTCTATTTGAGATATTTTATAGTATTTTATAGTATTTAAGCATGACTTCAAGATACACGTTATTCACTAATGTGTTCATAATAGCCTCATTCTTAGCTGTTATACCTTAAAGAAATCATATTTGTGGGAAATTCATTATTAAAATTATATATATAGTTTTAAAATTATAATTGTATTTGAGTATTATTTGCTGTTTGTTAGATGCCTTGATAAATTGTTTATAATCTGGAAAGTTATATAAATCATAGTCTGTATGTTGAATTAAATAAAAGACTAATGCAAAAGATTAAAAAGACAAAGCCCAAAATAACTGTAAACTAAAATAAGATTCTACAAGGGTGTAATACTTGTTCTGGCTTTTAGCATAGAAAGCTCAGCAGCTTTACTTGGTAGTGTCTTAAAGGTAGATTTATGAAGATAGAAGCTGAACCATCCTCAGAAAGACTGATGTGTAAAACCAGAATACCATCAGTAATTTATAATGAGAAGTGTAAGTGGTAAGAGTTCTCACCCTATAGATTTAACACATAGGAAGCTGTGTAATAAACATAAGATTGCTTTATGAGTACTTAGAATCAGAGTGCAAAGTTTAATTATGTGGGTGGACTGTTAATGGCACCATCAGGTTAAGCTGGCGTAGTATATCTATCTTCACAATAGGACTATTGCACTGGGACCAGATCATGAACATTTTTGACATATGTTACTCTCAACATTTGGATGGACATTTCCTAGATTTGCTTTTTTATTTCTCTTTTCTTGATTCCATTTCAGATCAGTACTTCCCACTGTGCTCCTACCCCCACCCCCCATTCTGATTTAAGTGTGTTAATGTCTTTTATCAAGTTCTTCTCAAGTTTTATTTGGTAGCTTTCTCTTACCAGAGATTAAACTGATTAATCTCCCTCTGCTGTGGTGAATTGTTTATTTAATCCTCTCAGGGCAGTGATTCTTGAGAGGTACCTTTTGGGAAGTACTTTTGTGCAATCATTACATTTTAGAAAAGGCTTATTTATTTGTGATACTGACAATTACAATCTATCTCATGCAGTGATTGAGACAACAATAGTGGACAAATCTGGAGTATCCAGAAAAATGACTAGTAAATCATTGCAAGAAATTTGGGAATGTTGATTGGTAAAATAGCTACATATCTGTTTTTAATGTTAAACTATGCATCTTTTAGAAAAGATGTTTTCTGAGAATTTCACACAAGAATTAAGGATATATTTCTCGTTATTTATGCATTCAAATGAGAAGAGATTAAAAATAACACAAACATTAATATTTTGTCTCTTTCCTGATTAATAAAACCTGTAAGATTGTCTTAAGAGTTGATTGGTATCCCCAAAACCAGGTGTGCGAGGATGAACCTGCCATGAAGAGCAAATTTAACCCACACTTTGGCCTGTAATATGTGGCTATAATCCTGACACCTAGGGGATGGGTTAAGGATAAGGGCAGCTCTTCCTGAATTAAGCCATTGGAATCATTAGGAATTGGCTTTCCAGGGTACTGCTTATTAGTAGACCCACTCTTCTGTGTTTTTTGCAGTTACATCTGTATTTAGAAAGGAACATTATATTAAATAGGTAGGCTTTTTGAATATTTCCAAGTAATGAAAAGCATGCAAACAAGAAAAATGAAAGTATTCAGGGGCGCCTGGGTGGCTCAGTTGGTTAAATGTCTGACTTTGTCTCAGGTCATGATCTCACAGTTCGTGAGTTCAAGCCCTGCATCAGGCTCTTTGCTAATAGCTCAGAGCCTGGAGCCTGCTTCAGATTCTGTGTGTCCCTCTGTCTCTTCCCCTCTCCCGCTTGTTCTCTTTCTCTCTCTCTCTCTCTCTCTCTCTCTCTGTCTCTGTCTCTCAAAAATAAACATTAAAAAAAGTATTCTTAAAAAAAAAGAAAAATAAAAGTATTCAAACCCACTGTGAAAATTATGTAATACAAACAAGAGGGAAACAATACAGATTAATTCCTGACAATTTTATGGCTCATATGAAATTTTAAAAGCATATGTTTAATTCATTAGTAGAAGTGTTTGTTATGGATACTAGAAATACAAAGGTAGTTCAGTTGAGATTACAGAAAGTGTTAAGATAAAAATCAAACTTTTCAAAAGGCAAATAATGCAAAAATGTAGATTATTTAAAAAAACTCCAGTGTAGTTAACATACAAGGTTATATTAATTTCAGGTGTACAATATATTGACTCAACAATTCTATACATTTCTAAGTGCCCATCACAATAAGTGTACTCTTAATCCCATTCACCCATTTCACCCATCTCCCCACCCACCTCTCTGGTAGCCACCACTTCTGTATAGTTAAGAGTCTGTTTTTTGGTTTATCTCTTTTTTTCTTTGTTTTTCTCAAATTCCACATGAGTGAAATCATGGTATTTCCTTTCTCTGAATGATTTACTTCACTTACTGTTATGTTGCAAATGGCAAGATGTCCTTTTTTATGGCTGAGTAATATTCCAGTGTGTGTGTGTGTGTGTGTGTGTGTGTGTGTGTGTGTACTACGTTTTTTCTTTATCTACTTAACTTAGGCTGTTTCCATAACTTGGGTATTGTTAATAATGCTGCAGTAAACAAGGAGTGCATATATTTTTTCAAATTAGCTTTTTAATATTTGGGTAAATTATTGGATCAAATGGTGATTATATTTTTAATTTTTTGAGGAATCATCATACTGTTTTCCAGAGTAGCTACAGCAGTTTGTATTGCCATCAGTAGTGCATAGTTCTTATATCCTCGCAAACGCCTGTTGTTTATTGCGTTTTTTATTTTAGCCATTCTGACAGGTGTGGGGTGATACCTACTTTTGTTTATTTGCATTTTTCTTGATGAGAGATGTTAAGCATCATTTCATGTTCTGTTGGCCATCTGTATTTTATTTTTACTTATTTTTTAATGTTTACTTATTTATTTTGAGAGTGTGTGTGCACACGTACGTGCTGCGCTGGTGGGGGAGGGGCTGAGAGGGAGAGACAATCCCAAGCAGGCTCCACACTCAGCACTTGATCCCAAAGCAGATTATGACCTGAGCTGAAACCAAGAGTCAGGTGCTTAACCAACTGAGCCACCCAGGTGCCCCTCTTTTACCCGTTTAAAAATTATTACTATTATTATTACTACTACTGCTACTACTATTTGGTCTTGAGTTTGAGAAATTTTTGGTAGATTTTGTATACTAAGACCTTTATCAGATATATCATTGTTCAGATGTCTTCTCCTAGTCACTAGGTTGTCTTTCAGCTTCTCTGATTGCTTTCTTTGCTTTCAGAAGCTTTTTATTTCAATGTAGTGCCAATAGTTTACTTTTGCTTTTGTTTCCCTTGCTTCAGGGACCTATCTAGAAAAATTTTACTATGGATGATGTCAGAGAAATTACTGCCTGTGCTCTCTTCCAGGATTTTTATGGTTTCAGGTCTCATATTTAGGTCCTTAATCCATTTTGAGTTTATTTTTGTGTATGGTATAAGAGAGTGGCTCAGTTTCCTTTTTTTGCACATGCTTGCCAGTTTTTCCCAATACTGCTTGTTGAAAGAGACCATCTTTTTCCCATTGCATATCCTTGTCTCCTTAGTTGAAGTTAATTTGACCGTATAGTCGTGGGTTTCTTGCTGGGCTCTCTGTTCTGTTCCATTGATCTTTGTGTGTGTGTTTGTGCCAGTACCATACTGTTTTGATCACTAAAGCTTTGTAGTATATCTTGATATCTGGGATTGTGATATCTCCAGCCATGTTCTTTTTCAAAATTGATTTGGCTATTTGGGATCTTTTGTGGTTCCATATAGATCCATATAGAATTCTGTGAAAAATGCTAGTGGTATTTGGACAGGGATTACATTAAATCTGCAGATTGCTTTGGTAGTGAGCACATTTTAACAGTATTTGTTCTCCTAGTCCTTGAGTATGGAATATCTTTTATTAGTTTCTTTAATTTCATCAGTGTTTTACAGTTTTCAGAGTACAGATCTTTCACCTCTTTGGTTAAGTTTATTCCTAGGTATTTTATTATTTTCGGTGCACATGTAACTGAGATTGTTTTAATTTCTCTTTCTACTAGTTTATTATTAATATATATACAAATGCAGTGGACTTCTGTATATTGCTTTTGTATCCTATGGCCTTATAGAATTCATTTATCAGTTCTAGTAGTTTTGGTGAGTCTTTCAAGCTTTATATGTAGTATCATGTCATCTGCAAATAGTGAAAGTTTTATTTCTTTCTTACCAATTTGGATGTCTTATTTCTTTTTCTTGTCTGATTGCTGTGGCTAGAACTTCTAGTACAGTGTTGAATACAAGCAGTGAGAATGGAAATCCTTGTCTTATTCCTTGACTTTAGGAGGAAAGCTTTCAGTTTTTCACCGATGAGTGTAATGTTCATGTTATACTTGAGTTTTTCATATATAGTCTTTATTATGTTGAGATACGTTTCCTCTAAACCTGTTTTGTTGAGGGTTTTCAACATGAATGGATGTTGTACTTTGTCAGATGCTTTCCCTGCATGTATTTAAATGATCATTATGGTTTTTATCCTTTCTCATTGATGTAATGTATCATGTTGATTTATTTGCAAATATTGAATCACCCTTGCCTCCAGGAATACCCACTTGATTGTGGTGAGTAATTTTTTTGTACTGTTGGATTTGGTTTGATAATATTTTGTTGAGGATTTTTGCATCTATTTTCATCACAGAACTTGGCCTGTAGTTCTCTTTTTTAGTAGTGCCTTTATCTGATTTTGGTATCAGGATAATGCTGGCCTCGAAGGATGTATTTGGAAGCTGTCCTTCCTGTTGTATTTTTTGGAATAATTTGAGAAAAATAGGTATTAGCTTGTTTAAATGTGGTAAAATTTTCACCTATGCAGCCTTCTAGGATTTTTGATTGTTGGGAAGTTTTTGGTTACTAATTCATTTTCAGTGCTGTTAGTTGATAAGGTTTGCATGGGTCTCTTGTGGGAGCCTACAGCCACTTGAGAAAACTCCTGCTGGAGGGAGTAGGCACTCCTTGCTTGCAAGGTCCTAGCTGGTCTGCTGTGGGAGGTGGTCTACAGCCTCCTGGGAGGGAGACTGGCAGAGCTGGAGGAGGTGGGTTTTCAGAAGAGGGTGGAATGGGTGAGGATGCAAGTGTCAGGAAGCATTGTGCATTATCTGCTGTGGGAGGAGACCGGACCTGGCTGGAGAGGGTGTGTCCACAGGAGAATGTCTGGGCTTGGCGCCATGTTAGCCAGCTAGGTGGAGAGTGTTAGCGGCACTGGTTCCTTGCAGGTGTCCAGGTACCTAGGCTGGGAGGCAAGGGAGGGAAATGGCCCCTGCCAGCTCCTTTGTTCCTAGAGAATTCTCCCATGATCCCTGCCCTCCAGCATAGGCCCTGAGATTAGTAAACAAATCTTCCTCCTGCATACCCCAGGTGTTTTTCAAACTGCTGCTTTTATGCTGTATCTTCTAGGAGCTGTTTGTTGTGGTGTCTTTTAAGGGTGGGGACTCTGATTCCCCTCTCCTCTGGCTCTCCTAGAGCCACACCACTGCATTTTAAAATTTCAGGTGTTGAGCCAATGTAACAGCTCATGAAATTCCACGCTTCTGTTTTTCAAAACCAAATGTTATGGGAGTTTGTCCTGCCTGTTCACGCTTCTGTGCCTGGAGTGCTTGGTGTGAGGGTCCTTTTCTCTCCATTCTTCATGCCCAAGGCATCCCTCCATTTTATGGACAGTCCCTTAGGTCCCTTCAGCTCCCACCCACGTCTCTGCTTTTTTTTACCCATTTCGATGAGGCTTCTTTTCTACATTGAGCTGTGGAGAGTCTGTTCTGCCAGTCCTTAGGTCATTTTCTGGGTTATATACACTGTTTTGGGTATTACTTAGTTGTATCTGTAGGATGAGGTGAGCTTGGGATGTTCCTACTCCCAAAGGAGTAGGAATTCCCCAGAACCCCTCCTAAAAAGTAGATCCGTATATGTGCTGCCAAAGCGAGCACTAAAAAAAAGTAGATTTGTAAAAAATTTTAAGATATGGTAGAGAGGTTCATGGTTATAGAAACCCTTAAGCTATTCTAGATAAATAGGTTTAATTCTTCGTTTATATTTCCATATTTCATATATAAAAAAGAATACATTTTGCCATTTAAGATGTAATAAGGTTAAAAAAGTATACATTTTATAGATTGTAGTTTCTGGGCAGAATACAGTGAAACTAGAAATTATTCCAAGTTGTAAAAATAACAATCAAAGAAGAGAATAAATGTTAATCATGAAACTCTGTCAAAGAAACACTTAGATTAATTCATAGCTTTGATTACTTACTCAGCTTTTAAAACCTTGATTGAAAGTACAGAAAAACACAATAAAGGTGATGAAAATAAAATTACCAAATATATAATGTTGAAATTATTATTATATTAATGTTAAAACTGATAATTTCATTTCAAGAATAAAGAGTTAGCAATGAAAATGGGTTTGTATGTCAAATGATATAATAAAAATTATAAGGAATACTATATATACTTGCACAATACTTTCCAAAACCTGAAATGCTCCAGGTGACACACCTTATCACATCCGTTAAATGAGGATGGAATTTTGAGGTGGTTTTGCTTTGTTTTGTCTTTCAGTGATTCTACTAAAGGACTGTGGGTTGTGATGGATTATTGGCCATTTGGGTACATTTTAAAGTGTATGTGTATATAAGGAGATAGTCATCTGTCTTTGTAAGGCAAATAGGACTCTGTTGGAATATCTAGTAAGAGCTTCAACCCCCCCTCAAAGAGTCAAATTAATGTAAATACAGAGGAGCTATTCAATGTTAATTAAAAAAGCAAGTTGACAGGGCACCTGGGTGGCTCAGTCGGTTAAGTGTTCTACTTTAGCTCAGGTTATGATATCACAGCTCGTGAGTTTGAGCCCTGCATCAGGCTCTGTGCTGACAGCTTAGAACCTGGAGCCTGCTTCGGATTCTGTGTCTCCCTCTCTCTCTGTCCCTCCCCCACTCGCACTCTGTCTCTCTCTGTCCCTCTCTCTTAAAAATAAATTAATAGTAAAAAAAATTTTTTTTTAAAGTTGACATTAGAATTGTCTTTGGAATGTTATTGCTACAAGTGAATCACACACTTTTTGGTCTTGAAACCTTTTCATGAAGAATTGTTGAATGTAATTTTGTCTTTATTGGCTAAATGTATTGATATATATCTATACCGTATGAGATCGTAAAACTGAGAAATTAAAAAATATATTTTATAATTGACAAGTAGTAAATTGATTATGGTTGACTGATTTTTTTTTTTTGAAAAATAACTTAAAAACAATTTAATGAGAACTGTGAATGTCACGGTTTTACATTTCTGCAGGCTTTTCACTTGCTGGCATGTTAGATTTTCCTATCTACTTTAATCCTTGATGTTATTTTGTTAAGAAAATCTAGTCTCACATATATGTAGTTGGACAAGAGCTGTTTTAATAACCTTTTCAGATAATTGTGAATATTCTTTTTTGCTAATCTAACAAAACTCAACAAGTAGTAATATTTTAAAGTTTATTATAATGTGGAATCCGAAACCTTACTCAGTTTTTTGGATTCTAAACTATACTGGTATTCTAAATTATAGTGGCCCATCTTGCTCTTTAATGGGTCTTGTACTCATGCTTGACTTTATAACATCATGCATTGGTGTTTGGGAAATCTTGGATCATTGAGTTATGCAGGTATTCCAGATATGTTGACATACAATACCAAAAAAAAAAAAAATCACTCATTAATATCACCACTAAACCTATTAGAAAAGGTTTAAAGTATTGGAAAGTAGTCAAGCTCTTTGTGACAGGTATTTTCCAAAATTCCACCTTTTTGGGAAAGCTCTAATTTTATCTTTGATTTTTCTGAAAGTTTAGGCTCACTTTATTTTCTAGAAAATGTCTACCAAATACCCAATTCTGAATAGCTTTGGTTTATCTGTCATTCTTTGTTTCAAGTAAAAATAGTATTCTGTGAGGAACACAGTTAAGCATACAGCTCAATCATATAGTTGTCCTTAAGATAACTGTGACAACTACAGTATGCAGCAGACGAGCATTACACATACTTCCTTTTGTCATACAGAATATTATGAAGATTAGTACACAGGGATTGAATTTTTTTAAATTAACAATCTGTACTACCTGATTAAGGACATAGTTGAAACTGGCTTTTTTTTGTTTTTGTTTTTTAACTGTAAGAGTCTGGTAGTGAAAAAAAAGTGATTACTGGTATAGAATGATGCCACTATCTTGATTTGTCCTAAGATACTCAAAAAAGATTTCATTTATTTGTTTGTTTCCAATTCAGTGAATTTTAGTGACTTTACCAAGTGTTGCAGCTGTCACTGTTAATCAGTTTTTGAACAGTTTCAACTCCCCAGTAAGACCTTCCTGACTGTGAAACTTTTTTTTTTAAACAGAAACAGCCTGTTAGCAAAATGTGGAAAATAAACTACTTCAGTAATATTACAACTTTCTTTTTTTTACTAAAATACTGTGCTTATTCTTTTCACTTGCCATTAGATCAGGTTATCATCATATTTTCTCCCTCATTAGTAATGTCTTCCTGGCTTGTTTTGAGTTTTACTTGATTCTCACTTTTTTCAAATGAGAATATACTCAGTTGGCTTGACAGATCATTCATTGTTCAGTTATTTTTCTGGATTTTATATTTTTTAAGTAGAACAGCTGCTAGTAAGTAGTGTGTTACTGTCATTTGTATGTCTATATTCAATGTGCTTTTCAGTTGTCTTTGATAAATAGTAGAAATTAGTGGACAGGTATATTCCTGTTTTTCATTTCTAGTAGCACAGTAATAACAATTCATTGTGTTTTGCTGGATATATTAATTGATAAAATTGTGTTAGATTGATAGTTTTTATAGATTGTGGACTTTAGGCTTTTTTTAAAATATAAAAGTACTTTGTTGATAATTAATACATTTGTTCTTGAAGTGAAAGTTTAGATGCCAATGCAGGTTAAATAAAGTATCTTGCATCATATATATTTCCATTTCTGGCATAATTTATTCTGAATCTAAAATGGAGATGATTTACACATTTGAAAAATGTTGAACTTTTAAATGTAACATTATATATAAGATAAGGTATCTGGTTTAAGATAGAGAAGTGTTCATAGGCTATTAGAGATGAGGCTTTGCCACCAAATGTAGATGCTATTAAAGAATGTTTTTGTAATACAATGCTCTAGTTATTACTCTCCAGTTGTAAAAAGAAAGATTCAAAGTTCAGTTTGAATTAAACACTCCTCTGAATGTTTAACACTCAATAAAATAAATATAAAATAGTAACATGAAATAACATAATAAATATAACATAAAAATAACATAAATACCCTAAGAAATTGCAAGTTTACTTTTATAGTCAACTGGGTGGTATTCAGAAGTTGTCAACTTCTAGTCATTCCTGCTAAGAAAGCACTTTTTCATGTAGGTATTTTACCTATTCTAGCTCAGGATAATGACCTTTTAAGGTGTCCATCTAAAAAATAAAAAAGCAAACGTAAAATTTCATCCTTTGAGGTTCTAGTAAGTGCCCTGCCTTGTTTTTTTCATGTTCTGTTTTGTTTTGTTTTGTTTTGTCTTGTCTGTCTTTCCAGAAATGCCCTTCTTCTCTTGTTTGTAAGTATTCAAGCCTGCCTTTTTTCAAAATCCAGCTCAGCTTTATTTCCTTAATTAAGTCCTGTATATAGTGTCTATGTTTGGTATTTAATTATTTAATACCTGTAAAATAAACAATTTATAATTGCTTTAATTTTCCTACTATAGTATAAGCATATTTGAGGGCAGAATTTTTATTCTTTATTTCTTGTAGCATGGGCGCATGATAGATATTTAATTTTTTTTTATTTTGGGAAATTTTTCTTTTGATTACTAAATGATCTAATTTGCAGTTAGAAAACACTAAAAAAACTTTCATAAAATTGTACAATTGGAACAGGGTTGTACTAGAGAAAAAATATACAAAAATATCTTTAATTACCTATTATGAAATTATACTTCAGAATACAATAAATATTGATGCTCTTATTTTTAAAAAATAATAAAGTTAAATTTCAGAAATAATGGAGTTACAGCCTCTGTTCTTAAATAGTTTATAATCCAAACAAATAATAATAAGTAGCAGCTTAACATTTAACTAAGTACAGATGTATTGTGCATTATAAATACACTGTAGGTATCACAGCTATCAGTGAGATCTGGAAAAGTTAGAAGAGTGCGGTGAAGATGAAAATTGACCCTTAAATTTCAGTTGACAGAAAAGGAGATAGTAAAAAGAAACAGAACAAAAGAGCACAGTGGTCATGTGTAGACTGTTAACCACATCTGTGGTTTTGCTTGTATTTAAACTAAAATATATCATCATTGATTCAACAGGATTGCAAATTTTTAAGATGGTAAACTAACTTCATAAGAGTTACTCTCTTAATCTGCACTCCCCTTTTTTATGTATTGATGTGTGTAGATTCATATACATACATACATAGGAAGGATCGCTTCAGTTCTAGAAGATAGGGAGTCCCTGCTATGTTGGGAAGTCCAGAGCCACGGTAGTGCTATGTACTGGAAGTCTGGACTATGGACCAAATCTGGCCCATTGCTTTTTTCCTTATGGCCTGTGATCTAAGAATGGCTTTTACATTTTAAATGATTGAAAAAAGAATATTTTATGACCTGCAAGTTATATGACACTACAGTTTTAGTGTCCATCATAAATTTTTATTGGAACATAGCTGGGTTCATTGATATACATAGCATCTTTGGCTGCTTTTGAACTATAAGGGGGAGTTGAGAGTTGTGACAGAGATCATGCATTGTTGCATTCTTGGTGCCTCACACAGCTACTCAGTACACAATGAATCCCCATGATGCTGCAGTTACACTTGGCCAGTGTTTCAAGGGCCCTGAATATTGTCATACTGCAACATTTTATTCCCAGTGCATACTCATGTCAAAACAAGAAAAGTCGACTTCAGAGGTACTCTTAAGGCATAGTGGAGTGGGATTACTTTGTATTGAATTAGGAAGCAAAGCATTAAACTGACGCTATAGGTATGCTGAAAGAATATATTTTAATTCACATTGCAAGACATTCCAACTGACAGCAAAGCAACTATCAGAAAAATTAGGAAATTTAAAGCAGAAATCTCCTCATAGCAGAATTTCCTCACAATTAATGAAAATAAGGCTTCAAGCAAAGTAAGTTTCTGAATGGCCATGCAGGGAAAGCCATTTTACCAGTGGTGATTCTAAATCATGTTCAGTTGCAGCAGCCAAAGAAATAATGTCCAGAAAAAATAGACGTGTTTAAAAATATTAGCTTTTTGGTGAGAACAGTTAGTCAAGAGTTGAAGATATTTGGAGCAACATCAATAATCAATTAAAAAAGGCATATGATTTTTAGTGATTTTCCTTGGCTCTTGATGGGTTAATAGATGTTATCAGTATGGTTTGAAGAATCATTGCTGGATTTGAAGTGACTGAAGAACACGCCTTTATGAATCGTCTGTGGAATAACTACAGGTGAAAATATTTTCAAAGTTGGTAAAACACTAATTTAGTACAACCTGAAGTAGAATCTGCAAATATATGTGGAGGGAAAAAAGGGAAGTGTTCAAAATACGGTTATTCAGTACATTGTTCGTCTCTAGATACTTTGTGGAAAATAGTTGAATCTGTGGTGTAATTTTGAGCCATTTTAGTCAACTGTGAACTTCATTTGTTCATGTGGACTTAACTGTGATCAGTCCATGAACTTTTGTCAGAAACAGAATATCCTGACTTTCTCTACTTAACCTTTAGATAGCTTAGTAATGGCAAAGTTTTAATGTGATTTTTTTTTTTTTTTCCCCCTGCTCAGGGCAAGATTGAAATTTTTCTGAATAAGAAAAATTGCCCTCAACCTTTATTATCAAGCCTTGGGTGGCTCTGGAAAGTAACTTTTACTGTAATTTGTTATTGTTTCTTAATTCACCCTAAAATATTATAAATATAGTAAATATTATATTATTTATAATATATTATAAAAATATAAAATATTATAAATATTATAAATATAGTATTTATTTGAAAAACTATATTGCAGTATAGTGTCACAATGATGACAACTAACATAGCATGAATAACAAGTAATGTCCAAAATTTTAAAAAAGGTAATGTCCAGTGGCTTTATCTGTTTGCCTTTCTTTCACATGTTAAAACAAGAAGGGAAACCTTCATTCCCACACAGATTTGCAGCAGATATATTTTTCAAGCTCAAATTGCAATTCCATGGACTTTTAGGCCTCACTGTAAGTACAAAGGAAATTTCCATTTCAAAATTCATTTGGCTGTGCTATTGAATTGGAGATGATTTATCTGCAGTGTAATGATACACTAAAGGGCAATATCATAAGAAGAATTTAACAGAATTCCATAATGCCTTTCAGGTGATAAATATGCTAAATTAAAATCATTTCTGTCAGTTGATACCAGCATTTGGTAGTACTAGATTCATGAAAAACATTTATAAAGACTGAGTATGTCAAATTTCATTACAGAACAACAGTTACAGATACACATTTGCAACTAATTTTAATGTTAGGGATTTGTAACTTTGAATGCAATTAAACAAAATTATCCCCAATAGATAATTTCTGTTCTCATGAGTAGATGAATTACAAAAATTATAGTCAACAATTAATATTTTGACTAACATATTTTGGAAGTTTGTTTTCTTTTCATATAAGAACCTGTACAGTATTCTCAATTGTGCCTCCTGGCCTGCAAAACCTAAAATATTTTACAAAACTTTTACAAAAGTTTTGCTAGCCCCTACCATCTCAAAAAAAGTGAGATACAATTTCCTAAGAAGTTACCCTTCATTAAAAACAATGAAGATATACATGGTGCAGTGATATAAAGTTAGGATAGGTAAAAATAAATATGTTTAACATCTTAGACAATAAACTTATAGTTTTTTAAGCTGTATGGATAAGTTTATGAGTGAGTTCCAGAAATGTCTACTACAATTATTTACTTCAAAACTGATACTGAGATAAACAGTCATCCTTGTGCTTGTGCATGAGATCTCTGGCAGGAGAGTATTGAGACAAACAATTGTTCTGAACAGATTGCAATGTAAAAAGTTTCTGCCTAAAATTCAGGCTTAATTTTTCAGGTGATGAAACTTTTAACTGATGTTAGTTATCTTTTCCTAGAAATTGTTTTATTCTTGAGTGTTGATTGTTTTTATACCCTGAGGGAATATAAGAAGGGACTAAATATTATTGTTAGGTTATTATTATCAGATTCTAGAGGCCTCTAAGGAGTTCAAACAACATTTTGTGGAGAATCTACAATGTGGTGAAATACAAAGATTAATTAATATAGTCTGGAAGAATTTGGAAGATAAGGTATCTGAGCTGGATCTTGAAGGACACCAGAGTTGAGGATTTCAGAGGGATGTGTTTGGGGGAGCAATCCATGTGGAGTGAACTTTAAGAAGTGAGAAAACCAGGAAGTGGTCAATGATGGTCTGGTGGGAGGTGGAGCTGGATGGGTACTTTGGGGTTTATATATAGCCAAGAGGAATGGACTTTATTGACAAATATTTCCAAACCTGGCATAGTGCCTGACACTTAGAGGTACTTCTTGAGTAAAAATTAGGGAGCTATTTAAGGAAATTGAGCAGGAGGAATACAGGATAAACGCCAAATGACAGAGGGTGGCCAGCTGCTGATCATCAGAATAGCAGGATTTGTTAAATATTAGCCAAGGCCCTGCTGACATTTGTCTGACATCTAATCCTTCCTTTCTAATTCCCAGTGCTACCAATTTAACCAAAGCCTTATATAATACTATAACAGTTTCCTTCTCTCTGTAGTTTATAGACTTTCATCCTTTGAATCTTTAATTTGTTTAAGTGCCTCATTTTCTGATTATGAGGACTTATTTGAACATACAAAGTTTTCATACATTTTTTTTTAAAGGTGAATGACTGAGAGTCATAGCTTAGCAATCTTTTGAAACAGACTGACAGTGTATATAGGGGGCTTCCAAAATCCTTTTACTCAACAACAGTAATAGGATTATTTACCTCTGAATTGAGTCTTCTGTTTCCCTTCAAACTAGGGAATACAAGCTGGTGTCCTCCTCAGGCTTTTTTTTTTTTTTTTTTTTTCTTGGAGGAGATGGTCTTTATAATAATCATTGTTAATTGGTCACATTCTTAGGTTATTGAAACAGCACAATCCAATGGGCTGCTCAAGTGTGTGTTTTTTTTTTTTAATCACATGGTAAATTAGGTCTAGAGAAACTGGGTAAGTTATTAATAATTAACTCTTAAAAATATTAAAGTTATTTATTTATATTTTTACCTTAGGTATCTTAATGCAATACAGACAATGTGTCCACATATTCTGCGCTATTTGACTACTGCCGTCATAACAAACAAAGATGTTCGAAAACGCCGACAGGTACTAAAAGATCTGGTTAAAGTTATTCAACAGGTAAAAACTAAAATCTTTTTTAAAAAATGTTTATTTATCTTAAGAGAAAAAGAGAGACCATGCATGTGTGCGCACACGAGCAGGGGAAGGGCAGGGAGAGGGGGGAGAAAATCCCCAGCAGGCTCTATGCCCATTGCTGAGCCTAATGTGGAGCTAGATCTCACAACCTGAGCTCATGACTTTAGCCAAAATCAAGAGTCAGACACTTAACTGACTGAGCCACCCAGGTGTCCCCCAAAACTAAAATCTTTATTAACTTTTGAAACTCTAAACTAGATCTAACATCTGTTTCTAAAGTAGGACCCTTAGTTCTTAAAGTAAAATGTTTTAAAAATAGGAGAAAGGTTACATGAAGTATACATAGAGAGGAGCCCAGGATACTCAAATGGGCATTTACTATCTTTAATTCCAGTATATACTTATGCCAGATGTAGTATGGAATGAATATTGCTCTCTGCTAGGTGGATACTTAATATATATCGTGTATTAGCATTGCCTTTATTGCAGAGTGAAGGAGATTTGAAGCCTGGCATTTCTGGGAGATCTCTTACCTACCTAATTGCAGAGTAGTGATCTCTACATAGAATATGGTATTAATAGTCCCCAAGTTGTACAAAAGCTGCAGCCCTACTGGTTGATTTTTAGTGAGTTTCTCAGTAATCACTATGGGTTAGAAAAAGAACTTAAATGCTGTTTTGACCTAAGGATAAATTAAATACCAAGAGACAAATTCAGCAGGTTATGAATGAATGCCCTTATACTTGGGGATGTTATTGAGTAAGGAAGACTTTTGGCAATAGAGGAACTTGAAACCATTTGGAATGGTTCTAGGATGAGAATATATAGAGAACTCAGTCTGGAAGACATTATATGCTTACGGTTGGGCCTAGAATCAGGATATGAGCAATTGCTTTGAGACGATGACACTAGGTAATTTGCTAGAAATTAATAACAAAGGAGGAGAAACCAGGAATATTGGGATATTCTAGGGTCAGTCTACCACCAAACAGTGTTGAATCAAATCCAACTTGACCTTTGACATAATTTTACAGGAGTCTTACACATATAAAGACCCAATCACGGAATTTGTTGAGTGCTTATATGTTAACTTTGACTTTGATGGGGCTCAGAAAAAGCTGAGGGAATGTGAATCAGTAAGTATGAATTTTTACTTATAAATTAATATTTAATGTTTGGTTATTGTAAAAGTTAACTTTGCAGTGTTTTATTAAAGTAATTATATCAGAAATATATATTAATCTTAAAATGACTGATGTTTTAGAAATGTGGGAGATGTAGACATTTTTAATATTGCCATATGTGTATGCTTTTGTTAGTACAGTTTGTTAAAACATTGGTGGCATTAGAAATTCATACGTATGCCCATGATTCCATATCTTATTCTATATTAGTGAATATGTGAAGTATTTCCTGTGTGTGTATAAGATTGTATAGAACTGCACATTCTGAGATTCTAAATTTGTTTCATAAGTGGGCCTGTCTTTAGAATTTTTCACATGATTGTACTGAACATTTACTATAAACCAGTCAAGCTATAAGGGCGTGAATTTTATCACAATGTCTTCTGTTGATTGGTAGAAACCAAAGTACCTTCAAGCAGCTGAGTTAGATTTATCAGCTTTTTTAAATGTTAGTTTGTAGAGTTTTAAGAAATTAAGAACTTACCTGTTAAATGCATTTACCAAATCCATAAGTTATCAGTTGTCAGTTTTATTTTTGAACCCAAATGTTAACACAAAATATAAAGAGTTTGTTGAAGGATTAAGATCTTATTTCCCTAAGGACAAGAAAATTATCATGTAAATACAACTTCAGGGGTGATTTTCACACATTGGACAAAATAAAATAGACTTGAGTGTGATAATTTGTATTCATGTAGTCATATGTAGTGTTATTATGTATTATGTGTTGGTATATGCCAATACACTAAGTAGCTGGTTAGGCTTGGCTGAGGCCAAGGGGCACTTGGTTATTACTGTGAAGTTAAAGTACCCTCTTTTAATTATGATACCTTCTGTGGAATAGGAGCCACCCCTTGAATTTTTCTCCTTTGTAGATTTCCAAGTCTGTTTACTTCACAAATATGCATATATTTAGTCTGTTCATAATGATTTTGAGTACCTAGAAGAGATATGTTATCTACACAGCATTTATTTCGGATAACGGGCAGGGCAAAACTACTTTGTCAAAAGGTTGCTAAAGTCATCAATAGAACAAGGAAACACTGCAGTGCTTAAATTAGGTTGTTTTTTTTTTTTCATATAGCATTCATTTACTTCTAGTTAAATTGTTAGAGGCTTGAGCATAGTATTCTAGAAAGTGCTGTGGTATATAACTTGTGATATAAGGTGAGAGAATTGCAGTAAAGCACACGGGAAGTATTTTGGGTCACATTTTTGAAAATTGCTTGTCAGTGCTGTTAATTTTTTTTGTTACACTTTATACACATAGGTACTTGTGAATGACTTCTTCTTGGTGGCTTGTCTTGAGGATTTCATTGAAAATGCTCGTCTCTTCATATTTGAGACTTTCTGTCGCATCCACCAGTGTATCAGCATTAAGTAAGAACACCCTGATTTGATTTGTATTTTCTACTTTTAAATTCCTGGAAATTTCCATTTACTGTAAAATTATACTTAATAGGATTCCAGTTAATTGGATTTTTGTTTTATTTCCCTTTGCTTTAGAAGAGAAAGAAAACAGTCTGATAGTGATTTATTAAAAATCCTAACTTTTGTTTTCATTATGGGATGGTACAGATTCAGAAATACCTTCTTTGGCTTCTATGTGTGTGGCATAGTATGATTTTTGAAAATGGTATCTTCATGGCAGTATTCTGATTTTTGGGTACCTTTTTAAAAAGTACTGTTACACTCTTATATAGGGAGAAAAGAGAAAATAACATTTTAGAATGGTTTCAACAGGAGTTCAAATAAGGAAGCGATTAGCCCTTAGTGATTCAGAAATACTGTTGAAAGACTACATTTGGTAATCATTTCAGTTGATTGAGTTTGTTTTATTTAATTATATATTTGAATCCTCATATAGTAAGCTATGACCTCCTAAAATGTTGAAACATGGAAAGTATGGTGAATTTCAGTTCACATTTCCTTTGTTGTGTGAGAAAATTATTGGGGGAAAAATTGTGAAACTTGTATAACCTATTAGAAACTAATTGTACATATTAGAATTTGAAAAATAACTAGTGCTGTTTGGCCACAGATGAAGTCAAACAGTAAATATGTTCCATAAATGTTTAAAAAATTACTTTAATGTTTGCCTCTTTGGAATTGTGTGTAGACCAAAGTTTTTCTTTAGTGCCATTTGTTTTTGCTGAGGCATCCATACTTGTTTGCCTAATTTTACTGGGTGGTTATTGAAGTGGTTTTTCAGAGTTTGAAGTATGGTATAATCATGGTGCTTCTCCTATGGGAATTAAAGCCTTGACCAGTTTTATTAGTACTTTACTATAGCTAGCAGACATAATTTAAAATATCTGATTCTCTTGAAGAATACTTGTATATTCCTAATATGTTATTGGTTATTGGTTGTGAAATAAAGAGATGAATCATATGTGGGATGCAGTTACAATAGGTAACAATTCTTGCAATGCCCTTTTTTTTCTTTTTTTAGAGATTTATAATTCAGTCTTATGAAAGAGGGATGCTAATATTTTGTTTTTTCTTGCAGACTTTCCCCCATTTCTTATTAGAATATGGTCACTTGGGTGTTTTGCTTTGTCTAGGACTATATTTATCCTTGTTATCAGCCTTTTGAAAGCAAATTCTCCTTTTTATATCTTTAGTACCTAGTATGGTGACTCTGTACATTAGAGATGCTCAGTAAATACTTGTTAAATGAATAGATTTCTTTGCATTAGCGAATTTGTGTTTTTGTCCACAATAATGCTTTTTCACTGAGGTACCATGAGTAAAGTTTGTTCCAGCTCTAGCTTCTTCCCTTTATTAACTTGAGGACTTTGTATTCATTATTTTCCTTTTTTGAGATTTGGTTTACCACGCTTAACAGTGAAATAAAGTATTTGTCCTGTGTACTCAAGAGAAAAGTGCAGCTCAGAGGATATAATATAGTGGAAATACATCATCTATAAGCTTTTATGTGACTTTATCATTACCTAATAATTTTTTAAAGTTGGTATCAGTGTAGTTTTGATGTTTTTCTTTGAATGCTGTAGTTCTTTGATCCCAGTAGTTTTTTTGTAGCTTTAGAAAAAGTCTAAAGCATTTTCAGACTAAAGTTCTAGTGGCTTTCTAAAGTCCAGAAATCTTTTCTCTTTTATAATGATAGTATTTCCTTTGTATTTCAGTTGTTTAAATGCTTTTGGCTGTGTGTGGAATGTTCTATAACTCAGGTGATTTTGGATACTTACATTATAATGCATTTTCTTCAATTATTAAGGAATTTTAGAGTTGGAAGAAATCTTGGGGAGCTTCTGATCCAACAGTGCAGTTACTGAATCATCAACAGTAGGGCTTTTTTCTGCACTGATGGAAATGTTATGTATCTATATTGTTTAGTATAGTAGCCAACAGTCCATTTGTGGCTTTTTTTTTTTTTTTAAGAGATCAGAGAAGGGGCAGAGGGTAGAGAGAATCTCAAGCAGGTTCCACGTCCAGCACGGAGCTGATGGTGGGGCTGCTTTTCACAACTCTGAGATCATGACCTGAGCCAAAATCACTTAGCCACCCAGGCATCCCCATTTGTGGCTTTTGAACACTTTACATGTGGCTCAGGTTTCAAATTATAGAACCATGGTTTAAATCCTGTGTGTGTGTGTGTTAGAACTTGTTTTCAAATGTGACATTATATATATATTTCTGTGTATATATAAGTCAAATTATAGTCCCTTTATGCTTGCTTAGCTTGTACCTCTGTTCAGCTTTCCTCCTGACTACCGAAGCACTTCGGTGGACGCTAAGACTTCTGGAAACACAGTTTTACCAAAAAACCCCACAAAAAACAAAAAACCAGATCCAGTACAACTCCTTTGTTTTCTAGTGGTTTTGTAGCCCCTTATTTATAGCTAGGAAACTTAATGCTCAGAGACATTGAGCTGTGTAGTTCTTACTTAATGACGGAGCCTGAACTAATAGATCTCTGACATTCATTGTATTATACCTCACTATAAATTCTTTTTTTTCATTGTGCACAGTTGATATTTTTAGAAATATCAGATTAAGACTAATTTATCATTAGTCTTTTCACTAAAAGCCAGAGGATAAAGATGGAAACCGTAAGTCACTGTTTAACTTTGTGTCTCAGAATCATTATAGAGTTTTATTTTATTTTGCAAATACAGATTTCCTGAAGCCATTTCAAAGTTTTTGGATCAGATTTTCTGGATATGTTCTGCTGTGATGTCTAACAGAGCTACTACCCTATACCTTCAAAGTGGTTATTCACCAAAGCACATCCAGGATTGAGAACCACTGCATCAAGTTGCCAGTTTTTTAGGCACACATTTACATCCTGTTAAAGTAATGGAGTGAAAAATCAGTGATTTAGTATTTTTAGTATATAAGGAATTAAGAAGATAGGGGCAGAGCAGAAAGTATAGCTATGGGTGAAAAAGAAATAGTTGTCTTATAGCAACAACGAGATCTCTGTAAGGTTCATTGGCAGGGTGGAGGGTGTGTACAGTAGGACTTAGTCTAGGGGTTAGGTTTTTCATTTTTTAAAGCTGCTTTAATGGGTTTGGAATATGGTTTAAAATAATGTTAAACATTTAAGTTGGGCTTTTATAAATACAGAAAACATCAAAATGCAGACTCTAAGGATTTGAAATCCATGGTAATGACCAACAGAGCTTAATGTTTACCTTTAAATAGTACATAGAAAAAACTCATTGTTCTGTAATCCAGATGTTTCTGTTTCTATTTGTTTAAGATAGAAAGAGACACACACAGTATGTGAGTGAGCAAGGGACAGAGAGAGAGAGGGAGGGAGAGAGAATCCCATGAGAGAGGGGGAGAAAGTGCAGAGCCTGAAGCTGGACTCAAGCTCACCTGATGTGGGGCTCAAACTCAGGAACCAGGAGGTCATGCCCTGAGCCAAAGTCAGATGCTTAACCGACTGAGCAACTCAGGTGCCCCTGTAATACAGGTTTTTAACCCAGGTGTACATCAAAATCATCTGGAGAACTTAAAACAACATTAACTTAAATTTTAAAAAGTATAGATTTCCGAATCTCTGGGATCAAGGCTTGGGAATCTGGGTTTAAAGCTTCCCAGGTGCACTCAGCCTTTGGTGGAAACATTGCTCTGAATTAGTGATTTGTAGTCCTGACAGCATATTAGCATCAAGTGGGAAGCTTTTAAAAAGAAATAAAAATAAAGAAGGACTATGTTTTTTTAAAGCTCCTCTAAGTAATTCTGATGTAAAACCCGTTTTTAATTACACTTTTTATTTTGTGATGATTATAGATTCACATGAGGTTGTAGGAAATAATAAATCCCCTTTGTTCTTCACAGTTTCCCATTTACACAGTTCACATTTCCAGTGATAACATCTCGCAGTAATATCTCACAAACTGTAGTAAAATATTACAACCAGTGTATTGATATTGATACATTCTTATCTGTTAACCATTTCTATAATTTTGTTACTTGAAGAATACGCAAAAACTTTTTTAAAAGGTAATGTTCAACTTTCCAGAGAGGATAGACACACTAGGTGTCATGATTATGATGTAATTAGCAGCAGTATAACTAGTATAGGTCTTCAAAGAAGAAAATACTGCAGATGTGAATGAGTGCCTCTTGTGGCCAAGCACTGGTTAGAAGGTAGTGAGCACACCCTCAGAACTTTAAATCCAGAGGAAGAAGCAAATTAAATAAAGACAAAATTATAACTTATGATAGGTGTTTTGAAGAAAAATAGAGTAATGAGAATGACATGGACATAATTTATAAATTGTGTGTTGGAAAATCCCAAAGTAATTTAGATTAAAGCTTTAGTGAACCCTGTTAACTCTGCAAATGGAATATGTTTAAGCTGAAAAGTAGACTTTTTTCCCCACTGTATACTAATTATGACACAGTATTCCATTCACAAGTTTGTGCTGACCTATTTCTCTGCTTCTAATTAATCTAAAATTATTTAATATTCTGTCCTTTTTGGGGGGACCAGGGGAAGGATTGGTCTCCAGCCTCCTTTCTGTCCAAAAGTGGACACATTTTAAATGCTCAAGAGAATAGTACATATTCTAGAACCAATGGTTGTTTATTAAACAACTTTTTCCATTAGTGATTTGGAACATTCTCAGTTGATAGGTTTCTTGACTAAACACATGTGATAGTCATATCTTTATAAAAATGCATATCTTTATAAAGAATGTTTTTAGGGGTGCTTGGGTGGCTCAGTTGGTTGAGTGTCTGACTTCAGCTCAGGTCATGATCTCATGGTTCACGAGTTCAAGCCCTGCATTGGGCTCTGTGCTGACAGCTCAGAGCTTCTAGCCTGCTTTGGATTCTGTCTCCCTCTCTCTCTGCCTCTCCCCCACTCATTCTCTCTCTCTCTCTTTCTCAAAAATAAATAAAAACATTAAAAAAAAAAGAATGTTTTTATCAGTTTACATACAACCTTATAGATTTGTAGGATAAGTTACCAATCTGTTTACTATAAAGTATGCAACATCTGTCATAAAAGATTACTGTGGTGGGGTTTAATTTAGTATAGTTGAACAGTTTATGAGATATGGTGTGTGTCTGAAGTTTAAAAGCTGTTCTAGAGTAATTCTTGGACCAGTTTTCAATTGTAGATAAAAATAAAGTATGGAAGTAATACTTTGAATGTGTGTGATAAACATGTTGGAGCATACATTAATGTAATTTTCCTTTAGAGAGTTAGTTTGACTTTTCACAAAAGAAGATATTTGCCAACTACTCTTAAAGCCATTCTACTTTGTTAAATAACGTTTTAGATCTTAATATTTTTCTTAAAGTTCTTATTAACTTTCTTACAGTTACTATTCATAATTTTATTTCCTGATATTAAAGAAAAATATAAAAAGGTGTATTTCCAGATGGAGATAAACTCGTTTCAAAAATGTTTTTGTATTTCTGTGTTAACTGTTAAGTAATATATGACATACCTTGGAGATACTGCGGGTTTGGTTCCAGGCCACTGTAATAAAGTGAATATCACAATAAAGCTGTTCAAATGGGGGCACCTGGGTGGCTCAGTTGGTTAAGCATCTGACTCTTGATATCGACTTAGGTCATGATCTCAGAGTCATGAGATCAATCCCTATGTCAGGCTCATCACTGAGTGTGGAGCTTACTTGGGATAAAAGCTAGTTGAATGAATTTTTTTGTTTCCCAGTATATATAGTCTGTAGTCTGTTAAGTGTGCAATGTAGCATTATGTCTAAAGAAGGTACATACCTTAATTTAAAAATATTACTAATGGAGCACCTGGGTGGCTCAGTCAGTTGAGTGTCTGACTCTTGATTTCTCTCTCTCTCTCTCTCTCTCTCTCTCTCTGCCCCTTTTTTGGCTCACATGTGTGCTCGCTCTCAGAATGAATAATAAACATTTTTTAAAAATATTACTAAAAAATGCTAACCATCATCTGAGCTTTTAGTGAATCATAATCTTTTTGCTGATGAAGGGTCTTGCCTCGATTTTAATTGCCCCTTGGTGAACAGGGTGGTGGTTGCTGAAGATTGGGGTAGCTGCTGCAATTTCTTAAAATAAGACAATGAAGTTTCCCACATAATATTGACTCTTCCTTTCACAAACAATTTCTCTGTAGCATGTGATGCTGTTTGATAGTATTTTACCCACAGTAGAACTTCTTTCCAAATGGGGAGTCTGTTCTCTCGTACCCTGTCCCTGCTCTATCAACTAAGTTTATGTAATATTCTAAATCCTTTGTTGTCATTTTCAATAATCTTCACCAAGAGTAGATTCCATCTCAAGAAACCACTTTCTCTGCTCATGCATCAGAAGCAACTCCTTATCTGTTAAAGTTTTACCATGAAAGTATAGCAATTCAGTCACATCCTCAAGTTCCACGTCTCATTCTCGTTCTTTTCCTATTTCTACCACATCTGCAGTTACTTCCTCACTGAAGTCTGGAATTTTTAAAAATCATCTGAGGCTTGGAATTAACTTCTTCCAAACCCCTGTTAATGTTGATATTTCGACCTCTTCCCATGAATCACAAATAATCTTAATGGCATCTTTTTTTTTTAATTGTTTTAATGTTTGTTTATTTTTGAGAGGCAGAGAGAGAGAGAGCAGAAGCTGGGGAGGGTCAGAGAGAGGGAGACACAAAATCCGAAGCAGGCTCCAGGCTCTGAGCTGTCAGCACAGAGCCTAACGCGGGGCTTGAACTCAAACTGCGAGGTCATAACCTGAGCTAGAGTCAGACACTCAACTGACTAGGCCATCCAGGCGCCTCTGTTAATGGCATCTTAATGGTGAATCTTTAGGAGGTTTTCAATTTACTTTGTCCAGATTCAACAGAAGAATCACTGTGTATGGCAGTTATAGCCCTAGGAATTTCTTAAATAATAACACTTGAAATTACTCCTTGATCCGTGGACTTCAGAACGGATGATGTATTAGCAGGCACGACAACAACATTAATCTCATTGTACGTCTCCATCAGAGCTCTTGGGGTGATGAGGTGCATTGTCAGTGGGCAGTAATATTTTGAAAGGATTTTTTTTTCCTGAGCAGTAGATCTCAACAGTGTATTTAAAATATTCAGTAAACTATTTTGTAAACAGATGTGCTATCATCTAGGCTTTGTTGTTCATTTACAGAGCATAGGCAGAGTAGATTTAGCATAATTCTTAAGAGCCCTAGGATTTGGGGGATGGTAAATGAACCATTGGTTTCAACTTAAAGTCACCAGCTGCATTAGCCCCTAACAAGAGGGTCAGTCTGTCTGTCCTTTGAGGCTTTGAATCCAAGCATTGACTCCTCCTCTCTAGCTGTGTAAGTCCAAGGTGGCATCTTCTTCCAATATAAGGCTGTTTGGTCTACATTGAAAATCTATTGTTTGGTGTAGCCACGTTCATTAATTATCTTAGCTAGATCTTCTGGATAACTTGCTGCTTCACCTTGGGTACTTTTATGTTCTGGAGATAGCTTCCTTTCTTAAATTTCATGGCCAGCCTCCAGGAACTTCAATTTTTTTTTTCCTTGGCCTTTCTTACTTCTCTCAGCCTTCATAGAACTGACAGGGAATGTTGTGCCTGTTTTGGTCTTTTTTCCAGACCACTAAAACTTTCTGTCAGCAGTAAGGCTGTTGACTTCTTATCATTCGTGTATTCACTGGAGTAGCACTTTTAATGTCCTGCAAGAACTTTTCCCTTTGCATTCACAACTTGGCTAACTGGCATAAGAGGTCTACCTTTCAGGCTGTGTCAGCTTTTGACATGCTGTCCCCACTAAACTTAATCATTTCTAGCTTTTGATTTGAACTAAGAGACATGTGACTCCTCCTTTCGCTTGAACACTTAGAGGCCATTGTAGGGTTATTAATTGGCCTAATTTCTGTATTGTTGTGTCTCAGGGAATAGGGAGGCCTAAGGAGTGAGAAATGGGGAACAGCCATCACTAGAGCAGTCAGAACACACACATTTATGGGTTAAGTTTGCTGTCTTACGTGAGTTTCATGGTACTTCAAAACTGTTAACAGTAGTAACATCAATTATCACTGATTACAGATCACCGTAGCAAATATAACAATAGTGAAAAAGTTTGAAATCCTGTGAGAAGCACCAAAATGTGACACAAAGACATGAAGAAAGCAAATGCTGTTGGGACAATGGAACTAGTAGACTTGCTCTTTGCAGGGTTGCCACAGACCTTCAATTTTTAAAAAAATGTAGTACCTGTGAAGCTCAGTAAAATGAAATTCAATTAGAGGTATGCCTATATTCTTATTTTTGACTAAGGAGATATTGGAAAATTCAGTGAGAATCTTTAGTTGTCACACAGCATTAAGCATTTCTCAGTTTTCTCCTTTTTTCTTTCTCCTATTTCCTTCCAGTTTTACAGTTCAGCAGTTTATTCTTAATACTCATTCTTAAATTAGTTGTCCTACCTTTGTAAAAGACTGGAGTACTTTGGATATGCTAAATAGTTGGCCTCAGTCTTCAGTGAAAAGCAGGCAAGAGGACCCCATAGGTAAATGCTTAAGTTCATAGTTTTTGAAATACATAAAATTAGTAATTAAAAACCTGAAAGAAAATTGACCTAGAGTTGGTGGAACCCTAATTGGTTCTCTAGATTTAGACTGATGTTCCTAGGTAGGACCACTGGTCTTAATTACTGCCCAGAAACAAGGAAAGTATCTGGTTTTGTGCTAGAGGCATGAACGTGTTTAATTAAACAGAACTGAGGGTGAAATACTTACTTTCACTTTGTCTTTTTGAAATAGCACTTAGGATCCTATATATTTCCTTTTTTTTTTTTTTTGGTCACTGAAAAATTATTAACATTTTGCTGTAGTCAGAGTTACCACTACTAATTTGTCATACTGGATTTTGTATTTTATTTTAAATTCTTTCTCACAATAGGTTTATATGCTATTTATGTTTTTTCCTAGGACTTTTATGGCTGTATTTTTTCTATTTAAATTCACCTAGGATTTATACTTGGGAATAGAGAATTAGGAAGACACTACCTTTTTTTTCCCTAAATGGCCAGTCAACATGATTTATTGAAAAATTATCTTTTCTCTCACTAATTTGAAATGACACCCATATCACATTTTAAATTGTCATTTGTATATAGGACTTTTTCTGAATGCTTTAATCTGTTGTAATTATCTCTGGGTTCCTGAACAAGCACCAAATTGTTTCAAATAAGATTTGTAATGTGTTTTAGTATTCACTATACTCTGTGGAGTTGATAATTGCCATTTTCCTCCCATTTGCTTAGTTGTTTTTCTTAGTGTCTTTATCACTAATTACACTTCAGACTGCTTACCAGTTTATAAATCTCTTCTCAAGACTAATTACTCTATCAGTTATATCTATGGGAAAAAGATCTGGACTTGTTGCTTTCTGTGCCTGTTGCACATTTGTCTCCCTTTGTCCTTTGTTCTAAGGATTCCTTTAGTCTGTCTCCTGTAATAGAGCTCCAGTTTTATTGTATTCCTTTTTTTCTTGATTTACTATCATATTTTGGTAAAGCATGTCCTTCAATAGCTTTATAAGGAAGGTTGTTTAGAGGTAAAATAGTCGTATCTGAAAATGTCCATTTTACTCTCATATTTGAATAATGGTATTAGGCATGGTATTCTAGGTAGAAAACTACTTTATTCCAGAATTTTGAAGACTTTGTTCTGTCGCTTTCGAGAAGCTTTCTGCTCTAGAAGTCAGAAGCTATTTTTATCTCTGATCTTTTACATATAGGTGTTTTGTTTCCCTCTCTAACAATTTGAAGGATTATTTTTCTTTGCTCCCATTGCTCTGAAATTTCACGGTGATATATCTTAGTGTAGGTTTATTTTAATTCTTCATACTGGACCCTTTTAATTTGGGAACTCATGCCCCAGTTCTGGGAAACTTTTTTTTTTTTTTTTTTGTGCATTATTTCTTCAATGATTTATTTTCTTTTATTTTCACTGTTTATTCTTTCTGAAACTACTGTTGTTTGGATAGTGGATCTCCTGGACTAGACTTCTAATTTTTTTTACCTTTTCTCTCCAATTTCCATACCTTTGTCCTACCTTCTGTAGGTAAAAAAAACAAATCCATGATGTCACATCTTTCAGTTCTTATTTTATGGATGCAGTATCACAACAGTTTGTAATTTTTCAAAGGATATTGCTAGCCTTTTATTTTAGTGTTTTTATTGAGCTATAATTGATACATATAACATATTAGTTTCAACATCATGGACAACATAATGTATAACATAAGGATTTGATGTGAAATGGTCACCACAGTAAGTCTAGTTACCATCCATCACCACGCATAGTTGCAAAGATCTTTTTTGGTGATGGGAACTTTTAAGGTTTGCTCTCTTGGAAACTTTCAAATATACAGTGCAATATTATTAACAGTAGTCACTGTGCTATACATTACATCTCGTGAATTATTTTATTATTAGAAGTTCGTGCCATTTGACCCCTTTAACCAGTTCACCTGTCCCTCCACCCATCACCACCTCTGGCAACCACCAATCTGTTCTCTGTATCAAGGCCTGTTTTTTTAGTTTTTGTTTTGCTTTGTTTTGTTTTGTTTAAGATTCCAGGGGTGCCTGGGTAGCTCCGTTGGTTGAGCATCTGACTCCTGATTTTGGCACAGGTCATCTTCCCAGGGTTGTGGGATTGAGCCCCGCATTGGGCTCTATGCTGAGTGTGGAGCCTGCTTAAGATTCTCTCTCCTTCTGCCTCTCTCCCCAGTTTGCAATCTCTCTCTCTCTCTCTCTCTCTCTCTTTATGTTAAAAAAATTATAAATGAAAAGAAAGAATTTCCACATATGGAATCCACATATAAAGTGAGATCATATAGTATTTGTCTTTCTCTGTCTTATTTCACTTAGCATAATGCCCTCAAGGTCATACATGCTGTTGCAAGTGGCAAGATTTTATTCTTTTTTATGGCTAATATTCATACAATATCTCCCACTTTCTTTATCCACTCACCCATCAATGGATACTTAATTTGCTTCCATATCTTGGCTATTGTAAATTAGCTGTAGTGAACATGGGTGTACATAAATCTTTTTGAGTTAGTGTTTTTTTCCTTTTGTTAAAACCCAGAAGTGGAATTACTGGCTCATATGGTAGTTGTATTTTTAATTGTTTGAGAAGTCTGTGCTGTTTTCCATCCAGGATGTATCAGTTTACATTTCCACCAACAATGTACAAGTCTTCTCTTTTTTCCACATCCTTGCCAACACTTGTTATTTCTTGTCTTTGATAATAGCCATTCTAAGTGTGAGATGATATCTCATTGTAGGTTTGATTTGCATGTCATGTACCTGTTGGCCATCTATATGTCTTCTTTGGGAAAATGTCTATTTAGGTCCTCTGCCCATTTTTTAAATTATTTGGTTTTTTGTTTGTTTGTTTTTGTTTTTTGCTATTCAGTGGTAGTAATTCCTTATATATTTTGGATATTAACCCCATAGATATGTCATTTGCAATATCTTCTACCATTTGGTAGCTTACTCTTGCATTTTGTAGATGGGTTCTTTTGCTATGCAGACTTTTTAGTTTGATATAGTCCCACTTGTTTATTTTTGCTTCTGTTGTCTTTACTTTTGGTGTCAGATCAAAAAATCATTGCCAGGGCGCCTGGGTGGCTCAGTCGGTTAAGCGTCCGACTTCAGCTCAGGTCACGATCTCACGGTGCATGAGTCTGAGCCCCGCGTTGGGCTCTGGGCTGATGGCTCAGAGCCTGGAGGCTGCTTCTGATTCTGTGTCTCCCTCTCTCTCTCTGCCCCTCCCCCGTTCATGCTCTGTCTCTCTCTGTCTCAAAAATAAACGTTAAAATAAAAAAAAAAGATCATTGCCAAGGCTGATGTCAAGGAGCTTACCACCTGTGTGTTCTTAGAGGCGTTTATAGGTTCAGGTCTTTATTCAGTCTTTAATATATTTTGAGTTAATTTTGTTTATGGTGTAAGATAGTGGTCCATTTTCAATCTACTGCATGTGGTTGTCCATTTTCCCCAGCATCATTTATTGAAGAATATATAATCAAACAATATATAATTCTCCATTGTATATTCTTAGCTCCTTTGTCATAAATTAGTTGAACATCTATGCAAAGCTTTGTAACAATAGTTTGAAATTAGGAAGTGTTATGCTTCCAGCTTTGTAATTCTTGCTCAAGATCACTTTGGCTACTTAGGGTCTTTTGTGGTTCCATATGTATTTCTCATTTAACATATTCAATATGTTGTTGCATTACTTGAGAAAGGTGTGCTAGTCAACTTAAAGATATATATAAGGGACATTTACACAAATATTTAGATGTCAGCTTTAAGCTGCCAGATGAGGTTGAGAGTTTATAAAATCTGAATAATCTGGAAATTATTTTTGTGTTTAAAATCTAGATCAAATAGATACTTTTCTCAGAAATTCTGCATTTCGATACATTTTGTCTTTTAGTGTATTGATAAACTGAGTTAATTTAAATAACACAAGGTAAGCATGGTATAGGATAGTTTAAGCCAACGTTTTGTTTTTTAAGCTTTAATAGGATTTATAGTTTTATTTTTAAAACTTAACTATTTTTGTATAAAATCACTGGACTATAAGAGTATTGTCAAGTTTTGAGGATTTCTTTCTATCAGTCATTTAATGTCTTTTACCCTGTATATTTTCTTGTTACTTAAAAGATACTGGACTGTTGCCACATTCTTTAATTCACTCTCAGAGTGATTGGTAGCATAGATAACCTGAGATGCCATCAATAATTTATTAATACTTCTTGGACATTATTCAGGTTTTTCTTTGACTTGATTTAATACATAAAGGATCAACAAGCACAATGCAAAGCAGTAAATCCCCAGCGTAGGATTATGGGTCAGCTTTTGCAGATATTTGTGGGTCTTGATGCATGTTGCCATATTGCCCCAGCCATGTTGGAATATGAGATAGAATATGGATGTAAAGAAAGAAAGGATGAAGAATTCTCTATGGAGTTATACAGAGTAGACTTTTCTGTCTTTTATGTTAAAATCTGACCTTAAATATTTCCTTAAATAAGAAGTCCCCAAACCTCCAGACTAGAATAGTAAACTCTTGTGCATCTCACATAGCTCTTTCTACTTTATTCATCTTTACACTTAAAATAGTTTATATATTTTGGGGATGAAGTTATTGTCCTCTACTCCCCAACCCCTGGCTTAAACTTTATAAAAGTGAGGAACAGACTGTATTTTCTTGTTAGCATCTAACAGTTCATATTTTGTTGAGTGAATGCCAAGGAAGGAAGATAATTGGTTTGGTTTGGCTGGCATGTAGTGTTCATGGGAGAGAATAATGGGAATTTGAAAGTTGTAGCCGAATTGTATAGAACCATGAATGAGATATTTAGAAGTTTGGATTTTATTGTTTCGGTAAAAGGACTGTGTTAAAATTTTGAAAGGAATTTGGGAAAAAACTGGTTAGTTAGCAATTATATAAAATAGATTGAGAGACTGGAGAGGTAGATGAGTTACAAAAAACTAGGGGGCACCTGGGTGGTGCAGTCAGTTAAGCGTCCGACTTCAGCCAGGTCACGATCTCGCAGTCCGTGAGTTCGAGCCCCGCGTCGGGCTCTGGGCTGATGGCTCAGAGCCTGGAGCCTGTTTCCGATTCTGTGTCTCCCTCTCTCTCTGCCCCTCCCCCGTTCATGCTCTGTCTCTCTCTGTCCCAAAAATAAATAAACGTTGAAAAAAAATTAAAAAAAACAAAACAAAACAAGAACTAAGAAACACTAATAGAGCCTGAACTAGGGAAGTGACTAGTATAGGAGTCAGACAGTAAATTTTTATTAATTGTCTCCTGTAAACTGGGCATTGTGCTAATTGCTAGGTAGATAACAGTGAACAAAGAAACTTTGGTACATTCTCTTTGGCTCCATATACAGTGTATCATGAAAGCAGATAGTCAACAACAGAAAGTTACACCTATTATATCTGCTCCAAAGAATATAGAGGGGCTATGAAATCAAAGATATATTACAGTTTACAGAGGTGTCGTGGAAGGCTTATGAGGCTACTGTTTTAGCTGAGACCTGTGTAACAGTTAAGTGAAGATGATGGATGACCCTTTTAAGCAGAAGGCACAGTATATGCAAAGGTCCTGAAGTGATTAAAAACCTGGCAAGTGTAATGAATAGAGAGGTTTAGTATGGTGGGTGGAGAGGAAAGTCTTTCAAGATGACAGAGTGGTTAGATAAAAGGCAGTGGTTAAAGAGAGAATTCTAGGTCTTCTCAGTTAGATGTGACAGCATCTAGAGGAATCTAATAGATAACCTAGGCTTCAAGACCATGTTTCATTATAATTTTAGTTATTTAAACAGCCTCATAAATAGGTTATATATTATAATTTTAAAGCATCTTTACACTACCAACTCTACATAATTCATAGCTTACTGAGAATAATTTTTCTGCTCTTTAAAATAGAATATAGTGGTTTGGCCAAACCATAAGAGACTCTTAAAAACTGAGAATAAACTGAGGGTTGATGGGGGGTGGGAGCTCGGGGAGGGTGGGTGATGGTCATTGAGGAGGGCACCTGCTGGGATGAGCACTGGGTGTTGTATGGACCAATTTGACAATAAATTTCATATTAAAAAAATAAAATAGAATATAGTGATCTTAAACATTGGAATTTTAATATATTTAGTACAGTTTCTTTTGTGCTCTTCAGAGTGAAATGCTTTGGCCTCACTTTAATGAGTTATATTTGGGGGGATGCAGGAGGCATACGAAAGATAAATTGCTATAGGAGGTGATAAAATAATCAGTGTGTTTTGGAAAATCTGTTCTTTACATTTAGAGTTGAGTTTTAGGTAAGAGTAGCAGACATTTGCTTACTATAGAAGTGTAGAGACAATGAAATTTACACATTTCTAAAATAAGTCAAGCACCAGCAGGAAACACAGGAGTTTATGGGAAACCACAGGAAACACCAGTTGCAGGAATTTTTACTAGTCAAAAACACACCTGCTTGTTTAAGTAAGTTGATGTAGTTCCCTATTTTTAGTAGCTTAAATAAAATTAGGGTTATTAGAGAACAGTGATAAAGAGAATAAAATGAAGTCCATGAAATTGAATTAATAGTCATGGATTAATTGTTCTTTCTGCTTGCTGAGAATGTTGTATTTAGAGCAAAATCGATCACAGAAAGACAGAGAACAAAATTTTGACACATAAATCCAGGGAGTTTTATGGTGGTGTTTTTGCTTCTATTCATCAAGATGTTATTAGCTCCAAGCATATTTTAAGGATAAGTTTTTTTTTTTTTTTTTAAGTTTATTTATTTTGAGAGAGACAGAACGAGCTGAAGAGGGACACGGAGAGAGAGGGAGGGAGAGAGAGAGTCCCAAGTAGACTCTGCACTGTTAGCACAGAGCCCTACACGAGGCTCAGACTCCCAAACTGTGAGATCATGGCCTGAGCCGAAACCAAGAGATGCTTAACCGATGGAGGTATCCAGGCTCACCTTTATGGATAAATTTTAATTGTATATCTGCATAGATTTAGTTTGTACTTATTTTATTGATAACCTAACTTAAATTTTTCATTAAAGATTTTTTTTATGTTAATTTTTAGAGAGAGAGAGAGAGAGCGCGCGCGCGCAGGCAGGGATGGGGCAGATAGAGGGGGAGACACACTGAAACAAGCTCCAAGCTTTGAACTGTCAGCACAGACATGGGGCTTGAACTCAGAACAGCGAGATTGTGACCTGAGCTGAAGTTGGACGCTTAACCCATTGAGCCACCCAGGCGCCACATTAATTTTTACATTTTGAACGAACTTCTGTTAACTCTTTTTCAATAAATGTGTAACATGGGGATAGCATAGATAATATTATTCTCATAAGGGTATTTTTATAAATTAGGTTATTTGTGTTGGAAAGTCTGGAATTACATAATGATATGATTGCCAGTGTCTTGACATCGGATCAGGAATTTTAGTTTATAATATTCTAAGGAAAGATTGTATTATTGGTACTCTAGTTCTTTTCATCAAACCAGTGATAACATTAGAGGGCCTGGCAAGTGTGTAATGTCTTCAATGAAGACTGATGAAAAGAGAACAGTTAATGTTTAAACATGCATATGTGAATACATTTATACTCTGTACTCTTTAATACTATATATGCATACTATTCCATCAGCTGAGTGGTTTACTTATGTACTGCCAAGGGGTGCTTTTATTAGTCCTGATAAATTGATCTCTATAATGGTATCTTTTTTACCCCAGTCATCTCCCTAGCTCCCTTCTCTCTTTCTCTCTCTCTCTCTCTCTCTCTCTCTCTCTCTGTCTCTCTCTCTCCCTCCCTCCCTCCCTCCCTCCCTCCCTCTTTCTCCTCTTTGTCTTCCTCCCTCCTCCACCCTCCTCGTATTTTATGTATGTGTATCTTTCTCCTTCCTTTGAAATTCATTGGCTAACATTTAGGTTGTATAGTGTACAATTCCCAGAGTGCCCTCGGAGTTTAATGCAAACATATACACCAGACCTGAGTTTTAGTTACTTCATTATATTATACTTATCACTGATGTTCCTTGTAGTAGGTTTAATTTGTATAATCATTATACATTATAAAACCTTTTCCTCTCTTAGAGCATTATTAATTGAACACTTGCTAAGTTTAAGGTACTATTCTAGAAGCCAGAAAGATTTCTATAAATGTGAAATGTGGTCCTCTCCCCTCAAGGATCTTAACAGTCTGGTTGGTGGAATGGGGATAGGTCATGCACAGTATTAGATAATTGCACAAACATGGAATAGTGCAGTTATTAAGTCACAGTATTTAAGAGAGATGATCCATAAATACCTGAAAGTCTCTATGCAGAGTGTGGTTCAAGGACTATGGACATGAAACCAATGTTTTAGACTCCATTAACATTGTTTTTACTTTCTTCATTAGCATGTTGGCAGACAAACTGAACATGACTCCAGAAGACGCTGAAAGGTGGATTGTAAATTTGATTAGAAATGCAAGGCTGGATGCCAAGATTGATTCTAAATTAGTGAGTATTATGTTAGCTATGCTACATCTTGATATAAGTTGCTGATTATTTTATGCTTTTTTGCGAATTTTTCATTAAGGACATTTTGTTCTATTCTGTTAGAATTTTTGCTTTGTTTTAAGGCAACAGCAACCACCTGGTTTTTTTGTTGCTGGAGTTATATTGTCATCTCTGTACAGTGCATAAAAATGTGTGCAACAGTCAGGTAGTGTTGTGATGTCATGCTCATGACTTACTGGGAAACTTGGTTGTAATATTACAGGATCAATTTCCCTCTGTCTTATTTTAGGGTCATGTGGTTATGGGTAACAATGCAGTCTCACCCTATCAGCAAGTGATTGAAAAGACCAAAAGCCTTTCATTTAGAAGCCAGATGTTGGCCATGAATATTGAGAAGAAACTTAATCAGAATAGTAGGTCTGAGGTAAGAACCACATATTTTCTATTCAGTCTCGAATTTAGCAAGAATATAACATCATTATTACATCTTACATGTGTGGTTTAGTATTGATCTTTAAAAAATTGATTTTATCTGTCATATTTAACTATGTCAAAAAATATATATATCCCTTCTTTTGGTAAAGATCCTACATATTAGATATTAAACTTGAATAGCCATGTAATTTTGGAATCCCAAACCAGCTTTAATGCTTCTTAGCTATTACGATTATGTGTAACTGAAGGGTAGGAAGTTATTATTTTTAGGAAGTACAACTGCTTCCTAAAATAGATGGAACATTCAGAGACCTCATGTGATTGAAATTTTAACAGAGGTTTGTGTCCTTTGAGTAGTTTTTCAAAGAAGAGAAGGAAGAATTGGGAAATTATTGTTCATGACTGTTCCGATCACGTCTAGAATAACTCAACCTAAAAAGATAACTTTTATATGATGTTATTTTCTGTATGCTTAAAGATCAATTTGTATTGACTTTTGTTATAATGTTGGTGATACTGTCATTGTTATACTTTATAATTGGTCAAAAACTGTTTCAGATGATATTTTGACTTGTTTTTTATTGTTGTAAGTGGCATAATTTAGAAATTGCAGAGATCATTAAAATCTTAGAGAGGGGTTTGGGCAGGAGTACTGAAAGGAAATGCTAGTATCACTTTGTAAGTTAGCTTTTTCAGAAAGTACTTTCTTCTAACTCTGTCAATTTCCCTTTGCATGTTTTAGGCTCCTAACTGGGCAACTCAGGACTCTGGCTTCTACTGAAGAAGTGTATGAAGACAAGATGAAAAAACTATAAAAATGAAATAATAAAATCATTATATAAAGGATGACATGCATTTTAGAAACAACATTGTGTATAAATTTGGGAGAATTTGAATAAAATTGGCTGTGTTTCATTTTATCTTGTGAATTTCCTTGTGTATAGATGTGTGTATTTTTTTAACTTTTCATTTTGGAATAATTGTAGATTCACAGAAAATTGTGAAAATAGTACAGAGAGGTCTCTTGTAGCCTAAACCTAGTTCACCCCAATTTTTTCATTTATGTTGCTATGATGCATTACCGCAACCAGGATATAGACATAGGTACAATGTGTGTAAATAGCTCTATGCCATTTCATCATTTCTGTAGATTTGTATAGCCTTCAGTGCAGTCAAGATAAAGTACTGTCTTCTTTTCTCTGCCATCATAGTGTGTTGGGTTGACTGTTCCTGGCTAAGAAACAAAATCAGAATCACCCCATTCCCAAATGGATTCAGATGGAAACTAGTAATAAAATCAGGCACAACTCCCAACAGGTGGCATTGGAGAAGAACCAGGCTGGGTCTATAAGGGATTGTATATGGGATGGCACACATATTTATGCTGCATGAAGGTCATATGCTTGTATCCTATCACTCTGTAAACATCACTATTACCTGAACAATAGATATGCTTTATTGGGGAAATGATTTTTCTGTTACTAGGCTTTTGCACCACTGGGTTGGTGAGAACTCTTTTAAATGAAAAAAAAAAAAGAAAAACAAAATATAAAGAACTATCATCATGAACTTCTCCCTCATGCTATTCCCTTCATGTTTATACCTACCTCCGCCAGCTCTACCCTTAGAAACCACTAATCTGTCCTCCATCTCTGTTATTTTATCATTATGAGAATATTCTAGAAATGGAGTTCTTCAACATACACAAGGATAAAAGATACGTGCATATTGGCTTTTTATTTGGCTTCTGATCAGGTCACCCTCAGCCTGCAGTTAAGTTTAAAGAATATGGGCCAGATTTGACCCATGTGCTATTGTTTAGACCTCTGGTTTATGGTATTGGTTCTTCTAAACTGTAGCCCAAAGGTGCTCAAGAGAGGGGGAGGATTGCTGGTTAGGATAGCCCAAATACTAATACTAATTTTTTATTCATCTTTTGCCAGTGTTCTGAAAATGCCAACTTTAAAGGATCATCTCTAGTACAAACTGGGCAAAGTTCATAAAGTACCAAAAAGTGGCATTTCAGGAACTGTATTGAAACAGGTCCTTACCTTGTGTGTAGGAGCTAATTCCATGAATCACAAGTACAGATCGCTAAAAACTAGAGATAGTTACACAAAACTATGTAAAATTACATATGTTACTCAAGTTAGATGTTAAGATGACTTTCCCTCTTCACAAGTGACTCAAGGGCAAAAAGAAATATCATTAATGACTTTTTATCTTAAGACTATAGCTCAACCAAACCAGATTAATGGCAAGGATTTCTAGGTGATTACCTACCAGCTAAAAGCAAGTTGTTTAATGTGCTTTAGTGGACCAGTAACACAGGGAGGAAAGATGGGAAGCTATTTGCTATGTATCAGGCATTTTCACACATATGTAGAGAAGCAAAGCTAACATTTGAGTGCCTCACAATGCCTGGAAACACTGAAATTTTGGTGCTAATATTTGTATATTATTGATGAAGAAACAGATGGTTACTCAAAGTCACACCTATTAAATGTTAAAGCAACTAATGGAAAAGCTTTTTCAGTTATACCCCAGTGCCCTTTCTTATATCATTATTGCCTTAAATTTATAAAGGGTTAAGGGGTATATGTTCAGTAGGTTGCAAAGGAGGATCTTGATCCACAAAACTGTTCAAGTCTCTTGGCACCATTACCTTCAAATGAAAGCAAAGGATATTCTATTTTTCTATTATACCAGTATAATCATTGAATTCTAGTGACCCCACAAAAAAAATCTATTTGGAATAGACAAGTGATGAACAGACAGATGATGAACATCCCTTTGATTTTTATCTATTTATGGTTTGCTCCTTCAAGGTTATCCATTATATGAATAATTAATGTTCACTTTTCCTATCACTTTTTGCTTTTCACATACTGCTGCCCTTTGAACTTGAAAGATGATGCCACTATAGATTACTAGTATCGGGAAAAAAAAAAAAAAACCTGTAATGGCCATTTTTACACATTACCAACATTTGTTCATTGTTAAAATGCATTTTTGAAGCTTGCATAAAAAACTTACCTGGTTCTGGATTTAACCTTAACGTTTAATAACAGGTAAACTGTACCAGTAAAGATGGTGAGCACAAATAATGTACTGATTAACTTTCTTTTTTGTGCCCTGTACTTTCATTTGTTTCCACTTAGTAGACCTTCCTATGTGTCAGCAACTTTTACAGCTACTGGGAACACATTAAAGAACAAGAGTTCATGAAGCTTATATTAAGTAAGTAGTTGCTTGTGTATTTTTTTTTAAAGTTTCTATGTATTCACAAGCATATGTGTTTATGGTTTTTAAAATATATATATAGAAGCTAAAAAAAATAAAATCAATGCTCATTTACACAATACCTCCTACTTGGTACTCAGCTTAAAAAATAGAACGGTCCTAGTAACTTTGAAGAGCTTGTGGGCCCCTCATTAATTGTATTTTCCTCTTTGCCCTGGAGAAGCAACCACTACCATGACTTTTGTGTTAATAATTCCTTTGTTTTTCTGCATGGTTTTATCATACACACACAGACACACACACATTCCTAACAAAATGTTTTTGCATGTTTTTGACATGTACTTAATTGAAATCATACTTCATAATCTATTGCTTGCTTTTCCCAGCACTGAAATTCATCTATGTGGATATATTCACGTTGGTGTATTCAGCTATAATTCATTCTTTGTCACTGCTTTATAGTATTCTATTGTCGAATATACCATATTTAATTCATCCCAGTGTTGATGAACACATTGCATTTCCAGGTTCTTGTTTTAGCTAGAGTATTCAGAACCAGTCTGAAAATTGTGTCTTTTAACTGGTGAGTTAAATCCATTTCCTTTTATTATGATTACTAATCTATGTGGGTTTATTGCTACCATCTTTTTTCTTTTAATTTTTTTAAATGTTTATTTATTATTGAGAGACAGAGAGAGACACAGCATGAGCATGGAAGGGTCAGAGAGAGGAGACACAGAATCCGAAGCAGTCTCCAGGCTCTGAGCCGTCGGCACAGAGCCCGACATGGGGCTTGAACTCACGTACTGTGAGATACGACCTGAGCCAAAGTCGGACGCCCAACCGACTGAGCCACCCAGACTCCCCATGTTTTTTAACTTATGTCCTAAAATTATCTCTGTTCCTCCCCAACAACATAAGGAAGATATTATGCCAGTGATCTTCCTCCCCACTTACTTTTGCCCATATTCTGTTCTTTTTATTGTACTTTACAAATCAGACATTATTTTATACAATAATGCCCTTTTTCTTGTTCATTCCTTTTGTAATGAGACTTTCGTCAGGTTGCTTTTAGGATCTTTCATTAGTGTTCTACAGTTTCACTATGATGTGTCTAAGTGTGAATTTTATTTATACTGGTTGAGATTCATTGGCCTTCTGATTCTGAAATGGCTTTTGTCTTGCATTAGTTCTAGAAAATTATCTTTT
This sequence comes from Acinonyx jubatus, assembly GCF_027475565.1. NCBI lineage: Eukaryota > Metazoa > Chordata > Mammalia > Carnivora > Felidae > Acinonyx > Acinonyx jubatus. The sequence goes on from NC_069394.1 coordinate 29,919,758, forward strand.
TGGATAATTCTTCCTGGTTCATTGGTGGTTGTTGGTTGGTTTTTTGTTTTTTTTTTTTTAGTTTCCCAAGAAAACCTCCCTCCCTTTCATAGTTTTGATCTCTGCCACCTGTGCTGCATTGCATTTTGCCTAATTTCCTCAGATCTTTCTTCCAGTTTGTTAATGATCTGGTCAACTGTGTCTAATTTGCTCTTAAACCTCCATTGAGTTTCTTCTTTCAATTATTTTTCTTTTCATCTTTGATGGTTTATTTTTCTTTTACCATTTTTCAATGCCAACTTGTATTCTTTAAACTTATTTTATATTCTATTTTGAATCCATCTACTTCTGTGCCACCACCATTCTTGCCCAGGTTAGTATCCATCATTTAGTGAATATAGTATCTTCTGAATTATTCTCCCTATAACTATGCTTGACCCCCATTCCCACCTGTTTTCCAAATTACAGAGAAATCTTTTCAAGTTGAAATCTGATCATTTTTCTCCCCTACTTAAAACCTGTCCATGGCTCCCTATTGTTCTTAGAGTAAAGACTGAATTCTTAACATGGCTGTAATTATCTGCTATCTTCTTCTTGTATCAACCTCATGTTATGCCACCCTCCAGCTACACTGGCCTCTCAGGCCTTCAAGCTATTTTGACTACTGCAGAATAAGAAAAATACTTTACATCATGATTCTTTACTATAAAAATAATACATATATTTGACTGATGGAAGTTTTATAAACAATACCCATCCTTAGTATATGTAATGATCTCTATTTTTTTATTGTTTTTGTAATAGTTACTATGTCCCATAAATTAATTTCATTATCTACCAGTTGGATTATGGACATTTGAAGAATACTGCTCTAAAGAGCAAAAAATCCTTCCTATGGTTTGACTTTTGTAATATTGTTCTCTCTGCCTGGGAATGAATTTTCTCTTCCTCTAACCCCCACTTCCCATGCACACATGTATTTCTAGTTTGTATTTTATTTATCCTCCAGAACTCAAATATCAAGGAAAACTTGACATTTCCTTTCTGTAGGAAACTTTTTCTTACCCCTAGACTAGGCTAGATAGTTATCCGACTTGAAATTACACTGTTATTACTTTATAAATTTTATAATTAGTTGATTAATGTCTTAGACTGTCATTTTCATTTGTTTATGGATGATATCTGTCTTACTCATTACTGAATCCCCAATGCCTGGCTCATGTTAAACCTTTGATAAGTTATTGAATAAATGGAACAAATGAATGAATGAATCGTGTTTGGAATGGCATAATGGAAAAAAACAATGTGGACTTAAAAATAAACATACCTATCAAAAATCTTTAATTTTCATTCTATTGGGTGAGCTTAAACAAAATCATGGATTTCTTATTCACTGATTTCCTAGTCGTTCTAATGGCAATATTAGCTGCTTTGTGTGGCTGGTTACTGGAGATAAAAAGACTCCCACATCCTTTTTTTTTTTTTTTTTTTACATGAATATACAGTTGATGTCTGAGACAGACACACAAACATAATACTATATGGTAAGTGCAGCTGTATGTGAAAACAGGTTACACTCAGGAAGTATGGCTATACTTTTTTAAATGGTTAAGGTCAACTGAAGACTTGCAAAAGTCACCATTAACTACAATTTATGAAATGTTTCAAAACTTATCTTTCTCTTGGTCTTGGCTCTTTCTTGGCAATGATGGAACTAAAAAGAGAGAGAGATATACTAATGATCTCAGATGTTTTGCTTCCTCTCTACTACCCATTGGTTAGGAAAATAGCTGGACAGCATATAAAACTGTTGATTTCCAAATTCACAATATTGTGAACTCATGTTGTTTGCCAGCCTATTGTTGATCTTCATATATGACCCCTGTTTTCTTTTCTAGCTGGTAGATGTGTGGACAAAGGAAGAGGTACAGGTATCTTTCGAGTATCCTAAAGAGGTCATGTGGGAAGTAAATCTGCTTCCAGTACCACTGCTAACACAGGAGCAATCCCAAATTGGATTCACCTCTGCAGTAAAAAGGTCAGAAGTAAAATACTAAGCATAATGACCATCAGTAAGAAAAGTAATCAAGGCCAGAGCCAAACAATCTGCTAGAGTGAAATGTTTAAAATTTTCAATGAGACTTTAATTAGATTCTTAGAAAATAGCCTGCTTTGAAACTGTTTTGTGTGTCTTCCATGAATAATTTACTCCCATGCATTTTAAATTATCTTAGAGATCAAGCCATTCTCTGGAAAAGTGTTAATTATCTGGAGAGGTAGCACAAACACTGTTATGTTTTGTTAATTTTTCATCTCATGTATTTAATAAACTGTTTGACTCTTAGAATCTGCAAGAAATAACATTAACCTAAGGCATCTCCTATTTTGGTTCTGAAACTCTGACTTTTAGTCATTTAGTCTGTTGGGATTGGGAGAACAATGTCAGATTGATCCATTTGTTTTTAAGTGTTGTGAGGACAATTGAGGGGTAAGGAGAAGTTACTATTTTGAACTGGGAAGCAGCTTGGGCACTTATGCACAACTCCAGGTGAATAAACTAAGTGTGCCTATATGTAAGCCTGATTGCCTAAAGGTAGACATCTAAGATTCCATATTGATCAGTGCTAGACTGCAGCTGTTTGAGGACCAGAGGCATGGTTTATTCAGAGTGGCATGGAAGGAAAATTGGATCACAGAAAGACATTCTTATTTAAACAGGACTTGAAATCTGACAGTTCTCCTAGGGGAATAAAATACTATTGGATTACACTTATTTGTGGGCATTTTTTCTTGCCTTCTACATTGCCCTTTAAGCATAATAACCATGATATATGTTCATCTTTGTATTCCCCAAACAGTAGGCGTGATAATACTGTAGAGATTTATTCCTTCACTACCCATTCATTCATTCAGGTACACAGGTGATGTTTAGGAAATACTGAAGCAGTAGTCTAGCCGAGAGGGCATTGCTCTGAGTCTCTCTGGTTGCTATACTTAGGGACTATGCAGCTTTTCACTTCATTTTAAAGACAAATGGTCTGCATAGAGAGGAAGCACATGATTAGCTTTGTATCTTTGTTCACTTAGCTAATCCGGCCAGAGCTGTTGGTCCATCTGTGCATAAGCCAGTTAGTGTTTCTCTGTTCTTAGCCACAGATTGCACCTTGAACCTTTGCCAGCTGTTTCCTAAGTGCATGCCATTGGATGTGAGGGGGACCTGACAAGAATACAGATAGATCAGCTTAAAATCATCACAGCTTTTAAAAACAAAACGAACAAAGCACGAAGCATGAATCCCATAATGGTAGATGAGAAGTTTTGTCTTGGTATATTCAAAGGTCAGCTGCCGTATGTGCTGCAGTGTAAACACTACATGATAGGGACAAAATTTAAGAAGCTGTGACAAAAAAGTATTAGAACTTTTATAATCCTTTTTTATTTAAAAAATTGAATTTCTGCTGCAAGTTACTATAACTAGTCCTAGAAAATATTGGGCAGAATGTGGATGGTCTCATTGGTTCAGAAATTGCCCAGAGCTCTACATGACCAGTATGCCTCATGATTTCATGGATGACGTGATTCGACAACATTCTTGGTTATCTAGTAATAACTCCCTTGCCGCTGGGCTTGGGGCCTTGTTCTTTGAAGATCTGTAGAACTCAAATGAGGTTTCACCTATAATCAATAAAAATGTCTCTTATTTGCTTCATATTTTTGCTTTTACTTAACAATCATGCACATTGTTTCAAGTGAGTCTCAAAACAACCTTGTAAGTTAAACATTATTCTTCAGGTTTACCATCTGATCACCTGGCAAACTCTTCTTGTCTGACATTAGTGACTGATGGAACTCAGGGAAGAATAGTTTACTATAAAAAATTGACTAAAAAAAGTATAATCCCATACTGACAAAACTATCACTTTTATAAGATGCTACATTCTCTTATTAGGAAACAATCAACTTTTAGGTGAAATATCATTCACCAAAATTTAAAAAAATTACTGAAATAGTTTGTTCACTTTGAGAGCATCGAAAGAAAATAAAAGTGAAAGAACTCTCTTTGACATCTCTGGATATTTGAACAGACAACAAGGAAGAACTTTAGTTGTTTTTTTTTTTTTTTTTTTAAGCTAAATTATCCTAAGAACACTCTGCTCCAACATAGGAATGCCAGTGGAATAAGAGATGGTAACACAAGATGCACCAGGAGACTCGAGGTTTTGTGTGTTTGAAACTTATATTCTACTATAATGACTAAATTGTAGAGAAGCAAAACTAATGTGTGTGTGTGTGTTTAAATTTGCCCAATGTGTTTTTGGTTCTGTCTTCTAGGAGCAGACAAACTTCTTTTGTTTTTTTGTTTGTTTGCTTGTTTGTTTTTAAAAGGTCACTTCAATTTTATAGAACAGTATAAGACAAGGACAATTAAAAAGTTATACTACATTAGAAAAATATATTTTGCTCAACATAGAAATGCCAAAGGCTCATAAAGGTGTATGTGATATGCAGTGTTTTCTTTCACATAATTTATTTAAATTGGTAGGACTTTTTTTTTTTGTCTTTCAACTTTTAATTTCACTTTAAACAAAAGTGAAGTAAATACAATGGTTGTTATCAACTGAATACCAGATGAAATCTTGGCATTTAAAAGAACATAGATCTCTTCTTACAAACTTGCTTTTGATTTTAATTCAAGAATAATTATGCTGGATTCTGATGTATGACTGGACAGAAAAAAAAAAAAAACATGTGGTTGTGTGTTTTGGCATATGTTCTTCCAGCTTTTTCAGTGATCGACATGATAACCAACAAAGAGAATTTACTTTGAAAGTTCTTTTTCTGTACGATATTCTAATCATCACCAAAGAATAATTCCAACACCTATTGGTTACTTTTACTTGAAGACCTTATGTATATATACATATCAATGACTTTATTTTTTTTAAGTTTTTTTTTTTTGAGGGGGGGCCAGAGAGAGAATACCAAGCAGGCCCCACACTGTCAGTGCGGAGCCCAACAGGGAGCTCAATCCCAGGAACCATGAGATCATGACCTGAGCAGAAATCATGAGTCAGACGCTTACCCAGCTGAACCACCCAGGCACCCCATATGTCAGTAGCTTTAAGTGGTGGAGAATAGGGATGTGGAATTCAGAGGAATAAACTTTTGGAACAGATACCCGCATAATATAATGCTTTTTTCCAGCTCCATGGCTGCTAACAGAAAAAAAATTTGGGTAAAGTAAGAATGAAATAAGTAAAAATATAATGTTTTTATAACAGATTTTTTTTCCATCATTCATGTTTATAGCTTGCTCCTGAGAGTGGACTTAAACCTATAAACCATAGTTTTAGCATATATCATTACCATAAAGGAAAAGAATGTGCATGCTCACACACACACACACACACACACACACACACACAGAGGAAGCCTAGATTTTAGTATCAAATAGATGTGAATGTTATGCAATCAACAAAACACTGTTGTGCAATAATTAAAGAATTTTTAAACTGAAGATTAAATTGGAATGTTGTTATAAACATAAGGGAAATGGCCAACATTTTTCTTTGTATCAAAAGAAAACTCATTTCTAAAAATAAGCACCCTCTTTGTGATGACCCTTTAAAATAGTTTTAAGTGATTCCAATCACAGATGAGCTTTTGGGTCTGTAGCACTTTGCTGTAAGTGGTTTACTCTTTGATCCTGCAGGCTTTAATCAGGTGTGTGTCTAGAAGAAAGCATCAGCATAGCAATATCACCAGCCAGACTCTCCACAGCTTTCTAAAGTGAACATGGCAAGACTAAAACATTCTGCTGAGTCCTGAAAGGCTTCCTTTGGTATATATATTTAAGAAGGTATTGGTTAAAGCCATTCCCCATTGCTAAACTTTATGTTATCAAATTGAGGAAAATATGGACCTTTCTAAAGTTACCAAATTAAAAAAATCACCTTGATGGAAAACAAGGAAGGTTTTTTTTTTTCTCTTTCATGTTGCATTTTTAAGTAAAATGAAACAGAAATCAGATTTAAATAAAAGGAATGATTGAGAATGTTGGCTAGTCTTTGAAATGTTGTTATTGACCTTAGTGTTCAATTCCTTTATCATGTGAAATTGATTTAGTGTAATTGAAATGTTCCAATTTTCTTTACTTAGAGTGTCTTGGATATTGCCTTCAGAAATGCAAAAATCAAAGAATTACTGTCTTGTTTATTCCACCTCCCATCCCCACTCAAATCCATACTTCTTATCACTACTGATTCCGTAACTTAGACCCCAAACCTTCATATTTTCTTCCCTGTCCTTTTGCTCCCCTAGTCGAAACAATTTCCCTCTTAATAATAACTTAGTGGTTAAGCACTAGGTTTGAGTCCTTTGCCAGTTAATAAATTTTTATGGCCTTGGGCAAGTTACTTAACCTCTCTAAAGACTTTTTCTAGTACTTATTTTGTAGGTTTATGGGATTAAATGAAACAAATTCATGTAAACAACACAGTGCCTGCACTCAATACGTGTTAGCTACCACTCACTCTTCCCCTCTTTTTAAAAAATTAGTTAATTAATTATTTGTTATTTTGAGACAGCATGCAAGAATGCACAGGAGGGGCAGAGAGAGGGAAAGAGAGAATCTCAAGCAGGTTCTGCACTGTGATCATGACCTGAGTCAAAATAAAAAGTTGGAGGTTTAACCAACTGAGCCACCCAGCCACCCCCTACTCTTCCCCTCTTGTCCCTTCCTTTCCTTACCCTCCCTTGCCTCCTCTCCCCATCCTCCTTTCTTCTGCTTCCCTACATCCCTCTGCCTTTCTTCCTCCTCTTTGAGTGAATGCTTAGCACATGGTAAGCACTCAACAAAATGATAGTCTTCATTGTTGTCTCCATGAATGAAGCCTTCATCATTTCTCCCCTGGAAAACTGAATTTAGTTCATTTGTCCTCATTCCCTATTTATATAACCTTCACAGAAAAGTTGTATATCTTTAATTTGAATTTGTGAAAGTATAGTTTTTAAATCAAATCATGTATTTAGGATTAGAAAGTGAAATATTGTAAAAACCACTGTTAGTAACTATTATGCTTTTGCTTTCTGATTGTATTTGTCTTCATATAGATGCTTCCTATAGTCACTGTCTTCATATAGACTTGTTTTGAAGATTTTAAAATTACTTTGAGAATATATATAGACTGTTTTGCTTAAGAAGACTACTATGTACCAGGCAATATGACTTAAGTGCTTTGCATACATTATCCTATTTAATTCTCAGTAACCTATGAAATGTTTAACATTATTACCACCTATTTTACAAAGAAGAAATCAAACCGAGAGTTATGCTCAAGGTCATACAGCTATAAATAGTAGAGAAGACTTTGAACCTAGATGGTCTGATTCCAAAGACTATGCTCCTAAACACTAGTTTATACTGCCCCCCTGCTTCTAGGAATAATTAAATAATTTAGCCAAGTGTGTCCTTTACTTAGAATTTTCTGAGCACTTGAGTTAAAATGAAGAACAATTTCTGGAAATTCACCTTTTAAAAGGAAAAGTAAATTGTTTTCTAATAAGTACTGAAAACTAAGTCTGAAAATAAATCTTACCATTGACTTTTCATCTTTTTTTGTGGCTAGTCAATAAGGTTTTCTCATTTGTTAATTGTCTGAAAAAAGGAAATGTGTCTGAAGGATGACATGTGAACTGAAGAGACAAAATCATGACCCTATGAAAAATAGCTGAAGGATCTGGAGATATTTAGCCTTGAGAAGACCTGGGGGTGGGGGCGGGGAATGAAAACTTTTCAAATATTTGGAGGGCTTGTATGTGAAGGAAGGATTAGATATACTCTGTGCCCAAGAGGATAGAGTTAAAACCATTTGTTGGACTCAATTAGATGAGAGCTTTCTAACAATTAGAACTGTTGCACCATGGAAAATCACGTTCTGAAAAATAATGGCAAGACCTTCACCAATCACGATTTAACTATTTGTACTTACCTAACTCTAGCTCAGAGATCTCACACTTTCAGGGAAAGGGAAGGTAGCTGCTTTTTTTTTTTTTTTTTTTTTTGCAAAAACTGATATCTGAGACCTTCAGTTGTGCTCACTTGGCCCCTGAGTTGATGTGAAAAGGATGATTTTTCTAAAAAGTCAGGTTATAAACTTAATGCATAAAAAAATGGGACTCCATAAAACCAGAAAGCTGCTCCTAATCCCACCATCCAAGGACAATAATTTGATATATTAGTAACATCTATTTTTTATGATTATAAAAGGTGTAAATACAGCAAAGTATAAAGAGAAAAATATCAGAAAAGTAAAAGACAAAAGTTAAAAAAATTCCTTAATTTTCCACATAATCACCACTTCCATTTTGATATATTTTTCATTTAGTTCTTTACTTTTACTATTTTTATATCTAATTTAATTTATAATTTGTAACAAAACTTATACGGTACAAAGTTTTGTAAAGGCCATTCTTTTCACATAACCTTATATATGGACATTATACTATTATTTTAATATTTCAAGTACAAGTTTTTAATGAGGACTATGGCTCCATCTTATGAGTGTACCATGATATATTTAGCCAGTTTCCTATTTATAAATAATTTTGTATGCAGTTGTTTGTTAACATAACACTGCAGTGAACATCTTTGTGTATTATTAGTTATTCAAATGCTAATTGTGTTCTTAGGTTAGATTTCTAGAGGTGGAATTAAGAATTGCCCCAAAGCTCTTGATAGAACAAACCAAACTGACCTCTGAAAACCTTATGTTGATTTACTTTCTGATTATTAGTGAGATTAAACTTGCATTTTTAACAGTTTAGTGAATTATAGTTGGTAGTTATGATGGCAATTTTTATTTCAATTTGTATTTCTTTAAATACAATTGATATTTCGTATTGATTTTATATGTCTAATGGCCAAATACAATATTTCTTTAAGATACCTATTTCTCTTTTCTCTCATTTTTCAGATGTATAGTTAGTATTTTATTAATTGACTCATAGGAAACTATGTATTAAAGACTTAAAACCTTTCTTATGATTTTTGTTTTGCCTTTAAATGTATTTATTTTTAACATTCTGAAGTTTTAATTTGTGCGTAATCATACTTTTCAGTTTTTGTGAAGCAAAAGCATTAGGATGTATACACATGCAGATATGATCTTATGTGATTGTAGGAGTTGGTAAGCAGTGGTCTATAAGGCTGCTGTCTTCATGTCTGATCCTGGAGCTTGAAGTCCACAGGGCAAGCCAAGTGGGAAGGCAAGATGGGGGTACAATGGAAAGAGCAAGGACAGTGTGCAGCCGCAATCACAGGAGCTAAGCCCCTGGAGGATGGAGTGATACCAGTGCCTGTTCATACTGCCTCTGCCCTTGGTGGTATGGTGTGAGTATCTGCCTTTGGTCATGAGGCCAAACACACATCTGTCCCAGGAGTCAGAGCAGTTGAAGGAGGATACAGGGGAAGGCTGAGTAATGTCTGCCCAGCCACTCATCACACCCAGAGATGAAACTGGATCAGTGACAATGTGTCGAAGCTACAAAATGGCTGCTGCTTCATGTCTACTCTCCAAATGTCCTGAAAGAATCTCTCTTGTCCACTCCTGTGAGAAATAGAAAGGAAAGTTGGCACATTACAAAACTGCCACACACCAATATTTTTTCCCAGTATAAGTTAACTCGGGAAGAAATGATACCTTTGCAAAATTTAGCCTGTCCATTCAGGATCATGGTATATTTCTACATTTAAATCTGATTTTATGTATTGCAAGTGCTATAATTTTGTCATGTGAGCCCTAGGTAATTTCTAGTAGAATTATTTTATGTTTCTCATTTCTAGAGCAAATGGAATCTTCTTTTCAATTATCTTTTCACCTAATTTAAAAGAAAATGATTTTAGCATATTTATATTTTCTCATGCTTTGCTGAAAGCCTACTAATTTTGGAACTTTGTAAAGTTGATATTCACCAGTTTTCTAAGCATATAATTGTATTATCTACAAACAATAACATTTACCAATGCTAACTCAATTTTTTTTTGCCTTCTTATTGTTCTGGAATCCCTGATTGATGGTGAGTATTCTTTTAGTTTCCTAATTTTACCACGTATATTTTTAATCTTGAACAACTACTTCTATTTTTGCTGATTTCTTCATTTCTAAAATCAGGAATTTGTGGGGTGCCTGGGTGGCTCAGCCAGTTGAGCATCCGACTTTGGCTCAGGTCATGATGTCACAGCTTGTTGGTTTGAGCCCTGTGTTGGGCTCTGTGCTGACAGCTCAGAGCCTGGAGCCTGCTTCAGATTCTGTGTCTCTGCCTCTCTCTCAAATATAAATAAACATTAAAAAAATAAATGAAAATAAAATCAGGAATTTGTGTGGAATGTCATTTGACCTCTATTGACATGTGGTAGAATATATTAATAAATTTCTCAAAAGTGAAATATCTGCAATGAATAAATTCCACATTGTCCCTGTAAAGGATTTACTTTTTAATGTACTGATGAATGTATTACTAATAATTTATTATTTTAAAAAATCTTCATTTCTATATAAAATTGACCCAGTTTTTTATTTGGTGTCAGTTTCAGAGCTATGCTAATTTCATGAAATTAATTCAATTATTTGCTTACAAATTCTGCGACAGTTTTTATAGCCTAAGAAATACATAGTTTTAAAAACTATGAAAGACCTACCAGTAAAACTGGTGCCAAGCATTTTTGTGGTAGTTTGTAAAAAATGAACATTTTATTTGAGGTAAATTATACATACGGTAAAATGCACAGACCTAAAATGTATAGCCCACTGAAATTTTATACATATACAGACACACACATACATATCTCTGTAACCACTACCCAAATCAAAATATAAATATTTCCAACATCTCAGTGAAAACCCCTTCAAAGCTAATCACTATTCTGCCTTGAAAATAATTTTTATTTCCTTTTTTTTCTCTTGGGAGTAGTCTCAGCAAACACTTGTCCTTCTTTTTGTATTAGTTTTCTAAGGCTGCCATAACAAAATACCACAGACTGGGTGGCTTAAGCAACAGAAATTTATTTTCTCACCACTCTGGAGGCTGGAATCAAGACATAGGCAGGTTTAGTTCCTTCAGAGGCTTCTTTCCTTTGCTTGAAGTGGCTGCCTTCTCACTATGTCTTCACATGATCTTTCCTCTGTGGGTACACATCCCTGATGTCTCTTTGTGTGTCCAAATTTCTTCTTCTTATAAGGACACAAGTCAGATCAGGTTAGGGCCCACCCCAAGGGCTTTATTTTAACTTGATTACCTCTTTAAAGACTGTATCTGTTAATACAGTCATATTCTGAAGTACTTGGTTGGGGTTAAGACTTAAACATAGAATTTTGTGGAGACTACCATCCAGTCCCAGGCAGCCATCTGACAATTTCTAACACCTTTCTTGTATTTGGAGAATTTCGTACTTTAGGTGTCCACACTTTTAAAAGCTAGAATCCAGAAACTCACTTTCAAACATGTTCAAGGGCTTCTGCAGATGCCTACAGTTATGTTGCACAACTTTGGAAGATGGCATTCACATCAACTCTGATGAGAATGATTCCTTGCAGAGTTTTGCTGTGTTCAATTTCTCTAGCATATGACTTAGGTTCATTATTTCCTGTCACTTTGAAACTACTGTCACACAGAAGCAGGTGTTCCAGAAATCTATTCCAATGCTCTTGGGAACAGAACTGTCAAACCTCCAGAGACAGAATATTGTGACAATGTTCACTGCCCAGTCTGACCAGTTATAGTGTCTACCCTGTTCTGTGGCTGCTGAAGTAGCAGCTCCACAAGAACCATTTAGCAGAGTAACAGAAGCATCATTTGTCTGCATAGTCTCCAAATTGGGGTGGTTGCTCATATAAGAAATTCAGTGACCACATAATATAATTTACAAATTAATTTTTGCTTGAGCTCTTTGGAGTGAATTTTTTATTTGCATCTACAAACAAAAGGTACATTAGTTTATTCAGGGTTTTTGTTTTTTAGGAAGAGAAGAGAAGAGAAGGAAGGAAAAGAAAGAAAGAAAGGAAGAAAGAAAGAAAAAAAGAAAAGAAGGAAGGATTTCATGGTGTGTGTTTTGTAAAATATAGTGAATATCCAACCAAGAAAAAGGATAAAAAATTGCATGTGTGCAGATTTAGAACAATAATAAAACAGATTTCTATGTGCTCATCACCCAGGCTAAGAAATAGAACAGATGCTTTCCATGTTCCTGGCTGTCTGCACCTCTCCTTATTCAGACATTTGTATTAACCACATCCCTTTGGATTTCTTTAATGTTTTTACACCAGTATATGGACCACTAAAGAATACATTGTTAGGTTGTGCTCTTTGGTGAAATTAATATGAATGAATCATACTATATATATTTTTCTATGACTGCTTTCCTGTTTCTCAACACTATATTGTTGAGATTTGTCCATGTGGATACACTTAGCTTTACCTAACTCATTCCATGCTCCATCATGATCACAACTTATTTATTTCACCAGTGATAGACATTTAAATCATTTTCAAGTTTTTATTACTACAATGTCATTATAAATGTTTTTATGCATGTCTTCTGGTGCACTGTATAAAGCATCCAGTGGGCTTATAGTCTGTGTATGTTCTCATTTATAACATAATTTTCCTAAGTGATTGTATTAATTTTTAATTCTACCAGCATTAGATGAAAATTGGTTTTGTTCTGCATTCTCATTAGCACTTGGTATTGTCAGAAATTTAAATTTGTACCAGTCTAGTGGGTATCAACAGTATCTCAGTGTGATTTTAGTTTGCATTTTCCTGATTTATCAATAGATTGATATCTTTTGTTGTATGTGTATTTTCATTTCTGCGCCTATGGAATTCATTTTTTCCCTCCATTTTTCTATTAGGTTCATTTTAAAATTGAAGTACAATATTCTTTATATATTATTGATATATTACCCTTTGTTGGTTATATATTTTGCAGATATCTACTTTCACTTTCTATATGGAGTCTTTTGATACACAAGTTCTTAATTTTAACAGTCATATTAATTAATCTGTTCCTCTGGTTTGTGCTCTCTGTGTTTTGTTTAAGAAATTCTTTTGAGTGCCTGGGTGGCTTAGTTGGTTGAGTGACCAACTCTTGATTGCAGCTCAGGTCTTGATCTCACGGTCACAGTATCGAGCCCTGCGTGAGGCTCTGCACTGGGGATGGAGCCTGCTTAAGATTCTGTCTCTCCCTCTGCCCCTCCCCCACTCATGCTCACTCTCTCTCAGAAAGAAAGAAAGAAAGAAAGAGAGAGAGAGAGAGAGAGAGAAAGAAAGAAAGAAAGAAAGAGAAAGAAAGGATCCTTTTGTGCTTTGAGATCATAAAATATTCTTCTATACTGTTTTCTAAAAATTTTATAGAAAATAGTATAGAAGAATAGTGTTGCTTTTCACATGTGGCTGTAAATCCACCTGGGATGAGTTTTGTGTATGATGTGAGGAATAAATGCTCTGCAACACTACCCTTATCATATAGCAAATGACCATAGGAGAGTATTTGTTTCTAAGGTCTTTATTCTCTTATCATTCTAGTATTGATTTCTGACTTAATCATATTATAGTCAGAGAAGAAGGTCTTTGAGTACAGTCCTTTCAAGTTGGTTGAGAATTGTTTTATGTATGTGGTCACCTTTGGTAAATGCTTCATGTGTGCCTGATTTAAAAAAAAAAGTGCCTTCTATAGCTGTTGGGTGCATTTTCTAAACTAACATTAGATGAATCTTATTAATTGTGTTATTAAAATTGTCTGTATCCTTAATTTTTTTCTACTAAATCTTCCAGGTACTGAGAGAGTTGTGTTAAAATCTTCCACTATTATGGCAGAATTGTCTATCTCCCATTGAAGTCTATTAATTGTTGCTTTATATGTTTTGGGGCCATAATAGTAGTATACACATCTAGAACTGTTAACTTTTCAGTTAATGAGCATGTAGTGGACCTGTTTATTTTAATAATGCCTTTTATTACAAAATCTATTGTGTCCAATATTAATACAGTAATATAATGAACACAGTTTTCTTTTGGTCAATATTTCCTAGGATTTTTTCAACTTTTTCCTTTTAAACTTTTTATAGTCTTGTGTTTTAGATGTAGATTTTTGTTTTCTTAAACATATTCTGGTGATGTTTGTATTTTAATGAGTACATTTAGTCCATTTAGATTTATTTTAATTACTATATGTAGATATAATTACCATATATATGTGTGTATAAATATATATGATATATAAATATATGTTTTATATATAAATATCTGTTCATAAAAATATATATATTCTAAATTACTACACACACATATTTGGATATTTTTTCTAACATTTATTTTGTTTTTCCTCATTATTCTATTTTTTCTATATTTCTCTCTCTCTTTTCTTGGGCTTTTATTTTCCAAATGGTATTTTTCTCTGTTATTTTGGATTAGTCTCACCGGTAGCTGTCGTATCTATCAAGTAATAAAAGAGATTTTATTCTCAGGATTTTCTTAGAAATTGTAGCATGAATGTGCATTATCAAGATCTAAATTTAATAAAAAATCTTTACTCCCCTCCTGAACAATACACAAACCTTAGCACAATTGATTCCAGTCACCTGCTCCTCATTTGTATCCTTTTATTGTCATGTATTTTAATCCTAACTTATTTTTGTTTTTATTTCAATCCAGAAAGACATTAGTTTTGTTGTTTTATACCATCAAGATTTCATCAAATTTGTCCATAAAACCCTTTCCTCTTGTACTTTCCACCACAGCTCCCATTCCATGTGACAAAAAGACATATTTTGGAATTTCCTTAGTAATATTTTTTCTAGTGAATTATAATTAACATACAGTGTTACATTAGCTTCAGGTGTTCAATATAATGATTTAACAATTCTGTACATTTTTTGTTGCCCATCATGATAAGTGTCCTTCTGCCCACCTCTCCTCTGTATTTAAGAGTCTGTTTTCGGGTGCCTGGATGGCTCAGTCAGCTAAATGTCCAACTTTGGCTCAGGTCATGATCTTCCAGTTCACAAGTTCAAGCCCCATGTTGGGCTCTTTGCTGACAGCTCAGAGGCTGGAGCCTGCTTCAGATTCTGTGTTTCCCTTTCTCTCTGCCCCTCCCTGTCTGCACTCTGTCTCTCTCTTTCTAAAATAAATAAACATACTTTTTTTTTAAAGAGTGGTTTTTGTTTTGGTTTGTCACTTTTTTTCTTTGTTCATGTGTTTTGTTTCTTGAATTCCAAATATGAGTGAAAAAAATGGTACTTGTTTTTCTCTGACTTATTTTATTTAGCATAGTACCTTCTAGGTCTATCCATGTTGTTGCAAATAGCAAGATTTCATTCTTTTTTTATGGCTGAGTAATATTCCATCACACACACCACACCAAATACACACACACATACACACACACACACACACACACACACACACACACACATCTATTCATTCATATGTGGGTGAACACTTGGGTTGCTTCCATATCTTGGCTATTGTAAATAATGTTGCAATAAACATAGGGGTGCATATATCTTTTTGAATTAGTGTTTTTGAATTCTTTGGGCAACTACTCCATAGTGGAGTTACTGGATCATATGGTAATTCTATTTCTCATATTTCGAGGAACCTCCATACTGTTTTCCAGAGTGGCTGCATAAATTTGCATCAACAGTACACAAGGGTTCCTTCTTTATATCCTCACCAACACTTATTTTTTTGTTTTTGATTTCAGTTTTTTTTTTTTTTAAATTTAGAGAGAGAGAGAGACAGAGAGAGAGAGAGAGAGAGAAGCAGTGGAGAGGGGCAGAGGGCAATAGAGAATCCCAAGCAGGCTCTACACTTAGAATGGAACCCGAAGCAGGGCTTGATCCCACAGCCTTGGAATCATGACCTAAGCTGAAATCAAAAGCTGGATGCTCAACTGACTGAGTCACACAAGCACCTCTGATTTTAGTTAATCTGACATGTGTGATATCTCATTGTGGTTTTGATTTGCATTTCCCTGATAATGAAAGATGTTGAGCATTTTTTCATGTGTCTATTGACCATCTGTATGCCATATTTAGAAAAATGTCTATTCATATCCTCTGTACGTTAATTGGATTATTGTTTAAATGTTTAATTGGATTATTTGTTTCTCTGTGTGTGTGTGTGAGTTCTATAAATTCTTTAAATATTTTTGATATTAACCCCCTATTGGGTATATCACTTGCAAATATCTTTTCCCATTCAGTAGGTTGTCTTGTTGATGGTTTCCTTCACTGTGCAAAAGCTGTTTTATTTTAGTGTAGTCCCAATAGTTTATTTTTACTTTTGTTTTCTTTGCCTGCAGAGACATAGCTTGAAAACTATTGTGATGGCCAATGTCAAATAAATTACTGCCTATGTTTTCTTGTAGTTTTACGGTTTCAGGTCATATTTATGGCTTTAATCCATTTTGAGTTTATTTTTGTGATTCTGTGAAAAAAACAGTCCAGTTTCATTCTTTTACATGTAGCTGTTCAGTTTTAATACCACCATTCGTTAAAGAGACTGTCATTTTCCCATTGAATATTCTTGTCTTCTTTATCATAGATAAATCAATGATTTAAGTATGGGTTTATTTCTGGGCTACTTTATGTGCCTATTTTTGTGCCAGTTAGTAATATTATATTGGTAGCAAACTCACTGTTTTTTCTTCTCTGAAGACATTTTAATTGCATCTCCATTTTTAATGACTTTTTGGGTATAGTCTTTCCGGGTATAGAATTCTGATAGTTCCCTTCCCTTGGCAAAATTGAACACATCTTTTCACAGACTTCTGGGTTCCATTGTTGCTATGAAAAAGTCTGCTGTCATCTAGGTTTTGATCCTTTGAAGATCCTTTATCTTTTTCTGTTAGGCTTCCCTTAAGATCTCTTTATCTTTGATGTTCTGTAGTGTTGTTATGATGTCTAGGTGTGATTTTTTTTCTTTTAATCTTACTTAGAATTCACTGAACTATTTGAGCCAGAAGATAATAGAAGATGACATTCATCAGTTTTGGAAAAATTCTCTGCCATTATCTCTGTTTTTCTCTATACTTAATGTGATTTTTTTTCCAAGTGTTCCTACATTTCTGTCACATGCCTATCAAAATAGTGCATTAATAACCTAATGCTGCATAATAAATCAGCCCAAAATTTTGTTTTGTTTTGCTTAAAACAAATTTGTTTTGCTTAAAACAACAATAATCATTTATTGTCACATAGTCTCTGTAGGTCACATTCAGGGCTTAGTTCTTATTCAGGGTCATTCATGATATTAAAGTTTTATGTCGGTTGAGACTATAGTTATCTGAAAGCTTGAGGGGGGCTGGAAAATATATTTTGAGGGTGGCAAATTGGTGCTGACTGTAGGCTAGGAGCCTTAGTTCTTCTCTACATGGATTACTCCACAGGGCCACTTGAGTGTGTCCTCATGGCATGGCATTGTTCAGATTTTTTCTACTTATGAAGGAGGGAGACATGACTTTCAAGCTCTTTTCATGTCAGAGCAGAAACTGCAAGTGCTGACTTTGTCTTTTAAACTATTGTTTGGAATTTTTATTCTATCCATTCTGTTTTAGATTTTCAGATCTCTTCTTATTTTCCTTTATCATTTTTAGTAGCATATAATAATTGTTTCATAACTGTAGTAAATTTTCTTACCTTTTTCTTTTCCCTCTGAGCAAGTTGTTGATAGTTTTTTCCTTTCTTTTTTTACTCTACCATTTTATCTAAATTAATGTTTATCTTTGTTATTTTAATTAATATATGTTCATTATAGAAAAATAATTTTTAAGCAGAAAACAAGACAAGGAAAGTCAAACTCCACAAAGCAGAGAACTGTCAGTAACATTTTAGCCTACCTATCTCCACTCATATATATATATATCTATATATATATATATATATATAGATATATATATCTCACATCTTCTTTATCCATTCATCCATAGATGGACATTTGGGCTCTTTCCATACTTTGGCTATTGTCAATAGTGCTGCTATAAACATTTGGGTGCATGTGCCCCTTCAAAACAGCACACCTGTATCCCTTGGATATGTACCTAGTAGTGCAATTGGTGGATCATAGGGTAGTTCTATTTTTAACTTTTTGAGGAACCTCCATACTGTTTTCCAGAGTGGCTGCACCAGTTTGGATTCCCACCCACAGTGCAAAAGAGATCCTCTTTCTCTGCATCCTCACCAACATCTGTTGTTGCCTGAATTGTTGATTTTAGCCATTTTGGTTTGTGTGAGTTGTAGTTTTAATTTATATTTCCATGATGATGAATGATGTTGAGTATTTTCTCATGTGTCTATTAGCCATCTGGCTATTTCCATCAGTCTATTTCCATCAGTATTCTTTGGAAAAGTGTCTATTCATGTCTTTTGCCCACTTCACTGAATTATTTGCTTTTTGGGTGTTGAGTTTGATAAGTTCTTTATAGATTTTGGATACTAACCCTTTATTTGATATGTCATTTGCAAATATCTTCTCCCATTCTGTTGGTTGCCCTTTAGTTTTGCTGATTGTTTCCTTTGCTCTGCACAAGCTTTTTGTCTTGATGAGGTCCAAATAGTTCATTTTTGCTTTTGTTTCCCTTGCCTCCATAGATGTGTTGAGTAAGAAGATGCTGCAGCTGATGTCAAAGAGGTTTTTTGCCTGCCTTCTCCTCAAGTATTTTGATGGCTTCCTGTCTTACATTTAGGCCTTTCATCCATTTTGAGTTTATTTTTGTGTATGGTGTAAGAAAGTGGTCCAGGCTCATTCTTCTGCATGTCTCTGTCCAGTTTTCCCAACACCATTTGCTGAAGAGACTGTCATTATTCCTTTGGATATTCTTTCCTGATTTGTCAAACATTAGTTGGTCTTATGTTTGTGGGTCCATTTCTTGGTTCTCTATTCTGTTCCACTGATCTAAGTGTTTGCATTCGTGCCAGTACTGTACTGTCTTGATGATTACAGCTTTGTAATATAGTTTGAAGTCTGGGATTGTGATGCCTCCAGCTTTAGTTTTCTTTTTCAGGATTGCTTTGGCTATTAGGGGTCCTTTCTGGTTCCATACAGATTTTAGGATTGTTTGTTCTAGCTCCATGAAGAATGCTGGTGTTTTTTGATAGGGATTGCATTGAATGTGTAGATTGCTTTGGGTAGTATCGACATTTTAACAATATTTGTTCCTCCTATCCAGGAGCATGGAATCTTTTTCCATTTTTTTTGGGGGGGGGGTCTTCTTCAATTTGTGTCATAAGCTTTCTATAGTTTTCAGTGTATAGATTTTTCCCCATTTTGGTTAGATTTATTCCTAGGTGTTTTATGGTTTTTGTGCAATTGTAAATGGGATCAATTCCTTGATTTCTCTTTCTGTTGCTTCATTATTGGTGTATAGAAATTCAACCGATTTCTGTACATTGATTTTATATCCTGCAACTTTGCCAAATTCATGGATCAGTCTAGCAGTTGTTTAGTGGAATCTTTTGGGTTTTCCATATGGAGTATCATGTTGTCTGTGAAGAGTGAAAGTTTGACTTCCTCCTTGCCAATTCAGATGCCTTTTATCACTTTGTAGTTTTTTTTTCTTTCTAATATTTTCTTTTATGCTTTGCTTTGCCTTTCTTTTTGAGGGTTAATTTCTATTCTTCTGTTTTTTTTTTAATTATCTTGACTGCCATATAAATGATAGATGAAACTGTAAGAATGGATGAAATTGCCTTGCAACAGAATGAGAACAGAGTCTAGCCCTGGAAATCTCCAAAATTTAATAGGTAAAGATGAAACATATTATTTTTATAGCCTCTTAAATTAAATTTTAGTTCATTTATCTCTATTCATTGTTTGTTTTAAAAAAATTAATAAAGGTTTGGACAACTTTGACTGTATTCCACAAACAGGAGAAACTGTTATTTTTGAAGTAGTTGAGGTGTTTTTGTTTAAATTTCCATTATTTTATAAATTTATTGTTTCGCAATTTAAAATTAGCCTGTTATAATTTATTTTTATAGAACTTATTTATATATATTTTTTGGCTTAGTGGAGGTTAATATGTTAATTTTACTTAGGTGCTTTCCAAATTATATGAAGTATTTGCAATATGCATTACTAATTTTATTAATTATTCAACTCTCTGTCCTTATCTGTTTTTTTCTATCTTTTTAAAATTGTTTTTTAAAATGTTTATTTATTTATTTTGAGAGAGAGCGAGAGAGGGAGAGGGAAAGAATCCCAAGCAGGCTCTACATTGCCAATGCAGAGCTCGACATGGGGCTTGAACCCCAAAACTGTGAGACCATGACCTGAACCGAAACAAAGAGGTGGACGTTTAACCTACTGAACCACCCAGGTGCCCCTTGTTTTTTCTATCTGATATGACAAAATTTATAGTAGCATGTTAAAATTTTCTGTGTAAAGTGTATTTCTAAATATTTCACATATACTCTAATGACTCTTTTTATATTTTGGTGCTGTGTAATTTGATACATAGGTTTTTATATAGTTATTATGCATTTTTAGAACGTATTATTATACACATGTATGTGTATCTTTTATTCCACTTAATGCTTTGTTATTTGAGTTGTCATTTTTATGAAATTAATGTTTGACCCCAGTTCTATTTGTGTTGCCTATGGTATCTTTTACTTTTAAACCAGTCTGTTATTTTTCAGTTGCTCCTCTTATCTGAGATATTTGCCTTTTATTTTAACCTGATCTGACACTCTTTATCTTTATTTTTTATTTTTGACACTCTTTATCTTTAAATTGAGATAGTTTTAGTGCTAGTTCTATGTATATTTTTATGTAGTTGAATGCATACTACATACATAATTTTTTTATGCACTTCTGATTTTGCAATGTGACAAAAGATTCCTTGTCAAAAATCTTCTCATAGTTGATGTTGGTTCTATTTTTCCATTGTTGGGTATTAGGTTGTTCCTTTTGTTGTAATTGTTTCAAGTAATGTTTCAATGAACTACTCTGTATTTTGATTTATGGTAGATTCTCAGAAGTAGAATTAATGAGTCAAAATACACAAACAGTTATAATATGTAATTCCACTTTTTATTAAATTTATTCTGCCATCAATATCTGAGATTGAATTTAAACAAATATATGAAAGCTTATATATCCCAAAGTATCATCCCCCTTAAAGTGGACATTCTGCACAGATAATTGCTTATGTAACATTCTACAAATTCTGAAACTCCTCTTTATGAGTTGCCTTCAAAGCCTAAAGCATAACTTTTAGTGATTTTCATGTGGTAATCCTAACTTTTGAGAACAGATTTGATTCTTAGAGCTAGGTTTTTTAAAATTCATATCTCATGATTTAGAAAAATAAACTGGATAATATTGTTTTTAATGAAAGTTTTAATATATATCTGCCTAGATAAAGTAGGATTTCGACTTATATCTGTCTGACCTCCAAACCCATGTACTTAACCACTAGACTTACAGTCAGCAGACAAAAGTTATTATGGGTATGGTGCTAGGTGCCAAGAATAGAGTAGGGGTCCAAACAGACGTGCTTCTGGTTCTTATGCTGCTGAGTCTAGCTTATACTCAATATCCTTCCTTCAGATATACTCTTTTAAGCATATTAGTAATGGTACTTTAAAAAACTCTATCTTGTTATTTAATACTTAGTACTTATATACACCAAATTATAGTGTGTTGTTTCATTAAAAGCAGAAGGCATTAATTCTTTTTATCTTTAAATTGCTATGCATTTAGTGTTGATCAGTTAGTACTTGCTCTAATGAATGTTTCATTTTATATTGATAGCTTTGACTCAAACTCATTTTAGGTAGGGTAACATTATAATTTATTATCTAACATGGAATATATGATTGCCCTAACTTTATTTAGTGTATTAAAGAAGTAGTTTTACAGGACAGCATATAGGTACTTTGAGGATATTTGAAATGGGATTAGAGGATAGAAAAATTAATCTGATTTTAGAGGACCTCAAGGTAAATTTCTATTTGTGAAAAAATATTCTTTTAAAAAAGTAGAAAATTAACAAATATTCATAAAGTCTCTTTTATTCCACCATCTCTATTTTATTAAGTCAGATTTTGATAATTATAGCCATAGCTTAAAATACAGATTAATCCACTTGAATCCAGTACAGTGGAAGAATTGCTTTAAACATTATGGAAACAGCACTAATTGGTTCTAGACTTATAGAAATAACTTAGTCCTAAATTTTGGGATCTCCAGAAAGAAGATGGGCATTGTACATTTTCAACTCATTTATCTAGGCATCTAAATGTTAATAGGTTAGATGGTTGAATCATTTCTTAAGCCCTATTTTGTTTTTTTGTAAGTCAACATGAGTATATAAATCAATCAGAAATTTTAGAGGACATCTGGAAAGCATCTGTTATCTCCTGAAATAATTTTATTTTAAACTCAGGATCACATGAACCATAGTAACTTCTTTTGATTAAGAAAAATTAATAATTAAGATATTTAATATGTTACTCTAAAAATGTCAATAACTATTTGAAATATAAAGAGACATTTGGAAAGATTTGTTTGGGGAAATGAAAACCTACCATTTACTCATTTGAAATGGTTGTTGAGTTTTCCAGATAAAGTTTGTTCTAATAATTACATGATTTTTAAATTAACATAGTGAAATGATGTGAGACATGATGAGACAGGTTAGAGTTAAGAAAATCACAAGACCTCTATTCAAACATAAATATTACTTTGAATTTGCTAAGTTTTACTGATAGTGTCTTGTATGCCATACAGTGGGGTTTCTGTAGCATCATTAATATCAGAATCTTTGGGGATTCTTGCTTTAAATGCATTCAGTTTGATCTCATCATTCCAATTGACAATCTTTAGCAAAACTTACCAAGAAAAGAGAGAAAACCCAAATTGCCTATATTAGGAATGAAAGGAGAGGTACCTCTAGAGACCCTAAAGAAATTAGAAAGATTTAAAAAAAAAAAACTATGAATATCTCTCTGCTTATAAATTCCGTAACAGATTAAATTGACAAATTACTCAAAAAACACAAATCACCAAAACTCATTCAAAAAGAAATAGCCTGAACTACCCTATATCTATTAAAGAAATTAAATTTATATGTTAAATTATCTTCCAACAATGACAACAACAACAACAAACTGGTTCCACTGGCAAATTATCCAAAACATTTAAGGAGGAAGTCATATGAATTCTACACAAACTATTTCAGAAGATAGAAGAGGAAAAGACACTTCCTAACTCTTTTTATGAGGTTGGCATTATTCTGATACCCAAAGTGGACAAAGGCATATAAGAAAACAACACAACAGACCAATATATCTCATGAACACAAACATAAAAATCCTCAACAGTATGTTATCAAATTAAATTCAGCAACATATAAAAGGATTATATATCATGACCAAGTGGAATTATCCCAGGAATGTAAGGCAAGTCAACATGGAATAATCAACCAATATAATTCATGATATTAACAGATTGAAGAAGAAAAACCACACAGTCCTCTTAGTAGATGCAGAAAAAGCACTTGAAAAAAATTCAACAACAATTTCTGATAAAAATTAACAGCAAACTAGGAATGGAAGAAAACTTTCCTAACTTGATAATGAGTATATACAAGAACTACAGCTGACATAATGGTAAAAGACTAAATGCTTTCCCTTTAGGATTAGCAACAACTCAGGATGTCTCGTTTTATCAATCCTATTTAAGACTGTTCTGGAAGTCTTTGCCAGTGCGAGAAGATAAAAAAAAAGAAAGAAAAAGAAATTGCACACAGGCTGTAAAGGAAGAAACAAATTATATTTATTTAAATGAGTTTATCAAGGTTGCAGATATAAGTTTAATGCATAAAAATCAATTTTACTTTTATATAGAGCAACGAATAATTGGAAATTGAATTTTTAAAAACTGTACACTTTGCAAAAATGAAAAATAAAAATAAAAAACTGTACACTTTACAATCACATTAAAAGCAATAAAATATTTAGCTACAAATCTAGCAAAATATATGCAGGACCCCTATTTGAAATACTATAAATTACTGGTAAAAGAAGTAAAAAAAAAGACTTAAATAAATGAAGATTTATACTGTCTTTATAGAGTGAAATAGTATTTTTAAAGTGTTAATTCTTCCTAAACTGATTTACAGATCCAATGAAATTTCCAGTCAAAATCCTAACAGGATATTTTGTAGATATTGGCAAGATGATTCTAAGATATATAAAGAAAAAGCAAAGGACTTAGAAGAACCAAACACTTTTGGAGGAAAAAAGAAAAAACAAAGTTGGAAAATTGACACTATCTGATTTGCTCATTTGCTGATTTGCTTCAGTGATCAAGAGAATGTGGTATGAATGAAGGGAAGGTACATAGATCAATGGAACAAAATAAAGAGTCTAGAAATAGACCCCTATGTATGTGGTAGAGTGATTTTTGACAAAGATGTGAAGACAACTCAATGGAGAAAGGACAGTCCTTTCAAAAAATTATGCTATAGTAATTAAATATCGATATGCAAAAATAATGTACCTTGACATATACTCCATACTTTTACCAATTTTACCTTAAAAAGTATCATAGGTATAAATGTAAATAGCAACACTGTCAAAATTTTGGAAGAAAACATAGGGGAAAATCTTTGTGACCTTGGGTTAGGGCAAGAATTCTTAGATACAATATCAAAATCATAATCCATATTGTAAGAAAATGAAAACAGAAGCCATAGACTTGGGAGAAAATCTCCAAGAACTTGGATCCAAACTACATAATGAAAACTCAAAAATAAGAAAACAAACAGTCCAATTAAAAAATAGACAAAGATTTGTACAGACAGTTCATTAGGAAGATAAACAGATGGTAGATATCCACATGAAAATATGCTCAATACCACTGATCATTAGGGATATGCAATGGAAGACTACAACATGATACAATTACTCATTAATTAGAATGGCTGCTATCAAAGACTGATCATTCCATGTGTACAGGACTGTGTGGAACAATGGGAACTCTCATAGTTTGCTGGTGAGAGGGCAAACTGGTACTTTGGAAAACAGTTTAGCAGTTATTACAAAATTTAGCACATTTACATTACAACCCTATAACTCAAGTTATACTTATTTAACTAAGTGAAATAAAAAAAATATGTGCTACATAAAAACCTGTATATGAATGTTATAGCAGCTTTATTCCTAATACCAAATCTTACAAATAATCCAAATGTCCCTCAACTGGGGAATGGATCAACAAACTATAGTGTATCCATACAATGAAATGGTACTCATCCATAAAAAGGAATGTATTATTGTTGCATGCAATAACTTGGATTAATCTCAAAAACGTTATGCTAAGCAAAAAAAGCCAGATTCAAAGGCTATATACCATGTGATTCCATTTATATGATATTCTAAAGAAGTAAAACTATAGGGAAAGGGTACAGATCAATGGTAGGCAGGCACTAAGAGTAGGGGGAAAGCTTGACTCCAAGGAGGTAACCCAAGGATTTGAGGAGGAGGTGGTTGATGGAACTGTTTTGTATTTTGTTTGTGGTGATCATTACTCAACTCTGTGCATTTGCCAAAACTCATAGCATGGGGTACTGGAAGGAGATAATTTTCTACTTGTAAATTAAAATAAAAAAATGCATTCATGTCTTGATTTTCTAACTTGTACCATCCCCTGATCATTTTTGTGCATGGTAAGTTTTTTGACTTCTCCCCAGCTGATTCAGAAAGGAGTTTCTCAAAAGCACACCTACACTTTCAGTTTAAAAATTGCTTTGTAGTTATATAAGCAAAAAGATAACTAAATGCCACTTTGGGGGCCAAGATTTAGCTGCATACGGTAAGTCTTACTAAAAATATAAAGTTTAAACTGCTATTTAATTAAACTATGTTACAAACTATAAAAACAATATTGATTTATTACTATAGTTGTATTCTCTGTACAATGGTTTTAAAAGCATTGTGTGGTATATAGCTTTCACTAATCAGAGCAATCAATGTAGCAGAGAACAGAGAAGGATCCAAAGGATCCAACTGGTCACTTCCACTCTCAGGAAACAAGCAAGAAGAAATGAACCATCCAAGGGCTAATGGACAAGAGAATGTCTTGATATTCATTAATTTTTCTGAGCAAGACTAATGGTCACACTCATTTTTTCTTCCTGTGCTACAGCCAATCACTTATGGTGACATAGCAGAATAGAATAGATAAAAAATTTCCATGGAATCCAAAACTGTGACTCCATACCAGTGATGATTTCTTTTCCCTGGACATCATTGTAAGTGGAATGTTGAACTTTATAGTTCACATCACATCCTATGATGAGAGGCATTAAAAAAAAGAAATTAGGATTTAAGATGCAAAAGCATCAATGTCATGGACCTGGTAAAATCTACAGAGGGACAACAGGATGTTATGGCAGATCATCGATGTGGAGGTAAGGCATATTTAGGTTCAAATCCCACCCTGTCACTTACTAGATAATTAGGCAATTACTTAACATCCGTGAGCCTCAGTTTCCTTGTTCTTAAATTGGAAATATGGTATAGTACTCATCACAATGAATTGTTATGAGAATTGATGAGATGATGTAGAGGGCTCCATTTAGTATTTTGCACAGTGAAGATACTCAGCAAGTAATAGTTGTTACTATTATGATTTTTTTCTTTGAGAGAAAGATAGGGAGGGCAGCATGCAAATGAGTGAGGGGCAGAGAGAGAGAGAGAGAGAAGTGGGGCTCACCCGGGGCTTGTGTTTTAACCGAACCCAGGCTTGTGCTCCTGCTCATCCAAAGCAGGGCTTGAGCTCATGCAAAGTAGGGGTCAAGCTCACCCGACGGGTTCAAGCTCACTCCATGTGGGACTTGAATTCACCAACTGGGAGATCATGACCTGATCCAAAGTCAGATGCTTAACAACTAAGCCACCAGGCCCCTGTGATTATGTCTTTGTAAATCAGCATGGAATAACTAAAGTGACTATCTTTAAGTTTCTATTATCCCTTCTATTCTAATACCCATTAGTGTATGACTTTGGGCACATTACATAATTTCTCTTAGTTTTCTCATGTATAGAATGAGGATTAGCATAATAGTACCTATTTCATAGTACTGCTGTGAGGATTAAACAATTTAATTCTTCTAAAACTCTTAGTACAGTGCCTTACACATAGTACACAGTAAACATTAACTGCTACTATTATTACTACTATTATGTTATTTTTATTAATCTCAACCAAGGATTAACATATACTAACTGAGCACTATTATGGGTCCAAAGTGTTGGTAAAAGAAAATATTGGTAAGCTCTAGTGAATACCAAACTGCATTGTATTGAGTCTAAGTTCTCACACCTACTCAAAATATTTGATTAATTAATGAAGGTGTTCATTAGTAATTCAGTAACTAAATATGTCTGACCTCAACTTGTATGATCTGTCAGGATGGACAGTGAACTGGTGAGGAAGAATCAGGAAGAACAATATTCATATATTGAGAGAATTAAATTCATGGGGAGAAAAAAATGTCTCCTAGGCTGGAACAGACATAGAGACAGAAGTGGAGCAAGGTACATGTAGAAAATCAAATTTCCACCAGCAGTAGAATAGATACAAGAAGCTGCAATATAATAAAGTAATACAATGGAGTATTATACAGCAGAGAAAATTAACTAATTATACCTCTCTATCAATGTGGATGAATCTCACAAACAGAATATGGAATGGGATAAGCAAGTCACAAAATAAGAGCCACTATTATTCTATTTATATAAAATTTAAAGACAGGAAAAGCTAAATTACATTGTTAAGGGATAACATATATAAGTGATAAAACTATTAATAATGATTATCACACAAGTTAGGATAGTGGTTATATCACGGGAAGGGAAGGTCTCCTGAAATATTAACTTTCTATCATTTTGTAATATGTATGTGGGGGTATGGGAGACCTTGGTATGTGCTTTGTAACAGTCTCTTTAAAAGTACATGTATGCTTTATACATCCTTTTTTATGGATGACATATTTCACAATAAAAAGTAAAATCACTTGAAAGTAAGAGTGAATGGGGTCAGGAAGTCAGCCAGCCCAACCAGAGGATATTGTACGTTGTGGAATAGCAGGAATTAAAACAAATTAGGTGATATTTAATCCATTTCTTTTTGAGTGCTAAATGGCATCCAATTGGTTGCTTTTTTCCCTTTGTAAGCTTAAAAATCTCACCTTCCTCAATATATAGAAACAAATCATGGAAGTCATCAAGCAGAGTCAAGGGGTCACAACAGAGTGTATTGAAACCTCCAAGAGGAATGTTACCTCTGACACCTAGCTAGCTGGGCTGGGGTATCAGGCGCAAGGCAAAAGTGAGGCGTTGATAGCTGGGAGTTGTCTATCGATATTCAGGGCTTCCTCCTCACAATCGAGGCCCTTATTCCTGTTGACAAATGACACCCCACCGAAGGAGATGATGGAATTCATTCTGCTATCAAGGGTATGACTGAAGCAGAGTCTGGTAAGTCCTCAGTAGGGAAATGGAAGAGATCAAGTGAGGATAAACCAAAGGAATGTACTTCTACTAGGAAGATCAGAAAGAGATATAGGCTGATATACGTGCAAGTTCAGACACTTGGAGTTTATCTCCTGTGTCCGAAATCTGCCCCAGACATTCCATTACTCATTGCTCTTTTTCTTTTAATCCTGCTGTCAAGGAAATAAGCTGTAAACTGAGCAGGTGGGTACGAAAATCAATAAGTTTAACATTGTATTTGAATGCCTCTAGACTTTAGCCAGTAAGGAAAAGTTCATTCTGAGCCCCTTATTATCTTTTAGTGGTAAGCCAGCTAAGACCTGGATATTTGGAGGTATTTCTGTGTTATTTGGGTTCAATTGAAATCTCTCTCTCTCTTTCTCTGTCTGAAATTATTCTAGAACAAGTTAAATGTCCAAGGCTTAAATAAGAGGAATAGTAGGATAGCATAGCAGATAAATCTTACAGCTGTAAATAAAGTTCTAGAAACTTCATAATTCCTCAACAACCTTAAAAAATGATATTTTTCTAGATAAGAAAACTGAGGCTCTATGAGGTTAAATAATTTGACCAAGAATATAAGTGACGCTAGGATACCAACTCAGTTCTGCCTAAACACAAAGCAAGAGTGATGGGTGATAACTAGTTTCTTAAGAAGAAGAAAAGGACTTTAAGAGGAATGTTATCAGAGCTGTTCAGAGAGGTGGGAGGGTAGTTCCCAGAGGGATTGGTGTATCTAGGGGAAGGCTTTCTAAACTCACAGAAGATTAGGAGTTGAAGATGTTTACTGGTGCGCATAAGGTGGCAGCAGCTTCCTAAGGGAAAGGAAAAGACAGCTGTTGAAAACAGAGAAAGCAATAGTGGGTCCCCCAACTGGAAAGACTCAGCATAGTATATCTGGACTTAGTCCTCTAAGACATCAGTTTTGATACCATTTATCCCTCCACACTGCCATTGAAATTTGGGCAACCACTTCCCCAACTGCAACATATTATAATATATTGAAGTTGAAAAAATAAGTGAGTATATCTAGACCCATAATAGCCTGATACATGGAAGGAGGGAAGATACCAGTGTCAAGCTACATGCTTAGTATTTATATATCTTCATTTCTTTTGTTTCATGAGATAAAAATAAATATAAATAAAAGTGCTAACATTTTCTTCCTACACCTCACTGGGTTATCTTGGCATCCTAAAGCACACATTCAAGACACCTGGGGCCCCCTGACCAGGAGATGCTTCCCAGAAGATGGCAGAGTGATTCTGAGTCTAGTTTCAGGGACTTAAGCTGAATGGGACACAGGAAAGTCTAGGAGAAAGGGATTCCAGCTGGAGATCTCAAATTCGGCTGATGGTCAGCCACATTAAATACATCAAGAAAGGTATTTAGTTAGAAACACTTTGAAGGTGGACAATAGTTAGGAGAAGGAGATGCTATATGGAGTCTGAACAAGAGCTCTCCTGCGAAATGTCTTCTAATTTTTAAATATAAAGAGACCTTTGTTTTATCTGAGAGTGGCTTATGATGGACATCACAAATTCAGATGCTTAAAGTGGCCTCAATTAGTGAAGTGAGCTGGCTATACATGGACGCTGTCTTTTTGTTGCCTCATCTTGATGAGAAACATGTTCTACTCTAACTAACAACATGCATGAAGGTATGTGACATGTGCCACTCAGTCTCCATGCAGGGAAGCAATTGGGAGTGAGGGGAAGATGTGAATTGGAAAAGTCATACGTCATTTAAAGGGGGCAGTGGATACTCGTGTCCAGTTGGTCACTGCAACATGGGCCCATTTCTTGGGTCTTCATTTCTTATTTTTGGCTGCATTTCTTATTTTTCAAAATAGGCTAGAAATCAGGCTTTAAAGTAAAACTCTCAAGAGAGAGAGAGAGAGGGCGCACATTGAGTTTTTTGACAACGGTGTAATGGCCACAGAATGCCTTCAGCCTAAATCTGTCCTGCAGGCAACTGGTTTGCAACCTTGGACTTATTCCAGTGCTAGAAACCTGGGCTTGCAACCTGGACTTTCCCTGAAGCCTCCAGGGAATTGACTGGCTCTGGCTTTCTTGGGGAAGCCTTCCTGGCCAGATTGGCTCTCCCAGTTGTGCTTTCTCTAGTCCTCTGTATACCTCCATTCTTCTTTTCCACACATTTTCTTGGTAATCACATGTTTGATGCCTTTCTTTCCTGCTATTCTGTAAGTTCATGAAAGAAGGAACCATTTCTGTGTTACTCATTGGGTTCTCTGAAATCTGACTGGCTGAAGAGAGTTGTGTGTAGAAGGTTGACTAGAGAGTGTACTTGGGAGCATCAGGTGGGCAAGGGAACAGCATTTGGCTGAGAGATAATAAACAACTTTTTATAGCCATATATAGTTTATAATAAATGATTTATGTTATTTATTTAACATAAAGATATGAAAATGGGTGTTTATTTGAAATTATATTAAATTCATATTATTTAATTTTCTTTTATATAAATGCTATTATTTAAACCAAAGCAATAGAACTAGGTAACTGTGGCAATTAATGATTAATAATAGGACTAATTGAAAAACCATATGTGTGAGGTAAAGTTAACAATGTTTTCATAATATTTCTTTGCTCTGATACTATGACTTATTTTAACTCTTATTATATATTAAACAATTTCAGGCTATCTTAGTGTATATTTGTAAGATTCATACTAAACAGATGTTACCTATATCTAATAGAAAGATAACAGTGAGGTTTTTCTTTCTGTCTTATGATACAGTGGGGTAATTTTAGTCTTTCAGTTTCCTTTTCCAATAATACTTCTCTGAACTGCCTGCAAACTTTTCTTTAGGGCATACTTTTATTTTTTATGTAGTGGTAAAAGTAAATATAGTCAAATGTAAAAGTCACATTGACTTGCCGCTCTGCTGTTACTAAGCCTACATCACATTGATTCCTGATGTCAGTCCAATGTGATGATCTGAATACTTTCAACAAAAGCATCTGAGCATTGAATACTTGGGGTTTTACTCACAAGTAACACCAGGTTTTTAGACTTGTAAGAATTCATTTCTATCTCTCTCAAGATGTCCATTCAGTTTGAATCCACAGACTGATTTTGATAGACCAGCTGCCTATCAATCAGATAACCATTTAGAAGTTAATCATGTAAGTTGTCCATATTTAAATTGTCTATCATTTTAAAACACTCTTAATCATGTCACCATAACTTAAACCTCTCTTTCTTGGGGAAAAGGATTTTAAAACAGACAGGTAGTTTGAATTTGTGAAATTAAAGTTTGATTCCAAATAAGGTACAGTTTTAGTGAAGAAATGAGAAGTCCTGTTTAATTTGGCTGCCATTTTCTGAGTTCTAAAGCGGTCTTATTTTCAAAATATGAATTTTTTTCCTTGTATGAATTTAATTGCAGCCTACATGGAACGTTGAACAATACCTGCGTAGCCACTTCATCTTTTTCTAGGTTCCTTATAGCCTCTTCAAAGATCATCAAACAGTTTCAAAGGAACAGCATCTACATTTCTGCTTTACTGTAGTCTTTTTTCCATTCACACCTTCGAATTTGCAAATTAGAAGGCATTCTTCTTGTGCCACGCTTTGAAAATATGATTTTATGGCAAGCTAATATTTTAATATGGCTGGCAACAATGATATCCATCTTGTAGGCACATGTCTAAGGGGCAATCTTCCATTTCTATAAAGTCAATAATCTCATTAAGTGCTTTTATACATTTACATGTTTTACACATTTTGAAAAGTGACCTATGTTTTCATTATGAAAGCCTCAATATTATAGGTAAGTAAATCACATTCCTTTTTTTTTAATTAGTGTTATGTACAAGATGTGTAGAACATTTAGCAGGTAAGATCTCATGTGCTTTGATAAGAAGTTTATAGATCAAGGGATGCCTGGGTGGCTCAGTTGGTTGAGCATCCAACTTAGGCTCAGATTGTGATCTCCTGGTTCTTGAGTTCGAGCCTTGCATCAGGTTTGCTGCTGTCAGTGCAGAGCCTGCTTTGGATCCTCTGTCCCCACCTCTCTCTGCCCCTCCCCTCATGCTCTCTCAAAATAAGTAAACATTAAAAAAAAAAGAAGTTTATAGATCGAGTAGAATTTTCCAAAATTTATATTTGTACAGTATATCTGCTGAATCTGCAGCTAGATGAGCAAAATCTAGTTCTATTTGAACAAGATAACAGCAACCTTTTGTATGTTCTGTAATTTCGTTAAAATCTTGATAGGAATCAAGAACATAATTTAAAACTCCATTGTTCAAATCAAAATACCTAGGGGTCAGGGGGAACATCTTTTGTTTCTTGCCATGATTCAATTTATCACTTACACTATAGAAAGTATGATCATTGGTAAGATCTGACAGAATCTGATTGCTGGTTGCCAGAGAGTGGTTGGGGGTGGGTGCGTGGGTGGGTGAAATGCGTGAAGAGTCAAACGTCACAAACGTCCAGTTACAAAATAAATGTCATGGGATGTAATGTACAGCATGGTGACTGTACTTAATAACACTTTTTTGCATATTTGAAAGTTGCTAAGAGAGTAAATCTTAAGAGTCCTCATCACAAGCAAAAAACATTTTTTAAATTATGTATGGTATGGTGGTGGCGGTCATTTCTTAATCAGTGATTGAATGACCACTAGTTTCAGTTAAGTATTAGTATATTTTGGGGAGATGAAGAAACTATTGATTGATTTCAAAGTGCTTGCCTGTTTCATCCCTAACTTGGGAAAGTTTTCATATCTTCCCTTCTCCACCATGTGCGACCCCAAATCCTTTTTTGCATATCACACCAATATTATACCAGCCGTATTCTCTGTTTTGGTTTGGCCATGTATTCAGTATTTAAAAAAGTGCTTCTAGCAGTATGAAAGACCAAACCCTGAGCTGTATCTCATATTGGGACACTTGGAATCAACATTTAATCTTCAACTACTTAATGGAGTTTATTCTAATTTCTAGACAACTGTTCAATTTTCCTACATGCTGCCTGAGTAGGAAACTGTATGAAATAAAAGGGAGGCCCTGACAGGAAATTGCAGTGAGTCCTGGATTCACTTAGTACTGCACAATGGAAATAAATAAAAGCCACCTCCTCCCTTCTGTTGGTCCATTTCCCCTTTTGGATGAGCAAATGGGAATCATCTTTAGGGCATTATGTATTCACTGAGGGGCTGTGACCTTAATCCATAAAGCCCTATAGAGTTTATGCTTTGATTTTCTTAAAGCCCGCCTCCCCTATACAGTGTCGCAGACAATCAAAACTGCCCTGCAATGTGCTTGCTAATAGTTCACAATTTCAGTGGACCTAAGACTGAGCCATCTGGTAAATAGGGCTTGTCATAGAGATTCCCCTTAAGGTGATCTGACCACACCACAGTTTGCCTGGGAATCTCCCATCTTGCAATAAAACTGAGACAGTTTTTAGAATTCTCCTTGGATTACAGGAGAATAGAGTAAGTAACAAAAATATGATTGTTGATCCACTGCAGTAAAGTCTTCACAAAGAAGTTACACTTTTCTAAATAGTGGTATTTAGCGGCTTCTTGCTGTTAAAAGGGCACAAATACAGTTTAAATTCAACTAGAGGTATAAGGAAACAAACAAATGTTTTCGGAGAACCTACCATGTGTTAGGAAATTAATGTTTTCTCATTTGACCTTCACAACTCTATGATGTAGATATCATTATTCCTATTCTACAAGTGAAGAAACTGGCTTAGTGGTGTTAAGTGACCTTTGCAAAGGCCCATGGATAGTAAGGCATAGACTTGGGATTCAAATTCAAGTGCACAGGCTCCAGACTCTATGTCTTTACACCCTCTTACCCAAATAATGATCTCTTTCTGAGCTTCTTACTTCTCATCTTGGCTTCAATTCATTTCTTCTGTATCCTCTTTACTTTTCATACATGGTCCACGAGCTTGTTGTTTTTTATAATTTCTCCTCTTGATATTCTCTTTAAATTCTTTTAACTACTGTGTTTTTAGTTCCCTTTCTCATCTCCAACAGCTTAAGTCACTGTCCTCTTTCCTAGAGCAATGTATTATTGTCCTAACTGATCTTACATCTATTCTCTTGTAAGTCTGTTCTCCACACACAATCATGTAAAGGAAATCATTAAATTATACCATTCAGTTGCTCAAAATTCTGCGATGAGCTCACATCACAGCCTAGAGTCAAATTCCCTCTTTAATGACTAAGAAGGTGTTGTGTGATCTGGCCTCCATTCCCCTTTCTCGGGTGTCTCCTGCCCCTGCTCCCCAGGCTCCTCTCACTGCAGCCACACTGGTCTTCTGCGGGGACTTGTAAACCAAGCTCATTCTTGCTTTTTCACTTGCTGCTCCTTTGTCTTCCATCTGGTCTTTTCTTCGTTCACTTTCTGACTTGGTTTAGGTCTCTGATCAAACTTTCCCTGAGAAGAGAGGTTTCGTTGACTGTATCTCTAAAATACCTGCCAGCTAGTTCCACTGTATGCCTTGCCCTAGCATTTGTCATTCACTACCTAGATTTATCTTAGTTTTGAACATGGATTTATTCTCTTTTGTGTCTTTTCCCTGCGACTTAAATATAGGCTCTATGGTAGCAGGGACCCTTTCTGTCTTGTTTATCACTGCATCCCAGAGCCTATAGGACATGCTGTAGTACACACTCAGGAGATATTTGTTGAGTGCATAAAGATATACTTTCACAAATGCCTCAATAATATTCAAGGTAATCTTAGCACATTGCTTTTCTGGTCTCTGAATTATTTCTTCACTACATTTTTTAAAATTTATGTTTATTTGTTTGTGACAGAGAGACAGAGTACAAGTGGGGGAGGGGCAGAGAGAGAGGGAGACACAGAATCCGAAACAGGCTCCAGGCTCTGAGCTGTCAGCACAGAGCCCAACATGGGGCTCAAACCCACGAACCCTGAGATCATGACCTGAGCTGAAGTCAGAAGCCCAACCTACTGAACCACCCAGGTACTCCTCTTCACTACTCTCATTTATTGTCTTTTTCAGTTAAACCCCTATTCTATCAACTGATCATGTGTTGCCTTATGATGTATTTTATATTATTTAAATAGCTTTTATACAATATTGCTATAGTTTGTGTGTTTCGGTTTTTATCTTGTGGATAAGCACCACGGTAGTTTAAGCATGATCTGTACTAATCTTAGTATTTCTTATAGCAACACAGTCCATTAATACCACATAGTAGGAAATCATGGATGCTTTGCTATTTGGTGATTGATTTAATGAGATATTAAATACATTCTATATACTAGACAATATTCTCAGTGCTTTGTCAACATTATTTCTTTTATCCTTATGACAACAAGCTGAAGTAACCTCATTTTGCAGATAAGAACTATGGTTCAGAAAGAAATGACTTGGTTTATTAAGGTTGTACACCTAAGAAAAAGTGAAGTGAGTCTTAAAAATAGATAGCGACTTTAAAACAAATGTTCTTTTCACTAGAGACTATAGCTATGCAGTAAATCTCTGTTAATAATTAGATTCATTCATAAAGTACAATGACTCTCAAATCATACTGAGCTACCTTATTTCCTATGGGGGAAGAGGAATGTGCTGAGTGGAGTATGTTGCTTTTGATTATTATCTTTATGCTCTGTGCCTCCAGGGTTATGTAAAGAAGGACTGAAAAGGCAACTGGATCTACTCAACAGAAAATTTAAAATCACAAAACAAGCAGGTGCACAGGTCAGGTACAATTGTGACTCAATTCTCATTATTTGGGTTCCATATTACTTGAGACCCTAGACATACTATGTTGCTTTCCCCTTTCCTTCCCATGACCATTATCCTTAATCAGACCTGAAGCCCTGAAAAGAGAAGCTCTAATTAGAATTGAGAAATTCAATACGGAGCTGAAGGAAAAAGAATCACTCATTGGCTAGCCACATTCCAATTCTCCACAGTTGTCCAAACCTGTCTATAGACCTGATATCTTTGCAAGCATGACATCATTCAAGGTGCCTCATAGAACCAAAAATACAGAACCCCTGCCTAAGATGGGGAGCAACATACAATGGTTATTTGATGATTTGGTGGAGCTTGACTTTTTAGGAGATCTTTAGAATTGCTGATTTTTTTTTTTTTTGCTGAACTTTCTTATGTAAGCTGAATTTTCTAAATGCTATTATAAATCAGTGACTCTCCAAGGTTTAATATGCTTAAGAATCACCAAGGTATCCTGTGTGAAAAAGCAGATTCTAGGGTCATCACTGCCAGAAACTCTAATGTAGTAGACCTTGGGTGGAGCTTGGGAATCTGAGTCTTAAAAAAGTTCCTCCAGATGATTCTGATAACACATTATCCATAAAGATATATATCAGTCTAAAACACCTTTCCCCCTCAGATATTTTAACTCGGAAATTATGTTTTATATTTTTGAATAATATATTCTTTCTCACAGGAATATGGAAGACAATTGAATATTTTATTGTGTTAATATTAGAGACTCAACTCCAAAATGATAATCAGTCAAGAGATTTCTGTTATAATGATTTATTCGAGTCTTTTTTTTTTTGTCTTCTACAGCTTTTAATGCACTGTCAATCTTTTAAATTAGACATCAGCCAAGCATTAGCTCACCATCTATATTATTAAGTACTAAAAGCTGGCCCAGCATTCTGGCAAGAAGGAAGGAGCTGTAAACAGTGAGGCCTGAAAACCAAAATGGTGTGAAGTGTTTAGGTCACCTTGGGGGGAATCTTGGCACTAATGTCAATCCTAATTCCCAGAAGGTTCCTTTAGTGTCACACAGTGGGGAAACTATGAGCAGACACACAGTAAGAAGAGTTTGCTGTTATACATACATGCGACATCTTTTGGGGATTTTCATACTGCTTTCATTACACTAAATTACAGAAAGTGATATTTATCCCATAAGGTACGAATTGAAGCAGACATGTATGTTATTAAAATGGTAAGCTATGAAAAGCACCACACAAATGGTATGAACAAAGTTCTCAGACACTGTGAAGAACAGAGAGGATGACATTTGAGCTAGGCCAAAGAGTATAAGCAGCCTTTCACCAGACAGAGATAGAACAAAAGCCTTTTATAGAGAAGAGCTACCTTAGGATAAAACAAAATAACAGCAACTAACATTTATGGAAACATTATTTGGTAGACACTGCTATAAGCATTTATGTTTTATTTGATTTAATTCTCAAAAACCTATATGTAATGGGTGCTGTTATTATTCTCAATATACAGATGAAGGGACCCAGCTGTGTGCCTATGTGTGGAATACTCCTGGGTAGCAGGAACATGTCAGGAGTAGCAAATGGCATGGTATGACCTGAATCAACAGAGAAGGTATCAAAGGTAGGCTGGGCCGGGTGACGAAGTACCTTCATGAGATGGTGATGAAGTGCTTTACATGGAGGGTTTTGTTCTTGTTTTTTAAATTAGTGTTTCTTATTACACAAGTAATATCTACACATACTTTGAAAATCTGCAAACAGCAAACAATGAAAAGAAAATTTGGCCCCACAGATCCTCTGTTCCACAGCCCTTCTCCCAAGAACAACTATGATCGCTAACTTCTTGTGTATCTTTGTAGAACTAGTCTATGCAGAAGTATCTTCTTTCTTCTTCTTTTGCTGAACACACAGGCACATGCTATACAAACCTGCATCTTGAGATTGTCCCATATCAGCACATTTGGCACATTCAGATCTGTCTCATTCTTGTCTCCAGCTCCATGTTTTCCAATTATGTGGTTGAATCATGGTTTATTTAACCAATCCACTAATGATAGACATTAAATGTGTTGCCAGTCCATACACAGCACTGATTTGATGATTCTCATCTTTGAAAATGTGCAAGTATTACTTACAGGAGATGCTCCTGGAGGCAGGATTTCTGTGCCCCCGGGAAAGAATTCAAACAGTGAAATGGCATGAGCAAGTTGGCCTTTGAGAGCCACCAGTCTGGCAGCTGTGTGGAGCTGTGTGGAGGATGGAATGGACTGTGTGGAGGCATGTGGAAGATGGAGTGGAGGGAGGAGCATGCAGAAGTGAGCAGACTGGGAGTCTCTGGTATTTCCTCAGGAGGGAGCCGGTGTGAGCCACTGGCAGCTCAGCAAGCGGATGGTTGGATTGGAGCAGTTTCTGGAGGGAATAATGGAAAGAGCCTTTGCACAGCCTCTCTGCTCTCCTTTTCTCCTTTGTGCTTCCTGTTTCTTGCCCAGTTCTTTTGACCAGATAGGTAGCGCCTGTGAGCAGAAAGTGTGCCAACTTTGAGTGTCAAGTTATATGTTTTTAGTATTTTGAAATCAATAATGACAGAGAATTTAGGGAGCCAATGAGCACTGGGGAGAAATGGGGGAAGACCCTTTTCAGAAATGTTCCAGAAGTGATAGGCGAGTTACCTTAGCTGTCCCATGTGCTCTCATTCTACCAGGGCATGGTGGACGGAGCTGGGTGCCTGTGCATCTTTTCATTTCTCTTTTTCTTTTCTTTTCTTATGCCCTTTGCATTCGAGGGTAACTACCATACCCTCATTAAGCCCCGTGACTTCTTTCATTCCTTGCCTAGTCATAATCTTAATTACCCCTGCTTAAAAAAGCTTAACCTACTTAAAGGAGAAATAACAAACTAATCCTAGTTTGACAACACATGTACATTGCATCTGGCATTAGGGGCAGCAGGGTTTCCCGGGCATCTACCACTGAGCAGCCTCGGAGCGGAAAATGCAGACATGAAGGCTCACGGCCACGGCCCCGGGCAGGCGTGGGGTCAGTCTAGGGAAGGCTCTCACTCACCCCACGCCTGAGCTCCAGAGTACTCCACGACCCATGTGGCCCAGGGCCCTAAACCTTCTGTAACCCAGAAATGAAGCAGAACTCCTCCTGGTATGGTTGCAAGTCAGTTAGAATTTGAGAAACACAAAACTGAAAGCCAAAGAGGATTGGCTGCCAGTCACACAGCCAGCGTGCCCTTCTGCCAGGGCACGCCTGCTCCTGATATGAACGCCAATGTTTATTCTCTTCTGGGGGCGGGGGGAAGGCCTAAGTGTTGCTGCGCACACCACTTTGGCTCAGAGGGAGACCCAGAGCAGGCACACACCCAGGTTGCACACAGCAGGCAGGTTTGACTGCGCAGGCTTTGGGAGACAGGAGTCGCTCTTCATTGCAGGGGAGGTGGCGGGCGGGGGAGGGGAGGATTCTGCAGCTAGGCAGTCTGCTAGGCAAATGGTGCTCACAATATGCTCTGGGCCTCCCAATGTTTCCATTTTAATTACTATTGTT
This sequence comes from Acinonyx jubatus, assembly GCF_027475565.1. NCBI lineage: Eukaryota > Metazoa > Chordata > Mammalia > Carnivora > Felidae > Acinonyx > Acinonyx jubatus. The sequence goes on from NC_069394.1 coordinate 29,959,583, forward strand.
CTATTTTCCTGGGGGAAGAAGAAAGAAAAAGGAAAATTATGACTAGGATCTTTCAGGTGGTGAGGCATGTATGGTTTTTAGAGATGAAATTGACTTTATTCAACATATCTTTTTCTGATTTTCACATTGAAATTCAGAACAGGTGAAGGAGTAAGGAAATGGAAGAGGTAAAAGGGGGAGAAGAGAGAGGATGCAGTAGGTTCTCAGCTCACTTCCTGCTTACATGCCTGGAAAATTTCAGCTTCCCAAGGCACAGCTTCCCAAACAGGGTGGATTTCAGGTGTGTCAAAATATTGATCCTTTCAGCTCACAGGTGGCAGGACAGGGTCAAAAGGGGCCTCAGCTGCCTTTTCCATGTAGCCCAAGTCACTTTCAAATATAATCCTTTTCTATCTGGACTGAGATGGAAATTTTTGAAGAAAGTAAAAAATACTGTCTTAGAACCTAATGGTCCCTGCTACTTGGATAGAAACACAGTGTGGCTGTTTGGCCTCATCAAACCTCTAGTTTGCTAGGTTGTATGTATGTGTATATGTGCATGTGTGTATACACATATATGTGTACATATTCATATGTGTAGAAATGTGTGTCTGTATATTGATCTATTTCTTTATATCTATAGAGAATTAAAGTTAATCAAGCATTGTGGCTAATAGCATATGCTTTGGAGTCTAGCAGACTTGGTTTGAAACTCAGCTTTACAGTTTCTTATTGTATTACCTTGAACAGATTACTAAATCCCTCTGCTTCATTTCTTGGGGGATAAATACCTACCTTTCACAGTCATGACCTTGAGCAAGTCACTTAAATGTTTTGCTCTTCAGTGTCTTCGTCTGCAAAATGGGATAATAATAGTTCCTAACTTATAATTTTGCAGAAAGGATAAACATGTTAACTGATATATTAGTGTATCAATTAATGTATATCAATCACTCAGAACATTGCCTCGTACCTGGTAAACTATGAAGCTGTGAGTTCTCAGTATTGTTAATCATCATCATCATCATGTAAAGTGTTTAGCACAGGGGCTTGTATACGTGATAGCTATCATCATCACCATCATCATTACTATAGTTTACTTTGGGGAAGAGAAGTGGTTTTTGTTCTCACTACAGAAAACCAAACTGTGTGCAGCTCTGACATCGTGAGAACAGCTGCTGAGAATGTAGGGGATAAGAGTCTTGCTGGGGCGAGTGTAAAGTACATAATACAAGTCACCCTTACAGCCTAGAGGGTGAGCTCCAGTGTGGGATTCTTACCTAGTCAGAAGTCTCTCCTCTTTACTCCTTTCTCCCCAGTCTCCATTATAGTCCCGTCTTTGTTAAATCACTTATCCATTAATTTCGGAAAAAAAAAAAAAAAAAAAAAAGGAATATTTGTGTTCTTTGGAGCCCTTGCATGCCTGTTGCCAAATCCCAAGTCCATTGCCAAGGAAGCATTGCTTGGGGGCTAGCTGACTTCGCCTTAGTGTTCCCACTTAGCTGCTCTCTGCACTGGGGATGAAGGAAGCAATGTTCATGGGAGAGCCTGTGAGCAGTCAGCCAAAGATGGGGGGGAGGGGTAAAGTGTTATTAGAAACAGGAGAGAATTGCTAACAAATTGAGCTTTCAAGCAGGAAATTAAAGAAGCAATCAAGACTGAGTACAGGTGGGCATGCACAGCCCAGGGGTCTTGAAGCAGAAATACTGTTCAGGAGTGTGGCATGACAGATTGACCCTCTGGATTTCCTGTTGCTACCTGTCATCCGCTCATGGGGTCAGCCTACATGGTCTCTAGGAATCACAGCAGAGAGCCATCACTTGGTGAAGAGTAAAGCAGGAATGGTCTTCTTGGTTTCCCCTCATTTCTCCCCTATGCTTTCTCAATAGGCAGGTAGCTGTCAGAAGGAGGGCACAAGTCAGAACTTGAATATTCCATCTGGAGTTCATTCCAAAGGTCCCAGGACAGCAACCCTGCCTAGGGGCTGGGATAGATATGTGGGCTTCAGATAGACCTGAGCTGAAGTCCTAACTCTTCTCTGCAACTGGATGACCATGCTCAAGTTTTTAATTTCTCTAGCCCTTGGGACCCGCTTCTGACAAATGGAGTTCAAGCCAGTTGCATACCCTACATTGTGCCTGAATAAGTTAATGTATAGAAAGAACTCACCACAGTGCTGCATCATGGGTGCTTAAAAAATGGTAGCTGTTCTTATTCTATCATTGTTAACATTAATGTCACATACACTGTTCTTCAGTGGGTCTTCCTACTGCCACCTCTGAGACAAGATCTTTTTCCTTTTTTCACTCACATCTGCTGGCAGCTTTTTGCTGGCCTTTCTTGACTCCATACTTGAACACTGCAACTGATTTTGCTTTTGATCTGGATTTTACTTGTATGCACATGTTTATTCTTTGTGATAGTTCCTGGACCCTGAGCTCTCCTTGAGCTACCCTGATGAGAAGTGAGGTCAGGAGAGAACTCACAGTCTCAGATCTCATCTCCTGCTTTGATTCCTCCACAGTTTTTTTCCTGCCACATCCAATATGACAGAGGAGTCTTAAAAACTACAGATACACTCATGGGGCACTTGCTTGGGGCAGAAAAAGGGAAACAATCCCTCCCCATGGAATGATCTCTGAGAGAAAAGGTGGAAGGGAGGCTGGGTTACACAACAGGGGAAAATGCCGTGAAATCTTGCTGTCAGTAGGTTAGCACTGGCAGTTATTTTGGTTTTTGGCTTTGAAACTGCTATGCAATTCAGCTACTGAGAGTTTAGATTGCTGTTTGTTGATGAAGGGGGATCATAAGCCCAACCAAGTTTCCTCCAAACCTTCTCCCTGGGACTGTTTCAAAGAAAAATAAAGAAAAAAAATGCCATTGGTATCTTCTCCCTCCAAAGCTTTGGTAACTTCTCCAATTATCATTCTGGAAAGAGCTCTGGCCCAGTATTTCATAAGAAAACCCAAATGAAGCATGTAAAAATAATCCTCGGTGGGCCGGCAGGAGGGACAACATTAGATGCTACAGATGGAAATGCTGGCTCAGAGGAACTGAGCTTTAGTCTGAACAGTACCCTCTTGACGGCTGTGGACACAGAGTCTCCACAGGTCAGAATGAAGAAAATGTGCTTCATCCTCTTAATTAGCACGTGAAGCGGGCTTGGGGCTAAAGAGTAACTCCAATCTCAGGACTCTAAGCCTTACAAATGTAGCAGATGTCTGTGGGAGGAAGCTTGGTTAACTATGAAAAGAAATAGAGAGGAAGAGTTTTAACTCAGGGTGAGGACTCAGTTTTTGAAGGCCGACTAAATGAATACCTGGATGATACTCTAGGTCTGTGTGTTTTAGACACTCCTCTTTCTTTGCTCCTGAACCCGATTTCAAGTGATATTATCTAGGAGTTTGTTAAGATGGCTGACAGTGTAATTATACTTGTCTTCTTGGCCCCACCTGAGTGGTTCTCCCTCACCCATCCCCTATGTCTAATGATTCTTGTCACTAAGTTCAATTTCTGGAATTATCTAGCTCATAAAGGTCTATAAAATTCACTGTGACCTGGACACACCTAGTTAAAGAATCATAACTAAATTCATATTTACTGTGTTGCAGAGTGGTGCTGGGATCTGCATCCCCAGACTAGAGGGGGTAAAATGATGCACTGCAAAGAGATAAAGGGATTCTGTCTTCCCAGAGACAATTTCCTATTTAACTTAAGCACCTTAACCTTGATGGCCAAGCTAAAGACAATCTATTTTTCTCTGTTTTTTCCCTAACAAGGGACTTATTCATTCATTCATTCATTCACTCACTCCTTCATTCATTCAACAAATGTTTATTGAGCATTACTATATGCTAGGGATATAGTGGTGAACAAAGCCAACTTCATGCTCTCTTGGAGTTATATTCTACTAGCAGGCAATAGACCAATAACCAATAAATATATAACGCCAGTGGAGATAAGTGCTATGAGAGTGGGGAAAAGCAGGCTATTTAGCAGAAGACTAGTTTGGAAAGCAAACTACTTGAATAGACAGAAATTAGAACATTAACACTCCAGGAATCCCTCCTCCTGTACCGTCTTCCTACCTGAATGTCTCAGGCATTCTTAAATGACGTTAGTGGGCATTCAGCAGAAAACATAAAGGTGTTTACCTTTGTGCAGACCTGGAGACATTGGTACATGTCATAAAGAAAGAACCATGACTGTGTCAAATTTGATTGCCCCATGCAGACCAGCACTTACTTCAGAGTGGGGCTGGGCACAAATAGGCACAAATAGGTAGTGCTGAGCTTGATACCTCCAATTTAGTTCTTTTTTGGCTTTAAATCTACATATTTTTTTTATTGTCATAAAAAACACATGACATAAATTTGCTTTGTTGCCCTATTAATGATTCTTAAGTGTACAGAACAGTATTATTAACTCTATGCCCATTGTTGTACAGCAAATCTCTAGAACTTTTTCAAAGTCTTGTATTACAGAGACTCTATACCCATTGAACAGCGAATTCCCATTTCCCCCTCCCCCCGCCCCGGGCAAACACCACTCTACTTTCTGTTTCTATGAGTTTGATTATGTTAGGTACTTCATTTGAGTGGAATCATATAGTATTTGTCCTTTTGTGACTGGCTTATTTCACTTAGCAGAATGTCCTCAAGGCTCATCCATGTCGTAGCAAATGACAGGATTTCCTTCCTTTTTAAGGCCTAATACTATTCCATTGCATGTATACACCACATTTTCTTGATCTATTCATCCATTGATAGACATTCATTTTGGCTATTGTAGATAGTGCTGCAATGAACATGTGTGAGCTAATATCTCTTCAAGATCCTATTTTTAATTATTTTGGATACCAATTTAGTCACTCTTGAATCACTCTGTGATGTGTTGCCCTGAACGAAATGCATGGATCACCCTCCCTGTAATTTTGCAGTGATTCTCTGGTTCCTCCAAACCCATGCCTCAAGCACCTGCTATCTCCCAGGCTCTGAGGATGCAGAGGAGAATAATAATAAAAGATAACATTTCTATGGGGCTAGGCATTCTTTTAAACTAACCTTGTGAGGCAAGTATTATTGTTACCAAATCCATTTTGAGGGAGAACACTGAGGCAGACAGTTAGCTGGCAAAATGAGAATGGGATTTGGTCTCAGGCAGTCTGGCCACAGGAGCTTGTCACTCTCTTGTAACTGAACAATTTCTCCTTTGCCTTTCATGTGTTCAGAGTCTGGCAGGATAGGGCTGACAGATGAGGAAATGACTACATTCAACAGGGTAGGAATTGCCACAGTGTAGATAGCTGCTCAAACAATTAGTTTTGGGAACACAGAGTAAAAAGCATTGAACTCCATGAAGCTGGGCAAGATTTTTTAGAGGCAGAGACATTTGGGTTGAATCCTGATGGATCGGTGGAAGGACCAAATGAAAAAGCAGGTATTTAAAGCACATTCCAGGTAAAATAAAACCCATGTTTTTCATCTCTTGTGCAAACCTTCATTAAATATCTGCTGTTCAAGGGCTTTGTATGTGGTAGACGCAACTGTAAGTGTTTTATGTATTGTCTTATTCATTTCTAACAAAACACTGAAGGGCGAGTATAAGGATCCTCATTTTATAGATGAGGAAACTGAGGTTCAGAGGGTTGAAGTGCAGTGCTCAAGAACACACAGCCAAAGTCCAACTCCTGTTTGTTGGGCTTCAAAGGGGTGCTCCTGACACTCTGAAGTATAAAGTGAGGACAGCGATGTGAAAGTCAAGCTCCTCACCCCTGGAAACCCCCGAGGATGACATTGTCCAGGCAAAGGTGTGGCGTTAGCTGGTCCAACTTGGCCCACTGACTGATAAACCTGACTGGGCTACACAGCAGAAAAGGAAAGGTTAAGAAAAAGGGCAAAGTAGCAAGATCTTTCTTTAAAGAGAAGAAAGCCCAGCCTCCTCCTCCCCCAGCCGGTGGGGCTCCGTGGTGGAGCGGGTGTTCGGTTGCCTTGCAGCTGCTGTTCGCCCCGTTCTAAGGTTGCAGCGCAAGAGTCTGTTCACCTGACACTATTGAAAAGCGGAGCGAGTGAAACAGTGGCTTATCACAAGGCACCAGAGGTCTCTGTTTCTGGCTGGGTTCTACCGTGCACTTGGCATTCAGAAAGCACTTGTAGATGGACTGCCAAAATGCCAGATTTTTTTTTTTTTTTAATCCAAGGTAGGGTCAGATTTTCTCTCCATCCACCCTTCTCTCCCTCCCCCAAGGTAGTAATCGCATCACAGAGAAACCTGAGCTCACTTGTTTTTTGCCGCCAGCTCCTATTTGCCTGGAAAATACATTTGCTGGCGAGGACTCCGGGAGGAGCTGCATCCTGATTTATTGCTCTTTGCCTGAGAAGGTTTTGCTTCTGAGAATTCTATTGTGTCAGAGCTGGGATGGGATTTAAATCTTGCTCTGAAGGGACCGGAGTATTGGTAATGGGATTAATAAAGGGCATATTCTGGCCCCTCCAAGCACTGTGATGTGGCAATTTATTAAAGAGAACAGAGAAGGAATAGTCCTTAAATTGCTTTGCTGTGCTTGTGGACCTTTAAATACTACCCTGATCACAATGATGGGCAAACTTAGAGGTTCCAGGCTGTTTCTCAGGTCCTGCCTGGAACTCTGGAGCACACCCCTGACTCCTAAGTCTCTCATACACACAGTGGCAAGATGCTCTTGACAAAGGGAAAGAAGAGGAATAAGTGTGGTTTTTTGTTTCATAAATTTTTATTCATTTTTGAGAGAGCCTGAGTGGAGGAGGGGCAGAGAGAGAGGGGGACAGAGGATCCAAAGCAGGCTCTGTGCTGACAAGCATCCAGCCTGATGCAGGGCTTGAACTCACGAATCGTGAGATCATGACCTGAGCCTAAGTCAGAGGCTCAACCGCCTGACCCACCCAGGTGCCCTGAGGAATAGGTGTGTTTTGTCTTCAGTGGCAAACATCCTTAGTGATATAAGTGCTCTGTGAATGTGTGTTAAATGGGTGATCTGTGATTTGGGAGAGTTGGTGGTGGTGGAAAAGGGGGCAAAGGGCTGAGAGAGAGTGAGAGAGAGAATGGTGGACCACAGTGGGAAAACAAAGGTCGTGTCATAACCTCCTTTGTTTTCTCCGCCACCAATATCCTTTATAGTCGTGGTTTGCAAAATGCAAACACATTTGATATGTTCATACAGATGAACAACTTTCTCTGGGCTAAAATGGTTGGGGAGTCTTTTTAACAGAACTTAAATTTAATTTTAGTTTGGTGTTCTCAGAGGAACCCAAACCCAGTGATATTTTCTGTTTTGTGAGACAATCATGTAGTTGAGCACTTGGCAGCATTGGCCCCAGGATGAGTTTCTTTTTGTAGCTCCCCTCAAGGGTTTGAAGAGGAAGGCTTTTATCATTTCTCCAGTCCAGAATCTGTATTTTGGCAGGTATGAAAGGCAAAGGACATTTTTGATAACATGCAAAAGAATGAAATAAGGATTACCATGATTTTGATTGTGAAAGTAATCAAGTTCCTTTAAAAGACAAGATACAAAGTTATAAGCAGTCAGGATCATCATTTCTGTAGGGGTAGTTTTATACATTCTTAGTGGGGTTGGATTTCATTCCTGAATTTCAATTTACTTGCAAAGTGTTATTTTCATCTTTTTACTAAGTTGGGGAGCTGAATAATTTGATATACAGTTGTGCCTAAATACTTCCATAGAGTGGGGTAAAAAGATCACAATGCAACTAGTTTAGAAAAAGAAAAAGGGGGGAATCTGGAAAAGACCAAGTCAATTATGACCCCTTGCTACACATTGCTCACCATGATCCTTGAAGCTAGAGAAGATGGTTTCAGCTTTAATATGTTGAGACCTCAAGGAACACAAAGGCAATCCAGACTCTCAGTGGACTTCTTTAGACAGTAAAGCATGCTTGGGAGCACTCCTGGTGAGATCCTGATATACTCTTCAGAACTCTGAGGTCAAGGGCAACATCTCTGTTGTTTGTACCTCTATCCAGGACACCTAACAAAGACTTTTTACCCAGTAAGTACTCAATAAATAATTGTTGAATAAACTGAGAGAAAATGAGAAAGAATTTCTGAGACCTCTACTGGGTTAAGTGCTGATGCTTCAGCATGAATAAAAGCTCCTACCCTGTGGTGCTTCCATTTTCACACTATGGGGCCAGTATGGAGAATTTCACCAGGATTATTCCACAGGTGATCTATTTTTGTTGAGGAACTATGTTTTTTTCTGGAGTGAATGACACCAAATGAATGCAATTCCTTGATCAATTTTCTATAGGGTACAGTTACACGTTTCTATTATTTCCACTATCATTCTTACTTTATTAATGCATTTTACTATTTTTGAAATCGTTTCTCCTGTGAAAAACTTTGCAGTAAAATTTGATTCACTGATTAGTTTTCAGGGTCCATATTGAGTATGCCAATTTAGCTTTTCCTTTTTGTAATTTTTGGATCCCTTTCTGATCTCTATTTTCACTGAACCTAACTTTCCCAGGTCAGATTGAAGATCTCACAGGTTAGCTGTTGCCATTCTTTTTTATGTTGATTGATTTTACCATTTGTTACAAATGAGATAAAAGCTCACCAGAGTGGGGGTGCCGGGGTAGCTCAGTTGGTTAAACATCTGACTCTTGATTTTGGCTGAGGTCAGGATCTCACGGTTCATGAGTTTGAACCCTACATGGGGCTCAGCACTGGTAGTGCAGAGCCTGCTTTGGATCCTCTCTCTCCCCCTCTCTCTGCCCCTCTGCCACTCTCTCTCTCAAAATACATACATACATACATAAACTTTTTTTAAAAATGGGTTTATTAGAGGGTATTTATGTTCTAGCTAATTATTGGCATAGTGCAGGATGGTACTTTCTAGAATTAGTCTCTCTTGTTTTTTTTTAAATGTTCATTTTTATTTTTGAGTTAGAGTACAAGCGGGTGAGGTGCAAAGAGAGAGGGGGACAGAGCTCTGTGCTGACAGCAGAGAGCCTGATGGCAGGGCTCAAACTCAGGAACTGAGAGATCATGACTTGAGTCAAAGTTGGACTCAGCCAACCGAGCCACTCAGTTTCCTCAGTCTTCCTCATTGTTAACACAGTTCTGATCGCTTGCATATTCTGTTCTCTCTGTTGGCAGAACAGAGAGTCAATGTGTCCTGTTTCATCTCCTATTTTATTGGCTCCCATGAAGCCTGAGGCATTGTAAGTTTCAGTCAAATGGACTTCCCACTGAATGTTGTTTTAACTTCTTTATTCTTTCCCAACTTGAGGGGTTTTGCTGACGTAAATTTTACCAATCTCTTTAGGTCTCTGTAAAAGTGTTTCTGAATCTTCCAATCAGAGGTAAATTCTTAAATATTTTAGCAGTACAAATATAAAGTTCTGTTGTTATGTTATATGAGGTGCTATGACATATTATGTATTATACGTGTATACTGTGATATATATACAGATTACATAAGCGACTTTGTCTTATTTTCCACATTTATCTTAAAATTCCTTAAAGGCAGGGTTGTGTCACATTTATAGTTATGTTATCTGAGATTACTTAAAAAGCCCTCTTTGAACCCCTATCACATAGGCTGGAGGAATGATCAGTCTCATTCCTGTTGCTTCCCCTCCCATGACCAGTCCACACTGCTTGCTAGCAGGACACCTCCATCTCACCTGCAGTGGTCCCTCCATTTTTGTATCTGTGCCCCATCTATCTGTACCACACTTGAGGTCAACTCCCAAGTATTCTACTTCCCTGAGATGGGCTGGGTCCCCACTCCTACTTCCCACAGAATACACATTTCTCTGTTCTACCCATTCTGAATATTTAAAATAAGCTCTTTAGTAAGTTTTCTCAAAAGACACTAAAAGAAAGCCATCTTTTTCGGATGTCTTCTGACTTCTTCGCAAAATTCTCTGCATCAAGAAAATCCTATGAACCTGGCTACCTTCTGGGAATGGTATGGGAAGGGGAAAATATAAAAAATAAAAATTAATTAATATTTTGGGGGGAAAAATCCTTCCACAAAAAGGCTAAAAGAATAGCTGTGAGATGTGAACCTTTATAAAAAATAAAGGACATGGTTGTATCAGGATTGTAGTCAGCTGTTCAACAGCATTGACTCAAGAGGCCAGACAACTCTAGTGATAGGAAACAGGAGGAAATAAGTACTAGCAGGTGAGCTACTGGGGATTTGGCAACTAGCAATAGCTAGACATGTCAACAAGAAGAGAAGAAGCATCAGGAAGGCTTAGCAGAAGGTGGAGGGCATTGGGACTCAGGTTAGGACACTGGCCTTCAGGAGGACTGCTGAGATCCAGGTAAGACCACAGCTCTGGAGGGATGGGCATCAGGTCAGGCATCACAACAGAGTGTTCAACAAGGAAAAAAACATGATAAGGACCTAATCAGCAGAAAGGGATTCAAAGGTTAACCATGTCCTGAAGCAAGGCTGACCTCGTGCTGAGTTGCTGAGTTACTGAGCTACTTGATTATGTTTCCAAAATCCTCTAATAGGAGAGAGGAAGATTGGTCCCCAAGCTGGGGGTGGGACTAAACTCCAGCCTACCGCAGAAATCTGAGTTGCCCAAGGGATGGAAGAGAAGAGTGAGTCAGGCAAGCTATTAAACCAGGATTTTGATGCACAGTGTTTGAAAACGACACTGGCATAAAAATTAGTTTTCACACACTTCTCTACACATGGATACCGTCAACGCTTAACTTTGAGCATATTGACCAAAATAAAAATGGCCTGCTTTGTAAAACTCACCATTTATACTTCCTCCTCAAAAGCTCAGTTGCCACAATCCAAGGTAGAGCATGTCTCATATGTTGAAAAATATAGTGACAATATTGTTCGTATAATGACTGTGAGTGAAGTCTTAAGAACGAATAGCACATTTTCTGGGAGGATTAGCAAGCACGTCATGGATGATTGCCAGTTTGTGAGCCATTAGTCAGGAAACACTTGTGTTAGGGTAACTCTAAGACTTTCAGCTGGGCAACAACCATAATTATTTCAGTGAAAGCATTTGGATGCTATTCAGTGACTTCACAAGCAAACAGATCCAATCTCTTTCCACTTTAATCTGTACCACATTCTGCAACCACAAAAAGTTTTCTTAAACTATTAGTTAAATACATTCTTCCTCTTGCTTGAAAGCTTCCAGTAGATCCTTAATATGCTTCATGTCAAGTCCAAAGCCTTCCTGTCAAAGATCTCCACAACTTGAAATCACTCCACCAATTCAGTCTTCTGTCGATGCTCCCAGCAGTCTTTGCCTTACTCTCTTCTCAGAAAATGTCAGGCTAATCATTCAAATCTGCTTCTGTTCGTGCTATTCAAGAAACTGGAGTACACTCCTTCTGTCTTGTTTGGATATCCAGCTCCTGCCATTTTTAAAGATCAAGCTCTTGTTTCACTTTCTCCATGAGACCCTTTTCAAGAACTTTCCCCCTCTTTCTACTCTCAGTATTGCAGAAACAAATGGTTCATCTACCTAGTGTCCACTCTCTCTTTCTTTTTCTTTAATAGAATCCCAATTTTGTTCTGAGAAGTTCTTTTGGAGCAAGTGATAATATTCTTGCCAGTGAGACAGAAAAGAATTTCTAGAAATTGCTTTTGTGATACAGACATGGCACCACCTTTTCCTCCTAAGTGCTTCTTGTATCTTTTTCCTCCTGCTTTATTGAGATACAACTGATATATCACATCGTGTAAGTAAGGTGTACAATGTGATGATTACATGTATATTGCAAAATGATTACCCCAATAAGGTTACTTAACACATCCATTACCTCACGTAATTTTTATTTTTTTGTGTGTGTAGTGAGAACAGATAAAATCTACTTTCTTAGCAACTTGCAAGTATACAAAACAATAATCAACCTATAATCACCAGGCTGTAAATCCCCAGAGCTTATTCATTTTATAACTGAAAGTCTGTTTATTTGATGAACATCTCCCCATTTCCCCATCCCAGCCACAAATCCCCATCCCAGCCACAAATCCATTCTCTGTTTCTGTGTGTTTGGCTTTTTTAGATTCTATATGTAAATGATATCATATAGTATATTTCTTTCTGATTTATTTCACTTAACATAATGTCCAAGTTTCATCGATGTTGTTGAAAATGACAGGATTTACTTCTTTCTCATGGCTGAATAATATTCCATTGCATATATACATGCACATCACATTTTCTTTATTCATTCATCTGCTAATGGAGAGACACTTAGGTTGATTCCATGTCTTAGCTATTGTGAGTAATGTGTTAATGTATATTGAAGAGCATATATATCTTCAAGATAGATTCTTCTACCCAGGAGTAGAATTGCTGGATCAAATGGTAGTTATATTTTTAATTATTTGAGGAAACTCCATACTGTTTTCTGTAATGACTGCACCGATTTACATCCCTATCAACAACAGTGCACTGGAATTCCCCTTACCTCACATCCTTGCCTATACTTATGTCTTTTTCATAATAGCCATCCTGACATGGGTAAAGTGCTATCTAATTGTGGTTTTGATTTGCATTTCCCTGATGATTAGTGACATTGAACATCTTTTTATGTATCTGTTGGTTGTTTGCCTTCTTTGGAAAAATGTCTATTCAGGTTCTTTGTTCAATATTTAATCAAATTATTATTATTATTTTGCTTTTGAGTTGTATGTGTAGTCTTGGTTCCCTTGTCAAATATTGGTTGGCTGCACATGTGTGGGTTTATTTCTAGGCTCCTCATTCTGTTTCACTGATCTGTGTGTCAGTCTTTATACCAGTACCATACCATACCATTTGAAATCAGGAAGTGTGATGCCTCCAGCTTTGTTCTTTCTCAAGATTGCTTTGGCTATTCAGGGTCTTCTGTGTTTCCATACAAATTTTAGAATTGTTTTTTGTATTTCTGTGAAAAATTGTCATTGGATTTTGATAGAGATCACATTGAATCTATAGATGGTATTGGATAGTATGGATATTTTAACAACATTAATATTCTTTTGATTCATAAGAATGAGAGATATTTCCATTTATTTATGCCTTCTACTCTTTCTTTCATCAATGTTTTACAGTTTTTAGTGTACTAGTCTTTCACTTCCTTGGTTAAATTTATTCCTAAGTATTTTATTATTTTTGATGTTGTTTGTGCATGGGATTGTTTTCCTTATTTCTTTTTCAGACAGTTCATTATTAGTGTATAGAAATATAACTGATTTTTGTGTATTTATTTAATATCCTGAAACTAAATTCACTTATTAGTTCTAAAGGTTTTTCTTCAGCTTTGCTGAGTATAATTAACAAATAAAATGTAAGATATTTAAAGTGTGCATCATGATGATTCGATATATGTATATGTATGCTATATGTATATTGTGAAAGGATTCCTTCAATTTTACACTTCTTTCTTTCTTTCTTTCCTTCTTTCTTTCTTGATGACAACATTTAAGTTCTACTCTCTTAGAAAGTTTCAATTATACAGTACAGAGTTATCAATTGTAGTCACCGTGTTATATATTAGATCCTCAGACTTTATTCATCTTATAGCTTGTAGTCTTTTATCAACATCTATTTTCCTTATCCCCAATTCCCTGGCAACCATTTTTCCTCTTTAACAGTTTTGTTTTTTTGGTAGAATCTTTAGAATTTTCTATTTATAAGATCATGTCATCTGCAGACAGAAAAGGTTTTGCTTCTTTCTTTATTATTTGGATGCCTTTTATTTATTTGTCTTACCTAATTGCTCTGGTTAGGACTTCCAGTAAAATGTTGAAAAGCAGTGATGAGAAAGGGCACTCTTGTCTCATTCCTGATCTTAAAGAAAAAGTTTGCAGCTTTTCACCATTGAGTATGATATTGGCTATGGCTTGTCATATATAGCCTTTATTACAGTCCTTTTGTACTCAATTTGTTGAGAGTTTTATCATGAAAGGATGTTGAATTTTGTCAAATACTTGTTCTGCATCTTGATATAATCCTATGAGTTTTATATCTTTCATCTTTCTAGAACCTGGACTAGAAGTTGCACATGAAGCAATCAACTTGTGTTTATGAAAAGGTCAAAAGAATGAAAGCTAAATGTTAAGGATGGTGGAGCTTAAAAGGAGAAGTAGACTGGGATGTTGATAACATCATGAAGCTACTGTACCAGCCCTGCATGATTTATCTATAGCCATATTTTTTTTCTTGTATAAGAAAAATAATCCCCTCTTTAGGTAATTCACAGAAGGTTAGTGAATGATACGTGCAGATTAATAATACCTAGTACTCCATACACTTAAAGTTAATAGCATGTCATAAATCAGTTATTTATTCTTTTGCCTTTTCATCTTTGCTATTCTTTTATCTCCAATTAGTTATCTCCTTGTGGATGGGTATGATCTTATATGCCTTTATCAGTATTTCATCACTGTTCTTAGACACTGTTAGAAGCATCTAGTTAATAAGTGCAACTAATGTGCAAATACTAATTGCATCAATCAGCCAATAGCTATATAATAATGTAGACTTGTATAAGAGATTGTATAAGCTGGAGAAGTTTGTGTTTTTAAGTAGTTTTATTGTGATGCGAGAAATAAGATCTTTGGCTTATAGGTTTTTAATGTATTTGCACTAAGAGTCTTTTCAGTTACACTTCTGTATTTTATTTCATTTTATTTTTCTAATAAAATATTGTACTTTCACAGGCAGTGTTAAAATAGGTATAATAACTAGGTAGTGATAGATAGAGTCAGGCAACCTTATAGGACCTATTTAAACTATATTTTAGTGTAGTACTTATTATGGGATGAATGATATAATACCATGAGGATACTCTTGCAGTGCATTTCCAATACAAATTAGAAAAAAATTTGCTTTTATTAATTGTGGAAGAAGCCAAGAAATCGATTGAGGAAGGAAAAAAAACTGAAACACCTGGGTATTAAATGAATTATTTATATGAAGTTGCATTCACTAAGAATGATGAAAATAAGTGATAGAGAGGAAAATAACCAGCCAGGTACTAAGGTAATTGATGAATGAAAAAGCTTGATCAAGAGCTAAATGATAATAAAAAGGGGAGTCAGCAAGAAATATTGCCAGATGATTAAGTGTTGGTTTTGAATATTGCTATTAAAATATTATTTTATTACAATTTTGATTTTTATCACTCAATAATTATTAAGAAAAGTAATTTAAAATTTTTAAATCAATGGTTTTTTCTTTTGTCTTTTTTTTTCATTTTGAATTTCACTATATTTTGGCCCCATAACATGGCCTATTTGATTCCATTTTGTAGAACTTATTGAGGATTTCTTTGTGGCCTAAAAAATGGTCAGTTTTCCAGTGTTCCACTGCTTTTTAATAAAGAATATACATTTTTGGCTTGGAAGTCTGGAGTTTGATATGTAGCTCTTGAGTTAATCTTATTAATTATATTATTCAGGTGACGAGGAAATCAAACCCATGGTTTAATTCATTTTGTGTTAACTCAGAATAATCTATGTATGCTGTTATATAGTTTGTTGTGTTAAAGAGACTTTGAAATGTTAGAGAATTTGAGGGATTAACTCTGAGATTCCAACTTTAAAAGATACTAGGAGGGGCGCCTGGGTGGTGCAGTCGGTTAAGCGTCCGACTTCAGCCAGGTCACGATCTCGCAGTCCGTGAGTTCGAGCCCCGCGTCAGGCTCTGGGCTGATGGCTCTCTCTGTCCCCAAAAAAATAAATAAATGTTGAAAAAAAAATTAAAAAAAAAAGATACTAGGTTTTTTTTTTAATTTTTGTGTTTTTTATTATTTTTTTTAACGTTTATTTATTTTTGAGACAGAGAGAGACAAAGCATGAACGAGGGAGGGTCAGGGAGAGGGAGACACAGAATCTGAAACAGGCTCCAGGCTCTGAGCTGTCAGCACAGAGCCCGATGCGGGGCTCGAACTCACGGACCGCGAGATCATGACCCAAACCGAAGTCGGCCGCTTAACCGACTGAGCCACCCAGGAGCCCCTAGGTTTGTTATTTTAAGCTGAAAGTTGTGAAGAAAATTTGCCTAAATTCTAAAAGACAATTGAAATATTTAAAAGAATTTGAGATAAACTAAAAGGAGTCCTATAAATGCTAGGAAGGATTTGTTTAGAAGCACTGTGCACCTGCCTGGTCAAGCACTTAAAAGAAAATAAGATACACTAATTTAAAATGCAGTTTACAATGCTTAAGAAACTCAAGTGCATAAATTAAATTGTTCAAAAATTTGGTCTATTCTACATTATTTGACCAGACATTAATTAAAGGTTCTCCTGAAAATTATTGTTGTTTTACATAAAACTTACTAGATTTATAGATAGAATAAAAGAATCATTCAGGTAGATTTAAAACCTTCAAGGCATTTTTTTAAAAAGTTTATTTTTTTGTTTATTTATTTATTAGAGAGAGAGAGAAAGAGAGAGAGAGAGAGAGAGAGAGAGAGAGAGAGAGGTTGTGAGTAGGGGAGGGGCAGAGAGAGAGGCAGAGAAAGAATTCCAAGCAGGCTTGGCACAGTCAGCCCAAGCCAGGACACAGGGCTTGATCCCACAAGCCATGAAATAATGACCTGAGCAGAAATCAAGAGTTGGACACTCAATTGACTAAGCTACCCAGGCACCAAAGGACAATTTTGGTTTTAAATTGGGAAATTTATTATATTGAATATTTAAATCCCCTGTAATTCTAAATAATGTTTTCTGGATTACAAGTCCCTCTTTGAGCAAAATCGCAATTAATGGAAATTCATTTTTTTTTGAGAGAGAGAGAGAGCATGAGTTGGGGAAGTGCAAAGAGAGATGGAGGGAGGGAGGGAAGGAGGGAGAGAGAGAGAGAGAGAGAGAGAGAGAGAGACTGAGAGGGAGAGAATATCATAAGCAGGCTCCATGCCCAGTTCAGATCCCAACATAAGGCTCAATCTCACAACCATGAGATCATGACCCGAGCTGAAATCAAGAGTCGGACACTTAACTGACTGAGCCACTCAGGAGTCTGGAAACTGATATTTTAATAAAAATTCCAGAAAGGTGGGAAGTGGGCTGGGTATGGCTTTCTAAGCAAGGAAATATAGAAGAAATCTCAAAGACTCCAGGGGAAAATGGTGGCATGAACACATGTATCATAGAATCATCCCATTCTCAACTGAAATGAGCAAAAGAATACAAGAATAAAGAAGTTGTACATAAAGTTTAAAAGAAGACTATCTGTATCTTATGAACTTTCATGAATTTTTGCTAGATCCATTGCAGTATTAATATACTCTAATAAAAAGAGTATATTAAGGGGTTACAACTGTCCCTTTTTAAGAAAGTAGAATTGTTTCACAAAGTAAAAGACAGATATCCTGGAAAAATTTAATTTTGAAGGTCTAGGCTGAGAACAAAGGATGGGGTGGGGTCTAGAATGGGTCAGGGGAATATTTCAGTTAAAGTCTGTCTCACCATCACAGGTCAGCAGAGTTTGGAAGCAGAATGTCCAATGGCAAGTGTGGGCACACTAGGCAGGAAGTAGTGTGCTTCACCATGGGCTCCTTCAGGGAGAATCCCAGACAAGAGCTCATCATGGGACTATATTTATTCCAAGTAGTGCAAATCAATGGGCATATGTTACAGGGGGAAGAGTGAAGTAAACTTGAATGGAAGGGTTTTTAGATCTGAAAAAAAAAGCTTGAGTTGTGTACTGGAAAGGGCCAGGATCTACTCTTGCCTTGACTTTTTTTTTTTTTTCCAGCTGAGCCTTTTCACACTGAAAATTAAGGCCTGGTATTTACTTCCCTACTTCCTTCTGTGGTTGCATTAGGGATATCCAGGTCCTATCTCATTAGGGTTCTAGAAAATGGGTGGGACAGAATCTGTCCATACCAGACCCTCTTCAGCCTTCTGGTTGGCTATAGAATCTATGTGATTCAATGTAGATCTGAGCACCTAAGAAGGTGGTATATGACTGGCTTCTTTTAACACACAATTTGACAGGATAATGGTGCTTACCGGGTGTAGAACATATAACAGATATGTCACTACTTTAGTACATGCACTACTTTAATAGATGTACCATGTGTAGTGGGTTGGAGTAGGTAGGCAGCTGGGCCAAGGGAGTTTGTGGAGAGGCTGAGCTGCACTGAAGCATTGATGATTGATATTGATAACAACCAATGACAAGTTGTCTGTTTGCATTGTAAAATGGGTATATATCAAATGTATCTGTCTTCAGTCTTAGTGATGCCAGTTTACTCCTGCAGTAAGTTATAAGAGAATAACCATTATTATCTTATGATTATACTTGTTACCAGGTGCTGCTTATTACCAGAGAAAACAGCTCATAAGCATTTTGCCCACTGTCTCTGCCGTGACCATGTAGCCTGGTTAGGAAAAACTGGTCAGATACAACTGAATTTGAAGTTGTTATTTGTTCTTCGGCATTCTTTACTTCTTTGGCATAAAGATCAGGTGGCAGCTAAGGGATCCATACATGTAAAATCATAACTGAGTGAGCAAGGATCTACTCAGTATCTGGTTTAAAATAACAGTGTGGTTTATGGGGAGAAGCAAGGGCCAAGCATGTGGTCTTTGCCACTGACTAGTGTGTGATTTTGCATAGGTTACTCAATTTCCTCAAGTCTTTTTTCTCATTTGGAAATGTGGTAACACTACCTATGAATTGTGACAATTAAATTATTAAGTTAGGCAGCATAAATCCTTTAACACAGTTCCTGAAACATAAAAGGTGCTCAATGAACACCACCTATTCCTTAGCCATAGCTAATAATATATTCTAGGTGATAGTAAAACTCTTGATTTGTTGATTTTCAACTACATAGAGACCCCCAAACTCATCTGTAAATTGCAGAGAGAGAATAATTCCAAAACATCTGAAAACCCTTCTAGTTTAATGCCATTCTTAAGTCCTAGTGTATTTGAATACCTATTTACATTTTAAGGTTTAAGGTGGAACATCTTAAAAGCATTGCTTTTTTAGAGAGAGACTGAATTTCATTCCGTTAGTTTCTAGTAGCTAGAAGTCATGCCAGGCATTTTGCTATGTTCTACCTATATATGAGAAGTGAATATTAAGGTAAGGGGACTTGGGGCATAAAGGATAAGGGAGAAATAAGGATGAGAAAAGTAAGAGCAACAAGATTTCTGTTTTAAGTTGGACTGTATAACTGACTTCCTGAAATGCACAGTTTGGTAGAGTAACCGAGTTTAATGGGCATGAAGCAGCCAGCAAACACATCCACCTCCTTTCGTACGTGCAGTGCAGTAATGAGCATATGTGATATGAAGAGAAGGTGGGTGGGGGAGCTGGTCGTGGGAGCTTGGTGGAAGATTGGGCAGCCCTGTAAGTTTGAGAACTGATTTTGAAAACAACCCAATGACAGTTTGCCTCTTTGCACTTAACAGATTCCTATACCCATATTAACTTAGTTTGTATGTCAGACTCCCTGGGTAGTTTGTCAGTTCCTTGAAGGCAGATACCATGTCCTATTTTTCTCCATATATCCATCCCCTAGCATGGGCACCCCATAAATATTTTTTTAAGCTTATTTATTTATTTTGAGAGAGAGAGAGAGAGAGAGAGCACAAGCAGGGGAGGGGCAGGGAGAGAGAGAGAATCCCAAGCAGGCTCTGCACTGTCAGTATGGAGCTTGATGTGGGGCTCAAAGTCACAAACCATGAGAACATGACATGAGCCATGTCATTTTTGAGCCAAAATCAAGAGTCAGACGCTTACTGAATGAGCTACCCAGGTGCCCCTCCATAAATATTTGATGGATGAATGAATAAATAAATGAATGATCACAAAGTAAAGTACCCTGAGGTTACTGAGCTGAATGTGTCCTATAATCCTGAAAAGTTGAGACTGTAACTTCAGTAATACATGTGGGAAGAAATATCACCCATTGTCACAAAGTAGAGACCCACAGTCTTTTTTTTTTTAATGTTTATTTATTTTTGAGAGAAAGAGGGACAGAGCACGAGCAGGGAAGGGACAGAGAGAGAGAGGGAGACACAGAATGTGAAGGAGGCTCCAGTCTCCTCTGCTGTCTGTGCTGTCAGCGCAGAGCCTGATGTGGGACTCAAACCTACACGCTTCGAGATCATGACCTGAGCTGAAGCCGGGAGCTTAAGCAACTGAGCCACCCAGGCGCCCCAAGATCCACAGTCTTGATTCAGTAAACAATGTGCATATACATGTATATGTTTACAAATTTAAGTTAGTTAGTTACCTGTGGAAATTGGGATATGTCATAAAAATTTGATTTGCATAGTTTCCTTGATTGAATCTTGACTGAGACACTATTTTTCTTGAAAAAAGAAAAGACTTGGCCTTACAAGTTCAAATGCTTACATGAAAAAATTTGGCCAGAACTCAGTGGTGAATGCCTTCTCTGGATAGGACATATAATCTGTAATTCTCCATTGTCCCCACCTGCTCATTTTACTCATTTATGTTAACTACTTATCCTGAGTAGCTGCTTGAGTTTGTAACCTCTGCACCAGATGATGGTCTGGGTGAAAAGGGGCACACAAGGAAGAAGGGGATACTTTCTGTTCTTAAAATATTGTGAGAAGTCTGATTGGACCTGATGGGAAGCTGTTTGCTTGGAGCTGGACAGAATGCACACCCACAGAGCAGCTGTACTGGAGGGCAAAGCTGATACAACCGTTTGTGCAATGAGAGGTGGAGGGAAAAGCAATGGAAGATTCCAAATTCCAGTTCATTAGGCTGCATAATGGCCCTTCATAGTCAACAAAGACCAATCTTTCAACAGTCGTGGGTTCACAATTAAAGAAGTTGTTTCTTAAGGAGGAAGAGCAGAATGGAGGTAGGCTGAGATTGTATTCAGTCCAAACTACCTCATACAGCTCTCTGGTTCTTAGAAGTCAGCCAATTCAATTTAATTTCATTTGGCTTCCACTTTCAGAAATGCATACATTGGATGACACAATCTGTTATATTAGATTTACTAATATTTTATAGTGATGCAGCAAAGAGCAGGCCAAGTACCTTAGACACATGAGATTTATGGCCCAGTGATTAATCTTGTAAAAATAATGAATTGCCACCAAAAAGGGGGAAAGAACAGATTCTTTCCCAAACAGGAAAGGAAATCTAACCCACGTACTTGATGGATGAGTATTAAAAAAAAACAAAACAAACAAATAGGAAACATTTGGAATCTAAAAAACCTCTTCCTGAACACCCAACAGTTAACATCTTCCAAAACCAACTTGGTGGGTGCAGTTGGCAAATGGAATTGGACCTCTCACCTTAAGAATATTAGCAAATTGCAATGGGTGTGCTCCAGAAGAAATACAATCTTCTTACACTAGGACTTTCCAGCAGGAATGCAGCTTCTACAGTTGGCAGATCTAACTGACACTCGCAAATAGGTCCAGTTTGAAAGATGAGGATTCAGGATGCAGTGAACAGCATATTTTTCTTATTATTTTTATGTGTATCTAGCCTTTTGGAAAAAAAGGTAGAAAAATGTTTCTGAAACTCAAACTCCAATGACTTATAAAAGCCATCTCTTAATCTTTCCTCCAGTTTTTTTATTCATTCATTCATTCATTTATTTGAAAGGAAAGGGTAAAAATGAAATTTATTCTTTTTTAGATATAAAGGAAAAGCAATTTTGATTGTTTGAGGAGGAGGGGTATGTAACAGGTTGGCTAAAGCTATACATTTTCACATACATACTATAATTCTGGTAGCACTCCTGCTTATTATTATCAGCCTTTAAAATGAAAAACCTACCTTTTCTCAAGTGGTATTACCCTATAGTACATTGCTTTATTTTTTTAAGATTTATATAAAAATTCAGGGGAGTCTTGCTTCACTGGTTTTTCATGAAAGAAAACATTTCCTTTGCAGATTGGAATTAAAAAATGCAACTATTGGACTTGTTTTCCTTTTCCTTCCTCTAAAACCAAGAAACATATTTTTCTTTCTGCACCGAGACTATTACTGAGCTATCAGATGACCAGTTGGGTCCTGAAACCAAGATATTTATAGTCTGTAAATATTTTTATGGTGGTAGTGGTGAAGAAAGGGGTGGTCTTCCCTATACACACAGACTGCCTTATAATTTTTTTTTAACATTTAAAAGTAAAGTCCATTTTTCCTGCATGAGAACAAAGCAATCTGTTTCTGCTGGGAGGACTTATGGTGATTTTCTTTTATTGCCCTCTCAGACATGTGGATCTGTGATTATACAGATTTTGGATCTATTTTTGAAGTTCTCTTTCATGTACAGCATAGGTATTGAGAAATCAAAAAGGTTTATAAACATAGACAAAATTATATTTCAAACAGCATTCTTTTTTCTGAATCAGTTTTATCTCAGAGCACATAGTCCTGAAAACAAAGTAACCCAGGAATTTACATTTAAAAATATTGCTGTTTGTGCATCAAAAGCAATTTATTGATGTATAAGTCAGCTATGCTTTGGTAACAAATGATTTGTAAATCTCAGTAATTTAGAATAACAAAAGTGCCTGAGGATCAGCTGTGGCTCTGTGTTATACTCTTATTCCAGGTTCCAGATAAAGGAGCAGTTTTATTTGAAACATGTCTTTTTCAGGCCTAAAGAAAAAGAGCAAGAGACACTCATCATGGCCCTTAAAGCTTCTGCTTGGATGTGGCATGAGTCACACATGCTTTTGACTAAAGCAAGTCACATGACTAAGACTGATATCAGTTGGCACACGGAGGTATATTTCTCCCACAAGAAGTCATTGCAGTTTCCATGGTAATGGGTAAGATGAATAATTATCCTAAAGGAAAGAGGAAAGAAATAATTGAAAGTCACAATGCAATCCACCAGAATGATCATGAAGAAGTTCTATAAACCCATCACCAGTCAGTCTAGGAAGCTTCTAGTCTCCATCCTACTTCCACGATTTAAATCAGGACTGTCCCAGCCCCGAAGAACACATCCAGAGTTCCTTCCTCCTGTTGTTTGATGTGCACTCAGGATATTAAAAAAAATATACCTTTTATTATTTGCATAAGCAGAGAAAATTTAGAAGGGTCAAAGTTCTAAAAGAAAAGCATTATGATATAGCTCACAACTGGAGACTCATACAAATATTGCTCAATATTCCTAATTTCTTCTACCTTCTCTTATTCTTTTTTTCTTTCCTTCTTTGTCTTCCAACCTCTCCTCTTCTCCCCTTCCCCAAATACATACAGTTTATTTATTATATCTCTCACTTTTTCTTAATTTCTCTTCTCTCCTATTCTCTTTTCTCTTTTAATTTAATCAACTCATTCTTTCAATTAATATTACTTCCTAAATACATCTACGATACTAAGATGAAACAGACATGGTCCCTAGCTCAATTTATGAAATAAGAAAATTCTATTAAGTCTGTCCAAGGTACTTTCTAACTCTGAAATCCTATAATTATTTGTTCCCTAGGGTATGCATATTTGCAGGAGAGAAAGGGATATACAAAGTTAGAGACAATATAAGGTGACGTGTTTTAAATGCCAGAAAACGGTAATTATAAAGTGTTATGGAAATTCAGCAGGAGGAGATTGTTTTTAGGATGGGTTGGCAATAGATCAGTCTCATTATCTGAATTTTTAAATCATTCCCTCTCTAGAAAATTTCTCTTCTCTTTCATTAGCTGACTCTTTCTCTCTGTCTCAGATATTTTATTGTTGGTGATTAGACCAGGGCTCTGAATCTAGTTCCTATATTACCAGGACTCTATTTCCAAGTTACAGAAGCCCAATTCAAACTGGCTTAAGCCGAAAAAGGAAATGTACTGCCTTTTAAAATGGAAAAGTATCAAGCCTATGGGCATATAATATAGGTATTTTTTTAAGTTTATTTATTTATTTTGAGAGAGAGAGAGAGAGAGAGGCAGAGAGGGAGGGAGAGAGAATCCCAAGTAGGATCCATGCTGACAGCACAGAGGCTGACATGGGCTCAAACCCATGTACCATGAAATCATGACCTGGGCCAAATCCAAGAGTAGGACATTTAACCAACTGAGTCACCCAGGCACTCCAGAATCTAGGTATTTAAAAGATGTCCTCTAGAATCTATTTCTTTTCCTTGGCTTTTCTTTTCTTGGTGTTGGCTTTATTTGCAAGCATGCTCTTCCCTCATGACTCCAAGATGGCCTTACAGACTCACCGCCTACCAGTTTCTCAACCTTAGCATTTCCAGCAAAGATTCTCCTGTCATTGGTCTGACCTGGAAAGCTGTCCTGATCCTGAATCAATTACAGTAAGTAGGGAAATGGAATGCTTCAAATGGTCAGGCAGAGGTCACGTTACCTACTGCTCTTGGGGGCTGAAGGAAAGTGAGACTTCCTTGTAAATGTACAGAGAATGTGTGTAACTAAAGAAAATAAGGTTGCTGTTTGAGAATGGAAAACAGACTTGCAAAAATGACAGATATCTGCTACATAGTATAGGCTTAAGAATGCACTGTGATGAATATGATGGTGTGGTTACTGATTTTATTCATTATATAGGCATGTATGGATGCAAAGAGAATCTGTTCTTTTCTACCCAAACTTTACTGTCCTTAGCCTTTTCTGTCTATTTCATTCATTGTCAATCATATTCCCTGCAGATATTGTGAAGCTTCTTTTTTTCCTTGAAACACATTAAAGCATAGCTATTTTATGGTTTGTCTGATTATAATGCTATTTGTAGTCTTTGTGGGTCTCTTTATGTTGTCTGTTGTTTCTTGTCCACTGTGACTCTTGTGTGTGTCTGCTTATTTTTTACTCTGTGCTGGTTATTGTATTTGAAAAATTATTTGTGGGACTAATGTGAATTCAGGATGAAGGCACTTTATTCCTAGGCAATTTTGGAATTTGCTTCTGTCAGCACCTGTGGGGACTATCAGTCCAGGACCACCTTAATTTTATTTCAATGCTTGAGTGTCCCTAGACCACCCAGGTGATGTAAATCTGGGATGCAAGAGGTGGTGAGGGCTGGTTTACTACTGAACCACCCTGAGTCTAAGCTGGGGTACCAGGTTATTGTGAGAAGGGTCTCCTATTTAATTCCTCAATTAGTATCTATCTTCGATTTGAATTTCTATTTCTCTTTCCACAAGAAACCCTCCCTTTCCGGAGAAAATGGAAATTCACATTTTTATGTTGGGTAAATAGCCTCAGGATGAAAGTGGTTTTTGTGCTCACTTAACATCCTGGGTTCTTTGGCCTGTTATTCCTTACTATCTTGTTAGCTCTTTGTGGCTGTTGGAATGATGTTTATTATTTTCAGCATTTTTTAGTTGTTTTCAGCAGAAGAGTTGGTTCAAATAATGTAGCCTGCCATTCCTGGGAACAGTAAGTCTTCTCTCTGAAAACCCTGGTCTATGCTTCATCATTCCTGATCCTTTCTTTCTGTTGTGTGCTCTCCCACTTTTCTGTCCTATTTTTTTTTTTATTGTGTTCTGCTTGTGGATAGACTGGGGTTACCATACCTATATTACTGGACCGGGGTAACCAAACCAATATTTTTTGATGTGATGTCATGGATCAACTTCTCATGATCTTTGATGAACGTCTTTATATCTCTGTCTTGAAATTAATGGTATAGAGTCCTTCTGATTTCTCCAAAATACTGTCATCTTGGTCCATTTGGACTCTGGTGTACTTTTGGGATATCTATCTTTCTAATTTTAAATTATGTCTACCATCTGAAAGCATGATAAAAATTATAGTGTGACACAGGTTAGGGGTACCAAATACTCAAATATTTGCCTATTTACAATTGTATTACATACATGTTTGCATGCATATTTCCTTTACTTCTTGTCCTCCTAAGGGAACATTTACTAGCCTTGTTATTTTTCTTGTAATCCCCTTAGATTTGATTCCTGCCCCTCCTCCCAACAGTTTCCTCCTTGGCTTGTTTGTTGGTTCTCTTCTTTTACATACCTTAAATTTTATATTTTTTTCAAGGTTTGTCTTGTTGGATTTTTGCCTCCTTACCCTGGAAATCTCTACTATTCCTTTGGCTTCAATTGTATTCTATGTGTACCTGATAATCAAATTTTATCTCTAGCTCTGGTCTTTGTAAGGTGTTCCAAGTCTGTGTCATCACTGATTACCTGCTAGCTCTACCAGGATGTTGTCCATGTTTTAAAATTCTGCATTTCTGGGGAACCTGGGTGGCTCAGTGAAGTGTCCAACTTCAGCTCAGGTCATGATCTCACAGTTCATGAGTGTGAGGCCTGCATCAGACTCTGTGTTAACAGATCAGAGCCTGGCGCCCACTTCGGATTCCGTGTCTCCCCCCTCTCTGCCCCTCCCCCCCCAAAATAAACATTAAATAAATAAATAAATAAATAAATAATAAAATTCTGCATTTCCAATATTGTATTCTTTCTCCTCCAGTCTCTTTTCTGGGATTATATTTTTGGTAATATTGTTAACATTTACCCAGTCTTCCTAAATAGAAACTCCAGCATCATCCTTGCCTTCTACCTCTCCCTATTCCTACATTAAATTTTTTTTTTTTACATCTACTTATTTTTGATACAGACAGACAGAGCACAAGTGGGGGAAGGGTAGAGAGAAAAGGAGACACAGAATCCGAAGCAGGTTCCAGGCTCCGAGACCGACGTGGGGCTCGAACTCACAAACCACAAGATCATGACCTGAGCTGAAGTTGGATGCTTAACCAACTGAGCCACCCAGGTGCCCCATCCCTATTCCTACATTTAAGCGATCAATCCTTCCTTTTCATTTCCACCAATATTGTACTGATCTAGTTTCATACATAATATGGATGATAATCACTGTTTATAGATTCTCTATTTGCAAATCTGCCTACTCACTAACATTTATTTATAACCCCAAAATCAATATTTATGGCAGTTTCATATTCCTGGATATGCACAGAGTGGCAAAAAATTTAAATTGCCTGACATGCATGTTTCCAGCAGAGGTTCAACAAAGTGATAGTTTGTCTTCTTGTTTCAGTTCTCCGACTATGAACAAGTGTCCTTTTTTGCAACCTATTTAGTACTGGATTTTTTTATATTTGGGGGATTTTCTGTTGGTGATTTTTATAATGGGCCCCAAGCATATAGTTGAATCTAGTGTTCCCTGGTGTAGGAAGGCTGTAATGTGCCTTATGGAGAAAATACATGTGTTAATTAAACTTCATTCAGGTGTGAGTTATAATGCTATTGCTGTGAATTTGATGTTAGTGAATTAACAGTATATATTAAATAAAATTTCTTTAAACAGAAACACACTTAAAACAAGGTTGTGTATTGTTAGGTCAATAAAATGTGAACATAGGCTTACAGGAACCTAACACTGTTTTTCTCCTAGGAACAATTGTTTAGAATTCATGGCTACTTTATAGAACACAATCACCATGAAAATCAACTGTGTGTGTATAAATAGATCATACAAAATATAGTCATATATGACATATAATAAAGCATGTATATGATTAATTTCTGAACTGGTTTCCCTCTAATGCGTTTTCAGTATCGCTGAAATAATTATTTTCCTAAGGTAGAATTGAATATGTTACACCTCCTACTTAAAAAAAAAGTCCTCAATTCATATTGAAAATTCCTTTTTGTTACCATCAAAGCCTATTCGCCTATAATCTGTCTACAATTCACTTTGCCGGTTAAAAAATTTTTTTTTAATTTTTATTTATTTTTGAGAGAGAGAGAGACAGAGTGTGAGCAGGGGAGGGGCAGAGAGAGAGGGAGACCTAGAATCCGAATCAGGCTCTAGGCTCTGAGCTGTCAGCACAGAGCCCGACACGGGGTTTGAACCCACGAACTGTGAGATCATGACCTGAGCCAAAGTCAGATGTCCAGGCGACTGAGCCACCCAGTGCCCCATCACTTTGCCAGTTTAAACCCTCATCTTCTGTCCCTCCGTCCATGCCCCACCCCATTAGCACCTTGGCTTAGTAGACAACTATTTCCCTTTATATCTCTGTTTACTTGCTTTCTATCACTTTTGATTTAAATGCTTTTTGTTGCTTCCCTGATAAAATCCTATTCAGCCTTCAAAACCATGATCTTATATCGTCTCTGTAAAGTTTTCTTAATACTCACACAACAGCAGTAATTGCTTTTGTGTTTATTTCTAATTTATATTTATCACTGTTGCAGAGCAAGTTACAAACAAGGAAAGGGGGAAGGCTAGAATAAATTGTGTTGTTGGATTGGAATGAGGGTGTACATAAGAACTCACTCATGGTTTTAACTCTGATGCTGAGAAAAACTAGAAGCTAGGACACTCCTGGCGTTGTGTAAATCCACACCCAGGTCTTGGTTTCCAAACAGAATTCTCTAGTAAATAGAACCAGAGCTTTGGAGAAAAGGTTCATTGCAGGGCTGGAATATGGAAAACACAAGATAAGTCTGGAAGTTATGGTTGTGCTGAAATTGAAAAATACTTAAAGAATGTTTGGAACATGTGAAAAGGACACAGAACCCAGCTTAAGATTCTCCCAGAGGCCAAATCTGGGACAAACTGAGAATCAAAATAAATACAGTTAACACAAATAACCCATTGAACAAAATAAGAATCCATGGGTCCATACTGATATCAATCAGTTGATCAGGGAGAAGAGAAAGCTTTCTCTTATAATAGACAAACAACTAATAAATGTGGACTAAATAATGCATTTTGAAAGTTGCCATTTAGCAACTGTCAGAGGATAATTGATTTGAACAAGAATCATTAGATAGATGATCAAAGTAGATAGTGAAAGTTTGATGAGGGAAAAAATATTTACAATAGTGCCAGGATTTTCCATAAAATAATTGTGAACATCAAAAGGAAAAATAGTGACTTTTCCATGTAAGATCCTGACACATAATATCTTAACCAAGCAATGGGTAATGGGACAGATTAGTATCATATTCCTCTTGATACGATGCCCTGATAAGGTCACAGCATCAATATCATCTTATTCCTCCTAATAAAGGCGTAAGCTTAATCTAGTTGTGAAGGAGTACCAGAAAAATCTAAGCTAAAGGGTGTTAAAAAAAATGACTGTGTTCATTTTATCTTCAAAATGTCTAGGCCACAGATGACAAAGATAAACTAAAAAAAAGTTTCAGGTTAAAGAGGACAATGGCGCATGACAACTAAATGTCATATGTGATCCTGGATTCCTCCTGGCCTGGAGGACAAGTAGCTGTAAAGGGCATGTTAGACTACTGAGAACATTTGAATATAGGCTGTGAATGAGATAATGATACTATATCCATGTCAACTTTCCTAATTTTGATAATGTTGAGGTTATATAAGTGGATGTTCTTATTCTCAGGAAGTATACGCTGGAGTATTTAGGAATAACAGGGTATATTTAAAACTTGCTCATCGTTGGTTTAGGAAAAATACATAAGGTGCCTGGGTGGCTCAGTCAGTTAAACGTCTGACTTCGGCTCAGGTCATGATCTCACGGTTGGTAAGTTCGAACCCCATGTCTGGCCGTGCTGACAGTTCAGAGCTTGGAGCCTGCTTTGGATTCTGGGTCTCCCTCTCTCTCTGCCCCTCCCCTTCTCATGCTCTGTCTCTCTCTGTCTCAAAAATAAAATAAACATTAAAAAAAGAAAAAGAAAAAATACATAAGGCTATAGAGATAAAGTGAATGATAAAACAGATGCAGTAAAATTTAAACATTGCTAATACTTGGAAAAGGGTATCTGGGTTTTTTTGAAATTACACTGAAATAAAATGCACAAAAATAAACACTTTAGGAAGCAAAGACAATCTCTTGTTTATTTATTTACTTTTTATTGTTTATCTCTTCCAAGTAGTATATATGTGTGTGTGTGTATGTGTGTGTGTGTGTATGCATGTATATAGGCTCCATAAGGGCGATGGTCCTGTCTTCCTTGCTCACCACTCTATCCTCAGCACCCATAACAATGTTAATATATAGGACTTCAATAATTATTTGTTGAATGAATAAAAGAACATATGAAGACAAATTACAATAGAACCCTTTTCTTCTTCCTTTCCTTTCCTTTCCTTTCTCTTCCCCTTCCCTCCCCCTCCCCCTCCCCTTCCTCTTCCTTCCTTCCTTCCTTCCTCCCTCCCTCCCTCCCTCTTCCTTCCTTCCTTCCTCTCCCTCCCCCTCCCCTTCCCCTTCCTTCCTTCCTTCCTTCCTTCCTTCCTTCCTTCCTTCCTTCCTTCCTCTCCCTCCCACTCCCTTCCTTCCTCCCTTCCCTCCTTCCTCCCTCCCTCCCTCCCTCTTCCTTCCTTCCTTCCTTCCTTCCTCCCTCCCTCCCTCTTCCTTCCTTCCTTCCTTCCTTCTTTCCTTCCTTCCTCCCTCCCTCCCTCTTCCTTCCTTCCTTCCTCTCCCTCCCCCTCCCCTTCCCCTTCCTTCCTTCCTTCCTTCCTTCCTTCCTTCCTTCCTTCCTTCCTCTCCCTCCCGCTCCCTTCCTTCCTTCCTTCCCTCCTTCCTCCCTCCCTCCCTCTTCCTTCCTTCCTTCCTTCCTTCCTTCCTTCCTTCCTTCCTTCCTTCCTTCCTCCCTCCCTCCCTCCCTCCCTCCCTCTTCCTTCCTTCCTTCCTTCCTTCCTTCCTTCCTTCCTTCCTTCCTTCTTTCCTTCCTCCCTCCCCCTTCCTTCCTTCCTTCCTTCCTTCCTTCCTTCCTTCCTTCCTTCCTTGTAGCTTCATGCCCAGTGTGGAGCCCAATGCAGGGCTTGAACTCATGACCCTGAGATTGGAGGCCTAACCAACTGAGACACCCAAGCACCCCAACAATAGAACACTTTTGTCTTTAATTTTGTACTCTCCTGAAACCTTACACAATCTAAAGTAAATTTTTTTTCAAAAGAGGAAACAATTCTCAAAGAAATCAGGCATAAAAGACAACAATTTCCTAACCCCCAACCCTCCCTCTTAGCAGAATATTAGGAAACTTTTCTCTGGGAAATATGACCAACCCTAGTGAGAATAATCAAAGAAATTAATTTTGATTTCTCTCAATAAATTCCTCAGTTTATTTATGGTCCATTTTTATAATAATTTTCAAGTTGACAAGTATCACCCAAATGATAAGGTTTTTTTTTTTAATGTTTATTTATTTTGGGGAGAGAGACAGAGCATGAGCAGGAGAGGGGCAGAGAGAGAAGGAGACATAGAATCTGAAGCAGGCTCCAGGATCTGAGCTGTCAGCACAGAGTCCAATATAGGCCTTGAACTCACAGACCAAACCGGTAGATCATGACCTGAGGTAAAGCTGGATGCTTAACCGACTGAGCCACCCAGGCACCCCCAAATGATAAGTTTTTAAAAATCAGTTTTTTAATCTCTCATTTTAAAATAGAAGCAAACAAAACCAATATTGCACTGTATATTAACTAACTCGAATTTAAGTAAAAATTTGAGAAAAAAATACAAGCAAATAGCCAATAATTATCAAATATCAAGAAAATCCTTAAAGATAAAAAGATAAAGGCCACAACTGGAATAAACAAGATCATGTGCTATAAAGAAAAAGTTAAAAAGAGAAAGAGAGCTCTTATAATTAAACGAATGAAAAGGGTGATGGAGAATTCTTTATATGACTTGGATGACAAAGTTGAGGGCAAATTTCAGAAAGTAGAGAAAAAAAGACAGAGATGAAAAATAGGAGAGGTAATATAGGAAATTTAAAAGACAACTCTTATGTTCAATATTTGAACAACAGTTCTTCCAGAAAAAAAGGAGAAAAGAAAATGTGTGTGGGGGGAGAGAGATCATCCACAAAATCACCAAAGCACAGGTACAGAATGGAAGGACATGAATTTGCAGGTTTAAAGGGCCACCAAACTTCCAACAAGAGCAATGAAAAAAGATCCACAACACAGTACTGACAGTGAAATTGTAGGCTAAAGCTTCTGGGACTGGGCTCCAGACAGGAACATAAAAAAGAATCAGCCATTAGAATGGCTTTGGCCTTCTCAAATGTAATATTGGAGGGTAAAATACAGCAGAGTAATGTCTCCATATTACTAAAAAAAAATAATCTCAATATATAATTTTATATTCAGCTAAGTAATCAGTTGTGAGGGTAGAATAGGGACATTTTTAGAAACACAAATTCCCCCCAAATTTACTACTACACAAAATTTTTCAAGAAAGTCTTGGAGAATGTCCTTCACCATAGTGAAGGTTCACTTGGAAAGGGGAAGATGTGGGATGCAGGAAACAGAAAATCCGCCAGAGGTGAGAGGGAAAGGGAATTCCCAGGAAGATAGTGAAGGGACATTCCAGAATGACAACCCAAAGGGTAACCAGTTCAGCTGAAGCATGCCAGAGCCTTCAAGAGGAACTTTAAGTAGATGAAATTGATGGTCTACTTGGTATGAATAAACATATTAAGAGGTGATTAAGAACACCAGAAGAATGTTTGGATTGAATTTCTGGTAAGTCACAGAATACAGAAAACAAGGTAATGATAATTCCAGAGAAAACAAAAAGTTACATAGGAAAGTCACAGTAGTTACAGTTTACTACATGACATGACTCTGAATAACATCAGTCAGAATAACATAACCACTCAATATTGAGCTAACCATATGTGAAAGATGAGGGGATGGAGTGTAGGGAAGAAGCAGGAGGAAAAGGGAATAAGTTCTCTTTATTTTTATCATGGAAAATCTGTAGATTTTATAACAGTCATGATTCAGTCAGGATAGCAGATTCACTAGGTGTTGTAGATCGAGTTATTATAGGAATTAGATCTCACAGAATTGTGAACGAAGCTGAGAAAATAAACATCTGGAAGGGGAATTGGAGAATCAGAGGAGTCACTAATGTGTCTGAAAAGCCAAGCATCCTAACCACCATAGTGCCACAGCAAAGGGAGAATTTGTGGAGAGGTTTCTGGAAATCTATTGTCTCTACAGCTAGTTGTCTAGTCACAGGCCTGGGGTCTCTAGGTCAGCAGGGCCACCAATCAGGAAGAAGGGCTATATGTAGAAAAGAGTGAATTTCAGGCTGGTACCCACTGTGTACCTCAGCCTCTGTCCATCAGCACATCTACTACACAAAGGCCTTCAGAAATTCTTGACCACTATTTCTGTCCCCACACATCTCATGTAAATGCCTGTTTTAGCCAGCTCTAACTCCCAAATCATTACATGGCAGGGGATTTGGGAAATACAGTTCCCCAATTAACCCAGGGATAAGTACAAACTACAACAGTCCATCCTCTTGACAATCTAGCATCGCATACACACCTCTGTTAACCACATTTAACTGCCAGATAAAAACAAAAGCAAACTGATACTTCCACAGAACATGGTGTACCTATCGACTCAGAAACATATTGACCTTCTTTCCAAAAGAGAATCCACAAAGTCTCACATGTTCTTTTATTCATCTTGGGGTGATATTCAATCTTTTAGCTGAGTCACACTCACTATGTCATATGTTGTGGTTTAATACTGTGATGTAAGGTTAACTACAATTTACACATCTTACATTAGTAGAGGAAGGGGAGAGGACAGAATATTGATATTTGATATTTAAATCAAGGAAGAAATACTTATTATCTGTTTCTGCAACTAGTCATATGATGGTAGCTGGTATTTATAACTTACTTTTTCCCTAGGACTGAAATAGATGGGCAGCCTCATAAAGTCTTACTTGATTTGTATAACAGAAAACCTTTAGGTCTGGCTTACAGAAATGTAACTTGAGTTACCACAATACAGAATCACAGCCTCTTAACCAATCCCAGACTTGAGCCGGTTCACAGCCCTAGAGCTCTTTAAATGAGGAGGAGGTCAGTTCCTGAGCAAGGACCCTCACTTTAAGTCTTTTTCCCGGCCTTCCCCAACAGGACCTTGGGTAATTTACTCAGATGACTGTGTTTTAAGTAAGTAGACATAGCCAGACTTTTGGGGACTAACATTAAATTATTAATACGTAACATGTCAAGAAAGGGGCCTTATGAAGACTGGGTAATTAATGGCATTTTGGCTTGGGTCCATCTCTCAGTGGGACTAGTGGGTCTCCAAATTCACACCATGGTTATTTTCTGTTCTGGAGTGAATAGTTAGAGTAGTCATACTCAGCAACTAGAAGAACCCTCATGTTGGTTCTCTGATCTGTATATATATTTTTTTGTATTATTATGTATATAATGTGTGTATTATTATTTTTAAGTTTTCTGTATTGTTTCAAAGTTAAAATGGCTTATAAAGATGCATATAATACTGCAAAGTAAATACATTAAGTGAGAAAAACACAGCAAAGTGAAAATAAGGCTAGAAACATAAAATGGAGCAAGAAATGAGAAGAGTAGATAAAGTGCCTGCCTATCTTGTATACTTGCTGAGGGTAAGCCACAAATTTGCTCTTGAGCTGTTACACAATTCATTATAATTGTAAGTTAAAGACCAATTGCTTAGCAGAGGCATATCTATTTTGGATACTAATAGTGAAAAAAAGTTCTGGAGAGGGTATTTCCTGCTCTTAGGGATTACCTGTTCTATTATCTCAATTAGCATGGCTAATTGCGTATCAGAGAAAAAGTTCTCTTTATATTTATGAAACTGAGTCTAAGTCTTAAAAGGGCTGAGAATCATTCTGTTTCTCTTGTCATTGACCAAGTGTAGTAACACTTCCTTCCAGCAACCACATTCACAGAGAAATGAATGGAAATGACACATATTGCTTTAGTTCAAAAGAGTTCAGAGCACACAAGATTAAGTAAAAGGAAATAATTGTAAACCTTCAGGTCAAATCTTGAGATTTCTCTTATGAGCTGGTCTGAGTTGGACTTCCTTTGAAGAGAGCCTTCTGGATCTATTCCATGAGGGTGGAGAGCAAAATGAGAAAAAAAGCCTTATCACATCAGTCTACAGAAGAGTTCTTAAGTGGCAGAACATAGTATTAACATTTGGAGAAGTCAAATATTTACACATTTTTCAAATGTTAAATAAGTGATTATAGTGTGGCTTTTAAAAATAACAAATTAGCCTGGATAAGGACTGGTCAGTGACCTTGTTGAAGATCATTCATATTAATCAATTTAATTATTTCATACAAAATATAAATGAACATAGGCTATCACATGCAACTAGCAAAATAAACACTCAACTTATATTTAAGAGGAAAACATTATACTCTCAATACTAATACAGTGGCAAAAATGCCATAATTTGTTTTGAGCTAATTAATGAATAAATTCTAGACTGGAAGGGAGAGTACAACATCAACAAATTTCAACAATGAATAAGAAAATTTGGGAAACTTTAAATGTGAGAAGATGAATATCTGCTAACATAAAACATAAGAGAACTCTAAGGCAATTAGCTAATGAAAATGAGACAGCCAAAGTCAACTAAATCTGTGAATATAAGGGTCAGAAAATTTTAAATCTGCTATAATGTAGCTACATCATAAAATCACTAATGTCTTATGGTTTTTAACATAAAAAATATATAGTAGTAAACTCCCAAATGAAAATTTAAAAAGAATGGCATGGGAAAGAGCTTTTACAAGTATGACACAAACAGAAGTCTATACAAGAGAACACTGAGAAATTTAACTACATAAAAGTATTTTAAAATTTGCAGTACAGTAATTGTATACATTAAAACAAAGTTAAGGGGCACCTGGGCGGCTCAGTCAGTCGAGTGGCGGACTCTTGATTTCCGCTCAGGTCATGATCCCAGGGTCATGTGATTGAGCCCCTCATTGGGTTCCACACTGGAAGTGGTGCCTGCTTGGGATTCTTTCTCTCTCTCTCTCTCTCTCTCTCTCTCTCTCCCTCTCTCTCTCTTTCTCCCATGGCCCCTCTCCTCAACTCTCACTCTCTTTCTCTCTAAAATACAAAGAAAAACAAACAAAAAGAGTTAAGAGAAAAATCACAAACTTGAGACAATATTTGCAACAAAAATCAAGATATTATATACGTGTATATATACACATATGTGTATATGTACATATATGTACATATGTATATATGTATGTATATATGCACATATATACATATGTATACATGTATATATATGTATATACATATATATACACATATTATGTGTGTGAATAGATAGGTAGATAGATAGATTCTACAAAGAAAAAATAAATGACCTAAATGACCAAGAACATAGAAAACAAGGTAAATGAAATCTTTGGATAGTTCATGGAAAAGGAAAATTAAATAGTTTGAGCATATTAAAAACATATAATATTATTTAAAAGAAATAAAAATGGAAACTACTGGTACCACTGTTTGCCCAGGAGTGTCAAAGATCAGAACATGTTGGCCAGTATATAAGGAGATGGACACTTTTATACATTGCAATTTGATAGAACCTCTGTGGGAAGTAATTTTAAGAATGCACACATACACACATATCCAACTGTTTGATCCAACTTTTCTACTTTTAGGAATTTATAATGCAACGGTAAAATGAACCATGAAAAGGCTAATGGAAACATTGCTTATAACAGAAAAAGATGAAGACGATCTAAATGTTATTGGTAGGGAGCTGGCTAAATACAACCATACAATGAAATGATCTGTGATTATATAAAAAGAACAAGAAAGTTTTTTTATGAGCTGATACCAAATGAACTTTAAGACGCATGAAAAAAAATCAAGGTGCAGATCAGTGAATACAGTATTCTACTAGTTGCATAAAAGGGGGAAGAATATAGTACATATAGTATGTGTACATACACATACACCCATTTTCTTGATAAGCACAATGTATCTCGGAAGTATACTCAAAATCTGGAGAGTTATACACAAATAACTGGTTGTCTCTGAGGAGGAGAATTGGCTTGCTAAGGGAGAGCCCATTCATGGTATCTTCTTTATTGAGGATTGAATTTTAGCTATATCAATGAATTACAAGTGACAAAAGTAAAGTACACAATTTGCCTTCCATCTATAGTATCATTCCCCTCACTTGACCTTCTCTATCACCAATGAGTGGTATGAAGTCAATCTCACCAGTATGTTTCTCTGTAAACAGACACCAGGCACATATCTATTTATAAAGCTAGTTTAATGAAACCACCATCTAAACTCAGTTTGAAGAAAAAGTCCATTGAGTCTCCAAGATGGAGAAACTGAGCTGTGAGGCTCAACAACAACACATTCAGAGTTTAGAAATGAAAGGAAGCAGAAATATGGGATTAAAGTTAATGATAGTTTAGGATCTGCTAGGGTTGTATTTTTTAGTAGCAAGAACATTCCTGGGTTCTTGAAATCAGGAAAAATATTCAGTGAATGGCAAAGAAGAAAAAAGTCTGCATTATCAACAGAGTAGCCCCAAAGTGATTAAGTGTGAGACTCTAAGTACCCCCCAAAATAAATGTGACTGATTTTTGAGGTTCAGTGGTATCCTTTAAAAAAGCAGAGACAGACCAATGATGAGTCTGTCGTCATACTGGTTAGACCCTATAAAAACAAACTTCTTGATAGAAATAGAAAATTGTGAACCAGAGCATGGCAGAGATGAAAGAAATCTTATTCTATTTCCTAAGAATACTGTCAAGGAAGCTAAGATCAAGCAAATTGCCAAATGTGACCTAGGTGGTTAATGGTGGAGTTAGATCTACTTGGTTTTGTGCTCTATTTGCCCTTAAATATTTTGAAAGATAATGATAACCACGGATCTTGAATGGGTCTCAAAGCTGTATAAAAAGGCAGGGAACTTAGAGAAGTCTTTATTCTCCTATGCATTTAACTTCTTTAAAAGTGCAATAAATTTGGTGTGTGGTATCTATGATGGTGGAGGAATATCTACTGGAATATCAAGCCATCATGCTAGATGCTGGGCCACTCCCTTACCCTAAATGTTTCCAATTGCTTCCAATTCTGTGATAAAAATCAAAGACTGAAAGCTGAGAAACAGATCCACTGTTCCTGCATGTGTTTTGTCAACTCTATTTGTGCCCTGGCGGGCCAGTCTCAGGGGCTGAATTTTCTTATCTAGGAAATGGGACCAGTGACCTCAACTCGGATTTACTTGGATGTTCTCAGGCATGCATAAAGGAAATAACACTGAAGTTCTTAGTGCATAAATGTTGTTATGTAATAGTGATGTCTGTAAAAAAAAGTTATGGATAGGCAATAATGGAATCGTTAATAAACAGGACTCTTCTAATAGTCTTATTGTTTCTACATGATTGTCTCAAGTTTCTAAATTTCTGAACATCTCCTGAAACTGAAGGCATAGAAAAGGAAATTTAAGCAGTACAAAATTCTAGCATATGGTCATATCTACAAACGTTCATACTGCCGTGGTTAGCAGTAAAAAAAAATCTTATCTTTTGCCTAAGGAGTAAATACATTCATTCCTACAGCAATGAAGGCAGGACCGAAGATTTCATCAGAATGAAATCAGTAGCATCAAGTGTATTCTCCAAACCTAAGGCACTAGATGTTTAAATCAGGAGTCTTTGAGGCTGGAGGGAGAGAGGAGGATTATGACTAAGAAATACTTGAGTGGAAAGTGAACTTTCCTTTAAAGAAACAAGGTCCCAATTTCTTGAGTACTGCAAGCAAAGGACTACAAGTTTTTAAAGTTTTTGTGGAGAAGAAACAAAGTCAAGAAATAACACTTCTGGGGATAAGCGAAAGCTGTTGGAAATACCCCTTTCACTCCGTACACTGAAGGCACGTTTTAATTTCAGCCTGCTAACAGATCGTCCTATAAAACAAAGGAAGACGTAAATTAAAAAGTGGCAGAGATGGGGTAGCTTTCGGGATGCGGCTCAAGTTCAAACTCAGCGGGTCAGAATCAGCAGTCCTGGCCGGTAGCTCAGGAAGGACGGTTTAGGAGAAGCCATCAGTCCGTCAGATGCTCCTGCAGGAAGGTCAGGGCAGAGGTTGGAAACGACCCCCGAGCGCCCGAAAAAGACGCCTTGGGGGTGAACACAGCTAGGCTCCCTGGCGCAGCGAGGTAAGGGGGCGCCCCCATCCTAGCCACTCCTCAGTTTAGCCAAGCACTCCAGGAAAGCCCGGAGGGGATTTGCCTTGGGTTGGGCTCGCTGGAGGCTGTCAGCGCTCTTTAGGACCACAGGGAAACCCGAGAGTTTCTGGCTTTAGGACCCAGGAACTCCGAGGCAGCCTGACACAGATGCCTTGGACCACAGCACCACCTACTTATAGAAGCATCCCGAGCCTCAGCCCGGCTGCATCTCCGTCGGAAAGTGCGCTCGTCACATCCCTTCGGCCTCGCGGGAGCGTTCTGTCTCCCACAGCTTGGAAAGGGAGAAATCCCTGATGTGAAGTGGCTGTGGAGTAGAGCCTAGGAAACCGCCCAGTTGGATAGGGACCCAGAAAGAGAGCGGTCGTGCCGGTCGCCCGAGCGCCGCACTCACCGGTGGGGACGCAGCATCCCCGAGGCTGCGGACGCGCCCGCCCCGCCGCGCTCCCGCTAGCGCCGCCAGCCCAGCGGACCGTGGGCGCACTGCGAGCCCGTGGCGTCCGCCGGAATCCCGGAGCTGCCGGGCGCTCCCGGCGGCTCCCGGCAAACTTTTCCCCAGCCCACGTGCTAGCGAGGCGCCTCGCTTCCCCAGCCCGGGATGGAGCGCCGCGCCTAGGCAAGCCGCACCGTCCGAGACGTAAGTGCCGCGGTAGGCGACCCGCGTCCGGCCACCGCGGCCAAGGCGCTTGCTTACCCCCACCGAGGGACCCAAAGGCCAGCGGGGGCTCTTTAAACCCTGCTCCCGCGGAGCTCTTTCCTTTCCCGGGAGCAGCCTCCCGACGCCCTTTCCCCTGGGTCGGAGTCTGTAGCTCCGCAGACATTGCGAATTCACTGATTGTAAATCACCCTCCCCACCAAATCGCCGGCAGCTGTGCTCTCGGGGTTAAACTGCCCCGCAGCTCGTGCCTGGCGGTGGGTTCGCGTCCCCCTCCCTCCCCTTCTTAAATTGGGACGCGCGAAGAGCCGGTTGTCTCCCCGGGGCGCTCTCCACTCCACGTCTCCTCGTCTCTCAGGTTCAAGGCTTGAGAGATGCTGACCGCGCAGAACTGACCAGTGCGGTCCCCGGGCTAGTGGCCACTCACCCTTTGCATCTTCCCCAGCAGCGCGGTGGGCGCCGGCTACTTGGATGAGCTCTCCAGTTCCCCGACTTTGAGAGGCGCCTGTCCCCCGCCCGACCGCCCAGATGCAGTTTCGCCTCTTCTCCTTTGCCCTCATCATCCTGAATTGTATGGATTACAGCCACTGCCAAGGCAATCGATGGAGACGCAGTAAGCGAGGTGGGTCCTACTCTGCCCGAGGTGCGTGGGAGCCGGTGGGATCGAGGAGGGGGCGGGTCGCGGCACTCAGGCGGGGGCTCCCGGGGCTCAGCTGGGCAGACAGTGCCCTCTACCTCGCT
This sequence comes from Acinonyx jubatus, assembly GCF_027475565.1. Lineage (NCBI taxonomy): Eukaryota > Metazoa > Chordata > Mammalia > Carnivora > Felidae > Acinonyx > Acinonyx jubatus. Next base: position 29,999,883 of record NC_069394.1, read on the forward strand.
CTCGCGCGCCACCGCTCCGCACTTTGTGGGCCCCTGAGCTCGGCGGAACGCAGTCTTTTCCGTTCTCAGTAGGCACCGCGAGCGGGAGAGAGAGGTGCGGAGGGCCGGGGGAGCCCCGCGGGCGCTCAGGGCTAAGTGGTGCGGTCCGTAGCCGGTTCGTTGCCACGCTTCTACTCCTCAACTCTGCTCTTTCGCTCTCCTTTCTTATCGGGCATCCAGTTTTTCTTGTTCTTCTGCTTCTCTGTCTTCATTTCTTTTTGGTCCTCTTACCCATCTCCCGTGCAGCTCATCTGTCTCTACATTCCTCACCCACGTGCGCCCCAGATCGCTTTGAACACCGCCTAGTAGTGTGTGTGTGTGTGTATGTGTGTGGGAGGGCGGGCGAGTGAGCGAGCGCAAGCTGAGGAGGGGTACCAAGTCGAGGTGGAGGACCTAGACTTACAGGGAAAGGGAATAATTGACCTCTATTTCTGGAACCTAAGACTAGATGGGATGGTTTATTGAACTTTTTGCATTGAGCAGCAACTTGTACGCAGGGTTTCGGGGCGGGGGCATTGATGTTTTGGGGACAGGGCTGACTTTGCTCTCTCCGTGATACTTCCCGCAAAAGTAGCCGTTTATGTTCTCAATGAAATTCACTTGCGGCTTTTTAACCGCTCCCTTAATCTCCATCGCTTGTGTGCGCTGCAGGGAAGGCGAGGGAAGGCCTCCAGAAAGATTTCGGAGAGCTAGCTTTCAGGCAGATTTACTGTGCGCCCATTTCTGTCTGAGTCCTGCTGTGGCTGCAGCTAATCCAGCTGCATTTTAGGGGAAGGGCCGCTAGACACAATGAAGTCATCTGGGGGATTTAAACACAGCCTCAACACACACACACACACACACACTGTATTACCCGCGCATGGACGGTGCATAGCAGCCCCTTAGAACTGTCTTCGACTAGCAATTTGGACTTTGGCACAGTTAGGATTTGTCTTGAAGTTAACAAATTTCGAACCCCCCCCCCCTCGCACCCCGGGATCTAAACGTCGCACTCGACTTGTGATGTGATTTGTCTAGAACCCATTTAATAGAATCTCTGGTCCTGCACCCAGATTTTGGAGAGCGCTCTTCACGCCCTAATTTTTCATAGCTTTTTATAGGACGTTATTAAACTGGAGATTGGCGGGCCCAAGGGCAGAGCTCGGGGTAACTGGTGGTGTGCGATTTCCATAACCTCCGCTCTCCAGTTGACGCTACGGATCTGTGGTTTTTAAAAAGGCCACCCCTTCTCTTTTTCCCAATTCTGGCATTTGGAAAATGCTTATTTTCAGAAACCATTGCGCATAAAAATGCTAGGGAGAAATTTCTTCCCAGAAGCCATGAAAGTTTAATATTGATGTTCGTCCTGAAAAAGTCCTTTTCCATCTCCTCCTCCATCGCCCCTCCCCACTGCCTCCTCCCTCCACCTGCTATTTTCTTTTCAGGTATTATTCGCAGATCTGGCAATTTTTGGTTACACTGTGGTCAAGTGTGTTTGGAGAGACTTTCTCCCCACCTACCAGCACGCGATGCAGTCTACTTGGTCGGAAAAAAACTGACGTGCTTAAACTTTGTGCAAATATAGAAATTCCTAAGACGCACATGCCAGGTTGTTCGTTAGGTGACTTACTAATCCCGCGAGGTCTTTCTGATCCACACTGCCTGTCTCATTGTGGCCGAGGGAGGAAGATGCTAACATAACGTTTTAGTAGAACTTAACACGGCGATGCTGGATGGAGGACATTACAGCACCCCTGCGGCCAGAAGTGGTATTGCATGCGTTTCCCGGCCGTGCCGTCTCTAAACTTGGCCCTGTGCCGCCTTAGGTATCTGAGGCAAAACCTATTCATTTCAAAGCTGCTTGGCAAAATCTCATAGCAATTACCTTCCATGTCCCCCCCAAGTGCTGACACTTAGAAACCCAATTCTAAAGCGTGCAATAGTGACTTTTGCCAAACCAACCTTTCAATTTAATAAAATTCAACTGCTTTCAAGTACGTGTAAATTGGTAAGGGTGTAAAGGAAAAAAAATTTATCAAAGTTTGCCACTCCCCCCCCCCCCCCCCAACACACACACCGCCTTTTCTTAACAGATGTCCCTTTCCAAATTCCAAGTTTCTGGCTAAAATAACTACGGGTTTTAAAAGTGACCACACTATCTGTGCCAACAAAGGGTGTACTGTGTTTTTAATTAAAAGTGGAACTACTTGAAGGCCTGGCTAGACAGCCAGGGTGATAGTAGCTTTTCTGCTTTGCAAGAAAGCTTAGGGATTGCATTGTGAGTGTATTGAGATGAATAGAGATCTAACTCAGGTTGTGTGAATTGTCCCTCTTCACAAACTTAAGCTGGTTTTAATTGATCTCATGTCCACTGATTGATTCTACACCAATTGTTGTGCCTACCAAACAATTGGCTTTCCCAAAGGAGATTGATTTAAATTAGTTCTTTGGTGAATGCCTGACCACTAGCCAAATCATGTCAGCAGTGACAGTTGACACGCTAGAGCCTATTGTGTACCAACATTTCCCCTTTTCCCTTTGTTTTGGGTAGTGGCAGTTAAATATTACTTTCTAGGGAGAAAAGTGATTAGTACCTTCTCTCCCCCTCCCGCCCCCCCCCCCCAATAAAGAAGTGTTGTGGCTTAGAAGATCAGTTATTTTTTTTGGCTTTGTGCTACTGTGCAGGCAGCTGAGATCCCGGGATTGGTTAGACTGATGCCTGCGAGCTGATGCTTTTATTTTTTCTTCCATATTCCATCTGCAAATAATCAAACCTTCACTGTGGAGCACTCTCAGAACTCCTTTGGCATTATGTTTAGTCTGCTCTATGATCTCAGATGCTCTATAATATCATTTTCTTAATGAAATAAAATTCTTGGCAGAGACTAGATAATTTAGTCAGTTAAAATCAATTGCATCCAGTTTGGAATAGAGAGCAAATATTTAACTGTATGTTCTATTTCAAAATCTAGCCAGAGGACTGAGAGAATAGAATGTCAACCTTCCTACTTTTGGCCAAACCTAGTATGTGGGACAGATCACCATAAACCACAGTACCTACAGTCTTTCTTCCTCTTCTTTAGAAAAAAAAATCCTAAAATAAAAATGTATTTGATAATCACTCATAGGGCCTGGTAACAAAAATTTTTAATTAGGCCCAAACACAATAGAGAATGAATATCGTGTAGAGAGGAGACCCATGCTGATAGACAACTCATGTTTTGAAAAGCTGATAGACAACTCATGTTTTGTCTACATGGTAACAGTTGTAACTCCTTGGCCCCCTCACCCCACCCTCTTGTTCAAAAGTATAGTCATTATTAGCTACTATTAGCCCCCACTGCCTGTATCTGCCTTGGAACCACTTATGATTTATTTATATGGTAAATTGTGTTGATGTGTCTCATTCTTTGAAATGGTCTTAAGCCACATTTCAGGCTGACTTACCGAAAGATGGATAGACAAATTATAACTTTATTGCGGTTTCCGAGCTTTCTTGAGGTTGGAATGCAGTGACTTAATTATCTATCTCCTTCATTCTCTTTACATTTTAATCAGGGATTTGTGAAAACTTTTTGATACAACTCTTTAAAAGCAGCAAGACTCCCGGATATGTAGTTGGTGTTCCTGGTGGTCGGTTGGTAGGGGGCAGAGTGAGACAAGTGTTTCCTGCCTAGCCTTTTCCATACTAAAACCCCAGCTTCTCCCTCCCATAACCTCTCATTTTCCCTAAGATTAGATTTGGCTTCCTCTATGAAACGGAAGTGTTTATCACAAATAGTGTGGTATGTTTCTGGTAATCGAGGTTGGTGAGAAACATTTTCTCTTCTATGTTATCGGGCTACATAAAAACTTGATGAAGAGATTGGAGATACTTGGTTTTACAAGTACTTTTAATGCTAGCTTATTTCTCTTGGTATTCTTTCAAAAATACAAATGGCACTTGGGACATAGATTTACCTACACTTAAATGAAGAAGATTTAAAATGTTTTGTATATTAGCTTTTTAAAGTTCCAGAGTATTTCAGAAAATATCCTGTGATCTTTAACTTTGCATATACATATGTTCTTTCTTTACTTCTCTTTTGTTAATGGGCTGTTTTGTTCTTCTAGCATAATTCTGAGTTTTTCTGGCTAGTATCTTACCAGTGCACAGAGGTTAAAAATCGGCTGTGTCTCAACCAACATTTTGTTATGCTACTGAAATTTGGAAGCGATTCAGAATAGGTGATGTTCCCCCCAGGCCTCCATTTAATTCTGGCTTTCTTTATCTGCTTATAAATTCAGCTTGGGTAGAAGCCAGTATTTGTAGAAATCACAAGTTGGAAATGATGCTTCTAATTCCTTAATGTAAAACCACCTCTTGACTCATTCAGAGATGAACTGGCCAGTTTTTGGATCATCCAGGATACATTTTACTACATTCCTTCCAACCGATTGGCTTTTAAACCTTTTTACTCCCCTGGGGATCAGCACCCTTACCCCTCCTAAATGTAGGAAATAAATGACAGTCAAGTCATTTGATAAAACACATGATAACCACTCTGCTAAAAGGGGATGATAAGCTCTGGGATGAAAATAGTTTTAAATTTTCCCCCCTTTTTTCCCCCCAAAATGTCATGATCACTTTTTCCCATTATCTGCAACAATCAAGGATTGGTCATTAGGTACAGCGTTGCATGTCGATATTTACACATTTTCATAATTTTAGCTTGAGTAAATATGGAAGATGCTAATTATGAGAATTTATGAAATATGGAAGGTGCTAATTAATGCTGAAGAGCACATATAATGCATATAATTGTCTATGTGCTAGGGAAAGGATATATACACGTATAGGTGTATGTGTTTTCATGGGTGTGTAGAGAAAGAGATTGGGGTGGGATGACAATGGAGATTGGGTCTTCGGAACTAAAAAGGATTTTCACTCTTATTTCCCAGTTATTCTCTTGTCCTCTTTCTCAGACTGAATGACGGGACCAGGATGGGAGTGGAGGAGAGAGAATGAGTAAGGAGAGTGTGCTTTTATTCTTTCCAAGGCCTGCCCCTCCCCCATTCTTCTCTCTTCTAGGACCCGTCCATGCCAGTCATCTTTTCAAGCATGCTGCTTTCCCCCAAACTTAAAATTTTTAATTTCCTTCTTTCCCTTGCTTTACAATCTCTTCTTTTTAAAAAAAAATTTTTTTTTAATGTTTATTTTTGAGACAGGGACAGAGCATGAACAGGGGAGGGCCAGAGAGAGGGAGACACAGAATCTGAGGCAGGGTCCAGGCTCTGAGCCATCAGCACAGAATCCAACATGGGGCTCGAACTCACGGACGGAGAGATCATGACCTGAGCCGAAGTCAGATGCTTAACCGACTGAGCCACCCAGGCACCCCTACAATCTCTTCTTTTTCTCACTTGTACCCTTCCCTTCATTCCCTTGTATTCCCTTGTTAATAGTCCTGTTTCATTCACCCTTCAATCAGTTACAATCTGGTTTTATTTCATTCACCCTTCAATCAATCACAATCCACCATTTTATTGAAAAGTTTTTCTTAATGGTCCTCCGTACTTCTATTCACCTCATTGCAATGCCGCCAACATCACTACAGGCCTCTTTGACTCATTTCTCTGGAGAAATCCCTCCTTTCCAAAGAAGGGCTCTTCCTTTGACCAGTGACTTCACACTCTAGTTTTGCCTCCTGTATTTTACCCACTTCTCTTCTTTGGTCCCCTCATTCAGAGTAGGTGTACACCAGTGTTTATTTTCCTTTATTCTTTCCCTTGAGAGTATTTTATCCATCCCTGTATCTTCAACTGTTATTTCCATGTCACGTCCTTCAACTCCAGCTCTGACTTAGAAACAAATATAAATATTCTTTACTTCAGGGTATATTCCCCTCTCACTTCCCAACTACTGCCACATGGATAGATAATCCATGCACCCTCATGTATGGATAGATAGGACGTTCCATGCACACACAATCTCGACAACTCCTCTCCTCTTCTGTGCCCTCTCCCAAATGTTTTCTCTGCCTGTGTTTCTTACTCTGTTCATGAGGTTTGTGTGTTGAGGCTGGAAGCCTCACTGCAGTCTTTGCCCTCCCTAGTGCCTCTTATATCAGTTCATTGGGTCTAGTGCATGTATCTCAGAAATGTTTATATCCACCCCATCCTTTCTATTCCCAAAGATACTTCCTAGCTCACACCCTTGAGGATTCCTTATCTCCCAGCATCTACTACTTCTTCACTCCATCCTTCATGAGGCTGCCATGTTGAATTTTTCTCAACCACACATCTGATCATGTTATTTCATATTTATTTCTGTTAATAAACCCCCAAACATCGAGGTCTCCATACTGACAGCAGAGCAAGTGCCAGCCTCTTTCACACTGCATTCAAGGCTTTCCTCACCATTTAACCACAGCCCGTTTCCAACTTTCCACCACCCTGGAAGTGCCACAAGCTTAAGCTTTCCCAGATTACTCCATTTCCAAGCATACTATATGTTTTGAGGTTTTTAAGTTGTGGAGCATCTGGTGGTGCCCAGCTGAAGTCACTGCCTCTATGAAGCCCACTGGAATTTTCTGCCCTTTTTCTGAAGTCAGAATCTTATTCCCTCCTAGCTTTCTCGGCTTTCTGTGCTCCTCTTAAAGCATGCTCTTATTACTCCTTAGGCAAAATGTCTTACCGTAACCACATTTCAAACTCCTCTAGGGAGGAGCTTGGGGAGATTCATCTCCATATGCCCAAAGCAGGCCTTAACAGAGTGCTTCTCCACAAGCTGTGGCTGAACAAAAAGTCCTTGACTAAAAGATTTTGTCTGCCCTTGAAATAATTTTGGTAACTTGAAGTTTTTAAAAAAAACTCTAAGTTATTTGCACATAGTTGAAGTTTGAATGAATCATTAGATAATAGGCATAATCTCATTTGCTGTTCTTCATTTAAAGACAAAAAACGTTGCTACATAAAAGCCTCCCCAGTCCAGCCCTCACTCTGAAGTCTCTTCTGATAATCTTCAAATTTCATAGAGCACACTAGTGTCTGTTTGTATATCTGTATACCTGTTTATTAGTCGAATGATAGACATCCCACGTGGCAGAGGAGTTTGGGCCAGTGAAGGGGAAATCCTGGGGTGAGGATAATATACATATTTTAAAAGATTTTTTTCTAGATTGAGGGTCAATCAATAATTGTTCCCAAAACACTTTTCCCATATGAATAATCATTTAGAGGAAAATAAAAGAAAGCAGTATTTCTTTTCCTAAAAGGCAATTATATTAATAACCTACAAAGTGCAGGAAAAACATTCAATCCGCATTCTTGTCTTCTGACTTGAGTATAATCAACCCATGTAGACACGCCTATGAGAGACACAGGTGTGTGTGTGGGGGGGGGGGAGAGAACAAGTTCATTTGTAGGTGTCAATAGACCCCATAGGTTGTTTTTGCATAGTGCCTTCCAGGAGAGCATTGACCATTCACCATTTGGAGCAGGTGAGATCAGTTTAGCATAACTGGAAAGTAAACTGCTTACTGAAATGAGATTTTAAAAACTAATGGTTAAGTGGAAGAGAGAACTAGAATTGAGTCCTCCTGAATTCATGGCTCTTCTGTACACAATACATGTCCGACATAAACACTATTTAAAAAAAATCACCTTTGAACCCATTCAAAAGTCTTTTGAACTACAGACCTTTATGAAGCCTCAGAACTTCCTACAACTCCTAATTCTGCAAATAAAGTAACTAATATTAAGTAACTGAAGGCTGGATAGGTGGGTTAACTGAGGTGTAGGACCATAAGTGTGATCTGATTTTAAAAAACCTTTTTTTTCATACTTGTGTTGCTAAATTTTTTTTATTATACTTTGTTTTTTGTATGTGTATTTTTGGAACCCTGTTATGTCTTGAACTCCAGTAGCCAGAATAAATATGTGTGTCTGTAGGTGTGTGCCCATGCAGATGGGTGTGTCAGTGTGTGTGTTTGTAGATGTATTCATGTATTTTATGTGTACTCACATATATGTTAAACCATCATAATCAGAATAACCAACCAAGGTTAGAGAAAGACTATTAAATATTCTTTTACTCTTAAAATGTAGAGTAATTACAGGTAGTTTTCCTTCTCCTCTAGTTGCTTGGGGAAGACCTTTAAAATGTAGTTAAAACTTTTCAATTTTCATCACTTGAAGGCTGTTAAGAGCATTTAGAAAGTTTAGCTTACTTAGCACCTCTATTATTATTTTTACGGTTTATTTTTGAGTCAGAGACAGAACATGAGCTGGTGAGAGGCACAGAGAGAGGGAGACACAGAATCTGAATCAGGCTCCAGGCTCTGAGCTGTCAGCACAGAGCCTGACACGGGGCTCAAACCCATGAACCGTGAGATCATGACCTGGGATGAAGTGGGATGCTTAACTGACTGAGCCACCCAGGCACCCAAATACTTAGCACATTTCTTTAGAGCAGGCTTTCCTAACTTGGGGTCAAGAGATGGGACTGGGGTTTTTGTGAGTCCCCTGAAAATTAGGAGCAAAACCTTTCTTTTTAGGGTGTAGAGAGGAGCTAAAGCTTTCACTGGAGTCTCAACGTGGCCATGGTTGATCTGTTTCCTTCAATAGGTTAAAGAAGCATTGGTTAAAGTAATAAAAGGTAGACCTTCTTAATTAACATGATGCTAAATGGTTGTTTCAAATTGATATATACCTTTGTCTAAAATTTTATTTTCCAGGTATGGGTTTCCAGTCATTTGCCATATGTATATTTCACAATATGAAGGCACATCAGAGGCACTATCTCAAGATTTATCTCCATAAGTAATTACTTGGCTAGTGATCCCTTACTCAAAGAGAATGGATGTTTAATTCTCTCCATTCTTCTAAAAAGTTTGTGGAAGTGTGAAATACACAGAATAAGAGGTTTTGTTAAAACCCTCTTCTCATATGGTCTAATTTTACTTCATTAATAAAATGGTAATATAGAGTTTTTAGAAATTGCTCTTGCAATTTTCTAGCTGATGACACAGGCTGGCATTGAATTGATTCTTACATATCCTGCTGCTGGCTCACAGATTGGTCAAAACCAGGCAAACACACTTCCATTGAGGTCAAGTGGGCTTCTGTTAGGTGTTTGCTGGCTCAGTGGATTTTATATTTTTCTACGACGGTGGCTTTAGTGTCTTCCCTATCGCTGGATACAACTTGCCGACCAGCCACTCAGCGGTTAAAACTCACTGATCGATAGAGGGCACACTTTGCATTCTTTTCCTGTGCTTTGTTCTCTGAAGTTTGGTGGGATGTGTGCATACTTACTTCGTCCTGCAGGCTCAGGTGGGAAAACTGCTGTGCTTTCTCCAGTAAGATTGATGCTGTGATCATCTTGATATTCATACAGAAAGGGAGCAGGGGAAAAAGGAATAGAGGGTTCAGCTTTACTGGAGCATTTCTGGTTTGGGTCCCTAATCCTTTTTGATAAGACCTCACCAAAAGGCAAACGTAATCAACCTCCTAGTTTTAAGATCTGTGAGACAAAGATGGTGTCAACTTAGAGGTGGTTTCCAGCTTCTACAGTCACTTTAAAAACATGAGTTTTAGAATAATGTTTCCCATAGAGTGCATGCCTGAAAATTCAAGTAACTGGTAAAATTTGGAGTTGTCCAAAACCAACTCCAAATAAACACTTGCCAATTAATTGTCTGCCAAATTCTTGAATCTTTATGGAGAACATACATGGCTTTTAATCTCACAATTTTGCTTTTTGAGAATACTGAAAATTGTCCAATCTTTATTTTGAAAATCCAATGTTAAAGGTTCTCTTTCTTCATGTAATAAAGTCTGACAGGATCTAAAAATCCTCTGGCCCCTCATTGTTCACCTTACATGCTGTGTTCTAATACCTCCTTCTTGTAGATAAAAGCTGGCTTTTAATGTTGAGGGATTTGCTAGATCAGCATTATGACTTTGCATATTTAGCACACCTTTTTTTTCCAAGACCAGGTTTCAGTTTAGTTGAGTCATAGTGGGGTTGATATCCCAAAGTGATGGATCCTGTGCCCATTGTACCTCCCCCCCCCACCAGAGACTTTTGGGGTAACTATGACCCCTCCTTAGTCTTTTGGGGGTAACTATGGTATTTGTTGCTCTCTTCCACTACCATCATTGGTCTTTGGAGACTCTGCACTGAATGAAAAACCTTTGGAAGCCCAGTGGATTGAGAATTGCACCTGGGGCTCCAAGATTACCATCCTTAATATAAACTAAGGCAATTCTGATCTTTAACTTGTCATGCATTCGAGGTCGTTCTTGTAGGTAGAAGAATACTTCTGAAAAATTCTAATTTTTGATGCTTGAGTCTTGTTTTGTTTTGTTTTTTAGAGGTTCTTTGTCTTTGGAAGTGTTTATGTATGTGTGTTTAAGGGTCAGGTTCATAGGGAAATTGTGAGGAACTCTTAGGTGTTCTGGGCTCTCCTAAGTAGATAAGAAGTGGCAGAGAACAGCTGTATGTTGGATAAATTGAGAAAATCACCTTAAAATTTTCTATTTAAGGATCTGGAATCTGTAATTCTTTGAGTGAAATTAAGGCTGTTGTATCCATAGCATTCCTTCTACTGGTGAAAGATACCTGTGGTCACTGTCCTTCCTTCAGGTGAGTATAGTAGAGAAACTTTGTTAAAATTAGGTGACTAAGTAATTTTAAAACTCCAGTATTGTTTGATAGTGGACAGATGTGGTTCCCAGGAGCATGATTAGTGGGTTGGGGTTGGTTTATTGTGGAGTTAGGGAAGCTGTTTGTGCAACTTCTGGTCATCAGTAAGTCATACAGTGGCTGAGGTGATTCTTGACTGAATCCTGTCAATCACGAATGATTTCTTTGTCTCTCCTTTAAATAATACTACTCTGTAAATTGATCTAGGGGTGGGAAGTTCTCCCTTGAAAGTTGTTCAAAATTATGAATTTGGTGCAATGTAATTGTTCCCTTATGCAGAAATAAAAATTAGTCCTTTGCAGCCGCTATGGGTGATCAACATGATTTTGATTTGAAAGAGACTCAAGAGAATAATAACTATTGTAAAAGCTTTCGCAAGCTTCAAGTAATCCTCTTGTTGAATTCTGAGGGAAAGTTTTGAAGACATGGCAGAGCCTGGACCTAGAGAGGAGAAGAAAGAGGCAGGGACAAGATCACTCCTTTCCAAGACTTGTGGCCTGTTATGTGGAAAAATGATGTGATGTATCCCAACTTTTGGAGTTAGAAAAAAAAAATGAAGCTCCTAGGAAGATTCCAGCTGTGTTTAGGAAATTACCCACTAATGAAAGAGCCTCTTTCTTGAAAATCTAAATCGCTGGAAATTGCCCTTTTCTAACAACAACAGGTATTTCTCTTTTTATTAACAGAGGGTATTTCTTAAGAGTGTTGTAAAGTTGGTGACTGTACTGAGTGTGGAGGGACCTCTAAGGACCATTCATACCGCAAGAGCCATGACAAACACATCTGTAATGCATCTGGCATCTACTAGGTACTTAAATAGAAATTCTTGTTGACAACTATGGACTCCAATTATAAGACGCTTAGCTTTCTAAATCGGATACTAAGCAAAATTACTTCATTAGGTTCTGCATCATGCCTCTGAGTAATCATTTGAAACGTTTGTAATAAACAATACTGCAATACTATAGATACTGAAGCTTAATCTGAATTCCTAAAAAAGAAAGGCCTATTTCTCAATTCTGACATGACTCTGATGTCAATTTCTAGAATGCTTCATTTTAAGAAAGCTAGATTTCTTTTTTTTAATGTTTATTATTGAGAGACAGAGATAGAGCATGAGCATGGGAGGGACAGAGAGAGGGGGAGACACAGAATCTGAAGCAGGCTCCAGGCTCTGTGAGCTGTCAGCACAGAGCCCAATGTGGGGCTCGAACTCACTGGGCTCAAACTCACAAACCGTGAGATCATGACCTGAGCCGAAGTCAGAGGCTTAACCGACAGAGCCACCCAGAAGCCCCTAGAAAGCTAGATTTCAATGCAGCTATAGCCAGCATGAGTTATGCCATATAAATAATTTGCTTTCTTTAATAGGTTTACGAGACTGGGTGATAAATAAGTGTTTGACAAAAATTCATTAATAATAGCTTGCACTTACAAAAGCATAATTGCCTCTAAAAATACTTTTGGGAAAGGTAGGGAAATGCAGGTACATCATCACATGTTTCTTACTGAATTATATTTGACAGAGTGGTGAGTAATGGATTGTTCACTTTGAGGGACACCTCTGGTATAGTAAAGGAATCTCTCATCAGCCTTGTTTGGAATAAGGCTTTCTCTTTCTCTCTCTTTCTCTCTCTTTCTCTCTCTTTCTCTCTCTTTCTCTCTCTTTCTCTCTCTTTCTCTCTCTTTCTCTCTCTTTCTCTCTCTTTCTCTCTCTTTCTCTCTCTTTCTCTCTCTTTCTCTCTCTTTCTCTCTCTTTCTCTCTCTTTCTCTCTCTTTCTCTCTCTTTCTCTCTCTCTCTCTCTCTCTCTCTCTCTCTCTCTCTCTCTCTCTCTTTCTCTCTCTCTCTCTCTCTCTTTCTCTCTCTCTCTCTCTCTCTCTCTCTCTCTCTCTCTCTCTCTCTCTCTCTCTCTCTCTCTCTCTTTCTCTCTTTCTCTCTTTCTCTCTTTCTCTCTTTCTCTCTTTCTCTGTTTCTCTTTCTCTCTTTCTCTCTTTCTCTCTTTCTCTCTTTCTCTCTTTCTCTCTCTCTCTCTCTCTTTCTCTCTTTCTCTCTTCTCTCTTTCTCTCTCTTTCTCTCTTTCTCTCTTTCTCTCTTTCTCTCTTTCTCTCTTTCTCTCTTTCTCTCTTTCTCTCTTTCTCTCTTTCTCTCTCTCTCTCTCTTCTCTCTCTCTCTCTTTCTCTCTTTCTCTCTTTCTCTCTTTCTCTCTCTCTCTCTCTCTCTCTCTCTCTCTCTCTTCTCTCTCTTTCTCTCTCTTTCTCTCTCTTTCTCTCTCTTTCTCTCTCTTTCTCTCTCTTTCTCTCTCTTTCTCTCTCTCTCTCTCTCTTTCTCTCTCTTCTCTCTCTTTCTCTCTCTTTCTCTCTCTTTCTCTCTCTTTCTCTCTCTTTCTCTCTCTTTCTCTCTCTTTCTCTCTCTTTCTCTCTCTTTCTCTCTCTTTCTCTCTCTTTCTCTCTCTTTCTCTCTCTTTCTCTCTCTTTCTCTCTCTTTCTCTCTCTCTCTCTCTCTCTCTCTCTCTCTCTCTCTCTCTCTTTCTCTCTCTCTCTCTCTCTCTCTCTCTCCTCCCTTTCTCTCTCTCCCCCTCCCCCTCCCCCTCCCCCTTCCCCTCCCCCCTCCCCTCTCCCTCCCTCCTTCCCCTCCCCCCTTCCCCCTCTCCCCCTCCCCCTCTCCCTCTCTATCTCTCCAGATCATGATCTGAGCCACCCAGGCACTGCTGGAACTATATTAATGATGAGGTTGAAGACAGGTCGAAGACGGATGGCATTGCCAACTACACTTTTGCATGTTATGAAGTTGAACAGGACATTTAAATGTTGGCCAATGGGTTACAAAAGATACTGATAGCTGGGAATGACTAAATGAATTTATGAATGAAAATTTAACAGAAAAAAATGGAGAGTGTTTCTCTTAAGATCAAGGACACAACTATGGAGGATGAGGATGTTGGAGACCAGGGGTTATCGTTGATTTTTTTTGACTCATTCTGAGAGTATGACGTGATAGAGTTGCAAAAAGTAATTGGATACTATAAGAGGAATATTAACCTGGATTGAAGAATGAGGTAGAGGAAGGTCCCCAGCCCACACCATGTTCTGTTCTAGACATCCTTACTTTTAGAAGTGCAATGGCAGCACATACTATCCTACTGTATTGATTTTTAGGGCTGCTGTGACAAATTTCCCCAAATGAGGTGGCTTAAAAGACAAGAAATCAATTTTCTCACAGTTCTGGAGACTAGAAGTCCAACATTAAGGTGTCAGCAGGTGCATGTGCCCTCTGAAACTGCAGAGGGGGAACATCCTTCCTGGCCTCCTGCAGCTCCTGGAAGCCCCAGACATTCCTTAGGTGGGAGCAGCCTATTAACTCCAATCTCTGCTCCATTTTCACTATGGCTGTCTCCCCTCTGTGTCAGTCCCTCTCCCTTCTTCCAAGAATACTGGTTATATTGGATTAGGACCAACTCTAATGACCTCATGTTAACCTGATTACAGTTGCAAAGACCCCATTTCCAAATCCGTCTACATTCCTAGGTGCTGGCGATTAGGACTTCATCTCTTTTTGGGGTACACAGTCCAACCCACAGCAAGTCCTAACCTGTGACAGACATTTCGGTTCTTTCTATCCTCATTTTCACAACAATCCTGTGGAATTGGTGTTATTAACTATACTAATAACTAGTATTAATGGTACCAGAAGTAGAATGACTGCAGCAGTCCCATCTCTACTAGACTATGTGCTGCACACACAGGATGATATTACTGGCATCCCTGGAGTTGTGCACACAGTGGCCCTGGGGTTGAAGATGCTTTAGACCTGGTTCATAGGGTTTGGACTAAGACGTCAAATTCCTTTCCACCTCTGAAGTTATATGAAACTGCACCAATCTGAAGAACCACCTGCCTGTGTTGATTACTTTTTCAAATAACCATGAATCAAACTGACTTCTTATTCAGCTGAAGTTGAAAGATCGGTTTTACTAATTTCTTATTGAAGTTGACCGAATGCCAAGAGCTGTGAGCATCTTTTACGGAGCACTCCTGAAATCTCCATATTGTCTACAGTGCTTCTGGTGTTAGAGGAGTTTTCAATTCCTTTTGATTTTGAGTTGCATCCAGTATTGACATTGTCAAGGCACTTGTTCTATTCATACTTGTTAGCTACATATAAAGAGCTGATAAAACAGTCTTTTAAACGTTCTTTTTAATTTTAATTTTTTATAAATTTTTATTTTTGAGAGAGAGCACTAGCAGGGGAGGGGCAGGAAGAGAGGGGGGCAGAGGATCTGAGGCAGACTTCACAGGGACAGTAGAGAGCCTGATGTGGGGCTTGAACTTCTGAACTGGGAGATCATGACCTGAGCCAAAGGCAGACCGTTAACCAACTGAGCCTCCCAGGCACCCCTGTTCTCACATTTTAAATGTAAAATTTTTCGGGGCTCCTGGATGGATCAGTCGGTTAAGCAAGTGACTTCGGCTCAGGTCATGATCTCTCAGTCCATGAGTTTGAGCCCCACGTCGGGATCTGTGCTGACAGCTTGGAGCCTGGAGCCTGCTTCGGATTCTGTGTCTCCATCTCTCTCTACCCCTTCCCTGCTCATGTTTAATAAATAAACATTAAAAAATATTTTTAAAAAGTAAATGAAAATTTTCAAATGTATGCAAAAGCAGAGAGGGTACATAATGATTCCCCATACAGCCATCACCTAGATTGAATAAATACTGAGATTGTGCCACATTTCCTTTATTTTTTGGTTTCTTTTTTTACTTTGGTTTATAAAGCAAATGTCAGATATTTTGTCACTTTTACCTTAAGTATTTCTGAATGCATGTCTTACAAATAGGGACATTTTTTCCCCAAACCACAGCGTCATTAACATACCCAACAAAGTTGGTTATTCCTTGGCAACCTCCTTTAATCAAGGTGTAATCAAACTTCACCAATGGCCTTCGATGTTTTTATACAACTGCTATGTATGGATCAGCATTCACATAATACCCACTCGTACCTGGTTGGGATGTTCCTCGAATTCCTTTGATGCTAGAACAGTACTTCTCCCCTATTTTTCCATGCCATGGACTTATTGAAAAAAATCAAGTCAATTTTCTGCAGAATGGCATTCTGGATTTTTCCTGCTGCTCCCTTACTGGGGAGGTGGGTGGGAGGTCAGTTGACTTAGTCCTCTATCCTCTGTTTTTGTAAATTGGAAGCTCTCCTTGAAGATTCGATTCAGATTCGACCCTTTTGGCTAGAACACCTCACAGGTGGTGCTGTGTGCTTCACATTACACTGCCTCAGGAAGCACACAACATGCCGTTGGGCCATTCTTGGGAACGCAAAGATGAATCACTGGGTTCATGTGGTAACAGCCTGATCCCTCCATTTTAAGGTTCCTATTAACCTTTCATCTAATGGTTTCTTCGGTTGATGATTTTTGCTGACTCATTCATTTCATTAGGGTTACAAAATAGTTTCCCCCCCCCACTTCTGTTCTTTTCATATTTATTAGCTACAATTCTGTTTTATTTTTTTCAGATTAATTTCATTAAATGTTTTTAATATAGTTTATTGTCAAGTTGGCTAACATACAGTATAGACCGTGTGCTCTTGGTTTTGGGGGTAGATTCTTGTGATTCATCGCTTACATACAACACCCAGTGCTCATTTCAACAGTGCCCTCCTCAATACCCATCACCCATTTCCCCCTCCCCACACCCCCATCAAGCCTCAGTTCTCTGTATTTAAGAGTCTCTTATGGTTTGCCTCCCTCTCTGTTTTTATCTTATTTTTCCTTCTCTTATGCTCATCTGTTTTGTTTCTTAAATTCCACTTATGAGTGAAATCATATGATATCTGTGTTGACTGACTTATTTCACTTAGCATAATACCCTCCAATTCCATCCACGTCGCTGCAAATGGCAAGATTTCATTCTTTCTCGTTGTCAAGTAGTATTCCATTGTATATATAAATCATATCTTTATCCATTCATCAGTGCTAAAATTATATTTAAAAAGAACTGTTCTTTTTCAACCATAGATGTTTTGTTAATATGAAACACAGTTCTTCTAGGAAAAGCAGGCAATATGCCTAATCCTTCCCCTTTAATCGCCAACCTTCAGAAGAAGGAGTTGATGCATGTTTGGCTGGCTAAACATGATTAACTTCACTGCAAGTGTATAAAATGCTTTGATTTGTGTCAAGTCATTGCCTGTCAGACAGAGGAGGTGAAATCTTCCAGTAGTTTCTGCTTACGGAAACATTTGTGGTACAATGACATCAAAACAATCTTTTTGGCTTCTGCTAACAGGAATGAAATGCAAACCTTCTGAAAACCTGAATCCTATTAAACATCTTCTGATAATGTTTTCTGTTAACAGCCTTCAGAGACGCTACTGAGTGAACATACAGTAGCTTTGGCCTGGTGTAATCTGAGGCTCAGTGGGTGGAAAAACAGGACTTTGTGCTACTTAAACACTCTCTGGAAGGCTTAGAGAGGGAGGAAGGAAAATATTTGAGGAGATCAACTGGATGTTGTAGAATAGAAGTAACGTCACCTGAGAAGGATTAAGGTTTCCCCAAAGCTTGACCTGGTGACAACTAGCCACTTAGAATGTGCTCACTGAGGCTGTCAATAGCTTGTTTTCAGTTGTGCCATCTTGAATTTGCAGCGATATGAAGAGAGGGTCTAGAGATTGCATGTCTTCAGTGGGTAAGTGGCGGTAAAGTTGTAAAAAAAAAAAAATTAACATTCCTCTTACTTAAGAGCTGCAGCTGGCTCTAATTACAGAAATTGCTTTATCCATTAAAAACTTAGCTCATTGCTACCAATCAAGTTACCATTGGTATAGCTTTTATATTACCCAGTGAAGGATACCTGTGATATGTACATTTAATAGTTCAGTGGAGTTGAAGTTTGAAGTCACAGATATCTATGGCCTGCTAGAAAATTTGAATATAAACACCTTTAATACGTGGCTCACAAGAGCAAAGCTGCTGCTGGAGAAATAGTCTAGGTGTGTGCCTTTCTTATAGGTAAAGTGCCTTTATGGTACTTTTAAGAGTGCAAAAAGTATTGAGCTGAGGAAATTGGTTTTAAAGCCAGGAAAACAGAGTTGGAACGCACCTAACTGCTTTAACTGATTAAAGACTGAGAATGATTTTCTTCCCCTTTCAACCTGTATGTTTTTAAGAGAACAAATGAGCTATATCCACTAATTAGGGCTAGTAGTTCATGTCCTTCAGACCCTATTTGGTTTTGAAAGTTATTTTGGTCATAAACCCCCATCTTGAGACATTCAGGTATTTGGTCCTGGAAGCAAGACTTTACACCATGTCTCTATATGTAGTTTTTTTAAAAAAGCCACTAACTGTAGATCATTTCTTTTTAATGAAGTATAATTGACCTACAATATCCTGTTTCAAGTGTACGTCATAATTAGCTATTTTTATACATCTTGAAATGATCTTCACCATAAGTGCAGAATTTTTTTTATGGCTATAAATCCAATGTTTGCTCATTGTTGGAAATTTGGAAAATAGAACAATGAAGAAAACAAAATGACCAATAGTCTTTCTGCTCAGTGATCATGGCTATTAACATTTTGGTTTTTAACCTTCTAGATGTTTCTTTTCCTTCTACATAAATAGAAGATTTTAAAACAATATCCTAAACACATACTCGTAACTATTTTAATGACCTTATTTATAACTTCTGCATTATAAGTTCTTGTTCACCATGAAATTTAAAAATCCATTACCTTATTTTGGGGCAGTCTGTGCTGAAAACTTTTAATATTGAAATGTTACTGAGGCTCATGAACATCCTCTACACCTTTTCCTACATCGTTTCTCCTTAGGAATCGTTTGCAGAACTGAATATAATACACTATGATCATTGCATGTATTGAGTACTTTCTTCGTGCCAAGCACAGTACTTTATGTTACATATTTAATCCTTAAATGACCTTGTAAGGTAGACTCTCCCTTTCTAGCCATTTTACAGAGGAAGAATCCAGGCACAGGAGGGAAGGTAATTTGACAAGTTCACAGAACTCGTAGGTGTTAGAGTGAGAATTTTAGTCTGGGCATTTTGACTCAGCCATGCTGTTAACCACCAAGACAGACAGGTACAGTTTTTTACTTTCTTACCAATTGTTCTCCATAATATTGCACTGATTCTTACTTTTTAAGTGGGAGACAGGATGCTTATTGCTTTGAGCTTTTTATTTTTTTCATATATACATACACAGGTATATTTAAAACCTCTTGTTGGATGATTATTAAACAATTTTTTAAAGTTTATTCTGGAAGAGAGAGAGAGTGAGCAAGCAGGAGGGGCAGAGAGAGGCGGGGAGAGAATACCAAGCAAGCTTCCACTGTTTGCACAGAGCCCGTTGTGGTACTCAAAATCCCAAACTGTGAGATAGTGTCCTGAGCCAAAACCAAGAGTCAGACACTTAACTGATTAAGCCACCCAGGTGCCCCTTGTTGGATTATTGCTGGGACTAGAAAGAAGCCTCTCCTTTTCCGCTAAGGAACTCCCCATTTAAAATAGGGCCTTCTGGGGCGCCTGGGTGGTTCAATCGGTTGAGCATCTGACTTTGGCTCAGGTCCTGGTCTCACAGTTCATGAGTTCATGCCCCGTGTCAGGCTCTGTGCTGACAGCTCGGAGCCTGGAGCCTGCTTCATAGTCTGGGTCTCCCTCTCTCTCTGCCCCTCCCCCACTTGTGCTCTCTTTCTATCAAAAATAAATATTAAAAAATTTTTAAAAAATAGAGCATTCTTTCCCTGGTTCCACAAAACCTTAATATCCACTTAGTTGCTTAAATCTTCATTTCTCTTTTCTGAGCAATACCTCGGATTTCTATATGCCCCCTCCAGAATATTTTTGAATCCCTCCTCCAAGTCTATTGCTGTCTTGTAGATCATGTTATCCCCATCTCCCTCCCAAAACATGTCAGGTAGGCTTCCTGCAGCTCTTCCTGGGGTCTGTTCTCCACAGGTTGCTCACAGGGATTGCTTCCCAAACAAAACTCAGAGCCTTCAATTCTGCTGCTTTATTGCATCAGTGCTTTCTGTGACACCCAAAATAACACCCAAACTCCTTGCTCAGCCCAGAAGTCTCTCTGTCTCTGTGTGACATGGTTTCTGGTTATGTCTCCAACTCTCCTTTGACGTCTGTTTCTCAAACACTGTAACCAATTTTCCTGTTCCAGGACCTTTACATTTGTTGCTTACTCTGTCTAGAAAGCTCTTCCCCCAACTCCTTTTCATAAACAAGCTCCTTTTTCAATCACTGTATTTAAAGCAGCACATTGCTTTTTCTCCATTTCCTGCAGTTAAATTGTCTATTGGGGCCAAGATAGGGTGAGGCAAGAGGGAGTTCTGGGGGCGGGGGCGTGCACAGATCTAAGGTGTGCTTACCCAAGCCTGAGAGGGAGCGACACCTTACATTTTGTACCATGGGACCCTCACTCACCATCTCTAGTCCCGTCCCCCTCCATTCTATCACGTTAGGATATTTCTGTAGCCAAGAACACTATATTCATCAAAACCCATTTCCTTTGCCTCTTGTACATGCAACTAGACTACATTTGCCTTGAACCTGGGTGTGGCCATGGGCCTGTGGTTTGCAGTGGAATGTGTGCAGAAATGATATATTTATCTCTAGATCTGGCCCCAGTTAACCTCCTGTGGGACAGCCTCTGTTAAGTCACCCAACTTGGTGCAGAGGATCTAGCCCCCTTCTCTGAGCCTCCTGGGGAAGACAGGATCGCCAGGGGAACAAAGCTTGGGTCCCTGAAGGGCCCTGTGGAAGTCTGCTGGCTGCACATCTGCACCAGACTCTGTGTGAGCAAGAAACAAACTTCTTTTGTGTTAAGACTTTGACACTTGTACCAGCATGGGCGAACCTGGAGGGTATTATGCTAGGTGAAACAAGCCAGATGGAGAAAGGCAAATACTGCATGGCATCACTTATATATGCCCTCTAAAAAGTCACGTTCACAGAAATAGAGTAGAAAAGTAGTTGTCAGGGGTTGTGTGTGTGGGGGGGGGGGGGGAATAGGGAGAGGTTGGTAAAAGGTAACAAAGTTTCACATATGAGTAAAGTCTAAGGATCTAATGTGTAACATGGTGACTATAGTTATAGTCATCGTGATAACAGTTTTCTTTTTTTTTTTTTTTAACATTTATTCATTTTTGAGAGACTGAGACAGTGAGTGAGTGGGGGAGGGGGCAGAGAGAGAGGGAGACACAGAATCCTAAGCAGGCTCCGGGATCTGAGCTGTCAGCACAGAGCCTGATGTGAAGCTTGAACTCGCGAACCTCAATATCATGACCTGAGCCGAAGTTGGATGCCCAATCGACTGAGCCACCCAGGCGCCCCATATAACACTGTATTTTCTAATTGAAATTTGCTGAGTAGAACTCGTTCTCAGCCAAACAACAAAAAAGCCAGTAAAATAGGTAATGGATGTGTTAATTAACTTGGTGCAGGGAACATTTTCATAATGTATATGTATATCAAATCATCATGTACACTTTAGTAATACTACAAATTTATTTGCCAATATATTTATTTATTTGTCAATAAAACTGAGGGGGAAAAAAACTAGCATGGTCATAACCAATACAGGCTCTCTTATCCTCATCAAAGCTTTTAGAACGTAAGCTCCAAAGGAGTGGGAACCTTGTTCACACGGTCATCAGGGCTCAGTGCAAGGCTTAGTCCATCGTAGTAATCAAAGAAATACATTTTTTGAACAAATAAATGCAAGAGATCAATAGCAGTCTATAAAAAGTCTAAATGACAAAAGAATAATGCAGATAAAAAAATATCTTCGGGGCTCAAAGGGGAAGAAATGAATGATGCTCTAGGAAAAGAGTTCATGAAAATGGGGGCATAAGTTAACTCTTAAACATAAGGCACACACTTTTTATAAAGCAGTCCTTCCATTTCTTAGTTAAAAATGTTTCGAAAGCCTATACCAAAGGTATAGCATGGTGATTTCATGCTAAAATTATCATTTAATAGCAGCCAACATTAGGCCATTTTTTAGTTACATGATCATAACTAGAAAAATATCGAAAATTTCTTCCCTTAATTATTGATAATGCTTCATATACTTGAACTTTTAAGAATTTCTTAATTGGCAAAACAGGAGCAATGTCTGCTTTTACTATTAGTAAAGTAAAATTCCTTCACATTCAAGTTCAATAGATAATTTTCCTTGCCTAGTGATTGAAACATTAGTTTGGGGTTAGAACCTAGTGGCATTCCTTCTGGAAATATCTACAGGCTCTACGGAGAGCACATTGTCTGGAGTTGTACTGTTGATGGGAAGGATTTTTGGTTAAGATTATTAGGGTTTTTTTTTTTTAACCCTTTTATGAAGAGGTTAATGTCTTTAGTTTCTTTGAAGTCCCAAGATTGTGGGCATGGAGGAGGATGGGTAAGAGGAGAGAGGAGTGCTGCTGAAGGTCCCTGGAGGCTGCGGTGGGGGTGGCTGAGTGAGCCGCTGCTGGCTGTGGGTACCTTCCCACCGAGAAGAATGTGAGAACAGGATGCATGCGGGCAGCAGATGGCCCAGGTTCTGCATCTGTCAGAAGATCCACATACTCAGGCTCAGTACTCAGTGAAGACCCAGAGAGTATAAAATCTGACACTTTTTTTTTAATTTTTTTTTTTTTTTACGTTTATTTTTGAGACAGAGAGAGACAGAGCATGAACGGGGGAAGGGCAGACAGAGAGGGAGACACAGAACCGGAAGCAGGCTCCAGACTCTGAGCCATCAGCCCAGAGCCCGATGCGGGGCTCGAACTCACGGTCTGTGAGATCGTGACCTGAGCTGAAGTTGGACGCTTAACCAACTGAGCCACCCAGGCGCCCCTAAAATCTGACACTTTTAAAGTTATTGATAAGGTGCATGTGCTCTGGCTGGAATGGCTGTTTATGACTTTCTGTCCTAAGTGAACATGACTAGTAACTCTTCCCTAGCTCTGCCACACGCACACATGGGGCATGGCAGAGAGAGACGCACCCCCCCCCCCCACACACACAGACATACACACAGACACAGAGAGAGACAGACACATAGAGACCCACACACAGAGACATGTGCATGCAGAGACGCCAAGAGACCCACATGCACACATGCATACACCAAGAGACAGGGCAGGGAGAGGGACCCACAGAGATGGGGTGGGGGGACAGGGATGGACAGGAAAAGGCAGAGAGTGAGCATAAGAGAGAGACAGGGACAAACAGGGAAAGGCAGAGATTGAGAGAGGGACAGAGAGACAGGGGTGGACAGACAGGGATGGACAGAGACATAGAGGCAGACTGAGGGACACAGACAGGCAGACAGAGAGAGGGACAGAGAACTTCAATTCACCTTTTGACCATTCTGCTTATTTAAAATATAATTTTTGGACTAAATGGTCCCATGAATCCTTTTAACAGTAAAATTCCTATTTCCATTCATTTGGTCTGAACTTTTTCACCAAAAATTCTAGCACATTTTGATAATCTGTAATGTTGGTTAGATTATTCCCCATTTCTGTGCCTCGGTTTCTCTGTTTGTAGGGAGGGGGTGAGAGTGCTCACCTAGCTGATCTTGTTGTGGGAGTCCTAGGAGGCTGCGTGTTGAGCCTGCGGAGCAGTGCCTGGGGCGGAGCGAGCATGCGGTGACCGTTAGCTGCTGCTAATTAGATTTTCCACTTGCTGACTCTGGATGTCTTCTTGCTTATAGCTGCAACCACAAGCAAACCTCTAATAAATTGTCCATTCACGGTTTTGAAAGACACCCTGAAATAGCGTCTTTTAAAAAAGCATTCTGATTTCAATGAACTTTTAAGGGCTAAATTATGTAGGAATTAGAGAACACGTGGTTTAATTGATCTGGCACTATTGAACAGGGTGCCCAGGAATACATCCCTGTTAGGAGTTTGTTGAAAAAATCATAGGTAAGTTTGAATTTCTCAAAGGAAGGGCATTTTCTTTTAAGCTAGCTATTTGTGGTGAAGAACAGAAAATGTGTGTGCTTAGAGAAACCAAATATCGCTAGCTAAGGTGCAAAATATACCTTCTAATAAAAAGTAGTGTGTTCATAGAAACACATGTTAATCTAGAACTTACAATCAGCATATGTCCAGTTTCCTTGCTTTCTATATGATCCAGTTTTATATAAATAGCTTTATTTCAGTGTGAAAATGAGGAACATTAGAAATACTCCACCAACTGAAAAATCTAAAAATTTCCTTTATATTTTCTAGCATTTTTACTTTTTTAAAAAAAAAATTTTTTTAATGTTTATTTTTGAGACAGAGGGAGACAGAGCACGAATGGGGGAGGGGCAGAGAGAGAGGGAGACACAGAATCTGAAACAGGCTCCAGGCTCTGAGCTGTCAGCACAGAGCCCGATGTGGGGTTCGAGCCCACGAACCGTGAGATCATGACCTGAAGTTGGACACTTAACTGACTGAGCCACCCAGGTGCCCCTAGCATTTTTACTTTTTAAAAAATGTACAGACTAATACTTTAATGTGTATACAGCTTAGTTATTACTAAAGAACTAGGATAG
The DNA here is from genome assembly GCF_027475565.1 of Acinonyx jubatus. NCBI lineage: Eukaryota > Metazoa > Chordata > Mammalia > Carnivora > Felidae > Acinonyx > Acinonyx jubatus. Next base: position 30,024,167 of record NC_069394.1, read on the forward strand.
AAATGCCTAAAGAAAACACTTGAAGAAACTAAAATTTACTTAACCCTGGTGGTACATGTGATTCAGATAATTGTATTGAGATCTATCTGACATGTTAAAAGCTGTATGTATTTATAAAGTTCAATGAGTTTGGGGACAAGTAGACACCTGGGAAACCATCATCAAGGCCCTAGACCTTCATCATGCCCCAAGTTTCTTCCCACCTTTGTTATTTATTTTGTGGAAAGAAAACTGAGTATAATATCTATCCTCCTAGCAGATTTTAAGCCAGTTAAATTTTAATTTGAATGCAATACTGTTAGCTGCAGTCACTATGTTCACAGATTTCCAGAACTGATTTTCGTGCATGTGACTTGAGTTCTTTGGTTATGATTTAGTAGAAAATTCTGACTTAGGAGGAAGGCGTCCTGGGTTTGAGTTCCTTCTGGATGGCCACCACCTCTCCCTGTGACTACAGTCCTTGAATCTTTCTGGCCATAGTAAAAGAATGAATTTGAACATCTGATTTTTACTTCCCCTTCTGTCTGTCTGGAAGACCAACTCCCTGTGTGTCTTTTTCACTTACTGGGATGATATTCACAACTACTTTGTCCTATCCTTTAAAAATTCTGGTGCTGATAAGCCCAGACCTTTCTGCCCTACTCTCAGAACATTCATGTATTTTCTGTGTACGTTGCTTTTTTTTTTTTTTTTTTTTTTTTTTTTTTTTTTGCTGAGGCTTTTAGGAAATAGGCAGTATATGAAACATTTGTTTTTTAATCATTGGACATCATTTAGTACCCATATTTTCTGTATACAGCAAGAAGCAGCCAGTTTAAAGGAAAACAATTTCTTTGTGGCCTTTCTTTATCTCCTACCTCTCCCCCACCCCCTCATTGACGGAGCCCCAAACCTTAAATGTACTGAATTTAGAGTCTTGATTTCTACTCCCCTACACTTGGTGTTAGTCACTCGGTGACTGTCAGTGACACACTGTCTAGATTATAGTAATAGACATCCTGTTTTAATAGTTAGGTGAGCTTTAAAAAATATTAGCTACCAGTTCTTATTCTCTCAACATGTCAGTGAGTTTTTCTTTGCCAAATGTGTTATTGGTGGGATCGGGGGGCAGTGGGGGCGAGCAGCTTTTCTCATCGCCGAAAGCCCTGCAGCGTTCTTCAGCTCTTGCACACATCCTTACATGTGGTTTTGATTTTATGGTGTGAGAGGGTTCTTCACTTCTTGATTCATTTGTGGCATGTTGCTGTAGCCATCACTGTAATTCATTTCCTAGGAAGAAATCCGAAAGTTCAAGTCAGTAAAAGAGAACCCAGGAAAAAGCAACTGAGAGATCTTTTATTTCTCCCAAATGACTCTTCTGTCCTTGTAGATGTGCTAGCTTTTCTTCCTGATCTCATAAAGTATAGTCTTCCTTTAAAAAAATTTTAGTGTTTATTTTTGAGAGGGAGAGAGAGAGAGAGAGAGAAAGTGAGTGAGCAGGGGAGGGGCAGAGAGAGAGAGAGAGGGAGACACAGAGTCTGAAGCAGGCTCCAGGCTCTGAGTGGTCAGCACAGAGCCCGATGAAGGGCTGGAACTTGTGAACTATGAGATCATGACCTGAGCCGAAGTCAGATGCTTAACTGACTGAGCCACCCAGGCATCCTGGTTTTTTGTTTTGTTTTGTTTAAATTCAGAGCTTGTGATGTAGGAACCAATTATCTAGCCCAGCCAGACTTCAGGTCCTGTTCAACATTTACCAGGTGGTGGTAGCAGTTTTCCTGGAGACTGTTTCATTTATTCATGCTTGCAATTAATTTCTTTGTTCATTTCAAACAGGATTTTATTAATGCCACCTTGAGTCCTTTTGTTACTTAAAAATTTTTTTCACTTCTAATTTTGTGAACTGGAAATAAACAGAAACCTAAAAAGAATCATAAACCTTCACACACCCAGAGCCTAGAATAAAAACTTAACACTTGACTATATTGGCTTCATCAATCTATATGTTCATACTCTTGTTCCTCATTTTTTATTTAAAGTTTTTTTAAATTTATTTTGAGAGAGAATGAGGGCATGCATGCATGAACAGGAGAGGGGCAGAGAGAGAGAATCCCAAGAAGGCTCTGTGCTGTCATTGTGGAGCCTGGCATAGGCCTTGATCCCACAAACTGTGAGATCATGACCTGAACCAAAATCAAGAGTCAGAGACTTAACCAACTGAGCCATCCAGGCGCCCCTCTTATTACACATGTTTAATAGTTAAACTATAGCTGCTTAGTATGGTACCATGAAAAAAGTGACAAATTATTTAAAAGGATGAATTTTACTCTTCTCTAAATGCTTTTTAAAATCAAGCATTATAATTAACTGATCTATAACTCAAGTTGGAAATCGTATGAAAGGTAGCATTTTAGCACTTAAATAGATGTAAGTAGAAAGCATTTTGTGTTCACTTGGAAGGCTTTGCTGGGCTGTGGACATTCTCTTTGAAAATGAATGAGATATAAAACAAATATATCTTGGAAACTCAAGTGGTTTGGAGGGTGCTAACGATTTTTTAGTGTTGACTAAGTGTAGTGGAAAAAGTAGAGCAGTGAGTGGTCTAGTGGTTTTACTGTTTTTGTTTTCCTGAGATTATGGAATCACGTACAAGATAGAAAACTTTTTTAAGCTTTGTAATTCCCAGCTTGGGGTAAAAAGAAAAAAATGGAACTGAAAGGGCTTCATGTGTTTTTTCTAAATGTCAAGGATTTAAAGTTACAGTAAAGTTTAAGCTATTTGTAACTGGAAAATGGGTCCTTTTGGAAAGCCAAGATTCCGGGTAGATGAAAATGATTACTTGAAATGTTGGTACTTAGAAAAATATTTTTCCTGACTCTAATAGATTTCCTAAAATTTCAGTTTCTTTGTGACTGATTTTTTAAAAATGTTTATTTATTTTGAGAGCACGATTTCTTGAGCAGGGTAGGTGCAGAGAGAGAGAGGGAGAGATAATCCCAAGCAGGCTCCGTGCAATCAGCCCAGAGCCCGATGTGGGGCTCAGCTCAATCTCCTGAACCATGAGATCATGACCTGAGTCGAAATTAAGAGTTGGACGCTTAACTGACTGAGGCTTCCAGGAGCCCCATGACTCTGATATTTGTAATTTTAACCAAATCTAGTTCTTGTGCAGCCTCAAGTGGGATTTAAAATTGAGTAGATGTTGATAGCTGAGCTCCACTTCCCTAGAATTTTCTAGTGTCCCTAGAATTTGCTTCCTTGAAGTCCTTCAGGACTTTTCTTAAAAGTTGGCTTGAGGCATGTAAAGAGAGGCAGGGTGTTCAATGGATAGCATTCTAGGTCTAAGCTATATGTCTTTGGCAGGTTGCTCAACCTTTCTTGGCCTCTGTTTTTCCATCTCTTAGATTGAGGTAAATAGCACCTACCTCCTTAGGGTAACTAGGGATTAGAGTGTGATACCTAAAGAGTGCTTAACATGGTACTTAGCGTACGGTAACAACAAAAAGGTTTTAGTTGTTGTTAATTTTCTACAGAACTCTTCAGCAAATGTACATAAGCATATCCCTTATATGTCTATATTTTCTCTTCATAATAAAAGAAAATCTTTATGAGGTCAGTCCCTAAACTTGTCCCTTACTTTGGGTGAATATTATACATACAGTGGACCACAGGCATCTCCTTAAATTGTATCAGCTTTCTTACTTTACCAAGTTATTCACTGAGGGAGAAGGCGCACACTGACCAGCAACCTTGCAAGTATTTTGTTGAGGTGTTTTGAGGAGCATATGTGGTGAAGTGTACAAATTCTTCAACGTTATCAGAAGATCGCACTTCTGCTAACCACACGTGAGGTCACAAGTTCCCCAAAGTTCCCCTTAATATACTTTGTGTGGTCTCTGCCATAAGCAGGATTAAAGATTGTAATTTAAATATTTATAGTAAGATTGAGAGCTTTGACTAGTGTTTTCTGGTACATGATTAAATTCTGCGTTCATTAATAATTCATATCCTGGATAAGGCCAGGTTTAAATTCTAGAAGGTGATAAAAATATTTCTCAGTGCTAGTCCTGCTCCCACAGGGTAATCATTGGCAAAGAAATGGCTTTCTGGTTGCTGCATCCGGCTAAACACACATGCCTCTGACATTGACTGATGCAGCTTCCAGCCTCCATCTTTGCTTTTTTCCCCCCTTTTCTTCATTGTTTCTTTTTACCTTTTTGGCTTTTTTCTCTGTGAACACTTGGGATCAATAGTATCCTAGCAGATGATTAGGATTTTTTTTTTAATTATGTCTGCTGACGACGTAAAAATGTAATGTTTTGTCTGCACACCCAAATGGTTTATTTCTAGAAAGCCTATAATGTGGACTGCCCTTGACAGTTATATTGGGACTGCCAATATAATGTTATAATGTGGACTGCCCTTGACAATTATATTGGGAAAGGGGATTCATAGGATGAATGTTTAAATTCTTGCCCATTATGTGTGTAATTTGGCCGAACTGCATTAATACACTGGGTCAGACTTGAATTACGGACTTGAAGCCTGCACCATTTCAGAACATGGGTGTGCCTATGAGGTGTTAGTAGCAGAGTATTTTGCAAATAGTGCTTTTGTCTCAAGGTGCCAATTTTAAACCAAGAAAAAAATTTACATGGCTGGATAGAATATAAGATTGTTCCTTCCCTCCCTAAACTAATGGTTTAAAAACATGACCCATGACCATTTTTTTCTTTGCTAGTCTGAGTTCTCTTCATTTTTCCTCTATATATCGTATCCTGTTCACATCTTCATGGTTTTGTGTACCACTGAATAAACCGTTTTCTTCCCAGTCTTTTGAATAGTCTAAGGATGTACTTGTTAAATGTTTCATGGTGTATGTGGTGTGAGAAAAATTTGTAGTTGTTCTTGATTTGGACATTTCACAAGGCAATGAAACCCCAGATACTGTAATCCAAGGTGAATGATAACACATTTTATCTTTGCATTGGTGAAATTGTATTCTACTGTCCTGCAAATGTGCAAATGTTTTCTTTTGCATAAGGCCCTAGGCTTGAATGGTGGCTGCTGATTAACAAAGGGCTTCCTACTCTGTGAAACTGTGTGTGCGGTGAGCCTTCTTCCAGCAGTGGTCCCTGCTGTTCATGCTGTCTTGGAATAGGGGTCATTTAGCATTTAACTCTCCCTGTCTTGGCTTTTGGCTTCTCCAAGATGAGGTGTTTCATGTTTTACTGAATATTTACTGATCTGAATCTGAGATACAGGGATTCTCCAGTTCAGTGAATAAAGATGGCAAGGTAGGAAGGAGGTTTAAGATGGAGCTGTGTTTTATATTCCACAGTTTAATTCCAACCATATATATAAAATATGTATATCCTTGGGTATCAACTCTATGGTGATCTGAATGGACTAAGCAGTTAGCAAATTGTTCACATATTGTCACCTGAAACTCACTTAGGTAGATGTAGGGAAAAATCTTTTACCATTTCAGATGTATACCAGTGTAACCTATACAGACAAGATGTCTATCTTTTTAATGTCTAGAAAAGGTGAGTATACTTCAGCTAAGCTTGTGTGGCAGCTACATGTGGAAAAGACATTTCTTCCCCCTACTAAATGCCCCCCCCAAATTTTAATATTTGTAAGTTTCAGTATTTGTGAATAGTGAATGAAACCTACTTTTTTTTACAAGCTCAAATATGTCATTTTATATAATAAAGGCAGAAAGAAATGAATGTTCTGAGAGTGTTTGGATTTTGAATCTGGTGGGGGCTAATACATGGGCTTTGTAATCAAGAGAGAAACTTCTGTGTTTAATTTACATTAAATTTTTTTTGTGTGTGTGGAAAATGGAGCAATATCAAGTTGCTATTGATAACAATACAAATGCAATTCTATCCATGTAACATCTCAAATTCTTGGTCATTAAAACAAAGTTTTGTGCAAGTGGCTCTTTGATTTCCTTTTCTCTGGAGTGTTCTTGCCTCACAGAGAGCCCTCTCTCGCCCCTGCTCAGACAGCCTTGACTACCCTACAGGGCTTTCACGTTCCTTGGCTTCTCCATTGGCTGTCACAATTACAAAGTTGTCATGGTTATCTCTTTAATTTTCTTTCCTATTAAACGTAGGTTGAGAGAATGTTGGCATGCTTCAAGGTGAGAAATGCTAAGACAATTTTTTTCCCGAAATCCTACTCCCCCCCCCTGCCCCCGCCAAGTATATTACTACCAAATCCAACCAAATTAAAATAACCATTCCCTCGTAGCAATTTAGCAAAAAGAGCAATGTGATGTTTTAGATAGAACTTTAGAAATCATTTGTTTTCTTTTGTTGCTTATTAGGAACAAAATATTACTTGCCACCATTAGAGAAACAAAGAAATGAAACAAGATCCTTACCTTGTCTGAGCAAGAAAAGTCACTGTGGGGTTCTCTCTCCTGGTAGGCTGGTGCTTGGTGCTGTAGCCCAGCCTCTGCATCTCTGAGGCTTACATGGGATTTCAGAATGACAGGGCGTTAACAGTACATGGAAATAGAAAAAGCATTTTAATCAAAACAAACCTCCCACTACAAATCCAGTGCACGCACTTAGGTTTGACGGTCCCATTTATCAAGACACTTGCTGTCATACAGTGGCTGCTGTCCTCTGCTCCCTTGCCACACACACCCCTTTCCCCCTTCCCGGTGCTGCCTCTGCTTTTCACAGCCTCTGAGACTCTTCAGCGCTTCCTCCCTTCTAGTAATGATAGCTACCATCTATTTTTGTTGTAGTTTTTATACATACTTTGTATGTTCCAGCCTTGCGCTTGACAGATATTCAATACTTCATTTACTCCTTGCAACAGCCACTTGCTATGGATCTGGAAGCTCATTGGCAGGAGTTAAGGGAGCCAAGAGGTGAGGCAAGAAGTTCTTACAGCTAGCATGTGATGGGCCCAGGATCTGAAGTTGGGCCTGACTCTAAACAAAGCCCTTGATCCCCCAACTGCCCAGTTTTGTCCTGCTTCCAAGCTGCAAGTTTTGAGCTTCCAGCATCTGTTACCCATCACTGTCACTCTGGATGCAGAGCTTGTCCTGCACCTCCTGCTAGTCTACTAATCATCTTGAAGGATGTCACTCCTCACTTCCTCATGTTTTCCTCTTTGTCACTTAGGTTTCCTACATGTCAGAAGAAAGCAGTGTTAATGGCAAAGTCACTTCTATTTCTGTATGATGACTTTTTCCATCTTGCCATTCATTAATCCCACATTTGATGAGCACTGGTGTTGAGCTATAATGGAATCTGGGTTGCAGTCCATAATGCTGCTTTTCTGGAATCTTCTCATGGAGTCCCCCTCCCTTCATTTCTCCAGACTTCCTCATTCAGTTCACAGGGTTCCTTTAAACTTAGCACCCATAGTTACTATGGTGGTGACCTTCAAGAACTGGTCTTTTATCTCATTTTCTCTTCAGCTATTGAAATAACTGTATTTTAAGACCCTTCTAAATATCAGTTATCCAATTTGTATCTTCTTCTCTTGAATACAATTTATATGGTTCAACCTGTCATAAACTCTGGGTCTAAAGTTCTATCTTTCTTTACTATCACTTAATTGACCTTGGTTTTTTTTTTTTTCACTTTTTTTACTTTTTTGTAACTACAGGTCTGTGTGTGTGTGTGTGTGTGTATATATATGTGCGTGTGTATACACATGCACACACACACACATATTTGACAGCATGTTGTATTGGTAGACTCAGGATTCTGACTGGACCTGTGTTCTTAGTCCATTTGGGCTGCTATAAGAGAACCTCATAGACAATGGGGCCTATACACAACAGAAATTCCTCAGTTCTAGAGGCTGAAAGTCTGAGATCAGGATGCCAGCATGGATGTTTTCAGTGAGGATCTTCCATGTTGCAGACAGCCATTTCCTTTTTGTATCTTCAGATGGTAGAGAGAGGGCTAGCTAGCTCACTGGCCCCTTCTTATAAGGGCACCAATCTATTCAGGAAGGTTCCACTCTCAGACACATCTCCCCAAGGCCCCACCTCCCAACATTATCACATTGGAATTAGAATTTCAGTATATGGACTTTTTTTGCGGGGGGGAGGAAGGGACACAAACATTTATTCCATAACCATCATCTTTGAGGCTGTAGTCTGTATTATTGCTTTCCCCTTGGACCATTTGTGAACGTCTCAAACTGCTAAGAGGTGTTTGGTGTAGTGTTGCCCTTAAGTGGGATTTACTACTCCTTGGAGATGCTTTTTGTCATCATTTGTATTGGACTCTATCACATCCTCCTTCCACACCTTCCAAATGGTTCCCTGCAGTCTTGGTCTTGATCCCATACTGTCTCTTGTCACTCCTGTAACAACCTTGCTGCTTAAGTTCCTGAGAAGAACAGAGCTGTACACTTAGTGCTCACTAATCTTTTCTCATTCTCACCACACGTGTTCTTTCCTGTTCCCATATCCCACTCTACTTAAAAACTTCTTTAGTCACCCATTCTTTAAATTCATTTTTTTTCCCACTATTTCAGATGAAGTGAAGCCTGTTGCTCCTACCTGGACCTTTGGTCTTCTTTACTGGGCCTTGCTCAGATGTGATCTGTTCCATTTGTATCTTCTGCCTCTTATTTGCTGGCACTGTCCTCTTTTACTTTGAAAGAAATTTTAGGAATCTTCGATAGTATGTACAAAACAACAGTGTCCTCTGACTTTACAACCCTTAAAATGCAATTTTTGCTCTTGCCATTCCTTTCATGGTCCATCTTTCTTGGAAAAAAATTACATCCCTATAGCATTCTTTTTTATTTTCCCCATACGTTTGTTCTTTTAACATCATCTAAAATGTTGCAAAGAGAAGAAACCTGATTTCAGTTCATGCTTTGGGGCTTGTCAAAATTGTTTGATAACTTTAAACTCTCTTAGACAAGCCCTGTATTTTCATTTGCATGCTGGAGAGCTCTACTTTCTTGGCCAACTTGTCCTAAAAGTGAACATGTCCTCCCTCAGCCAGAGCTAAGCAAGTGGGACCCACAACTCCACACTGTCCTCTTGCTCAGTACTGACTCTGCTGTTGATTTTGGTGATACTTCAGTTCTCTTTCCCAGATTGGAAATTTTGATGACATCTTAGAATATTCTGTTCCTTTAGAACCCTGTGCTCTATGTATTATTAACACTTGTTAGTTTTGGTTTATAATCAAATCCACCCTTTGTTAAATTTCTCCTTGTGGGTGTCCCGGCCCAGGTCAGTATTTTAGTCATGATTATTGCAAAAGTCTTTTAAATGTTTGATCTCCATTTATCACTCTAGTTTTTCCATTAGGTTTACACATCAAACCACATTAGTTTTCCTATGGTTACTCTTTGGTCCTGTCTTTCTGCTGCTCAGATTTTAGGAACTTAATGCCTGGAAGCTAACATTCTTAGTGTGATATTTCATGCACTGTTTGGTCTGGACCCAACCTGCCTTTGTAGCCATCTGAGACCATCAAGTGTTTATGCTCCAACTAAACTGCATCATTTATGGTTCCCAAGCATTTGCTCATGTAAGTTTTTTTTTCCTCCCTTCTAAAATGCCTTTACTTCTTACATTGCTTCCATTTGAAATCTAGCCCACAGGACCCATTCAGATACCTTCAGTGATCACCCAAGTTGAGAAGTTAATGGATTTTGAGGCGGCTGGGTAGCTCAGTCAGTTGAGCCTCCAGCTTTGGCTCAGGTCATGATCTCACAGTCTGTGGGTTCGAGCCCTGCGTCAGACTCTGTGCTGACAGCTCAGAGCCTGGAGCCTGCTTTGGATTCTGTGTCTTCCTCTCTCTCTGCCCCTCCCCTGCTCATGCTCTGTCTTTATCTGTCTCAAAAATAAATAAAATCATTAAAAAAAATTAAAAAGTTAATAGACTTAGGCAGGAAATTTTAATATGTATATTTTATATACTTGCCTATTAGTGTAGGTGTTTTAATGCCTATGCATACAGCCCTTCTAGTTGGATTCTTTTTAAGGACTCCAATAGTGACTTCTGTGTTTCTGTTCTTCAGAGTCTTCCAGCAACAGGCACTTAGTATTATTTTTTTTGATTAATCCCTTGTTCATACTATTTATTATCTGACCAATAGTGAGAGAGGGTAGAAGTGCTTGGCAGCTCAGTAGGCACTGGGACCTTCTTGGGGTTGATGGGAGAGGAGAGGGGCTGGGTCAGCCCAGTGGAGGCTGGATGGATGAGCTCAGTGCATCTTTACCCTCCAGTTCTTCATTCCTTTTGAAAGGAACCTTATGATTAAACTATCTTTCAAACATTGATTTTTTTCCACCCTGTTAAGCACAAGAAAAACACCCATGAAGCATTCTTTTGTTCTAAACATTAAAGCCAGACTGCCTGGGTTTGAATCCTGACTTTGTCAGTTATGAGCTGAATGACGTTGAACAAGATACATAACATCTCCGTGCTTCACTTTTACCTTTGGTATAATTGGAATAACAGTACCTCATAAGGTTCTCATAAATATTAAATGAGTGAATACATGTAAAGAATATTACTATGGTATATACTACATTCTCAGGTACAGGTAGTTGCTATTAAACAATAAGGAGATACAAGAACTTATGATTTTTAATTTCGTTGCCAGATGGTAAAAGTACTATGATTTTAGCACATGAAGACAAGAATAGTTAAGATCGAGAAACTCCTAAAATCTAGGACACAGTGGAAAAATGAAGGGAAGCATGAAGGGAAATGTCAGAATCTAGTATCATGTTTGTTTTGCTGTCCTGTACACTAGTGGGCTCATCAACTGACTTAATTAAGCCACTCAAGAACATGGATGATTATTTATGATACCCAGGAGGAGCAAAGCATTTCATCAAATACTTCCTAGATGCCGGTAACTTAAAATGAATAACACATGGTCTTGTTTTGGGGGATGCTCAAATTTGTGGAATAAACTGGTAAATACAACCCAACATAAAAAGCACTGTTGATACAGACACATAGGATGTGCCATAGGCTTTTATGCCTAGTCCAGAGGAGGTGTCTGAGGAGCCAAATCTTAGAAGATGGTCAGACTTTCACAGACAACAGAGCACATCTTCACATTTTGATAATATAAGGTGACTTTGTTTTGTATGCTATGCTAAGATCTGGGAGGAGAGCAAAACTGTAGTGGTGGTTTATTTGGTATGAAGGAACGCTAATTGTACCAAATTGTGTTTTTTTTTTAATAACAATTTTGGATTTTAATACAAATTCTTTCTTTTAAATTTTTTTTAATATTTATTTATTTTTGAGAGACAGAGAGCACAAGCAGGGGAGGCACAGAGAGAGAAAGGGAGACCCAGAATCCGAAGCAGGCTCCAGGCTCTGAGCTGTCAGCACAGAGCCTGACGCGGGCTTGAACTCATAAACCGTGAGATCATGACCTGAGCTGAAGTTGGACACCCAACCGACTGAGCCACCCAGGTGCCCCAATACAAATTATTTTTTTTAAAGGTGCGTTTTCATACTTGAAGGACAGTGTGCACAGATTGACAGGATGCTTTTGTGTCTCTGTCTTCATAACGGATTTAACAAAATAAGAAAGTCTGTTTATATTAGCAAGTATATGGACAGACTTTGTCTGTGGTTCCTAAATCTGAAAATGGTGGGAACAACCTTGGGAGCATCTAATGACCTGAGAGCCTGGGCTCCAATCAATCCAAAGAAACTGAAACAGCCTGTGTGAGAAGGGAGCTGGATTCTGTGTCCCATGAATCGCAGGTGTCTAAGTACTGCAGGAGAAACCAGTGCTCACTGTAAGCTTGTGCTGCTGATGTGGAAACTACTAATTGTCTGTGATACTGGTTTATACTCAAAAGCAAGATGAAACAGCAGGAAGACACAAAAGTGAGTTGAAACTCCATAGGAAATACCACCAACTCTTTGACTTGCACTTATCTCGTCCCTTACTTATCCTAAGAAGCAGCTACAAGAAGCAGTACTTTGAAGATAACAATATAATTCAGAAAAGCTATCTATATTTCTAAAGTTCCCTTGCTGCTGCTAGATACTCAGATAATCATTTGGTCTTTTGTCTCCATTGCTGTCTTGGAGAAGGATCCAATCTTGTTTCCAACTCCTTTTCTCTCCCTGTTGAGCAATGCAGACATGGAAGGTATGGTTGCCTGGAGGGAATGAATTTTCAATAGGTTTCAATTATTTAATGTAAAATTGATATGTGTTATGGTGGGGGGTGGGGAAGCAAAACAACCTGTAGGGGGAAAAAGTTGGTAATTTCAGTCAAAACAAAAAGAAAATAAAACTTGGCTTCTGTGTAGGAGTCTGCTTGGTCACATAAGGTTATCATAAAATAACATGTATATTTTCTAGACCTTATATTTAGGAGAATTTCTGGACTGATTTTCACATAGCTTTGGCCATAGCCAAAATCTTGGTCACAGCAAATCTTTCTCTACTTTGATGCTACTGTGACCCCAGTACCTTCTCAGCTGGGCCATCATTTTGAGCTCTACATAAAGGGGAAAAAGTAGACATCAAGAACTTTTTTATTACGAAGAATTCCAATCAAATAGAAGATATCTCACCGTATACATCACGCAGACTCCATATTTATTATTATGCTTGATCTGTCCTTTTGTTCCTGCTAAAGTATTTTAAAGCAAATCACAGATATCCTATATTTTACCTTAAGGTACTTCATTATCTGTAAACCATGGTTCCTTAAGAATCACAATGCCATCAGCACATTTAACAAAATTAATAGTACTTTCTCAGCATCATTTAATATCTATAACAACTAAATTTATTAGATTGTCTCTAAAAATGACTTATTACAGTTTATTTGAATTGGGATCCTACTTTGGGAAAAGGGCATTTTTAAGGATGGCATTAAAGATACACTTAAGGAACACTTTATTCCCACTATAATTAGAACAAGTCGGGGAGAAACTCAGAGGCTCATGGGATTTCTTAAGTATTTTGTGGAAGGAACTAATACTTTCTCTCAATTTTCTGTCCTTAAGGAGCACTATGATCTATCCCCTGAGAATGAACAATCCGACGCATTTTTCAAACCATATAAACCACAGTTTCTGGTTTAATGAGAGATTACTTTTCACATTGCATTCCATGTTAGTGCAGATACAGTGATTTCATGTTCTAAAGTTAGTCCTACAATTACCATTTTGATTGCTCTTAGAAAAATGTACACAAAGAATACAGTGACTCAGCGAAGGGTGTTGCCAGTGGGTTGTAGTTTTTAGCTTTCCAATTATGCTGGAATTGCATAAAGAATGTACATCTTGGTGTTGCATTTCTCTGCTCCCCGTGCCTTTCCACACGCCACCACCAGCATCAAGTACAACCACCCTCCTTTTCTTCATTTTTACTATTTTTTTTCACTAAAAAAAAAATAGGCAGCTTGAGGGAGACGGAAGTGCAGCCTGGGGAAGATGAGTGGTGTGGAGGGGATGAAGCTGGAATCGGAGAGGTCACCTAAAAGTGTTTGCAGTAATCTTGGCACAAGTCTATTGCAGCTGGACCAGGGGTCCTCCTATCGGGTGACAAGAAGAGCTGCTAGAAGGTTTTAGAAGTATCCTCTCATCTTGGTGCCTTACTGAATCTGGGGAATGAAAAAGTGGGGACCAAGAATTTGTGCTGCGGTACACTATAAAAGATATTTTGTTTTTGAGAAGAGGAAAATTGATAGGTGGTAGTTTTTTTTTTTTTATTTCATTATCTTCACTTTGAGATACTAGATAGCCAAGGGAAAATGTTCACTAAATATCTAAATATCTAGGATATGTGACCAGGATGCAGGATAGAAATGGGAACTATTGATTGGGAAGATCAAGTCACTTATTCATCTATAGAAAAAACATCAACCCTCATATGCTAGAAAGCGAACTAAGGTGTCAGTCTTAAAAATTTAAGACTGTCTGCCCTCAAAGAATTCAGCATTTAGTGGGAATGAAGATGAATAAACAGATTCTCAGCTCACATATGGTCAATCCCTCTATGTATATTACTGTTTATGATTATGTACAGTTAGGCTTAAATTTGGTAGAACAAATAAATGTTTTTTTTTCCTTTTTGTAACTTCCCCTTCTTTCCAATTCTCATTTTCCTTTTTTTTTTTTTTTTTTTTTTTAAATCTCAATTTTGAGAGGTGCCTGGGTGGCTCAGTCAGTTAAGCATCTGACTTCGGCTCAGGTCATGATCTCACGGTTTGTGAGTTTGAGCCCTGCGTTGGCTCTGTGCTGAAAGCTCAAAGCCTGGAGCCTGCTTCAGATTCTGTGTCTTTCCCTCTTTCATTGCCCCTCCCCTGCTCACACTCTCTCTCTCAAAAGTAAATAGGCTTTAAAAAAAATCTTAATTTTGAAATTAGGTCAAGAGTATGAAAGGTGTTTTACTTGAAGTTACTGAGTTGAAGAGGCAGGATTGGCATCAGAACATGTATTTGCCCCGTATGACTGTGGTCTAGTCCCTGGGAGAGAGCTACATCTTGTACAAGCTGTGTGTTGTTATATGGGGTGCCTAGCTCCCCTCTGTCTTTTCTCCCTTACTGGTCTCTGCTAATGTAAGCCAGTATTGTAGCTGCTGAACCAGTTTTGTTTTGAGCAAAATGTGGTGCATTAATCCTATTTTCTTCCATCACCTTTCTTTTCTACTTGGGCTGGAGAAGAGTAAGCTAGTCAATGTCTCCAAAACATGGCACATAATCCTGGATTAAGGTCACTTTGTTTTATTCCTCTTCCATTTACAGAGAGAGCAGGAGAGGGGGAGGGAGAGAAGAAAGACAAAAACAAAGTCTGCTTACTAGCCAAAACTTTAATCTTTGGCATTCCCATCATCAGTAAATATTGTTTTTACATTTTCATTTACAGTTGATCTTGAATTTTGAATGTACAAAATTATACCTTTTTATTCTCTGATTTTTATGTCCTTTCTTATTCTCACCCAGGTGACACTGAGTACTCCTACTCCTCTTGTTCTGAAAGGGCTTTTGCAGAACAAGAAAAGGTTTGACCCTTTGTGTTAAACTAAACTGGGGCACCTGGGTGGCTCAGGTCATGATCTCACAGTCTGTGAGTTCGACTCCCACATCAGGCTCTGAGCTGTCAGCACAGAGCCTGTAGCCTGTTTCAGATTCTGTGTCTCCCTCTCTCTCTGCCCCTCCCCCGCTCATGCTCTGTCTCTCTCTCTCTCTCTCTCTCTCTCTCTCTCTCTCTCTCTCAAAAATATATAAACATTAAAAAAATTAATAAATAAAATAGATTGACAATCTACTCCATAGTTTTCAAAGTGCATGGATGCATAGTGTTTTTAATAAGTAATAAGCATTATTTATATATATATTTTTAGTGGGTAGTATAAAGTCATTCCACAAGGAAGGAAAGTTATAACGGACTCCTGTTTACTCTTAAAACTTCCTACATCAAGTTTTCCACACCATATAATGATGATCCATTAGTGATACAAGATCTTTGGGATATTTAAAAAAAATTTTTTTAACGTTTTATTTATTTTTGAGACAGAGACAGAGCATGAACGGGGGAGGGGCAGAGAGAGAGGGAGACACAGAATCGGAAGCAGGCTCCAGGCTCTGAGCCGTCAGCCCAGATCCCGACGCGGGGCTCGAACTCACGGACCGCGAGATCGTGACCTGAGCTGAAGTAGGACGCTTAACCGACTGCGCCACCCAGGCGCCCCTGGGATATTTTAAATATCCTCTCTATAGCCATTATTTGAAGACAAGTTAATCTGGTGGTAGATTCAAGCCTATAACATCATGACTTGCAAATAGACTGGTTCAAGTTATGCTTGTTCCAGTTTGAGAATGTAACTTGGATGCATATCCTCTGAGATAAAAGAATAATCTAACATTGTCTACACTGAACATTGTCTAACATTGAACTCTGTCAATAGACTAATTTTCTCTCTGGTAGCATAAAAAGTCCTCTAGATCCTTACAGGATATTACTATGTTAGTGGCCAAATGCTTGTCAATTCTTCAAGGATACCATAGAGTGATTTCAATGAATGTTAGATATACTTGATGAAATGTATCCCGTTATTATATCTTCAAAAGGAGCAAAATTGAATAGTTGACAGAAATATAAAAAAGAGAACCATTTCATATCAAGTGATGGCTTTCCTTGTTGGATTCTTAAAAACATAACAGGTCTTATTCAGAGTTCTTTCTGACTTGCCTCTATTGGCTATTTTTGGAGTTCCTTCTCTGGATTTCCATAGGAACTTGCACATACTTCTATCATAGCACTTACAAAATATATTGGTTTTAATTTCATTATGTATCCTAAAGAAGTGGAACATATTTAAACCAGCAGAGGAATGATAAAAGGATTGTGGGTTCTATTCCCCATCAATTTACCCAGCTATTTTTGGGTATCACATGCAGTCACCATATGGCATCCATCATGGCTCTCCTCCCTTGCTTAGCCACTAGTCAATGTCTGTGGCTCATGAAGTCATTTGGGGGAGCCTCATCATGACCACTGCTCATGGCAGTGCAAATACCAGGCAAGACCGAAGATTCCCTCTTCTGAAACTTCTTGAGTTGCCAACCTGCGGGGGTATCAGAGCCAGGCTGGTTTCCATAAAGAGGTTTAGTCACCCTTCCAGACTCCACACTGTACTTTGGTTCAATGAATGAATTCTTCTTGGACCTCTCTCCACCATCTTGACCAGCTCACCCAGCTATGATACCTCACCCTTCTAACTTTGGGAACTAAAATCCAGTTCAAAGGGGTGGGCAACATCACAAGCTTCTTTGTCTTTTGATCTATCCTAGAATCCTCGATTGCAAAACTCTTTCCTCCATCCTGGGTACCAAACAAAATGAACCTGGAGCTGAGAAAAGGCAAGAAGGGCCATTTCTGCTAAAAGTGTTTGAACCGCAGTTGGAAGAATTCAGATAACCCTGTTAAATGATGATTGTGTTCCTCACTGAACTCTGAACTCTACAGGGACTGTCTTTATTTTGACACCTTACATAATGTTAAAGGAATCAGTTAAGTGGAGGAGGAATTACTGCAGTGTCTTGGTCAGATTTAATAGTTGTCACAACTACTTTCAAGGTGGAATAGTTCCCATCACTCTCCCCTGCTTCCTTTGAAGAACATTAAGTATGTAAATATACTTGTTGCTCACAATCTATTTCAAGCTTCCTTTTAGTGGAAAAAATGTTGAGTGTATCTTTTATTTTTCTTGAATCTCATTATGCTTGCGAAGACTGATACATGTTGTCTTGTAGATGCTTTGAAGTATAAGAGTTTTCTGGTAGGTAATGGTTCCTGAGCCTCTACATTTGTAGCAAATTAAAAGTGATGATTTTTGTGAGTGTTTGTTCCCTCCTTTAGGTATGGAATATTTGAGGATAGGGTACTTTAGTTGTTAATTTTCTATGTCCACAGGAATTTTCTTTTTAGAAAAATTATTTTGAATATTACCATTGTATTTAAATTGATAACAGCCAAAAATATGCTAGGCACTAACAATAAATAGCATCTGATCTGTAATCCTCACAAGAATCCTTAGCAGAGAAGCTGGCAAACTTTATCCATAAAGGGCCAGAGAGTAATAATTTTAGGCTTTGTGGATCACAAGTCTTTGTAGCAACTCCTCATTTGGGGAAAAACTAAGACTCCAATGTTGAGAGATACCCAAGATGACCTTGCTTGTAAACACCTGCTATAGGACTTGAATGGACTACATTCTGTCCTGTTTGAAATATATATATATATATATCTCAATAGTAAAATATTTGTTTCTACTCACTGGTGTAGGAGTATCTACTACCTGCAAAGCACTGCATAGTGTACTATGGAGACAATACAGGCCAATCATAGGATCATACAATGTAGATGGGAGGTAGTCAGTAAATAGCATTCCTCTTGTCTACCCAAGTTGTGAATGCTGATAAGAGGTCAGTGTGTGTGTGTGTGTGTGTGTGTGTGTGTTTATAAAATATATTTGTTTATTTTAAGAGAGTACGAACAGGAGAGGGACAGAAAGAGAGAGAGATAATCCCAAGCAGGCTCTGCACTGTCAGCATGGAGCTCCATACGGAGCTTGACCTCATGAACTGTGAGATCATGACCCGAGCTAAAACCAAGAATTGGACACTTAACCAACTGAGCCACCCAGGTGCGGCAAGAGGTTAGGATTTTTAGATAACAAATTAAAAAATCAGTTTTGTTACTGACAAAGCTGATACTGGAGAACATGGTTTTGATGTGGAGCAAAATGAGCTTCCTAATCTCAAACCTTGGATTCAGACAGGCCTAGCCAGCCAGGCACAGACTATGTGACTGCAAGACTCCTGTTTCTGTAACACTTTGGGAATGCAGGAAAATTCCAGTGAGGAAAAGATGGAAGAGGGTGCTGGTCTGCAATGCCTAATTCCTTATTCCCAAATCCTCATATAGAGCATTCTCTTCCTCTTTCTTGTGGAAGAATTCATGAGAGGGAGGAGAATGTGTATGGTATCATGTGAATAGATATCTCCCTGGGAAGAAGGAAACATCAGGAATGGGAAGTAGGTATCTCCCTTCTTTCTGTGCAACACAGAACAATTGACACAAAGGAGAGAATGATGGAGTTGCTTTGGAATTTACAGCGAAGAGAAAATACTTCCAGGATTGGAGAAAAGGAGACATTTAACTGAGAACGTGGTGGTTGGACAAGTCCTTGAATGGTTTTCACTTGAATATATGGACATAATGAGCCAAAGAATAGGAGCATCAAAAGCAGAGGTGCATTGGGAGGTCAAGAGGTCAGTTGCTGGGTCACAGAGCTAGGGTGACCAAATGTTCCAATATGCCTGAGACCATCTAGGTTTCAGCACTGAAAATCCTGCATCCTGGGAAACCCCTCAGTCCTGGACAAAGTGGATGGTTGGTTTCTTGAATGTCAGGTTGGGAACTTGACCCTTTAATTTGTTGGACTGTAGAATATATAGGATGGGTACATGTGTGGTAGGTGACTGGAGTTTTGGTACATTTAATTGCATGAGCCACTAGGCTGGATATAGAGGATTTAAAGGGTACTGTAGACATTGGAAACCATTGAAGAATTTTTGAAGGATGTGAGGGTTACATTGAACCTTATGGTATAGGAATATGTAGAAATGAGCTTGTAGACTATTGAATATAAAATCAGAGAAGAATATGTTTAGAGTGGGGCTCCTGGGTGGCTCAGTCAGTTAAGCATCTGACTGTTGATTTCAGCTCATGTCATGATCTCATGGTTTGTGGAATCAAGCTCTGCATTGAGCTCTGCGCTGACAGCACGGAGCCTGTTTGGGATTCACTTTGCCCCTCGCTCGCACACATGCATGCTCTCTCTCTCCTCTTTCTCTCTCTCCAGATAAAGAAAAAAAAGGATATATTAGAATGAATGGAAAAATCCAGGAGAGTTTTGTTTTTGAGATAGATGAAATCCAAAGAAATATGATCCCTTTTTATTGTTTCTGTTCAGCTGTGAAAAGTGCTGCTTAGAATTCACTCCTCAAAACTACATCCATCCTGATGCATTTCTTCTAATGGATAATGGTTTATGTGACGTGATAGAGGTGTTAGCTAATGCTGCAGTGATAATCATACTGTAATCTATAAATGTATTAATACATTGTACACCTTAAACTTATACAATGTTATATGTCAATTATATCTCAATTAAAAATCCAGAGGATGGTGGTGACTGGAATGAATTGCTTTAACTGAACTAATGGATTGTTTTTTAAGTACAAGCTCTCTACTGCTCTTTTTCCCCGATAAAAATACCTTTGTAATGGAAGTGTTTCCAGAAAGTTTTTTAAAATTATTATTCAAGAGTGGTTTTCATTACCTTGACTGTATTGAATGTTCTGCTTGCATGTTGGGAATCCTATCTGATTGACAAAATGGGTGACTTATTTGGCAAAGTCTACTGGGTAAAGTCTGCATGGTGGTTTGTCGTTGGCATTGAATAAACTGGATGAACCAGATGTAGATGTTATCTGTTGAAACATCTAGACAATGTCTTTCATTGAGTAACTATTCATTAAATCAGATTTCTCAGAGAAAATTGAGAAGAACATGTAATATGTTTGAGCATATTGGTCTCTTAAATAATCGTTATTATATAAGAACTATCAGGTTTTTGTGATTTACTTCAAAGCTCTATGAAATATAGAAGTAACATAGAAATTTGGGTCTTTGGAAAAACTGACAGCTTCACAAAACTACTTTGTATTAATCACTATAGTTTTTATAGGTAATTATTAATAGGATCAGTTGGCTATTGCTTCTTTTTAAGCTTGTTATATTTTTATTTTGAAATAATTTCAGACTTCTAGAAAAGTTGGAGTAAAATTTTAAGAGACAAAACAGATTAACATTAGGGAAGGGAAACAAAAATAATATAAAAACAGGGAGGGGGACAAAACAGAAGAGACTCCTAAATATGGAGAACAAACTGAGGGTTATGGGAGGGGTTGTGGGAGGGGGGATGGGCTAAATGGGTAAGGGGCGCTAAGGAATCTACTCCTGCAAACATTGTTGCACTATATGCTAACTAATTTGGATGTAAATTTTAAAAAATAAAAAAAAAGTTATAAAAAAATTGTACAAAGAATAATACCTGTAACTTAGATGCCTCAAATGTTAATATTTTACAAAACTTCAACATTATCTATTTTTTTCCTGAAATTTTGAGTAAGTTGGAGACCTCCTTAAAAACATCAGTGTTTAGTTCCTAAAAGCAAAAACCTTCTAATTTATAACCACATTTATTAAAAAAAGAAAACACTGATACAATACTGTTTTGTGGTCTTTAGGGCTTATCCCAATTTTCCCAGTTGCCCTACTAATGTGATATGTAGTAAGAGGGAAAAAAAAATGTTTCACTTCTAATCTGGAATCCTACCTTGTTTGAGTTTTCATGTTTCTTTATTCTTCTTTAATCTGGACCACTATTACAGCCTATCTTTCATGTTCTTGACCTTTTTAAAAGGTACTGGCTGGTCAGTCCGTATATTCCTCAGTTTGAATTTGTCTAATGTTTCCTTGTGATTAGACTGAAGTTCAGCTTTTTTTTTTTACTTTTTCAATGTTTATTTTTTGAGAGACAGAGTATGAGCGGGGGAGGAGCAGAGAGAGAGGGAGACAGAATCTGAAGCAGGCTCCAGGCTCTGAGCTGTCAGCACAGAGCCTGGACGCGGGGCACGAACCCACAAACCGGGAGATCAGGACTTGAGCCTAAGTCGAACACTCAACCGACTGAGCCACCCAGGTGCCCCAGAAGGTCTGTATTTTTGTTAGAGATATGACAGAAAATTTTTTTGCACCAGTGTATTATATCAGGAAGCACATGATATGTTCCATTTCTGGTGATACTACTTTTGATTAAAGTATCTTGTTTGTAAGGGCACCTGGGTGGCTCAGTCAGTTAAGTATCTGACTCCTGATTTTGGCGCAGATCTCATGGTTCCCCTCCCCTGCTCATGCATGCTTGGTTTTCTCTCTGGGTCTCAAAATAAACTTAGAGAAGAATAAAGTAACTTGTCTTAAGTTACTGCATTTCATTTTGACATTAAATATCTTGTGGGAAATACTTTGCTTACTATACAAAATGTTTTTTAGAGCAAGCCAGAGTGGGAGAGGGGCAGAGGGAGGGTTAGAGAGAATTTCTTTCTTTTTTTTTTTTTTTTTTTTTTTTTTGATGGAGAGAGAGAATCTTAAGCAGGCCCCTGCTCAGCATGGAGCTCAAAGCAGGGCTTGATCCCATGACCTTACGATCATGACCTAAGCAGAAATTAAGACTTGGTCACTCAACCAACTGGGCCACCCCATGGGGCCCCTAAAATGTTTTTTTTAAATGGTACATTTACTCAGTAGCTTTTTCTAGTGCTTGAAATGATTATTACTACAGTGATTTCCAAGTAGGAAATTCCTCATTTATTCTATATTCATTAGTTGGAATTCTGCAAAGAAGAACTTTCTTTTCTCCATTTATTCATTTGCAGCAGTACAGATTCATGGTTTATTGTTCTGTGGATTATGATCTCTTACTGTTATTTATTCTGTTCAAATTGTCCCAGATTGGGCCACTCTGAGCTCTTCTGGTCTTTTTGACGTGTTCCCATCATTCTTTGAAGACTTCTTTACTTTCTGGCACAAGATCTCTCAGGCTGACTTTGTTCTGTCTCTGATCCAGTCTTTGTATTAGTCATTTCTCCAGGGAGACCTAGCTCCTTGGAGTTGAGAATGGTGTTTAGAAAACAAAATCTGGATGCTAGTTATGCTCATTGCTATTAGGATGTCATTACTTATAGATTTTCTAAGCAAACAAAACTGGGAAATATATGCATGTGTGTTTGTGTATACACACATCTATTCATATACATATATGTACATATTAAAAATGACTTCATGCTGTCATGACTTCCAAATCTAATCCAACATTGCAAGGTTCATTCTAGTGTTCTCTCTTTCTATATTTTGAAGTCTCTTTTCTAACCTTGAGAAACCTGTCATTCATAGGATATTTACCTATTTGCTCAATTCTAAAATAGGGTACTTTTAGAAATGCTAAAATACATAAAATGCAAAACAAATGTACTAAGACTCAGTATTGATGTAGAGTTCTCTTTAGCTTAAGGAAATGTAGTAAAAATACTGTGTTCAAAAATTACTTGAGTTCCCCTCCCACCTCAGTATGGTTCTATTATTCATTTGAATTTCAGTTAGATTGATTTGTTTCTGGTTTTGTTATTTTTGTGGGGGAGGGTAATGGGTGGTTTCCTCTTCCCTATCCTTGTTGTTTTCATTTTTTAAGGATGTCAAATATTCCCATGATTCTGAAGGTCAGATCAATACAAAAGAGGTGTATGTACTTGGTACACCCTATCCTTTCTAGCCTGTTTCCACTCCATTTCACTTGCTGACTACAGGTAACCAATCTGACAAGTTTCAGGTTTATTCATCTTATTTCCCATTTTTACCCAGCTATCAACAGTAATATACATTAGATTTTTTTATTGTGGTTTTTTTTAACCTAACCATATATCCTGGAAATCCTATCCATTTACAGATCTTCCTCATTATTTTTTATGGCTGCATTGTACCTTGTGTGGATATATCATAATTTATTCATTTACTTTCCTGTGTATGGGGGTTTAGATTGCTTCTAAGCAAACAAAACTAGGAACTATATACATGTATATTTGTGTATACACACATGTATTCATATACATATATGTACATGTTAAAAATGACTTCATTATGTCATGGCTTCCAATTCTAATCCAACACTGCAGGATTCATTCTAGTATTCTCTCTTTCCATATTTTGAAGTCTCTTTCTAACCTCGAGAAGAATGTTGCACGGGAGAAAACTGATGCAAAGAATAACCCTGTGCATGTCTTCAGATTAGTATAATTTTTATTTTATTGAGGCAACTTAATCCAAGTTTTCTCCAAGTTTGGAGAGAAATTTGGAGTTAAGTATGTGTCAACGTGTTTTCTTCAGAAGTATCCTCAGTGCATAAAATCGTTAAATTCTCCTACCTTTAAACACAGCAACATATCATATTGGGGCCATCCACCATGAAATTTCAGTAACTTAATTCATGTTTAATGTGTGGTCAAAAGAGCCCTATGCTTCCTGGCTTTTTATTATCTTGGGTAATCTGAGTAGCTTCTAACGAGAGGTTCTAAAAGAA
This sequence comes from Acinonyx jubatus, assembly GCF_027475565.1. NCBI lineage: Eukaryota > Metazoa > Chordata > Mammalia > Carnivora > Felidae > Acinonyx > Acinonyx jubatus. Next base: position 30,047,854 of record NC_069394.1, read on the forward strand.
TTTGGGTAACTGGTTTTACAGCCGTAATTGAGACACAGCCCTACATAACTCCTTCCATCGACCACTTCCTCCTCCCTGTATAGGATACAGGCCTTAAAGACCAGTTGCAGGGCCATGTGCCTTTCCAAATTAATAGTTTTTTTTTTAATATAGATAGTCTCCTAAACAATGCATTTTCTAAACACTTGGTTATGAATATCTATCTGTGGCTGTAACACAACGTCCTATTAAATGGAACCATATATATTGTGGATTTACGGATAAAAAATGTTTATAGGACTGTTCTGCGACACCTTTAATATTGCCACTTTTCTGTTCAACTGTCACCACCTAAGAGGAAGCCAATCTTAATTTTATTTGTACATCCTTTCTCTTAAGTGTTTGCATTCTGCTGGTTTCTTAACTTTTAATCTAAAATCAAAGCATATCATTTTAGTTCAGATGCCATGTGTTGTGTTTTATCTGATCCTCATGCACTTGAACTCAGGCTTCCTTGACAAAGACTCTGTTGTTTGTGGGTTGATTGACTTTAACCAGAAGCTGGTGTTTTCTAAGCTTCGTTTTTAGAATGGGCTCTGGGGGCAATGTGGCGTGTTCCTCAGGGATGCTTAAGTACTAGGATTTTTTTTTCTATTCTGAATTTTCTGCATTTGATTAAAGTGATATAATTTTGTTCCTCTGCACTAATGTTGAAGAGAATCTCTTCTCACTATTTCTGAAGAGTAAATTACTAAACAGTAATATGAGTGCTAAGCCTCTGAAAACTTGATGATGGAATCATTTCATTATAAGGAATCAGTCTACCTCCCTTATTTCCTCTCTCCATCTTTCTCTACCTCTCATTGTAGTTATGCTCATTATACACAAATACAGCTTCATGAAAAGCATGTCCCCATTCATTACCGTTCTCTAGGCACAACTACTGTTATTTTATATCAATTTCTGATTCTTTGTATGGGTTTACATCCTTGCACACACAAACTGTCATACACATTTGGGAGCTTGGGAATGAAGATGAAGTGTTTCTTCTCCCCAAAGGCCAAGGTAGGAACTTGAAGAAAACCACTTTGAAATTGAGTTGCTATGGACAGAAAGGGGAGAGCCTTTTCCTGCCGGTGTGGGAAATCTGCTTAGGTGGTACACAGCTGCTTTCCCTGTGTGCTGCCTAAAGAAGAGAAAGGAGATAGAGATGGAACTTCCTCTAGAAGGCGCTGGAGACAGAACCTGTGTGTTGGATTACAGGGTGGGTGAGGTTAGGGGCTATGGTCTTGACAGAACCTTTGTACATGGTAAGGATGGGGCTGGCTAACTCTTGGATTGGAGGATACAGTGTGAATGCAGTGTTAGCTGGAAAATGTGGTGTGATCTGTAAAGGGAGCACCCAAGCGAAGGGAAGTTGGCATGGGTATTAACCCCTCCACAACAGACTGCTTTTTGATAATAGTGATGAAGTCATCACTTTTCTTCCCAAGGCCATTAAGACCAACCAGGGAAAGGGCTAGAACCCTGCCCTGTAAGTGGAAGATACAGCTCTTTTCTCTCTGTAGCACACTGAGGACTTAATGGATCCAAACTCTGTGTACTCCAAGCTGTTGCAGAATTAGATTTTTCCTACTTATGTGTGGGGAGGGGAGGAATGACTTTGCATTCAATTCAAGTTGATGTTTTAAAGTAAAAAGAACTGGGCTTCATATCTGAAAGAACTATAATAAATTTTGACTGACTTTCATTTATGGACTATGTTCAATACCTAGAGAGCTGATACTTGACTAGAAAGCGAAAACTCAGGATAGCAGAAGGGGCAGGTTTGGGGAGAAAAAGTTTATTTATATATCTCAGTGAGTCAGACTGTCTCAGTACATTGGTTAATGATTTGTTTGGCAAAGAGATACAATTGATTAGCCTTTCAAATATATAAAACATTGTCATAAAATTGTTTAAAATGATTGAGATAAAACTTTAGAGATTTTTCCCTTTATTATTTAATGTTGCACTAAATTTGGCTTATCTGGAATAAATATCTTGTTAAATTAGACTGTTGGCTCCTGGAAACTAGGAGCCTTATTTTCTAACAAGCCAAGTAAAAGGTATGTATGTTACAGCTTGTTAGTTGAAAGGTGCTGTGTTTTAGCAATATATTCTGAACTAATAGCAAACATCTATACTAGATGTGAAGCACTGAGGTAGACTCTGGGCACATCAAAATATACAGGAGGTGATATTTGCCTTTGAAGAACTTTTCTTCTACTGGGAGAGACAGCTGGGTAGTTTCATCATAATGTAACAAATATAGAAATAGAAGATACTCTAGCATGTCTCAGGGGCATATTACAGTGACCCTTTAGCCCTTCAAAGTGGTTAAAGAATATCAGAGGCAGCTTCCTGGAGGGGGTTGCATATTCCTTTTTAAGTTAGGAAATGGTGTCATTTACTTATCATTATTCCTTATGTTCTATATACTACAGACATCATAATTGTTGAATGACTAAATGAATGAAATAGAGCCATATAAGAGCCTTGAATTAGGCATATTAAGTAACTAGAAAAATAAGGTCAAATAGGGGTGAGGTATTCTAGGGATTAATGGTGACGAGTGAAAACAGAACCCCAAGAATTTAGGGCTGGTGTTTTGTGGAGGGATGAAATCTAGCTTGGAGATAAGACTGGGTGGGCTTGGTTTTGGAGTAATGGAGACTATAGTGAACTTTTAAACAAGGGAAGTGGTAATACTTGTATTGAATTCTTAAATCCCTCTTGAAGCATAGTTACAGGAAAGACCAGATGGAAGGGAGAGTTGGAAGCATGAAAGTGTGTAGACGTGTGGAAAGCCCAAGTTCTGCAGTGAGAAATATGGTCATAAAAATGCGGGAGAGAGACTGAAGGGGATTGGAGAGTGAAGATTTTAGGTGTTGGCAACTAACTGTGGTGAGGGATGGAAGTTCAGGATGGATGTAAGGTGTTGGTCTCTGACCTATAAGCAGAAGTCTCTTGGATAGAGCTTCCAGAAAAGTTATTGGTTTCTTATAAAAAATGAGAGAGCCCCAGCAGACATAAACCCTTGTCCCTTGCCTGGAGTGCCATGCAATCAATGCCTCCTATTGTCTCCTTGAAGAAAAGTGGGATCCTGAAAGAATGGTAGGCAACGAGTAATGTCTGACACCTGGTAAGGTAAGTTACCTATTAGTCTTCCTATCACTAGTACTAAAAGGCACCAAAATCTATTCTTTTAAAGAAATCTTGGGAAGAACATTACATACCAATAGGGGATTACTATATTTGCAAGGAAAAAAAAATGTGGCTGTCATATCCTTAACATGCACTCAATTGGCAAGTGCTTTAGCGCTTCCTAAGACTGATATTGTCATTATCACAAAGAATAACAAAAAGTTAATAAAAGGAGGTGATTGTGGTCTTTCTCACCAGCTTGATTTGAATGAACAGTGTGAAAAATAGAAACTCTCAAAGGGAAGTTTAAAAGCACATGACCATGTGACTCCAGTGTGGCTCAGACCCAAAGGTTGAGGGAAGCCCACAAAAGGAAAAGGCTACCATGGAGTGTGGGTCAGCTTTGCAGAAGATCCAATAAAAATAAAAGTTGGTAAGGGTAGTATTTTATTAGTAACAAGACTCAGTGCCAGGTAGCTCACTATAACATTGTGAGTTGTATTCCTTTTGTTAGACTTGAAAATATTAGTGACTATGAGGTTCAGTGACCAGAAATAATAAATCTTGTATTAAGTTGATCCTTCTCTTGTATTTATATTTAAAATAATCTATATTTCATTGGCTACACTTATTTAAGTGTATATACCACCATACATCAGTTTTCAAAACTATTTTAAACATATGCATTAAGATGTGCAATACTTGGACTGGCATGAAGTCTGTTTTTTTAAAGTAGGAATTGTTAAACATAAAAACCAAGTTCTCTAATCGATCGTGAAGGCATGAAATTCAGGGTGCTGGTGGTTTTAGATTCTTCATGTTTTACGGGAAAAAATCTTCACATTTGGTGATACATGAATTTATTTTTAATGCTTTATCTGGATTTTCTATCATTTCCCTACCCCCTTTCCCATTCTCATTTAAGACTTTGAGACGTCTTGGCAAAGAGGAACAAAGAGATTTAATTCTTACTGAATATGAAACTCCTCAGGCCTGGATAATATCTGTATTTTTGCGAAGTCTGGAAAGTTATAAGTTTCAGCCAACACTGGAACAGCTTGAGAAACTGTTGAAATCATACATGTATTGTTTTGTCTCTTGTGTAGGAAAGTACTTCTGTGTGGCCTGGTTTTGTTTGATGTGGTCCTAGTTAATTTGGTTGGCCGTTTGAGGTCTCTAATGTTGACCTAAGGGAAATTTGGGAAATATTGGTTAATATGCCACAGTGTGAGAAGGATTTATAACAAATGCCATGTATCATTAATATAGGCATTCGTTCCTTGTAAACTCAATATTTGATATAAGAATGTATCATGATGGGTGTTTGGGTGGCTCTGTTGGTTACGAGTCCAATTCTTGATTTCAGCTCAGGTCATGATCTCCTGGTTGGTGTGGTGGAGCCCTATGTGGGGCATTGCCCTGAGAGCGAGGGGCCTGCTTGGGATTCTCTCTCTGCCCTTACCCTACTTGTGCACGAGCTCTCTCTCATAAACTTAAAAAATGCATCACAGTAACTTAGATGACTGATGCCCTCATTTCCCCCTCAAGGAAAATAAAAGAGCTCATTTACCACCCCAAAAGAGTCTCATCATGAAATAAGGTTGAACTGTTTGTTGGTCTTGAGACTCTCGTTTTCTGCTAAGATTGAAGTGAAGTGTAAGTGAAGTCCCCTTTTATTAAGAAAATACAAGTATGAATTCAGGCTATAACTTTATCCACAATGCATTAAATACAAACATTATAGCAAATTATATTTTGTTTTCCTCTACGTCAAAAAAATTAAGTTTTCTTCAATTGCTGAATGAAGCAAGATACTTTAGAATGAGCCCTTAGATTCTAAAGGCTTTTTTGTTACTTTTATAATTGGTAGCAATTAGAAAATATCTGGACTTATATTGTAGTATTTTAACATTCGGCTACATATTTCTCTCTAAATTTGTAAATGCTGTGTAATGGAATCGTTAGTTTGAAATTTCTTCTAACTTCATTCTATAAAATAGAATTTCCTAAGTATGGATAAATCATTCATTACAAATATAAGAATAAGCAGATTTTTTTGTCTTAATATTTTGTTTTTAATCAAAGTTATACACAAGATACAGTTTGGAGTCCAATAATTCGAACAGGCTTCTTTTGAAAAACTGTCCTTGTCCCAATGCCCTCCTGCCTCCTTTTCCCCAAGTACTTTCAACTCTTTTGATTTTTTATTAAAGTATAGTTGACACATAATATTATGTTAGTTTCACGTGTGGAAGTTCGTGATTTGATTCGACAGCGTGACCTGTTACACTGTGCTCACCATAAGTATAGCTACCATCTGTCACTCTGCAACCCTATTACAATACCATTGTCTATATTCCTATACTGTACCTTTATCCCCATGACTTAGTCATTCCATACTTTGAACTCTTCTAGAATCTTGGGTATTTATGTTCATAACTCTTTATAATATGCTTTTATTACTCCTCCTCTACTTTTTAGTTTCAAGCATTATGTATTCAGTTTCCCCTCTGGGAGATAAGGATTTAGCCTACTCTCACTACGTTCCTTCCTCACTGTACACAAGTATGCTACCGCTCCCCATCCTCCCAGTAGAGTTAGAGGATAGTTTTGGAAGGATGAATACCTTGTGTTTCTATTCCTATAACCATGCAAGCACAGCTGAGTTACATAGTGCATATATATTTTTGCATTTCCTACCCTGTGTTACTTGTTTTCTCTGGAGATGGTTTCTATTCTATACAGACATCCTTAATTCAACTATAAACTTTCTTTGGTCTCCCTAAATTTCTTCCTAGAGTGTGAGAAGATAATTATTTTATTAATTGTAACCTTTGGAGGAAACTTCTTGCAGAGTTTGATCTCCTGCAATCTGGACTGATTGCCCTACCGCCTCCTTCATAGATCTCATCCTGCCATTTTCCTTCACCATCATCTTGGGGATTCCTTTTGTCTCTAACTTGTGTTTGATGCCTTGTTTCCTGGATTCCGTCCATCTTTTTTTTTTTTTTTAATTTTTAATTCTCTGTGGAGCATATTCTTCAGTAACTTACTGAGAAAGAATACAAAGGATATATATTTTTGAGACCTACCTGTCAGAAAATATCTTTATCCTGCTCTATAGATGACACTTATAGATGTTTTTGGACACTTCTTGGAGATCTTCTTTAGTCATCTCCTAACTCTCAGATTTCAGCCTCAGGATGGACCTTCCTTTCTAACTCTCTTAATTTCCTCTCCAGTTCTTCTGCACCCAAGTGGGTGGTGGAAGTTAGGAGAATATGCTTCTCTAGAAGAGTACATTTCCTTTTTTCTGTAGCCTCACCTTCAAAAGTTTTATGGATGCTGACAGTTGGTTTGTGGTTGTCAAAGAGAACTAGAGCTGGACAATAGTTATAGTTGTAAAAGCATATTGTATTCAGGAATCACTGCAACTGAAGAAAAGAGACTTTGGTATAGAACTGGGTGCAATTCTGAATACAACCAGGAAAGAAATGGAGATTTACAGTCAAGGATTAGGGTGGGGAGAGGGTCATGGGGACAAACTTAGTAAAAGGAAATACTGAGTGTAGGGCGATATTCTTGCTAACTTAAAGGATTATTGATAAAGGTAGGCCAAAGTGATCAGATAGTAAGGGTGGAGGATGAGGAATGTGATCAGACATCAAGAATTGAGGAGGATTCTCTCTAAACTCACTTAGCAGGATTCTTGCCACTATTGGCCTATGCAGGCCCAGCAAGGTCAGGTCCAAGGTCAAGGCCTACTCAAAAAGAAGAGGAACAGGAGCCTGACAAGTGTGGTCAAGGGGAAAATCTTTGTGATTGAAGTTCTTGTTACTTTACCACATGGGTTCAGATTGTAGAGAGTAAAAAATTTCTCAAGGTAGTCCTTGTAATACACTCATGGGTGATGTCACTTGGTTTTTTATTTTTAGAATGTGAAATAGTACCACGGACATCTAAGTAATCTGGGGAGAATAATGTTTTCTTTTTTCTAAGACTAATCATGCTCAGTTATTAGTCACACTGAAGAATTTAAATATGTATGTATATCAGAAAAGAGTGATGTAATTTTATGTCTAAAAACCCACTGTTACCATATAATTGAAGAGGGTACTTAGGCTTCTATTAGGGTTCACAAACTAATTTAGGCCTAGGAATCACAGGTTTAATGGGGCATTTTTCTACAAAGGAAATATGTAACAAACTGGGCATCCTAAAGATTGATCAGTGTAGTTATAAATTAGCTTACTAATTTATAAGCATATACAGATTCTATTTTTGGCTATCAACATTGATCTCTACCAGGTAGTAGAAGGCCAAGCCAATGGGAAAAACTTAGGGCAAGCTCTTGAGCTTACCTGAGCATACAGACAATAGGAACAGGCAGATGAATTTATGTTCACAGTGGCGGAAAAATATAAGGATAAAGGCAAAAACAAAACAAAAACAAAAAACAAAAAAAGGTGATTAAGTGTGGGATATGAAGTTTCTAGTTTATATTGAAGTTATTAGTATTGAGGGTTTACAAGATCCCTGAGAATTTTGAGGTTTTAAATCATCAGGAAATGAATTTTGAAATTAGGTAGAGAGCATTCTCTTATCTTTAAACAAATGAATAGCATACCCATTCCTTGTTATGGACTGATAATCCCTACCAAAGATCTATCATGAAATTGGAGAAGATACAAGAAAGATTATAAAAAGGTCAATATACATAGTACCTATCCATGGGGAGTAAAGAAGAACAATAGGAATCTATAGACACAAGTGTTGGGGAGAGAGATGGCCATGTTTTTTTGATGGCACGGATATGAATAGTATCGATGGTAAGAACACTACTTTATTCCAAGATGGGGTGAGCAGTGGCACTATAAAATATCACCTTACCCAACTAGTTATAAACTTATGGAACTGATTACTCTAAGAGGAAGTAGGGGTGGAAAATATAAATAACCTCAAAAATGATTTAACTAAATTTGTGGATTACAGATTCATAATGGGTTATTACAGGGAACTAGGATGTTTTGGGTACACTCCTAACCTTTGAGGTTGACATCAAAGAACAGCCATTCTCCCCACAGCATGTCCCCTGGTGCCATCATCAGAATCCTGGACAGGAAGGATCATGAGTCTGATCCAATGTGGCAAGACCCATTAGACTCTGATCGGTGCCAGATCTGTGTGGGTTGTAAATTTAGGGTAAATTCCAATATGAGAGTGGTAAATTTCAATGAATGAAAACTTGAAAACCTTAATTTTAAACTGCCTAATTTTTGTTTGTTTTCCATCATTTAGTGTACTCCTAAAGCTTATTTTTCAATTCTTTGGAAGATATTTTTATTATGTAGCCTGTACTTGACTATGATTGTACTTTATGACCTAGTAATTTCCCATACTGTAGATTGAATATGATCAACTAATAACCCTGGGAAATACATCTTCTACCCTTTCTCTTGCACAGCAACACATTTTCAATTGCAGTTTAATATTGAGAGAATAAAATAGATTCTACTTCATTTTTGACTTTTGGCTTTCCTGATAGACATATCTATAAGATTCCCCTTTGAATCAATTTTAATCTATGTATAGGGATGCACAAAGATAATTTTAGTGCTTTCAGGTACAGAGATTTATTTTCCTTAATACTTTTTTGGTGGGAGGAGGGGGGTATTACATTCAGAACCTTGATCTGAATGCCTTAAAGCAATGTGCAGAATCAACCAGGGACCGTGTTTCAAAATGATTTCAGTTCACCAGGTGTGGAGTGAGGCCTGAGATTCTGCCTCCAGGTGATGCTGCTGCTACAGGGCTGAGAACCACATTTTGCAAACAAGGCTTTCAAGTGTTACTTGCTCATATAGCTCTGCAGTTTTCAAAACCAATCTTGGTCTCAGCTGTCTCTCAAAATATGTTTTTGGAAAGTTTAAGGAACACATAAAACAAATAATTTGAATGGACAAGATCCAAATGCTCTATTTAGATGTTGAGCTAATCTAGAAATACTTTTTTCCTTTTTTTTTTTTTTTACCTATTGTGAATTCTTCCATCTCTCTTCCTTTTCTATTTGCATTCTGTATTGAAAATTGTGACCAAATGACACAAATGTTTCTTGATTCTATTAAACTTAAGCACACACACATGCACACACTTTCAGTTCTGTGTATTTTGCCTAATTATTGGCAATAAACTTGGTAAAGGGATCTAAGGCTTACAAATGTTCTACTTGGAGGAAATTGTAATTAAGGCTATTAAGGCCTTTGGGTTCCTGTGTGTATTTTAAGCAAATTAGGATTTTATGTGTCTTTTAAAGAGACAGTAACTCTTCCCTGTCCAATTAGTTCCTCTTCATGGCTGAGCATGCGCATTCAGTGCATGTGGTTGAAAGGGCATGTGTCCTCCTTTGTTCTTTCATGTAAATCATTGGTGTAAATGAAGGATTTGTTTTTTCTAGATTCCATATGTGAAACTCTGGATAAGTAAAACCTAAGAAATGAATTGAAGGGGTCCATTGTAATTTGGTACCAAAATTATTTTTAAAAACCAACTTATTCTTTAAATAATTTTTAAAACATTTTAAGGCAGAATAATTGCTGTTACCTTTTATTTTCAAAATGGCATTGTTCCTATTAAAAAAGTATGTTCATTCCAAGACATTTATGAAGTACTGCAGAGTATAAAGAAGATTGATTCATTTTACCTCTTTGCATTAACTATGTTAACATTTTTGTGTCTATTTTTTTCTTTTTTTAAAATTAAATACCACTATAGTTACATACAGTGTTATATTAGTTGCAGGTGTACAGTATAGTGATTCAACTATTCCATGAACCACCCAGTGCTCATCAAAACGAGTACAAAGTTATTTTGCCTATTTTACCCATCCCCTACCCACCTCCCCTCTGGTAGCCATCAGTTCTCTACAGTTAAGAGCTTGTTTCTTGGCTTGTTTCTCTTTTTTTCCCTTTATCATTTTTTTTTTCTGTTGCTTATATTCTACATACGAGTGAAATCATGTGGTATTTGTCTTTCCTTGACTTACTTCACTTAGAATTGTATTCTCCAGCTCCAGTCATGTCATGGCAAATGTTGGGGTGCCTGGGTGGCTCATTTGGTTAAGCGTCCAACTTTGGCTCAGGTCATGATCTCACGATTCTTGAGTTTGAGCCCTGCGTTGGGCTCTGTGCTGACAGCTCAGAGCCTGGAGCCAACTTCAGATTCTGTGTCTCCCTCTCCCTCTACCCCTCCCCTGATTGTGCTCTGTCTCTCTCACTCTCAAAAATAAATAATAAAACATTTAAAAATTTTTTTTGGGGGGGGGAACTCCACATTGTAAAATTCATTACCCACAATTATTATATCACCATAAAAAATAGGAATTTTAACAAAGTTTGACATTCAAAAAGTGAAAATAAAAAAGTACATGATTTACAAGTACATAAATATCCATGCACACTTTTAGAATGATGGCTACTGGAAGCACAAGACCTTTTAAAATTCCAATCTAGACAAGACTGTCATTCCAACTGTCTCTTTCCTACATGTTGGAAATATCAGGAATCTTAAGAGAGCTGCTGTGGTCAGTGTCACATTCATCCCAGCCTCCTTCCTAAGCCTGTTGCTGATGTTGAAAATGTGATGAATCTTTTGGCTTAGCTTTGATGCTTTTTCATTAATTCACTTCTGTAGTAAACTGTGGCAGGTCTTCCACTTCAAATCCAGCAGCCATTTCCATCACTTTGTCTAAAAGGTCTTTGTTGTAACTGCAACCCAGGAAGAGGTAGTTGGCCTTACACCATGGAGAGGGACAGAAGCTGGGCCAAGCAGCCACTGCCATTGGGTGAGTCGCAGTAGTCAGGCAAATGGCACAGGATGAATTCCATGTGAACCTCCAATTTCTTCTCACTCTTTGAGTGGGAGCAAAACTGTTCTTAGTTGGCTGCCTGCCACACCCCCAAAACCAGCTCTTCCACCACAGCAGCCACCTCACTACCCAACATGGCCCTCTGCCACTGAAGCCTGTACCCCTACAGTCTTTGTTTTAAGGTCTCCTTTGTCTGATATTAGGTATTGCTACCCTGGCTTTCTTTTCACTCCTATTTGCATGATGGAGGTTTCTCCATCCCCTCACTTTCAATCTGCAGGTGTCTTCAGGTCTAAAATAAGTATCTTATAGGCAGCATATAGATGGATCTTGTATTTTTACTCATTCTATCGTCCTTTGTCTTTCGATTGGAGCGTTTAGTCCATTTACATTCAAAGTAGTTATTAATAGGTATGTATTTATTGCCATTTTGTTTCTTGTTTCATGATTGTTTTTGTAGTTCTTCTCTGTTTCTTGTTCTCTTCTCTGTGGGCTTTCTTTAGTGATGTATTTGGATTCCTTTCTCTTCATTTTTTGCATATCATTGTTTTTTGATTTGTGGTTATCATTAGGCTTGTATATAACATCTGCATGTTGCAGTCTAGATTAAGTTGATGGTTGCTCAAGTTTGAACCCATTCTTCTTTCCACTCCACATTTTAGGTTTATGGTGTCATACCCTTCCATCATCCAAGTGGATCCCTTGACTGATTTTTAGAGATCTACTTATTTTTACTGCTTTTGTGCTTCCCACTTTGCTTACTTTTATTGTCTTTTCCTTTCCATTCAGAGTCTCCTTTGACATTTCATGTAAGGTTGGTTTAGTGGTCATGAACTCTTTTAGCTTTTGTTTGAGAAACTCTTTATCTCTCCTTCTATCCTGAATGACAGCTTTACTGTATAGAATATTCTTTGCTGCACCTATTTCCTATTCAGCACTTTATATGTATCATGCCACTCCGTTCTGGGTTGGAAAGTTTCTGCTGAAAAATCCCCTGATAGCCTTATGGAATTTCCCATGTACATAATTATCTTCTTTTGTCCTGCCTGCTGTTTTTAATATTTTGTCTTTATTACTATATTTTGCCATTTTAATTATAATATATCTTGGTGTGGATCTGGTTTTGTTGATTTTGTTGGGCGTTCTCTGTGTCTCCTGGATCTGGATATTTGTTTCCTTCCCTAGATTAGGAAAAGTTTTCAGCTATTATTTCTTCAAATAAATTTTTTGCCCCCTTTTCTCTCCCTTCTCCAGCTCCTATAATGCAAATGTTATTACATTAGTTGGAGTCACTGAGTTCCCTAAGTCTCTTCTTGTTTTGCCTTTTTTTTCTTCTCCTTGCTTAGCTTCATTACTCTGTCTTCTAGGTTATTAATTTGTTTCTTTGCTCCTTCCAGCCTGCTGTTCATTCCATTATGCCTGGTTCTCATTTTATAGATTGATCCCTTTATCTCTGTGTTATTCCTTATTTCTGTGTTAAGGGTCTCACTCATGTCTTCTAATCTTCTCTTAAGTCCACTGAGTATCTTTATGATAATTACTTTAAATTCTCTATCAAGCATGTTACATATTTCTCTTTCACTTAGGTCTCTGGCTATGGCCTTGTCCTAATCCTTCATTTGGGACAAATTTCTCCATCTTATTTTATCTGAGTGTCTGTTCCTGTGTTAGGAAAATCAGCTATGTCTCCTGGTCTTGAGGGTAATGGTCTTCTGAAGAAGAGGTTCTTTAGGACCCGCAGTGTAGTGTCCCCTGTTCCCAGGGTCTAGCATTTGAGGAGTATCTGCAATGTATGCTGTGTACACTCTGCTCTTTTGTCCTGGCCACTCTACCCTTCAGGCCAGTTGTCTGTAGCGGCTTTCCTTGTCTGTTGTGGGCAGTGTTTGGTCCCTGGCCTGAATGTGGTAAGTTTTAATGAGGTATACTCTGGTCTGCTTGTGAAATAAAGGCATACTTCCCCCTTTGGAATTAATAAGTAATCTCCTGGGCAATATTTTTTCCCAATAAACTTTCACCTAATGGTGTTAGGATGGTGATGATCCCTGCCTTAATAAAATTATTGTATTGAGGGCAAAATGGTTAATCTAATTATGTGGCCACAGTCATTCAAATGCAATATTGTAAGATTGTCTACAAGATAACTGGCCTGAGCTCTAAAGGATCTCAATGTCTAGAAGGACAAAGAATAATGGATGAAGTATTCCTAATTAAAAGGACCCAGGAAACAAACCAAATGCAGTGCACATTTGATTGGTTTCTGGATAGATGGGAAAAACAGGACAATTTTGGAATAGTTGAGGAAATGTGAATATTCACAGCTTATTAGTAATATTTTACCCATGTTAAATTGCTGAGGTCCTGCAATGGTATTATGATTACATAAGACAATGACCTTATTCTCAGAAGGAGTATGCTAAATTTCACCTGAAGTATTGTGATGTCCTTACTTTCAAATAGTTTATCAAAACTATATGTGTGCATTTCCATGCCTTTACTTCTATTCATAGATCTATGTGTGCATAGGGATATTGATATATAACAGGGAGAGAAAACGGGAATGATATATATATTTTTTAAATAATGAACCTAGTTTTGATATGACTTATTCTTAGTGACTTAAAAATACCAGGATATGTTTATAATAATTGTTCTAAACCAAAAGTGTTTACAACTCTGATGTCCTAAAACCTCACCCAGAATTTGGAGATTTTGAAGTTCAGTTTACTGAAAATCAAACTCTCTTCTTTAAATTCCTGTTTCATTTTTTCAAAAACTAACTTCTCAAAATTAATGAATATAAACATAAAATTCATTAACATCTTCTTGCATATCTTATTTTTCAAAATTTTTTCCTAAGCCATACTTGATTTTCCTTCACTTTGAAGGTCTTTATTTTTAACAATTATAAAAAGGAAAACAGAAAATAAAAATTTGTCTCTTTCATGTAATGTTACCCATATCTTAATAGTTGGGTTTAACTTTTCCTTTTTGTTAATTTTGCTCTAAAAAAATTCATAAACCTTAAGAAACTTTAACCTCCTTTACATTTCATTTGTGATTATTTTTCTCCTGAGTACATACTGTTGTATATGTTGCTTGAAATGTTTGAATTTATTGGGGAACTTGCTATCAAACCAATTTGATTTCTGTAGAATGTCACTCATTTTTTCCCCCTTTGGGATTGTACAAGTAGATTCTTATTTTGAAAACATCCTCTTAACCCCTATTCTAATTTAGAAACATTGACTGCAAATCCAAAACTGTTTCCTTTCAAACTTAAAAAAAATACACATTCCTGAAGTCTTCAATTATATTTCTAGGGTCACAGTCTCTGTATTCTATTATAAACTCCCCAGTAACATAATAATTTCTGTGTTCTCAACACATTTTTCCTTGAATCCAAGTTAAGTACTGAGTGGCACCTTTTGTTGATTTTGCTGTTGGCTGAAAGATAAATTGTCAATAAAATAAGCCAAGATTTGTCTGATCTACTAAACATTTTTTTTCTTGCATTCCCCAACACTGTGCATACATCTCATACATACTGTTCTCTCTCTCTTTGGGATATCCTCCTCAAACTTCTGCTTTCTCTTTAATACCCAGCTCCTATTACCACCTATTTCTTAGCTATTCCAGGATAAATTAAATCTTCATGTTTACCCAAAACACTTGGTGGCATGCACATAAAATAAAATTTAAAAACCATGGCACCTTGTAGTGCTCTCACTGAACAAATCTAGGATAAGTTGAGCATTAAATACAGTAACAGATGACAGTCCACTGAATAAAATCCATGGTTCCCTACTGATAAAAACAGACAAATGAGGGAGAAGGGGAAGCTCCTCCTAACAACTGAATTCTCCCTTATCGATGGAGAAGGAATGATGGAGTTAGAAAATCACCTTTGAGAACCATCAGAGTAATAGTTGATTTAGGCAAGCATAAAAAAGAATACCATAACTATTGTGCGTAATTATGAGGAACAGGATATTTATACAATCTTACTGTATTTTTTCAAAAGTTACTTGTTACAGAGGTGAAAGTAATAACTTTATAGTATAGAAACCTGGAAGATAACATCTTAACTAAGGGATCAAGGTTAATATCATGAGTAATGGAACCAAATTCATTTGTTGCTCCTTGGCATGCACAAGAAAGGACACAACATCACTTCATACATTATCCAAAGAATGTGTGGCCAATCGGGGAGTATCAGACAAACCCAAGTAAACATTCTGTAAATAACTGACCTATTCTCTTCCAAAATGCAAGTTCATGAAAGAGGAGGTGTTCCAGATTAAGGAGACTAAAAAAGAAGACAGTCTAATGCAGTGCATAAAGTTGGATGGGATTCTAGTGTAAGAGAAAAATAGATATAAATGACGTTATTGGAATAATTGAATATGGACTGTGGATTAGAAAATAGTATTATATCAATATGGCTGATATAAGACAATGCCCTTATTTTTGGAAATATGTAGTGAACACTGAAAAAATGTAGAGATAAAAGAGCATAATGTCTGCTATCACTACTGAAATGGTTCAGAAAAAATAGTACATGCATACGTCTGTACATAATCTGTAAATGTAGGCATATATCCATGTCTATGGCTATCTATACATCTGTGTCTGTAAACACATACATATACTATATATAGTTTTGCCACTTTTTGAGAGTGACCAAACACTATTTCTAGTTTTTCATTAATAGGCAATTTGTTTTTGTCTTCCAAGGCCTGGAGGAAATGGAGGAGAACTGTGGTCAGAAAGCAGTGGCAAATTGGTCTCCAAATCTGTTTAGAACAGAGGTTTCTCCTGCATCAGAATGTTAGTCCATATCTCCCCACTGTAGCACATCTTAAAAGTCTAGTTTTGGATCATTTGAATGGTGTCCCCAGCCTTTCTAATTACACAGGTATGCTTGCTGTGTTACTTCAAAGGCCCTTTAGCCAGGATAGCATCTGTCTTCAAAGACAGGAGAGTGGCCCATTTGCAGGAAATTGTATGGTTTGGGTAGGTTTTTTTGTTTCTTCTTTGAACTTGTTAAGTAGAGATCCCTATTGAAGAAGTGCTGGCCTTTTGCTGTATGCCCAAACAGTGAAATACTTGCCATTTATAATTCTGAAGATTCTCTTTAACCTCTGCTAGGAGAACCCTGTAACTCAGTTTCTCCCTGTTCTCCTTTCTGTTGTATCAGCAGTGTTATTCTGAAATGTTTTTCTGAATGACATCTTAATTTGGTTGGTTTATGAGACTTAATATATTCCTACTTACGTTAGGAAAGAATTAGTATAGTGCTCTTAGTGACTAATCATCAAAAGGAATTTTGGTTATTTTGCTGCAGCTAAAAACAGAGCAAAGCGCAGGGGGCAAATTAAAAGGCACAGCCTAATTTGAAAAACTCACAGTTTTAATTATGCTAGAATGCATTTTTTCCCCTAGGTGCTATGCATATATCTCTTAATGGGGAAAGAAAAAGCATGGCTTTTGTGAGAGCTGGATTCAAATTTGTCACAAACAAACTGTATGACCTTGGAAAGGTTTCTTAAACTCTCTGATCTGTTTATTCACTTTGATAAACAGAAATTATGAGTAATAAGCATTACTTTCATGTAGCCTGCAATTTGTCACGTATTAGGTTCTCCAAAGTTCGTTTTCTTCCCCCCCCACCCACCCTTTTTGACTTTCCTCTTTTTCATTGCTTCTTGTTCTGAGTAGACAGAATTTTCTCAGAATAAATATGGTTAAGCAGCTAGATTTCAAACTGGGTCTGAGGTAAGGAATGCTGTGAGGCATATCGACAAAGCATTTTAAAATAAACTGTTTATAAATGTTAAATGCAGACAATCGATTTAAAAATTGAAAACTATCTTCTGTAGGTCTGGATATTTAATAGCGAATCATTCTCACTTCTGTTCAGGTGTGTGTGTGTGTATGTGTGTGTGTGTGTGTGTGTGTGTGTGTGTGTGGTTTTAACAAGAGTGACCTACATTGAATGTAATAAAGCTTTCACTTTTTTCCCTTGCTTCACAGTGTAGTCCTTAATAATTGTTGCATAATAATGTTTGTCAGCCCTAAGGGTTTGTTAGTGTGTTTTTCATTAATGCAGCTTAAAAAAATTTTATTATCTTTGAAGAAACCTTTCTCTGGGACAGCATAGCTAGCAGTGTTTATTCTCAATTTTCAGACACTGTGGTATGATCCATGGAAGTTTCCACATCTAAAACACATGGAGTCTTTAATCTGGTTAGTTATGACACAGATTCTTCTTGAGGGCTGTGTTTATGACACCAAATAAGCCATCCAGTTTGCCTTCCATTTATTGTTTTAAAATTAAAAGTGGAATAAGCAGGAGTTACCAAACTAGTTTCTATTCTAGGAAGCAGGTGTACATGTGGAATAGTTGAATAGCTTGTGCATGATGGGAATATATATTGAATAGACACCATCCCTCCCATCCTCCCCTTTTAAAAACAATTTAATTTTTGTGTAGTCCAAATGGGGGAGATTTTTTTTCTACAGGCAATTAGGCAGGTCAGACCCTATGGCCCTTACAAAGCATGTAAAGCTATTTTGAAGAAGTGTTAGTGTAAGATGTACTTAAGCACTTTTTGGAATAAAATTCTGGCTCTGCTTGTGAGCAATTTGTTTTTCTCTATTTAAATAATTGGATTATCTTCTTATATAAACATGGAACTGTGCGAGAGTGGTAGTTTCACAATCTTCCTAAATGTATATATTTAGATCTCATGTTGGAGTTACCATTAACACCAGCAGTCTGTCAACATTTCCATAGGGTTGCTTAAGTATGTTGTGAAAGCCCAAGCCAACCTTGGCATGGGAAATCTGTGCTACACAGCAATTTCTAGCTATGGCTTACAGGCTTACTGCACACATTCTAACTTTAAGCTTACTTTTAGCACTAGAACAGTTTTATAGAGTAAAATTTTTTCTCTCTCACAGATTCAGGTGAGTGGTTTATTTTATATAACAGAAGATCTGATTCTTTTGTCTCAAAAACATCATGTATCTTTGAAAAAAAATGAGCAGTCTCAAGCCATCTTATATTTTTCTCGGATTTCATCAACTAATTAATGTTATTAGTGTTAGTAGTTGTTGAAGCTGAAAAGCATATGATTCTGGTGGTGGTATTTGCCCTCTTGAGTAGCTTAGTTTTGTGATGAGTGTGTTTTGATCCTTAATTATACACTTTCTCCCCTATTTGTCAGAATTAATGTCTGGTATAGGGATATGCATTAATATTTTTGTGTCAAAGAGTTTTAGGGGAGGAAAAGGAATAATTCTTATAGGGCTTGGCTTTCAAAATGAATGTTAATTATGGGAAATACTTCATCATTTGGGGAATTATATATGCTAAATTGAGGGTTTAGGATTTTATTTTTTATAAGAGGCTATATATACATAACTACTTTTTTCCATTTATGTGACTTGTCATTTTACTTAGGGTATTAACGACCATTTTGAAAACATGTTTTTGGAGAATTTTGAAATCCCATTTAATTCTTTTGAATTTTTATGTTCAACCTGAGCTGCTTGCTCCTCAAGTTTGGGCAGACTGTCTTGATTGTTAATGATGTCTGACTTGTTAAGTTAGAAGGAGAATGTATTTCTCATGTTATGGATATGTTTGTTGCGCCCTCAAACAGACCCATGTAAGACTTCATGTTTATTTTGCAACTTTGTCTTGGTTCATTATCTTTCCTTGGCCTGCAGTTATTGATTATTCTGGGCTTCTCTATGACATCTTAGCTGTCCCACTTGAAGCATGCATGAGTCATGCCTCATAGAGGCTTTCTGCTTCCCTGTTCCATGTAAAAAAATGCCCAGTGAATCACACTATGGCCACAGTTAACTGTGGTGGTAAATGTACTTCTCAGGTGCCCAACTATGGGGATTATGGCTCAAATAGCACTGGCATGGGCAAATAATGAGCATATAACTGTGCTCATTTTTTTCCTTTTTTGTTTTTCAAGTTATTAGCACTTCACATGTTAAAATAAATCCATAACTCCATTTAGCTCTCTCCCCCCATATTTTAAAATCTCTTGGTAGCCTTGAGTTTTTGTACAGTGAGATACATATTTTTGTAAGTGAAGCAAGAGAATCTAATTAAAGACCTTTAATCCTGATGTCATTAAGAATATTCATCTCTAAAGATGATTTCCATGTTGGGGGGGGCTTATAAATTTTTAGAAATAATATTTTCCCAAGGATTACTTCTAGAGATAAAGACCTGTTAAGTCATTCATTCATTGTAGGTGAATAAAATGGAATTATAAACTATTAAATAATTATCAAATTTTCAGGTAGCCAATTAATATGGATTTCTCAAAGCTAGTACTTAGAGAAGTTAAATTTTTATAAGCCTTTTACTTAACAATATTGTTACCTGTTACCTCATGATAAAAGCTGAGAAGAGGTAATGAGAAATATGGTTTAATTCTAGAGATTGTAAAATTTTGGAATTCTTGGTGCAAGTTTGTCTTTTATTCTCAATTTTTTTCTAGAATAAATTCATGCTAATCTAGCTCCTCTAAAACGTAATGGAAATTTGAGAAATTTTTCTCTAAGCTTTGTTAACATTGTTAGTTTTAACGTCTATTTTCTTTCTGGGGCATGATGAGTATAATAATCTAGAGCATTAACATTCGTTGTCTTTATATCGAAGACCAAATTGCATGTTCCATGATGCTATTTCCTATAAATATTTACAACTTAGTGTAAAACTTAGTAAAGTATCCTAAGATAGCAATTTTTCATTTTGCTCAAATCTTTCGTAGCTCCTTAACTCATGATCTTGATTACTTAGTTGAGTTTGAGCTTGGGTAGTTCACATGATTAAAGGATTTTTATCCTAATGTTGCCAGGTTCTAGTGGGAGGATCTGTTCCCAACTCAATTTGTATAGGATCCAATAGGCAGGTTTCTTGTTATTGGTGCCAGAGATAGGGTGTTTAATTTTAAACCTATATCTTGAATTTGGGATTGGGCAGACACAAATATTAGCGATTTCATAAATTTGAATGATGAAGTTAACTGTTTACTTTTAAAAATTTGTTGAAATTGTAATGTTGTACTAGCAAAGATGGAGCAAAGCTAAGAGGCCAACAGCCCATTGTTAAGTCCCATTATTTTAGAGTTAGAAATTTGTACCTTTTGTCAGGAATGGATTCCTTCACCAGGAAGGAATTTAGATTTCTTTTTGCTTGGCAAGGGCTAAATTCTGAAACAGGGGAACACTTTTAAAAAGTGTTAGGAGTATATTAGAAACAGATGGGCATTCAACACCTACATAAAATGCTCAATGGGATAAAATGTGAATAACTGGATTTAATTTAACAAAGGATCAAACTTAAAATACCAGCATTCATAAAAGACCAAACTTACTTTTCAATTTAAGAGGAACACAAATCAAATAACTAGAATTAAGAAAAAGAGGTTATATTTATGCTGTTTTTCTCTCTTTATATACTTGTTAGTAATATAGGTATTTTGACCTGGGTTCTGCCTGATAATTTTTCTTGTTTTATGTATATCCACATATTCCTTTCCTTGTCAGGGAGATATGTGTAGACTTGTGTTAATAGTACTGCCTAACACCTTTCTGAAATTTGTTAATGTTTTATGTGATATATTTCATCTTTAGAATTTTGGGTGGGTCTAGACTTAGAAAAAAGTGTTTTGGTTGGAATGATGAAGCTCTGGATCTCAGCAGGCTTTAGTGTTGGAAAAGTTGAAGCTTACAGAGAGAGCAAATAAACATGGTCATCAAAGCTGGGAATTAAGATCTGTTTATTCACCTGCACAGTTGAATTAAACCTCCTAGCAATAGGCAGAGCCATTTAACTTATTAAGATCCTGACCAAATAAATTAGTCCTGTTTAAAAGGCTGTTTTTGCCTGGCTTTAGATACGGAGATTGCTGTAGTCACCATATAATGGATGAAGAAATTCTTGTTGAATTAAGTTACTAATTTACAAGATAGAGACCACTAGGATAGTTGACATTGGACAATGGTTCATTCAACTGAAAAGTCTATTTGACATTTGGGGCATGAAGCTTCAAATTGCAAAAAAAAAAAAAAAAAAAAAAAGAAAGAAAAAAAAGAAAAAAGAAAAAAATGTGCTCTTATCCTTCGGTGTTGAGGAGCACTATTAATGGCTAGAGAAAATGGGTGATTGGGAAGAGCACTTATGTTGGATATGGCTTACATCACTTTTGCTTTAAGAGAATTCCTCATTTGTGGGGTTATAAAGATAGCAGATATGGATTGAGATAAGTATTCCCTGATTCATTTTCATTAAGTCAGTCAAGGTTCAAGTAAATAAAGCCTTGCTTTTAATGATTTTAAGGATACCTTTAAAAAATGTGGAGCACAATTTGTTGACTCTAAAATCTTCGTGATCCAGATGAAAGTTGGCTTCAGATACATAAAGACAAAACAAAAAGCCTTTAATTTATGTTGGTTCTCTCAGTTCTGTAATTCTTTTTTCTCCATATTTGTTAGTATAGAATGTGATTTATGGTGATAAAGAGCTCTTGGTTTAGCTTTTGAACTAAAAGTATAGTTTCAGCACTTGTTTGCGATGATAGTCTTTTTAAACCATTCTATGTATGTAAATCTTCCAAATTTTGTCTTAATAAGCTAATTGGGAATTTGGACAACCTTGATAGAGTTCTTTTCTAAATCTATAGTTAAATTGAAGAGCAGAATGCAGCCAGCAAACTAACCACAGACATTACAGGGGGTTCTGAACACAGACATGTTACAGGGGGTTCCAAAATGTGGGGCTCCCTTTGATGCATCTCCAGCTAGCAACCTCTGCTCTTGCCTTAGTCTCCTGGTTACTCCTATTTAAGGGTTTCCCTCTCACAAGAGTCATCAATTGCTTCCCCAAATATCATGCCATAGGGTCTTTGTGCTTAAGGTGGGTTATGTTCTTAGACAGCCCTGAAAATAAAAATGAGTTGGGTTCTCCTAGTCACCTCCCCTGTCAAAGCCATTTTGTCCATCATATAGCTGATGAGTACTCCAGTTCTGTTCCTCTCACCCAGATTTCTGCACCATATCAACCCTTTAATTTTTACCCCTTTCTTACACAGAGAGGGTGAGCCAAATCTCAGTTTTTGAAACTTACCTACTCTTTACACCCTGCTCAGGATGCTAATAACCATATCAGAGTAGAATCTCTTCAGAAGACAGCTGGGGAAATTGTAAATAGTATAGGCTTATTTTCATTCAGCTGTATGAAAATGCTTTATAAATCAATATTATCTTGTCAGAGTAAAGTCTAACTGAAATCCTTTAATGAGCATAAAAGCAGGAGAATCAACCCAAAAACAGACTTTACGGTAAAATAAAGGTGGATATAGGGTTGGGGCACCATAAATGTCTTAGTGAGAAATAATAAGAGCCTGAATTATGAGAGAATTAGTGGGAATAAGGATAGTGAGTTGGAATTAAGTGTATAGGAGGAGACATTATCATAGAAGCCACAGGAGGAATAAAACTTTCTGAAGTGACCCAGGCTACAGGAGTTGTGAGGACCAGAAACTGAGAATGAGGTCTTGCATTAAAGTTTAGAAAACTGGTCATGGTCTTCAGAAAAGTAGTGTTGGGGATAACTGAATGGGTGGTTGTGGTAAACAGAGGAAGCAGATAGAACTGATGCTTCCAGAAAAATAAGAGAGTGATACTGGTTTTGTTCATTGCTAGGAAAAGATGCTCACAACTTAACTGAAATTGAACAAGTTAGCATACATGTAAAGTATGGTCAGTTATGAAAAATAAAGTTATGTTACACATACAAAAATGTATATATGTCTAGAAAGTAGACTTCTAAAATATAATGAAGAATTATATCTGAGGAAGTAACTTTTTGTCTGTGTCGATTCTTTTTTTTCCAACACAGTTGCAGATTTTGGAAAATATGGTAGTAAATAAGAAACAATTTGGAAAGCATCAATAGGTTTGTAAATAAGAGAAGGTCCATGAAATAGACTCCATATGCAGATAAAGCAGTTGAACAGTTTATAGAAAAAAAAATCCTGGGATAGGTGGGAAGAATCAGATATTAACGGTCAATTCAAAGAGCAACCTTGGCCTTAATTCCTGGTTTCTGAGTTCCTTTCAGAAGAACAAAACTCCTGTTTCAATATCTTCCTAGAAGAGAAGCTATAAAAATCAAATCAGGGCTGTTGGGAGCCCAGGAGAAGCAGGGAGAGCATCTTGTGGAACTAAAACCTATATAGATCTGCTACAACTAGCTGTAAATATATCAGATGTTGAATCAAAGGTGTGGTATACAGCTCACTTTGTTGTATAGCTGCTAGTTTGAATACTTAGGGCTTCATATTCTTTTATATGCAATAAAAATTGTATGTAGGGCAAAGAGGATGTGGCCTCAAAGCTAAAGTCTCAATAGTTGCTGAGTTTTCTCGTCCTTCTCTTACTTCTTTCCTCTGTGGGTTAACCTGATAAAATGAAGTCAGTGTGACCTCCTATATCTTGTTATGCTTATGACTTTGCTTGGTATAGTGATAACTAAAAGTTATATGAGTTTTTCATATTTTAGAAATTATATTAGGATATAAGATTTTATATCTGAATTTTATACTAGGGCTAGAAACAGTATTTTGTTTCTTTAAAATTACTCTTTTTATCATTAGATATAGTAAAGTTTATAAGGTTCATACATCAATTTTCCAGATGCTATTTCAACATTTACTTAGTATCGTCCCACCTTGTCCATCCAATAGGATATTTCTGTTTAAAAATAACCATAAATGTAAGTAATATTACATAGGTGAGCATCCAATATAATTTATAGAATCTTCAAAAGAGATGTAATTATAAGTAACAATTACATTATCCTGAAGTTAGTGTATGGCCTTTGTACCCATTTTTTTTCTTGTTTAAAACCTTCAGATACAATTTACTTATAAATTATGCACATTACTTGTAAAAATGCACATCTGGATAGGTTTTACGACTATATACGTTGCCCATCACCTCCTGTAGTGGGTTAAATAGGGTCCGCACCCCCAACCCCTGCCCTCATTCATGTCCACCTGGAGACTCAGAATATGACCTTATTTGAAAATAGGGGCTTTGCAAATACATTTAAGTGTGGAGATCATACTAGATTAAGGTGGTCCCTAAATCCAATGACAGGGTCTCTGTTAGCGACAGGACACACAGAGGTACATAGAGAAGAAGACTATGTGCCAATGAAGTCAGATTGGAGATCTGCCACCAGCCATGGAAAATCTGGGGCCACCAGAAGAAGAGAGAAGGATTCTTCCCTAGGGTCTTCAGAGGAAGCATGGCTCTATGGACACCTTGATTTCAGACTTCTAGCCTACAGAACTGAGAGAATGAATTCCTGGTGTTGAAGTCACTACATTGTGGAATTTGTTAAGGCAGGCTTAGGAAGCAAACATACCTGCCAAAAATTCCAGTATACCCCTTTCCAGTCAGTCTTAAACCCTCAAAGGCATTTAATGTTCTAATTTGTGTCCCCATAGATTAGTTTCACGTGTCCTTGACATCAATATAAATAGTTATATGGAGTATACCTTTTTCTTTTTTTAATCTGACTTTCTTCAACATAATATATAGAAGTTTCATTCCTGTTCATGTGTCAGTAGTTTTTTTCATCATTAAAATACACTACAATTTATCCATTATTTTGGTTACAGACATGTGGATTGTTACCTCCTACTTATATTTTATACATTTAGGACATCTGTAGTTGTCACTGGTTTAGAAGTTCTACATTACTGTTTTTGAGGTTGCTACCTAGAGTTTTAGCAAATACATTTAACTTGACAAAGTTTAATTCGTGTTGGTCTTCCTCACTCAAAATATAGAAACTTGAAATGCTTTTTGTTTTCCCTCAACTCTTCCACATTATTGCTGTTAAATATAAAATATGTATTATTTTTAAACCTTGGAAATTATTACTTTTTAAAAACTGGAATTTTTAATAGACACACCAACATTTCTCAATTGATTTGATCACTATTGCTTATTACATTCTACTTCCTTCTGGGTTCCATTTCATTTTTCCAATACATACAGTTTATTCTTTTGGTGAGTGGTTAATAAGTTTCTTGCCTTTAATTTGGCTGAATGGATCTTTATTTTGGCCTCATTCTTAAACTATCATTTAATTGCTTGTAGAATTATAGTTTGATAATTTTCTCTTAGCATGCTGAAGAAAATATTTCACTATCTAACACTTATTATTTCTGATGAGATTTCTCCTAGGGGCCAAAACTGTATTCCTTTGTATGTACAATAAAACCTTGGATTGCAAGTAACTTACTCTGCAAGTGTTCAGCAAGACAAGCAAACATTTCTAACAAATTTTAACTTGATAAATAAATGAGCGATGTCTTGCAATACAAGTAGTATATGATGCCGAACGTCACGTGAGCACAACTGAGCCAATGGTTCTTGCAATTTGCTTTGATATACAAGTGCTTTGGATTACAAGCATGTTCCAGAATGAGTTATGCTCGCAAACCAAGGTTTTACCGTTTCTCTCTGGTTTGATTTCATTCTTTAGTATAAATATGCTGTGTTCAGATGCAGACTTATTTTTACTGATCCCCTCAGTTCTACAAAGCTTTCATCTAAGAATCCATCTCTTTCTTTAAATCTGGAAACTGATCAGCCATGATCTCTTTGGATATTACGTCTTACTCATATTCTCTATTTTTTGATACTACAACACCTAATAATCATGTATTAAAACTTTTTCTTTTTACATGCTTCTTACCTTTTTCACATTTTTATCTTTTTTGGTGCTACAGTTATTTAAACATGTTTTCTAGTTAAATACCTTTTTTTTTTTTCTAATGTACCATTAAAGTTGTCTATAGAACTTTTTTTCAGTTTTAAAATTTTCATTTCTTTCTAACTTGCACAGTCACTATATGATATTGTTTCTTCCCATGTGATTTCTAGTTCTTGTTTTATCTCTTCAAATATTCTGAAGATAATCATTTGAGACTTTCAGATGGTTCTATTATATATGACTGGTTAGGTGTGAAGTCTGTCTTTCTGAGATTGATGACTCTTCCCCATGGAGGTTTGCTTGTACGTGTGATTGGTTCATTTTGTTTGTTTGTTTGTTTAACATTTATTCAGTTTTGAAAGGCAGAGACAGAGTGCAAATGGGGGAAGGGCAGAGGGGGAGGGAGACACAGAAACAGAAGCAGGCTCCAGGCTCCGAGCTATCAGCACAGAGCCCGATGAGGGGCCGGAACTCACGGACCACGAAATCATGACCTGAGGTGAAGTCGGCCACTTAACCAACTGAGCCACCCAGGCGCCCAGTGATTGGTTCATTTTGATGTGAAGTTTGTTTTCCATGCAAGTTCCAGGCCTCAGGATTGTAGAAAACTTTACAAGATAGTTTGATATTTGTTACTTTGTGGGTTTTCCTGGATTGACGTTTTTATGTTAGCCTCTTGATTTAGTTATTTGACACCAGATTGATAGTTTGAACTTGTATCCCATACTTGGATATATTGTGGATTTGGGGGTTCTTGTGCCTCATGGGCTATGTTTTCTCTCTACTGTGCTCACCCACTCTATCCCCCTAATCTGGGGTTGAAATCTTCTCTGGAAAATTAGGGCAGGGGCTTCTAGTACTGGTTTCATGTGCAAACAGCCCTCACAACTCCAGTCTACATAAGGAGACCCAAGTGTCTGGTCTTCATGTGCATATTTCTTGGCCTTGATTCAAGACCCTGACATAAGGTCTGCTTCTGTCTGGTCTAACATCTCCATAGGCCATGGTAGACCTTCAGCCCTACCTCTGAGTTTCCTCTTTGTTTCTAAGTTTGGTTGTGTATTAACCTTTTTTTTTTTTTTTCAGGTTGGGAGTGGATATTTTGTTCCACATTTCTATGTGATTAGAGTAGGACCAGAGACCCTTGTCCCTTCAGCATGTTGTATTGACCGGAGGTCTGATCATACTTCTATTTGAATGTGTGTTTTGTGTTTTCTCTTACAGCTAGTTATGTATCAAATCCCATTTGCAAGGGTTGTTTGTCTTGTTCAAAGGACAACGGGTGCAGCCGATGTCAACAGAAGTTGTTCTTCTTTCTTCGAAGAGAAGGCATGCGCCAGTATGGAGAATGCCTGCATTCCTGTCCATCTGGCTACTATGGACACCGAGCCCCAGACATGAACAGATGTGCAAGTGAGCAGTTGATTTTTGTCTACTATTTACTGTTGATGAAACTTGGGGGGAGCTAAATTGAAAATTTTGGCTAAAAACAAATGTAATTTTAATATGCTACAGAAATAGTGCA
Source organism: Acinonyx jubatus (assembly GCF_027475565.1). NCBI lineage: Eukaryota > Metazoa > Chordata > Mammalia > Carnivora > Felidae > Acinonyx > Acinonyx jubatus. The sequence goes on from NC_069394.1 coordinate 30,075,232, forward strand.
ATCTTAAACTTAAAATTCAGTGGGGGTAGGATAAGAATATTTTTATCTTTTGTCTAGAAGTACATTGCATACACACTTTTTATTTTTAGGTTATTTAAGTATTTTTTGTATAACAAGCATCTCCAATACAAGCTTGTTAAGATCTGTATAAGGCATACTTAGCGCAACAACAACAAAATCCCCAAGGAATTTAAATGTCTTTATACTGGGAACATTGTCTCCACTTTACTACAGTGTCTATGGCTTCTTTTGCCTCTTTTTTTTTTTATCTGAGTTTGTAATCCATAGTTTAGTCTAATCTATAATACATTATATTAAATAGTTCTGTAAAGCACCGTTACTAATAAAAGATTTAACTAAAATATTTAGTTCATTTTAGAATATTTTGAGTTCTAAGTTTAACAATTAGAAAAAGTATTAAGGAATGGCATTCTATACATAGTCATACAGGAATGATTTTTATCTTTTAATCCAAAAATCACTTATAAAATGATTCTCAACTTCTAAGTGAATAGTAGTAATTGGAATTAAAAAAAAAAAAATGAATGACACACCAAAAGAACATCCCTTTCTTTAAGGAGCTTAAATGTTAGGGCATAGAGAGGATAAGGAAAAAAACAAAACAAAACATGGAGCGAAATGACAAAATGACAAAAGGGTAAAAGTTTAATTTTAATTCAGTACACTAAGTTATATCAGGCAAGCAGTATGTTAGGGGAGTAATTTAATTACCTCCCATTAATACTGTATACATGGCTATTAAATCAGCCAAGGCCTTTAGATTAGAGGAGAGTTTGAATTGAATCATCCAAGGACAATATTATTTTGGAAGAAGGCAGAACTAATGGTGGGAGGCTAAATAGATTTTAGAAAGAAGGAGACACACATGTGTAAAAATAATGTGCTTGGAGAACAATAAGTCCCATCTGGGATGTGGTTGGTATTTTGGCAAGGCCATTTAATCTACATTGCTGAACATTCAGTATCCTCAGTCCTTGCCCATGAAATGTTCTTTGTGCCCTCAAGTCACTGTGACAAGTAAAAATGTACCCAGACATTTTTGAACACCTCCTAGATGATTAGTCCAATTTATAATACATTATCTCTGGATAAGAACCATTGAGTCGGATGGGCTTAGTAGAAGGTGTGGTTGGAACTGAGAATGGAAAGGGACAGAGGTTGGAGTGCAAGGATAAAGGACTTGAATGCTGTGCCAAGGAGTCTGGATATTACCTACAGGTTTCAAGCAGGAGAGGACTGAAGAGGTTGCTTTGTTCAGGATAGTTTTAGCGGCAGTGCGGGCAATGAATTGGAGAAGGACAGAAAGTAGAGGAAGGCTACTGTAACAGTTACAGATGAGAAATCACATTCTGATGAAAGGTCTGTGGGTAATGAATTCCAGAGATTTTAAAAAATAGAATCAAGGAGACCTAGAAACTAATTTCAGAGAGTGCAAAGAGAATCAAATTTGGTCCTAAGTTTTCTAGGTGAATAATTTTCCATTAGCAGAGATAGAAATACATAGGCTCAGTGAAAATTCGTATCTGCTTCTATTTCATGGAATTGTTTGGATTAACAATTACAGAGACAGAACTCCCAACCTCTGACAACAGACTGTCTAATTTTTCAAGTATGTACCTTGTCCTTAATTTTTTGATTTGGGGGCTATCTAGTAATTTGTCTGCCATAGTTTTTTTAACTTCCATGGAATGATAGGTTTCCCTTAAAAGGGAGTCCTAGTCAGATTGCGTTAGACCACCTGGTGGGAGGGGGCAGGATTTGCGTTCCTGAATATTTGGTGCATTTTTCATTCCATACCATCAGTGCACAAGTAAGATGAGGTAAGAGTGTAGATGGCTCCAGGCAGTTACTCCAAGTTCTAGGCCTAGCACTTATGCAGTCTGTGTATGGACAGTACCCTGACAATGTAATGTGTTACTCAACCCTAGGACATTGGCGAGTCCAAGGGGCTGCTAATAATAACTATGCAGGGACACAGTTGTAAACCAGGACTGTCCCAGGCAAACCTGTATGGATAGCCACCTCAGCAATACTTTATAGTGTATCAACAGATATATCTTCAAACACATTTTGGCTAAGTTTATCCCTTTTCTCAGAAAGAGCAGTGACTGTAAATCAGCCTTGGAAAGAGAATTTCTATGTGAGAATGGGTTTGCTGTGGTTATACTTATTGTAACTGAATGTAATCGATGTTTGCAGTTTACTGACTTAGAGGAAATCATTACTTATCTGGTATAAGCTGGAAGGGCTTATGAGTAAGATTCCTGTGAATCAAAGTGAAAGTGGAAAATTATTTCTTAAATCTCACTATATGACTTTGGATGGCCATGATTCTTTCATACCAATTATTTGATTTTTTCCCCCATACTTTGCATATATTCCATTGTTGTTTGTATCGTATTCAGAGGATGAGACAGAGTTAAATTGGAAAAGCTGTTACAGACTTAGAATTTGAAATCATACCCACTTTTTATTAAGAAGCAATTATTGCTCTACAGTAGAGAAGAAAATTATACTTCAAGCAACAGTAGCTTTAAATTTTTTTTAATGTTTATTTATTTTTGAGAAAGAGCGAGCGAGCAAGAATGCATGCATGAGTGAGCAGGGGAGGGGCAGAGAGAGAGGAAGACACAGGATCTCAAGCAGGCTCCAGGCTCTGAGCTGTCAGCACAGAGCCCGACGAGGGGCTCAAACCCACGAACCACAAGATCATGACCTGAGCTAAAGTCAGACACTTAACAGAATGAGCCACCCAGGCACCCCAACAGTAGCTTTTTAAAAACATTCTTTTTCAGAGAGTGAGAGAACAGGCAAGAAAGAGGGGCAGAGGGGAAGAGAGAAGAGAGAATCCCAAGCAGGCTCCATGCTTAGTATGCAGCTGGATGTTGGGCTCAATTTCATGACCCTGCCAGGATAATGACCTGAGCCAAAATCAAGAGTTGGACACTCAACTGAGTGAGCCACCCGGGTGCCCCAAGCACAGTAGCTTTATAAAACTTCCTAGCACATCTGTTTTAAGATTTTAATTGCAAAGCAGTATTTTCAGAAGGAAGACTTGCTTTATGAAATGTTGGCTAGGTTTGGCCTCTTGGCACATACAGTGTGGAGCTTATAAAGCCAGACATGCTTTTAAAAACCAATTCAGTATCCATTTGAAGCATATTATGAAAAATGTATACACTCAAGGACACTAAGAGCTGCCATTGTCTCTGATGGTGTTAGGTGATATTTCTCTCGTTACTTTTTTCTCATTTATTGAAAAACTCATTTACATGAAAAAACTTTATTCCTTAGATAGTTACAAATATTCTTTGTAGAAAGCTTAGAAAGCACATAGGCCTTAAAAAAACAGCAAAAGCAAAAAAAAAAAAAAAAAAACAGAGATAACAAAAGTTAACATTTGGCTTCTACCCTCAACTTTTGTTTCTATGTATATTTATGTCTTTCTCCCTTTACAAGTGTACCCCTGTTCTATTTTGTAACTTGTTTCAACTTAATGGATTTTGAACATTATGTTAATGTCATTAAATATGGCTGCATATATCCTACTGAGTGGATATATCCTAATATATTTAATCACCTATTAAGAATTTGATTTTAGTTTTTCAATAATATGAAGAATATTCTTATATAGTCTCTCATATACACACTTTAGTTTTATACATTTATCTGATTTGCATAAGATAAACTTTTAAACATAAAAACATGTTTTCAGCTTTATTAAGATTAACATGTAACAATATCACATATTTAAAGACTTTTGATATATATTGCCAAATGGCCTTCTAGAAAAGTTGCACCAGTCCACATCTTAACTAATAGCAGACATTTGCCCTTGCGTCTAACAATAAGTGCTATTTACAAAAAGTACAAAAAAATGCATTTTTTGGTTTAATATTTTCTTTGGTAAGGTGAAGTTCATTTGTTTTTTACCTGAATATTGGCATTGTGACATTTACCAGAATCTCTGGCTTTTTTTCTTCTGTTTGCAAAACTGTCTTGTTCTTAGTGATTAAAAAACTTTAAATCAAATATCACAAGAAATTTATGTTCAAGATTATGAAGGGAGAGTTCCACGGATTATCACAAAAAGGGCAACTTGTGCAACTGCAATACAGGTCAAGAGGAATGTTAGCGCCCCAAGAATGCTTATGAGGTCTTTTAACAATCACTCCTATCACTTCTGCCTCCACAAAACTACCATCCTGACTTGTAACCAAAACACATATAAAAGATTACTCATGATCCTTTATAAAGATCTATAAATTGGAAACAACCCAAATGTCCAAGCAACACAACATTGAAAAAATGCATAACATATTAAAAAAGAAAATATATAAAAATAGAAATGAATGAACTACCTCAACATGCAGCAACATAGATAAATCTCACAATGTAATGTTGAATGAAGGAAGTCATAAAATGATACATTGACATACATTGTGAAAATAGTTAAAACTAACCTGTGGTACTAGAAGTCAGGATTGTGGTTCTTCTATGTGTTTATTGAACACTTCCTTTGTGCTGGATTTTGTACGGGTTACCTATCGATACGGTAATGAGTCATAATTAGTTGGTGCCCTTAAGTTGCTTATGGTATAGTGTAGTGGTTCTCTACCATGGGTAATTTCTCCCCTTAGGGGACATGTGGTAATGTTTGCAGATATTTTTGGTTATTTACAGTTGAAGGGATGCTGGTGGATAGACTATAGATACTGCAAAACATTAGACAAAGGCATAGGACAGCCCCCTGCAACAAAGAACCGTGCGGCCCAAAACATCAGTAGCATTGAGGCTGAGAAACCCTGTTCCGGTGGAGCAGGCAGACAAGTAATCAATTAGTTCAGGGTAGGGGTGTGATAAAGGGTGCTAATTTGCTTCTGTTTGCTACCAATTACTCTGTTAGATACATATTTTCTCATTTTTCAAAGAAGTGTGCAGAGGATGTCATACTATTTTTATTTTCTGTATGAAGTTTCCTAAACTGAGTGAAACGCACTTTCCAAAGGTTGGGTGGATTTCATCAATGGGGGAGATGACCCTTATAAAGACTCTAGGCATTTTCAGAATTGTCAGGATTAAGCGTTCTAGGTAAGAAAAAAAGAAAGGAAAAGCACACTTGAAGGTGTGGAGACACACAGAAAATCATCCACTGTTAAGTAAAATGTAGGTGATTGAGTCCAGTTCCACTGCATAACCAGAAATGATAGTCAAGGTGGCGGGGACTGAGTTTGACAGACCTTTTGTGCTAAAGTTAGTCGGTTTAAGCACCTTCCTGAAGCCACAAGTAGTCAGTGAAGGATTTTAAGTAGGGGAATAAGAAGAGGAAATATTTTTCTTTTGGCAGAATGAAATGTGCGTTAAAGGGAAGTCAGCAATGAAGGTGGCAAGGGCAATAATCTAGGTTAAAAAAAATGAAATGAGAATAGATATTTCCTCTTCAGACCTTCCCTGACTAATCTGTCTAAAATGTTAACTTTCCTTCCCAATGTTTCCTTTCTTCATTTTTTATCTCTCCCCCCTTTCCTCATTCTTTCACTCCCTCCTTTCCTCCCTTCTTTCCTCAGCACTATGGGTAGCTAACATACTCAGGTTTTGCCTGTTATATTCACTTCTCCCAATAGAATGTAAGCTCCAAGAGGGGAAGGGATTTAAGACTGTTTGGCTTGAATACAGGCTTACGATCTGCAGAACAGTGTTGACACATAGTGGGGCTCAACACATTTATTCAATGAATAAATGAAGGTAATCATAGTGGAAACGGGAATGAGAGAGATATTGAGGGATAATCAACAGGACTTGATAATGGGATGTTGACTAAAGGTGAAGGGAGACTGAGATTACTCTTATGATTTTGGCTTGGAAGTTGGGTAGTGAATTTATGAAGGTACGGAATCAGAGAAGGTGCATATGTGCTGGCAAGAAAGGCCATTATGGTGGAGAATGGGTGTTTTGGGACATGTTGAGTTCAAAGTGGTATGAGATATCCTGGGGAAGGTACCCAAAGGGCAGTTAGATGTAAGCATTCAAAGCTCTCAAGGGAACTCTAAACTTAGTCTTTGGCAGAAAATACTATGACCTACTCTGCATGCTTCTTTGAAAAATAAAATGAGAAAATATAGATCTAACAGATCATGAGTAATCTTTTATATGTGTTTTGGTTTCAAGTCAAGATGGTAGTTGAGGGAGAAGAGAGGGGAGTGATTGTTCAAAGACCTCACAAAAGTTCTTGAGGCACTAACATTCCTCTTGACTTGTATTATGGTTGCATATGTTGCCCATTTTGTGATAATCCATTGAACTCTCCATTTATAATTTGAACACAAAATTGTGGTATTTTTATTTTATGGATGAAATTTCCTAAACTGAGTGAAATACACTTTCTAAAGGTTGGATGGATTTCAGCAATGGGGGAGATATTGTTTAAACAATAGAACTGTTGACCTTTACGGGAGGAGTTTCATTGTTACTATTGGGGCACTGTCCTCATTGCTCTGGTTTGAGGGAGCACATGGAATCTTAGGCAAGCAGACATGGTGATTGTTGGTTGAAAAGTATCTATTGATAGCAAGACGGCTCTTGAATTAGGAGATTGTGTGTGTGTGTGTGTGTGTGTGTGTGTGTGTGTGTGGTGGAAGGAGACTTGAATGGGAAAGAGCCATATGAGGTGGAGAAATAGGGGAATGATTGAAGAAACAAGGTCACTGAGGAGACAGAAGAACATAGGATCCAAGACTTAAGTGGGAAAACTAGCCTTAGATGAAAGGCTTGTCTAATCAGAAATCTATAAAGTATCTATATCCTATCAGTCAAGCATTTGTTTTATTCATTTACCAGTGAGGGGATCAGAAATATGCTGAAGTGGCAGGAAAAGGATTAACTTTTTATGTATAAGAAAATACATATACATTTGTTGCCAGAGGCAGTGTATTTTCAAAAATAATTTGTAAACAAAAAATTACAGAAATGAGATCTGCATCCAGAGAATTTGCTACTTTTGTTTTTAGCTCCTTCTTCTGTATTTGATGATTCTGCCCTTCTCTTTGGCACTTTGTAAAAATGTGTTTTAGGCTAAGAGAATGTTAGCATTATGTTTTTGAAATGACATAGGTTTAAAAATGAGTAATTTAGAACATACAAGAAAATTCGCAGTTAAATGTAACCATCCCTTAATTTGTGAACTGCAAGACCAGTGTTGAAGGGTTTTTAAAGAATTACTGCATGTCAAATTTGAGTACTTTTAAAAATACCTGCCATTCTTGAATCATGAAGTTTAATGATGCATTTGGAAAAAGGGTGGGGCACCTGGGTGGCTGAGTTGATTAAGCCTCAGGCTTCATTCAGGTCATGATCTCTTGGTTTGTGGGTTCAAGCCCTGAGTCAGACTCTGTGCTGACAGCTCAGAGCCTGGAGCCTGCTTCTGATTCTGTGTCTCCCTCTCTCTGCCTCACCCTCACTTACACTCTGTCTCTCAAAAATGAATAAACATTATTTTTTTTAAAGGAAAAATGCCTAGGTATTTAAAATGAACAGAAGTGTTTAAAATGTTTTTAATCAAATCTGAATAACTATGAACTATAAGCGAGCAGGATGCATATGCTGACTCTGAGAACAATAAAGTCCATATGATGTGTGTTTAAATATCTGTAAAGAAGCAGATCTCTGACAAATATGTTACTGTGATCTCAGTGTCTGGGGGATTATATGAGAAGTAAAATAAAACTAAAAATTAAGAATGTCTTTATTTAGAAGATGCCTATGGATGGACTAAGGACCCAACTGGGTTGCTTGTGAAATTGATACAAATTAGACAGTGGTATTGTGTAATCACTATTACCCAAAGTGCTGCAAATCACAATAGACAAATAGGGTAGATGTATCACAGAATCAGAAGAGGTCAGAGAAGGGACATGTTAGCAGTAAGGTGAGAATAGTCATTGGAAGACTGTGGAAACAGTGGAACTTAGCTTTATTTTCTTCTGCCTTCACCATCTAGCCTGGGTGGCAAGGTAGTGAAGAGCTAGGGGGCATTTTGTGTTTAACACCTGTTAAAACACTGGTTGCTTTCTTCCATGCCCCGAGTTTCTTATTGGGTAGATCTGAAATGGTGCCTAAGAATTTATATTGTCAACAAATACCCAGGTGATGCTGACTTGGCTGGGTCAGAAACTAGCCTTTGAAAATTGCTGCAATGTAATAATTATGTTGTCTCCATCCATCACTGATTATGGAATAGGCAGGCCACTTTGTATTTAGTAGAAGACCAGTTTTAGTACCACCTAAGCATAATGAGGATATTTTGAGGAAATGTGTGTCCTTCTCCACATCAATCATTAATCATCAATATCATAATCAGTAATAATGTATCTGTTCGTGGACTCTACTAAGCTGATCACAATGAAATAGAATACACTGGCTTTCAGCCAGGCTTCTAATGCTCTTGAATCCTTCCTCCTCAGGCTCCTGTCTTTGCCTTCCCCACTTTCTCATGACTTGCTCTTCCTTCTTCTGAGATTTCCATTACTTTATGTATTCTGGCATGCTTAGTGTTCTAATTAATAATTATGTCTGGTATCTTAGAGTCTAATTCTTTTGATTTTGTTGATACAGGTACTGCAAAAGATTCTGATTGAAATATAGCTTCCATATGAATTGAAGCTTTTTAAAAATGTTTATTTTTGAGAGAGTAAAAGAGAGGGAGTAGAATACCAAGCAGGATCCACACTATCAGCATGGAGCCCAATGTGGGGCTCGAACTCATGAATTCTGAGATCATGACTTGAGTCAAAAATCAAGAGTCTATCACATAACTGACTGACCCACCCTGGCACTCCATGAATTGAAGAATTGTAAATAGTTGTTTGGGCCATATTATGAAAGGAAGAAACAGGGGAGGGTTTATGGGCAGGAGAAGAGGGATCATGGTGACTATTTAGACTGAGAGGACCCTTCTGATCGCTCTGTCCACAGCTGGCTCCTGAGCTACATGTCAGTCAGGTGTACTAACTTACTCTTTGATGATAGGTGAAGTTCATATTGAGTCCCAGTGTCTTCATCTTTAAAACTTAGGGGAGGTTAGGAGGTCATTGCTCTAATATTCTGTGATTCTATAACTGCCTCCAGAAGTTACTGCTTTTTGCTATTCTAGTCAGCCCCTCTCCTCAAATTTCTGGTGGGAATGGCTATTCTAACACTCCCCTCAACAACCCTGTGATGTAGGTAAGTGTTTACATTTTACCATTGAAGCTCAAAGAGGTTCAGAAACCTACCCAAGGACACACTTATGAAGCAGAGCTAAGAATGAGATCTAAGATTCTCTCTGATTGTGTTATTTATTTTTTATTTATTTTTATTTTATTTTTTAATTTTACATCCAAGTTAGCATATACTGGTTGGAACTAGAAGGTATTATGCTAAGCGAAATTAGTCAGAGAAAGACAAATATCAAAGGATTCTCTCTGATTCTAATGCCTGTTTCTTTTTCTTTTTAAGCCACTTTTACTGAGATATATAATTGACATATAGCACTGTGTATGTTTAACGTGTACAGCAAAATTTTACTTATGTATCTTGTGAAATGATTACCACAATAAGTTAACATCCATCATCTCATGTAAATACAAAAAATAAAGGAAAAGAAATGAGCTGTGATTAGATCTTTGGTATTTACTCTCTTAACACCTTTCACATATACCAAAAAGCAGTATTAACTGTAGCCATCACCTTGTATGTTTCACCCCTACTACTTATCTAACAACTGGAGGTTTGTACCTTTTGAGCACCTTCATTCAGTTCCCCCTCACCCTACCTTCAACCACTGGTAACAACAGATCTGATGTTTTTTGTTTTTGTTTTTCTCCTATGAGTTGTTTTTTCTTTTCTTTTTTTCTTTTCTTTTTGATTTCACATATAAGTGAAATCATGCGATATTTGCCTTTCCCTGTCTGATTTATTTCACTTAGCCATGTTTCTTTAGCTACTCCATGCTGCTGCTCTTAGAGAAAATAAAATCACAAAACACATTATTTGTTAAGCTTTAGAATCTGTCTTTTTTGAGCAGGGTTGAGGGTAGGTCATCACTTTTAATTGGCACACTTTGAAAAGCCATTCTCTTAAGCTGGTTCCTTTCCCAAAAAAGGACCTTGCCCTACAGGCTGCTCTGCAGAAAACATGTTCTCTTGGTTAACAGGTTACTGCCAGCTGGGAAAGTCTGATTAGCTGAAGTGGCTTGTACACCTTTATAAGAGCTGCTACCAGCCAGTTAATAAACTGACCATAACTGGATAAAGTTAAAGAATAGTTCTTTAGGGGAGGGACTGTGAGGATGGCCCTGCTGCCCCCTTATCAGAAGCTAATTGAGAGGTCGTCACCTGCTGGGTCTCTTGATTCTTATGCTTTCTTAAGAAATTCCATCCCTGCAGGAGAGCTGGCTAGGTTTTGATGCACCTATGATTGGGATAAAACAAAACATTTGTTAATTGACTTTAGTTTCAGGGGATTGTATCCAAGCTTGGTCTCCACCGAGCCACAGTTTAATTGCCTGAGCAGCCAGTCAAGAGCCTGTCATCTAAAAGGTGCTCGCTACATATGAACTGAATAATTGATATGAATCCTAGGTGGCTCAGGGTCTCTGAGAGGAGAGCAGTTTCTGTAACATTAGTTGCTCTTCTGTAAAAAACACCTTGAACTTATTACTAACAATAGACACTTATTTAGTACTTTCTTTTTGGCTAAATCTTCTCCACAGTTTATGCATATACCTGACTATTTGAGGCAAGTAAACGGGGAGGGGTGGGGGAAGCCTAGAGAAGTTAAGCAGCTCAGCTCATTCAAAGTCACCGACTGGTGCTTAGCAGAGTTGATAGTGGAATGTGTGTCTGACTAGTGACAACCCATGTTCTTTGTTCAAGCATTCTTGAAATGCTTTTTGGTTTGTTCTAAAGAGGCATTCCTTTATAAGTTCATGGAACATATAAGCTAAAAATTGAAAGTACTTATATATTTAATGAAGACATTCCTGTTAACTACCTTTAATATTTAAAATCTCATAAGGGTAAATTCCTAGTAGCACTGCTAGGAATTTACCCAAGGGATACAGGAGTGCTGATGCATAGGGGCACTTGTACCCCAATGTTTATAGCAGCATTCTCAACAATAGCCAAATTATGGAAAGAGCCTAAATGTCCATCAACTGAGGAATGGATAAAGAAGACGTGGTTTATATACACAATGGAATACTACTTGGCAATGAGAAAGAATGAAATATGGCCTTTTGTAGCAACGTGGATGGAACTGGAGAGTGTTATGCTAAAGGAAATAAGTCATACAAAGACAGATACCATATGTTTTCACTCGTATGTGGATCCTGAGAAACTTAACAGAAGACCATGGGGGAGGGGAAGGGGAAAAAAAAGTTACAGAGAGGGAAGGAGGCAAACCATAAGAGACTCTTAAAAACTGAGAATAAACTGAGGGTTGATGGGGTGGGGAGGGAGGGGAAAGTGGGTGATTGGCATTGAGGAGGGCACCTGTTGGGATGAGCACTGGGTGTTGTATGGAAACCAATTTGACAATAAATTTCATATTAAAAAAATAAAATCTCGTAATGGTAAAGACACTAACTTCTTGATGATCATTAGGAAGCTGGTGGTACAGTGAAGCAACCAGGTAGGCTTCTATTCATCATGTGACAGCCCTTTTCACTGTCTTTATTATTCTTTTAGTATGATGATGAGGATAGATGATGATGAATGTAATTGGGTGATACTTTTCTATGTAGTTGGGTGTATTGTGAAATCTCTCCTGTCTCATCATTTTGTAAGTGGAGTTCAAGTAAAGAGAAAGTAGTAGCTTTTAATGTGTTGTGCGAAAGAAAACAAATAGTAACAGCCATTTCAAATAGTGCTTAAAAGGATGTTTTGTTCAGTTAATAAGTAGTTAAACTGATCATCCAGAATGAATGTGTGTGTGTGTGTGTGTGTGTGTGTGTGTGTTCACAGCCCTACAAGGCTTCTGTCAGGCATGTAGAAATTCCCTTAATTAAAAAAAATTGTTATATAGATTTGGAAGAGACCTGGTTAATTCTCTCACTCTCTCTGCCTCCTCTCTCTCAACCCTCACCAAAAATATGCATATTGAGGTTTCTAAATAAGAACTTCCCCAGAGTTGCACAATTATCCAGTAACAGTGTGACCCCAGTGACTGAGATACTGTCATATTGTTCCTTAAAAAATAAACCATGGAATACAGAAGAAACTACTATGCACAATTACAAACCTGCATATAGAAAAATCTCAGGTTCTTTGACAATTTTTTTTCTGAAATGGTCAGTTTAAGTGTTTTCAATCCCACTAAGGATCAAAGACATTAGATTTTATCTTCTAAAGAGAGAAATCAATTTGTGGTTAAATCACATCTTTATTTTTTTAATATGAATTTATTTATTTATTTAAATATGAAATTTATTGTCAAATTGGTTTCCATACAACAAGTGCTCATCCCAACAAATGCCCTCCTCAATGCCAATCACCCACTTTCCCCTCCCTCCCACCCCCCATCAACCCTCAGTTTATTCTCAGTTTTTAAGAGTCTCTTATGGTTTGGCTCCCTCCCTCCCTAACTTTTTTTTCCCCTTCCCCTCCCCCATGGTCTTCTGTTAAGTTTCTCAGGATCCACATACGAGTGAAAACATATGGTATCTGTCTTTGTATGACTTATTTCCCTTAGCATAACACTCTCCAGTTCCATCCACGTTGCTACAAAAGGCCATATTTCATTCTTTGTCATTGCCAAGTAGTATTCCATTGTATATATAAACCACAATTTCTTTATCCATTCCTCAGTTGATGGACATTTAGGCTCTTTCCATAATTTGGCTATTGTTGAGAGTGCTGCTATAAACATTGGGGTACAAGTGCCCCTATGCATCAGCACTCCTATATCCCTTGGGTAAATTCCTAGCAGTGCTATTGCTGGGTCACAGGGTAGGTCTATTTTTAATTTTTTGAGGAAACTCCACACTGTTTTCCAGAGCAGTTGCGCCCGTTTGCATTCCCACCAACAGTGCAAGAGGGTTCCTGTTCCTCCACATCCTCTACAGCATCTATAGTCTCCCAATTTGTTCATTTTAGCCACTCTGACTGGCGTGAGCTGATATCTGAGTGTGGTTTTGATTTATATTTCCCTTAAATCACATCTTTAAAAGAGCACTAGATTAGAAGGAACTCAGCTCTGATTTGAGCTCTAAAAGTAACTAGCTTTGCAAGCTTACACAAGTTACATAGTATGGTCTAGGGCAATAGTCTTCTAGTTCCAATAACTGTCATAAGTCTATGAAAAAAAACCTGAGTAATATTTACTGTTGGCAGTCACCATTTTCATATTGGTCTCTTTGTGACTTTATATATATTTAAAGTCTAGTTTCTGCAAAATCCTGTCTCCCTGCAATGCTCATTTCTACTTGGTTTACAGTTAAGGAATATGCATACTTCTTGTTTCTTAGACAAAGATAAAAAAAAAAATCTAAGAGCTTCAACACCATATATAATCAGTTGGTGCCTAATTCGGAAATGGAGCTCTTTACAATGTAAAGTATTTTTATACCAAAATCATGCTATTGCATTAAAATGTACAAGGCAGACTCCGTTTCAGTATTTATTTTAAGCTGATAGAAATGTAATGGATTTGTTAGTCATTTGGCAGCTATACCTGTCATCCAATGTTATGTCAAGCACCTATGCTAGGCCCTGTGATGCAGAATAGAATAAGACATGTTCTGTTTTCTTCATGAGATCTTCATTTGATGGGAGGATTATGATGAATGTAAGAAAAACCACGAGAGTAGAATTGTTGTCTCAGGTACCTGGATGCTGGGAGGGCATAGGGAGTTTAGAGGAAACTTCAGCATTGCCAGGGTAAAGGTACTATGGCAATGAGGCAAGGGAAGTAGAAGGACATGTCTAGACAGAGGGATGTTGGGCTTTAAAATCAAGGGTTTGAACTGAACCTGGAAGTAAAGGGAAGCTGCTGAAGGATTTTAAACTTGAGCTTTGGAAGATCACAGTGGTCTTTCTGTGGCTAAGGCGGAGCCATCTTAGTTTATTTTATTTTTTATTTTTTTTTACATTTACTTATTTTTGAGAGAGAAACAGAGCACACGTGGGGAGGGGCAGAGAGAGAAGGAGACAGAATTCAAAGCAAGCTCCAGGCTCTGAGCTGTCAGCACAGAGCCTGACGCGGGGCTCCATCCCACAAACCATGAGATCGTGACCTGAGCCGAAGTTGGACATTCAACCAACTGAACCACCCAGGCACCCCAGAGCCATCTTAGTTTAGATCATTGTGACCTATAGCCCCGGTGTGGCTAAGCCATCAAGATTTGAAGAAGCAGACCACATGAGACATGCCATCAACAGCGACAGTAATGGTGATTTCACTTCACACTATGGATGTTTCGTATGCTGGTCCACAGCACTGATGCTCTAGCACCTTGTGAGCACACCCTGCTTTAATCGTATTACACAACCCTCTAAAGAAAAATCATGGAGCACTTGTTCTATTTATTCTGGAAGCCAAATTATATCAAATAGCCTGAGAGCTAGAATATTTATTTTCTTCTTTGTAACTTTGTAGTTTGTAACATGGCTTTGTAATTTTCAGGACTCTTAACAGAAGATTTAAAAAATTTTTAATTTAGGGTCCTAAAATGCTTGCTCTGATATGTAACAGAAGTCTTCTTTCTCACACTTACATTTAATTTTCTTAGGAGTTTGTAGTTCTCTTGAATGAGCCTCTCATTTCAGTTTAGACCCAAGTTTGACAGAATCATTCTGCTTTAAAGGCAGGTGCTACCTTGTGGTCTGTTTTCCTTTGTGCAAATAAAGCTTCTACTTAGCACTTCAGCTTTTAAAGTGTGTTTGCATCCATCCTTTCATTTGCTCCTGGAAATCCTAGGACGGAAGAAGTGTTATCCCCACTTATGGAGCAAGTAAGCAGTTCTGAGGAGTCCACTGGCAAGCCCGAGGGTTTGCAGCCTCTGCATTGCATGGCTGAAACTATCTATTGTTGTAATCAAACTGGATAAGCAGAACTAACAAAGCTACCTTCACAGAGTTGGGCAGATATATCAGCCTGTATATCAGGAGGCATAAATGTAATGCAGGTTTTAACCAAAATGCATTGTTTGGTAAAATTTTTCTCCCTTCTTTCTCTCCAACCAACACTTCACTGACTAGTCAATGCATATGTAATCAAGAAACCACAGGCTTATTAAAGGCAGCATGGAATTTTGATCTATTGATAACTCCTAAGGAGTCCTATTTCTTGATTTATCAATATAGTATGAAAAACAGGGAAGTACAAATGTTCCCATGTTGAGATAATCCAATTCCAGCAGCGTCTTGTTCATTTGATATTTGTATTATGTACACACCAGATGATGTATTTAAGACATCATTATGCCTCCCTAAGCTTAAATGCTACCATTTGGTGTTTTAAACATGAAGCCTGGTTCTTTCTTCCTTCAATGTGCCCATGGATTTCAATCATTTTCTAGCCTAGGACTCAGCAAACTATGACCCATGGGCAAAATCTGGCTTGCCAGCTTTTTGGGGGGCCCTTGTAAAAAATAGCTTTGAGAGTTTTAAGTGGTTGAGAAAAACGTCAAAGGGGGAACAATATTTTGTGGTACACAAAAATGATACTTCAAATTTCAGTGTTCATAAATAAAGTTTTATTGGAAAACAGCCATGCACTACATATTGTCTATGGCTGTTTTTGATCTACAACAGAGTCGAGTAGTTTAGACAGAGACTGCGTGGCCCACAAAACCTAAAATATTTATCTGGCCCTTTAGAGGAAAAGTTTGATGTTTCTTGCTCTAGCCTATTTAGAGTGTGAAGGGATTAAGAGATTCTTCTTGTTTTCCTTGAATGAGGGTTGAGTGGAGAGCAACCCCATGTTAGCTTCCATATACTTTGCTGTTTAGTTGGGTGGACAGAGGTGTATTTGCCAACATTTGGAAAAGTTCAACTAAATCTCAGGTCTGCAGTTTACAATAAACTGCTCTGGTTCCACCTTAATATGAAAAATTGACAAGTTGAAAAGAGAAAAGCGCACAAGGTGTAACCAAGATGAGAGATCTGCTACTTGGTAGGAAAATAAAATCTAGTAAGAGACATGAATTTGCTTTATGATTTTTACAATTGTTTCATTGTTACCATATTCCTTCCATTTGAGATAGTTGTCCTCTCCTCTCATTTGCTTTAAATAGGAAAAAAAAATCCCTTTAAACACCTGCCTTTGTATTCTCAGTAAATGTGTCCAAGTTTTAATTTCAGTTATTTTGAGAATACTTCAAATATGCATCACTTGAATATACAGGAAGTGAAGCCAACGTTTTTATAGTTTCTCATTGTTTGATTGCATGATTTTACATAAACATCAGTGTTTCTTCAGATTTTTTTGTGTGGGTGGGCCAGACATAATTTTTAAACATTCTAATATTAGAATGCATCTACCAACATATATTTCCCAATTTGAGTTTTGGGTATTTATTTTTTAAGTTTATTTATATATTAGCATGAATGGGGGGGTGCAGAGAGAGAGAGAGAGAGAGAGAGAGAGAGAGAGAATATCTCAAGCAGACCCATGCTGTCAGCACAGAGCTTGACGTGGGGCTTGATCTCAGAAACCCTGAGATGATAACCTGAATCTAAATCAAGAGTCTGATACGTAACTGACTGAGCCACCCAGGTGCCCCAAGGTTTTGTGTGTGTGTTTTTTTTAATGACCTATTTTAACACTTTAAAATGAGTCAGGAAAACAAAATACTTTTGATAGCATATGTATCCTCTAAAGTTGAAATAAGACACTTTTGGCATGCAAGGTAAAATTCTATAGATATCTGAAAAACAACATATGAATTTCCATTCATCCTATCTAATTAAAATTTGACTAAAGTTAAAAACAAGGCCAGAATTTTGCAACCCTTGTGGTCTTTCATAAATTGAAAGACCTTCATAAATTGAACATCTTCATTTTATGTAAAGGGCCCTGCACCTTTCTAGTAATATCTATTTAATATTTTGTGATACACAAGATAGCAATATTTTGGGTAGGCTTATGTAGCTCTAGGGAGTGATAAAATTATGTGGTACCTTCCACCTGTTCTTTTTGTTCTCATTTTAAATGTGATGCTCCAAACAATCCTATGATATGGTTAGGTCTGGTATTTTCCCTCCCATCTGATAGTGAAAGGAGTAGTAGGGCACAGAGAGGATGTAATTTCTCTTACTTCTAAGGTCAAAATTACATTTAGATCCATTTTCCTAAATCCTGGTTCCTAATATTTGAGTAGATGACTTCTCATGTAGGTAACCAACAAATGATTGTGTTCTGTTTCTTTAGCTGCATGGCCTAAAGAAGGGTGTAAAGCCACACGGGGTGCCTGGGTGGCTCAGTTGGTTAAGCGTCCGACTTTCAGCTCAGGTCATGATCTCATGGTTCATGAGTTCAAGCCCCATATTGAGCTCTGTGCTGACAGTTCAGAGCCTGAAGTCTGCTTCAGATTCTGTGTCTCCCTCTCTCTGCCCCTTGACTGCTTGCTTACGCACTCCCTCTCTAAAGTAAATACACATTAAAAAAATAAAAATGAAAAAGGAAGGGTAAAGCCATTATATTGAGTACAGGCATTAGTCTCAGGATAATGTCTTTCATTTGAGTAGTGCTAATATATAAATGTTTATTAAAATGATTACATATATATGCGCATCTGTAGATCTACTACAAATGGAGTATCCTGGTATTTTGTTGGTTCTTCCTTTCATCTGCCATCTTGGACTGTCCTGTTTGGTAAAGTTTTACTCTCATGATAGCTCACATTCTTTGATCACTAATTACGCAGTAGATACTGTGCTGAAATCTTTGCCTTTATCAAGCTTCTGAAATGTCTCAAAAACCCTAAGATAGGACTGATGTTAACCTTTTTTTTTTATATATAGATGATGATACTGAGGCAAAGGGTTTTGCCAACTTGCCCACAGTCACATAATGGTAAATGAGCCAAGATGCTAACCTCAGATCTGCTAACCACTGTACTATTTGAAAGGTCATGGTATTCTCAACATAGTTCTTGTTTCCTGCCTTTGGATCCTGTTCTGAGTCTCCTATTCTGCACTTGACATAGTTGAATTTCATCCTGTGCTAATTCTCCTAATTAATAAAGGCAATTTTAACATAAACCCATTGCAATGGGTTTTACACAGACTTCCACCCTGGATCTTCTTTTAACTCGGTAGTACTGGTTTTCTCTGTCATCACTCAAATAGTAAGTATGAAAACTTGAGTCCTGAAACCTCTGAGTCTGTCCTTTATTTATGTATTTCTTTAGGTTGAAATATCATGAAGCTTCTCATGAGCTGTGTATAGGCCATACTACAAAAAATGTAATTTAAAATTTTAGGTCATAATTTTCATCATTCCTTAGTCTAATGGGATTATTGCAATAGTATATATTAGAAAATGCATGCCTTTGGTAACATAAAGCTTAAAAACTTCAGTTAAGTATACCTAAGCCATTGCAAGTTTTGAGAAGGAATGTTAAACAAGAATATTTGAAGTTGTTAGAGAAGCCTAAAAATATTTAAACAATTTAAAAAAACCCTCATATTAAGTTGCACAGTTTAGTACTTCCCATGTGAAAAATTGCTAAAATTCTAATTCTGAATGTCTTTTGGAACAACCTGTCCCTTGAATTTCTGCAAAAATTTTAGCGTATACCGAGCTGGGGTTTTCCAGGGGCCAGCTTGATGCTTTTTGATACAGCTGCAATCCAAAGAATAAATACCCCTAGTGGGTGTCAGCATCTGCCACATTCTGAATGGAGATGCTGGTGCTTTGACAATAAAGGGCAGCTGAACAATTAGCAGTCAGATTTTCATGTTGTGCTAAGACAGCCTGTACCTGACAGCCTTGATGACCAAAAAATAATAGAAAAATGTTCATTTGCATGTGTCTGAGCTCCTGTCTACCTCACCGATTGCTTCCCTTTCTCCAATAATTAATTGCAATATATGGAATTACATTTTCACAGTTGGGTTTAACAAAGGCTGATTTTTCTATGCTTTTAATTTAAGGTTTTAATTCTCTTGTTTACTTGATTGCCATCTGAGATATTCATTTAAAAGATGGCTGTTGTCATCTAAATTTTTGGTGAGAAGATAAACAAAACTTTCTCTCCTGGTGTGCCAAAACCAGATTTATCAAATGGACAAACCTGTTGTATCAAAATCAGAGAGCTGATACCAAAGTTGGGGGTGGGGGGAATTGTGCATCTTTGGTTTCTCTCGGTTTTTCATCTCTTCTACCCAGTTTGTCACTTTTATTGGTTCATCCTGTGACCATTACCTTTTAGTGTTGAGCCTCTTGGTGATTTTCCTTACCTCCATTCTTTCTTCTTTCAGGAAACTTAAGTTTCCTAAAGTATTCCTTCCCTGCTCCCTTTGTATATAAGAAGGAGTAATCACATTATTACCTCATTGCCTGCCGCTGTACCTTTGCTTTTAGTAGACCAAGATCCTGAAATGCAGGAACATTGCTTTTTCATCTGAGCCTCTAGCTCTCCATCATGATGCCTGACCTCTGGCACTTTTTTTTTTTTTTTTTTTTTGAGAGAGAGGGAGGGAGGGAGGGGGCGGGCAGGCATATGGGCACAGTCAGTGCAGAGGGAGAGGGAGAAAGAATCTTAAGCAGCCTCCATGCCCAGCACAAAGCCTGCCTTCTGGGTTTGACCTCATCACCATGAGATCATGACCTAAGCTGAAATCAAGGGTCCAATACCTAACCGACTGAGCCACCCAGGCGCCCTATATGCTTCTGTCTGTTGAAATCAGGGAACAAACTGGGTACCATCTTGGTCATGTTGCTCTCATGCTCAAGAATCTATCAAGACTCTCTCCCTGCTAGACCAAGCCCTAATCTTGAGCCTAACTTCATTTATTAATTTTAATTATGACTTAAATACTTGAAGTCACACAAAGTTGAAGAGATTTATAACTTCCTTTTTTGAAACAAAGTAAATAAGAAGTAAATTCCCCACTTACAGCAAAGTAACCATTTAAAGTAACCATCTTCCACTTCTGATCTCCAGCTCATTTAAGCCACTCTTCATTGGGCTCATCATGTGCCATATAAATTTTCTGTTGTGTGATTATGAATGGAGTCACCCTCGTCAAGACTCCACTCTTCCCTCTGTCTCTTTAAAACCTGCCCAGCTGAGGTTCCAACTTCCATGGCATATGTTACCTGCCGCACTTGAATACTTAAGTTCTCTATTATAATTGTTTTCAGGTGTTGGACTATTTGTTCTTCCAATACGATTTGCATTCCTTTCCAGCAACCATGGCTTTTCTTTCTATATAACAGATATTTACAGGGCATGTGCAAGCAATCTCATACCTAGCATTCAAATGGGTTTTTAAATATAAAGGAATTGAGTTTTTAAATGGCACTTGTGTTCGTTCATTTGGCAAGCATTAAAACTCCACCATGTGTCCGGCACTGTGTTAGAAACAAAGAATTTACAGACTGAAAGAAAAACTGTAATGGCAGAACAGAAATGGATCTGTATTTTCTGCCTCTAATGTACACAGCACATGCCTTTAATATCTAGTATGCTATATTGCAGTACTTTGTGAGTGCCTCATGCCCCCCTGTCTTTGGCACCTCTAGGACAGGGAATGGGTATTATAATTTTATATTCTCAGGGTCTGGTACAATACCTGGCATGTGCTCCTTTTTTGGGGAATGCTTGGAATGAACTATTGAACTGAACTACAGTATAATTTGAAAAATGTTATAATGGAGCCTGTGTGGATACTGTGGAGGGACAGGAGAGGGGTACCTACCCTATTTTTGTTTCTTGGCCAGAGTAAGTTCCCCTTGCCAAATGACAGCTTCATCAGATTGTATTTGGACACAGTTTCACTTGGACAGTAGTTTTACTTAAACCAATATTGGCAGTGCTCACTTGGATTACATTTTTGAGGAGGCACTGTAATTTAGAAGCATGTAAGTTGGCTAAAGTAGGGTCTTATTTCTGAACAAGGACAAAGTATAGATTTTTATGGAGACCTCTGTTCAGCAAACTCTGGTATCTCTGTTTTCTTAAGCCATATAGAGTTTTCTAAAGTTGATCAGTCTATTGAATGATCTCATTGGTGTCTTAAAACTCATTTATTTATAAAATTGACATAAGGATTTTCCTGAACTGTTAATAAAGTAGCTATTTTTGGGAAGCAGTCCTATTGTACCATTCAGGTAAATACGAGTAGTTCTGTATCTTCTGCACCTGTTTTGATTTTTTTATTGATAACGAGAATGTTTTACTTTTATATAAAAGAATTAATAAGGTTGATGTGAATCCCACTTATTTAAGGATCACAAGCTGAAGAAATTTCTGGGAGAGAATGGATACAGGCTAGAGGGGAACCTGGAACTATAAGTTCCTACCAATAGTGGTTTTCTCCAAAGCAAGAGTTAGATCTGGGAGAAGTGGCTGAACGGGACAGGCGGTTGTGGATGGAACTGGAGTTGGTAATAGAGGTTCCAGGAAGCATGTCAAGAAGTAGATTGGCAGGGTAGGTGGTTGAGACAGTTGCTTTGAAAAGCTTTTGGTTCAAAGGTATTTGATTTGATGTGCTCTCAGTTTAGGCTTCTGAGTGTGTGGGCTGCCTGTGTTGGTTTTATGTTGTGGCAGGATCCCTGAGACCCAGGAAGGTTAGCGGAGCTTCAGATTATGTCAGGACTTGGAGCCAATCAAAGCTTCTGTTTAAATGCTTTGTTAAATAAGAAATATTTTGATATTTTTTTCTCCTAATGATTTGAATGAAGGAAAAGCACCATTGAACATATGGAAACGAAGGATATTGATGAGATGGTCAAAGAGTTGTGTATTTTGAAGGCTAAGGTAGTTCAACATTATCATATAAGGGGTATAATTTCATGCACATAGCTCTGAAAAGAAATTGTGTGCAGCATAATTGGGGATGCAATGCCTGTTAAAATCAAAATAACTTCTTTCAGAATGTAAATTTAATCACGTCACAGTGTTTATTAAAATAACTTTTTCTGTTTTACTTTTAATACATAAACCCATTAAAATTATAAAAGAGTCATATGATTCAGGGGCTCCTGGGTGGCTTAGTTGGTTGGGCATATGACTCTTGGTTTCGGCTCAGGTCATGATGCCGAAGTTATGGGATCCAACTCCATGTCAGTCTCCTGGCTGAGCATGGAGCCTGCTTAAGATTCCCTTTCTCTCTCTCTCTCAAATAAAAATTAAAAAAAAATTAAAGATTCAGATCATTCAGAAATGTATAATTTTTAACATATTTCAAAATTCCACCACCTCTTTCCCAAGTTCTCTAGGCTCCTTCATACATCACACATGTGCAGTCATTGCACCATACTCCATATATCCTGCAACAGGCCTTTTTAACTTACTGATAGATCTCAGAGCTTTTCTCAGTCACTGCTTATAATTCACCCTGTGCTGCTTCATGGTTGTAGTAGTCTACAGTTTGAATGCATCAGATATTTATTGTCCTTAAATTTGAGGACAAATAATCAAGATTTTCTTTAGGTATTTTTACATAGAATGATAGGTATTTCAGAAATTCCACATTCTGTGAACTGATATTAGGAGCATGGAATGAAATGAGGAAAGGGAGCTACAAGTAAGAGTAAATATCAGCAGAGGACCTTATAAAATTATTTCCAAATGCTTACTGCTATAAGTTTTAGGCCAAAAAGCTTATTGGCATAATCCATGTTTTAAAGAAAACGCAGACCTTGTAGATAACCGCAGATTTATGAAGTGTATAGTTCTCTTTTCTCTTCTTAATATAAATGCTTTGTTGTCTTTACCCTTTAGTTCTATTTTATCCTTTGGAATGTTTATAATTATTTTGAAAAATAATTCAGCTAATAGGAAGGGCTGCTTGCTTTTTTGAAAAAGCAAGACAACCAACAATTTGTGGACACAATGTATTTTGGTCATGATTAAGAACCAACTGACCAGCTATAGATGACAGTTTTATTAAAATATAAGTCACAGCATTTAAGATTACAAATGCATATTTTGTGGGGTGACAAATTGTTCTTTACCCACTATCCTCCCCCAAAGAGTGATAGTGTAATTTGACTATGGACTTCTACGCATTGGTTTTCCAGTTGTAAATTTAAAACATTTTAGGAACAGACTTAGATGCACCATGGTGGTCATTTAATGCATGAAGCCTGTTAGACCCTGTTAGACCCTGTTAGACCCTGTTTAATGCATGAAGCCTGTTAGATTGAAAGGTGAAGGTTGCTATTTACTTTTTATGGGTCCAGAAACTTTCGTTATTTAAACTGTAGTCTATTTCAACAAAAGTATTTTTTAGTCTTTAAATTCTGTTTTCTCACTTTACTTTCTCAATTTTCAAAATTTTAATATTCAGTGATATCCTGTTTTGGTTCTATGTTCTATTCCATTATCTCTTTGCTTGCAGCAACTGTACATTTTAAAGCTTTTCTGAATTATTAAAGGACCAAATACAGTAGTGACATTCAGAGGCTTGTTAAATGAATAAAAGTGATGCCATGGAGTTTTCCTAGAGGTTAACATATTGTCAGTTGCCGTCAACTAAATCTCTTACAAGTAATGCACTATATAATCTGTTGAAAACCTGAGTTTTCAATTAACCAGTCCTCCAGCCTTCTCTTCTTTCCTCTCCTTGAAGAGCAGAGTATATTTATTTTCACCTGTGTAAGCCAATTATCTCCAGTCCAGATGTTACCGGTCTACCAGGGAATCTGACCTAGAATACTAGTCTATAAATTAGTTCTTTTTACACTTTGTTGAAATGTGTGTGGTTTAGTGGAAAACATACACGTTTCTAATCTCCTGTTGCTTCTGTGTGCAGACTGCCTATTATGAGCCAGTCAATTTGCCTATACTATTACAAATCTCCACAATAATAGTCTTGTAAGGTCAGTGATGTGTCCCTGTTTTATACAGAAGGAAATAGACACTCAGAGCCCTGTAGTTACTTGCCCAGAGTCACAGAGCTGCTAAGAGGAGAGCTGGGATTCAAACCCAGAAATAGCAGACCTAAAAGCACTTCTTTTTAACAAACTGTTCCTAGAGAAATTCTGTTAGCACGTTATAGAGAAAAGAATACAGATTTAGAAGGCAATCAGTTTGGGGGCCTTTAAGAACCACCTCAGCCACTATTAGCTGTGTGACTTTCTCTTGATCTCAAGTTCCTTTTTTTGCAAACTATGGATAGTACTGCTTACCTTATAGGATTATTATAAAGACTAAATGGAAATGCATGTAAAGCCTTTGGCACATTGTAAGCTTTCAAAAAGAGTGACTATACTATCCCTCCAAGTTAAGACACCTTCTGCTGAAAGTAAATGTCAGCACTGACTAACATTAAAGAGAATTTTAATTTACTGTCCTGAAAACAGAAGATACTGATTAGAGTATTCCCATTGTGTTTTTCATTGTAGGTCTTTTGAAGAGCAGAACAGATTTCAATCCCAGCAGCAATGCAATTTGTAGTGGGCGTGTTTTCCTTTTCTTTTTAATCCTTTGTTTTAATCTCATTTGGAGTTGCAAAATTTTCTGAAGGGTCTTATGCTTGCTGCCTAGGGCCCTAGGCTGGAATTTTCTCTTAGCCTATTGATGTGGTGAGCTGTTGGAAGAGGTAGGAGTGATTTAGAATGAGATGGCATTAGGAAACAAATGAGTTGAACACATACTTTTCTGACCACTAGAATTTCGATTGAGCTAACCGGTAAATTTGTGAGTTTTATTTGCAAAACAAGTAAATTTCTTTGACTGAAATTTTCTTTTTCTCTTTAAAATTGTTTTTAGGATGCAGAATAGAAAACTGTGATTCTTGCTTTAGCAAAGACTTTTGTACCAAGTGCAAAGTAGGCTTTTATTTGCATAGAGGCCGTTGCTTTGATGAATGTCCAGATGGTTTTGCACCATTAGATGAAACCATGGAATGTGTGGGTGAGTAGTTTTTCATGTAACTTTCAAACGTCAACTTTTATTTTAACACCTGTTCCTTGAAAAAATTATGCATGCTGGATATATTTAACCTAAAAACAAATTGGTTCTCTTGTTAATTACAACTGAAAATTATTTAAGTTCTTTGCTGCCTTGCTGAATTTTTTTAGGCATCGTGACATTGGTAGTGTCCTATTAAATCTTCCTACAAAATTTGCTAGTCATACATTGGCTAGGTTCAACTCTTTAAATGCTGGTATGTTTTTATCATCTGTAATACATACATATATTAGAAATTGTAAAAAACAAAATTTCAAGCAGTACCATGAACTATTCTATCACTTTTTAATGTATCTTAATTATGGAGCTTCCTGTTTAGCCATTTAAAAAGTTGAAAAGAAAAATTTTGTGCAAAATGTTTTGTGGATTATCTGCTGCATGTTGGAAAGTGTATTAAAACAATGTTATTTTTTACTAAATTTAGATATCTAGAATGTGTAACTTAATATACACTGTTCATGAATAGTTAGGAGTACATGTTTTAAAAATGTTACAATTTTTGAGTGTTTGAAAAACACTTTGCTATTTTTAGACAACTGATTAGAATGTAAAGATCTGTGAATGCCTACATTTTGATGAATGCCTAATCTAACGAATCTAACGTCCAGGTGTAATGGCATCACCATCACACCCCCTTCTCACCACCCTGGATTCTATTTGACATGTTATACATGTGAGAGGATTTATAACAGAATTGTGTATTAAATGAGACTTTGCATCCCCTTAAAATGGGGACTTAGAAAATGGGAACTTTTTTTCTGCAGAAATATTGTTGAAATAGTCTAATGATCTATTTGAAAATTTGCAGAGAACACATTCAAATGACAGGATTTTGAAGAAATGTGTACTTATATTCTTGTTTATGTGGGGGTTAATATGATCATACAGGTGACACCCTATAAAAAAAAAGAAAGTCATCAGAAGAGAATATTCAGAATGTTGAATTTCCTTTTGAGAGGCAAGACCCACACCCATTACAAATGTTCAGTGGAAACTCTTATGAAATCCTTAAGTATAAAAAATTACAAATAGAGCCCTATGTACTTCCCTGAGTAAAAACTCTTAAATAGCTTTGAAAAGTCTATGTGTAACCACTATGCCTGCTGAGATCTGAAATGCCAAAATATTGTGTGTGGACTCAGGGCCTGAGTCCTCATCTGCTAGTGCAAAGGGGCTTTTGCATGGTGAATTTGGTGAGGAGGTTTAACTCTGCATATTTTTATCCTTTCATTCCCCATCCCAGGTGTTTGGAGGGGAGCCTACATCTCCACTATAGGAATTTACAAAATGAGATACTAAAAGCTTTTACATGAAAACCTACATTTGCAAATACCTGACCATACTTGCTTATAGTGTTACAGAGCACCAATTTAGGGAGTAAGAGATATAGACAGTGGTTTCTAGACAGCTAGTGAAAGGATTCTGATAACCAGAAGATGTGAAAACAAACTCCCTGTCCTTTTCCCCGAGTACTGGCTTCCACAGTAAAACTAACACAATTGTGAGTTGCCACGGGGGCATTTGGAATTAACCTGTAAAATTTTGTCTTCTTTCATAATTTGAAAAGAGGCTTTTCTTCTCTTGGTTTTAGCTATTGAATCTGTTAAAGACTCTGTATTTCAGTATCTTTAGAAGGAACCAATGGCATTCCTCTAAAAAATAAGATAAAAACAGTGTAATAGTCTTTAAATTACTTAAGTGGCAGTTCCTTGACGTAGATGAAAGTAACCCTATGGTCCAAAATATTAAAGTGTCTGAAAAGGGAATACAGGTCTTTGTGGTCTGTAAAACATAATTTATCTGAAGGAGGTGTGGAGAAAACACAGCTATAAAGTTTGACAGTGGAACAAATGGACACCAAATTGTTACCTGTGTTTGTATTTTTTTCTTTTTTTCTTTATTAGAAGGATGCGAAGTTGGTCATTGGAGTGAATGGGGAGCTTGTAGCAGAAATAATCGCACATGTGGATTTAAATGGGGTCTGGAAACCAGAACACGGCAAATTGTTAAAAAGCCAGCAAAGGACACGATACCATGTCCAACCATCGCTGAATCCAGGAGATGTAAGATGGCCATGAGGCATTGTCCGGGAGGTGAGTTTAGAGAATTAACGATGGTGGGCTCTGTGCTCTCTGACTTCTCTTCTCCCTAACCATCCTCCCTCCCCATAGAGGAAACCTAATAATATGACTGGTGATAGGGTAAAATGTATCCTGTAGTTACTAAGAGACAAATTCTTAAAATGTGAAGAATATAAAGTGAATATTTCACTTTCGTGATCCCTTGAAAATGATTTGGAAGAGTACATGACAAATGAGCTTTCTAAAATGAGAGTTTTACAATATGTGTGTGTGGGGGGGTGCTGATGTGCCCTGCAGATGTTGCTCTGAGGGAAGTGGCCAACTTTCAGTTGAGAAGAGTTTAGATTAGGAGGGTTTATGAAATCTGTAAAATCATCTGCATCATTACTAGTTGAAGATGACAACTTAAAATAAACTTGCCCAAACACTGGGAGGAATAAATGTTGTCTTAATGTTACCACAATTAGCTGGTTCCCTTTGTTTGGATAATAATTTGTAGAAAACAGCTACTGGTATGTGTGTGTTTATTCATGTCTTTGTAGTAATTGTGCTGATTTGCAGTAATTATTCTGTAATAACAGGATTAGGCCCATTTACAAATTAGGAGAAGCATACATAGCTCAGGTGCTGGCTGAAGCTGAGTCAGTACATTGAAATGCAGTTTTTAGCGATGTCACTGTGGTTCTTAAAGCATAATCGCTTGTTACTATTTATTTTATCACCAGCGGATGCTACGTTGCCAGAGATGAAGTGGGGATTTTTCTAGTGCACAAAATAGAAAGGCAAAAAAAAAAAAAAAAAAAAAAGCAAGTTGTGTTTGGAAAACTGCCCTTGAAAATAATCAAAACGTTTGTTTGCCTCCATTCTTGCTATTAGGACATAGCTTTTCAGCCCTGTAGCTGTAGCCCAGAAAGAGAATATATATCTGCTTAAATGGATTTATATTCCTATTATGCTTCCTCGTAGAGAGGTTTATGATCCATGGAGGAAGACAAAACTTTTAAGACTTGAAGACTCCAGTCGGCTTTTGAGAACTATTAGATCCAGATTCAGAAGCTACTATTAGGCAGGCAGATTTTCCTCTTGAATTAGTTTTGCTTTCCTTCACTGGGGCTTCGAAACAAAGTTTTTTTGGGTCTGCTTTTCACTAACAAGGATGGTTTTGTTCAGTTCAACGGAGTATTTTTGAGTCAAAATAAAAGAAAATATTTTCTTACAAAACTAATAAGGCACTTCTTGGATAGCTGAGAGCATTTAACCTGCAACCTTGTGCCTAAAAACAAACCCGATGTATTCAGGTATTGGAAATAAAGACTTTCTTTGTTGTATATTGTTTATGTAACTACCCCCCACCATCCCTCTTCCAGCAACGTGGCCCCCCAATTGTGGTTTACGTTAATAGCAAAAATTAACCTGAAAATGCTCCTATAACAAACATGCTTATGTGTAACAAGAGCCGGCACATTCCCCTCCCCTCTGAAATGATTTTGACCTACCCCAGGTCTGGCTTGAGAGTTTTGTAGATAACAGCTACATTGTTAACCTATAACGTTTATGGCATTTTTATATATTTTCTTTTGCTTCCAGCAATACTAAATAGAATATAACCTGACAGTGTCAGTAGCTGAAATTATGTCAAAACAAACATTTATGTATCATCTGCTAATAATCTCTTTTTGACCACTGAACCAGTAATGAACTTGGATTTAATTTCCTATTTAGGTTTTACCAAGCATTATTTATTAGGAGAGGGCAGCTATCACTTTAACCCCTGCATCTAAATTTTTGGTTTGATAAATTCAGTATTATCTAACCTTTAAAGTTAGGAGGTTTGAAAAGTTGTATTAGAATTTGTTTTACTGTTTAATGTTTCATAAAAAGAACTAAAATAGACCTGCTGATAGAAATTGAAGGTTACTCTCCAATAAAAAACTTCTATTTACAAATGTAGGAAATGAAAAGTAGAAAATTAGTCTTGGAACTTGAGCTCCAATTGATAAAAATTGGCATAACTTCCAGTGGAGTAACCCACCTTGCCTCAGGTGAGAGAGGGAACAGTTCCTTTTTTCAGCAGGTCATGGTCATTAATGGAAGAATGGAGAAGAAAACCACTTTATCCCATTTTACATCTTGACTTGATTTCAGTGATCTGCTTTGACAAACCATGCAAAAATGTAAGTCGTAATCAGGTTGGGAATACAGGCATTTTTCAGATCTTTTCAACATATGTATGGATTTCTCTCCTGTTGGAGCCAATCTTAACCTGATTGCACACAAATGCAGCCTTAACCTCCTTCACACTAAAGCACTGGCACATTAAAATCAGCTGCTTTTGATTACTGGAAGGCAGAAGTTAGAGGTCAGCTAAATGGAATAGTCACTAAGTGTATAAGATATTACACTGAGATCTATTAGAAATGAGAACATAAATGGATAGAAGATAAAAAAAAACCAATGTAATGTTTTAGTATAACTTTTCTTATTGCATGCTTATTTGCCTTTTTTAAGAAAGAAAGAATACCTGGAAATAACTTAAGTCATGGATTGATTTGCATGTTAAGTTATTCAGTGTCCATTCTCCAACTTCTCTGATTAGTTGAGTTTTGGGGGCTTTTCTGACACTCATTCGTTGGGATTCTGGTCTAGCGATCACAAGATCTGGGTCTCTGCACCCTGTCAACTCGTTAACTCTGTGACCCTTGGCAAGTCACTTAACCTCTCTTGGCCTCTATTTCCTCATTTGTAAATTGAGGGTATTGGGGCGGGCAATTTCTAAGATCCAGTCCAATTCTAAAATCCAATGATTCTAAGACAAATCACCAACAGATATGGGCAAGGTCTGCGGTCGTCATGTAAGTCCAAGAGCATTGTTCATGCCCAAAGGACTGAACACTCTTCCAGTAGCTATAGTGTGCATTTGCCAAACCCTTCCACATCTGGCAGCTTTTCTCCCTCCTCCTGCCTCCTCACGGGTAGTCAACTATCCAAGACTAAGCAAGACTCTAAATCTGCCTATGACCTGTGGTTTAGCAAAGATAGCAGGAGGCTGGAGGAAAAAAAAGGGGATCATAAAAGACCATGATAAAAAGAGGTAAACAGAGAGCCAAAAAAAAAAAAAAAAAAAAGAACAATGAGTGTAGGAAACAAGTGCAAAAAAGAAAAAAAGAAAGGTCTACTTAAAAATAAAGAGCCTACTTATTGTGGATATCTGTCTTCACTTTCCTTGCTCCATTCTGTAGGGACTAGTTTATTCTATTAATATACAGCCTGGAGCTTCAAATGGAAGGGATTTCAAGTCATGACCCTGTGCATTAGATAATATGTTAGTAGAAAAATAAAGACATGCTGTTATCTATTTAAATGACAAATGGGAGAATAGAATCATAGTGCTAAGGTGTAGAGTTGAAAGATGTTCATGTACAGGGGAAACTGTTACTTGGGTGACTGTAGTCTTCAGGACTGGCCAACATAACCTCAACCTGAGATATTCTGTCTGTGTGTATGGCACTCCTTGTTACTTTGTAAGGTCCCCTGACAATTAACGTTAATTTATCAGGTATTATTGAGCACTGTTATGTACCAATCACTTGCCTAGGCATGATACTGCTCAGAGTCCTCACAGAACTGTTTCTAGTGGGAATCTTGGCAATCAAGAAGTAAGTGGATGAATGCATAATTTCACGTGGAGATGGAGGCTGGCAAGAAACACAAAGCAGGATAATGAACTAGTGAAAGATTGAGAATAGGAGTGTACTATTTTACATAGGGAATTTAGGGAAATGGAGGGAGTAACATTTGATCAGAGATCTGAATGAAGGAGATCTTCTGAAGAGCTAAGGAAGGATCTTTTTAGCTATTGACAACAATGACTGTGAATGTCCTTGATTCTCCCACAGCATATTGGGGAAGAGGAAGAAACTGCAATCCAGGAAGGCTCTGACTGGTCCACGGTGATACGTGGCAAGTTTCTAGTGGTAGGTCCAGGACTAGGACTAATGTCTTGCTGCCTGGGAAACCCAAGTTTTCCTCGTTCCTTACAATAAAAATCAAAGATAAAGCTATGGTTGTCTATCAAAGAAGCCAACTCTAAACTATTTCTCCCCTAATCCCAACACATCATCTTAGTTTTGCTCTACAAATACTTTAAAAAAAACCTGACACCCTGCGGTTACCAACCCCTCCCAGTATCTTCCAACTCGAAATAGTAAAGCATACTCCAAGAGTCATTTCATAAATGCCCGAGTATTGAACCACTGGCTTTGCTTTGATTCAGACACCCCTACAAAGTCCTGCTTCTTTAATTTTAGTGTCATTGGTCCTCTGTTGGGGGGAAAAGTGTGACTTCCAGATTGTTCTTTTCATCTTAGTGTGTTTGAGTCACCCTCGAGGCCAGCCTCTAAGGCTGCCTTGCATTGAGCCATGCTCAGCACTCGCCTGGGCTTACTTGCTTTCAGGGGGAAGGTCTAGGGATTTGAGTCCCACCTCTGCATTTTGGGCTCTGTGCCCAGCATGGCTTTGCTCTTTCTGACCCAGTGAAGCAATCAGACTTGATAAAGTAATTTAGGCAATGCTTTGACAGACACTTATAGCTTTCTGTCTCTTTGGCTTGTGGCTGCCTCTACTCACTGTGCAGCAGTTATTAGTACATTATGATGCATTTCTTAAGCCCTCATCATATTTTCTCAGAATTGTGCTAACTTTAAATATAGAATCTCCTACTATATACTATTTCAATTTGAAAATGACTCATTCCTTTTATGAGACATTAATTGACCTTCATCTTTTTTTTAAGAGGCTTTTAACTTGATAGGAAACAAAAAATACTATTTAGCAACTCAGAAACTTAATCTCTGCAAACATCTACTTTTTAAAAGGCAGCAGTAATAAGACCTCTCTAATCTTTGTTTTCTGTATATAAACTGACAGCAACATGTGCACTAGGTATTAGATAATAGAACTAAAGATGGTTGTGGATTGTGATGGATTAAACTGAGAGCAGGAAATAAGTACATTTGCAGTAGGATAGGGTCAAGAAAATATGCTTTAGACATATGTTCTTTATTTTCTACATTTTGTTTACATTTGAGTTGCAATTTATGTGGTCTGCTTTATGCATGCCAACCTCAAGAGTTGGTTTGGAAGAGAGGAGAAGAGAAAAACCTTTTCTTCTGAAACTTTCCGAGTTGTCAGGAATGTAGGTGCCGAATTTATGATATGAAGAAGAGAGCATTCTGGTTGCCTCCATGTTTGCTATGCTAAATACCTTTCTATATTTCTTTTAAGATCAGTGATATGTGTTAGTCACTTTAGGCATATTGTGCACTTTCCCAGGTACTCTGGATACATGGCAGCTAATTGTGATGTTTATTCTAGAGAGATTATAAACTGGGACAGTCATCACCTTTTAAATGTTAATGTATAATTATTATATAAAATTGACATTTAACAAAGGTCCGTCTGTCTTTAAACATTTCTGCATTTTTGTTAGTAGCTAAAGTGTCCATAATTCCTGCATCGGTGGTCTGAACAATGAGCCTTTAGGTAGTGTCCTGTGACATGACCCCTCACTCTTTATTCCCTTCCCTATCACTTTTTAGTATTTTAAATTTGCTTCCTGGAAAGTGGATAGGTTTTCGTGTTTTAGCAGTGATTTCTTTGAGACTTGCTTATTGTCACATTTCCGATGGTAAGGGTCTAAGGCTATGGGGGAACAGAAAAGTGGGCTCTAATGCACCATGCTTTGGGGATGATGAAAACTCAAGACACAAAGCTAAGTACGGTCTTGGACACGGACATGGAAGTCCGAGGGTGTGCAAAGCACTGATAGCATGGAGTCTGCAGGAAAGGCTAGAAGACCAGCTCTTCTGCCAGTTTCATATTGAGCCTGACTTGGTGCCAGCCTTGCCTGCCCGAGGGGGCCAGGGAGTGAGTGAGTGAAAGATGCCCCACCTTTGTGCTGTTCTCTACAGCATCCCATCTGGGGTCTCTCCTAGCCTTGTTTAATTACAGTGAAGAGCAACATGTACTAGTCTCTTTTATGGGCACTTGTAAAAAGGATTTCTCAACTACACATGTCACCAAAGGCCTGATGTTCTATGTGCAAGAAGGCAAGGACAGAAAAATTCCAAAGGGGCCTTTGTCTTACACAGCAGTAAGCTACTCTGATCTTAATGTAAAATATATAAAGCAATTTTTACAACACTCTAAAATAAAAACAACTTTAATAGGACACACATGGTGTCAGTGGTAAAAATTTTTTCCCCCTTCTAGGGGACGTTTTTATTTTTCTTCCTTAGGAGATAAGAAAGCCTGAAGTATAAATCCCCTCATGGTTTCTTAGAACAACTTAATTTCCTCATCAGACACCTCTAGGATCTTTAAATGGTGTTGATAAAAATGGTGCAGGCGGTTTGCTCACTGAGATTTCCTGTAAATGCGTATCTAGCTACTGGAC
Source organism: Acinonyx jubatus (assembly GCF_027475565.1). Taxonomy (NCBI): domain Eukaryota; kingdom Metazoa; phylum Chordata; class Mammalia; order Carnivora; family Felidae; genus Acinonyx; species Acinonyx jubatus. The sequence goes on from NC_069394.1 coordinate 30,108,911, forward strand.
TGACCTAGAGCTGTGTGGTGGATATCGTCCAGGATCAGGAGGCAGAAAGAAAACATTTTAATGGAAATAGTGACAGAGTTTTACTAACATCTCAGAATGACTCATGTTGTCATCATACAGAAGTGGTTAAGAAGATACAATTATTCTGTGCAATAGAGTGGGGCACAAAGTTTCAGGTGGCAGAAGTTATTAGCATTTATTTAAACTAAACATGTAAAGGCAGTAGGTTTTGCTTTACAATCGACCTGTTTATGTAATACTTGGACCTACTATTTCTGTGTGTCAGTATTATTTTCTTCTATTTGAGGACTTTGGAAACTAGGAGTAAAATATTTGAACTTGTATAGTCAAGAGACATTGAACAATTGATGTTATGCCCTTATGTTCATTAGTCCAGTGATTTAATAATAACTTAATGTAAAAAGATATTTAATGACATGGTAAAACAAAATTTAAACATCAGAACTAGGACAAACTTAGAGGCTCAGGACTGATAAAGAAAATAGACTATATGAATACATGTAGTATTCATATTTTCAACCAACTGGTTGAAATAATTGAGCCAAAATTTGACCTTGGGTTACCTATCCAAGGCAAAGGGGAAAGGTAGATCTGTTTTTTTCTATCTTAATTTCAAAGAAATGACAAATTACAAAATACAATATCAATTTAATAAGTTTTTGAATGGAAAAGTTGGTGTATATGTACATATATGCACATATGTGTATATTCACATAACATACATAAACATATATACACATATATGCATATGTGTGTATATGAATGTATACATATATGCACACATGTATGTACACAAAAATGAGTACTCATTCCAATTTCAGACACATGAAAGTGTGTGCCTGTGTGTGGAGGGGGTGGGACCTGCATCATAGAATTAAGGAAATTAATGATAATTATTACAGAAAACATTTCCGTTCCATAGGGAGACAAACACTAAACAGATTTCTCAAATCAAGAATCACATTCAGAGCAATGAACAGTATGGTGGACCATGTCTTTACCAATATCCATATCTCAAGCATGTGTTTTCAGAAGATAGAAGGCAGCTTGGGAGTGTTTATTCCTTAATGTAAGCTGAAGGTGTAATCCATGAAAGTTGACTGTCTGGAGGCCTGGGCAATATGGAATTGAGATTTGTTGACTTATCAGTTGTATTTGAGTACAATTGTTCAGTAGGTTCTTTTAGTGAATAATGAATACATCTAGAACTTTGTGTAAGAGAATCCAGAAAATGTGCATTTGTATTGAGGGTCAGTTACTTTTTGAACTTGTCAATAACCATAACCGTGGTGTCTTTTCTATATAATACAATGTTCTTAAGTAAGATCAGGAGATGCATATTTAGATGTAGAGTTATTTCTGGTGATTATCTCAAGCCTTGCACTAATAATTTGGCCTTGTCCGTCCCCCCAAGGCTGACCTTCAGTTATTTTAATCTGTCAAAACTATTTGGTATGAGAGAACTACGTAAATTTTGAGTAAATTCTTACTGAGTGTAACTGACTTCATTAAAATATGTTGCAAGGTGACTTCTAATTTCTCTTTTGAGAAAATTTTTCCATTTTCATACCTATAAGTTCATTAAATCAATATTCAAACATCTATTAATACCTATGTTCTAAAGAAACAGGCAGATTGAAAGTGATACAAACAGATGAGTTTATAGTCTACTTAAGGACGAAGAAAATGCACATTACAAAATAATAAAAGCAGAGTTGAGTTGGTAAATGGTAAGTATCGTTTTAGGCTCTGGTGTTACAGGAAATATTTTTGGCTGTTGTGGCCAGGAGATGCTCCTTGAAGAACAAATTTAAATGATAATTAAAAGGGGTAGGTGGGAAACACATTTGAAAAGGGGAGGAGATTATTTTAGACTGAGAGACCATTGTGGGGAAAGATGTAGATGCCAAAGTGTGCCTCTTGTGTCCAAGAGAGGGTGAGCAGAAGAACCTGGCTGCAGCTCCGAGATTGTTAGTGGCAATACAGAAGCTCACAGCAAAAATAGAAGTTGCATACTGTTTGCCAAGTGCCTCTATGGAGAGGACAGGGTTTTTAATTTTACCTAGCACACAGTGGAGAGCCATGGGGTACTTGGCTGTGGACGTATTTTAGCAGAATGCTGGTTGAAGACAGAAGTGGTTGAGGTGGTGTCTGTGAAGTGTAACTAAGTACACTTCACATCCCAAATTTGGGGCAGAGCGTCAAGCAGAGCCTGAGTTTGGGAGAATTAACAGAGAATGCTTATGGGTTCTGATGTTTATGCATTTTTCTGTTATGCTCGCTTTTCTAAAGAGTGAAGGATTTTGCTTTGACTTGCGGTCCACTGTGACTCTTATCTTTTTCTGCCAACTTTCTAAGCCAGGCCGTTCGCTAGTTTGTAGTAGTGCAGTTTATTTTTTAAAAACGTAGGCACATTTTGCATTCACCCTAACTGAACTATATTTACTTTCTAACTGCTATTTCCATTTGCCATTTACCAAGACCCTTGGATGTATTATTCTTTATTTTCTGGCTTATGGTGTTAACCTTCTAATGGATTTCCTTTACCAGTCAGCTTGAAGTACTTTGAAAGTTTAAAGTATACACATTAAATACTATTCAAAGATGGAAATGCTCCTACAAGACACAATTTCCAATGTATAATCTAAGGTGCTTTTGTCTAGAATGTCATTTGCTAACTGTGCAAAGTGTTGGGTTAAGAAGGATTCAGAGTTAAATGCTAGGTTCAGGAGAAAACTGTACAGTTATCAATTTGTGGTGTTTGTGGCATAGAAAGCAATGTGTCCTGTATTCTCCCTAATTCTAATCCTTTAATCCATCCTGCTCTTGGCTTTCTCCTGCCTTTCCCTCCAATCTTCCAACACACACTTAGATGTCTTTGACAAGTAGTTATCTAGCTTCTATTTTATACCTGCAGTGATGGTGGAAGTCTGTATATTGGGGGAAAACAGTATGGAAAATGCGGGAAGAGTTTTAAATTTGATGTGTCCTGGTTTTCATCACTTGTTGAATGACATTGGTTTAAATTACTTAATTTCCCAAAGCTTTGTCTTATATGAAATGGGGATATGTCACAGGATCATTGTAAGGAGTAAATTGGTACATATGCAAATGGATTTTATGATTCTACACTTTGTTGTGATTCTATTAATTCTATATTTACCATTCTTCCCATGACTGGCTTACTCTTGTCTCTTTATTTTCCTTTAATTTCTCCCCATCTCATGGCTTTGGCTATCATTCAGATGTGAAATCCTCTCCCATTTGAGCCCCAACCTCACTGTTCGGGCTCTTGATGGGCATCTTTCCCTAGATATCTTCCCAGCATGTCAATACAAGTGTAGCTAAAACATACCTTGTTGTCTTTCCAAAACCTTACTTCTCCTGGGATGATCATCCTTTATAAAGACATCTCTAGGGGCACCTGGATGGCTCAGTTGGTTGAGTGTCTGATTTCAGCTTAGGTCATGATCTCACTGTTCCTGAGCTCGAGCCCTGCATTGGGCTCTGTGCAGCCAGCTCGGAGCCTGGAGCCTACTTAGGATTCAGTGTCTCCTTCTCTGTCTGTCTCTCTCTGCACCTCCCTTGCTGTCTCTCTCTCTCTCTCTCTCTCTCTCTCTCTCTCTCTCTCTCTCTCTCAAAAATAATAAACATAAAAAAAACCCTCCAAAGGCACCTCTAGCCTCCCAGTTACCCAGGCTCTTGGCCCTACATTTGTATCTCTTTTTACATTCAAACAAATTAGGGCTCAGACCTTTACTCAACCAGCTTGCAAGTATGCAAACCTGAGAAATTTACTCAATCTCTCTCAGCTCCAGCATCTATATTATAGGGATAATAGATAATCCTGCTTCATAGGATTGTTATGAGGTTTAAACAACATCATTTAAAATAATCAAGGATCAAAAAACATAGGTTGTTATTAATTTTGTTTTAATAATCCTGCACCCAGGTGTGTTTCTCCACCATCCATTCATCTTTATTTCTGTGGCCTCTACATGAAGCCTTTATTTGTGTAGAAGATTGCAGTAGTTTTTCATGGGCAGAGAGAGTATAGGTTAATTTACATCCCAGCTGACAGATGTGGCTGCATGTTCTAAGCCTAACTTGTTCCTCACGTACCTACTCTAATCTAGGTGTAAAATGGAAACCTTAAATTCTAAAAATGGCTGGGACAGCCATTGATTATCCTGATGAGCATAGGCCCTAGTACAGAGTAAGCCTCCAATGTGGAAAAGGATGAAGGTTGCAGGATGACTTGTACAGGTTAATGCTGGCTAAGGACGTGATACTTGAGAATATAGACCTGGAATCCTGGGACAATTTGAGTAAGTAAAAGTGAGTCGAGGGTGAAGGGAGAAAGAGAGTGAGCAAAAGTCTGACAAAATGCAAAGTATATAGGTTACCATTTATATAAACATGAAGAATCTGTTGAAACAGTCCATGTATTAGGAAGCAAAAGGGAAAAATTCGGGCAAAAGGTGTAGAAATAAGGAGAAGGAATGAGCTCAACAGATACTTCAAAACCAGTAAGTTACCAAATTAGACCTCCTGGATTGAACAGTGCCAGAAGAATTTGAGACTGCTTGAATAATTCTCACAGGGAAGAGAAAGTCTCTGTCCATTTGTGGTGATTCATTTATAAACTGCAAGTTGGGTAAGTGAATATTCAAAAAGGAATTAAAGCATAGGCATAACATATGATAAGTAGTTTATAACAACCAGCCACTCAAGGCATAAGAAAGTAATGAGCCCAAGGTTAGGAACACAGGTACAGATGTTCAACAAATTCAGTGATGTGTGTTGCCTCACTGTACCTAAAGACATTTTTGTTTTGGAAATTCATTTTCTTAAACCTATTTATAACAATAATCTTGAGGAAACCTATAGAAGGGAAGGAAGCTCTAGACCTGGATTCAAGAGTGCTCAAATTACATTCTGTACAGGATAGAATGGGGCAGTTGACCCTTGAACAGTGCAGGGGTTGGAGGCACTGACCATTCACATAGTCAAAACTCCATGTTTAACTTCCAACTCCCCAAAAACTTAACTACCAGTAGCCTACTGTTGACTGGAAGGCCTTACTGCTAACAGTCAATTTATACATATTTTGTATGTTATATGTATTTTATACTGTATTTTTACAACCAAGTAAGCTGCAGAAAAAATGTTCAGAAAATCATAAGGATGAGAAAATACATGTACAGGGCTATGCTGTATTTATCTTCAGAAATCCTCACATAAGTGGACTGGTGCAATTGAAACCCATGTTGTTCAAGGGTCAACCATATATGGTTTTTTCTTACAGCTTGCAAGGAGGCCTAGCAGGTTAGTGATCTGGTCTCTCAACCCTGGTTGAATGATAGTAGCTACTTTTTTCTTTATTTTGGAGGTTCAGCATGGATTTTCCTTTGTAAAAAGAGCATATCTTTCTATAAAACAAAACTTTACAGATGCACTCATTTATATTCTTTCCTTTACGTGTTTGAAGCCAAGGTGCAGGGTCATAGTAGATGCTAAAGGCAAAGCTTGGTTCTTGCTTAGACATCACACTTGGAACTCTTTCTTCCACACAGCCTTACCTTTCAACCCTCAGGAATCTCTGAGCATTCCTCAGAGGTAATACCACTAGGTTTGTTCATGTTATCACATATATATCCTCCATGGTGACTGGCCTTACGTTTTTGCAATGTTTCCCCTTGGAATAGTAGTATAACACTTAGGATGGACTGAATTCAACAACGTATCAACTATTTGCAGGAGTACACTGCAAGATGCAGTGATGGTCCAATAAAAACAAAAAGCCACTCTAGAATTTATAATTTTTCATTTGAACATACAAATTATATATAGTTAAAAATGGTATAAGCTGGACAAGCACATGATCTGCTCCAAGCCCAAATTTATTTCATCTTGAGCTGCCTCTTTACCATTTTATTCCATAGTTATTCTCTTGTTTCTAGGAGAAATTTTGGGCAGGTCTCACATCTTAACTGCTCATTTTCAGCAATACGATTCTGTGGTCACGTTTAGTCACTGATGTAGTCTTACCTTTAGTTATTACAATGTCTAGTCCAAGATAATAACCATAATTAGAAACTTGAATTAGTAATAAGTCTTTGATTGTTATCTTGGACTTCTAGAAAATGTGTAACAGACTTTGGCTGATACAAAGTTTATTTTCCAAAATACCTCTGTATAGAAGAGTCTACTTTCTAAACTACCTCTTTCTTGAAAATTCTAAAGTAAATGACCCTCTAATGAAATGGTAAAACTAAATGCTAAAACTAAAATGCTAAAACTAAATACTAAAACTAAATGCTAATCCTTGGAAGATGTATATTATATAGACTTGCATCCCTTTTGCACTCTCTTTCATTTTATGTCAAAACCTGGAGAAGGAAACCATATGCCTATGTGTTACACGTATGCAAAAATTTCTTGTAGTATTCTTGTATTTTCATGTTGAGAGTGGTATTGCTAACTTGAGTAATTTAAAGTAATTTCTGCCTCAAATGTCAAGTGTCTGTTGCATTTCAGATCTTCCTCCATTTGGTATAATTGTCAACTTGAAGCGCACAGACTGACCTAATACAGTAATCAAACATGCTTTGAATTAAGAGTTATTTGGCTCGCTTCTGTTTGAAGCAATGCACTTGGTATTGCCATTACAAGTTTGTCTCTCCTTTCTCAGAAACATAAGACTTGTATATCCCAAGAACCACCACATGAAATTTTCCACCAGGTGGATGACATGTGAGCATATCTAGTTGCAAAACTGTAACATGGGTAGTAGCCTAATTTGAACCATTCCTTTTATAATAGCTTACATTTATTAAGAACTTGCTTATGGAGTTCAAACATGGGTGGTGACCTCTTAAGCACCCATATTTTAAAACTTAAAAACATACAGCTCTCAAATTGCCCATGTTTTGTGTAACTTTTAGTGCTTAGTAAGAAATGATTCCACAATCCGTATTCTGCAATGAATGTGTAATTAAAGATGATTGAAAATTCAAAATTTGTGGTCACTTAGTCCCTTCATAAACATTTGCTCATGAGTGTGTGTGTGTGTGACAGAGAGAGAGAGTGAGTTAGGGGAGAGGGGGATGAGAATTAGTGGTTTCAGCACCACATTTAGGGAAATGTTCAATGTTGTGCTCAGCATTTTGTTTGACAGTTGTTACCTTGTTTTCATTGTCTCTCCACTTTTGTTTATTTCCCTGTTTCTTAAGCAGCCTAATGAAATCTCATCAGCTAACTGGGATTGAATTTTGATGAGTGCCAAGTTGCTTTGATGAAATCTAGTGTAATTATGTTAAACCCGACTTGATTTGGCTTTAATGCTGGCATTTTCCATATTGAGAAAATTAGTGCATTTGTCCGCTCCTGGAGAGAGAAGCCCAGTAAGAAACAAAGATAGCTCAAATACAAAAAGCAACCACAATTTAAGTTCATTTATATCTTTGTTTCAAAACTAGCTTTTCCAGGCATTCAAACCCTTTGTTTCAGCATCTGTTCCTTGTAATAGCAGCAGATTTGGAATTTGCTATTAGCCAAAACTACCTTCATCCATGAACTAGAAAACAAAAATATATAGTTCCTGTTGACCAAAAAAAAAGCTTTTGTGTCCTATTATCTGGATTTTTCTGGGGATGGGATAGGGCAAGAAAGATTTTAGCATTTTAAGTACAAAATATTGTTTCATTTTATCGACAAAGGAAAAACTGAATTTTAAAATTGTACTTCCTAGTGTTATTTCAGGTTGAAAATCTAATACTGTACAGGAGTCAAAGAATATTTGAGTCCAAAAACGCTCAAATTTACATCTTAATTTCTGATACTTGAGTAGAGGAAACTGTACTTCCTGAAATTTTATATAATTATAATAACAGTGTACCTCTTAGGAGAATACTATGATGCCAGAATTTCAAGAGATTTGGGCATTAGGTCATGGCACTGCACAGGGTGTTCAGAATGTTCACATCGGCTGAAGTAAGACCTTTAACTGCTCAGTCAGTGCACTTTCCCCTCCTCATATAGGAGGCCAGCAGGCTTCTGTCAGCAGCACTTTAAAACCGGATCCGGAATTGGAAGAGACCTCCCACTTCTAGTCAGTAACCATGAACTGACATAATATCTTTGAATTATCAGAAGATAATTTCCACTCTGGACAGTTCTTGAGGAGACTGGGCTATTCTGGGGACACTTAGAGATTATTCTGTCTGTTTTCTGCTTTGAGTTGTTCCCTGAAGTTACTGTAGAATTTTGACCTCTCAAGGCTGGCACAAAACATCCCTACTCTAAAACTCTTACAGATGGCGACAGTTTAATCAAAGTCAGAAAGCTGGTGGCAGATGAATGAAGGCAGTTCTGTGGCCCTGGGAGAAAGTTATATATGTTCTATTTCTTCAAAATCCTGTGTGTTGTGCCTTTATGTAACTGGATTCAAGTGCGTTTTCTTTTTTGTGTTTTCTCCCTGGTCAGTTTTTAGTAGGCACAACTTACCAGAATTATTAGTCACTAACTACAAAGAGTTCTTTACTGCATTGTTTATAGAGTGTTCAGTCAAGGACTGCTTTAGAATTACAGCATTACTGAATCTTGCTAACTGTGAACAGGATGGGTTCAACAAAATGCCAATTTCTCACTGGTTAGATTTATTCATGTTCTGACTCCCATATCCACTGGAAATGAACATTTGTCAGAGTGGTATCTATGATGATGTAAATTTAACGGTGTTTTACATTTTCAGTAATCCATGAAAGATCTGGCAAAGGGCTATCTTAATGGATTTTACAGCTGAAGCCCCAAAACACAAAATAAAAATAGTTTGCACTTACTATTTACAGTGTGTAGAAATTACCTTTGCATAAATGACTTCAGAATCTACTTGTTATGGTGTGTGTGTGTGTGTGTGTGTGTGTGTGTGTGTGTTCACTTTTTAGGCTATTAGAGCTGTTAGATTATGTCAGCAACATAATCTAGACCAAGGATCTGGTAAAGCTTTTGTACATCCCAGTTCCTAGACTTTTATGCAGATTGATTTAGAGTAAGGCTATCACAGAAGATAATTTCTAGATAAAGAATGTAGGAGAGTGGCTTCCAACAGCTCTGTTCTCAGCTTCCTTTTTGGATTCTGACTGTGACCTATGTCATAGCCCCGGATGAGTTGCACATAGTCATTCCAAGGTTTGGATATAATTGCTGTCTTCTTGGTATAAGGATTCCCTGATCCATAGTCTTGAGAGGAACTGATAAAATAGGCACTTTCTGCTAAGACGGATGGTTTTTCATTATAATGGGTATTTTACAAAACACGAGCCATGATGAGTGAAGTGATTTAAGATTTGAAAAAGTTTAAAAGCTACTGACATTAAAGCAAGAACCACATGCCAAAGGCAGGGAACACCGACACCATAAAAAAGTGTTGATGCCAGTTGCTTGAGAAACTCTTCAAGGAGGCATATTAAGGCTTAAAAAAAAAAACTTTATCAGAAAGGAGTTGTGATTTGTTGCATCAATGGCTAAAACAGTTCATGTATTTGATTTTTCCTCATTTCATTTGTTTGTCAAAGCTTTTCAAATTGTGTTTTCTATACATCAAATGGTCTTTCAAAATTGTGCTTGTTTCTTCAGATTTCCAGGTCCTTTAAGATTTTTTAAACTTTTTTGAGAGTAGTTGACACGCAATGTTACATTAGTTTCAGGTGTACGATATAGTGCTTGAACAAGCTTTATACGTTATGCTGTGCTGGCCACAGATGTAGCTATTGACTATCACCATACTGTACTATTATAGTATCATTGACTATATTCTTTATGCCATGTTTTTATTTCTGGGACTTATTCAACCCATAACTGGAAGCCTGTTTTTTTTTTTTTTTTTTTTTTTTTTTTTTAATAAGAATTGCACCTACTTAAGGTATACAGGCTCCTTTTTATTTGGTATCCTGACTCTCCATTGCTTGCTAGACCCTACTTCAGGAAGGGGTTTGTGGAGGCAAATCCTGAATGGCCTTGGGCCAAGATGCTATGAGCAAAGCATCCAAAGTGTAGAGACTGAGAGTTGAAGCTTTTCTGAGAGAAACAGACCATCTGAGTTTTTAATTAGAAAACTGCTCAAATCCACACCTCAGTGTCCTCTCCTGAGGCTCCTAAACCAGAATCTAGAGTATATTTACTAGTGTTTTTCTTTTTTAAAACATGCAATAAAAATGTAGAACCACAGCCAGGGGAGAGATGAAAGGGTAAGGGTGTGTATCTCAAGGGATTGATAACAGGATTAGAACTTTGTAGAAATCATTTGCATTTACAATACACACTTCTCTGAAGCTGTGAAACCTGGTGTTTTACATTTCAAGTTCCTTTTAGGCAAAATCCAACACCTTATCTGCTAAGCAGAAATGACTACCTCTGTGAAAATTTAAGAACTGGTCCCAAAAGCAGGAAGGAGTTAGACTAGCCTAACAGGAAAGCCATTCAGGACAAAGTCTTCTCTAAGTGAGTACCGTGGCAAAAAGGCAAGATTTCTCTCAAATTGTTTGTAGATGAAATTGAAGATATTACAATAGCGAAATCAAAAGGTTCTCAGGTGGCTACAAACTAAAACACTGAGGAAGCTGTGTTCCATGTGGACTTACGGGATGTCAGTTTGGATCTGTGGGTATTACCGCTTCCTTACGGTTGTCTCTGGTTCAGAGATGGTATTAAACAATTGTAGTTTTGTTTTTGTTTTTGTTTTTTGTTTTTTTAGGACAGATACTGTTTAGTGAAAAACACTTAAATAAAATCAGCATTGTGTTTGTACAACAGCCACAGAAAAATCAAGGATTGATTTTACTAGCAAGCCTGTAGCACACACTGGACATTGAGATTCTAGATGGTTCTTGTTACATTAATAGAATGTGGACAAGACACTTGGCAGTTAATGTATTGGCGTCTTTTGCCTCATGTTTGTCTGTGGCTGGGCAGGTGCTTCATGGGGATCAGTAACACCAGATCACAATAAATCTTTGAAATGCTACTTCTTTCAGCGTTTCAGGTAGTGCTCTTGCAAACGTTCTCCATTTGAGTGATTGAACAGCAAAGCAAAGGCATAGAGACAGCCTCAATGTGAATGCTAATTTAATTTAAACTGCTGTTCTAGTAACTTCTTAATCATTGTGTCATTTGGTTTAGTAACTTTCTTAGCCCTGCACCCTAAACAGTTTGTGATGGATCAGCTGTACTACCAGGCCATCAAATGTATTCATTTTTGGAAGCAAACACTTCATGGTTGTTTAAAAATCCAGAGTATTCACATGGGGGAAGTGTGGGAGGTTTCAAGTTTCTGAAACATTTCGCAGAAAATGAAGTGATAACAGTTCCTGCCGGTGGCCATATGACTCAATAATAACTAGAAGGAAAAAAAAAAATGTTTGTTTAGGCTTGGCCAGAGTTAATAACAAGCCAGAGTTACAATCTTAGTTTTGCTCACAAACGTGTTTCCTTTCTCCGTGACCCTATTCCTCATCTTCTGCAGACATCTTGTATTGAGCTTTCCTGAGACCTGCCTTCACCCTTTGAGAGACATTCAATATGTATTTTGAGTTGATTCAAGGCTTTTTCTTTGCCCCTGTTCACTAAAAACACAATATGAGCAAAATCTCAAATCTGTTGCCATAGTCCAGTGTCAGCCTGTGCTGTGGCAAAATGTGGGCAGCATTTGTGGTAGGAAGTCAGAGGTAAACAATTGGAAGTTTCTCATTTCAGTTCCGTGACTTACTGCCTCAGTTCATCAAAATTCTTTACTCTCAGGGATTGCAGGATACATTTGGCACCAACATGTGCTAACATGTGCTTTTGTTGTGTTTAAATTCCTTCTCAGCTTGGCTGGCCAGATCTTTATTTTATTTTGGTCTGTAGGCACATCTGTCACCTGTCTCTTCAGAGGTTATATGCCTCTGGGGAGGGACTCCTTTTTCCTGAACCTATGCTTCATGTTTAGCTTCCAAATACTTTTCACATTTCTATAGCCACAATCAGGTGAGCCACCCAATTTTTAACCCATTGGGTTGATGGGCTGGGGAGTTATGGCCTGTTTTATTGTATTTATTTATTTTCACTAAGTGGGTGGGATATTGTAGCTTTAATAAATGACTTTTTGTGCTGATAGTGTTGTGGGCTGAGAGACTGTGTATTTTGAAAAGAAAACCTTTCATTTCAATATGTTAAGTAATTCTGCAGGAATTTATAAATGAAAGGTTTAAGATAATGTATTTTAAGGAGGCGTCCTAGAGCATTTGCCTAGTAAAATGATAGGTAGTTTGTAAACTCTCACAAGAATGAAATTATTTGAAGATTTGTGGGTTAAACTAATTTTTCTGAATATGTCAAGCTCTGAATTCATAAATACTTTACTATAAACAGAAGCAAATTATTTGATTTAAAAATACCTAGAAATACAGCAGAACCAAAATTTTTAGCCATGACAATAAAACTCCCAAGTCTATTAAATGTTTTATCTCTTGTAACTTGAAATTTATACTCTAAATGACACCTAATGTTAAGGATATAAGAATGTTGTCTGATATAGTACTATACTGCAATTTCATTTCAAGGATCCTATTGTGGACAGTTTCAGGATTCTAAGCGGACACAAGAAATATCAGGCTTTATATACCTCACTCATATTCCCTGTGTATGTGTGTGTATATGATTGAAAAGCATATTTTCTTAATTGGCCTGCTGATGATATGGAGAAGGGGTGCTCCCTATACTATGGATCAAATCCATTTCGTGAAATGCTCAGCTACTGAAAAACTTGGTGAAAATAACCTTATAGAAAAGTTACTAATGTAGAATTGCAAGTTCAGACATCTAGGGATAAATATTTTGGTGTCTCACATGTGGATTGCCTTTAATTCCTTGATTACTTGGCATCTCCAGTTGATGTCAACCTGTTCCAACCTTGATGCCACCACAACCTGAGACTCCATCGTTGGCCACCTGCCCCATCTGTTTTTTCTTAGCCCTCACGTGATGGGAAGCAGAATAGCAAAGGAGTAAAGAGAGCAAAAGCCTTGCAGTTACAGTTTTGAGATTACCTTTCCGATAACTGTTTGCCATTGGACATCTCTCTGCTACTGTTTTTCTTTCTGGCAAGATGGGGACAGATGACGGAATCTACCTTTCAGGCTTGTGAGTTTGTAAGGAGAATGCCAAGTGTCTGCACGTAGCTAACATTCATTTCCTGTGTGCTCGTGGCTGTTAGTGGGCACGTGCCATCTCCTTCAGCTGACCTCAGAAGGCTTGCTAGGACACTAGAGCTCTTCAGGTTCCAGAAGGTAGGAGTATTGTTCCAGATTCCTAGCTCTTTCTGTTAAACATGTAAACCCAGGTTCTTTATTCATGCAGTGCAGAGGGCACCTGTCATTTAGAGTGCTATTTTGTGGGCCTGTACATCAGTCCCAGGCCTTTATGTTTTCTGATTCTTGCCACTTACTTGGGCATTTGTTTTTAATTTCCATGTCTAGAGACCTGGTCATACTTTCCACAAATCTTGACAATCATCCTGGGGGGATAAGGACTTGTTACAAGTTCGGGACCCAATAGCAAGCCATGAGATTGTGAAACTTAAAAGGTGAATATTTAGATTACCTCCATTTTGAGCCTTATCTCATTATGGGTATCTTTAAAAAAAATTTTTTTTTTAATGTTTATTTTTTTTTGAGAGAGAAAGAGTGGGGGAGGGGGGAGAGAGAGAGGGAGACACAGAATCCGAAGCAGGCTCCAGGCTCTGAGCTGTCAGCACAGAGCCTGATGTGGGGCTTGAACTCACAAACTGTGAGATCATGACCTGAGCCAAAGTCGGACGCTTAACTGACTGAGCCACCCATGCACCCCATGATGGGTATCTTTTGTGTTATTAATGTATATTTTCTAAAATAAGCTTTAAAATTATTAGCTTAAAGATTTATAGTAGTATATAATTTTTGTATATCTGAACATTTTTAGGCATATTCAAGTCTGAGTAGCGTATAAAATATACATTAAATTATATACATAGAATCTTTTATATATAATATATATTATACATATATAATATGTAGTATATAAAATATATATATTATATGTATAATAATTTTATAGAAAGAGAAGATTCTTTGCATGTAATAAGCATATGATATTTTTTACCATGCCTAAATTATAAAGTTGACTACTTAAGATTTTCCTGCATTTTGGGACAGTTGTTTCTTTTTCTCAGTAATTCTCTTGAGCAAAAAAGAATCAGGATGGAAAAATCGATAGCATTCCTAGTCATAAGTATCAGCCAACTAAATAATGAGTAAACATACTAAACAGAAAAATAAAGTGAAAATCACCAAGATACTAATAGTGGTTGTTGCTTGGTGGTGAGATTAAGGTTTATGACAGGAAGGAGTGTCACACCGAGTGTTCAATCTTCAGTGTTTAATAGGTCCTTGCATATAAGTGGGTAGTCAGTATCTGAATGAATGTGGATGTGTAAAAATGTTCTTCTCTTATACTTCTTGCAATTTTAAAATTTTATGTAATTAACACTGTCTTAGTACTATAATAAAACAAATCCTGAAGTTATTGTATAAGAAAAGATTTTTGTGATTATCAGTATGAATATAATCTGTATTTTGGCTTATTTTCTTAGGATAATTTGAATAGTAGAGTTACTGTAACAAAGAATATGATTTTTTTGGCCAAAATTTATATTATCAAATGGCTTTCCAAAGAGCTTATGTAGCCTTGTGCTACCAGCAAAGTATAACGGCCTCACCACACCTTGCTAGGATTATGTTTTATATTTTAAAACATAATTTTATTATGTTTTTAAAAATACTTCATTTTCAATTCTATTTGTTTATTAATGACGGGATCCCACTTAAATTTCTTTGCCAGTTTTATTTCCTGTTTTCTGAAATGTCTTTGTAACCTACACTCATGATAAGCAAGGAGTATGTGCATGACTTTAAAAGCTTAGGAAAAAAAGGACATACAAATTATGTGGTAATTTTACTTTTTCTTTTTAAAGATGAGGTTCTAAGAATTCTACAATTGCAAGGAGTTTGAAATTATCACAAGTTGGATAGTTAGGACTACTTTATTGGGTCCAAGTATAAGGTCTTTAATTTTTAGATGGACTGAAAGGAGTATAGAGTTGCACTAAAATTGCTGCATTTATAAGCTGTTGCATTGTACAAAGGTACTTTTAGCATCTGTTCTAAACTTTGAGTCTTGGGTGGCACCAGATAAGACAAATAGAATTAAGGGCATAATTGCTATTTTTTGAAAAATCGTTTTATGAAAATGAATTTTTACCCTTTGAGGTAAAACTTGGCATATGTGTTCTCCCTAGAAATCTGTTCATGGGATTCAACATTTTTTCTAGAGCTGTTCATGTGGTGGTACTTAAAAGTTTTTGACATAAATATGTATCTTTTACATGGGTGATAAATTTGAGACCAGCATTTTTATGAGCATGGTAGTAGATGAAAGAGAATGAATAATTTAAATACATGTATATTTCATATAAGTATATGTGCAATCTCTTTGGCCAATTGCTTTTCAAAAGCTGATTATATTATGTGGGCTTATATTTATTTTTATAGCACGCCCAACATATGTTGGACCCATGGATTAGGTTGTAATACTGGAAAAACTATGCTATCTGATTTTCATACTGATAGTGACGTGGTTCATTTAAACTCAGTGTCAGCTCAGAGAGGTATATGTATGTCTAAGTGAATCCTCCATTAGGCAGTGTTTACAAGGAGGTATCATGGGTGTTAGTTTTTCTATGACTGAACAACATACACAGGCTTGAACTCAGCCTCATGGTCTAGTACTCCAGAATCCTCCAAACCTGTTCAGTCTCAGGTTGAGGAAATCATAGACAGGTGTCCCCACAATCTTAGCTAATTCCTCAGCCCAGCTTAAGGATCCTGTTACCTCTCTCTCATTTGGCACAGTTGGTATCCCTAACCTTGACTGTTCTCAGAAGATGATGATAATTTCTCTTTCTGGCTTGAATCTGAAGTACCTCACCTTTCTTCCTGTTTATCTTCAAACACTATACCTACTTTTCTTGTATCTTCTCATGGAAGAAACCTCTTTCTTTCAAGGCTACCCCATATTCCTGAGTCTTAGCCCTTTTCCAGGAGGACCTATTTATCTGTTACAACATTTCCTTTATTATATTTCCCTCCTCTGTCCACTTCTTCTCAGCTGCCTTTATTACCCCAGCCCCTGACCTTCATATTCCCACCGGGTTTTCCCACATGCACTGCAAATTAAACACATCGAAAATGATTTCAAATTCTCCTTTGAAACAGGCTCTTCCACCTGCTCTCCCTTCCCTACTCATTTTAGCCACAACCTGGAAAGCAACCCAAACTCCTTTGTTCTTACTTGCCTGGCCGTTTGCTCACCGATTCTACTCGATTCTACCTCTACAACTCGTTGCCTTCTCCTTCTCTCTGCCTGGTTGCTGCTCTTTCTTCTCTTGGTACATCTTCCCTACTTTGACTGGTCTGTCTTCTTGTTTCTTTTTTGAGACCAACTCTAGAAGACTATCTCTTTATTATGTAAAGACTAGAATCTTTAAGGCATTAGCTTGAAACAAATATGCACCTTTATTAAATATTACTAAAATTTCTAGGTTAAGTATTTAGTGATAGTGATAGTCTTTTCTTTTTGTTTCTCTCTCTTTTTTTTTTTTTTTATAAAAGCATGCGTTGCATTTATTCTATCAAGTGTGGTCACTTCATTTTAAATTTTTAGTGAACTTGTTTCATGTTGTTAGTCCCTAGTTTTGTGTCACTGGACCTCTGCAAATTTTATTGTATTTTACTTTTCTATTTTTAGTATAATATTTCTGTGACTTGATACAAATGATCCAATTAATTTTGTGAGTGCCTAGCATCCGAACATAAAGTAACACAGAGTGATAACATTCATGTGCTTGGACAGCATTTAAAGGAAAAAGAAAGGAGGCTTGTGTCAAAAGTGTGCTGCAGATCTCAGATTACCAAGGGCATTACTGGACTTCAGGTATCTTGGAACCATAAGTACTGCAAAACTAGGATTTGGAGGATATGTGAAGAATAAAGACTACTTTATATTAACATTTCTTTTTACTATAAAGGAAATAGCATTAATTTGAAGAGAGTTAGTTTACACAAAGTAACTCTTGTTCATTGTTGGTTTCAATTTTTTAGGGCAAGATTAATAAGAATTATTAAGTAGTCTAAACCTTAAATTTGTGCCTTGTAATTAGCTTAATTTCATGTCACAGGTTTTTATGGGAGCCATCTAAATTTTTTTATTCACTGGGAGAGCACTGTTATGTTTCCAGCCTGAGCAGAGGAAGGCTGGTTTTCATGTATGTCCTGAAACAAATTAGCACAGTTTGGTTAAAACAGCTGCCTAAGTGATGAGAAACAAATTGGATTAGAAAATCCTACTTGGTAGTTTAACATGTCAATTAGTTAAGTTAGGATTTGAACCGTATCATACAGTCATGAGATGGAAAATGACACACGGTGGTCAAGCCAAGTGTCTGGTAATGGGGCCAGCCTCAATCCCTGGCTCTGCTTTGATCAAAAAGGAATGGTATATTTCCCCTTCTGACAACAGTCCAGTTTCTCCAAGTGCAAGATGAGAATTGTACACTTAATAAGGCTTGATCAAGTACCCATTGTGAATTAGATGACTTATTTAAAGATGAAGCAACATACTTGGAAATCATTACAGAAAGCAAGGCTATCTAATTTCAGTGCACTGGTGCTTTGTTATTCAGTGTGGTGGTTCAGAATGCATCCGCACATCATGAGGAATCCTGGTGGTCACATGGTATAATGTAGGAAATTCACTGGGTCAGATATAGGAGTGGACTTAACAATGTTCATCAGCCGTAAGTTCAAAACTGCAGGATCTGTGCTCCTCCAGAACTTGGGAGCGCTGGGAAAGTACTGCAGTAAGAAGGACTGAGGTCTGGCCAAGAGAGCCTGGAAAGCTTAGATCCTCTTTTATCCTTATTCTTCTTGCAAACCCAGTTTCCTATACTCCATTCCTACTTTATTTCTAACTCTTGAAGCTCTTACATAACCAGGCTTTTAAAGGCGAAAGCCTTGGAGTTCAACTTCTGGTTCCTTGACTTAGTAGCTTTGTGACTTTGGCAGCTACTTAACTTCACAACCCTTTGTTCCCCCATTTATAAAATGATAATATCTACCTTCAATGTTGTGACAACTATTAAACGGGTTAACACATGCAAAATGTGTAGTGTCTGTGTATATATTAATGTTACCTAGGAATGACGTTGATAACATCAGTTCACTTAAAAGAATATGGAGAAAGCAATCCTAATGGTACTTGAGAAGTGGTTTCCAAACCACAGAGAACATCAGAATCACCCAGAAGCCTCAAAATAGGTAGGGAAAAAGAAACATGGATTCTTTCTATGAATATTCTAGCTGAATTGGGCCTCATAATCTCCACTGGCAACATTTTTCCTCTCCAGCAGATATTTTGCCTAATACCTTCTTTAAAATCAGAGTTAATAGTCTAATTGCTTTGCATTTCTCTTCATAGTGGGAAACCTGTTTGGATAGGATAAAAAAAAAAAGCAGCCAAGCAGCTTTTGAAAAGATGAAATTTTTATGTTTCTAAGTTTTCTACAACTTGTCCCAGATCATTGTAAGATGATGGGGGGAAGGAAGGGAGGTTGTTCTTTTTTTTTTTTTTTAATGTTTATTTTTGAAAGGGAGAGATACAGAGTGCTAGTGGGGGCAGAGAGAGGGGGACAGAAGATCTGAAGTGGGCTCTGCACTGACAGAGAGCTTGATGTGGGGTTCGAACTCATGAACCCTGAGATTATGAACTGAGCCCAAGTCGGACATTTAACCACCTGAGCCACCCAGCTGCCCCAGGAGGGAATTATAGTGTCCATCAGAGATTTTGAAACTTAATTGAATATTTCTACCTTAGTAAAACTGAACCCATTTATCTGTATAATCTCTTCAAGCTTGTAGTTATTGAAAAATTTATATTCTCTTTCCCTATTCTTAGCCGAGAGCAGCTTGCACATTATTTACTTACTTGGGTGCTGTTCTGCAAATTCGTCTATTTAAAGCTTGTGAGGGAGCCAAGCCACAGGATCTGGCTGACTTTCAGCTGCTAAACAGGGGGCATGTAACTTGCCATTGGTCCCCAACTGAGAGAACTGTGGGTGTAATTTCTTTTTTGGTAAACCTCCATCCTGAAGTGAATTTATCTCCTCTACACATTTGTTTTCCTTTGAGTGTTTTCCTTTTGTTGCATGATCCTCACTTTGTTGGACAGAAGTACTTCTGTAGTGTTACTTACCCTCTCAAAACAACAAAATTTACTTTTGTGATGCTGTTTAAGTCAGAGGATATAAAGGAAATCCCATCCAAACCAGCAGTTACCATTCATCAGAGGTGGGCGGGGCAAATTGAAGCTGCTCTTGAAGTCAGAAAACCAATAGTCCGTGGCAAGACGGAGCTGGGACTGCAGGGCCACAATGTGGGCTTACGACAGTGTCAGGGCTTGTGGTCAAACCTACTCTGTGGTTTGACTCTGAGTTACGTTGTCTCATGTGGTTGGTTTAAGAAAGGTCATTCCTTCTCTCTCGGTGTCATTGATATTTTTTGTTATCAATGATTCCCCTCACCCCCCATTTCTACCACGGCCACCAACATATATTCAGTGTTTACTGTGTGCCATGAACTGGGCTCAAACTTCATTTTCTTATTTAATCACGACTTTTTTTTTTTTAATGTGGTAGGAAACTACTATTTCTCACATCTTACAGATGAGAAACCAAGGCTTAGAGAAGATACTAGCTGTGAAGCTTTGGAGAAAAAGTGGCAGAGCTCAGGTTTATGCCGGGGCTCTCAGTCCCCAAAGAGCATGTTCTTAACCTCTATGCTGTATTGCTTTCCTGAACTAAGATGATTGTTGGAAAGTATCCATGTTAGGAACTCACCACTTTTAAATGTTCCATACATAAAAATTTGGAATGGCTTTTCTCCCAGTTCCGTTATTTTAAAATAATGTAAGTACCTCTAGTAAAGGGAATCAAAAGGTTAGGCTAGAAAGCTTTATATAATTTGGCAAGACTAAATTTTTAGTTTCTTGTTTAAAATAAATATGACCTTTCAAAAGAAGAATAGGCAGTATGTGTTTATATAAAGCCAGTTATTTATGCAAACTTTGTCAGCTAAGTACTACATCTGTTAACTATATACTTTTTAAAAGGGTAGTAAAGGATGATCTAATAAGGCATAAAGATCATAAAGATTATATGAAACCTGGTGGCCAATGATTTTTTTTTTCTCTCTGAGAAATTGTACTTAACCACAGAAGAGGGTTTAGAGCTTAAATAGTCAAGGGTTCCTTGGTACTTAAAGTTGTTAAAAATACTTAGGTATTCTCTTGGGTCTCTAAAATACTCTGTCCAGGATAAATGGATGTAGACATATTTTAAGGCAGATGGATGAAGTAGATGAGCTTTCAGAATCCTAGCCAGCACTGTGATCTATTCTGTCCTGCATTTAATAATTCTGATTAGTCAGGAGATTTTTAGAATTTGACATTTACCATTGGTGTAAGTAAAACAGAATTGGACTTGACAGCTGTTCTTAGTCATGTAAACTTAAGTTTTAATATTTGAACATAAAACTAATGTTCAATGTCCTCTGGTTAAGAATGGTAACTAGATGGACTTGCCTTGGCCACCACCCAACCTGACTTGTCCCTAAAATCCAGAAGGAAGTTCCAACAACTAAAAACCAAAAGGACTGAATTTAAAAACAGAAGTTGAAGGCCATTTGTTATGCTTCTGATAGCTATGTCTACCTGAAAGCTAGAAATGGCTTCACTCCCAACCAGTGGACCCTGGGTGAGAAATGAAAGTTCTCTGCCAATGAGAGAACTGGACAGATGTCCTTTTTGTCCTTTTTGTTGCATGACTTCTTTGTAACAACAGAATGGTAATTATAAATAGTGAATACTTCTAATATTCCAGATACTACATTAAGTGATGTTAACTCATTTAATTACTGCAATGACTGTACAGGTTAGATACTGTTACTATTCCCGATTTCCAGATGAGGATATAGAGGCACAGAGATGACCATTATTAGCCGTGTGGTTTGAGCAAGTTAAGTAATGAAGTCAGATTCTGATCCAGAGGGTCTGGCTTCAGGGCTTGTGCTCCTAATGACAAGGATAAACTGTCCGTGAAGCCAGATTCCTCTTTCTTAAACCTTTCTCTCTAAAGTGTTTGTCTTGCAATTTCCTACAAATATTCACCAACTCCCAGAAAATAAATGCATAAGAAATAGGTGACACATTGTATCTTGGAAAGTGTGGTTCCTTTTAGTGGTATATAAGTCAGGGGGATGACAGAAAGAACCCTGATGGGAGTGACTGTAAAGATTATAATTAACATATTTCACTTCAGTATTCTAGAAATCCAGACAGTAGGTAAGAGAAGGTTCAATTCTAATTTAGCATAGTTAGAGCAGAGAAAAGTTGCCTAAACATTGAATTAGGTTGGGGAATGGGCATATCAAGTGCCACTCATGAGTTGGGATGAAAATAGAATTTAACCAACACCCAAACATTCAGAGAGAAAGCCCAAAGGCAGCCCTCACAATTTATCTCCTAGATCCTGAGTAGACTTGCCCTTCTTTGAGGAGAAAAAAAGTGTGTTGTGTAATTGTCACGTAATGAGAGGAAAATCATTCAGAAACTTTGCCAAGTTCAGATTCCTGATATTCCTGCATGAGAAGAACAGAAGAAAAATTAAGGAAAAAAGTTTGTCCTCAGTAGGGACAAACTAGTTTGTCAGTAGGATGCAGGGAAGACTTATTCTTCATAAGTTAGGTTGGGAAGCAGTGGTGCATGGGCTGAGATCAAGGGATAAGGTGATCCGATGAGAAGTGAGGTCAGATGACCCAAAGCAAGCTAAACCTAGAGCGGTCATAGGGTTTTCACTGGGGAGTGTCCAGTACAGAATTGATTGTTTGGAAAACAGAATAATGATATGGAGGAAAATCTTGAGAAACAAAATCTGAGAAGACAAGGACAAATTGATGAAAATGATGGCAGGAAAGATGATAGAGACCAACAATAAAAAGTCTCAGTTGAAAAATGGCCCAGTTTTATAGAGCCAGAGATTATGGCCTCAGACTGGCAAAAGTATTTGAATAAAAGGGATAAAGAGAAAAGTCCACAACCATCTATAGGAAAGTACTTTACATCCAAAGCACAAAAATCAAAATCAGACTGTCCTGAGACTTACAGTTTTGGTGTCAAAAGGAAAAAAGAGTAGACTAGCGCCTACATTTTGAAAGATGAAGATGTAACTAGATAATCTTGGAACACAGCCAAGTTGTCTTCACTGATGTGCCATGCCACCTGAGTTGTCACCATTGCAGTATTTGCTGTAATTGCAGAAAGCTTTACTCCAGCTTTGTGAAACAAATCCTGTCATAATGGGTTCACATGCACTTGCCAGCACAAACATTTAACTAGGGCATGAACCCAGGCAAGAAGGATGTGTGGCACATTTCAGTCTCCCCTCTGTGGCTCTCCCAGTAGGATAATGCATATCCTGGTTATCTATTACTGCGTGACAAATGTTCCAAACTTAGTAGCTTAAACTTACTAGTTTAAAACAATTATTGCTTATGAAAGAAATCTTATCATCTCTGGTGATCTGAGAGTTGACAGGTTGCATTTGGAGGCTCTCACTTGGGGACATTCATTCTGCTGTGTCCATTGACTGCTAAAGATGCCTCCATCTGGAGGCTTCTTCCTGACCCGTGTGGCTCCTGGGCTGGCATGGCTGGAAGAGTTGGTGCTGGTTGAGTGTCTCTCTCTCCATGTAGTCTCTTCATGTGTTTTGCTTGGGTTTCTTCACAGTGAGACCTCTGGGTGGACCCAGATTGAAGCTTCAGGCTTCTTAGGAAGTCCCAGAAAATCACCTCTCTCATGCAAGTTGTTAAGGCCAATCCAAATTCAAAGTCGTTGGGGGGGGGGGGGTGCAGGGAACAGAACAGACTCCACCTCTGGGTGAAGGAGTGGCAAATGCATATAAGGAGGGAAGTTTTGTCACCACTCACTTTATTTCCTAAATCTGGAAGCTTTCGAATACCATAGAGTGCCATTTCTTGGTTTAACACAAATACACCTATGGAAGAGTTTATTTAGTTTTACTAAAGAGGTAATTTGGCTATGTAAATTATTTTTATTCAGAAATCCTTGGTTGGATTGTTACATAGATGTTAACTAAGGATTTTAGTGATAGTCTGGGAAATTATTTTATTATATATTTATTAGTGATAGTCTGGGAAAGGTATTTTCATAAACTGGAAATAAACTTTTTCCATTTCAAAATGGAAGACAGGCTCCACTATCCAAAAATGTGCTATTCAGCATTTTTTCAGGAATGGATTAGATCCAGGTACTGACGGTTCCTGTAGTGAAAGGGCATAAAGACACTGAAATATGCAACAGTTACAAAGTGTGATGTTCATATTCTCATTTCTTGAAAAAATCTTTGTAAGATATCCTAAGAAATCAAGTAGTTGGTTAGCATTCATGATCTAGAACCATTTTTATTTAAAGCACACACATGAGTGCATACACACGTCTTTGGTTAACAATGGTTATTTCTTAGAGGTTTTTATAAAAAAACATTTTACAGTGATTTTGTATTTTGTGTTTTTTAAAAATTTTTTAGTTTTATAATTCATTGTCAAGTTAGCTAACATACAGAGTATACAGTGTGCTCTTGGCTTCGGGAATAGATTTCCATGATGCATCACTTACATACAATACCCAGTGCTCATCCCAACAAGTGCCCTCCTCAATGCCCATCACCCATTTCCCCCTCCTCTCTGCCCCTCCCATCAACCCTACATTTGTTGTCTGTATTTAAGAGTCTCTTATGATTTGACTCCCTCTCAGTTTGTAGCTTTTTTTTTTCTTTCTCCTGTGGTCTTCTGTTAAGTTTCTCAAATTCCACATGTGAGTGAGAACATAAGATATCTGTCTTTCTCTGACTGATTTATTTCACTTAGCATAACACCCTCCAGTTCCACGTTTGTTTACTTTTGAGAGAGAGAATGAGAAGGGGGAAGAGGATCCAAAGCGGGCTCTGTGCTTACAGCAGAGAACCTGTTGTGAGGCTCAAATCCATGAACCGTGAGATCATCACCTGAGCCAAAGTTAGATGCTTAACCAACAGAGTCACCCAGGTGCCCCAATTTTGTATTTTTAAAATAAATGTAGCTACCAAAAAGTACAAATAATTGATATGTATAAAGAACAATGATAAAATACAAAATCCCTGTACCCACCACTCAGTTTATAAAATAGACCATTATTGATGACATTGCCAAGATGGCAGAGGAGACCCCAGCCTTCATTCTCCACAAAGACTGGCAAACAAAAACGTTTCTGGGAGAGCTCTGGAGTCCACTTAAGAAACTTCAACAACCCATGTGACAAAATACTTGATAGTAAATGATCAAAAAAGGAAAGAAGTTTCATTTGGGCCTCATCATGCCATCCCCCATGACTGCATTGCTCAGAGCCAAGAGAGAACACCCAGCTAGGAAGAATTCCCCTCTCAGCTTTCTCAGCCTTTTGGGGTACTGCATGAAGGACCCGCTTTTGTCACCCCATCCAGAGACCAGAAAAGCTGAGATGTATACAGATGGCTAGGAACAAGGCCTAAACGCAGGGGCTACCAGTATCAGCCACACAGTGGGAGGAACCTCAGTTCCCAGGGACAACCTGCTCTGCAGATGAACCCAGTAGCTTTCACCACTGAAGAAACCAGGGTCACCCAGATCCCCGACAAATTTCACTAGTTTTCACCCGATGAGTACTCATATTTGGTGATGCAGCTGCCTGAGTCCCTACCCACTCCCTGCCCTCCACCCCTGACAAAAGCCCAAGACCCATACAGAAAGCCAGTCCCTGTGGCTATGTGAGTGCAAGACACCAGCTTAGAACACTCCCAGCTGATCCTCACCACTGTGCATGCTCTTGAAGCTAGCCCCTCCACCTGCACCCTTGAATGCTGCTGGTCTGATGCCCAGCGCTAGCCTCCATTGTCACATGCCCATCCATGGCAAGAGCTTAGAGCTATGAGAGTAGGTGCCTATAACCAAGGCCCCCACAGCTGCTTGCAGTTCTGGATCTGGCTCTGGCTCTGGCTCCTGTCCTTGGCCTGTACCACTGGGCTCACTTGCAGCTATCACCTCCAGCTTTATACCTGCATGCCTCTAGACTAACCTCTGACACTGGCCTCCACTGCCACATGCATGCCTGTGGAGGGACCATTCAGCTTCAGGAGGGCATATACATAGCCAGGGCTCCCGCAGCTGCCCATGGACCCTGATGTGGCCCTGACTTCTGTTACTGGCTTGTACCACTGAACTCACCTGTAGCTAACTATCCCAGCTATGTACTCACACACCCTCAGTCTGACTGTTGACACCAGCCTCTGCTGTGCACCAGTGATCACAACCATTAGCCACAGTCATGCACACTGATAGCCAGGGCCCCCAGAGTGTCCAGGGCATCTGCAGTTGGCCTTCACCATTGCTACCTGTCCTGGCTCCCCCTGTGTGTGTGTGTGTGTGTGTGTGTGTTTGTGTTTGTGTTTGCAATAGGCCTCTGCCACTAATCAGGCACCTGCAGCTGGTTCCCTGCAGCCAAATGCATGCCTGCCACTGGCTCCAGCCACTACTGCTGCCTGCTTTGGTTCCTAGCCTCTGAACCTGGAGTTGTTACTGAGGCTCCCAACAACCCTTACAGCTTCTGCAGACCTCTGCAGCAGTCACCAGGGACGTGTGGTTATTTAGTTGAGAGGGTGCCCACTCTTAAGACTCTTTGTCAACATTGTACCAGAATTCCTAGACAGAGTAATTAGGCAAGGGAAAATAAAAGGGATATAAATCAGAAAAAAGAAGTAAAACTATGTTTGCTGATGGCATTATCTTGTGTATATAAAATCCAAGATTCCATCCCCAAACTGTTATACCTAGTAAATGACTTTAGTAAAGTTGCAGGATACAGAATCAATGTACAAAAGTAAGTTGCGTGTTTGTACACTAGCAATGACCTATTGAAAAAAAAAAGAGTCCTATTTAAATAACATCAAAAGATAAATGTATTTAACCAAGGAAGTGAGTGATTTATATGCCAGAAACTATAAGATTCTGACGAAAGAGACAAATCAAAAGATATCTGATGTTCAGGGATCAGAAAAGTTACTATTGTTAAAATATCTATATTACCCAGAGCCATCTATAGGATTCAGTGCAATCTCTCTCCCAGAGTGGATTGATAAATTTTGATCTTACCTCCCACAAATGTTTTTAATGGGATATGGTAAATTTATTCATCTGGAAATTTAACTTCTTTCCCCTTTTAAGACCTCCATATTTGTAACCATGATTTTGAATTCAACTGATTGAAAATAACTTTCACACCAGAGCAAAACTATAAAGAACATTTGTATTAAAAGCAATTTACCTCTAAAAAAAATTTCTAATGGCATTTTTCACAGAAATATAAAAATTTCTATTTCACAGATATGGAAAAATTTTTGTGGAACCATAAAAGACCCTGAATAGCTAAAGCATCTTGAGAAAGAAAAAAAGTTGGAGGCATCACACTTACTCATTTTAAGCCATAATTGAGAGCCCAGAAATAAACACATGTATATATGGTCAACTTATATTTGACAAGGGAGCCAAGAACACAAAGGATAGTCTCTTTGATAAATGGTGTTAGGAAAACTGGATATCCACATGCAAAAGAATGAATTTAAGCTCCTATTATACATCACCAAAAATTAACTCAAAATGGATTAAAGATTGAAACATAAGGTCTGAAACCATAAAATTCTTAGAAGAAAAAATAGGGGAAAAACCCCATTGTACTTTATTTATTTATTTATTTATTTATTTATTTTATTTTTAATGTTTATTTATTCTTGAGACAGAGACAGAGTGTGAATAGGGGAGGAGCAGAGAGAGAGAGGGAGACACAGAATCCGAAACAGGCTCCAGGCTCTGAGCTGTCCGCACAGAGCCCGATGCAGGGCTCGAACCCACGAACTCTGAGATCATGACCTGAGCCGAAGTCAGACACTTAACCGACTGAGCCACCCAGGCGCCCCCATTGTACATTTAAACTAGACCTATAGATGAATTATTTCATTGCTTTTTATCTACTCTATATTTTAACATATTGCACTTAATTTTTAATGTGTACAGTTACATGTATACCAATTTTAACTGATAATATATAAAATTCTTCCAAAGTAGCATATGAGTAAAGAACTCTTCATCTGCTTGACACCATGCATTTAGATAAGCTTAATGATTAAATTCCTACCTCAAATAAAACCTTGCTGGCACTAGGGAATGTTCATTACTCAATGGAAAAGCCACAGTGTTTCAGTCAATCAGTGTGGTCAACTTGTGAAATGCTCAATTTGTGGTGTTATATGGAATGAAATTGAAAAAAGATTTATGCACAGATATTTTCTTTTTACTTTAACTTTTTTTATTGTCACAGTTTGACACAGAATACATTCACTTTTTGCTACTATAACATTAATTTTCTGTCTTGATCTTGTGAAGAGATCTAGGAAAGATAGTATGAGGAAGAAATTAGGAATCAAGGTTATTAAACATGTCAGTGGCTTCTGGATTTCTGTGCACTCCAGATACAGAATGAGTTATACAGGAATTAGTTTACCTCACTTGAATCTAATGTTACCAGATAAGTAGCTAATACATTTTTGCCTTCAGAGAATCCCTTCTCTTTGCATTTTTTTTTTTATTCCTTTGGTAATGGGAGTGTGGCCAGATACATTTTAGCCATAGTAGAAACCATAGCCCATCTTCTATTTGGTTCTCTTCCTCAGCCTTCAAAAACCTTGGATTTCCCATCCTAAATAACCCCTTGCTATCCGCTTCCATCTCTCTCTTGGAACAGCAGTCTCTAGTGGAACCTTCACTTCTGCCTCTTGACTTACTCCTGCCAGTCTGGTCTCTGCTCTGTCAGCATTACTGAACTCCTCTTTGACGTCATTGATGATATCCTAATATCCAAACTGAAAAGCCACTTTCTTTTAGTTTGTTAAATAAAAATTGTATTTAAGGTGTATAACCTGATTTGATATGCATATACATGATGAAATGGTTACCACAGTCAAGCTAATTTACATAACTTCTCCCATAGCTACATATGTGTGTGTGTGTGTGTGTGTGTGTTCGATGAGAGCACCTGAAGTCTCTCTCAGCAAATTTCCAGTATTCAATACAATGTTAACTATAGTCATCATACTTGTACCTTAACTTTAATGCTTAGAACAAAATGACGTATGATCCAAATGTTGCCATTTTGCTTTTGTAATATTTCTATTGCAGACTTCCTAGAGGATTATGTTTTTAGAGACTTTATGATTAGTCTCTTTGGTGTTTCTATAATGGAAATCCTTAAAATAGGATTTACGACAAAGTTATCCTTATCTCAGCTTATAAGTTCTAACAGGTAGTGTTACAGTAAAGCTTTGAAAATCCTATCCTGTCATAAATAAAATGCTTCCCTGTCATTTGGGTGACTTTAGGGATTGATATCTAAATGAGGAGGTATTTATGAAATGGTACCCTAGACCAATTTGTCTTTGAGTTAAATAGAATCCATGATAGTTTTTTTCTCCCCCCCTCCTACCATACAACTTCCTCTCATCTGGACTTGTTTCTTTCCATATTTTGTTTGTAAATACAGGAACTGGGAAAGAGCTCTAAAGTCATGCTTTGCCCTTAGTTAATAGGAATTATTTTTCCGTATTTCATGGCATAAAACCTGTACCCTTAAAGGAACTTTGCTGTTCAAGCAAAAAATGTTTTGTCAGAGCCAGAAAAATAGCACTGATTAGTTATGACTCCAAGCCATAAACTTTTACCATAGAGATTTTGCGACTCTTTTTGAGTTTACTGTTTTTAATTCCCCAGATGTTTTAATCTTTTATTTAATGTGTAATTTGGCCATAATCCTTACAAAATAGAATTTTAAATGCTCCATGATGTACACAAATATATTTAAGTAAACTGTCTTCTCAACCAGTATACCCAGGTGTAGTTTATGGAGGGATATGTTTTAGGTACATGTGCACTTACAATTTTTTTTTTTTTTACATTTATTTGTTTTTGAGAGACAAAGCACAGTGAGGGATGGGCAGAGAGAGAAGGAGACACAGAATCCAAAGCAGGCTCCAGGCTCTGAGCTGTCAGCACAGAGCCCGATGCGGGGCTTGAACTCACAAACTGTGAGATCATGACCTGAGTCAAAGTCAGATGCTCAACCCACTGAGCCACCCAGGCACCCCACACGTGCACTTATAAAGATGCATACACCTGCATCCCTCAGAGAAATTGTGCACAGTAATTTTTAGGATGGACTACTTCATTGCTGTCAGTGACCTAGAATTTCAGATTAAATTGAAGGGTCATTAAAATATAGCTGCAGTTGTCTTTAAAACAACTTGATTAATGCTATAATTAATTTAGCTTTTAAGGAAACATGTGAATCATGAGCCCTGGGCATTATTTTGGTGAGATTTAGAATTTTTTTATAGGAAGATGTGGAAAATGCATACTTTAAGGCAATTTAAAATACTTTATGAAGTGTTAAGTGTATCAAAATAGAAGTATTAATCCTTACATTTATTACCCATGCATTTTGTCAGTTTTGTATTAGAATCAAACTGATTAGAAGTGATTTCCATAAATGTCTTGTCTTCTGACTGAATTCTGTACTACTACTGTAAAAAAAATGCTAACCTAATTTTTGAAAATGGTAAAGCAGGAAAGCTTTCTATTCTCAATAACTCACTCTCCGACTTCCCTGATAAAGGAGTTATTATAACCATGTTCTATCTTTGTAGCTGTAACTTTTTTTCATTAGCAACATAATAGTGAAAGGTAGAATACAGTTCTTTTACAAGATGATTTTTTTATATGTGAGCCTTAACATCTTTTTTTCACAGTCTTTCCTTAAAGTCCCTTTTTTTTTTTTTTTAACCAACTTCATTTTTGGTCCCCTCATTTGGACAGGCTGGCTTAAATGATTGAAAGCCAAATGAGGATGCAGTATCTGAGTATAGTAAATGTGCACAGCACTTTGCCCACCCTACAGTTTTGGTGGGCATGACTTCAACCGTTAATAGGCATTTTTAACTTTTAACTCAACTGCACTGATGCATTTAGCTCATGTTTAAACACAGGTCCTGAGCCTGCTGCCCTGCTAAGATGGTGAGAATGTTGCCTTTTTTTTAACATAAATTCTTAGTGATTTCTCTATATGTTTTTTTTCATGGAACTCCAGGCGATGTCTTTACTATAAACATAGTTGTTCGGAATGTGAATCTCCTCTTGGATATCTGATTCAGTGATGATTCATTTTAAATTGTTTCCATTAGGTCTTACATCGTTTCATGTTACTTGTAAACTTTTGGTTTCTCATGTTTTCTTTTGACACCTAAGTTAAATAAAACTGATTAGAGTATAGTGATATAAGCAATGCTTGGGAAATACTATGGATACTTATTGTGTGTATATGTATGTATGTACATGTGCAGTAGCTTCCTTTGATTTTACTTTGTAGTCTACGCTTAAAAGTCAATATACTTCTGGAGAGTAAATTACCATTTTCAGTTGAGGAGAAATAAAGCTAATTTATTAAAGATTAGGATGTTTATAAAAATCCTTACCCATGTTCTGCTCTTTTAATATTTGGCAAGCACAGACAAAGATATTAGGATTCAAGATAACTCAGCAAAGTTTTAGACTTCTTGAAACTTTATTAGAGATTTGATGTCTCTAATAATCATTAGGTGTGTTGAACATGTTATTTAGAGTTCCTTGTCCAGTATTTTGCTTCTAATTGAGATCCATCACTGCTGCGTGGGTGGTTGACAAAGATTCTACATTGACCATAACATTTGTTTTGTTTTTACTTGTAGACAGAGACTATTCATTTTGGCAAATACTTGTTTACTTTCCATGTTCTGCAAGAATAACAGTGAAAAAAAAATGCCCTTTATCATCCTGGTCTTGTATCAAAACAATGATGGGCCCAGCCTTCATTTTATGAATTTGATGGTCCAGGCATTTAACCGTGAATGACCTGTTCATAGGGTTTGTGGGAGCCTCTGATTAAAGGGAAGAATGTTGTAACACTGAGCTTCTTCCTCTCTTACCTCTCAGGACATCACATTTATATCACACAAAGGTGATGAGAGAGAGATTAGCACAATGGATAAGGAGGGTAAACAAAGGGAACAGATTCCCTGAGTTCAAATCAGAGCTCTGCCATATGCTGGCTCTGTCATCTTAGGTTACCTTACCTTTATGATCTTCTGTTTTCTTTTCTGCATAGTAGGACTAAAGATACTATCTATTTCACAGAGGTATTTTTAGTATGAAATGAGTTGTACATAAAACACTGCCTGGCACATAGTTAACACCTATGTGGTGGTGGTGGTGATTAGCTAACACCTACATGATGATGATTTAATAATTTGGAAGAAGCTCAGAGTACCTTTCTGAAAGAAAAAAAGGATTTGTAATATGCTCCCTTCAATACAGCTAATATTTTAATACCTCTCATATTAAATATTTGACACAATATTTGTGTCACCTGGTCTGAAAGGGAATTACTTTACAATTTTTGAAGTGCCAACTCTATATCTTAGATATATATCTATATACTCTCTATATATCTATATACTCTCTATATCTATATAGATATATAGATCCTTTAAAAAGAGTCCCCCAACTTGATAATAATTCAAATTTATTTTTTTAAGTTTGTTTATTTTTGGGAGAGAGAAAGAAATGAATGAATGTGGGGGAGAGGCAAAGAGAGAAGGGGGGTAGAGAGAGAGAATGAATGAATGAATGAATGAATGAATGAATGAATGAATGAATCACCAGGCAGGCACACTATCAGCACAGAGCCTGATGTGGGGCTTGAACCCATGAACCATGAGATCATGACTTGAGCCAAAATCTGACGCTTAACTCACTGAGTCACCCAGGTGCTCCTATAATAGTTTTTTTCAACTGCAATTTTGGTTTTTTTTGTCCAACTCTTTAGAATTTCTGCAAACTAATTAGATTGTCTTTCAAAAAAACCCGGAATCTTGTTAATTGGGTGAATTGAGACATAGAGTAAAGTAAAGCAAGTTTCTGGTATATAACCACAGGAGAAATGAGTCATCTGTAACATGAGTGATCTACACCTTAGCTTGAGCATAAAGATAAGGGGCGCTTTTCCTGGCTGTGTGCCTTCCTCTTGACACAGGGGTAGCTTGATTTCTGTTGCTTTCTTGGGGCATCATCACAAATGGAACCAAGGGAGGGGAGTCCCAGCACAAAGAAGTTTGCTTCATTTCACAATTTGGAAGCTATTTCTCAGTTGGGAAGGAGGTTGTCATTTACTTTGAAGTGCTCTTACATCCTCTTCCAAAGTTCTTTCTCCTGCCCACGTCCTTTTCCTCAGAGTTTTATACTCTCGACTTGTGTATACTCTTAACTTGGTGCTGAATCACCTCTTGAAGCTTAAAAACAATTCTGGATTTTCTGTCCTGAAGGTTTCAGTCAGGAGTCAGTGGATGGCTAGGGAACCTATACTTAAAAAAACCTCCCTGGAGGATTCTATGTCTGGCCCATGAACTGGCTTTTGGAACCACAGGTCTAAACTTCCAATTCTCAGCTGGAAGAGAAACATCCTGTGTTTTCTTCCCTTGGGCTTTACCATGGGCACGCTGTTGATACTGAGCTGGAAATGCTAAATGTGTTGCTTGACCTCAGGAAACTGAGGCTTTGAATGCCTTAACCCCAGGGAAGAATTAAAATGAGAAGTATACATTGTAGGGCCAGGCCCATGGGGAAACTAATGTGGCCCAAGGGAACTCTGATATACTGGGGGACTGGTTGGGAAGATTGATGCTTTTTTTCATCCTAGTATTTACTTATTAATTTGTTTGTTCAGCAGCCATTTAAATGATTATGAGATCAAAGACATTTTGCTGGGCACAAGGGATGCAAATAGTATAGTGGAAAGAATACAGGTTTTAGAATCAGCCAGATGTTGGTTTGAATCCTTGCCGAGCTATGTGATTTTGAGCTATTAACTTCTCTAAACTTATTTCCTCATTGGCAAAATGGAAATAATGCCTACCTTGCAGGCTGTCATAAGGATTATAAATAATACACATGAGGCATCTCACATAAGTTAGCATTCATGTGGCAGGTATAGTGTCTGGAACTGTACACACATTTTCTTTGCCCCTCATAGGTGGTACTATTGATACCAATTTAGAAATGAGTAAGCCTTTGAAACAGTAACTGCTCCAAGATCACTAGCTTCTGAGAGGAAGAGCTTTGCTTTGAATCCAGGGCTGTCTGACCCCCAATCTGATGTCCTAACCATGTATCCTAGATGCCTGCTCAGTCTAGTGTCATGTACTCCCCCCATTCCAGACTAGACCTAGGTGTGACCCATCCATGGGCTGGCCAGGCATTGATGACTCTGTGGCAAGGCGTATTGATTCCCTCTCTGGGGACTATGCAATCAAGACTAGAGACTGAGGTTGTTACAAAGCTTAAAGGTCATGGGGTTTACTCAGGGCTAGGTTGCCTTCATAGACCATGTGTAAACTGATGCTGAGGGCAGAAGCCAGGTGGAGTCCAGGAAAAGCAAGAGAGTTCATTTTATGATAGATGATAAAGACCAGGTGGGTTAGGTTCTTTACCACATTCAGTGTGTAGATCTAGCCCATATATCTTTGCTCTAATTCCTCTTATTAGTTGAGATAAGTTTGACTATCGGCAACATGATTTTTAGAAAGACCAGGAGTCTAACCAGGACTCTAGTGGCATTAAAATGTAGCTATGCGTAGTTATTCACATAGTAGCCATGGTATACAGGCAAACAAAATTGCAACAGAAAGTGATAAATTTTTTAACAAGAGAGGTCTAAAGTGCTGAAGGGCACAGAGGAGGGAATGCACTTATGATCCTTCATGGAACATGTGTCTCCTTATGTTCTCCTGTGCTGGCTGTTTTCATGTAAGGCTCACTCCTTAGGTGGAGCAGTAGGCTTGGACTGATAGCCCGTTCTTGGACTTACCTAATATGTAGCAATTACTGATTCATTTTACTTGTAAGTATGTCTTCAAGTTCCAAAGAAATTGTTTGGAATCCAAATTAAATAAATGCTTGCCATATGATGATAGTCCTAAATATAATAGCTTGGACTCCTTTTTTTTTTTTCTTTAATGGTTATTGATTGAAGACCAAGAAGAGGGTATTAAATCCTCTTATTCTAATGGAATTATCTTAAAAGGTATCTTCTGGTATAGCATGAAGTCAGCTATGGAGGAACTTGAAACTCTTCTCTGGTTATCCCATTGGTCCTAATCAAATAAAATCAGTTATATCATTTTCTCTGCAAAACTGGATGTTTTTCTGACTTAAGGGTACCAAATGAGCCTTATATTTTTCTGCAAATTTTTAGTGAATTTAGGGTGTATAGCTGTACAACATTCTAGCAGAATGGTTTGAATACTGATTTTTTTTCATAATATGCAGTTAACTAAGAAGATGTGTAAAGCGCTTACAGTGCATGGTCCATATTAGGAATGACCACCATCTCATTTGCCCTACCCAGGAAACATATAGATTGCACCTTGCTAAAAAAATAAGCATTGAATCAATGCAGTATACATTTACAGAAAGTCTTAGGTTACAGATGCTATTTATGCAATTCATAAGGGGTTTTCAGTTATGAAGAGGGTCAGAGAAATATTAGTTGTCTTCTAAGACTTTTCTCTTAGAAAAAAAAAAATCTAAACTATGTCCTTAGCCAGTAATCTTTAAAGCTGTTAAAGAATATGAAACCTGCTTCCCAGTCTAGCGCAGTTGCTAAGAAGCTATAGGAGCTTGGTTAGGATGCTCTAGTTTTTCTGTGCCTCATTTGCTTCATATCTTAACACTTGGCAGAGTTGGAGTAGAGCAGGGGGTGGAACATATCTGCTATACTCTGTCTCTCTACCTTCCCAATTTGGCCAAATGATCAGCATCCTGGGAGGCCAACTTGATGACAGCCCTTTGTCCTCAATCAGCACCTGACAATCAGCTCTTATACTTTTCTTAAATCTGTGTGCACCCCCTGGACCAGAAGATAATGAAGATAATTTTTAGTTTTACAACTCTATTCTTATAAATAAGAGATCCAAGAAAAGGACATGTTCTTTACAGATATTTTATATTAACTGCCCCATAAGAAAATGGCAACCTGGATGTGTGAATAATGCTTTTTCCCTAAATCACCATTTGAAAAGCAAATTCATTTGACTTTTCTTCTCTCATTAGCTCCCTTGACCCTCAAACATCTTTTTAAAGGATTACAGTTACACTTTTCTTTGTGCTGCACTTGGACCTTGCTATGTATCCTTTAGTCCACTATAGAGCTTTAAAGGAAAAAAAAAAAAAAGCCTCCAGCTGGGGTTAAAAGAAAGTGTTTAAGAAGTTAGAGCTCCAAAGCTCCCCGGCCTGCACACTTTTTACACCAGAGATACTAGTAAAAGTGAATTGTTGCCCCCTTGTGGTATTTTTTCACACAAGTGAAGTTGTAGAGTATAATTTTAATCTCTGCCACCTTGAAACTGTCTTTGCGATGAACTTAGTTATTATGAAAAAAATTAGGTATTTTTGAAACCACCTCTCCTTGTTTATTTATTCTCATCTGTCTTAAACTTTATAGGATCTTGTCTTTGATATTTTTTGAAATACCAGATATCTAAGAGCTTAAGTCAAATGGATGACCAAAATTATATGGAAGAAACCCAAATATCATTCAAATTACTTTTCTGTAGTCCTTGGCACTTCAAATGAGTTTGTAGGGTCTTAGGAATATATTATTGCCCCTTTTATAAGTCATGTTATATACCTGAAGATATTCTTCAGAGCTATAAAATAGGGAAAATTTGAAATACCATGTCCGGGAATGCTTAGTTGTGATATAGTTAATTCATAAGGGTTCAGGTGATCTTTAGGATTAGATTTTCTTCCATTTTCATTATATGGAATATGAAACAAGATTTTAAAACCAAATGGGGCTTCCTTTCAACAAAATAGACTTCATGCCCAATAAAATGCTTCATAGGAAGAGTGTAGAGGTCTTATGGACAAAGAAATCCATTTCATACTATTCCTTTTTACAATAAAAACGTGGCAAACTCTTAAAAATAGAACAGTAAAACAGTCATAATTGGCTTATTGATTTTTTAAATAAGTCATAAATGTATATAGGAATTCTAAATGATTTTCATGTTTGATTAGAGAAGTCCATTCTGTCAACCATTTTCTCTTTTGGATGATTGTCCCTCTCCACTAATAACCTTGAAAGTGAACAACTACTTGCAAGCTATCTGAAGATGATGGGTAGGTTTTTGAAGCACCTGCTCTTTTATAAAGATGAAATGACTAAGTGACTACTTGGCAGATTTCCACATTATGTCTTGAAACTGAAGATGCCCAGTGAAATCTCCTTAGTATGTAACTTATTTTTCAACACTGCAAAACTTGTTGGTTTGTTTCTGGATTATTTTGCTCTCAAAGAAAATTTGATCACAGTCAGGAAATAGTCATTGAAGGATTTGCCAGTCCTTTCCAAAGACATTTGTCTGTGCAATATTTTTAGTGTAAGAGAGATTATTTCTTACGCTAAAGTGTAAGAGAGATTATTTCTTAAAAAGCAGATAAATGTCACTAAAAACATCAATTAAAGAATTTTGTACTATGAATAAGGAGACAGAGTGGATTCGTTTGCTTTACTTATTCAAGGTCTTGCCTTGGAGTCTCAGCTAATGTAAAAATAACCATTAATATGTTATTCAGAAGTATTATAGACAGTGCAAGATTTTGATCTCAGGCTATGTAGGACATGCCGTGGTAGATCCCAGTAATGCTCATCATATTTGCCTACTTGAACACCTTTCTAGATTAAAGCAGCTTTGTGAACTAATGTCCATCCTTAATGCCAGAAGTGTTTAGGTAGTCCAGTAATTGTTAAGCTTTTATATCTTATATCCAATTAGGATTGACCATTCCACTAAAAAGTCTGCTTACCACCAGAGGAGGAATGTTTTGTATTATATCCTTTTCCTTATAATCTATTTATGATAAATTTTAGGGACATCAGCTTCCCTTGGGAGCAAATTTAATTGCTGTCGCCTTAAGATACAAAATACTTCATAGTTGAAAACACATTTCAGTAATCATAAAGAGAGGTCATGAAAAATTGGGTAGTAGGAAATTTCCATAACTTAGGAAATTTTTTTTCAGAATTTTATAGTAAACATCTTTATGCATAAATCTCTGTCCAAGTTTAGGTTATTTTCCTAGGACAGATTCCTAAATTTGGATAAAAAGTTATGAATATTTTAATGCTTTTGTATGCATTGCCAGATGGCTTTTAGAAAGACTGTATCAATTTTATATTCTCATAATGCATCCTGATGCCTGTCTCTCTACATTCTCACGTGAATCTTGGCAGTAGCAACTCATTTGGCATTTTTAATTGTGAAATTTGGTTACTATATTAGCTGTTTTTATTTCCCTTATGGATTATATTTAAGTCTTTTGTATATTTTTATATGAGCTTTTAAAATATTTAGGAGCCAAACTGGCATTTTCCCAGAGAATCATCAATCACCCTTAAATAAATAAATCTCTGTTGCTACTCACTCTTGGGCAAACTCAAGTTGCCCATGTGAGAAAAAGAAATTGCTCAATTGTTATTCATTGTCTACAACTCAGTCCTTGTGAAGATGTGGAAGCAACTTTCTCTGTTCTAACTTGCATGTGTCTTCTGAAGTACAACACAATCCCCCAGTGTGGTGCTTACCTGACCTTTTTGTCCCTCTTGAGCTGCTTTGAAGAATGACAAGATCTCTGAGATGATCCCCAAGTCCCCCTGGTGAATTTCATAAATACAATGAAGCCCAGGTTTCAAGTTAGCATCACAAAATTGTCATTAAAATTTAATAGGAATTCGTCCTGGTTTCAGATGATCACTTTTGTCACAATTATGGATCTAAGAGTAGAAATACATTTGTCATAATTGTTACTTACTTTCCTGTGTGTGTGTGTGTGTGTGTGTGTAGAGATAAAAGGGGAGATTTTTGTTATTTTTTTCATAGTCAAAGCTACTGAATTTTTTCTTCACTTTTCTTTCATTGCATTACAATTAGAAAGTCTTCCTCAAAACACTTAATCACCTTTATAGAAATCCTAGGCAACCTTTGTAGCCTTCCTGGGGATGTACAAGAACCATTGCTCCAATTAGGAAAAACTATTGCCTAAACCTAGTGAAGGAAAAACCTTTTGAAGACCTTCCTCAACTTTGGGGTTTATGAAGGAATGAAATTCATGTCTGCCAGGCAGTGGAGTCAGTATTTTCACAGCTTCATGCAATTTGTGAGTCTGCCTGATATCTTGGTTGAAAAGAATCTACCCTATTTCTGATTCTAATAGCAGTAATCTACAGCTGGACGTTAGGAGTATTTCCATAAGGGGCTGTTCACCTTTCTCTGTAGAAGAGTCGATAGGTTATCCTGTTGGACCATTTCCACATGTGTGCAAGTCAATGTAATTATGTTGGTTAGAGCGTGGTTTTGATGGTATTGTTCTAACTTCATTTTGATGATGATCTTGTGATATTTTAGACAACTCTCTGATGAAAGAGGATCATGGCATCTTCATTCTGTAAATGTAAAAACTGGGAGTCACAAGTGTGAGGCTATCTCAGTTACAGACCATACTTACCTACCAGCTCTTCTTCGTTCTACCTTTCTGTATTAAACCCCATTGCTTTCCTTAACAACTAAAATATCTAGCCAGTCTTCTGCATCTAGCCAGCCAGACAGGGCTGAAGAGATTCAATGGATAGTGATTTATCAAGGCCACTGTATTTGTGTTTATTTTTTATTTTTTTATTCTCTAGTTAGCATACCATGTAATCTTGGCTTCAGGAGTAGAACTCAGTGATTCATTTCTTATATATGACAACTGGTGCTCATCCTGAAAAGTTCCCTCCTTAATTTCCATCACCCATTTAACCCACCTCCATAAACCCTCAGGTCTATGTATTTAAAAGTCTCTTATGGTTTGCCTCTCTGTTTTTATCTTATTTTTCCTTCTCTTCCCCTATGTTCATCTGTTAAGTTTCTCAAGTTCTACATATGAGTGAAATCATGTGATATCTGTCTTTCTCTAACTTATTTCACTTAGCATAATACCCTCCAGTTCCATCCATGTTGTTGCAAATGGCAAGATTTCATTATTTTTCATTGCCAAGTAGTATTCCATTGTGTGTGTGTATACACACACACACAGACACACACGCACCACCCCACATCTTCTTAATCCATTCATCAGTTGATGGACATTTGGGCTCTTTCTATACTTTGGCTATTGTTGATAGAGCTGCTATAAACATGAGGGCTCATGTGCCTCTTCAGATCAGCACTTTTCTATCCTTTGGATAAATTCCTAGTAGTGTAATTTGATGGGTCATAAGGTAGTTGTATTTTTAATTTTTTGAGGAACCTTCACACTGATTTCTGGAGTGGCTGCACCAATTTTGCATTCCCACCAACAGTGCAAGAGGTTCCCCTTTCTCCACAGCCTCACCTGAGTTGTTAATTTTAGCCATTCTGAGAGGTGTGAAGTGGTCTCTCATGTGGTTTTGATTTGTATTTACCTGATAAGTGATTTTGAGTATCTTCATGTGTCTGTTTAAGGCCACTGTATTCTTAAAGCACTCAGGACAAAGATATGCAGAATTTGTCATTAGAGCTGGACATACCTGGAGGTTGACAATCTCCTCATAAAACTCCAACCTTTCTGTGCTGATCTTGGGCAGTGTATTTTCCAGGTGGTTGTTCATGAACTAAAAAGAAAGTTAAATGCATGAGTTGAATTTGGGTGACTGGCATCATACTTGCCTTTAGATGCTTCCTGTACAGGGTGAACGTGCTTAAGCATGTAAACTCATTTGAAAGTGTACAAGGCATTCTCCAAGTCTAAAAAGGAGGAAATATAAATTAGCATGCTTGTATGTCCAATATAACTTATTTTCAAATATATAGATAAAAACAGGGATATATATTTTCAGTTAGCTTTAGTCTTATCAGTTAGAGTTCAGAAGAAAATATGTACAAGACCTTTTTTATACCTTAGGTTAGGTTATATTTTAATATTTTTTTTATTCGAGTTCGACTTTAAGTCAAAACAGCCTACTTTGGACCACAAAATATTTTCAGTTAATTTAGGCCTATCCGTGGTCAAATCTTGGCTAACCATCTTAATTCTTTGGTATTTGCGATATATCCTACATGAGAAATGGGGCTGACCAAAAAGAAAACCAAGCAATGAACCAAAAGCACAGAGGTGTCATTCAAAAGAGACTTTTGAGGAAAATTTTTAGGGTTGTAACTAGGTCTCCCAAGTTATTTGGAACTTGGTTATTTGGAACCAGTACTATATAACTTATCGCCAATGGAATAATTGTGCAATTTGAAAACTTATATAAGTTTTCAGAAGCATTGCTGAAATTTTGGCCACGCTATGAACTATTTTATGCAAATAGTGAGTTAACTTTCCTATCACACAATTTTTATATCAGCCAGCAAACCCAAAGACCATTCAATATTGACAATTACATCAGAATGATTTATTAGGTAAGTGGCATGAAATTGACCCTCTCTTAAAATAAGAATTTCCAGTCATTCAGTATAGATCTTCTGTTAGTGAAAGCAGTACACATTTTTCATATGAAAAATTAAAATGGTGAATGTGAAAAGATTTAACAAATACTCAATATATTTTTATCTTAACACATTTAAAAATCTAGTAAAATTATTTTTCCATGTACTCAATTTCAATTTGCCTTTAAAAGAAACTCTAGGCTTTAAATAAATCAAATATGAGCTCATTTTTACAATGTAGTCAGCAATGATTTTAACTAAGGTTTTTGTTTAGAAAAAAATAATTGATGCTTCTTTTTAAATATATAGTTTTATGTTAAGTATTTAATCTCTCTGACCTCATTAGGTGTGTGTCATCATTAGATATAATGTTACTAAAGTAGTTGTAACTTTACAGCTTCTTTGATTAATGATGGTTTGGACTAAGGTTTCACTGGGTAGGATTAACTATGTTTAAAGATGGCAAGCTGCCATTATAACATTAATGCCAGAATTTAATAAGAACCAGAAAATAACTTCAAGGACTTTAATAATTTAATGTGAGGGCATGATCATATTTTGATTATTTTACTGTAGTGTCCTATTAAAAATAAGTTATTCTTTATGTTGTGATAAAGTTTTACTCCACACACACCGAATATCAACTATGTGCCAATCATGTGACTGTTTTCCATGCTCAAATAAGATAATATATGAGAAACATCTCCCTTATTTAGAAATCTCCTAGCCTTCTGTAATCTAGTGTTACTAATTTCCTAAGGCATGGGTCTATATCCCTAACTTCTGGCCTGTTTCTTTCACATTTCTTACATTAGCTGCCACCTCCATTGTCTAGACTGAACAGCTGACCAGATATGGCCCTGTAATGAAGGGTGGGAAGGTTGGAAAGCATGCATTAGAAGTGAATGTCCTATTTGTGGTACGGATTACTACACAGGAAGAGAAAAGTTTTGCAGGACTATACTGTTAAAACACTAGTCTGTTGAGGGAAAAATCTTTCTGTACTGAGGGTATATTGTAATGACTTCATTTCTGCAAAATACAGGTGCCCTTGATGCTCTTTACTGTTTTAAAACCTCCATGATTCCTATGTGTTTAGAACCAAAGAGGGAAATGGACCTAACACAAATAAATGCCTGCTATTCTTTGCTCTCACATTCTTAAGTATACATGCTTGCAAAGAAAAGCTGAGACCTTGTAAAAACTATAAACCATGACTACAAGATGTAAGAAGTAAAATACAGCAGAGGCAAAGGGAGACTAGATGCAAAAACTCCTGATGCAGACAAACCTCACCCCTTTAGCTCACAGTCTGGGTTTCCTGGTTGTGAAGGCAAAGAGGAGAAATAGGATTATGTGGTGGGTGATCTTCTGGTTGTAAGACACATGTCATCAGTTTTTCAGACACGAGCATTTTTCTTGTTCACCGTAATAAGAATAACTTATTCCAGGGGATTTGTAGAAGAAGCCATAGCCACATAAGGAGTGATGTCCCCATGAATTTTTATAGAAAAGAAGAAAGTATTTCACCTATGTCATTTCATACACCAGCCTTTGGAGAACAGGGAGGGAGTAATGTTAAAAGCAAGACATTTTTTTCTCCCAGGGGGGCAGGGAAAAGGGAGTTTGAAACTTCTGGTATATTTACTGTAGATAGATGCTTATTTTCTTTCGCCCCACTGACCTGTGGAGCAGTAGAAAGATGTAAAGATGTCTAGTAAAGGGTAGCATTGTTAACAGTCGGAGGGGATAAATGGAATTTTTGTGGCAGGATGAGATTTGCAAGACTGATCAGGCTGCTGGGAGGTTTTTAAATATGCCAGTTCCCTATAACAGGAAGATCAGTCTCTGTTTTAGACAGCATATCCAATTTAGTAAATTATTATTACTCCGTCAAAATTAATGTGAACAATTTTCTCTTTGAGGCTGCTTTTTCCATAGGTGATGTTTTCCAGATGGGCTTTGTGTAAAACTCTTAATGTTTTGTGTTTTCTTTCCTAGAGAAAGAGCCTTTTCTGACATGTCTTCATTTCTTTCTCTTTCCCTCCTTGTAGGAAAGAGAGCCCCAAAGGCAAAGGAGAAGAACAAGAAAAAGAAGAGGAAGCTGATAGAAAGAGCCCAGGAGCAACACAGTGTCTTCCTAGCTACAGACAGAGCTCATCAGTAAAATAGGAGACTTGTAGGTTAGATTTTGGGGGATTTTTGTTTTTGCAAAAGTGCACAAAGCTACTCTCCCCGCCTGGACACTGGTGTGTGGCGTTTATGCTGCCTTGACCAGTATTTGTTCCCGGTAATGTTGTGAAAGGAGGAGCCACGAGCGTGGTCTCTGTTATTTATGCTTCAATTTGCATCTGGAGACTGTGAAGGCAGGAGCTCACGGCCTGAATCGGTGGAAGAGGGAGTGGGTGTCCAGCATGTGCCTTGGCTCCACATGCACGGAGGGAACGTGGCATCATGGAGAGACAACGGCCGTGAGGCCCCAGACCACCACTGGAGAACAGACTTGTGCATATTTATGGGAAAGAAGACACTCCGCAGGCAAAGTGCTATTTCACCTGTGACCTTGATTTCTCACGTTGTGTATTTGCAAGGATAAATGTATGTGGATATCTGCTTTTAGCTGGGGGTATGCTCCAGGGATTCCTGCTCAGTATCACATCAGCTCCAACATGTACATAATCTGTGGGGCCATCCATAAACCTCTTACTGTATATTTATGCCTTCTTTCCTGTAACAAGTCATACCTGATTAATATTATGTCACTTTGTTTCTAGATGTTCCTAACCATCGTCCAGTAAATGACTTCTAGTTGTGCGAATTGACGGATGTTTTGTTGCCCCTTGAAATGTAACTTTTCTTGGAGGGCTTATTGCTCATTGTAAGAATAGGATAAGCTAGTTTGTACATAGGCTCAAATGACCAGTGTCAAA
The DNA here is from genome assembly GCF_027475565.1 of Acinonyx jubatus. Lineage (NCBI taxonomy): Eukaryota > Metazoa > Chordata > Mammalia > Carnivora > Felidae > Acinonyx > Acinonyx jubatus. Next base: position 30,152,780 of record NC_069394.1, read on the forward strand.
GAATCTGAATATCAGTAGAACTTCCCCACTCCAGCTCTCCTCCTACAGATAAAGCAGCATGTGTCAGGCAGAAACTAAAACTCCCTTTACGTCTAAGAGGTGATGACTTTATGAAACACAATTGAAAACGCAAGGAATTACATGCAGTCCCTTCTAGTACTCATCATGCAGTTTCAGAGGCTAGAGATATTTTCAAACTTTTGCTTCAAGCTTCAATATATATACATATTTATCTAAAGCCATCCCTGACTTACCAGGACAGGGTACCTACCAATATTCTTGGGTCACTGTAGAAATTACCATCGTGAGACCATGCATAGAATTTGAGAAGAAAACAGTATGAATTCCTGTAACTGCTGCTCAGATCTTAACAGGTCTCCTTTGAGCCAGATCCGTATCCTCTCCAAGACAGAAGAACACGATGGAGACTTCCCTGGGGACTTTTGGAGCAGCTGTTTCAAAAACATCATCATATACTTGAGGAAATCAGCTCTCAGAGAGCTTTGAATTGGCTTCTTCTATAAAAGCATCATTATCTTCCTGGCTAATTCAGATGAAAATTAAAACAAAAAAATGGTACAGATGTTTAAGGAAAAAAAAAGCAAGGTAAAGCATTTTTTCTCACCTTGCATTGGCAAAACTACCTCTTCAGCATTTTTGTTTTGAGTCAAAAGCATCTTACCAGTGAGTATCAATGTCCTATACATCATTATGAGAATATTGTTGCTATGAGATAATAAGCCATATATGAATGTTGTACACAACTTTAGGGTTTGCATTTAATCCTAAAGTGCTCACCTCGTTTCATGTCTATTTACACTATATTCCTATTTACTAAGTGGGGAAGGGGCTCCTTTATATAGTGCTTCATCGTTAATAAGTCAATATCTGTTCTGTTTCTGAGATGTTCTTTTCATGCATTAAAAATCTTCAAAATTATTGTTTGTGGAAGTTTTCTTTAGAGGTACATTTAGAGCAAAAAGAAATACTTTAACAACTCTACCCCTAAATAATGATCCTTACAAAAACACAAATGTTACCAAAAGGAACTAAATAGTTTAGCTATACATTACACTAGAGTGGAATGGAGTGGTTAGGCAGTGTGGCTCTAAAATCTCTACTCCTGAGTTCTAATCTAGACTCTGAGAGTAGCCTGGGGCAAATTATCTCTCCAGGTCTCTGTTCCTCATCTGTGAAATAGAGGTAACAGTAGTATCTACCTGTAGGCCTATGTTTTGAGGATTAAATTAGGTAAAATGTGTAAAGTATGGTCAGCACAGGGTATATACTAAGTGCTATCCAAGTTACCTGTTATTAATTGCCTCTTCTTGGCTAATTATTTCAAAAACACTCATTTCTCTCTATATTTTTGAAAATTTCAGTTCCTTTCTATCTATTGCTTGATGCCTAGGCATCATTTGCCCCAATTTTTATTCTTTATTTTTATTTTTTATTAAAAAAATTTTTTTAAACATTTATTATTGAGAGACAGAGACAGACCGTGAGCAGGGGAGGGGCAGAAAGAGAGGGAGACACAGAATCCAAAGCAGGCTCCAGGCTCTGAGCTGTCAGCACAGAGCCGGATGTGGGGCTCGAACTCACAAACCACAAGATCATGACCTGAGCTGATGTCAGACGCTTAACTGACTGAGCCACCCAGGCATCCCTGCCCCAATTTTTATTCTTATGGGAATTGATTTACAGCTGACATATAATCTTCCAATTGTAAATAAAAGATTCTTACTACAGTATCATTTATAGCTTTCTGGGAATACAAAGAAAATCTCGTGGTTTTCTATAAGTAGCTTTACCATTCCTATATTTATATGATGTATATAAATATAGACCATATGAAACTGGTTCCCCCCTCCAATATTTTCATGGAGCTTAGCATCTGTAAAAGTAAATGATGGAATCACAACTTTGTCAATTAAGTTTAGGTAGAGAAAATGGGTGAAGGGAGTCAAAAGGTAGAAAGTTACACAACAAATATGTCATAGGGAAGGCAATGTATAACATGGCGACTATAGTTACTAATGCTATTGCATATTTGAAAGTTTCTAAGAGAATCTTAAGTGTTCTTATTACAGAAGTTTGACAGACAAGCACTTAGGAAAAGCCATTTTTATGAATGTCTTTGTTCTTTTTCAAGATGCTAATACCAATAATTGTATGCATGGAATTTTCATGTTTTGCTAGAAACATGTGGAGAAAAGATAGCACTTAGCCTCAAGTGTGTGACTCCTATAAAGGTCATGTGTGATTCCTCCTCCAGCTTCATATTTTTTTCTTTAAAGGAGAGCTGTGAAGAGAAAGAAAAGGGCATCATCTGTTCATGTTAGAGAAGTTTGTGCATAGTAGATATTACTTGATAATATCATTAGACAAGGTAGAATTAGTAACCCTGTGAATGTATATCTTGACCGATCTCATCATCTTCCCTCTTCTTTCAAAAGGAATAACTATTTCACTTATGCATCTGACCCCCTTCCTGTTACTTTGGGGGATCTTCAGTATCCACTTCTAGAATTTCTTCAGCCCTTCCTCTTCTCAAGTCACCATTTCATCAAAGTCTTCACGGTCCACATTTCTGAAAACTTTTGTTCATTAATGGCTTGTTCCCTTCTCGGCGATTTCTTCCCACACCACCACACTATCATTGTTCTGACAAAGGGAGCAGTGATGTTCCCCTTGCTAAACACAAGGAGGACATTTGCCTTGATCTTTTTGTATGTGTCCTGTCTGCTCTTTCCACCAAGTTTAACTTTATTGTGCCCTTTTCTCTAGGAATTTCATTTCTCATTTGGCTTCTATGACAATCTTAACCAGGGCATTGTACTTCTTCTTAGTCTTTTCAAGTTCTTTCTTGGCCTAAATTAAAAACACTGAAGTTTCATAGGTGAACTTACTGTTTAATCTTTTACTCTTCTCATTTCCTCATTTTGCTTGGGAAATATGATCTTATGGCTTCACATACCATCTGTATGCTCTTGGTTTCCAAAACACATATTGGTCTCCAGGTCTTCGTTAACAATTTCCAATCCTCAAATAGAGATATCGACTAGGGAGCCCACACTGCCCTCAAGCTCAGTGTATCTAAAACTGAATTTGTTACTACCTCAGTCAGGCTCCAGTCAAGAAAATAAACTAGTCAACATATTTCAAACAGGGAGTTTAACAGTGATAATTGGTTATACAGGTAATAAAGGAGGTGGGAAGCTGAAGTGGGAATGACAAGACCACCCAAAGATTAATAATAGGAGGAAGCCACTATTACCCCTAGGGCAACCTCTTCCTGATAACAGGAAGAGATTGAGTTTCCAGAATCTAGAAGGCAAGGCCACCCAGCTCAAGCTAGAACTATAGCTGAAGCTAGAGCTGCGAACACAGAAAAAGATGGAATGAAAGAAAGCTTATCTGGTAGGAGGAAGCTAAAATGTAAATCTGGTCACCCTGAGAAATGCTGCCAGAGGCAAACAGAGGAAAAAACACCCTGGATTCTCCTAACCTTCATATCTCCAGTCTTTTACCCACACCTGCCATTGCCCAAAGCTATCTGGAAACTAGGGAGCCTGAGTAATGTAGTTCTCTGTGACACTGAGTGCAACAGAAGGACATAGACCCAGGAGCAATGAGCAAATGGTCAACATAATCACTGACATCTGCCCCCAAAACAATTCCTCTTCCTGCCGTCCCCCTTTAGTAGTTAATAAAACCTTTAACTACATAGTTGGTTACATGAACACTCTTGTATTCATCATTTACTCCCATTGTTTCCTACATCTAATCAGTTCTATATTCTAGTGAGCCTACCTCAGAAATCTCTCTTGAATTTCTCCCCATGTCTTTGCTTTCTTTGTGCTATGGCTGTGCTAAGTTCTCTTTGTATCTCTTGTAGACTGTTTGTTATCCTAAATATTCTTACCTCCAGCTTCACTCCAGGTATTCATTTGTATTTCTACTACTTCTTTTTCTGTTAATATATTGGTGGGTTTTATAGAATAAAATCTTGAATTTTTTATATGAAACACAGTAACCTTCTAACTTCCTCTTTACCCACTTATCTTGTAGGGATCATGAAAAGACTGAATGCATTGGGATTATCATTATTATAAAATCTTCAAGGGTTTCTTTCAGGTAAACTCAGACATGCATACCATAATGGTTGATACCCTTGAATCATGAAGGCAGAGATGTAAGGGCAACTATGACTTTAAAAGTAGATGGTGGGCCACCTGGGTGGCTCAGTTGGTTAGGTGTTCAACTGAGGCTCAGGTCATGATCTTGAGGTCTAGTCTGTGGGCTTAAGCCCCACGTCAGGCTCTGTGCTGACAGCTCAGAGCTTGGAGCCTCCTTTGGGTTCTGTGTCTTCCTCTCTCTCTGTCCCTTCCCTGCTTGCTTGCATGCTCGTTCTCTCTCAAAATAATAAGTAAACACTAAAAAAACCCCTTAAAAGTAGATGGTGAACACACAAAATCTGAGAGGTCAGTCTGAAAACTGTGTCCAAGATTTAGACAATTCCCATATTAATCTAAGACAAATCACTACAATAAACTGCCATGTGCCACCTCCCCCAGCTTCAGAAGACAGTGATTGGTGAACTAAACACAAGCCTTAGAAACCTTCCCAACAAAGGTGTTCCAAGGAAACATTGCTAAGAGATTGAAGTTGCCAAGGGAATTATCCTCTCTTGGATTCCCAGGTCCACTTAATGCCTGAGATGGTGATAACTGTCTTCTCTCAGAAACACTCTCTGGAGTATTCCACGAAATAGTTTTCAAATATTTCCACTAAGACACCCTTAAAGACAGGAAAATAAAGTTGTAAGTCTGGGATTAGAACCTTTATTAGCAGACTAACTCCTCCTCAGGTTTTTAACCTCAGTCTCTGCGACAGCATGCTCTCCATGTGCACATCCAACATTTATTTGATTCTCTTCTGACTTTGTTTCTTCCCATTGCTAATTTAGTTATAAGACTCTGTCACAAGGTCTGTTTTTGAGAAAAGGGGTTAGCAAACTTTTTCCATGAAGGCCCTGAGAGTAAACAGTGGGTTTTATAGGACAAGTGGTCTTGGTCACAGCAACTCAGCCATGCGACTGTGGTACAAAAGCAACCCTAGACAGTAAACAAGTGGGTGTGACTATATTGCAATAAAAATTTATTTACAGACACAAATATGGATTTCATAGTTTCACAACATAGTATTCTTTTGATTTTTTTCAACCATTTAATACATGTACAATTGCGGGGCGCCTGGGTGGCGCAGTCGGTTAAGCGTCCGACTTTAGCCAGGTCACGATCTCGCGGTCCGTGAGTTCGAGCCCCGCGTCAGGCTCTGGGCTGATGGCTCAGAGCCTGGAGCCTGTTTCCGATTCTGTGTCTCCCTCTCTCTCTGCCCCTCCCCCGTTCATGCTCTGTCTCTCTCTGTCCCAAAAATAAATAAACGTTGAAAAAAAAATTAAAAAAAAAATACATGTACAATTGTTGGTTTGACAACCACACAAAAACAGGTGGCAGTCTGGATATAGCATAAAACCTGTGGGTCAGTGAACTATCCTTGCAAATTCTGTGAAAGGCTACCTCTAATTCTGCCTCTGAAGGAGTCCATTAAATGTACTGAAGGCCTATGCCGTTTAAAACCACCTTGTATGTGGCCAAGTCTCAAAGTTCTATTTTCACTCTTGATTATCTAACTCTAATTCTAGTTTTCTCTCTTTATTTGCCATAGGATATCATATGTACTTTGGGCCCAAACCTAAAGTGAAATAGTAAAAACTCAAAAATCAAAAAAATTTTTTCTGCCTAAGTTTTCTCCTATTTAACTTTTTCATTGGTATAAATAGCACTACTATCTTCTAGTGTACCCAAGCCCCTGCATCCTGATGGGACAATCTTATACTTCCTCTTTATTCCATCTTCAACATCAAGAGATCTTCCTTATTTTTCTGTAATGTGCGTCTGTGGTGTACTCTTCCTTTGTTTTAATCTATGTGAAATAAAGCACTGGACTAATTTTAAATGCAACCAAGAAAACTCTTTTTAAAAATGATTATTTGTTTATACTTACTGGCATCTTTATTTCTGGGATCCATAACTCCTTAATTGTGTTGCCCATTATCTTAGTTTTTCTTTCCATTGGAGTGTGCCTTCCATTTCCTGCCTTAGCCTATGAAAATTGAGTGTACAATGAATGCCTTCTAAGAACAAAACTTGGTAGGCAATGATTGCAGTGCCCCTGCCCTCCAGCTTGTTCATTTGGAATGAAAGATGATTTTTAGACTAACATTGTGTATCTTCTTGAGCTCCTCTACTATGGAGACCACAGAACAGGCTATGTGGTAATGGAAGGAGTGTCAAGAAAGGCATCTCTGGGAACTTTGGCATGAGGTCTGGATGCTGAGTATATGAAGATATAAAAAGGATATAAAAAGGGAAAAAAGTAGCTCTGACACTGGAACCAGCCAGGACAAAGGCCCTAAGGTGCAAACAGGACAGCAAGGACCAAAGTACAGACAAAAGGGAGGAGTTTTTAGAGTATAGTCAGGAGGAGCATGGAACCAATATTCAAAGGATGGGTCATGAAAGCTATGGCAAAAGCTTTAGTCTAGGTGCTTGGAAAACCACTGGAGGATTTAAGCAGGGGAGTGATATGATTTGATTCCTTTACCCTATTCACTAGGGGTGCTGTGTGGAAGGTGGGTTTTCAGAGTTAAAGCAGAGAGACAAATTAGCAGGTTATTTCAGTAATCAGATGAGAATATGACTTGGGCTGGTGGATGGCAGTAAAAAAGGGGAGAAATGGTTATATTCAGGACATAGTTTGGCAGAAGAGCCCACACACTTGCCAATGAGTTGGACGTAGTCAGTAGTCATGGAAGAAAAAAAAATGGAACTGAATTATGTCCCCTAGGTTTCTTGCCTTATGCAATAGTATATATCAGGAAGGTGAGGAAAACTGGGGATTACGTAAATCTATTTTTCATAGGATAAGTTTGAGATGCCTGTTTGATATTTATATGTTTGATATCTCTAAATCTGGATTTTAGGCAAAAGTTGAGATCTGGAGACATATCCAGTGGGGTATATCAGTGTATAAATGGCACTGAGCACCAAGGATGCACATGGGCTGATGCAGAGAGAGAATGTAGAAGGAGAAGAGACTTAAAAGCACTGGAACCTTAGATATCAACCAGAGAAGGAGACACCAGTAAAGGGACTTGAAAAGGTGTCCTGGGAGAAAAACTAGGAGCAGGTAGTTGCTAACAGTGACAAAGAACTTGGATTTAAAGTTTACATAGTTTCCTTCCCCCTCATGTTAGAATAAAAATCTAAGAGAAGTGAAGGACAATTAGGAAAAATTTGTAATAATTGAGGAGTTTGGTCTTCTCAAATTGTTTTCCTCATTGTACACTCCAAGAGTGAAACTAACCAATACCTTATAATCTCCTTGAACATGTTTTCAATGTAGAAAGACTTTAAATAAGTCAATGCTCAAAAATCTTTGGAAACTACTCTTTACACAAATGTGATAATGATACTTAATTTCAGGTTACTATATCACCTACCAATTTCATCTACATTTATGATGAAATAATTATCTCAATGACCTAAGAAAGAATTTCCCTTTATTTCTTTCAAATTTAATAAACTATATCAAGTGAACAACAAGCATTTTGTGAATTATAGGTCCTTGGGTTTGTAATTTTCAACAATGAAGATTTTTTTAAAGTTGTAATTATTGAGGTACTTTTATAACAGCCCTCTGATGTAGGACCGTACATGTTTGAACAGAGTTAAGTATTACACACACCTACATAATCATGGTATTTAACTGGAAAGCAAGAGAAGTGTTAAAGTACTTTTTTTCAGTGTTTACTATGTAAAAGAGAATAACTAAAGTTCTAACTACTTTCATTATATTTTGAAATTAAATAAATATATTTTTATTCTTCTTTCCCATCACACATGCTTCTTTCAAATTTATTCTTTCCTATATATACTACCTGGAAAAACTAAATTTGACAGAAACACTGATTGCATACTCATAACCAGTTCTCTCCTTTCTGACCAATCATAAGCATCCCATTTCTCAGTATTCTTATAGCTGGGTGAAGCCTTATGATTGATTTTAACCAATGGAATTTTGGCTTAAAATTATGTGTATCACTTCAGAGCTAGGGCATTTAAGAGCATATATCTGTTCTGTCTCTTTTGGCTGTCCATAAAGGTAGACCCACAAGATGAAAGCAACCTATATCTCTGAGTCACTGCATGGAAAACAGTTTCCTTCCGTGGTTGCCAAGCCTTAATCATACTTTGCATGAATAAGAAATAAACCTTTACTGTATTAACTACTGAGATTCTGGGGTTATTTGTTACCTTACATGGCCTGGCATTACTCTATAGTGCAGTTTCCCAGTTTACTTTTTCTTGGGATTAAGAAACTATCAGGGTGCTGAGTGGCTCAGTTGATTAAGCATCTGGCTCTTGATTTTGGCTCGGGTCATGATCTCACAGTCATGGGATTGAGCCCTGCATCAGGCTCTGTGCTAATTGGAGCACAGAGCCTGCTTGGGATTTTCTCTCTCTCTCTCTCTCTCTCTCTCTCTCTCTCTCTCTGCCCCTTCCCCTCTTGTTCTCTCTGTTTCTCTCTCTGTCTCTTTCTCAATAAATAAACATTAAAAAAAACCTATCTTACTTATTAGTTGAAACCTGATCAGTAGATCTATAAAAGCAAAAAAGTCAAAAGGATATTTGACCAAAATAATTGACTTGCTTAGGTTTAGAATTAGAACAATGACATATACTTTTAGTGAAGTGTCCTATTTTGATGGCAGAGATTGACTACCATTCTGATGGTAGTACAATAATTTGTTGTCAAACTTTTCCAAGGATTCACATAATATTATTAGATAGTCAAGGTAGCACGTAATCTCTATGGGTTTTTTTTCCACACACCTACCCTATGCCACAAGACTAGGCAATCTATAAAATGCTATTAGTGGATGGTCAACAAGATGGTGAAATAGGAGTCTTCTTAATTCTCCTCCTCCCACAGACACACTGAGTGTACAGCTAAAGAGTAATGACCTCTGAAAGAGATCTAGAAACTAGCTGAGTGACTCCCACACATTGGGCAAATGAGGAAATATCCACACTGGAATGGGTAGGGAAGACTAAGACAGACATTCACCACAAACCCCATTCCCATGATAGCACCATAAAACCAAGAGGGAACTCCAAACTCCCAGTGTCTCCATGAGAAGGGAAGGGTTTTGACCCATATATAGCACCCCAACATTTGTTTTTGGAGAGGGAGAGAAAGAGAGAGAGAGAGAGAGAGCACAAGCAGTGGAGAGTCAGAAGGAGAGGGAGGAGAGAATCCTAAACAGGTCCCCCACTCAGTGCAGAACCTGATGCAGGGCTTGATTCAATGACTGTGAGATCATGACCTGGGCTGAAATCAAAAGTCAGGTGCTCAGCTGACTAAGCCACACAGGCACCCTTATAGCACCCCAACTTTTAAGACTCCTGTTGAGGAACAGGACCTCTAAACACTTATCTCTGAAAGCCGGTGAGGCTTGTGTCCAATTGTTAACTGTTGTGAACACTCACTGTGGCTATGTCCCTATGGTTCAGTGCAGAGGGAACAGGCAAAATTGCTCATCTCCCAGTGTTTTCCTGAAAGAAGTCCATCTATATACATTAAAAGCTGCTACCTGAGTGCTAAGCTTCTAATTTAGCACACATCTAGGGGCTATCTGTAATCCTCCCTGGAGACCACAGGAACCACGACACCTCCCTTGCCATCTTTTTGTAGCCAGCTACAAGTCAGCAGTATTTCCTGGAAGGAGCCTGTACACATGTCTGCACCTCAGGTTTTGTGCTGTCACCTGAGGGACAGGTCCCTGGATTGCCTGGATCTGATAGCCAATGGGACTTCCATTCATAAATCCCACAGAACTGTAGCAAACAAAAAAGAAGTTCCCAATTGGCTATTCTCTCAGGGCTCAGTGCAGAGGAAACAGGCAAAAATGCCCATCTCAGTCTTTCCCAAAAAAGTGTTTATCTACATACTTTAAAAGCTCTGCCTAATGGTCAGGCTTCTAATTTAGCACGCATTTAGGGGCTGGCAACAATACTTCCTGGAGATGAGAGAAGCTAGTGGACACTTTATCTGCCTTCTCCCTCTAGCCCACTCCAAATCATCAGTATCTCCTTGGAGTATATACATGTCTGGGACCACAGTTCTCATGACTGCTGCATGAAAGACAAGCCTCCAGGTCTCTGGACACTGATAGCAAATGGAGCTTGCATATGTGACCCCACAGAAATGTAGCAAACAGAAGCAGCTCTTAATGGGTACGGAAGCAATCCCTTCTCCTACCATGGCTATAACTCCCAGCACAGAGAGATGAAGCAAAATGGTCATCTCCCAGTTTCTTCCTAGAAACTACATACTTTCCCAGCTTCTGCCTGAGGGTCCAGCTTCTAATGAACCTGCATTTAGATGATGAATATGCTTCTCCCCTTTGGACACTGATGGGCCTTGGCATACTTTCAACTTCTGGGAGAGACTAAGAACAAAGAAGCCAACTAGGACAATCACAAATGTTTGAGAGATAATCAAGAGCTTGGGCTGGGATAATTGACAAAGTTCATCTCCTAGAGAAGACTTTTCTGTGAAAACTGGGAGAGATGGCTATTTTATCTAATGTGCAGAAGCCAACACAAAAAGTCAAGGAAAATAAAGAAACAGAGGACTATGTTCAAAAAAAAAAAAGAGTAAGATAACTTTCCAGAAGCAGATTTGAAAAAAATAATTTTAAGTTTATTCACTTTTGAGAGAGAGAGAGAGAGAGAGAGAGAGAGAGAGAGAGGGAGCGTGAGCAGGGGAGGGGCAGAGAGGGAGACACAGAATCCAAAGCAGTCTCCAGGTCTGAGCTGTCAGCACAGAGCCTGATGTGGGGCTCAAAGTCACAAACCATGAGATCATAACCTGAGCTGAAGTCAGATGCTTAACTGACTGAGCCACCCAGGCGCCCCTCCAGAAGCAGATTTTTATAAAATGGAGACAAGTGGTTTACCTGATAGTTCAAAATAATAGTATAAAGATATTCACTGAGGAGAGGAGTGCAATGAATGAACAAAGTGAGAAATTTCAACCAGTGGGAAATATCAAAACATACCAATCAAATCAAAGAGCTGAAAAATGCAAGAGTTGAACTAAAAAAATTCAATAGTGGGGTTTAACAGGAGACTAGATCAAACAGAAGAAAGGGTCAGCAAACTTAAAGACAGGGCAATGGAATTTATCTAATCAGAGGAACAAAAAGGAAAAAAGAAGAATGAAAAAGCTTAAGAGACTTATAGGACACCACCAAGTGTACCATTATATGCATTATAGGGTTCGTAGAAGGAGAAGAGAGAAAGAAAGGGCAAAATGCATATTCAAAGAAATAATGGCTGAAAACTTCCATAACATGGAGAAAGAAATATACATCTAGACCCAAAAAGCCCATAGAGAACCAAATAAGATGAATTTAAAGAGACCCATACTAAGAAACATTATAATTAAATTGTCAAAGGTTATAGATAAGGAAAGAATCCTAAAAGCAGTAAGAGAAAAGCAACAAATTATGTACAAGGGAACCACCATAAGACTATGAACAAATTTTCAGCAGAAACTTTGTAGGCCAGAAGGAAGAAAGATGACACATTCAAAGTACTGAAAGAAAAAAAAAAAAAAAAACACCCTGCCAATAAAAATACAAAGTTGGCTAGAAAAGAATTGAAGAAGAGAGAAAGCAGAAAAGGAAACTAGAGGCCAATATTTGTGATGAACACAGATGCAAACATTTTCAACAAAATACTAGCAAACTGAGTTCAACAGTACATTAACAAGATCATGAACCATGATCAAGTAGGATTTATTTTAGGGATGTAACATTTGCAAATCAATGTGGTACATCACATTATCAAAATGAAAAATATAAAGCATCTCAATAAATGCAAAAAAACCGAAAAAATACAACATCCTTTATAAATAAAAGCTCTCAACAAACTGGGTAGAAGAAATGTACCTAATTTAATAAAGGCCATATATGACAAATCCACAGCTAATATTCAACAGTGAAATGCTGAAAGATTTTCTTTTAAGATCAAGAATAAGACAAAGATGTCCACTCTCCTAATTTTACTCAACATAGTATTGGAAGTCCTGGCCAGAACATTTAGGCAAGAAAAAAAAAAGACATCCAAGTCAGAAAGGAAGAAATAAAATGGTCTCCATTTGCAGATGGCATGATGTTATATATAGAAAACCTAAAGAGTCCACCATAAAAACCCTGTCTTACCTAATAGACAAATTCAGTAAAGTTGCAGGATAAAGATCAATATGCAAAAATGAACTGTGTTTCTATACACTAACAATTAAAAATAAGAAACAGAAATGAAGAAAATAATCTCATTTATAGTAGATCAAAAAGAATGAAATACTGAGGTATAAATTTAACCACAGAGGTAAATGATCTGTACACCTCTGGATATTGATGGAAAGAAATTGAAGAAGACACAAATAAATGGAAAGATTTCTCATGTTCATGAATTTGAAACATTAATGATGTTAAAATGTCCAGACTACCAAAGTTCTCTGCAGATTCAATGCAATCTCTATCAAAATTCCAATGATATTTTAAATAAATAGAACAAACAATCCTAACATTTATAAGGAACCACAAAAGACACCAAATAGCCAAAGCAATCTTGAGAAAAAAGAACAATGCTGGGGGCATTACACTTCCTGGTTTCAAACTATATTACAAAACTGTAGTAATTAAAACAGTATGAAGTTGGCATTAAAAAAAAGACACTTAAACCAATGGAACAGAATAGAGAGCCCAGAAATTATCCTATGCATTTATAGGGAATTAATTTACAACAAAAGAGCCAAGAATATACAATGGGGAAATTGTCTTTTCAATAAACGGTGCTGAGAAACTGGATTGCCACGTGAGAAAGAAACTGAAACCTCATCTTATGTCATATATCAAAAAATATCTGAAAATGGATTCAAGACTTAAATGTAAGCTCCGGGACTGCTAAACTCCTAGAAGAAAACATATGCGGTAAGCTTCTCAACATTGGTCTAGGAAGTAATTGGATATTTGACACCAAAAGCAAAGGTAACAAAAACAAAAACAAACCAGTAGGACTACATCAAGCTAAAAGCTTTTGCTCAGTAAAGGAAATCATCAACAGAATTAAAAAGAAATCTATGGGATAGGAAAATATTTTCAAAACACATATCAAATAAGAGATTAATATCGCAAATATATTAGAAATACATACAACTCAATAGCAAAAACAAATAACCCAATTAAAAAATGAATAAAGGACCTCAACAGACATTTTTTCCAAAGATGATATTCAGATGGCCAAAAGGTACATGAGAAGCTTCTCAATAAAACTAATATAAGAAAAATGCATATGAAAACCACAAGAGATGTCACCTCACACCTGTTAGAATTGCTATCATTTTAAAACTAACAAACTAGAGATAAATTCTAGGGAAGATGTGGAAAAAAGGAAACCTCTGTGCACTGCTGATAGGAGTGTAAATTGGTTCAGCCACTATGGAAAACTGTGTATGGAGGCTCCTCAAAAGTTAAAAATAGAACAATCATGTGATACAACAATGTTACTTCTGGGTAGATATTTGAAATGAAACAAAATCACTACTGAAGGAGATATCTTCACCCCCATGTTCATGGCATTATTTACAGTAGCCATGACATGGAAACAACCTAACTGTCCAATGAGGGATGAATTAATAAAATGTGTGTATGGGGTCACCTGGGTGGCTCAGTCAGTTAAGTGTCTGACTCTGGCTGGGGTCATGATCTCACAGTTTAGGAGTTTGAGCACTGCTTGGGGCTCCATGCTGACAGCTCAGAGTCTGGAGCCTGTTGCAGATTCCGTGTCTCCTCTTTCTCTGCTCCTCCCCTGCTTGTGCTCTGTCTCTCTCTCTCTCTCAGAAATAAATAAACATTAAAAAAGAAAAAAGAAAATGTGTGTATGTACGAATTTTTAATCACAAAGGAGAAAGAAATCCTGTCATTTGACTACATGGCTGGAACTTAAGGACATTACTGTAAGTAAAATAAATCAGAAAAGACAAATATTTGCAATCTCAGTGATATGTGGAACCTAAAAAAACCCTGAACTCCTGGAAACAGAGAATGGGCTGGTAGTTTCCAGGGGCAGGATCTGGGGGAGGGACAGGGGAAATGAATGAAGGTGGTCAAAAGGAACAAAATTCCAGTTATAAAATAAGTTCTGGGGATATAATATACAGCATGATGACTGACTATAGTTAACAATACTGTACTGTATATTTATAAGTTGTTATAAGAGATCTTAAAAGTTCTCATCACAAGAAAGAAATTTGTAACTACAAGGAGATGGACATTAACTAAATTTATTGTAGTAGTCATTTCACAATATAGACACATAGCTGTTACATTGTACACCTTGAGCTGATATAATCTGTCAATTATAATGCAATAAAACTAGAAAGAACAAAAATAAATGTTGAATAATCAAGAAGTTAATCCCAAGACTTTAATCCCCAGACTTTAAAAATCTGTCACACTCATTTTAATTAACTTATTCCAAAACGTAACATCTTCATAATCTCCATTAAAATGGTTCTTATTACTCCCCCCAATTCCCCCAAAAGCCCACGATGACATATCACCTCACTCGTCTTAGGATGGCCATTATAAAAAAGACACAAGATAGCAAATGCTGGCAAGAGTGGGGAGAAAGAGAACACCTGTGCATTGTCTGTGGCAATGTACACTTGTAAAGCTCAATGTAAAACTATATTGAGCTTCCTTGATGAGTTAAAAAGAGATCCACCATATGATCCAGAAATCTCACTTCTGGGTACATATCTGAAGGAAACAAAATTATTCTCTTGAAGAGGTATCTGTACTCCCATGTTCATTACAGCATTATTCACAATTGCCAAGCTGTGGAAACAACCTAGGTGTCCATCAACATGGACATGATGAAAGGATCAAGAAGATGCGATATCCATATAAAATGAAATGCTGTTCAGCCTTACAAAAGAATAAATCCTATCATGTGTGACAACATGGACAACAGGGAATTATGCTAAGTAAAATAAACTCAGGCAGAAAAAGACAAATACTGCATATTATCACTTATATGTGGACACACAAAAAAATTAAACTCATAGAAACAGAGTAGAAAAGTAGTTGCCAGGGGTATGGAAAATAGGGACTGGTTAGTAAAAGGCTACACATTTTCAGTCATGAGATGAGGAACTAATGTATATCATGGTGTTTATATTGATAACACTGTATCATATAGTTGAAATTTGCTAAGAGAGTAGAACTTAAATTTCCTCACCAAAAAAAGGGAGGGCATTAGATATGTGAGGTGATGAATTTGCTAATTAACTCTATGAGGGAAACCCATTCATAACATGTATGTATATCAAATCCTCATGTTGTACACTCTAAATATCTTAAAATTTTGTCAATTACGCTTCAATAAAGCTAAAAACTGCTGTTAATGATAGCTTATATTTATCCTTTGTTAATGAGGTTAATCTTTGACTGCCATAGCATATCACATTACTGACCACTCAGCCCACAAAAGACATCTTCATCCAAATCCCATTTATTATGGACTGAATTATGTCTTCCTAAAATCTATATGTTGAAGCCATAACCAACAATATGACTGTGTTTGGAGGTAATTAAGGTTAAACGAGGTCATAAGGATGGGGCCCCAATCCAGTTAGACTGGTGTCCTTATAGGAAAAAGAAGAGACAACAGAAGCGTGCATGCACAGAGAGGCCATGGGAGGATACAGTAAGAAGACAGCCATCTCCAAACCAAAGAGAGCTGCTTCAAGAGAAACCAAACCTTCTGACACCTTGATCTTGGAATTCCAGCCATCTGAACCATGAGAAATAAATTTCTGTTGTTAAACATATAGTCTATGGTATTTTGTTACACAGCTGTAGAAGACTAATACACCATTCTTCACCAGGTTGCCCTTGGCATCATCTCCTCCATGTAACCTTATCTAAGTCATCATTGATACCCTCCTTTTCTGAATTTCTACAGTAAATGTAACTCAGGACTTAATATCACTTTTAAATAAAAGGCTATAACTTTGTTTTTCAATAAGCTAATTATTTTTACCTCACTAACTGGTTGTAAATCCCTTGAGATGAGAATCCATGGTCTATATCCCATCTTTTTATTCCTCAAGATTTCACGTATCATAGCTATTCAGTAAAGGATTCTGTTAATGGCCCGGTATTTTCTTTCCGATTTTTAATTATTAAAATTTGAATCAGCCCATAATCCCAAGAAGAAAGTTTTTAGAACAGACGGGCGAATTTTTACATTATTTGTATAATTTTTCAATTACATTAAATTTATCTTAAAGATGTGATTGTTATACTATAAAGTACTTCCTATCATATATCTAAGATAATTGTGTGTCTGTGATTTTGCTCAATGTTTACAAGGGGAACAGGGCAATTTATCTGTTTTAATTAACTCATAGTTTATCAGATTAGTTCTCAATTCAATGTAATTTGCAAAGTGACACTTGGTCAAAGTTTTAATTAGGGAAGTAAAACATCTGTTTTAAGTGTGACACCTTTATTTTTTGATGAACTAAGTGACTTGGGATGAATAGCTATGGGTTTCTTTTACAACAAAGAGCAAAAGTGGACTCATCCATTTTCAATCAGGAGCTATACTCAGAATTATACTGTAATAGTTTGAACTCTTTTATACACATATTCATTTAGAAAAAGAACAGGACTCTGTATGTATATGTTTCTCTGTCCCTGTTTGTGTCTTTATGTGTTTCTCTCTGCCTTTTTCCTCTCTTCTCTCTGATCCTACTCCCGACAGCTTTGTCCTGTTGGTCTGTGTCTGTCCCTGAAAACACAAATCATTTTCTCTTGGATATGCAGGCAAAATACTCCTGAAAGTTCTTGGTGTTCTCTAGTTTGTTCTGAAATTACATTATTAAGAGCTTACTGAGCAAAACTCAACATTGATCAAATGGAAAAAGGAAGCACCACTAAGTTACAGCTCCAAGCAAAACCACTTTATGAGTGTGTGGCTGGACTGCACGTTAATGACACCAGTGCCCAGGTGGCCAAATTTATGTCCACCCTCTTGATCTGATAATACAGAGCAGAGGATGAATTGGTAATGAACCAGGCTGAAAACAGATGGTGACTCCATGTGTGTTTGCTGCTGAAAACCTACAAAGGGGAAACATTAAATATGTGTCTTTAGATTTAAATTAGTGCATTTCAAAAACACAGGCTGTTGAGCTTTTGAAAACAGGCTGGCTGAATGTGTTTCATCTTATAGTTTTGAACTCTGATGCATTTTGTGGAATAGCAACAGGCAAAACGAATGGTATGTTAGTTACCCTTTCTTTAGCTCCTCAATATCAACGGTGCTCCACTGTAATTAGGTGCTTGTGTGCAGTTCTTTGTCATTAAATTTGCTACACCCTAATTAGGAAAGTTAGAAAATTCAAAAGACCACCATCTAAAAATTGGCACCAATTATTAAATATATTTTCTCAGATTATACGATTTATTTTTACTCCACAATACTGATTGAGTTTAGTACTGACATGATTTGTTTTAAAACATTTTCTTGATATACAAACAGTATAAATGTATAAAATAAAAAATGTATCAAAACATAGAACATTCTACTGGCTGTATAGACACTTGGGCTGTACTGAGATATTTATTTGGGTCTGAATCTATCCAGAAATGATCATTTCTTTGATTTGCATTTTAAGACAAGTAAAGCTGGTTCTTCAATGCCAATCCAAACACATCCCAGAATAATTTGAGGAAAAGCTACCACAAACTCACCCTATGATTCTGTGAGGGCCTTGGATGATTTAATATAAAACTACATAAAAATGAGTATAGTTGAAGGTTGGGTAAAGTTTATAACGAGTCCAGAATTTGGCCTGGACTCTGTAGACAATGGAGTTACAGGAAATGGGAGCCCAGATAAAAGAGGGATAAGAGTGGTTTACTCCCCACCTCACATCTCACATCTGCTCTGCATAAATCTCTGGGCTATTATTACCTGAGCAATTTCTTCTGTGTTCTTCCAGGTAAAACTCAAACTGTCCAAGTTCAAGGTGGATTTGATTTAGATCTTGGACATGCCTGAGTTTACCCAAAGTGGCAGAATTTTTGAGTGGAGCCAATTTTATACTACTGCGTGAATTTACTTCTTAAATATAATCTCTCCCTTCCTTTTGGTTTAGTGGTGGTGATGGTGGTGGTAGTGATGATGATGACTTTGGGAGGATTTATTATACTTTTTAAAGCTGTTATGAAAAGATATTAAAATCTTTATCAAGTGTGCTCACCAAGGAAATATGTTGAATGGCAGTTATTTTCACAAGCCTAGGAGAAAGGGGAACATGAGATGCTACTGGAGTCTTCCTAGAGGGTCCTGATTCTACTCCCTCTCTCTCCTAGCTTCCTGCCCTCCCTTTCTGCCCTTCATATTTTGTCTCTTTCTTTCTTACTGCTCCCACCTCTCTGTTTTCCCTTCATCTGTCTCAACTTGAGAAATACAATTTAGGGAAAGTTATGGTCCATGGTTTTTGTTGGAAATTATATGTTATTCAAAGCAAAACAAACTCAAAAAGAACAATAAGAATCTTTGCCTCTTGTCACTGTTTCAAATGTGCAAAATACCAGAATTAAGGTTCTAAACTGTCTGAAAGTCTGAGCAGCTGGAAGTGCAGGTTCATAAATTCTATAATAGGAATAGGAGGACTTGATGGATTGATTCTTCATGATGGTACTTCTGCTCTGTGATCCAAAAAACCACTGGCTGCTCCCATTAGGCTGAACAATTCAAACTTGTAATTGTATCACAAATTCCCTGAAGACATGGATCTTGGGTTTTAATCATTGTTTTCCACGTCATTTAACATAGGTCTTTGCATATATCAAATAAGATTTCTACAGTGATTCAAAATGTTTATATATATGACAAGTATAATATGTAGGCATAGAGTATAAAAATTAAAAATACACCTATAAAATACATTAAAATTTTGGTTCATACAAAAATTGTGAGGTATGACAAGCAAGTAGTGATATGCCCATTTGACACTACAGAGACAGAAACGGTATGAGTGATTTGTTTCAACCCCATGGCTCTTTTTACACCAGGCTATCAGATAAAATATTTATTTAGTAATCCTTGAATATAAAATTTGCAGCCAAATGGCCCATGAAAATGTCTGACAAGGGTTTCTTCCCGGACTCAATGGCTATCATAACTAAATTGAAGACATGTTTCTCTTCTCTTATTCAAAATTTGGACATCAAAGCTTGGCCCTGTGTAATTTAAATAATTCATACAAAGCACTTATAAAGCATATTTAACATCAATGTTGAACATGAAATGTCCAGCAATTCTACCCACCTTAAGATAAATAAGACCTGAGTTTGCACACACCTTATAAATTCTCAAAACACACATGCCACTGCCTGACTATGCGTTAGTAGGGCACATGAAAAATACATGATGCATGCCCTCAGGCAGCATGAAGTTTAGTAATAAAACAGACCTACAAAGAGACACTCAGGGACATTGAATACAAAGTGTTAAAATTGAGCTATAAACAAAATACTGTGCTAACACACAGAAAGGTTCTGCCACCATTTTCAAAGAGACAAATTTTTGTCAATTCAGTAGTCCTGGTCATACGTGTTTTCTTTGACATTTGTCACTCTGAAGTTCTCCCCCAAATCCAGGGAAGATTTGCTGTTTTCCTGCACCCTTAAGGCAGTGCGGTATAAGTTGCAAAATTGGACAGTTGGTGTTTGCCATGGTGCTGATTTCCAAACGACACTTTCTTGAAAAAATGATAAAGGAGCATGTTCCATGTTCAACATCAATGCTTTTAAGGATTAATTAGGGTTCACATCCATACTTGGAAAATTCAAATACAACCTAAGTGTTTTTATAGTCTAAATAACAATCATTGTGTTATGAGCCACCTAGGTGGCTCAGTCAGTTAAATGTCCCACTCTTGACTTCAGCTCAGGTCATGGCCTCATGGTCCTGAGATTGAGCCCTGTGTTGGCTCCATGCTGACAGCATGGAGCCTGCTTGGGATTCTCCTCCCTCCCCCTCACCCCCCGGACCTGCCCCTGTTCATGCTCTTTTTCTCTGTCTCTCAAAAATAAACATTTAAATACAATCTTTACTATGCATATACATAATTTTAGGTTTGAATTTTTTTAATGTTTATTTATTTTTGAGGCAGAGAGAGACAGAGCATGAATGGGGGAGGGTCAGAGAGAGAGGGAGACACAGAATCCGAAGCAGGCTCCAGGCTCTGAGCTGTCAGCACAGAGCCCAACGCGGGGCTGGAACTCATGGACCGTGAGATCATGACCTGAGCCTAAGTCGGACCCTTAACCGACTGAGCCACCCAGGCGCCCCTAGGTTTGAATTTTTAACAAAGATGGAAGTATCCTCAAACACTAAAAACATATGTTAAAACTGTTTTAAAAATCATTTTTAAAATATAGAAAGGTAAAACAGAGAACACAATTGATCTATAATTCCTTCTCCCCAAAGAGCATAGCTTTTAGCATTATAGTGTTTATTTCTACTTTAAAACATATTTTTTCATGTTTATTTTTGAGAGAGAGAGAGAGACACAGAGTGTGAGCAGGAGAGGGTCAGAGAGAGAGGGAGACACAGAATCCAAAGCAGTCTCCTGGCTCTGAGCTATCAGCACAGTGCTGATGCGGGGCTTGAAACCATGAATGGTGAGATCAGAACTGAGCCGAAGGCCAATGCTTAACTGACTAAGCCACCCAGGCATCCCTATTTCTACTTCCTAATGCATTTATACATTAAAAAACTGAAATCATACTGATTTATATGTGATTTTATAATTATTTTATATTTTATTTTTATTATCACATATAGTTACCCTGTATTATTAAAATAACATAAATATTTAGTATATAATTTTAAAAGCATGTCTCCAGAGGCAAGGGAAACAAAAGCAAAAATGAACTATTGGGACCTCATCAAGATAAAAAGCTTCTGCACAGCAAAGGAAATTATTGACAAAACTAAAAGGCAACCAACAGAATAGGAGAAGGTATTTGCAAATGACATATCACATAAAGGATTAGTATCCAAAATCTATAAAGAACTTGTCAAACTTAACACCCAAAAAAACAAATAATCCAGTGAAGAAGACATGAATAAACACCTTTCCAAAGAAGACATCCAGATGGCTAACAAACACATAAAAAGATGCCCAGCATCACTCATCATCAGGGAAATACAAATCAAAAACACATTGAGATACCACCTCACACCAGTCATAATGGCTAAAATTAACAACACAGGAAACAACAGATGTTAGCAAGGATATGAGAAAGGGGAGCCCCGTTGCACTGTTGGTGGGAATGCAAACTTGTGCAGCCACTCTGGAAAACAGTATGGAGGTTCCCCCAAAATTAGAGTTATAAGCTATGACCCAACAATTGCACTACTAGGTATTTATCCAAAGGATACAAAATTGCTGATTCAAATGGGCACCTGACCCCAATATTTATAACAGTGTTATCAACAGAAGCCAAATATGGGAAGAGCCCAGATGTCCATTGACTGATGAATGGGTTAAGTGAAATTAGTCAGAGAAAGACAAATGTATGATTTCAGTCATCTGAGGAATTTAAGATACAAAACAGATGAACAAAAGGGAAGGGAAGCAAAAATAATAAAAAAAATAGGGAGGGGACAAAACATAAAGGACTCTTAAATATAGAGAACAAACAGAGGGTTGCTGGAGGGGTTGTGGAAGGGGACATGGGCTAAATGGGTAAGGGGCATTAAGGAAATCATTGAAATCATTGTTGTACTATGTGCTAACTAACTTGGATGTAAAATAAAAAATAAAGTAATTAAAAAAAGAAAACATGGATACACACACACACATACATATATACATACACACAATGGGTTACTACTTGGCGATGAAAAAGAATGAAATCCTGCCATTTGCAACAACATGGGTGGAACTAGATGTACTATGCTGAGCGAAATAAGTCAGTCAGAAAAAGACAAATATCATATTATTTCACTCATATGTAGAATTTAATAAACACAACAGATGAACATAGGGGAAAGGAAGGAAAAATAAGATAAAAACAGAGATGGAGGCAAATCATAAGAGACTCTTAAATACAGAGAACAAACTGAGGGTTACTGGGAGGGTAAGGGCTAAATGAGTGATAGGCATTAAGGAGGGCACTTGTTGGGATGAGTACTGGGTGTTGTATGTAAATGATGAATCACTAAATTCTACTCCTGAAACCATTATTACACTATATGTTAATTAACTTGGATTTAAATGTTTAAAAATTGGAAAACAAATATTTATTAAACACATCCCAATGTTTTGGTGTTATAGATGCAATGTGCTTCAGGAGAAAGTCCTAGAATAGAAATTCTGGGTCAATAGGTTTGCATATTTTTAAGATTTTTAAAATTATGATTCCACATTACCATATAGAAAGTTTATCAAAATTTGTATTCCCATAAGTAATGCATGAAAGTATCCCAAAGAAGCAGATTTTGAGATCTTATTTAAAGGAAAAATATTAACAAAGACAATCATTATTTATAGGTAGAACAAAGAGAATGATGGTAGCTAATGACCACTGCTTATTAGATGACCCCATTATTCAGTAAGAATTGTGCTAACTTAACTGTATGAGATTTAAAAATTTATTCATATAGCCTTTTTAATTCTCTGATGTTAGTTTTATTATTACACTTAACTCTAAGCTCCTTCTTGGGAACAACTGTGTCTTTAATCCTTAACTTTTCATGCCTTAGTACCCAAAGCATTCCAGGACGTTAGTGATATACTTAAAATACACTGACTGAATTATGTAGACACAAATCCAACTCAGAAAAAGAATTTTCTGCTCAAAGCTTGACACAAAGTAATAACGTATTATCAGGTTGTATTATGAGTAATTAAAGCTTTATCCTTTCCATCAAGCTAACTTAGGCAGTCCATACAACATACATTGAATTAGATCAAGAAATAGAATCCCTTCCCTAAATAGTTCACCAGTAGAGAAGATAGACATGCAAGCAGGATCAGCTATGTATGTGAGTCTGGTACAAGATGAAAATGCAGAGCCTTTTCAAAAATTAAGAATTTTAAGAGAGCAGCAGTGTAGCATTAAACCACTACTATGTGGGGCCCTGCTAAGTGTGGACAATGCATGACTGCAAAGTTCACACACCCATGTATTCAGCTCTGGAAGTAAGCGTGATTGTATGGTACAGGATAATAAATGCCTAAATGGAAGTGTGTATTAAAGTATAATAGGAACACAATGGAAGTGGTGTTCTCATTCTGAACAGTTCTAGTGGCTTCACCAATTAGCGTATAGTAATCAAGATAAACCTGGTTGCTTTTAGCAAAATACTGCAACCAATGCAGTCAAACATGAAGAAAAAGAAATAGATATATTCGAGCCTTCTGCATCTTTTAACCAGATATTAGACAGCATGCGTTATTTAAAGACTGAATCTGACATTTGGAGGAGAAAAGAGTCATTTTCATGTATGAAGAACAGTGAGGCAAACATACGAGATAAACACCAAATATGTTTGTGATTTTGTTTCCTAATCTATGGGAGCCAAGGAAACTCACATTTTATTCTTTTTTTCCTATTCCAGTCAAGACAATATAATTCTAAGAAAGCAAATGAAAAATATTCCAGGATAGGACATCAATCGTTTTTTACAATAAGAGTGAACAGACCAACAGACCTTTTGGCTTTTCTTATTTGGATTAACTTCAATGTCTAAAAGTTGCTAAGTAACACTTTTAATACTAAGAGATTTCAAGGCCAGGGAATTAATGATCCATGACCCTATTTAAGAGAAATATTAGTGCATCATAAGGCGAGATGGCTGAATACAGTAATGGGAACTTTGGGTAATACACTTAACCACTTTCATGTGCTACTTTTTCATCGCTGCTCATGGTCAATTTGGCATGACACAATTTTTTTATTAGAGCATTTACCAAAATTATTTCATCATTATCTCAAGTCAGCTAATAATTACATGGGAAAATAATGATATGGAGAGAACAACCATCGTATGGTCATTACCATTTTGAGACAGTTATTTCTAGATCTTGTAAATGTTTAGCACATAGTAAGTGTAATTTAACCTTTCAATATACATCTCATGGGTTCATTTCAGCAAAACCAAACACACACACACACACACACACGCACACACACACACACAGACATGCACACATATACACACACAGTCCTCTCACAAACCTTTCCCTGTGCTGGAAACACTTATCCACTCTGCCTTGGACTTCAGCAACTGGGTCCTCCCCATGAAATTTAAGCCAACAACAAAACCACCACACAGAGAGGACTCAACCTGGGCAGAGAACAATCTCTGAAGGTCTCCTGAAGCCAAACTTGGCTAAAACCTTGTCAGCTCAGAGTGAAAGGGAACTTCAAAGGGAGTAAACAGCTTCTGTGGATTTGTGGCCATGGGAGTTTTAAAGTTGAATAAAACCCCCCAAATTGGCTTGGACTCATTCTGCTGAAAGCACAAAAAGTTTCAGAGGAACACATCACCTTTTAAAACAAATGTTTTAATTTTTCTATAAAAGACATTGAGTTTTATATTTGGAAAAGTTCTCAAGTAGCAATCTACTTTCTAGTACCAACAGTTAGACCCCTAGAGTTCACATTAGATTACTTCATATGGCCTCCAAGAATGGAGACCTTGGGATAGTTGGGAATGTTTTAGGGAGCTCTGGAAAAAAATCCTGGAGGCGTTCATTTTGGCTAACATATGAAAGCCTGGGATCCTAGGGCTAGGTTTTTTTTTTCCCCTGAAGCAAGGAAAATTGCTCACAAATTGCCTAAATCTGAGGCTCTATCATTTTTATGATAAACCCAGAAGGTTGCTGCATAAAAGTGACTTATCCTCCTTACCAATATCCAGGGGAAGATGGTTGAGGATGACAGATGTCTAGAAATGCCCCCCTGTTCTGTGTGAATTTCCAGTCAGACCTTTCTCAGTGATAACCTGGCATCCACCCTTCAGAGATATACATACACCAGACATGTGATAACTTCATTGTAAAGAAATATCACTTGAAGTATGGCATGAAATAACCTGGACATTTCCCAACAAACTGGTAATTCTTACTTTTAGGTGGGTAATTACACAATTTGAAATTGAGAATAGCTAACTAAACTCTCTTTCCCATCAAGTTGAATTAAATTTACAAACTTCATCACAAGGCAAGCAATATCCACGATCTGTAACATATCAACTATGACTCTGGGTAAACTTTTTCCCAGTATGACCCCCAGGTTCCTCATCTATGAAATGGTTTAAAAACTGTTTACAAGTGTTGAGAAATCCAATGAACTAGTGTATAAAGTATTTTCTATATAGCAGACAATAAATACAAGTTGTAGACATATTATGCATTATAATGTCAGAGAATCTTGAAGTAACATGCAGCATGACTTCACAGCCTTCATGAAAAACCTCCCTCATCTCTATACAACTCAGTGTTCATCACCCTATATG
Organism: Acinonyx jubatus; assembly: GCF_027475565.1. NCBI lineage: Eukaryota > Metazoa > Chordata > Mammalia > Carnivora > Felidae > Acinonyx > Acinonyx jubatus. The sequence goes on from NC_069394.1 coordinate 30,178,534, forward strand.
AGAATAGACATGTTCATACACAAGTCATTGGTCCCTGGAACTGTTGTACTGAAGAAAAGTTGTAGCCTGAGCTCCCGTAGGATGTAAGACCTTCCATCCTTATGCCATAATTTTCTCTGTGACTTCCAAGCATCAATGATCACTGCCTCTCTTTTGTCTTCATCCTGTCTCTGCTTCTTGACCAGTTATAGTCTCTCTAGTCTCTTAAAACTTGTCACAGAACTCTAAATTTTACTGTATTTAATCTATTCTTCTTCTCAATGCATAGACAGAACTAAGGAAATAATCTCATGCACTTTCATGTTTCAAATCTGAGGAAAAGTTAATTACAGAGGAAAATTAGGTGGTTGGGGACAAGAGTTGTAAGGAGGATCATATTCTTTTTTTTTTAACATTTGAAAAGGTTCAAAGTGCATTCTATCAAAACTTTAATAGTTTTAAAGTGGAGAAGATGAAAGTGTGAGTTATTCTGCTGTGAAGATGCTTTGTGGAAATGAGCAAAAAATATTCAAACAAGAAGCAGCCCAAATAATCATTAAGCATCTGAAAGGACGTTCATTTCCAGTAGTGGAAAGGAAAACAAACTGAAACCGTGTTGAAGTACTATTTCACACCCGTTCGTTTGAATACATTAGTATCTATGGCTATTCCAGGAATTAGTGAGAATGTAGGAAAGTAGGGATTCATATACTGTTGGGAGGCATTTTACATTACTACAACATTTTGGGGGTGATGTGATAATATCCATAAAATCGAAGCTATGCACATTTCATGATCTAACAATTTCACTTCCAAGTATACCTCTCAGAAACGATCACATATTTGCATGTGGCACCTTGTATAGCTATGAATGTTGTTGAAGCAAGGTTGTTAAAAGTCTATCAACCAGACCAAAAATAAACAAATCATGGAATGTTCACATGGTGGAAGAGTATGAACAGAGAACTGATTGAACTAGCTCCATCTAGATCAAGAAGGATGTATCTTACAAAGACATTTTCAGGAAAGCCTGGTTTCCCAGATACCTAGAGTATGATGTTATCTATGTAAATCTTAGAAATATACAAAGCAGTTCTGTACGTATATGTAGTATACATGGATACATACGTAGTAAAATATAAAGAAATGCATGGGGTTGGTAGCAAAATCAGGATAGAAGTTACTTCCTTTGGAGGAGGTATCACTGGGAGATCAGAGGGTCTGGTACACAGGATATGTCAACTATATTGATTACGTTTTATTTCTGAAGCTGAGTTCATCATGTTACTCCCCAAACCCTTTTGTATCTGAAATACTTTACAATAATTTTAAAAAATTTTGAAGTGTAAAATCAGACTTGGGTTTTAGAGTAAGGAAAACATAGGAGAAAGGAACTAACATTAAACATCTGATCTTAACATTAAACACTTCGTATTTGTTATATTTTTTAATCCTTATTGTTGTCTCTCCCATTTCAGGTGAACATCTGGAGAAAGTATAAGTACCAGAAAGATATTTGAGGCTGTAACAGAGATTTGACCAAGTCAATTTGGCTCCAAAGAATTGATACAGGACATTGCAGGGAGAGGGGGAGAAGTTCTAGCTCACGGAAAGATTACTGAGGACACCCCGTAACAGGGGCCTGACAAGTTGCCTTTCTCCTTCTCTTTTATCTTGTAATTCAACACCTTTGACAATTTTTGCTCCCTTACTTACATGTAATTATCCTTAGCAGACAACAAGCTATTCAAGTTCAAGGTTTGTGTTTGATTCATTGCTATAGTTAGTCACATGCTGCTATTAGTGCTCAGAGCACAGTGGGTGCTTAGTGCATGCTGGATGGATGAGTGAGTGATAGATAATGACACAGATGTGCCAATATGATCATATAGAGGCAATCTCATCATTCATTGCTATGAACATACTGATTCCAACATGTAAAAATCAGTACAGACAAGGACAGGTAAATAAAAAACATAATACTTAGGCTCAGCTGCAAAATGAAAGGGAGCTACATGCTCTATTATGGGGGCAAAGTAATTCCCTTCAAAGTGGTAATTAAGGGAGATGATTCTAATTTGAAACTGGTTTCCTAATTGATGTTTGGCTTTGAGAAATCTCACAGGCCTTTAAATTATATATATTTTGTTTAACTCTTTATAGCTTACCCCCACCACTACCAAACCCCAAAAATTCCTTCTTGAGATTGAGGAGGTGAGTACACATAAAGGGTCAAAATATTTACCATTTACTATCCAGAACATTAATTTGCTATCCTAAGCCTCAAAAATATTAAATATGAAATTATGAAAAATTATGAATTAAAAGCATTATCATGAAAAGCTTTTAAGCTCAAATGTCACCAGTCGAATCTTCCCTGACTATCTAAGCTAAAAGAGCAAACTCCTCTCCATCATTCCTATCTATCAACTTCCCCTGCTTTACTATTCCTGGCAATGACATAGAATCTATTTCTAGGTTAGGCATGTCACCTCCTCTACCCAATAAAATATAGTCTCCAAGAGGGCAGGAACTTCACTTGCATTGTTCACACATATATCCTTGGCACCTGAAATAATGTCCAGAAGATGAGAAATCCTAAATAAATAGGTTAAATGAATGAATGCATGAATGACTGAGTCCATCTTACATATGCAATAATCTTTAGAGGTTTTCATTTAACAAATCCAAGTCTTCTTCTGTAACTGTATTTATCCACATCTTCAAATATAGTGAACAGCAGCAGTTTCTTTTTCTTCCCCCTGCCGCCTCCTCCTCTTCTACAGGTTTATTGAGGTTTAATTAACAAAGAATTGCATAGATTTAAAGTGTACAATGCATCCAAAAGTTTCTTTGTGCCCCTTCGTAATCTCTCTTTGAACCCCTCTCTATCCTCAGGCGAATAACAAGTTGCTCTTTGTCACTGTAGATAAATTTCTAGAATTTTATACAAATGGAATAGTACAGTATGCGCTCTTTTTTATCCAGGCTTCTTTCATTCAGCATAGAGACTTATATTTGTTGTCATATGTATCATTAGTTCATCTCTTTTCATTGCTAAATAGTATTTCATTGTACGGATATACCATAAGTCATGTATCCATTCAATAGTTAATGGGCATTTGGGTAATTTCCAGTTTGGGGATATTACAAAAGAACTGTCCTGAAAATTCATATGCAAGTCTTTATGAAGATACATTGTTTCTTTTCCCTTGAGTATATTCCTAGGAGTGAAATGACTGAGTCATACCATAAGTTTAAGATTTAAAAAAACTCACAGCCTATTTTCCAAAGTGATTGTACTATTCATTCCACAAAAATGTATGAGAATTCCAATTGATCTACGTATTTACCAACACTTTATTGGTCTTTTTCATTCTTTGATATTCCAATAAGTGTGTAGCGGCATATCACTGTGTTCCTACGTGTGTGCTGTTAGCGTATTCTCATGTGCTTATTTGTTTTCATTGTATCTTTTTTGGTAAAGCGTCTGTTGAAATATTTTGCCCAATTTTAAAAACTGGATTTTTTATTTTTTCTTATTACTGAGTTTTAGAATTTCTTTATATATTCTGGATACACTTACTTAATGAGATAGGTCATTTGTCCTATTTTCTCCCAGTCTGTGGTTTGTCTTTTCATTTTTTAAACAATGTCTTCAAAACGCAAAAAAATACCAGGGTTTCTTTATTGAACAAATTTATGAAATGCCACACTCTGCTAGGATCTAAGAATTCAGATGCTTACTGGAAAACAAGGTCCCTGCCTTTAGGGTGTGTACAATTTAGTATAATGAAGCGCAACCAGGGATCAATGCAGGAAATTGGGATTAGTGCTAGCCACACGTCAATCTATATGAATCCTGGAGGTTGATATTGTACATCCAGGAAAGACTGTGGTCCATCCTTTGCAGAACCAGCTCCTAAAGGAATCCCTTAGCCCAATAATACTGTAGGTTGGTCTAGTTTGACTTGCCATGTGTCAAAACAAGAAACAATGAAATAAGGCACATTTATCTAGAGTTTTTCTGAATTGCAAATGGCCAAGTATTTTAGTGATGTACTTTCATTCTATAAAATATCTACTGAATATTCTGTGCTACCTGAAGTTGAGGGAAATGAATGATTTTTATCCATGGTAGCTGTAGAGAAATATGGTCCAAATCCATTCACATTTTGATAAATACTGGAATAGGCAACTAAGTCTTAAGATAAAAAGAGTGTGTGCGCTTATTTGGAGAAATTGCAAGAAAGACAGATTCTTAGCCTAAGGAATAGAGAGTCATAAACTAGGAAGGGTAGATGGAACATTTTTTTCAAGTGGTAAGAAAACATTAGCAATATTGAGCCAAAATGATCACCAATTCTAGGGCCTAGAGACACTGTACCTCAATAGTGACCACAAGATTTTGTGCCAAAATTACTGAAAGAATAAAATGGTGCTATTGATCGAAATGTATGTTTCAGAAAGAGTACTGAGTTTTGAGTTAAGAATAATTGATTAAATACTTTCATTTTGGACAGAAAGAAAAAACATTCAAATGGAAATGCCCAGTAGGCAGGGCTAAGTGTGACTGGTGCTTACAGATTTCTTAGCACTAGAGGAAACCGATTATGAGTCATCAACAAAAAGATAAACCTGAGAGTAGATACATTTTTAAAGGAATGTGGAAATAAAAAGAGTGCTGGGTAGAAAATGAATACTGGGAAGGAAAAGGACCTAGAATTATCATTCCATAGAAGCATTGAGTTAAAAGTAACTCAATTATTTTAATCTCTTCTGCAATGGGAAAAAATAAAACTTTTTACAATATCTGATGTGGCCAGTAGATATTTGGTTGACAAATGGAGTATTTATAGGTTTTTAAGATAGCCTACTCTGTTGCCTGACAATTTAAACAACTGGAAAAAGCCTTTCTTGTATTGAACGCCATACAACCAAACTATTATCTTTGACTTTGGTTACAGTTCCTGGCACAGAATAGGCATTCAAGCAATGTTTGTTAGATGACCAGATGGTTCTCCTTTTGTTCTTAGCCAATTCAGTAAGTCTACTCTTTTCCATGTGTAATCCAGATGGCTGAACAGTTACATGAATTTTTAGCTGCATAAACCAAAGTAACTTAAATTATTGTGATAGTCCATTGTGTATCTCCACTTGACTTTTTACTTTTTGAGGTTAATGTTCTGAATTTACAAATTAAATCTTTTATGATATCTAGACAAACATTTTTAAGAAGATAAATGAAGAAATGTGTCACATGGCTTCCTTCTCTCTAAAAGTAGGTGGTGTTGTTTTGAGTGGAGATCCTAAAGGAGACAAAATTTTGTACAGTGGCTTTGGAAGAGGGTATTTAAGATATACAAAGATTTCAGAATACCAAACAAATTGTATTTATGGGCCATGATGGTCCCATAATTTACAGAAAAATATATATCATTATGGAAACTGGAGAAAAAGGACAATGAGAGGATTGCCTAATTCAGAAGACAAAGTAGAGACATTATAAAATGTGACACTAACATGTTGGACCATGAAAGCTCTCCCATCTCAGATTTTTCCATATCAGAATCCTACTTGTTCTTTTATTCTGTAAGTCCACATGAGGCTAGGAACTGCATCTCTGGTAAGGAATTATGCTTTAGAGTACACCCAAGTTCAGGTTTCTATAAGCAGGAAGATGTTTGATTTATGGGTTGCTCAACCCTCATTTAGAAATGGCCACAGATAAACTACATCACTTTCTTGGATAGTTTCTGGTACTCAGAATTGACAGATGGTTGACAAAGATCATGACTATTGTTTTAGTTTCCCATCCACTAATTGCTACTATAGCACGCTGATTAAGAGCATGGATTTGGGAGTCCAAGAGATCTGTATTTAAATTCTGGTTTTGTTGCTTACTAGGTTGTGTAAGCAGTACTACATTACTTAACATCCCTGGTTACCATTTTTCATCTAAAGTGGGAATATAATAGGTAGGTTGTTATAAGTTTTAAATGGTTGTTATAAGGGTTAAATGAGGTAATATATCTAAAGTGCCTTGCTTAATGGCCGGAAGAATTTAAAAAACTGTTATTGGGTTCCTGCCCTTCCAGAATTCTTGACCTTCCTATTATAAGTGCAATCTGTATTCTCCCATTCTCACTCTAAGGGACACTCATGACCTTACAACTTAGGGATCATATTAAACACTTATGATTCAGAATAATAAGATCCTTTAGGTATTATAGAAAACTGTCATTTGAGCAGAAGTCTTAAATTTGTTCCAGGATATCCTGAAATGTAGCAGATGTTTAGGAGAGGGAAATCAGTGAATAAACAATGGCATTTATACAAGGGCTGATGATATTCAAGAAGCAGCTAAGCTTACCCACCAGTTACAAGCAAAAGCAGTTGCAAAGCTGCGGACATCCCCACCTTCACAAGTACCTGCCCTTGCAAGGTCTGATCTCCCAATAAACTGAACACATAGAGAAGACCAGGGCAGCACAGAGTATATGTGAAGGATTATACAAGTACAAAACTTCCCCAAAGGAAGAACCCAGAAGAAACTGACACACGCATGTACAGTGCTCAATCATTCTTCAAATTTTGAGAGAAGTAGAAATGAAAAATAGGCAAGGAATTGGTATAATTATTCCTAATACTCCTCAGACGGTTGGAATTCCTGTTTTATTGGCCCAGGCAGGAACCTGGAGAATTTGAAAGGATGTCTGCTCTTATATACATCAAATGTGGGTGACTCCAGAGGAGAAAGAGACCCTCTCCTTTTTTCATTTTGTGCTGAATAGGATACAGCCATGTCAATTCATTTCAGTATAGACTGTGGCTGCTTTCATATCACAACAGCTGAGTTGTGACAGAAAACATGGCCCACAAAGCCATATATATACATATATATATATATATATATATATGTCAAATTATATATATATATATATATATATATATATATATATATATATATATTCATTCCATATAAATATATGGAAGAGTTTACAGATACCTGCTCTGGATCAATTACCCAGGAAGCACAAAGATACCTTTTCCTCTCTGTTTTTCAAGTAGCATAAATGGCAAAGGGACAATCTCAGCTTCTATTTCAATGCAACAGTTGCTACGCCCCATGGTGGAAGAATGTGTCTCTTTGGTGCTAAATTCTCCAACCAGAAAAGCTAAAAGTTTTAGGGACAGTGGAAAAAAATGTTTTATAAATGGTTAATAAAGTGCAGTAATGGGACATGTCACACCTACATCCACCCTTGGGTTTCCAGGTCCATGTACTCTAACTTTGGGAAAAACAGCACTTCATCTCAGTCACTGGCTCAGAATGTATGTTACAGCCCAAACTTGGAAGGTATTAATTGCCAACTGGTTCTCTAACTAAACCTTTGATGACCCTTATTTTATATGGGTAATGAGGTACATGGCAAGACTAGTGAGCTCCATGAGGATCAGTCCACAGCCTCATTCTTTAGCTAAAATTGAGTTTCTTGGTAAAGCTATGCCATCTTAGAATACTCTAACAAAGAAGTTGTGGATGTTATTTTTAGCAGAAGCATGGCGGGTAAGGGAGGCAAATCCAAATCCAGAAATACTTATTTCATAAAGGCAAATCATTGTCTCTTCCATGATTGCTGAGGCCTCAGTGGTTGTGCCCCCAAAATTCATATGTTGAAATGTTCATCCCCAAGGTGATGGTATCAGGAGGTGGAACCTTTGGGGGTGATTAGGTCTCTAATAAAAGATCTCACAGAGTTCCCTGCACACTTCTATGTGAGAACTGTAAAGAAGTTTGTGATCGGAAGAGGACCCTCATCTATACTGGCACCCTAATCTCAGACTTTCAGCCTCCTGAAGTGTGAGAAATAAATTTTTGTTGTTTATGAAGCACCTAGTCTGTGGTATTTTGTTATAGCGACCAGAACTAAGATAGTAATGGTAGGGCTGCAATATAATCAACATTTTATCAGATATTTGGCTGGTTCTCTACGGACTTAGTACTGGTGTCTTCAGAATATTGTGTCCAAAGTCGGGGTAATCTGACCAGCCTTGATGAGAACAGTCTAGGCTATTGATCTTGCATAAAATACATCCCTACCATCATGGCACATTGTTCCTGAGCCCACTGATCAAACAGTTGGGGGCCTGGGTGGGAATGAAGTTGATTTGACATACACAGGATGTACCATCCTGTTCATGTTACTGTTGAGTCTCTTCACAATCGTTAGTGAACATTGACATATGACATGACTGTTCTCACACTTCAGGCCCATTTTGAAGGGGCCAGAGGACCCTTTACAAAACTTCCTTGACACTAATCTGCAAAATTCTCCCTTCTGAGTCTCTGACCAAATAGCCAAACCATACCTGAAGATCAATATAGACACATGCCTTAGACCCTCTGTCCTTCAAGGCAAAGTGGATAACCAACATACCAGCAGTCATTACTTTGTGTGGTTCTGATATGCAAAAATTTACTTATTATGGTTTAGTTTAATAAATTTCATGGTTTAGTCTCAACACAATTAAAAATTTAGTTTCCACATATATTAACTATAAGAAATTGCATAAAGTATAAACTTCATTGCCAACTTTTCAATCCACAAAATCGCTATGTAAACAGATGCACATAATGATCAGTGACCAATTGTGTCACTTCTTTCAAAGTCTATTACTGATTGGTCACTGCTTATCTGTTATTTAGTACACACACAGCAAAGTATGTCATTTGATGTCTCTTTGTCTCCCATGATAAACCTATATGAATTTTTTAAAAAATGGGTAAGTGGAAAAGAGATTAGCCCATAAAGATGGACATGTGACAAAGAAATGAAACTATTAATGCTGGAAGTGAATTTTAAATCAAATGTAAATGGAATTATATAAGAAATGGCTGACCATGAGAATATTGAAATTTTTTTTTGCCATTTGAGAGACTCTAAATATGTAACCAGAGGAACTCAGTGAAGGCAAACTTATGGATATAAGTGAAGAAAGTGGTGTGACAAGAGGTGAAGCTATTCCAGAGGAAGTGATGCTAACAACAACAACAAAAGCACATAAGAAACATTAGAGGAATTCTCAGAGATACTTCAGGACATTGTAAGTGCAAAGGATAAAATGTTTGACAAATAAAAAAGAATATGACAGAAGCCTTTTATTTCAATGAGGTCCCAATAGTTCATTTATACTTTTGTTTCCCTTGCCTCTGGAGACATGTTGAGTAAGACATTGCTGCAGCCCAGGTCAAAGAAGTTTTTGCCTGCTTTCTCCTCTAGGATTTTGATGGTTTCCTGTCTTATGTTTAGGTCTTTCATCTATTTTGAGTTTATTTTTGTGCATGGTGTAAAAAAGTGATCCAGGTTCATTTTTCTGCATGTCACTGTCCACTTTTGTCAGCATCATTTGCTGAAGAGACTGTCTTTATTCCTTTGGATACTCTTTCCTGCTTTGTCAAAGATTACTTGGCCATATGTTTTGAGGCCCATTTCTGGGTTCTCTACTCTGTTCCACTGATCTGAGTGTCTGTTTCTGTGCCAGTACCATACTGTCTTGATGATTACAGCTTTGTAATACATCTTGAAGTCTGGGATTATGATGCCTCCAGCTTCGGTTTTCTTTTTCAGGATTGCTTTGGTTATTTGGGGTCTTTTCTGGTTCCATACAAATTTTAAGATTGTTTGTTCCAGCTCTGTGAAGAATGCTGTTGTTATTATGATAGGTATTTCAATGAATATGTAGATTGCTTTGGGTAGTATTGACATCTTAACAATATTTCCTCTTCCAATTCAGGAGCATGAAATATTTTTCCATTTTTTGTGTCTTTTTCAATTTCTTACCTAAGCTTTCTATAGTTTTCAGTGGATAGGTTTTTCACCTCTTTGGTTAGGTTTATTCCTAGATATTTTATGATTTTTGATGCAATTGTAAATGGGATTGATTCCTCGATTTCTCTTTCTGCTGCTTCATTATTGGTGTTTAGGAAAGAAATGTTCAGCAAAACTAAAAGGCAACCAATGGAATGGGAGAAGATATTTGCAAATGACATATCAGATAAAGGGTTAGTATCAAATATCTATAAAGAACTTATCAAACTCAACACCCAAAAACCAAACAATCCAGTGAAGAAATGCACAAAAGACATGAATAGACACTTTTCCAAAGAAGACATCCAGATGGCAAACAGACACATGAAAAAATGCTCAACATCACTCATCATCAGGGAAATACAAATTAAAACCACAATGAGATACCACATTACTCCAGTCAGAATGGCTAAAATTAACAACTCAGGCAATGACAGATATTGGCGAGGATGTGGAGAAAGAGGATTTCTTTTGTACTACTGGTGAGAATGTAAACTGGTGCAACCACTCTGGAAAACAGTGTGTAGGTTCCTCAGAAAATAAAAAATAGAACTACCTTATGACCCAGCAATTGCACTACTAGGTATTTATCCAAGGGATACAGGTGTGTTGTTTTGAAGGGGCACATGCACCCCAATGTTTACAGCAGCACTATCAACAATAGCCAAAGTATGGAAAGAGCCCAAATGTCCATCGATGGATGAATGGATAAAGAAGATGTGGTATATATATACAATGGAGTATTACTCGGCAATCAAAAAGAATGAAATCTTGCCATTAGCAACTACGTGGATGGAACTAGAGGGTATTATGCTAAGGGAAATAAGTCAGTCAGAGAAATATATCATATGACTTCATTCATATGAGAACTTTAATATACAAAACAGATGAACACAAGAGAAGGGAAGCAAAAATAATATAAAAACAGGGAGGAGGAGAAAACATAAGAGACAAATAAAACAAACAGAGGGTTGCTGGAAGGGCTGTGGGAGGGGGATGGGCTAAATGGGTAAGGGGCATTAAGGAATCTACTCCTGAAATTACTGTTGCACTATATGTTAACTTGGATGTAAATTTAAAAATATTAAAATATAAATAAATGGAGAACTAAGGCTAAAAAAAAGAATATGGCAATTCACTAAGGCATAGAAAAGAAAGCTCTTTCCATTTTGTAATTTACACAAGGAGACAATCACTGTTTACACTACTTTTGATAAGTTTTTCCTTTTTTTGTAAAGAAATAAAATGTGTTTTATTTTTTTAATTTTTAAAAAAATGTTTGTTTATTTTTGAGAGAGACAGAGTGTGAGTTGGGTGGGGCAGAGAGAGAGGGAGTCAGAATCCAAAGCAGGCTCCAGGCTCTGAGCTGTCAGCACAGAGCCTGACACGGGGCTCAAACCCACGAACCACGAGATCATGACCTGAATCAAAGTTGGAGACTTAATTGACTGAGCCACCCAGCTGCCCTAGAAATAAAATACTTTAATTTTCATGTTTATAATGTTTTAAATTACAGTAAATTGAATAAATATTAATTTTACTATTTTTTTTCCCTATACATTTATAATTTATAGCAGGAAAGTGTTTAATGCTTGACAAAAATTTTTAAAGTTCACAGAACAACACAAAACAATAGTTTTTCCCACTCATTACTAAGATTGCTCTTCAAAGTTGCATCTTGTATGGCCATTTTTACAATCTCAAACTAATGTGCAAAGAGAGACATATTAGGAGGATTCTGCCTATTAGGCTCTCCATTTCCATGTTTCATCCAAGGATATTCCCGGTCATTTCAACCCGATGTCAGCATATCAAGAATAAGAATCTTCAAGATAAGCTCAGTGTTTCTCTTTCTTGATCACCTATCTTAAAAGCTATACATAGACAGTAGTGACACAGGAGTGGTTTCAATGGAAATGCAAGCTAACTGTTCAAGCGGTTTATAATTTCAAGGCGCTGCCCCACTGCACTTCCATTTGAAGATGGAGTGGTGTGGACATGACCAACTTTATTTTCTGGTGTAACAGTTAGTACCTAGTTCTTGATGGGTAGCTCAGGTTGCACAGACATCTTGTTTTCCAGAGTCACTCTCTGTCAGGGCCCTATTGCAAGCCCAGAGCTGTTTTTCTCCAAAAGGGGAATAGTTGTAGAAGAGCACAGTTTTTCTCCACAACCTCTACTGTGATTCTCTTATTGGGGCTTACCAAAGAATTCAAACAACAACGTGACCTTCTAAAAATGCTTTGATTTATTTGGCTCCACTGATTCCCACTGGTTTATACTTGGACAAGCTGGATAACTTTCTCAGGTTCTACTCAAAACTAGCAGACCTTTGGATCACTTAGTACATTGGTCAGAATACTAACCAAAATATGCTGTAAGTTGTCTCAACAGTCTAAAGAGGTCTAATAAATGATACCACTAGTTTTTGACACATAAGGGGCTAGGTATAGCAATTTAGCTTTCACTTTGGAGAGAATCCCTGCATACTCCAGACTACTGGATCCCCCAGAAACTTAACTAAGGTAGAAAATCCTTGCACTTTTGTGGGTTTTACTTCCCACCTTCTATCCTACAAAAACATCTCTAACATCTGCTACTTTCTGTTTTCTAGAGCCTCTAAAAATGGTGTCAAAAATGTAGATGACTGATGGGCATCCTGTAGGATGTTCAATCAAGCTTCCTGAGAATTCAGTTATGGATCAGGGTTGGAGAGGTTAACTAATTCTAGGTAAAGTAGGAAAAAATTACTGCTCCCCCTGATGAATGAAAGCAAGTTGCTTTTGGCAATTCCTGGTTTTGAGCTAGAGAGAAAGCATTCACTATGCTCAGTTCCAGACACCAGGAGTGGTGGTGTTTTGTGCCAGCAGAAACATCTGAATCAGTAGTTGCAATTGAACTTGCAATTATATCTAATATTTATGCCTTTTTAACTTTTTCTTGTCTTATTGAGCTTTCTGAGACATCCACTACACTGTTGAATAGAAGTGGGGAGAGTTTACATCATTGCCTTTTTCCTAACCTTAGAGGAGATTTGTTCAGTCTTTTTCTTTAAAGTGCAATATTAGGTAGCCTTAGGATGTTTGTACATGTCCTTAGAAGGTTGAGGAAATTTCTTTTTTCTGAGTAGGCATGGAATTCTGTAAAATATTTTTATGCTTACATTAAGATAATCACATGATTTCTTTCCTTTTTTTCCTGATAAGGTAATAAATTACTTTGACTTTTTTAAAAAATGCAAATCCAACCTTAAATACCTGGAATGAAGCTCTTTTGGTCATGATGTATCATTCTCTTACACACTGTTCAGTTTGATTTGATAATATATTGGTAAATACCTCTATATCTATATTTATGAGAAATATTGGTCTGTAATTCTCATTTATTTTAATGTCCTTGCCTGAGAACACTCTGTAAATATTTGTTGAATAAATGAATCCAGTACACAAAGATAAAGCAAAAAAATATGGTATACTAAAGATATGGTATTAGTTAGACACCAAAATACATACAAGACACATGTACACTTGGGGGAAGACTCAGAAAGACCCCTCCACTTCCAGATATACCAGCTACAGCCCATTCCCCATACTGTACACAACATAATCTTTCTAAAATGTACATCTTATCAACTCCTTCTTAGAAAACTATCAGTGGTTCCTATCACTCTCAGAGCAGTTTAAGTTTTTAAGCTTTTGAAATTTCCCTTTTTATATCTCCAAAGTAGCAGCACACAGCACTAATAATAAACTATGTACTTTGATGACTCTGGGTTTTTGCACTTTCTAGTCTATTGGGAACCCTTTATTTCCTCTCTCTACAGCCGGTGTACGCATACACATAGCTACATACTTGTAATTTCTCCTGGCTAACACCTAAATATTCTTTTGGTCTCCTCTTAAATGTAATTTTCATCCTTTTCATTAGGGAGGTCTCCCTAGGCCCCAAGACGGAATACAACACCCCTTGTTATGTGCCCATGGTGGTAGGAAAGGGGATACGATGAAACAGGCTTTGTCAGTAGATTTGGATTCAAATCTCTGCACTGTCACTTATTATCTGAAGACATTTATAGAAGTTACTTAAGTTCTGTGCCTCCTATCCCTCAAAAATGTAGCTAGAACAGTTTGATATAAGGAATAAATGAAGGAGGTATGTACTGTATAAGTGGACATGCTTGGCTCAATGCAGAGAGCGAGTTCTCAATAAATGGACATTACTGTTCTTTTGCCATATTAATTTTACCATCACAGAACTTAGTACCATGTATTATAGTTTTCCACATATTTCATTTTTTAATTAGATAGTAAGTTATCTAATACTATATTCACTATAATTTTAGTTTTCATCATAATATTGGAAATATAAGTGTTCACTAAATGTAAGCTGTTGCTATTATGATTATTGTAAAAATTTAGAGCTAGATTTTTCTAAATCAGGTGGTCCTAAGGGTTGACCAGAAAAGAATGGTTCTATTTGGGGGGTGAAAGAAATTGCTGGACACTGGAGGAGAGGTAGCACATGGAACCCTAAAGGTGACAGGAATTCAGATAAGGTGACCATGTATTGGGGGACTGATATTAAGAACTACGGCATTATGTATCATGGCTTTGGGAGCATGGCCATAGGTCCTACGGGTTGTGTAGGGCTGAGCTAGACTGAACAGACATAGGAAAATAAATATCAGCATAAATAATTTATTGCAAACTCTCTGATATCATACACTAGTGGGATTAGTAATTCACACAGGATTATTCTGCATTAGGGGACCAGGAGGTAGAGAGAGATATGAAAAGGTCAGATGTGAAGACCAGATGCTAAGGGGCAGACTTAAAACCGTACACTGTGGGTGAACAGTTCTCAGTCAGCTAAATTACAGTGGACAAGAAGGATCTGGGTAAAAACCTGGAGTTCTCCTTTGGCCAGCTCCCCTAGAATTCCTAGCCCTTCCTCAAAAGGTCCTAGGGAGCAAGAGAAGTGTGGGGAAGTAGGAGGCTTTATAGCTGCCATTCTTGTACCTTGTAAGTCATGGAGAAAATTCATGCTGATTCAGTAGTATGCCACATTTTTCTGGTTGTGTTTTTTTTTTTAACTGGTTATTAATGCACTTTTACGTCACCTTGAAGACTTCTTAATTATACTTACAGAGTTCACAAATAAAGTCCTCTGAATCTCTGTCAAATTGTCCACACAGCTACTTGTGGCTACCAAAGCTTTACTCCTACTATTGCCCCCACTAGGGCCCTGAAGCTACTGGCCCATTCATGAGGTTATGGCTTCCTTCACCAGGTTAAGCTGGCATGCACACTGGTATTGGCATTGATGGGAGCACTGGCACTGTTAATGACCACAAAGTCAAGAAGTATCAACATAAAACTATGCCAAAGCCATGCTATTAAAGCAAGGAGGATCCCTTTCCCTCATTTCTGTGCTTTTTGTTTCTTTAGTTCCAGAATATACTTGTGGTCCCGGTAGCTCCTGGGGCTTTCATATTTCTACACCCAACAGTCATTGGTTAAAAGCTTCTGGAGAAAAGCACAGAAAAATGGTATAAAGGGATCCCAGGGAATGTGGGGGGAGCATGAAAATAGTGTACTACAGTCATCATCATCATCATCTTAGTGCTAACATTTATTCAGCATTATGTACTAGGTCCCACAGTAATTTTACATGCATCCTTTAATGTAATCATCACAACTACTCCCATCTTACAGATGAGGAAAGTGAGGGTTGCATAGATTAAAACCTTGTCCAAGTCTGCTTACAGCTTAGCATACCCTTAGAGTCCAGGGGTGATGGCCACAGTGCCGAAAGGAAGACAATGTAGTAGTGGAAAATGTTGTGGATGTTCCACGGACTAGGTCAGAATTAGCTATCTGGCTACTTGCACTTAATTCCTATTAAGGCTAGAAAAAACATAGTTGAAAAGTCTCCCATTTGACCTCTGGTAGTCCTACATGTCTAGGTCCTGCCCATGGATGTCTAACTGTGAACAGGGCTGTGAGTATAATTAGCTTAGAGGGTCAGGAAGGAGATGAACTGTAAGAAACTAAGCAGTGTTGATGGTCAGCAGCTGCAGATATTTAGCTAAGATAGTCCAGCACAGCCTCTTGTCATTAGAGGAAGGAGATCTTAGAACCGTAGTTTTTTGTATTTTCAGGGACAGGCAGTTTAAATTATATGTTTTTAACAATGTATTGAAAAAAGAGCTCACCTGATGAGGAAATAAATTATTTAATGAGAAAGAAAATACTTACATACATAGTCTTCTATTCTGAAAACAGGTTGGGATTTTATAGCAATTTTCAAACTTTGCAGCCCACCCAGGACACCATTTATTCAGACAGTTAATGGGCAGTTGTGACCTGAGACTCAGGGGTCATGATAGGATTAATCCCCTTTCCCTGAGAAAGAGCTAAGGAACCTTCCCCCTACTCTGCGAGTAGCATGGAGTTGTGCCACAGAGGCCAGTAGACAATTGAACATCTGTCTGGTGGCCTAGTTGTAATAGGAGCCTTTAAGACTACTGCTTGTTGACCTTTGAAATTCTACCGATTGACCTGGCATGATGGACTATTATATTTGCCTCTTGGAGTTTGAGTAGCCTTGTCTATAAAAATGTCTGAGGGACACTTTCCCTTTGAATACCTCTCACATATTCCACTGGCCCCAATATTCTCCTAATGGGGTTGGGAGTTTTGATACTAGACTAATCTTGATGTAATTTTGCACTATCTATCACGGTTACTCTGGGTGTTGCAATTTGCCGTGGGAAAAAGACTCAGGTTGTGCCAAATCAGCTACAGAGCTCCCCAAACTCACAGCATTTCTTCCAGCTGGAACTTACCTGTATTTGTGGAAAGGCTCCATTATGTTGCTTCATCCTCAAGATCCCACTGCCCTCTGTTGGAAGCCATGGTTCTCCTCCGTGGCCACTGGCACAATGTTGCTGGAGCTGGAGCTGTTTCCTTTTGAGCAAACCAGAATGTTACAAATCACCTGGTGTGCTGAAGCTTGTAGACTTGTGATTCTACAAAATCCAGCCTGGATCATGATCACCTGGTGGACTGTTCAATCATAGCCTGTGAGGCCCAGGCTCAGAATTTCTGACTCAGTCAATCTGGAATGGGCTCTAAGGATCTGCATTTCTAACAAGTTCCAACACTATGCTGATGTTGCTAGTTTAAGGACTGAACTTTGAGAACCCCTGAATATAGAAAAATTTAGACACAAATGGCAGGATATAATAAAGCATGCTGAAAGTTGCACATTGATAACACAGATTGCAGGGAGGGAATCAATTGCTGGCCAAGCACAGGGCAGATCAGGTGAGGAAAATGAGGATCAGAAAACTATGATGATTCTAGCTCTACTGCTTGCTTTACAAATTCTGCAGGATGACATCAGTATTAAATATTCCTAAACTAGAAATACAACCATTACCCGAGACTTGTAGCTCAAGCATGAAATCCAAATCCAGTCGATTCTCCTCAATATCTCGCAAACCTACCTCACTTTCTTTATCCAGCTTTATCTTGTTTCCTCGCTCACCCTCTCTCACCACCTTCTGTGAGGACAGCCTCTTCCCCAATCGGCTGCTTCTACTTATTAACAATTCTCCATGCAGCCATGGAAACCACGATCTTAGATGAAACCTTGATCACCTGTTTACATTATTTTCAAATGAATTGCTAATTTGTTATAATCAAGTTGAGTTCAAAAAGTGTGCTTCTCATACTCTCCTGTGCATTCCTGCTCTCAGAAAACTCTGCTTGTACATCATTCTTGCCAACTAAATATTAAGTATCTCAAGAGCAGGGACAAATTCTTTTCCTCTTTGCTTTTTTAACACATATGTAGTAATCATAATCAAAGTAATAATAAACATGATGTGCCCAAAACTTTATACTCATTATCTTCCAACTTTAAACTACTTGCAGATTAACATCATTTACCCCACTTTTCAGATAAGGAAATGGAGGCTTGGAAAGGCTAAGTACCTTACTCAGGATCACACAGTTAATAAAGCACCAAATAAAGATTTGAACTCAGTTCTGTCAGATTCAAAATAGTATCATCGCAGATACATCTGCCCCACGGCACTTAGAGAGGAGACAAAATCATTCTTTGTTGCCTGAACAGACCTGCTGATAATCTATACAGCTTGGCCGGGCAGAGGAGACCAGCTTCCTGCACATTCCAACCTTCTGTGTTTTCTCCTATATCCCTGCCTTAGCCAAAGCCAGTTCCTTTGCCTGCAATGTCCTTCTCTCTCATTGTTTTTGTTCAGTTTTCAGGAATTAGTTCTGGCTCTCCTCTCCTAAATCTTTGCTATACCTCCCCAGCACTTCCATAGCATCTCAAATAAATCTCTTTTGTAACTTATCACAACTTTACTAGTCTGACACTCTTTTCCCCTATTGTGAGTCATTGAGGTTTGGGGGGAAGCCCATTTTAAACCCGCAGTGCCTGGAATAGAATATGTGAATTAATTAGGGTATTTTTGGCTGCAAGGAACCAGAACCCTAACTCAACATGTCTTAAATAAAAAGGAAATTAATAGGATCACATAACTTGAAGTCCAGCTCAAAACACCTACAGGGATTTTGTTAAAATTAAATAGTTTATACTCACACATATAAAATATCTCATATTTATTGTATGCGTGGCAGAGAATACGTGCTCAGTAAATAGAAGCTGTCACGACCTTGGATATTACTTTCATTTATCCATATCTGGATCACATATATAAGGATTATTTGAAAAAACTGCAATTCTAGACTGGATTTTTTTTCTGTATTACCTAGCACAGCATTTCTCAAACAGGAGCAACCACATACATCAGAATCATATGAGGTACTTCTTAAAATGCAGGCTTGTATCTCTTTTTAAACTTACTAAATTGGCAGGGGGTGGTTAGGAGTCTGGGGAGTGGGGTCGAACAGCCTTATTAAAAGCTCTGCAAGTCTTTCTTATTCCCATGTCTCTCCTCTCCTTTCCCATTCCGTAATAGAATTATATATTTCTATTATATCTGGGAGAAAGGTTTGAAATTTCCAGTCTGCTCAACGCTTTTTTTACAGGTGAGAAAGCTGAGACCCAGCGAAATATAGTGAATTGTCCAATGTCAGCAAATTACTGGAAGAGCTGAACTTAAATGACTTTTTTTTTTCTACCTTCATTTGGCTCATTTTTACCATTGCTACTTCTCCACTGGTGTGTCAGAGTGAATTCTATATTCAGCAAATCGGCTAGAACAAGTTTAGACTAATAGAAACACATAGCTTTTATTACATGTTAGGAAGTGCTTCAAGCACTTTTCAGTGATATCACAGGTAATACTTGGAAAAATCTTCAAAGGTAGGTGCTACATTATCTTCATTTTACAGAGAAACAAACAGAAGCACCAAAAAGTAGAGTAACTCAGTCTAGGTCAAACAGCTAGCTGGTGATGCTGGGATTTGAACAAGAGAGCCTGACTACACGTTCTGCTTCCTCTGGGGAAGAGCACATCAGCTTACTCCAGCAGTGCATTCATTCTTACACACTCTATTATGTTAGAGTTTTTACAAACATAGTGTTTAAAGGCACATTCCATTTCCTAGACTCTGGTCTTCAAGGATGGTAATCAACGTGGTGTGGAATCAATTTTAGCCAGGAGAGGACCATCCTAAGAGACAGTTGTTAAACTCCAATTTTAATCATTACTTCCTGTATATCTATGTTTTATAATTATAAAGTCTTAGTGCTTGAGGGAGAAAGACTAAAGGATTTATAATCACGGTCTGGCTCTGGGACCTGAGTTGGTTTTTGTTTGTTTGTTTAAGATTTTATTTATTTATTTGTTTGTTTTAATTTTTTTAAGGTTTATTTTATTTTTTAAGAGAGAGACAGAGCATGAGTAGGGAATGAGCAGAAAGAGAGGGAGATACAGAATCGGAAGCAAGATCTAGTCTCTGAGCTGACAGTACAGAGCCCAATGCGGGGCTTGAACCCACGAACTGTGAGATCATGACCTGAGCTGAAATTGGACACTTAACCGACTGAGCAACCCAGGAACTCCAAGATTTTATTTTTAAGTAAGCTCTACACCCAACGTGGGAATCGATCTCACAACCCTGAGATCAAGAATAGACTGAGCCAGCCAGGTGCTCCTCCTGAGCTTTATTATTTTTTTAATTAGCTCTTTGTCATTGATTAATTTGTTGACCCTCTCTGATTCTCTGGCATCTTCACCATATTTTAGTTTATTGAAATTCTCACTGTCCTTTTAAGTCCTTGCTATTCAAAGTGTGGTTGGAGGGTCAGTAGCATGAGTACTACCTGGACCTTGTTAGAAATGCAGACGTCCAGACCTTACCCATGACCCGTTGAGATAGAATCTGCAGTTTAACCAGCTTCCCTGGACATTCCTCTAGACACCTTTAGGAAGCACCTCTTTAAGGTATATCTGTGATGCCCTAAGATGTTCCTGGGCTTAAATCTCTAATCTGTGACCTGTCACCTGTGACCATGGCCAGTTAACTAACATTTCTCTGTCTCTGTTGCCTTACCTACAAAATGAGTATGATTTTGCTTGTAGGATTCTTGTGAGCACTATATGAGGTAGAGAGCAGAAAGTATTTGATACACAGTTACTAGTAAAAAAATATTTATTATTCTCAATCCACCAATAGCAATTATAATTTTGCTGGTTTTGAATATCACACTTTGGTTTTCACGTATTCATCTTCAGTTCTGTTCTCTGAAGACACAGAGATGCCTCAATGCCTTTCTAAGTTGTTCGATAGATATTTATTGAATTTGATACTTGTCAACTGATTCATATAATTTCCTACAAGGTCAAAGTCGTCTCATGTCAGAGAACCAGACTAATTCTTTGTATTTTAATAAAGTTCCTACATTGTGAGGAATCTTCAAAAGAGCACAACATATGGGCAAAGGCCCTAATTAAACACTTGTTGAAAGTAAATTAGTTAATTAGAGTTGACCGCTACTTCCCACAGAGGGTAATCAACGCGAGGTCTGTGGAGAGCACCAACATCCTGTGGGGGCAGAAACAGGGCTTGTTTTCAGGCAAAAATATGTTCTTTAATAAATGCTTTTATGTGCTTCATCCTGTCCATATTAGAAAAAAAGTCACCAAGTCCACAAACAAATAAAAGTGTAATAACCTAGTGAATTTCTGTCTCTGCTACTTCTAACATTAAGGTACAACTCACAAAAAGGTGCTACCCTATTTCCCCCAAGGAGAACTAATTTGGGGAGTTAGAGACTGAAGGTTTTCTTTTATTATATTATTATACATTATTATTATATTTGTTATATTGTTATAAAAGAAAGCTCAATTCCTAGTTGAACCCTTTACCAGGAATAATTGGAGAAATAACTGTGATCACCAGAATCAATCTCTAGAATCTGCCTGACATTTAATGGAGTAGGCTAAATTTCTGGATGGTTCTTGTTGGGGGGTGAGTACAATAACAATTTTATTTGTATAAAAATCAGGAATCTAAATGAACAAGGAGCAAAATGAAATCCTGATCTAACCAGTTCAAAAGAAAAGAATAAAAAAGAAAAAAGAAAAGAAAAGAAATCAGTGATCTAGTTCATATAAAATACAAGCTAACCTGAGTCATCATTCATTCACTCTTCACACTAGGTTCAGACCATTTCTGGGGTTTTCTGATTTATGTTTATTTTCATCTGGGTATGTAGTTTGGGTTTTGGCTAGCACCAGCAATGGAAATACCATGAGAAAAAATAAGTTACTCTCAAAGCATTTTGGCCTTGACCAAACCCGTTGTTTCATGAAATTGAAGTTTTGACATTTAACTTTTTGGAAAGTAACTGCAAATAATGTTGGTTTCAGTCATAATAGATCAATAAATAAACACTTTCTCTCTTCTACATGGCCTCGTGGGAGATGACTGGAACAAGAAGAGCCCCAAAGTTGAGACTTGGGTTTTGGTTTTGTCTCAGTCACTGAACTAGTCTGCCGTGAATACAAAGAGCACCCTTTAATGCTAGAAGCACCTAGAGGGGTATTCCATAGGGTAGCCCAATACTTCTCTTTACCATCCCATTGAAGATCCCTTTTTTTTCCAGCTCTCTGTTCTTCCTCTCTCTTTCTCTCTTTTCTTCCATTCCCCTCTCTTTTTCTTCCTTCCTTTCTTCTTTCTTTCTTCCTTTTTATTTTTTCTTTAAAGAACTTTTCAGTGATCTCAAAGGCAAAACAAAAGCTCAGACTAGGGATGGGGCTGTCTAAAAGTTGTGTGTGTGTGTGTTTGTGAGTATGCATGATTTTTTACAGTTTGCACAAAATGTCAAATTCAGGTTGGTCCTAGGATGAAAGAGGGCTACCTTCTGAATTGAAGAAACTGACCAGGTGAGCAAGGAATGAAGAGGGGGACATTCTGTGACAAAACAGAAGCATGGCAGTCCCCTTACCTGACAGTCTTTGGTGGGTTTTGAGAGTGTTTACACATTTCTTGCTTGTCAGAACAGCTACACAAAGTTCGATTTGAGTCGTTGTTCACTTAACCCAGCCACAGAGACTCCCTGTTTGAAACCACAAATGCTATTTGTACTGAGAAAGCAGTCCCATGGCTTATGAAACCCAGCTATTTCATTGGCGCCTTTTCAGCTCATGTTCTTCCATTAGAAACTGACTTCTCGATTAGGGGTGAAAAATGCAAATGAAATATGCCTCCTGGTTTTTTTTGTTTTTTTTTTTTACTCAAATGTAGAGAAATTTCAGGATTTGAAAAAAGCTCAGTATGTGCCTTGTGTTTTCTATCCACTTTGTTATCCCTCTGAATATCTAAAATATCTCAGTCAAGTTAGATAAGAACAAATACCTTTTAACATAAGAAAAAGATCTCTTCCTTTATGAGGAGTAGGAGAAAAAGTGAAATATCAGAGATCTTCACTATTAGAATCAGGCTCTAATTGTTCAATTTTTGTGTTATAAAAAATGTGTATTTTGCTGATTTTAATTTTATGATTTTCCAGGACAACCCGGAATGGAGGATACATTGTTTTGAGCTATTGTACCTACCTGACCTATACATATATCTTAAATTTTTTTAGTTATAGCTTTCTTTTGCAGCTCCTCGTATAGACTGTTCTTGACAAAGTTCTGACTGACTGACTCAGGGCTTTGTTGAACTTTGGGAGGGATCAGTTGGTGGGGAACCAGGGTGCACTTGGACTCTAGAAGTATCGCTCAGGTTCCAGAGGAATATAAATATTTGAACGTGCAAGAGAGATATTTCCCTTAGAGCTGAGCTCCTTCCAACTTACTGTTGAGTGTTAGCTATAATTGCAATATAAGAGGTTGTAGGAAACCCTAAATAATGTTAAGCACACTAGTTTTACAGCCTTTACCCAAGAACATTCCCACCCCAAGGAAAACTAGGTGCTTCCTCTAGAACTGTGTACTTGGCTTTTTGGTAGGTCTGGGTTCTGATATATTGGCTGAGTGGCTTCTATGGCAGCATTAACCTTGGTTCCACATCGAGGGATTTCATTTTTCTTCTTGCCTTAAAATTTGTCAACATACTGCTGTGTGATACATTTCTTGATTAATTTTTGGATTTCTCTCCTTTTGCTTGTGTATTTATTATAAAATACCATTACTACATAAAGAAATCATTAGATTAGGACAATAGCTATTATAATCTGGATCTTGGTTATCTGACACAGACTTTATGAGAATATTTCAAGAAGTAGTTTCTGAAACTGGACTATAAGCAAGTTCACTAGAGTGTATGCATCTCCAGGGAAGACACTGACCTTATATACCTTTAAATATTCAGCACCTAGTGCCTGACACACAGAGGCACTAATTGTAATTGTTTATTGCCTTTGGTTTCAGTGAATTAGGCCAACAGTACATATTTCTGTGTTACCTACTATAGTAAGGTATTATGACATTGTTGTGAACAAGTCATGATACAGAAATAACAATCTATTAAAGCTATTTTCAAATTTCAGCTTGTATAGAGATTGCTTAATGAATTTTTTTAAAAATGTATATTCCCTGGCTTCATACCCAAAGATTCTCATTCAGCAGGACTGCATGGGCATGGGCACAGGCATCTCTATCTGTAGAAGCACAGATGTATTTTGATGTGGGTGGTCAGTTGCAGAAAATCTGTGCATTAATGAGTTTTTAAATACTCTGTATGCACTGGTCCTCAATCACATGAAAATTTGAAAACACCTGTTTAATATGCAATCTGAGCACAATGAATTAATATAGTAATATTTTCAGATAAAGTCACTATAAGTAGTAATTACTGTTTATGTCTCTTGATAGTTTCTTGTGTGTGTGTGTCCATGTGTTTGCATGTGTCTGGATGTAAACCATCCACTCAGCACTCCCTAAGTAGCAAACATTTATTAAATTCTTAAGAGGTGCTGGGGACCTTCAATATGCTTGATAGGTATTAACATATTTAACGATCAAAACAAAACTATATAAAGTTCTAAATAAAGTTCTTTTATTATTTCCATGTAAGAGTTAAGAAAACTAGGCACAAAGAGGTTAAATAATTTACTTAAAGTCACAAATTTCATAAGTTCTATGAAGTTAACAGTTTAAAATTCTATTGATTTTGGATAAAGGCAAGACTTACACACAAAAAAAGTAAGTACAAAGTACTCTTCAAAATAAATCAAGAAGATCAAAGTGAAACAAAGTTTGTGAGTTCCTGAATGTAATATTAGGTAAACTTTTTAGCACTAATTTCATAAACAGTCAGTAAGCCAATATATTATTTTATACTAGTTCCTAGAATAATTTTGAGTCTGATTTTTAAAAAATAATCAGGGCAAAAAATAGGAGTTTCAGATTACCTGATATTGTTATAGAGGGAATATTAATTCAAATGGCCCCAAACCTCTGATGTGACTCCAGAAACCACACGTGGAATAGAAGACAGTCCTGCAGGAGCTATGGCTGAAGAGCGCAGGGAACAGTCATGGTGAATGACACTCTGAACCTTCTTACCTTTAAACAGCCTGTTCCACCGGGAAACCTTCCATCCAAAATTGGCATTACTGCTTTTTTTTTTCTTTTTCAAATTCAGATTCAACAAGCCTGAACTGAGGACTGACCCTGTGCCAGAAATGCTGCTAGCTTTTAAATTATACATTATCTTATTCCATCCTTACAACCACGGTTTGTGGTATGTTATTCATTACTGTTATTGATGCTTACCATTTTATGTATGTGAAAATTGAGGCTTTGTGAAATTAGGTAAATGACTAGCAAGTGGCAGACTCGAGATCTGGGTCCAAGTCTGATTCCAAGTTTAGGGTTTCAGCCCTTCTATAACCATCTCAAAAAGTGGCTTTTGGTTTGGTAACAATGGCATAAAGTTTGACTAGTCTGTGAGTTTAAGAAGAGCGTAAAGACTTCACAAGGGTTTTAGTATGAGTATGTTTTCTACTACTCTTGGCAAATACATAAAATCACTAAAACTGCTTGGGGGGGGTGGGGAGAGAGAGAGGGGGAGGGAGGGAGAAGTGTTGGTGGGAAGAGGCATAGTCATTCATTCAACAAAATTTCCTGAGTAGTACTGTGGAACATACCGCGTTAGGTACTGTAGTACTAGAAATAGAACAAGATACACATGGAGCTTAAAATCTAGCAGGGCAAATACATTAAGCAGATATAGTTGTCTTAAGTGCCATGCAGGAGGATCTTTAAAACTAATACCATAACACAGAGATCCAATCCAAACTGACTTGGGAAATTACTGAAGGACTCTCAAAACAGGGAGATTTAAGGTAGGACTGAATTAGAAATGGTAGATAGGCAAAACAAGAAGTGGGTTGCAGAAATCTTCACAGGATCTTTTCTCCCTCATGCCACCGTCTTCTGCACTAGCAGATTACACAGTTGTGCCTGGGATGTGATCAGTATCAGCCCACTCATTTATATATCTCCCTAAGACCTTCCCAACTAGCTCAGAGTGAGTTCTACACTACAAGGGAGGTCTAGGAACCAATATTTTGAATACAAATAAAATAAAATAGTCCTTGGAAAGTTTAAATTCTTTTCCCCCCTGACTAGACTTTGGCAAACACATCAAATGTAGCACCTCTTACCTTTAAGAAAACTTCAACATTTAACTTAATTTTTATTATGTTTTTGAAGTCTATAAATCTCCATTGTACATTTTCCACAGAATGCATTTTAATTCCATTGATATTAAAGAAAGTACACGAAGCACTCTGGCCCACTAGATGGAGAAATCAGAATGGTGCGGAAGTGTGGCCAGGACTCAGAGTTTCCATTCTCTTCCAAGGGAAACCAAATGAGAAAAATAATACATCATAAAAGTCAGAGTTCTGAGCGTAATTCTGGAAATAGGGAGGAAATAGGATATCTCATTTTTAAAAAGTGTGCCTTGAATTCCCAGCTGAAGCTACAAAGTTATGCAGAGTACACCCTATCACCTTTCTAATCAGACTTAACCAATGGCTCCTCCTGGGGTTCACTGAACACTCAAGTAGGCATTTAGAGAAACCAAGTTAGGTGCCTTTGTAAGGATCATGAGTTAGGTTCGTCAGTCAGCTGTTTAATATAGACCCTCCGCTACCCTAACTTTAATCTTCACAAAGTTTTTTCATCTAAATTGTCCCAGACAAATGTTTCCCCTGCAGGTCTCCGAGGTAACTGTGATGCGGTGTTGGTGTTGTTGATACTAGGTAGCAAAACGAAAGTCCTGCCTTAACCAGCAATAGGTTCTATCAGAAAATCTTAACCAAGCCCCGCACAGGAGAATTACGTAGGCAACTTTCAAAGCATCTCCACCTCCACGTCCCAGTGGCAGAGACGCTGATTTAACTCGTGTGGAGTGGCACCTGGGCAGCAGTTTTTAAAAGCCTTCCCAGGTTGGGACGCCTGGGTGGCTCAGTTGGTTAAACATCTGACTCTTGATTTTGGTTCAGGTCATGATCTCAGGATTGTGAGAGGGAGCCCTGCGCAGAGCCCCAAAGAGAGCCCCACATAAAGCCTCACGTGGAGCCCTGTGTCCAGCTCCAGGTCAGGCTGAGAGTGCAGTTTGCTTAAGGCTCTCTTTTTCTGCCCCTCTCCTGCTCTCACGCACACGGACTCTCTCTACCTCTCTGACTCAATACAATAATAATAATAAAAATAAAAGCTCTCCCGGGTAATTCTAATGTGTAGCTAGGTCTTTACCAGTTGTAGGTTTCAGTTTTCTCGTTTGTAAAATGAAATGATTCCTAAAGCATTTTATTTTATTTTATTTTATTGTATCTCATTTCATTTTTTTCCTTTTCTTTAAGATAAATGGATAAAAGTTACAGTGTGGTTGTGATTTGGACATTTTCATGTTTATTTTAAATTTGATGAATGCTTATTATTCATTAACTGATGACACTGAGCTTGAGTTAAGGTACATCCTACTCCACGTCCTATCTGCTCTTTCTCCTGGGACTCAGTACGCACAATAGTAGCTAATATTGAGTGTGTGTTTGTGCTGGGCACTGTGTAAGGCAGTGCTACTCAAAGTATGGCTGGCAGACCAGAGCATGCAAACTGTTACCAGTGACAAAATACATACAAAAATGAAAATGGCCTTTGAAGTAATCTGAGCTTCTATTGCATATATATTTGCCTTTATTTATGTATAAAGAAAAAAGAAAAGTGTTGTGTATATATATTGCCTGTGTATGTGTGTATGTATGATTTCTAATAATTCATTTTATTGCATTTTTTTAAGTATCCTCTACAGTTGTTTGGGAATTTAAAAATCCTCAAAACTTCACCATAGACAGTTTGAGAGGCGGTGGCAAAAAGTCCCTATGGCTATTCTAACTGGATCCTTGCCACTAATTTCTTTAAAAATATTTTTTTAATGTTTATCTATTTATTTTAAGAGATACAGAGAGTGCACACATGCACACACACACACACACACACACACAAGCTGGGGAGGAGCAGAAAGAGAGGGAGAGAGGGAATCCCAAGCAGGCTCTGTGTGAATAGCACAGAGCCTGAGGTGGGGCTTGAATTCACGAATTCTGAGATGATGACCTGAACTGAAACTAAGAGTTGGACACTCAACCAACGGAACCATCCAGGTGCCCCCTTGCCACTAATTCCAACGAAGCAATTGACTTTTTTGTAACTGAGGAAGCTGAGGATTAAAATAACTTGCTTAAGGTTGCCCTTTTCGTAAGATCTGTAGGACTTGAAGCCAGGAAGTGCAGACCCGGAGCCTAGAGCCAGAGGGGTGGGAAGGGTGTGGAAGTGAGCTCCATTTGATATGGGCAGGGGAAGTGTGGCTGTGAAGAGTGTCAGTGCTGGGGAGGGCCACTTTCACACGGTGTGACCCAACATGTCCTCTGAGTCAGTTTTATCCTTTATGCATAATTAAAATCTCCCCAGCCTTGTGAACATTAGTTAAGCTCCTATAATGAGTTTGAAATTTGAATTGTCTGTATATTTATGAAACCAAACCAGAGTGAAATAAAAAGAGACTTTTTAAAATTGAGAGAGTGGCCTTTCGGTGGCAAGTTTGAGATTTTTTTCTGCCATCAGCAAGATAAAATTAGTTAAAGAAAGTAAAGAAGTTATTTTTCTGCATACTTTGGTTATCTGTTTGTTAAATTTTAAGCCTGCTCAAGATATGTTGTGGGCCTCTTTTATCCTCTCTTCATAATCTGGGCAGAAAGAAATAGCTTTTTGGAAAAGTTTCTGAGACTCCTATCCTGGGAAAAACAGACATTGTACCCTAACGTATTTTCCTATTTCCCCTCCAGAACTTTACTTTCTATTCAAAAGATGTAAGATAAAAATTATTGAATTTCTTTTTTTAAAACTTATTTTAATATATTTAATTTAATATTCAATATATTTAATTTACTTTAACATATTGAATAGTTTTTAATATTTAAATAACATGTTAACTATCATAAGTGGTAATAAAGTATGAACAATTAAATCCAGCCATTTTTGTCTTACATATATTAGATCATTGGTAAAAATCAAGTATTCTCTCCTAGAGCATAAAATAGATTTGGTTTATATACACATTTTTAGAAACTTACCTATTATGTAGAGTGGGATGTACAGTAAAACCTTGGATTGTAAATAACTTATTCTGTGAGTGTTCTGCAAGACGAGAAAACATACCTAATAAATTTTAACTTGATAAACGAGTGATGTCTTGCAAAAGGAGCAGTACGTGATACCAAATGTCACATGATCACAACTGAGCCAATGGTTCTTCTCTTTCTCTATTGCTGCAGAATGGTGGGTGATCATCTCCCATGCTCAGATGCTCAGTCTCAGGCCACGGCATTTGGCAGAAATCAGTGATTTTTCAGAATGTTGGAAGATGCACACAATTGGCACCAGTGTATTTTTTGTCACTTCAAAGCACCTGTGGACAGTCCTTTGCTTTGCCATACAAGAGTAAGCTTAGGAATGCTTTGCTTCATTCTAGGTCAGGCTGCCTGCAGATATAGACCCTTTCCTCTGCTGTCTATTGCCAGTTACATCAAATACAGTATATGACAAGAGTTTATTAATACTGTACAGTAGTTAACCTCCGTGCGAGCGTATACAATGGTCCTCATGCAGAAAAAGATTCCATTGAGCCAATAGATAGCAGTGATTCCATTAGTGATAGTGAAAGTCGTCCTACACAATAACCCTGCTCTCTCTTGTCTCCCACATGCCAGTCATGAAGGTTTTCAAAGGTAAGTGCAGGTTAATTTATTTTTCTTTATATATATTTTTTATTATTTTGTATGATATTATAGTATTGTAGTCATTTTTATATGAATATGTTTGGGTTGTGGAATGAATCATCTGAGTTTCCATTATTTCTTATGGGGAAATTCACTTTGATATACAAGTGCTTTGGATTACAAGCATGTTCCAGAAAGAATTATGCTTGCAAACCAAGGTTTTACTGTATTTAGATTTCTAAGAGCATTAAGAGGGGGACAATTGGAAAATTTGAAGTGGAATTTGAGTACAATTATGGAAATATGGAATAAATGTGGAATTTCAGAACCAGGAGAGCTGACCTCTGCATTTCTCCTAGGTGTGGACACAGCAAAACATGAAAATCACCTTGCCTTGATTTGTAGGGTCCCAGTGGCCCTCTCTACATAGTGTTTGCCACAAAGCACCCAGGCAGCACCCCTGAAATCTCCACAAGTAATGGTTTCAGGCTTGAGTACTATCTTTTAGTCACTTTGAAGATAGTCTACTATCTTTAGTGGACTAAAGTCCACTAAATTTTATAATAAATTCATTTAGTTGATGAAAAGTCCACTTAATTTTATAATAAATGCTTGCTAGTTCCTTGCTAAGTATGAGGAAATGAATACGCTGGTGATGGACAAACAGTGACTCAGTGAGGTGCACAGGAAAGAGCATGTGCAAAGAATAGGAAGCACTTAAGCAAAGTGAGTGGCCCTGCCTTAGGGTGTGGCATCTCTGCCAGGAGTCGGTCTCATGAAGGTAGGATTTGAAATGAGAGGACTTAGTATTCCCTTCTCAATTATTTACTAAGCATCTCCTTAGAAAGCCTGTCACATAATTCGCTGCTTAGGGGGCCTAAGAAATGGTTCTCACCTTCATGTAAGGCAGAATCTTTTCTTTATGAAGAAAGAATTCTAAAGCACCATGAAAAGCATGAAGACCCCACTTCCTCATAAACTGCTTGGAGAGGAAGGAGGAGGAAGTGACCAACTGCTGTGGCCTTGGGCAAACCAAGGGTGAAAACGGGGAGAGTTACTATACGGTTGCACAGCAAATCAAATGAGCTAGGAAATGTGTAGGAACTGCTTTTAAAGTGTAAAGCAGTGTTTTTATGTTTATGAATCACCTTAAAACATCTGTTGTAGCCTACAACATTCCCATAGGTATCCACAATTAGCCATGGCTGCGGGAGGCAGAGCGTTGTGCTTCCCTTGGGATGGTGTATATTGCAGGGGGGGGGGGCATGGCCCCTGACATCCACACAACCTGCAATGATTCAGCAGCATAAAGGACTTCCCTTGCTCAGTGTGGTCCCACCATTGTAAATCCCTGCACCTTGTGCTGAATATTGTTCCCTCTCCTAGGAGTGATTCCCTTTACCATTTATCTCAGTCAGCTTGGGCTGCCATAACAAAACTGGTGGCTGGAAAGCCCACGATAAGATGCTGGAAGATTTAATTCCTGGTGAGAGTCCTCTTTCTGGCTTGCATCTGGCCACCATGTCTTCATATGACAATGAGCGAGAGAGAGAGAGAGAGAGAGCGTGCTCTGGCCTTTCTTCCTCTTATTATAATAAGAGAGAGCCCCATTCTCATAATCTCATCCAAACCAAATTGCTTTCAAAAGTTCCCACCTTTAAATACAATCACATTGGGGAAATGCTAGGACTTCAGTATTTGAATGTTGAGGGAACACAAACATTCAGTCCATAACATGTTTCCAGTGTTGCACACATCCTTCAAGACTTGCAAGCATCTTATCTCTAAAAACTTTCTTTAACCCATTCAAATAGAATTGATCATTCTCATTTTGCCCCACCAGTGAAATTGCTACATCCATCTCTGTATCTGATCGTTATTGACTCACTTAATGTTTATTGTGATTATCTTACAGAAAATACTCTTGCATTTTACACCTTGGTCATTGCTCCTAGCACCATCATTGTGCATGCAGGCTAAGCAGTTAATACGTGTTTATGGAATGCATATTTAAATCAATGCAAACAAAATGGCTTTACTAGATAGTAGCCAAAAGGAGTGGGGGGAGAAAGCATATTACATAGGATAAGGGGTCCATCGTCTGTTTATCAATCATAATAACTCATGAAAATAGGATTGGGAGAAAAATCCCAGGAGTTTTTCTTGAAGAGAAAGCCTTGGAAATATACCAGGAGAAAGTTCTGGGAGGTAATGTCAGGATAACATTTGGACCAACGACACCTAGCTAGATTTTGAACAGGATTGCAGATTACCTTTCAGTACTAGGTGCTCTTGCTAAATGAATGCATTTTTATTTCAAATTCCAATATGTCTCCCATTTGGAGACATTTTGATTCACTGGGTGTTCAATTTACAAATACCTCAAGAAACAGCTTGCTAAATTTGCCCAAAGCTGCTTTTTGTGTTTCTCCACCTGCAATTCGTATCACTGAAATAAGTACTACCAACAGTTTGAGCTCTATTTGGTGTGGTCCCAGAATATAACTGTTCTAACAGGGCCCTGTTGGACTGTCTATAGTTCAACACTTTTTATTGGCAGCTAAGGGAAAGAATGTAATCGTCTAACTACCTCCTGCCCACACCCCACTCTTTTCACCCTTTCCAACAATCAGCCTGCTGTAACAGTTCAGTGCTAGAATAGGAAAATATTGCAACTTATCCAGGCCATCTGATGAAGAAGCGAGGAACACTGTGTGAGATGTGAAAGGGACAATGCCTCAACCCCTGACATGAGAAGGATCAGGCCAAGAGGAGAATTTGGCAATGGGGATGTGGCTTTCTTGGAACATGTTAGAATTTCCAAGAAACAAATTAAATGTGATTTAAGGAAAATGGGTGTGTTCCTCCAATCTAGACATAAAAAGAAAATTGCAACCAGGGTTCAAGACTGGGGATGGGCCTCATGGTGGGCTCCACACAAGTCATCACGTTTCCCATCAAGATTGCATGCAGAATGTCATTCTAGTGTGCTTTTGTTTATTTGTTCAGATGTGTTTTTTTTCCTTTTTTTTTTTTTTTTTTTTTGTCTGTTTTGCTCCATAGCTTGAGACTTTCAGGACACGGATTTCAGGCTCCAATACCAATTAATGTGCAGAAGTCAGGCAAAATGAAAAGATTTTATCTTTTTCTATATTTCTAAATTAATGTCAGCAAGAGGCTGACATTGGCCCCACTTGTGGCCTGTGCTATTATGGCCCTAACGTAGCCCTCATCCCCCACTTGGCTGATACAATTACTGATTAACCTGCCTTCCAAATTTCCTCTCTCTCACCATTTGGCTCACTTGACCTACAGACTCAGTCTCATTTCAGGCAGTGGATGACCCATCCTTCCTCAGTGGGAGGGGTTAAAAGGTGCCTGAGTCTGCCCTATTTGCTAGGAGCCTCTCTGATTCTGTGCTCTGCTTCTGATTAAGGACTCTCACTCCCATCTTTTTCTTAATAATCAGCCAACATGGTGCCGTTTCTGAGCCCAGAGCCTCCTGGCTGCAGGACAAGCTGCCAGTCTTTTTATGATCCTGACTTCCTGGTACTACTCGTTCAATCACTGCCTAAATTGTCTGCTGTCACCGCAGACCCTGAAAACCTGCTCTGCTTGCTTCCTCCTTTCAGTAGTCCCCCCTCTCGCTCTGCTGGGATCAGTCGTTAAGCTACAACCTCTTAGCTGGCGAGACTCTGGATGCCTGGTTTTAGATGGTCTGCTGGCAGCCCCTGAGTAATCTTTCTGACACGTTAGAAAAAGCAGAGGAGGAGGAGCACCTGGGTGGCTCAGTGGGTTAAGCGTCTGACTTCGGCTCAGGTCAGGATCTCGTGGTTCCTGAGTCTTAGCCCCTCACTGAGCTCTGTGCTGACAGCTCAGAGCCTGGAGCCTGCTTCAGAGTCTGTGTCTCACTCTCTCTCTGCACCTCCCCTTCTCATGCTCTGTCTCTCAAAAATGAATAAATGTTAAAAAAAAATTAAAAAAAAAAAGAAGCAGAGGAAATGCTCCCTGCTTCTCCTGTGAATGGCATAAAGGGAGGGAAAGTTGCAAGAAGCAGCCACAGAGAAGGTGGTGTGGCAGCACCTTCAGTGCAGAATGAATGCTATGTCCTGGAATTTGAAGGAGAAAAGAAGTTTCCTGGTTTATCTCAATGCAGAGCAGATCAAGGAGATGCATGGGTCAGCATTTACCAACAAGGGGCTACTTTGACAGTAGAGAGAACTACTGACCCCAGGGTGGGTGGGTAGGGGGAAGCTAAAATCCCTTTAGTCTATGTCCAACGTCACTATGATATCGAACTACGTCTCCAATTTATCACTGTTATTGTGGCTAATTCTTTTTTTAAAAATGGATGCTCATGTACAAATTCAAGGAGATCAAAATTGTGTAAAATGAGAAGTTAAATTTTCTATCCTACCCATGGCCACCCAAGATATGTACTTTTTTTGAATGTTTCCATGAATGTGCATTGTTTTTATAATTAAAATGTATATTTTAACACAAATTAGATACAAATGTAATATAAGCCCCTTCATTTTCCTGCAACTTCCTTTATTTTAAAAATTAATATATTTTAAAAATTATATTTATAATAAAATTATAAATGCCTTAAAAAGATATGGACATCTTTCTACATTAGCACCCATACTGTTTACTGAACACATTCTTTTTAACAACTGCATAGTATCCCGAGATCTGGATAATCCAGTCTACCAACATCCTTTACATTCTAAAATCAGAAAACTATAGAAGAAAATAGAAACCATAATTTGTCTGGAGATAAGCTGTACCAAAGGCTAAAATAGCTGGGTCAATCTGCAGCTTTGGCTGGCCCCTGAGAGGAACAAATGATTGAGAGAATGTTTCAAGAAAGGGCCAAAGACTTTTAATAAAGCTAAGGAAGAGGAGAGTAATTTTGAATTAAAGACCAGAGAGGGAAGGGTGTGATAGATTCACATGGCTTGTTGGTTCATGAAGAAAGGATCCAGGTTCTTTTCGAGTGGTTTGGAGGTTGGGAACAGAGTTCATTCTCCCAAGGAAAGCTTTCAGTTCAAAACTGGGAAAGGATGATAAAAAAGGGGTTAAGTACCACACGATTTTCTTTTAAGTCATGATCAAAATGATGCTATCCTTTATAAGAAAAACCAAGGCTAGACTTTATAGATGCATCAGCAAAGCAGTATCATTTCTCCAGACATCAAAACCCTGAGTTTTTCCATTAGGCAAGATTTTGAAGGGCATGACTGTAGTATTTTGTGTTTAAAAACCTTAGAAAGAAGAATATTGCATTGAAAGGAGCAGAGAGCATATAGTACCTTTTTGTTTTTACAGCAATCCTGCATGAATAGAAGTGTGATGGGTGCTCCATGGTACCAGACACCCCTGGAGCTTGGCTTAGGCAGAGTGCTTTGGAGAGTTCTCTGTTATCAGCATAGATGTGGATTGTATGAAGGGAACAGCTGACTCTGGCAGGGTGGCAGCCAACAACGTTTTGTTTCATCACTCCATGCCTTCAGATCTGTTTTGTTTGCTGCTTATTGTCACGACTGACCTTCTGGCTGGAACAGAATGTCTAAATATGTCTTGTGAGGGACCTTCTAAGAGAGAGGCCACCAGGAGAGCACTTGCAGGGAAGTAGTTTCATTCGGAAATCTGAGGAAGAAGGGAAATGGTTTCAAAAAAGTTTAAGTCCAGAGTGAGCAGCTTGCCAAAAGATAGACACTGTGGATGAAGTAAGAGCTTTGCTCCCATAAGGATGGGAAAACGGATGCTTCATCAGGAAATAAGTAAGAAGTTGCTGACAGGGTGAGATACTGTCAACTGCAAGCAGATTCCTTTTATAGGACCCTATTTCTCATGATAATTCTGAGCAAGGGCACTGAAGCAACTTTCACCTTGCCACTGTTTTGGCAAGCCCTGTTTCCATGGAGAGCTTGAGCATTGCCACGACCAATTTCCACTCAGTTATCTCTAAATACAGGGAAACATTCATCCAGAATCTCGAGAAACCACAAAAATGGATATTTCATCAAGTAGAATTTTCTTCCATGTTGATTTCAAGTTTTGATGGTTCTAGGCTTGTTGTTTGACACATGTATGTAGTTCTTTGGTGCACATTCCATAAAAGTAGGAAAGACTTCAAACCTGGGCTTTAGTTAAAAAGGAAATTGATTCCGGACCAGTTGTTGAGTTCTAGATAAAACTGCCACACAGACCTGGTTTGATTCATTTTATAAAAGAGAAGATGCCTCAGGGAAAAATAAATGCCTTAATTGCCTGGGAGATTCAAAATTGCATCCACTGCTGAGCACTGTCCAGCCTTTTGGCTTGTTTCTGGTGAGCCTGTTTAAGTAATGTGGCTTTATTTAATTTGGCATAACTTTCTGTTATTACTGAACAAGAGGGAAGTTAAGCTTTTGATAAAGAAATATCATATTATATTCTGGGAATATTCAAATGTCAGTGAAAAAGAAGAAATGTAGGTGGTGTTGACAGTAAAACTCTTCACATTTTACTCTTAAGAACATGGCTACCATTCATTAAGCCAGGGGTGCCATGGAAAATTTACGGACTTTGGATTTATATAGAACAACTAATTCCAAGTTGTATGTATTTCTTCACTCTCCAAATCTCTATTTCTTCATCTGTACAGCAGTGTTTGTTACAAATGGTGTGGGTGTTAATCACCATAACACTTACAACATGCCTCACAAATGGCAGGGGCTCAAAATGTCTTAGTTTACATTCTTTCCTCTTCTCCCTGCCTTCCTTGGCAGGTTTTCCTTAATAAAAGAAAAGTTCTATAACAATCAATCCTGAATATTTAGGTCCTCTTCCCTTCAAAACCAGAATAAGATATAGGAGTAAAATGTCTTCCTTTATACTGATTTATGAAGTCAATTATTGCTGACATGAGAGTGGGGTAGAATTGTTCAGTTTTTTTTTATACATGATAGAGATATTATAACTTCATACAGGGTAGCACAGGTATTAAAGGTATGTGATTTGGACTTCAGAAGTTTGAGTCCAAACTGGGGTTAAGTGACTTGTCCAAGGTCAAACACACCATCTGTGTGACCGTGGATAAATTATTTAGCACAAACATGCATCCATGATTTGGGAGAAAACTTATACCACTGCCATCACTAAGTGGTCATTTAATCAAAAACGTTTACTGTTCTAGGCACAGAGTTATGAAGAGGACAGAAACATATCCTGCCTTTGCTGGGGTTAACACATAATGGGGAAGGGATGGAGAGAAGCATGCAAACTAATGAATACAAAAGACAAATTCCAATAGCACTATGTTCTATGAAGGACATAAAACAGAGTGATGAGATGGAGGGTGAGTGAGAGAGGGAAATGGCGTGATCTTTTAGTTAGGATGGTTCAAGAAGGACTCTCTAGAGACACAACACTTTGAGCTAAAACCCAAGTGGTGTACAGGAAAGAGGCAGTCTTGTGAGAAAGTCTGTGGTAGAGAGTTTGAGAAACACCAGGTGGAATGGCAATGAGTTGGGAATAAGGTTCAGAGCTGACCAGAAAGAAAGCTAGTGTAAGTAGGGTGCTGAGGAAGCTGAAGAGATGGGCAAAGGGAAGATTATGGAGGACTTTGTAGGCCATAAAGAGTTAGAATTTACTCTAAAAAATTCTTTTAAGCAGGTTGATCGATCAGATTTACACATTTACAAGATTACTC
Organism: Acinonyx jubatus; assembly: GCF_027475565.1. Classification (NCBI taxonomy): domain Eukaryota; kingdom Metazoa; phylum Chordata; class Mammalia; order Carnivora; family Felidae; genus Acinonyx; species Acinonyx jubatus. The sequence goes on from NC_069394.1 coordinate 30,215,818, forward strand.
TAGAGAGAGAACAAGAGAATTTTTCCATGGTCAAATAAACTAGGAGCATACCATATCCTATAGTAACTTTCTGTGTATTCAAAATACCCATATCTCGGTTGGTGTCAGAGTGTCCATGAAGGGCCAAGCAATATTGGCTCAGCACCACCTTCCATGACTTATGGAAAGTTCAGTGTTCACTCCAAGTCCTTGGTGACTTCACAAATGGCTCATATTTTCACAGTCACTCTTGGTAAAGACCCTCCCATCCAAAGTGGAGACAGTTCCCCTACCCTTTGAACCTGTGCTACAGTTGTTAACTTGCGTTCACCAACAGAACTCTGGGGAATGGTAGTGCGCCAGTTCAAGATCAGGCTTCAAGAGACGTTGAGTGTTTCTGCTCTGTCTCAGAGCCTTGTCAATACCAGGTGAATGTACAAGCCTGGTCTAGTGGGCTAGAGAATGAGAGACTGCATGCAGCAGAGCTGAACCATCCCAGTTGAAGCCATCCTACATGAGCCAGCCTCCAGCTGACCAAGCAGCTGACTGATACATAAGCTAATTGATAAAGCTAACTGATGTGTAAGGCTTTTGTGTAGCACAGATTTCACTCATCTTTCAGGAGAGATGGGTTTTACTAATCACATTAACTCAACTGTTTTTAAAAATGCTGTGCTGATTATTCATCACCCCCACCTCCCCCAACTCCTCATTATCAGGAGGGCAATCCTCCAAACTTCCTTTTCTCCAAAGTCCATGCATCTTCGAATGCAGAGCAATCTAGTTCTTGCCAACCCTTGCCACCAAATCCAAATAAGGATTTCACTCTGCACATCCAAAGAGTCATTTCTGCACCCTGTTAGCTCTGTTCTTCTGAGTCTCATGCCTCCTCCCTCACTACAAGCTCCTTCAAGGTGAAGAGACAATCTTTTACAATGCATTTCACCACTGATGGGATTTATGATACTGAGGGCACCATTGAATGCTTTACACTTAAACACTACAGTCAGTTACATTTCTATTACACATGTTAGCATTTTAAATTCTCGGAGAAATTCTACCAGAAACACTCGGGTTTCACTTTGTTTAGCCCAACATCTCATAGTCCTATGCCCAACAAATATTCTTTCCCCTGTGTGTGTGTGTGTGTGTGTGTGTGAGAGAGAGAGAGAGAGAGAGAGAGAGAGAAAGAGAAAGAGAAAGAGAGAGAGAGAAGGAAAGAGAACTTTGATTATCTTGCTAAACGACCCTTTCTTACAAACATGGAAAATGCTTCTCCTTGAATCTGATCTTCCCTTACTACCCGCACAAATACTACTCTGGTAGGCTGTGTATTCCTCACATAGGCCATGATCATTTCTGTCACCTTTCAATCACTCCACGTAGGGAAGGCCCACTCTCCAAAATGCGTTCTAACTCCGATGTCTTCCAAGCAGTAATTCTCCACTGTTTCAACTCAGACCAGCCTCTTATTTCTCTGGTCTCTTGTACTCTTGTTCCGCCTCCCCCCGCCCCAACTCATTTAGATGTCCTCATAGAATAACACATTACTTTTTCCAGGCTGATTTCCATAAGTAAACTACTAAAGTATAAGCTTCTTCAGGAAAGGGACACTATTACACACTTTCGTGTATTCCACTGTGCTGGACATAGAGCAGGTCCTAATAATCTATTTGTTGTATTGAGCTGATAATAAAATAATGAGAATAACTGTTTTATTGAGCATTTTATATGTGCCTGGCTCTATATGAGCACATTATATACATTATCATATTGCATTTAAAAAAACTTATAAAATATTATCCTTATTTTACAGATGAGAAAATTAATATTCAGAGAAGTGATCGAATTTGCTATTAAATGACCAAGTCACAAATCAGACCCAGATCTGACTCTTAACTACGCTGCCATATTGCCCTCAATTACATTTATACCTATGTTAACCAAATTTGAAGACATCACACATAACCACAGATGTCTGCACTTACTTTGATAGACATGATAAATGTGTATACTGCTTATTGAATGATCAGAAGTTGCAAGCTTGAGATTCCGCTCACATTTCCACCCAGTCACAATGACCATTTTCTATCACAGCAGACCAGAGAAGCAAGGTCACTGTGAGATAACAAGAGAAGCCAAAAAAACAAAAGAAAACAAAATAAAACACACACACACACACACACCAGGACAGAATTAGGGTAATCATTAAAATCATTAAAAGAAGCATTAGGAGTTTGTGATGAGCCATATCAAGGAGATTCACAGCCCACAAGCCCAGCACACTGAGCTATATTTGCTATAATTATATTACAGATGATTACGGTTTGCACATTTATTGTATTACACTTTGAGATCATGTACATCATTTAAGTAAGGAAAGTTTTTTAGGAATGATATTAGTTTCAGTCTAAATTTAATTTTTGAAAAGTAAACAATGCACAGTACATCTAAGCCACAGTTAAAGCGAAAGTCTTAGCTTTGTACCTAACAACGTATCTTCTTTGAGAGCTTAAAAATCCAGCCTCCCATAACACCCCCACCTCAGAAACTGATCTTGATTCAACTGTGGCTCTGACACGCAGCTCTTTAATTTAGTTTTTTGCTGACAGCTGCCTTCAATTTTTGCCTGTTTATGGAAGTAAATTAAAAGAACACACTGTCTGTGATCCAGTGGCTCTTTGTGGTGGAGTCCTATTCAGTTCCTAAATCAAAACCCAGATAGTTGTCAGGAGAACTAATCCTTATGTAAACATGATTGCCTTTGCAGGCCAGAGCTCGCAGAGGCTCTGAGAAACCTATAGGAAGTATGCCACTTTCCCAGGTACTTCAAGGGTCAATGTCTTTGTTATTTCAGTTTCTAAATAATGAATTTAGAACAATTCACATGGGGTTCAGAAGCTTCTGATGGTCTGAGCGGTGGTCTTTGTTTATGCACACGTGAGAGCCCCCATTCTTCAGCAATTGCAAGAGCATCCGTCTGGCATCAGTACTTATGAAACGCGGGGGACAAATACCTGAAAAGAGGCCTCCAGTAAACTTTAATTCATGTAACTTCCCTCCAATTCAAGAATGCTTTGGTAAAAGATAGCATTAAGTCTCATGAAAGGAGACTTGATTTTAAGTATAAATAAACTGACAGTATTGCATATGCTATTTCTAGTTTTTCTAAGCAAGTGGAAAAAAACAAAACCTAATTTTACTGGCAGTGGAAAGGCACTTATTAAAACTATATAACTTATTATATGTTCTTTAAATCTTCAAATCCAGGCCATACTGGATCTTCAAAGCATCAGGCCATACTGATTGTTTCTTCTCTTTGGGATGTTATCTTCTTGGAAATATTTGAAACAATCACTGAGAAATTTCCCTGGGAATGTCATGCTGCTTTATGGGGTGTGAACAAGGCAGCATGTTGCTATACAGTTGTTAGAAGTATAATATGATCTTGTGAGCTGATTAAGGGCAAGAAGGATATTTTATCACTTCTACAAAGAATAGTGACAGCCTTTGGCTGTTTTTTGTGGGTAATTCTAATCTCAGTGTAAAGCATGATAAAATGTTTATGCATGATGATATTTTATCCCAGAAGTGGTTGCATTTCAGTAGAAGTGGACCATAATTTTGCTTTTAGACTTGAAAGAGTTTGGATATTCCACTTAGCTAATTGCAAATACATTCCTGAAGTACAAAATACTGTTAACTCTTACCCTTTTTAGAAAAGAAATTCTGAGTACATTAGCTTAAGAAGGGTTAATATGCTACTCCTTAAGACAATGTTGTGCAATAATACTCAAGACATAGATAAGATAAGGTATGATATAGACCATCCAGGCATACAATGGTTTGACTGGCGATGGTGTGAAAGTTATGTGGATTCAATACAAACCATACTTAAAAGTTTGAATTTGTATTTTTTCCTGGACGAGAGATATGGGGTATGATCCTCTCTTGTGATGCTAGGCAGTGGCAGTGGGACGCAGCTCCCAGCCAGCCACATAGTCATGAGGGCAGACAATGCATACGCTGACAACCATTCTGTATCCATACAACCATTCTGTGTTTCACTTTCAGTACAGTAGTCAATAAATTACATGAGATATCCAACACTTTGTTATAAAATTTGTGTTCAATGATTTTGCCCAACAGTTGGCTAATGTGAGTGTTCTGAGCACACGTAAGGTAAACGAGGCTAAGCCAGGATGTTTGGTAGATTAGGTGTATTATTAAATGCCTTTTCAACTTAACAATGTTTTCAACTTATGATGGGTTTATTGGAACTTAACACCTTCAGAAACCAAGGAAGATCTGTATACGTTTTTCTGGGAGAGAACTCCCATGGGCTCCAAGCAGATAGTACAACATGACCAAAGTTCCTGAGATGGGGAGGAGGAACTGGAAAGAGGCTGGTGTGTTTGGAGCCGATGAGTGAAGGCAAGAGTGGCATGAACTGAGACTGTACAGGTAGGCAGTGGTCAGGTGTACAGCAACGAGAAGGACTTCAGAGCCTTTTAAAAATGAAATGGGAAACTAAGAAAGAGTTTTAGGCAGATCCCTCTGACTGTTCTGTGGCATAGAAGAAGGCAAGGGGGTTGAGGGAAGACAGCTAAAGAGGCTTTTTCAGTCATCCTGAGGAGATATAAGGGTGGTCAGTGTGAATGGAGGGATTCAAATGCTTTGAAATCTATTTTGGAGAGTCTGTATCATAAGTGTTATGCTAGGAAGGGGAAATAAAGTGATAAGGTCAATAGTCTGTACATGTGAATTCTAATTTTCCAAAATCTCATCAGAAAGTTGTACAGAAAGTTGTACTTGAGAATGGTAAATGCTATTATAGAATCAAACGCAGGACACTTTGAAAAGCGTATGGAATAGGAAGCCAACCTACAGGAAAAACTACATCTAAGAAGTGTTGGCAAGGAATTGATTATCAACTTAAAAAGAAATTAATGTTTATTTATTTTGAGAGAGAGAGACAGCAGCAGAGACAGAGGGACAGAGAGAGAGGGACAGAGAGAGAGGATACCAAGCAGTGCAGAGCACAATGTGCAGCTCGATCCCATGAACCATGAGATCATGACCTGAGCTGAAATCAACAGTTGGATGCTTAACTGACTGAGCCACCCAGACGCCCCTGATTATCAATTTTTTGTTGAGAAACCTTTGTATGAGTACAGTTGCAACACTGCATTAGAGAAACTCAGAGTTATTTCTATAGTCCATATCTAGGAATTTATTGATAAGGAAACTGGCATTCAGAAAGGTTGTGTCTTGCCTCCGAATATACCGATGGATAATCACAAAATCACTTAAACATTTATCAACAATGACTTGTTCATGGTGGTAAATAAGAAACATGGTTCTTCGGCTCACCAAATTTTCCTAATTAAGATGGAGAGGTTGAAGATGACTACAAAGTTTCTTGCCTGAGCACCTGCATGGATAGCAGTGTCATTAATTAAAATAAGGAACATTGGCAGGAACCATTTTTGAGGTGTCGGGAGTGCACAGGAGAAACAATAGATTCCATTTCAAGGTGTATGTGGATGTTCAAGTGGAAATATTAGTATGGACAATCATTTTAATAAAAGGCCGGTATCTAATAAAACCAGCTGAGTGACACCATCTCATTTCAATTCCTGTTTCAAATTAGAGCCAAAGATAATTTGTTTCCAGATAAAATAGCTCTTTTAAAAAGGGTATCATAATAGAAAGATGTATTTACACTTTCAAATGCACTAAGTACTCCCAAATCAAACTGGCATGGTTTTCCATCTCCTGGGAGCTTAAAAAGTCTTTTATTTTTTGCTTGTTTTCTTTCTTTAATTAAATTCATCTTATAGGTCAGAGCAGCAGACACTGTACATTGTTTTAATCATTATTGAGGAACATGCATAGTGGAATTCACTGAGGAAAAGAAATCATTAATTATTCCTTTTTCCAGGATTGTTCTAGGTACTGGAATTGTTCAAAAAGACAAAACTTTGGATCTGCTGACCGCTCAAGTCAGCTCATTCCACATTCACGGAATGTGTTGCTGGATGAGGACACTTTGGTGGCAGGAGAGAAAACAGAGACATTGGTCTGTGGTGTGGTAAGGCAGGTGTTAGGAACTTCAACTTTCAATTTATAACCTTGATTAATTGGTTTGGTATAAGTTTGATTAAATAAGGCAGTCAAGGAATCTGAAACACACAACCAGAATCTCTGCGTTCAGATTCTAACTTTCCTAAAAGTGAGGCAAACCACAAGAAAAATTCATACCAGAGATTTGTCAAGTGAACACACATGAACCAACATAGCCACCACCGTCATGAGAAGAATCTTCTTGCAATGTTTTAGAAATAGCATAATTCAAGTATCCCTTGATTTAAAACATCAGGTTTATAAATCTTCTGAAATACAAATCAGGGGGAGTGGTTCCTTGGAGAGAGTGAAACTTCTGTTGGGTCATTGTGCTTTATTCTGATTGGAGGAAACCCTTGAGGGGAGGAAAGAGGAGGAGCTCCAGTTACTAGAATTAGCAACATACACTAAAATAAACCTTCCAGGTCCTTTTAGCCAAGTGAAGAGATTCAGATAAAAATCAGGGTTCTTCCCCATTGTAGAGCTTGGATAGAAGGGACTACTTTTGAGGTGTTTATCTTCTCTCTCTCTCTCTCTCTTTTTTTTTTTTTTTTTTTTTTTTTTTTTTTTTTTTTTTTTTTTTGAGATCACCTGGTGGAGAAATACAGATGCTCAAACTGACGGGAGCTGTGATTGGGCCAACTCCCAAAGAGGTGGAGGTGGTGGGGTAGGGGAAGGCTGGAAGTTACCCCACTTCCTTATCTTCTTTGGCATTTGGAATAAATGTATCAATCATAGCTCACAAGGGGTTTAGGACCAACACTCTGAAACGCATCTGGTTATCATTCCCAAGGGAAATTAGCTCATGCCGTGCCATTATCCTGTCAAGAAATCAAAGGGCTCTTCCTGCATCAGAGACTTTGGTTTCCCTTTGTCCATTTTTTTTGTGACCCTCACCTGTGATTGGCTTGCAGTTGCTTTACAGCTATCACAACACAGTCCTTTTCTGGAGGCCGGCTTACTATAACCACTTCTCATTTTTATTGGGGTAGTCCCCCTACATATATTTTGAATTCACTTTATAGTTTAGTTTAATGATAATATATAAAATTGTTTATAGGGGAGGATATGTTACAGTTTCCAAGCAATCAACTGGAAATGGTATTTCTACCATACAACCTATTGGTGAATTGGTGATCCTTGTACCTAGTTAGCCTAACTTCCTATATGTTCTTCATCAACAATGTAATATTCCTATGAAACAAGTAGTATAGATACTAAGTAAGATGATGTGAATTAAGATAGATTTCTTCTGTAGAGTTCAGATTGGAAGTTGTCATTAAGTCATGTAGTCAAATTCTCTCATGTTATAATTGATCAAATTGCAGCTCAGAGACACATAGTTAGACTGATCATATAATTTATTGTTCACGATGAACACTCTTGGAGTGCTGGAGCTACAGGTATAAAATGGGGCAATGTGGGAAACACTGCAACACATACCCTACTCATAATCAAACTTGCCCAATGGGCTTTGTTAATGACAGAGATAATATCACAAGCCTGGAAAGCCTGAAGCTTTGTTCTTATATTACACCGAATGAGAAGAAATTTGATTCATGCAGTTTGTAGAGATTTTCATCAATAAGTTACTCTCTCTCATCCTACATTAACATGAGAGAAAACACATTTTCCATGTTAATTTAACTTTATGCCAAAGTTAATGCCCAAACATTTTTGTTAATGTTATACTAATGATAAAGTTCATATGGATGATAATGACATTTATTAATTTTTTAAAATTAAGATATAGACAGTATATTTGCTGCCATATTTTGAGTGGTTCTGAGACTCACATGGAGCTGCAACTTTTTGATAAAGTATATATCTATGCAAAATTGATTACCTTTTACAGAACATAAAATGAAAGTCAGCAAAATCAGAGGAAAACAACCATAGAGAAATACCTACTAAGTCATAGCCATAGAGCTTTCAAAATACATTTATTTAATGAGAAAATATATTTAAAAAGTGGTGAGACAAATTTATGTTAGAGTAATTTTATTGATGGATTCTAGCATAAACAGGGACAATATTCTAAACTATCACACGATAGTCATCACATAAGCTATCACATAATTGCAATAGGTTACCTTTAAAGCAAATAAACTTGAGGTGATCTGAGTGTTGGACACTGGAAGAATAAGAATACCAGGATCATAGTCCCACTTTTTGGGATCCATTTCATAGACTCAAATCACTGACATTTAGCAATCAAACTTTAACATTATTTTTCCTTCTTTTCAACTCCCTGGCTGATGGTGGCCAACAGAAAATAAGTATTTCCATTTCCTTATTAAAAAGACACTGTCTTACATTCTAGTTCACTGCAGGGAAGAAGTCAGATTCACTGCAATGGGAGTTCAAAGGTGAATTATAAAAGACATGGTGGAATTTTTGCCTTATATCAACATCCAAAAATAAATCTATTCTCTGGGAGATCAAATAGGTTCCTGGTAGCACAATTAAATTCTCTGTCCATGATAATCAGGTTGCTAACTAGATCCAGAGTGTTTGCTGGATAGGAAGTATACCTCTTACATTTTGACAATTACTGTTCAAATACCAACTTAAAAAAATCTCTATACTTCTACAAAACAAACAAACAAAAACAAAACAGACAAACAAAAAACAAACCAAAGCAAAACAAAACAAAATATCATTGCATTGAGTGAAAAGACCAAGGCTTAATAGAACGGTCCCTTGAAACTGAAATATTCATAAGAATCACCTAGAGGGTATGTCAATTCTGGACCCCACCTCTAGAGATTCAAATTCTGTAGAGCTGGAAAGGAGGCCAAGATTCAGCACTTTTGAGAAGTACTGCAGAAGTTCCTCCTGCAAGGTGATTCTGTTGAAGGAGGTTCATAGACAACGGCTTGATTTAGAAATAGGTAAGTAAGTACATAAGCTGGAAAATTTATCTGCATGTTCCCAACAATATTTGACCAGAGGTTTTCTGAGTTTTTCAATGCTATAGCAGATTTTTTGAATTCAGGTTCATGAATTCCAGGTAAATAAATATTTTAATAATTTATTTCATTAAATATTATTACATGGGAAAAGTAAGTATTATGTTTGTCTATTTTTTCATAGCATAAGAAGTGTGTGTGTGTGTGTGTGCGCGCATATGTTGGGAAATTGAGAAATCTAGATACAATAATTAATATTTTATTCTTTAACAAAATTAATTTCTTGATAAAATTGGTTTGTATATAAAAAAGTAGTTGTTTAGACAAACTACTTTTTTCCCTGGTCTTCAACATATGTTTTATCCTTAAAAATTGTAGAAATTTAATCTGGTTTCTCTTTTAACTATATAAATATCTCCTCAAATAAGGATAACATTTAAAAGGATAATGGAAAGCAATAGAATATAATCTCAAATAACTTTGACTTTTAGGAAAGAAATGAATATTAGTATAGATAGACCCAAACCAATTAATGAAAGTCCTGAGGAAAAGTTTTAGGAGCTAGGATTGTTTAGTCTAGAAGAGAGATGATTAGGGAATATTTTTTTTATAGTGGCCAAGCCTAAAATATTTATGTAAGAAGACAGTTGACATTTCTTCATCTCAACTAGACAAAGAAAGTATGATTCTTGTGATCTTAAAAGCATTTGTTTATAGCTTTTCAATAAATATACCTTTTCCTGCATCTCCCTTCTTCTCCTTCTTCATTTCTTGCTTTCCTTCCTCCCTTCCTTTGTGTGCAAGTAGAGCATCTGTTATATGCCAGGCACAAAGGAAATGAGGTTGGTTTAAGGTAGGTACATTGGTTAGGGAAGATTTCATGAAGAATGTTGGTTGGTTATTTTAACATTTTGTAAGATATCTATGTATAAAATGACATATGGGATGGATTTCCCAGGTTTCTAAAAAAGACCAATTTCTTTGAGAAATTTAAGTCTAATTTTCAGTATGTTAATCTCCAATAAAAGAGTCTAGTAACATGATTCAATTTCAGGGTATAGAGTATTATAGAAATTATTAAGTCCATAACAGTGGAGCAGCTACCAGAAAACTTTTCTTCTATTAAAAAAAATAGTTTCACTGATAGCACTTGGAAAAGATTATTAAGTCTACCTGGCAGGCTCCCTCCTCTCCCCAATTCTGTCCCGTTCTTTCATTTAATGATCAAAGAAAGATACTATTGACCAAATAGAGTGCCAAATCAGGTATCAGGATCAGGAGTATCTGATTCTAGTTTTTAGCAATTATTGATAAGAAACTGAATAAGCTGCTTACCTGGTCTGAGTTTCATCTCTTTTTTCCTCTCCATCAGCCTTCCTGTAACACTTATGTGCACCCTTTTTTTTTCTTTTTCTTTTTGAGAGAGAGAGAACTAGAGAGAGTGTGCGTGAGCAGGGGAGGAACGGGGGTGGGGGTGGGGGTGGAGAGAAAGAGAGAGAGAGAGAGAGAAAGAATCTCAAGCAGGCTCCATGCCCAGTGCAGAGCCCGATGTCAAGAGGCTCAATTTCATGACTTTCAGATCATGACCTGAGCCCAAATCAAGAGCTGTATACTCAACTGAATGAGTCACCCAGGTGCCCCTATGTGGCCCATTTTTAAGAAAGATTCATCTTGCATCTTGGGACTCATTTTGGTTCAGGCTAGGACCTAGAAATAGAGCATTCTACTAGGTGCACTGTTGAAAAATGGGTTCACGAGGCTTAAAAAGTCAAAAAGGTATAAAAGAATGACCACAGCTGAACTCAGTTCAAGCAAATATGCAAGGATGAAGTAGTGAAGAATAGTGAAGGGATGCCAAGAAGACTGATGGAGCATGTGACAGACAAGAATTATAATTAGGACTCAAGCAAAGTGGTGGCTGGCACCGAAAAATACCAGTGAGTCCCTGGGAGGGAAACTGGAAGACACAGGAACAAGGACAAGCCTTGCAGTCAACTGGGTCAAGCCTTAGGAATTCTAGGCAACAATTTGAATGAATTAGTAAATGTTTTTAATAAGAAGTGATATGCACACCTTAAGAATAACTATGTTGTATCTCTTTATAAATATAGTACAATTCTAGGTTTTCACTAACTGGAACTTCTCAGCTTCCACTTCAAGTCAACCTTTAAACACTGTCCACAGCCTCCATTTCATGTCATGTTTTGCCATCTAGTGGCTGATCATAGTATGAGGTAAAAGCTACTCAAACCCAAGCCGGTATTTCTGTATGTGTGGTTGAAAACCTGAGGCATTCAACTTTGCAAAACATTGGGGATTCTCTTTGCTCTTTTTATATGCTGCCTTTCTCTAAAGAGAATACATGATGCGTATACTTGGGGGTTGAAATTTCAGTTCATGAAAGGACTGAGCAAGTTTGAGAACAGAATCTAACAAAATTATATATATGTCTTCACTTACTAATTTTCTTAGCATTAAAAAAAAAATCACCTTTTTGGTATTTATCTCTCACTCAAAGTTTACATAAATTGAAATCCAATAGATTTCTTCAATTGAGTCATTCAGGTTTGTTCATTTTATTATCATATGCTGAAACCAATCTGTCATTTAATTACGACCAATGTTGTAGGTCATTTTTCCCACACTCAGCCCAGCTTGTCTTTTCCCTTTGTGTCCCTTGTTTGTGAAAGAGGTATCACTTGACATTTTTGTATCATTAAAAGCAATCTATGGCTTGGGTTCCTGGGTGGCTCAGTCAGTTAAGCGTCTGACTTCTGCTCAGGTCATGATCTCACGGTCCATGAGTTCGAGCCCCATGTCAGGCTCTGTGGTGACAGCTCGGAGCCTGGAGCCTGCTTTGGATTCTGTGTTTCCCTCTCTCTCTGCCCCTCTTCTGCTCATGTTCTCTCTCTCTCTCTCTCTCAAAAATAAATAAACATTAAAAAAGCAATCTATGGCTCAACTTCCTGTTCCCTCATGCGAGACATGACACCAGTTATTATTAAATTAGCTTGTAATTTAAATAAATGATTTTGGAAACTTGACTGCTTTGTTCTATCCAGCACCAGGTCCCTTTAGGACTGCTTGTATGTGCGGAGTTCGTGTGAAAGACAATCCACAATCAACATTCAGACTATGCAATGGCCAAACACATGAAGAGGCAGCCCTCACAATGAACACTTTACATGGTGCTCTGAGAAAAGCACAGGATACTTCAAAGCCACATTTGGAGGGACTGTCTAATGCATAGGAATTTCGTTTGTTTAGTGGTTAAGAGTCTGCTTTGGGGCGAATTGACAGATTTGCATTCCAGTTCTGATAAGCTGCAGTGGCTTATTTAGCCTCCTCAAGCTTCATTTCCTTTCTCTGTCCAATAGGGAAATTGTAAGTGTTAAATAAAATATTTTATATATAGCTTTGTCTTAGTTCAGTGTCTGGCATGTAGTAATCATTTAATAAATAGAAGTTGCTATGAGGATAAAACTGAGAAGCTCTGGCAAACAATCCGTGTTTTGCCATACATTTCTAATTCTGCCTAAATAACCTTTTACACTGTAAATGCTTGGCTTACTGTACTAGAACTATGAGACCATCTTTGGGGCAGCCCCCTCTGTAAGCTCTGTAGCCTGAGGAATGATTTACAGATGATGGTCAAAGATATGTTATTTCAAACAAGAGAGGAAAGAGTGTCAAAAAGAGAGGAGTCCAAAATCATAGGCCTCATTCGTTCCAGCACTACAGGCCCTAGCTGTGCAGAGGGATATGCTCTGTGGCCAGCAGAGGCATGAGGAAAGGAGGAAATTCGCCCTTAAATCCTTGATATGTGTTTTCGGTACTTGTGAAAATTTGAGCAGGAAAAGGGACTCAGAAAGAAAGGAGAGCCATCTGGATTATAATAATGAAGAAGTTCCTCTTCAGATATCTTAGGAGATGAGATGGGGGCGGGGAGCAGAGGTTGAGACCACATAAGCCACTGAAGCGCAGATTAGAGCTCTTGTTCTGCCATTTCCCAGCTGGCTTAACTTGGGGTAAATCATTGAGTGCTGTGGAGTCTGTTCTTTTGACATCTACAGGGAATAATGTGGCCCTCGGAGCAAATCACAGTACACCGTGGTTGGCCTTTGACATCTGCGAAGAAAAATGCAGCCAGGAATGCTCACAGGACCACACCATCCTGTGACTGTGCAAACTCCATGACAGCAGGTACCAACCTAGCTTGCTTCTCACTGTGTTCTCTGCACACGGCACAGCATTCAGTACATTGTAGATGTTTGCATTGTATTTGTTGAAAGAGTGAGCCAATGCGCTCATTGCATTTTTCCATCCTTAACCCCAAGCCTGTATCTGCAACTGCCTAAAAGAGGTTCCCAATTGGATATTTGGAAGGCAGCACAAAACCATGGGCAAAACTCACCTTCTGATTCCCACCCCTACAGCTGAGATCTGTGAATGGTCCTACCAACCACCTCATTGTTCCTGCCAGAAACCCCTTTTAATCCTTGTTTCTTCTCTTTTCCTCACTCCAGGCATTCTGCCACTTTGAACTCCCAACTTTATTTTTTTAACATTTTTAAGACTTTATTTATTTATTATAATTTGTTGTCAAATTGGCTTCCAGTGTTCATCCCAACAAGTGCCTTCCTCTATGTCCATCACCCATTTCCCCCCTCCCCCACTCCCCATCACCCTCAGTTTGTTCTCTGTATTTAAGAATCTTATGGTCTGCCACCCTCCCTCTCTGTTTGTAACTTTTTTCCCCCTTCCTTCCCCCCATGGTCTTCTGTGAAGTTTCTCAAGATCCACATATGAATGAAAATGTGATATCTGTCCTTCTCTAACTTATTTCACTTAGCATAAAACCCTCCAGTTCTATCCATGTTGCTGTAAATGGCAGGATTCATTCTTTCTCATTGCCAAGTAGTATTCCATTGTATATATAAACCACATCTTCTTTATAGCAGCACTTTCAACAATAGCCAGATTATAGAAACAGCCTAAATGTCCATAAATTCCCAACCTTATTTGTAATATGTGCAGCTTTTTTGACCTCCTCTGCCATGGCTGTAGTTCAGGACACTTGAACTGCCTGAATTTCTGCAACAACCTTTATGACCGCATTTCTTGCATCTACTTTTGTCCCCACCAATTCCTTCATGATGAATAACAGGTCTCTGGGAAGGGAAGCATTGAAGCGTACAGTCAGAGCTGAAGAAAGGAGGTGCCTGTGTGATGGTGAATGGAAAAATACTGGGATGGAAGAGAGGAGACCTAAGTCTAGATCTGGCTCCAGTACTGCCTGGATATGTGAATCTGAGTGTGTTTTTGCCTCTTTGCATATGGGCTTCTTCATCTGTAAAATAAAGAGCTTGGATCACATGATTTCTAAGGACCCTTCAAACTCTGGAATTCAATGATTTTGTTAAAGATGTGTCTAATTCTGGAGCAAGTGCTTTCTGTGATGGTTTAAAACTGACTTTAATAATAGAGTTGTGCCAGATATCATGCATTTTGAAATCTTCAGACTGGAAACAGTGGCCAAAGTAAGAAGGATTAAAGACTCAGATTGACATAACTGTTCATGCCAGGAAAGAGACTACTGAATCTCAAATACTGACTTTTAACGGGACTTATTTCAAATTTGAATAGCCTGGAACTTATACATGATCCTTTCTAGTCATGAAACTTCTGATAATTCTTAGGCTCTCAGTTTGGAAAGACATAATCAGATTTTATATATGACCTTTTGAAATTTGCAGTGAAAATACATGTATACTACCAAAATGGTAATGGGGAAACAGGAAGACCTTAGGCTGTAGGCTCTCTGAAAACAAAGATCATATCTATTTTTGCTCACTACTATAATCCCAGTGCATATAATATTTACTCTCAAAATATTTGTTGAATTAGTAAGGCAAATGAAATGTCACTATTATTTTACTGAGCTGTCTAGCAAATTAAATTTTGAGAAGTGTAGCAGGTGTCTCACTGAAGAGGTATGTGGTAGATTGATGGCAAGAGTGGCCCCAATTCTCCTCTTCACAGCCATACCCCTTACAATGTGACTCTGAATCTTCTCCCATCAGGAGCTGAAATCTGTTCCCCACCCCTTGCATCTAGGCTGGCTTTGGAACTTGCTTTGGCTAATAGAATGTGGCAAAAGTGATGGTGTGCCATTTTCAAGCATAGACCTCAAGGAGGGTTTGTAGCTTCTGCTCTGTCTATTGGACACCTGCTTCTGCCAGGAGAATAAGCCTGGGCTGGTCTACTGGAGGTTGAGAGACCATATGGAACAGATATAAGTTGATCCAGCCAAGGTCCTAGACTAGCCAGCCTTCCCAGTCCAGTGCTAACTACAGATGAATGGAAAGTCCATATAAGCATAACTGGCCAGCACATTCACAGATTCGTGAGAAATAATATATGGTTGCTATTTTGAGCCACTAAGTTATCAAATGATTTGTTACATGGTTATTATTCTGGCAATAGACAACTGATAAAGAATGAAAAAATGTTGAAGTTATCCAATCCAGCCCATGATCTTCTTGTTAAGCCAGGAAACCTAAGTGCATCTGCTAAGAGAAGAAGGGTATTTTGTTTTAAACTTGCATTTGAGCTAACATTGGTCCTGACCGTAGCTGCTGGAATAGGGAACATAATTTTTCCTGAAGTTCACTGAAAAGTCGGTCAGAATAACTAATTACTGCTTTTAGAAAAACATCTTTTTATTTTCACCAACCAGGGGTTGAGTTCAAGGTTACATTGTAAAACCAGGATTTGTGGTTTGCAAGGCTGTTTGTTATGCAGAAGCTTCTCACTAGAAGCTTCCTCTGTAGTCAGGATACCTTCCACCAGCGTGGCTGTGGCATCTTGGTAAACTGTGCACCTGGGCTTCCCATAGGAGAAATCACATACATTTTCACTTACTGATAATTCTAAAAATATTGCCATGCCCTTTACTGAAACAGTTGAGCGTAAACACTGAAGAATGAAGTAGGTAATTTTAATTATATCATTACTATTGGAAACAAATATCCAGGGACAATTTGGTAATTTCCAAAGACTATCTATTAGCTGCTATTGATCTACTTCAATTATCCATATTTTTTTCTTTATTTTTTAAAAAATTTTTTAGCATTTTTTAAAAATTCCCTATTGAGAGACAGAGACAGAGCATGAGCATGGGAGGGGCAGAGAGAGAGGGAGAGACATAGAATCTGAAGCAGGCTCCAGGCTCAGAGCCATCAGCACAGAGCCTGAGGAGGGGCTGGAACTCATGGAGTGCAAGATCATGACCTGAGCTGAAGTCGGCCGCCTAACCAACTGAACCACCCAGGCATCCCCAATTATCCATGTTTTTATGCCCAACTATGAGTAACATGTTATTGAAACCTTATTTTTATTTTTAAAATATATATACATACATACACATGTATATAATACACACACACACACACATACAAAATTCAGTCATAAAAATTAGGAAACCCTGCCATTTGCAACAATGTGGATGGACCTAGAGGGCATTAAGGTAAGTGAAATAACTGAGACAGAGAAAGACAAATACTTACATGTCAAATTAAAAGAACTGAATTCACAGACACTGCGAATAGATTGGCTGTTGCCAGAAGCAAAGGTTGCAAACAGGTAGCCAAAACGAGTGGAAGTGGTCAAAAGGTACAAGCTTCTGGTAATAAGTTCCAGGGATCCAACGTACAGCATAGTGACTATAGTTAACAATACTGTATCATATATTTAAAACTTGTTGAGGGGCACCTGGGTGGCTCAGTCGGTTGAGCGTGGGACTTCGACTCAGATCCTAATCTGGTGGTTCTTGAGTTTGGGTTCCCCCACCTCTTGCTGCTGTCAGCCTGTCAGTGGCAGAGCTGGCTTTGGATCATCTGTCCCCCTTTCTCTGCCCCTCCCCCACTTGCGTTTTCCCAAAAATAAATAAATATTGAAAAAAAATTGTTGAGAGATTAGATCATCTTAAAAGTTCTCATCACAATAAAATTTAGCTATGTGTAGTGATGGATTTTAAGTAAACTTATTGTGGTGATCACTTTGTAATATATGCATATATCAAATCATTAGGTCGTACACCTTAAACTAGTACAATGTTATATTTCAATAAAATAATACAATTTTTAAAAAGTTTAAATAGGGTGACATGGTAGGCTAAAATGGGCCTTCAGGTTTAAACTGCACGAGTAGGGGTAAAGGCATAGGAGAGAGAAAATAATGATCTCATAATGTGATTCAGTGCTTGGGCAGAATGTGCAGTTACTGTAGTCAGTCTGAGAATTGTATTTTGTGAGGCACATTGACAAACTGGAATAAGTTTAGAGAAAGGTACCATGTTGTTGTGAAGCCCAAGAACCCTGCGGCATGAAACATGGCTGAAGAAGCTGGAGATATTTGTGCTAGGAAAGAAGAAAATTATGGGGAACACCACAGACGTCAACTTTCTGAAGGACTATCAGGTGGTATAGAAATCCGGCCCCTCTAGTGCTTCCTTGGATAGAAGGCTGGATCTCTGAAACATTCTAACTCAAATCACGTTGTTTGCCAGTGTTACAAATATTCACATGGTTTCTCATTGTTCTTACAAGGAAACCCATTTTCTTGGGTCTGCCTTTGTCCCATCTGAAGTCTCAGGTACCACTATGCCCCTCACTCACTAGGGTACAGGCACATTGAATTTTGCTGTTCCTTCAACACGAAGCATTCAAACCTACCTCCGGGTGCGTATACTTTCTGTTCTTCAACTAAACAAGGAACTAAATGAACAAGTACATGAAACAGTAGTACGAATAGGTTAAAGGTAGCAGATTTTGCTCAATACAAGGAAGAACTGACAATCAGAGCCCCAAATCCAGAGCCCCGGCAAAAAAAGTGAAGATTTTTCTATCTGGAATGATCAAAGTAGAGCTAATAGCATCTTAGCAGGGAAGTTCTAGAAGGTGGATGGGTTGCTTTGGTTTGTGTGGGACAGAAGCTCATCATAAATTGTCTTAGACCCGAAGGGGAATATCGCGGTTTATTTAACTGAAAATCACAGCATGGCTGAATCCAGGTAATTAAATAATGTCCGTGGGAACATTATTTGTTCTAATCACAACCTCTGCTTCTCTGTATCTTGGCCTCATTCTAAGGCAGGCTATCTCCGAGAGGAAGCAGTGTAGACTCCAGAAGTTTCAGAATTATATCCTGCCTGATTAGCAACCTTAGAAGAAAGAGAGTTGCTATTTCCTAAAAATTCCAGCAATAGCCCTAGGATTAACTATGTTTGGTTTGGCTGGGCCACATGTCCACCTTTAGCCAATCACTGAGGTGCCAGAGATGAGATACTTTCAGTTGCTACAACTCTCAGGTCACTAAAACCCAAAGTAGAATCAGCTTTACTGGAACAGCTTAAAATGAAATTGTGAGAGGCCTGGTTCCTCAAAATAAAATCAGGGAGTAGCTAACAAAGGCAAGAGAAAGGGATGCTGAAAAGGCAAAAACATGAGATTCCTGTTGTAAATAACATTCAGGGTTTTTATAACTGGCAAAAAGATTGGGTTGCCTGACTTCTACAAATGGCTCTGTGTTCTACGATAGAGTGAAAGCCATTCCTTTGTCTTTACCTACTCTGGTCCATCTCTCAGGAAGATCCTGTTGTATCTGGTGGCTTGGGCTGAAGACAAAATAATCCATTCATGGCAGGTGCAAGACAGGTATTAGGGAAGGGGAGAGAAAAATTGGACCTGTCCTGAGATCAGACTGGGTAAGAGTTGAGGGACTGTGATCCATTTGCAGAGCCTGGCTCTGGGGGTTGTGATCTGTTAGGCTACCAGAGAACACTATCATCTTCTTCACATTTCCAGAAATAATTGGAATCAAGCAGCCCAAGACCTCAGGTTACTCCTTGGCAGCCCAGAACCTCTCACTCAGGCTCAATCTATCACCATCTTCCTTGAACACTGCTACCTCTCTTTGGAACTTATGGATCCCCTATTCCTAAAAAACCTATCTCAAGTCCCAGTGTGTAAGGACTTTACACTTTATAAGTTATTCCCTATGTTAAAAGGACACTAGTTTTGTTTTGATATCTTCTCAGGGTGGTACCCTTGCAGAGAAAGATATTTCTTCACCTGTTAAATGTTCCAGCTGAATCTGAGCTGGAATTCATAGTTTAGCTGCAAATGGTAAAACAGTGAATGCCTGACCCTTCTTTCACTCTGCCACTAGGAATCTCTTTGTACAAAGCAATTAGAAAACCTCCTTCAAGAGAGAAGTTTTAGGTATGTCTCGGGAGAGAGAGAGACAAAGAAAAGAGAGACATGGAGGGCTGCATGGTCTCTGGCCCAGCCTGGCTCCAGAAACTAGATCTGACTCAACAGGGAGGAGGACTTCATGAAATTTTCATGAAGAGCTTTGTAAGTTACGGAGATATTTACCCATGGTGTTGCTAAGCCCAGGTGGCAAACTGGGATGAGACGCTGGGGGTAGAAGGACAACATTCATTTATGAAAGGAAGCCAGCGTGGCTTTAGGGCATTGATGAGTGCATAAATTAAGGCAGCTGCATTTAGAGTGGAAAGAAGTGAACAAGGAGGTCTGGATAGATAAGGGGCAAAGGATCAGACAGGGAGAGTGAGAAAGAGAGAACCAAGGTGGCTTCCTAGTTTTGGTTTGGGTGTCTGTGTGCATGGAGATGGTGGATGCCATTTACCGAGTTGGGGAATATAGGAGGAGTTTTAGGTAAAAATCTCATTAATTGAACGTGTTTATTGGCAAACATTTCTACAAGATTCCAGTTAGTTTTGAACATAACTAACATTTATATCTAAGAATTGGGTGTGAGTATATGTCACAGAGGTGTGAGTACTGCCTGTGTGTCTGTTTACATGTCCCTGGGTGGGTTGTGTATAGGGCTGGTGGGGGCCACAATGAAGCGAGAATGGGGAAGATTTCATACCTGAGATTAGGTTGGCACAGCAGTGGTAGTCAACTGAACCTGCTCTATCACTCAGTGGGTAGTAAATAGTCTCATTTGGGCAGTAATATATTTGTGAAATCAGGATAAGAGATAAGTAATAAAGTACTCCATAGATTGTTTAGTTGTTGGAAATTCTACTATGTTGGGAAAAATGCTCAGTGTCAACATAGGTAATAGTTTTCAATTTTTCCAAGAACGGTTGTGGCTTTGGCTTCCTTTGTGACCACTTCATTTATGCTACATTTCATAAGCTAAAAGTAAAAGGCTCTTTTTGAATGTATATTATTGTGTACACTATTGTGTACAAATAGAAAAGCAATTTCATATCTGACATTATTATTAATATAATGCTAGCTAAAATTCACTGAATACATGCCCTATGCCAGGCATTAATCTAGGTTTTGATTCTTTATTACATATTTAATCCATTGACTCCTTGAGTTCAATAGGTACCAGCCATAGTTCCAATTTATAGCTGAGGAAAGTGAGGATCAAAGTAGTTAAGTAACTTATTGAAGATCCACATAGCTAACAGGTAAGAAAGCTAAGCTGTAAATTCATATAGTCTGATTGCTCAGCCCAGCAATCAATCACAGCAGTGCATGTGGTAGGCAGCCTCTATGATTCCCCAGTGATCCCCTGGCTTCTTGGTATTCCCACCTTTGTGTAATTGCCTCCCCTTGCATGTGAGCTGAGCCTATAGACTTGCTTCTACAGAACAGAGTACAGTAAAAATAATGGGATGTTACTTCCAAAGCTATGCTATGGTCTAAATGTTTGTGTCCCTCCCTTTCCCCCCAAATTCATGTGCTGAAATCCTAAAGATGATGGTATGAGTAGGGTGGACCTTTGGGGTTGTTCAAATCATGAGTAGAGCCCTCATGACAGAGACAGTACTGGTACAGAAGAGGCTCTGGAGAGCCCCTCAGCCTCTTCCACCATGTAAGGACTTGAGAGGAGTCTGCAGACTGGAAGAGAACCCTTACCTGACCATGCCAGCAACCTAACCTCAGACTTCCAGTTTCCAGAACTGTGAGTAAGAAATTTCTGTTTATAGGCTACCCAGTCTCTGGTATTTTGTTATAGCAGTCCAAATGGATTAATACAGGTTACAAAAAAGACTGTGGTTCCTATCCCTCTCTCTCTCTCTCTTTCTTCCTCTCTCTCTTTCTTCCTCTCTCTCTTTCTAGCTCTCTCACTCACTTGATAAAAGACAGATGCCTGTTTGTGAGTTGCACCATGGAAAGGCATGATGAATAACTGAAGTCCTCAGTCCTACAACCATGAGGAACTGAGTCTGGCTAGCAAGCATATGAGTCAACTAGGAAGCAGGTCCTTAGCCTTAGTCTCAAGATGACTACTGACCCTCCTGAGAGACACTAAGAGGCACCCAATTACTTCTGGGTTTATGACCCACAGGAGCTGTGAGATGCCAATATTTGCTGTTTTAAGCTATTAAGTTTTGGAGTGATTTGCTACCTGGGAAAAGATAATGAATAAAACAAGTCAATAAATTGAGATTATGGCTCCTTCCTTTCTCTTGGGTTTACAGCATGCTCATTATCTTATTGGCCAATTATTTTATTTTATTTTATTTTATTTTATTTTATTTTATTCTGTTTTATTTTAATTTTTAAAAATTTATTTATTTTGAAAGAGACAGAAACAGCATGAGTGGGGAGGGACAGGAAGAGAGAGAGAGAGAGAGAGAGAGAGAGCATCCCAAGCAGTCTCCAAGCTGCTAGTACAGAACCTGATGTGGGCCTCAAACCCACAAGCTGTGAGATCATGACCTGAGCCAAAACCAAGAGTCGGATGCCCAACCAACTGAGCCACCCAAGTGCCCCTTAATTTTCTCTCTTTATATATTTTTAAGTCTTTTTATTTTTGAAAGATGGACATGCAAAGAGAGAGAGAAACACATAATCCGAAGCAGTCTCCAGGCTCTGAACTGTCAGCACAGAGCCCCACGCGGGTCTTGAACTCACAAACCCCATGAGATCATGACCTGAACTGAAGTCTGATGCTTAAATGACTGAGCCACCCAAGTAGCCCTTTTTCTTTTATATTAAATATTCTTTTCTTACAAGTTATCTTCTAAAATTCTGACTTTTTTATGCTTCTGACAGAAGAAGTTTTAAAAACATGGCCTTTGGATTTTGACAGACCTAGGTTTAGATGCCTCCTTCACCAACCGCACACTATAGTCATTTGGGGAAAGTTACTAAACACTGCTGAGCCTTAATTTCTTCGTTTGTTAAATGAAATAATAATACTAATGTGAACACTTTTAAAATTGAAGTATGCATGTTTAAGTGTGTGTGTGAGAGAGAAAGGGAGAGAGAGAAAGAGAGAGTGAGAACGGACAGATCTTTCTTTTTTGGGAAAGGTGAGGGGTGCCATTGTGTTCCCTATCCTTAGGGAATCCAAACTGAGAGCTCTAGAAGACAACTCTCCATCTTTTCTTGGAAGTCTGCTTAGAATTAACTCTGTCTCTGAGGAGAAAAGGGAAGCAGAGGGCAGAGAAATCCCCAGACAGGGGAAGCTATGGAAACGAAGTGTACACAGTGGAAGAAGCTCTATGGGGGATGTGCGTTGTGTGAATCTGGGAAGTTCGTCCACCCAGTGCTCACAAAGACTCAGCTGAGTGTTGTATGCCCAGGGTTGCCCTGAAGTAGCAGAATCAGTGGATTTTCAGGAAACCACTGGGCATCTCAATTGCAACCAGTGTGGCCTTCTCTGGATTCTTTGCTCTGTAAAAGAAACTCAGGACTTTTGCATCACTTAGAGTCAGGTAAACTCATGAGAGAGTAAATAATGATGGAGAATTACTTCCCTGGGATCTTAGAGCTGGATGTTTGAACATGATTGAAAGGTAGTAAAAGAATGAGATGTTCCTTGTACTCCCTAGTGTTGGTTAAAAATTTACACCCATATGTCTGTAGAGGCATTAGAATGTTCTGCCTGTTGGTGCCTAGGGCCTTGGAAGCACCTTCAGAGTGGCCTGTACTGATGGAGCATTTTTTACTGCTTGGAACGTGCATTTTTATGGGTGAACTACTCTTACACACTGTGCAAAATGGCTGATCACTTTCTCCCTAGAGCATGAGCATTTTCCAGGCTTTATTTATTCCGGCCCTGATAGTCGAGCAAGATATGCTTGTGCAGATAAGACGAATGTGACCGTGTTCCAGGATGTCAGAACTTGTGATTTTCATCACTCTGGTTACCATCTTTTAGGGTGAAGATTTTCCAAAAGGCCAAGTTATCATTTTTCACTTATGATGACTCCCAAGAGAGTGACCACTGATTCTAAATAGAGACATTTATTTTGCTTTAGGAGTGGTTTGCAAAGCAGTTTTAATTAGGTGCTGAGCTCTTTATCAGTCCTCAGCAACCCAAATTAGCTATCATATCCCCCTGAGAGCTCCTCAGTACTGGGTTCTCAGCCTTTCTCCTCTTCCCACTCCTAAAGTCAGCAGGAAATTGTCCTGTCTGAGGACCAATAGCACTGCTGTAAAACTTGCCTTTTAGTTCTCAGTGGTTCTAAGTCATATTGCAATCTGCAAGCTGAACTACGTTAGTGACCTGATTTTTGTAATATTTAACAGGCTTTAAGGGAGTTTAGCTATTTGGAGTTGAATCTGGAAGCACTTCAACTCAGCTATTTTTCAAAGATGTTTATTTTCTGTATCTCTGGCAGTGTTTTGCTTAGAAATGCTGCTGACACGCTCTCTCAGTAGTGGCATTCCAGACCCCTGCAGGAACTCCTTAGATGAGAGAAAAAAAGGCCACATTGGACAGAGGTCAGACTTGAACAGAGCTCAGGGAATTTAAATCAATGTAAGCACATCAGAATATAACAAAATGAGTCTCCCTCTTCGCAGTGCCGGAAAATGCTTTGTAATTCTAGGAATAAATTATCAATGTTTCTTTATGAAAAACAGCCATGACCTTCTCAAAGGGAAGAACTAAAGGAGTTCTTATAATGAAACTTGCACAAGTAGGAGCCCAGGACACTTGCCTTAAGAAAAGCTTTGAGGACTGATAACCTTGAAGCATTGTCTGAAGGAAATGGAATGATTTTGAGATCTAACCCTGAAGCACAAATTAAAAAAAAAAAAAAAAGCTTGTGTTAAAGTCAGATTTCAATATCATACATTAAATGATTCCTGGCGTGGACATTATTTTCCTAGTTCCTAACTTTTTCTTTGCAAAGAGATGGGCAAATAAGTATTTCCTTTGCTGGTATCTGCAAAATACTGTATATTTTGAGTGAAGCCTTTTTATTTTCTATCTTATTTGGCTGAAATCAGTATCCCTGTATTCATTCAAATTTCAACACTCATCTTGTTTCTTCATAGCTGTTTGAACTTGAAACATTATTAAAATAAATCTATATACATTCTTTGGTAAGCTAAGTCAAAGAGTTTCCACTGATTGCATTTTCAATTGTTTTCTCTCCAAATGTTCATTTCAAGTGTGTTACTATGATCTCCATCTGTATATATCTTATTTCTTTTTAATTTGTTGATGTACAGTAAAATTAGCTTCTCTACTGAAAATTTGCTCTTTTGAACTGATTTGGGGAATTTTCAAGAACAGGGGTTTATAGACCAAGACTGTTACATATTCTTTGCTTTAACATTGGTTATGTACTGGGATCATATTACCTATTATACATTTTTGGAAAACAATAATTATATTTAATAATGACTTATAATTTAAAATATTTTGAATTATTTTATATTATTTGCACAACTACACATATACAAAAACTAAACACAGAATTAGCTGAGTCTCTTAAGACCCCTCAGAAATTTCATAGCAGAGTCAAGGCTTGAGACTAGTATCTCAGCAGTCAATCCTGATTTGACTTCTAAACTCCCCATCTTGGTAACTGGCTTGCCATTCTCCCTGTAACCCAGGCAGGAATGTGGCAGGATCATTGAGGCCTCCTTTCCCATCATCCCACCTGGAGAAGACCCGCTGTCTTGGCCCGGGCCCTCCCTTCCAGGCCCACCACACCCTGACTCAATTTTTCTAGACCAAGACACTAGTCTCCCAGTTTTTCTGTCTAGAGACACTCTCCACCATACAACAGCCAGGGTAGCCTTTCACAATTACAAATCTGGTCAAGTTTTTTTGTTTGTTTGTTTCAGTTTGATTTCCTTTAGTATTTCTCTATTGCCTAAACCCTGATCACCATTGCATAATGGAGGAATATTTTGATATTAACTGATTTTCCCCCTTTTTAAGAAAAACCTCACACTATGAAAGTGTTCCAACAATCAAAACATGGAGATAATAGATAGTGGAGAGAGTAGTATTGATGAACCCTTGTGGGCTATCATCTAGCTAGATTATCAGCACTCGGCTAATCTTGTTTTATCTATCCTTCCCCACCCTCCCACCCCAGTACCCTTTGCTGGATTAATTTAAAGCAAAATCTCAGAAAAGCCCTTGTGGGCTCCCCCCCGCCCAACAAATTTTCTCTTTTCCCTTGATTTCAGGCAGGAACTGAGGTGTAGCCCAGGCTCACCCCCTCGGGGGATGGAACATTCAGGGACAGTTTTAGGTTTCAAACTTCAAAGTAGGCTTTTGGAACTCTTACCAGAGACAAGGGTTTTCAGTTTCAGAAGACAAAGGGTACGCAACAGATTTGGGAAGAAGAGGTGATAGTGTAAATGTCAATCTCCTATCCCAGGTTTCTGAAGAGAGAAGCAGTCAGAGAGGAAGCAAGCCTGGCAAAATCCATGAAATCCCAGGTGAGGTAGCTGTGCCCTGACCTGGGTGAGTCCACGGTGGACGGCTGTTAGAAAACACCACATTTTGGGGTGGGGTGGGGACTGAAGCAGAAAGGATACCTATGTACCTGTGACCTTATGTCCAGCTAAGCCCTGGGAAGCACGCTGTGACATCATGCTGTGCAGACTGAGTGAGAAAGGTGGTTTGGCATGGTGGATCAGAAATGTACAGAGTTTTTCTGGGGATTTAGGGGTTGTCAAGAAAGAGCAAGATGATCTGGAGGGAATGCATGGTTGAGACAAGGAGGACAGAGAGTAGGAACACAGTGGAATCGTGAACTTCTCAGAGGATGCCAGCCAGATGGAGACTCAGCAGCTGGTGGACCCTCAGATGCTGTGGTACTCTGAATCAACTTCCAGAGAAGGGGAGAGGACAGGCCCTGAGTTGTGGTACATTCACAGTTTTGCCACCAGGTGAAATGAGAAGTTAAGACAAATTAAATTTACTTATGGGAAGCAGAGTTCACTTTTGTCCCCTGAGGTTGTATCCACTCCGTACAGAAGAAGTCATCAGCACACAGACTTTCTCTCTCCCTCTTTTTCTTTGTAGTAACTCACATTCCATGTCTTCATTGGCTTTGTTGTTTGGCAGGCTCTGGGAGGGCAATGGCTGGTGGAAGCTTCAGGCAGACATGCCACCAATTGTCAATTCAAAGGAAAAGAAAACACCTCTTTGCCAATAGGTCCCCCAAAGCATTAGGGCTGACTCATGGAATTGTTTTGTCTCGTGTCCTTGAACCAATCATGGTGGCCACTGAGATGGATATGCTCATATGGTTCACCTGAATGACATGACTACATTGAAGTTGGGGAATGGGGTCAGCTCACCTCTATCTCTGAAGGGAAAGTGAGGGCGATGTTCTCAGAAAGGCAAAAACGATATAGAACAGGCTGAAGGAACAGAGGTCTACCACATATTTAATAAATATTTTCTTAAATTGGTGGAAAAAATAAGGCCTTCAAGATCTAAGACCAGGACTCTTGCAACTAGACTATATTGCCTCTATCTTTATTCCATAGCTTATACATTAACATCCTTTACTGAGCAAGAAGTTGGAACATGGCTGCCAGAAAATGGTGTTAGCTCTGTAAGTAAGCTGATTATGACACATTCTGTGCAAGAGTTATGAATTTTTAATGGTGCTTCTATGGCACCTAGCTTTCAAGATTTAAAATCTTATAAAAATTTAACAGTATGCTGATAAGTAGCAAGACAGTGCAAGAAATGAGGTGAGAGATTACATTTCAAAGTAAGTGATCTGACCAGTTCTAAGTGACATGTGAATTTAGGGAGATTCATCCATCCTGAAAAACATAAGTTTTATTTACTTATGAACTTCCTGAGTTCTCCCCAAATTTTCCACTTATAGTCAAATGCTCACATTCCTCAAGATAGACTACAGGTCCTGTTCTCCTCCTGCACCCCCTGTGTAGCACAGGCTCAACAGTACTTACTGAATGAATGAACGAATGAAGTGAATGTGAGCAGTGGTCTAGATCCAAGTAGGGCAGACACACTCAATGTTGACCATAGAATGGAATGTAGAATGTTATTTTTAACTTGTATTTGTTTTTTCATACTTGATGTGGGTTAATCTTAAAATTACATTGCATTCTGCATTTCTCTTCTCATGGCAGTTATCATGCTTGTTAAAAATAACATGGTATTATTGAATCTTACCATGTAGCAGGCACTCTTGTGAGGACAGTTCACTTAATCCCTGCAACAACCCTAGGAGATTCTGTTATTACGCACATCTTTTATTACAAAACTTGTTGCTTGTGGAGTGCTGGGATTTGATCCTGGCAGTGGGATTTCGATGTGTGTATTCTGGCTAGTAGGCTTACAGGGCCTTTTCTAAATACTTGTTTGACGTCTGTTTCTGTCTTGGAATGTCGGTTTTATGATAGGGTCTTATCCACCCACCTAGCACAGGGATTTGTGCATATTAATGTGCACCAAATGAAAGAAGGAATTAATTAGTTAATTTCCTTAGCACACACTGATTGAAAGGAAAGAAGAGTTAAAAAGTGTGGTAGGTATCAGAGAGTTTACAAAATTCTTAGAGGCTATAGGAAGCCTATAATACATTATAAAAAAACCCCTGCATATTTAATGGATATAGACAGATAAGGATACAGATATAGATAGTCAGCATGTATAGCCTACTTTTAGTTAGACTCACTTCTTGTAGCCCTAAATTTGAATAATAAAATCATCATATTCTTGGTGTGGGTTGGTACACATGTCACAATTAATACAAATATTAATACTTTTCTGCTTTTACATTAGTGGTTTTTTGTTTTTGAATGATTTCTTGTAAGTGTGCTTGTGGACACAATGGAATAGAAGAAACATTTATAGACATGAAATACGAAAGCCTATTATAATCGACATTTTATTCTGAATCACCAGCACTTTCCACATTAAAGAATGATGTAATAAGTCATGAAGGATATTGGTATCAAACTCTTTTAAATATTCATGTTTATAAGCCACTGAGTGCAACAGTCTTCAGCATTTCCTTAGTTTTGCCAAGTATGGTGAGAAATACAAAGATAAATCATAACAAGGATTATACTAATTATATATCTCATAATTGCCTTAAGATTTCAGTTTCTCTTTAAAATTTTAGTCTTCCAAATAGGTGTTTTTAGCTCTCATGTGCCCACTAGCTACCCATCTATTTTATTTTATTTTATTTTATTTTATTTTATTTTATTTTATTTTATTTTATTTATTTATTTTTTTTTATTGTGGGGGCTAAAAGTGGATGTCCAAAACAAACTTTAGATTTCATTTGGATTAGTCATTCAAACTTATGTTGGCTATTCATCAAATTAGGTACTTAATTTATGGAATAAAAAATTGAATTTGCAATCCCAAGGAATCTCCTCTGAGATTACAGATGCTAGAATTGAGGTAGTATTGAGTGATTTAATTTTCCAGTAACGGCTAGCATTTTCTCCCCCAAGGTAGCAATCTACTTGAACTACATCCTAGTTGAATTTCATGATTTCTCAGTCACTTTGTCTCAGGTTAGATCTGTAGGTCCAAGGCTTAAATGGTGTGTCAGAGGGTCTGGTCTGTTACCTGCAACTCTGGTGCTGCCCTGGGGAGTAGGTAGAGGCAAATGACATTCCCTTAGGTGACAGCTCATGAAAGGTAGAGTCTCTCTTCATTTGTTGGTCAAAAAATCACATCAAGGACTGCCTCTAAGGTGTGTAGGATCCTGGGAAAATGTATTTTTGTGTGGCTCCTGGCTAACAAACAATTAGATTAAAAATATACTATGAAATTCATGGACCCATGTAACATGGAATGATTTATCAATGGACATTTAGAATAATGGATAGAGAAAAGGTATTTACATATTTATTTAGTGTCTAATCAGCATAAGTAAAAATTCTTCATAGTGTCCAAATCCCATCTCTTTCTGTTGAAGTTCAGGAACCATCTTTTTGTGTTATTGTCAAATGTGCTGTTCCCAGCTAATTTTATATCTTCCACTGCAGGATAAAGGTAGAAATGCTAATATTATTCACAATGTCATGGCTCCTTAGAACTTGTTTTTATAGAAACAGTACTTTTTTTAAAGTTTATTTATTTGTTTTGAGAGAGACAGAGATAGCACCAGTGGGGGAGAAGGGGAGAGAGAGGGAGAGAGAGAATTCCAAGCAGGCTCTGCATTGTCAGCATGGAGCCCAATGTGGGGCTCGAACCCATGAAGCCGTGAGATCATGACCTGAACCAAAACCAAGAGTTGGACGCTTAACCGACTGAGCCATCCAGGCGGCCCTATAGAAACAATATTGATGTTTGTCTTTGAAGTTCCCTAACACCATTGACTTAATGCTGGTTGTATTAGGACCCATGAGGCTGCATTATCCTGTGGGCAGTGGTTTCCAGGGACAAAGGTTATTACTTTATTTTGTTGTTGATAATGTATGAAAGTTTTATCCAGTTTAACCAGGCAAATGTGAAAAATATTTGTTTTCTGGCTATGTTAAATTTATCATTTAACATTTTTATAGTGTAAGAGCAATTCACTTTCCTTCATGTCTTCTTTAAAAATTGTCAGGATCATAATTGCCGTGCTCCTGGAATGTGAAGTCCTCATTGTGGAAGTCATCCAGACACTGGCTCAACTGACATGGGCACATTTGTCAGTTCTTGAGAGGGTCCTACAGGCCCTACAAGATGTCATGGTGCAGAAAGTCTAGCTGAGCCTTTCTCCTCACCTCTGCAATGACCGAAGGTGGGCCACCTCACACTACTGTTGTCAGGACTCATCACCAAGCAAGTAGCCCTCTGTGGACCAATTAGAATGCTGAGGACCGAGCACCAGTCCACTTTTTGACCAGCCGGGAACTCTTCTTGACTCATGTGGGGAAGCCAAATGGTGGGAACTGCATGGCCCTTGACATATTCCATTTCTTAGCGTTTACATCTCTCTTAACAGAAGCATCAGGTTAGTTCAGAGCTCAGAAAATTTCAGAGAAGAGAAGATCACCAGTTTTTAACTTAGCAGAAAATGACTGTAGGTACACCAATTTTTGTAGGAACAGATTGAGGAAAATGGAGAAGGATGACAGTTTGCCCCCAAATGGTTTCTCTTGAACAGAACTTCTTATCCACCCTCTCTGCTGCCCCCTAAATAGAAACAGGGGTATGGGATGTGTGGCCCAGACCCAGCACTTTCTGCTCTAGCAGTCAGCTCCTTTAGGGATGGCTCAGCTGCAGAGAGCTCCCCCTTCCAGATTACACCCTTCTCAGGACGACTTCTATCTGCTCTGATAAACAAGGGATGGAAGGAAGAAGCTTGGCCATTTCTGCCCCATGTGGGGAACTCCAGGGAGCACAGCTCACTCCAATGTACCTTGTTGGGTTGGTGGTGGCTTTCGTATCCTGCACTATAGGTCAACTCCTCTCTCTGCTTGATCCTGCTTCCTCCCCCATCCTGTCACAGGTGCTTTTTGCTAAGAAACATCTTGCTCTCCATATTCCATCTGATCATCTGCTTCCAGAGAATCCATCTGAGGTAACACTCCTCAACCTACTTTTACATAGACTGGGGGGCAGTTGAAGGAAAAGGGGAGATTTCAGAGATCCTTCTGGGAAGTGTCAGGCTCCATGTTTCTATCATGGACAGTGTGGGGTTTTAGTTTATTTTTTCTTTCTTTTTCTCCCTCTCTCTCCTCCCTCCCTTTGTTTCTCCTTCTCTTCCTCTCTTCCTCTCTCGCTCCCTCTCCATCCCTCCCTCCCTCTTTCCCTTTCCTTTCCCTCTCTCTCTTTCTTTCCAGAGTGTGGCTCTGGTTGCTGATTCCTAGAGAGGAAGATATATGGCCTCACCATCACATATCACTTTAGTTCCACAGGCATTAGTTAGTTTGTACTCCAACCACACTATAAGGATTTGGAGGGCAGGAACTTGTCTTATCTTAACATTTTTTTGTATTTTTCCCAGGACCAAATACAGTCTGGGCACGTAATTAGTACTTAATATACTCAATACATGTTCATCTTCTTCCTCCTCCTCTTCCTTCTTTTTAGAAACCGTCCAACTTATCTAGTGCTCCAATTGCTCTGGGTTTGTATATATCCATGCCCACTGCTACAACCTGGTGTAACCACCACCTTCTCTTGCAAGGACTACTGCCTCACAGTCTTAAGATATCATCTTACTTCCTCTCTTGTGCCTCCTCAGGCTGACTTTTAGAGAGTCTCTCTAAAGATAAGTCAAATCATCTAATTCCAGTGGCTTTCTCCTTAGGGCTACAGTGACATTCAGACTCCTAACTGTGGTCTAGAAAGCCCTACCTGATCTGGCTACTGCTTCCTCTTCAATGTCCACTCCTTCCATTCTCCTCCTTGTTCA